>NC_080091.1:53801562-55051562 GCF_950005125.1 Chionomys nivalis
GAAATGATAAAAGCCCTAAAATAGGCAAATGTAGCATAGAAGTGAACTGACCTTAAGAGACCCAGTGATCGTGTGAGACCAGCCGTTTCCTGCTTCAGCTCCAAATAGTCACTCTGTGTCTGGGCAAGAGACAGAGGGAGTAGTAACATGAAGGCAGTTGTGCAAATTATTCAGGGGCTGACTTAGGAAAATATGAAGAGAATTAATGCCCAACTCAAATTAGTTTGGAACACAAGTGGTCAGGTCTATCTTAAAGGTAGGCATCATTCGCGACACCTAGAGAACTGCTGTGGATGTGGTGATGAGAGTTAACCAGCAGATACTGTGTCTGTAGCATCCATCCCAAGACAGATGACCAGCAGCACTGCCCCTGTGCAGACCCTGTCCTGGGACAGGGCTCTGAAGTGCCACCCATTCCAAAGTCTCTCTCTCTCTCTCTCTCTCTCTCTCTCTCTCTCTCTCTCTCCTCTTCCTCTCCCTCTCCGTCTCCGTCTCCCTCTCTCTCTCTCTCTCTCTCTCTCTCTCTCTCTCTTTTGCAGGCTCTCTCCTCTCTCATGATTCGCTTCTACATCTTTCTCTCTCACACACATATACATGTACACTCATTAATAAAACATTTTAAATTAAAAGAAAAAATAGAAAACAACTCCCACCAAATTCTTAAAAGGGGATAGTTATAGTAGTTAATCATATTTTCTCTCTCCCGCCCATCCAATCTCCACAGCCATTACTGCTCCACTGTTAGGAACAACTCTCGTTGTCGAGGACCATGGAAGTCAACTTTAAATGATTGACATGATTGACCTTGGAATGTTTATAAAGGATTCTAAATGACTGGTTATTATGTGAGTGTGTGATGTTTAAGGTTAGAATCTGTTTCCTAAGCTCTGCCAAACTCCTTAGATTACCTTTGGTCCCAGTCTTCCTTTGCATTCCATTTGATAAATAAAACATGGTGCGATGAAAAAAGATTGATACCAAAAGAGACATGCTGATTCTGCTTCAATACCTAATGGAATTCCTCTGCTAGATGGACAATAATATTAAGCTAATTTTGATAACTTAATTTTTATGTGTATATTAATCAGAGACCCGATCCATACTTGGTCAAGATGCAGAGAATAACAGACTGTGAAGACGTCAGCCTTTAATGGGACATCTATGTCACACACCCTCCATACAAGAGATTATTGTGCATCATTGTAAGAACCAGAGGCAATGGATGACTACACAGAGACTGGATACAACAGGGCAGTTGCACATATAAACTCACAAAGGTTTGACAGCAATTATACGACCTGTGCAAACTCAATCTAGACAAAATGTTAGCATAGAAAAGGGAGGGAGGCATGAGCCAGTTTTCTTTAAGACTATAGTTAGCCCCTGGTGGGCTAACCCTGGTCCAGGGGAAGGCCACACATCTTAGACCATAAGAACAATACATATTGGACTTGGTGGGGGAAAAAAAAAAAAGAGGACACAGAGTTGGGTGCATAAGGGAAAGGGGACCTGTGAATCTGGGTGAAAAAGGGAAGGATGAATATAATCAAAGCACATTGTAAGATTTTTTACAAACAAGTAATAGAAAATGAGAAAAATATCTAGGATGTCTGCAACTTAATGAAGTTAGTTAATGAACTATCCATAGGATCAATGAATGGCATAAATGTCTCTGCTGTTGTTCAAGCCTGAGCAACTCACCCTCCCAAGCAATACCCTGACTGTAACCCATGCCCCATATGAAATTAACAGTTAAATGTCTATCAAGAGGCTACATCTTTCCAGATCTACTCCCTCTTTTCTTACGACAGTCTTCAACAACTCATGTTTTAATAGACCTCGGAAGCCATTTCTCAGAGTCAGTATTCATCTCCCCATGTCCTCATACATCTAAAACCATTGCAAGATTTGTGCTCTGATCAACTCCATCACCAACTCAAGTAAAGCCAAAACTAACAACAAAAACTCTTCATTAAAAAAAAAAATTCAAAAACAGACCAGACCAGGTGGTAGTTGCCCACACCTTTAATTCCAGCACTTGGGAAATAGAGGCAGGAGAATCTTCATGAGTTTGAGGCCAGTCTGGCTTACAAAAGCTAGTTTCAGGATAGGAACCAAAGCTATATAGAGAAGCCCTGTGTTAACCCCCCCCACACACAAAAACTCTTTGAAACAGGCCTAGGTTTTCAATATTCAGAATCTCAAAGCTCCTAGCTCATGTGTCTCCATCTCCCCCTGCCTTCTCTGCCTGTTTGACTCTGTTTCCCCAGTGTACCAGTCTCAAGACTCTTACCCCTTCTTATATATCCTCTTGCTTGTAAGTTCAAGGAACCCATACTTAGAGAAGCTGCAAAATTCATTCCATGTGTTCATAGCCAATTTTTTTCTTCAGAACATTGATTTCACAGTAAAACTATTATTTTTTTTAAATATTTATTTATTTATTATGTATACAATATTCTTTCTGCTTGTATGCCTGAAGGCCAGAAGAGGGCACCAGGCCTCAACACCGATGGTTGTGAGCCACCATGTGGTTGCTGGGAATTGAACTCAGGACCTTTGGAAGAGCAGGCAATGCTCTTAACCACTGAGCCATCTCTCCAGCCCAGTAAAACTATTATTAAATTATTTTATGAAAAATCTGTATCTCTGGCCAGGAAGAAATTTTCAGGAGATCAGTGGTGCTTTACTTCCAATCCTTAAGCCCTTACATGGAAGACAGATACACCAGGCACAGATTGGCATTTAAATACAGCATATCTTATGGTTTCATTGCAGCAAGGGAAATAGCAGCTATGGAATGTGAAGGGTCCCAGAAGTTATTCAGTAAGACTTGGTACACAATTTGGGTGCTTTTGCTGCTCTGACCTGACTGCCATGCACTGAACTTTACAACTGAGTGTTTAAAAGCAAGAGGAACTCTATGACTAAGTAGCTGTGTAGTTAGAAGGAAAACATGGAGCTAAAGCTGTAATGGGTTTATGTATGCAACAGGCATTTATGTTAAGTGTGAAGTTGAATGTCATTGTGTCTTAGACAATGACTTTGTTCTGTCTGCATTCAGACATAATTTTAAAGTGCCCTGTTTGTCTCACTCAATCATGCTTGATGAGCTTCGGTGATGTGGGAGTTCTGTGAAATTGCCTGTATTCCATATACAGACAGTGTCTTCCCTCAGCTCTCTCAGCTCGTCTGGGTCAGCTGACAACAGTCAGGGGTGCGTACTCTTATTTTTTCTTTAAAATTTTTTTTTATGAACACCTAATCATGAAATTTAGATGTATCTGTCATTGAACAAACAACTTAGGGAAAAGAATGAATCAAAATCCATGGAATATTACTTTACTTGCCCAAAATAAGAGCAAAGGGCTACATTACATCTACTAGTTTCAAAATCTGCAAATATGAGATTTTTCAAATTTATTATTGTATTCACAGAGCATTATAGTATATAATCATGCTTGTTTTATAAAGGAATCTAAATTATAGAATTTTGAGACTTGATACGTGGTCATTTACTTGCTCATAGCACCTACACTTACTTTCCTAAACATATGATTCCATTCTTTTCTACGCATCTCTCATTATCCCTGCCGATAAACAATATGGTGAGCTCTGCAAGCAGAAAATAGGTACAGCCTTGCAAGATTTACCTGAAAATAGAAGCACACATATAGCCTTGTGAGGATGAAAGACAGAACTGGTTAATTCTGTTTTTCTTTCACTGGTTTTGCTGGTCAGAAATCAAACTCTCATGAGATAAATTCTTCCCATTCTAGATCAGTAGACCAAGTCACCAGATGCTATATAGGATTGCATAATTTCAAAATCTGCAAAGGATCATCATATCAAATATGTATAATGGAAAATATTATGGTATGTAAATTCTAGCTCAATAAAGTTAATAACTGTTAGCTGGTAGAATTGTACCTACATTTGTGGTTTACCTAACAGGTCTTTTGAAGGTTCTTTACATTCTGAGATTTAAAACACATCATTTGCAATATTTTCATACTTCTGATACAGTAAAGCCTTCTCCCAGGAATGAGATTTGTCATGGAAATGGAAGGAGAAAAACATAATCCCTCCAGCCACACCTTAGCATTGTTATGTCTCCATGGTCTTGGCATTTATAGGCCTGGGATTGATTCCAAGTCCAGCATTGACTAATTGAGTTAAAGATTTATCTTCTCTACAAATCCCTCATAAAATAAGAATGAAAATGACTTCTTTTGGACCTGTAAAGTATTTTATGTTTGTTTACTGTAAAGGCATGATACAGAATGTGACATACTTTAAACATTCACTGAGACTGGAACACGAATCACCAACCAATGAACCCGCATTTAGGTTACTAATGGAGCTGCGGTTCCTTTAGTAGTTGCTTATGTATGTACATGACTTCACATTTGCTTTCTTACATACAGACTATGAGACAAGGGCCAGGTAACCAAGAGAAGACCGTAGTACCTGGGATTAACCCATGCTTTCTCATGACGATACTGAAACACTTTATTCTCTTCCAAGATGCAATGGCATTTTCATACACATGCTTTCATGCCTGCTTTAAGTCAAGACCTTCACAGTCAAGATAGGAAGAGCAAAATGCATGCACCACATAAGGTAACACTACCAAGTATGCACTGGTGCTTTCCCAGGTTTACTCAAGGCAGACGCACCTAACACAGTACTAATTCCCTGAAAAATACTTCTATGCCCTTCCAGGTTTGCACTTACATTTTTCATTAACTTGAGTCACTTTGATAGTGTTTTGAGATGATTATGTTAGTACTACAATGTGCTCTGAGACCAGGAAAGTAGGACAACTCTAACTGTGCCCTAAATCTACCACCAACAACACAAGCAAGTAAAGGGGAGGAGCGATAAGTACTTACATCATTTCTAGTATTTTAATAAACATGTAGAGAAAAATTGTAAGGTGTTCAGCACAAGCCAACTCTGAATAAGCATACAATAGAAGCTTCCCTCTTCATCTTCATCATCCACTGAGATAGACATTGCATTCCTCTGTTTTCTCTTAATCATAACAACAATGCCACACATTTCTTTCTATTTAAATGGTGGTTTGTGTTCTGATCAATCTCAATGTAGCATTGCATATTACAGACTGAGAGGCCAGTAGTACCAGATAAAACTCAATCAAAATTGCTTATATAGCAGACTCACTTAAGAGATAAACTTTTAGCCCATTTACCTCTTAATCCAGCACTCTCATGAATCAATCAATCTATTTTTGAACAAGGAGTCCTGATCATCGATTAAGGGTCATACCTGCCCTCGTGAAGGCAATTAATTGTCCACATGAGCTTCAGACAGAACGAACCAAAATTCAAGTATTGAAAAAGTAACTACAAAATAAGCAAAAACAAAAATAAAAAGGAACCCCACAAAAGAGAATTGGCCCACCTCAGCCTCCTCTACATCAGCTCCTAGGAACATGCTTCCTATTTGGGGAAGCTTACATTTAATAAATAATATTTGCCCCATGTACAAAATGTGACACTTGGCTAATGAGCAGAGCTGTAAATAAGAATTCCAAGAAAGAAATTATGTCTGCCGAGAATGAGTGGCCGATTAAAACTACAGTGATCAAGAGAGTTGGAATGTTGCTGGTCCAGAGGCTAATTACTCTACCTTGGTCTAGGTTTAAGCCTGTAAATGATCATTTCTTGCCTAACTCTGTGTCAGAATTATTATCCCATACCTAACAGATAAAAACAATTTGAAATTCATTAATGTAACAGACTATGAGACTCCACCAACCGAAAAGCTAAGAATGTTATCAGACAGCATCCAAAGCTCCAGAAGCACTTTCCCCAACTTCTATAATATCTCTCTGATGCACATGACAGCGTATTATAACATTGCCTTGATTGATGATTTTCTTTGTCCTATAAAACTGGAAAAATGGATGAAACTGCTTTCCTGCTGGACCATGGACTTTGGAGTAACCTAAATCTGTGTTCCAAGGCAGAGTTACTCAAAATGACTTCAGAATAAACTATCTCTTATTTTATTTAACAATAAAAACAGATGTAGAAGATTTAAAGAAAATATGACAAGTATTGAATATTGGTGGCAAATTATAACTTTCTGTGGAACATGGGGATCTATGAACATTGGAAGTCCTATTCTTCACAGTAACTAATAATTGACATATCAGTGGGAAAGCAGAGCTGTCTAAACATTATCTACAAGTCTATCTATAAATTGTATGGAAGCACTTATATTTATACAGTAAGATGGCTATTCTTACTTTACGAAAGATTGAGTCTTCAATTCCTAAAACCACGTGAGAGATTCCCAGAACGTATGTCAGTAAACAATGCCTGCAAGTTGATGACAACGTTAAATGTGTGTACTGACATTGCTAGGTTAGCAGAAATGTTCCAGCTGTAGCCAACTGGGGTCAAAAGTCTTCATTAGTCAATAACTCAGTTTAGAGAACAAACTTTCTAATCTTCTTCATTCTCCTTATGCATAGAACTAATTACATCCATAAGCTGTTTATTGAAATGAAAATTGGCTCATGACATATATTCAGTAAAGGGCAAACAGCAAATCAAAGGCTTGTCTTTACACTGATACTATCAATAAATTATTTTCATGAAGAACTTTACAGAAAAATTAGAAAAATAAACTTTGAAATAACGTATTTCAGTGCCTACTGGGATTGTACCCAAAGTATCTTAGTAACACAAAAGTATTGAAATCATAATTCAGCTCACATATATGCATTTATTAATTTGAATTAAAATTATTTCAATAGAATGTATTGCTAGCACGTCTACCCTTTCCATATCATGGGGGACATAGGATGATAATTCTTTCAGTATCTGAGATGTAGTTTTAATATCATTATGTGCAATATTAAATAAGATTTTCCCCAGATCATTTCATATTTACACATGAAATGAATCTATGAGGCTAATTTAAAAGAAAATATTTGAACTTTGGAATTCCCTCAAAAATTTTATTCCCTTTCATGAGCATGATTTCATTAACTACCAATCTGTAATGTCGAAATGGCTTCCCACTCTCTCTTTTATCCTGTACAGAAGAACAAAGGCAGCATATAAGACCTGCTAGAACTTTCCAGGACATAACTGCTCTGAGAAGGAATCTCTGAGGTGGGGAATTCCTAATGTAGCACATCATGCTTCATAGCTCAAAGGTTTTGAGAGGTATGCTCCCTCAGGGGAAGGATGGGATAAACTATTTTAGGTCTCAGAAGATATTGGGATGACATATTAACTTAATGTGTCAACTTCATTGCTCTATGAGATGTCTATTTTCCTGGTGTGTCTGGGAGGTGCTTTGAGAAGACATTAACCTTAGTATCAGTAGACATGAAGCCAGTCCACCAGAGGACCAGAGGAAAACAGTATCTTCTGGTCATGTCAAGAACACTGTATACATGAACTCACAGTAGCTTTTGGCTGCCCAACAATATACATCTGGGACAGGTTTATGAGCTCCTACCCCTATCTCAGGAATACAGATAGCTGGTGCCTTCTATATGAAGGAAAGCCTATTTTCTTTGACATTATGGCTCCAGGTGATGGACCCACATCTAACAGTATGCAGACAGCAGAAACTGGAATTAGTAGGTTAGCAAATTTTTTGAAATAGAACTGAATTTGAGAGTGGGCCAAGGAGGTAGGAGGAGTGAAGGGGAGGAATTAGGGAAGGATATAGTAAATTTCAACATTTGAATTTCTCAAAGAATTAATTAAAAAAAAATTAAAGAAGATGCGCTGTTAAGAATAGGGGTGACAGTCTAGCAGTGGTGGCTCATGCCCTTATTCCAAGAACTCTGGAGGCAGAGGCAGGAGGATCTCTCTGAGTTTGAGACCAGACTGGTGTACATGAACTAGCTCCAGGACAGATTTCAAAGCAACAGAGAAGCCTGTCACAAAGCCGGTGGCATAATTCATTGAAAAAATATATAGAACCAAAAAGTGGAAGGACAAATTCATTTATTCTCTCTTTCCCTGAACTGGGACATCCACCTTAATAGTTCATAGACATCAGAACCTGTAGTTGTCAACCATTAGATGGGGACTAATACCAGCATCAAAGCCCAAATCTATCCTGATTCCTAAGTCTAAAACCCAATCGCTCAATTGTTTTTATCTCCTGTTAGGGATTTCTCATCCCCTACTAATTTTACAAGTTGAATCCTATTGGATTTGGTTGCCTGAAAAACCGTGACTAACACACATGAGTTCATTGACACCATTTTAGATCTAGGACTGTTGCCTTCCCAGGCTGCATCATGCATGCCCGAACAGTAGTTATCTGGTCGATGACATGATATATATATATATATATATATATATATATATATATATATATATATATATAACGCATAGGTTAATTCAAGCTACAGTAAACTCATAAAGAACATCCTCATAGGTTCTGAAGTTAGCAATTTATCTATTTACTATAGGAGGAAGGTTTTTTATTCTTGGGTTTTTTTTTTGTTACAATGATGGGGTTCTAGACTAAGGACATGAGCATTAAGAAAGCAATCAACCCTTTGCCAAAGCCCCAAATAAATTCCTGATTATTATTTAATTTAAAAAAAATCTTCAATGGATAATACTTAAAGATTTGCAATCTCAGCCTGATGGTTCAGATTAATGTTAGGCTTTTAGAATTTGAAAAGTAATTAATGAGACCCATGCCCTGCCAGTTTGCAGATAAAGCACCAGAGGGAAATGGATCATTAGTTAAAGCATCACACAGGTCATATAACTGACAAATGTGCTTAAAACATGTGTCATTTTAGACAGCAAGGTAGATGACCACAATATTTTATAACTGAATACTCACAGCCATAGGTCGATAGCTCACTGTGAGAACCGAGAGAACCATGATTATACTAAGGTAGCATAAAGGAATACCACAAGAGGAGCAGTACCAATGGAGAATAATGAGCATAGACAAAGACATTTGGTAAAGGAAGAGGAAACATAAAAGAGAGGAGGAGGGATGGAAACTACTATTCAGTCAGTGGCAAATATCTCTGTGACAGCTCATGGAAGGTACAGGCATATACAACACAGACTTCCCATTTTTATAACTAAAGAGAACTCAGTAGAGAAAGATTTGATTGTATGCAATGATAAAGCTAGCATATTCCCTAGAAGGAATCAGAACTCTTAGCACTGTGGACTTTGAGTCTTCACCAATTATTCTTTCCTCCAACTTTACTACCTTTCTGCACATGCCTCATAGAAATTAGAGAAAATTATATCTATTGCATCCAAACTTTCAACAGAGAAGAAGACTACTATTGAAGATGGTTGAGCAATAACTAGGCTAGGGTTTCCCCCAAAGAAAAATAACAAATTCTGTCCTATTTTAAACAGAAAACATCTGGAGAATATAGAAGCCTAAATGAAGTGAACAAAATTAGAGATCTGGGAACAGTTAAAATTGAGGAAGGAAAACGAAAGCTCCTCACTCTCCAATATTAAGTATTATGGTTGGAATCATAAATGTCCCCCGAAGTGTCACCTGATGAGACTTGCTGAGTCATGGAGGGTCTGGCTTCTTCACAGGGCTAACTCTTTTGTGGAGTCATCACTTCATGGTGTTACTAGGAGACAATGAAAACCGGAAGGCATGACTCTGTATTATCTGACCCTCTGTGCTCTTCTCTCTCTCTGTTCCTTTCTCTCTACCATCTCTCTGTTTTTCTATCTCATTCTCTCTTTCTATCCTGAAAAGTGTCTTTTTGGGTGTGGTTTTATCTTGTTTTCTTAATTTTCAGAGGGTTTTGTAGTTGTTGGGTTTTTTGTTGTTGTTGTTGTCTTTTAAGAAAGAACTTAAATTTGGATGGGTAAGGAGGGGAACAGAATCTGAAAGAACTTGGGAAGAGGAAAATATATTTAAATTTAAAAGTTTTTTAATATTATAAAAATCCCATCTTCCTATTTCTTAGAAAACTGCACCTATTGCTCAGGAAAATACTTTAATTTTGAGTACCTGAAAATTCTTAAGATTTTTTTCTAGATGAGAAATATTAAATGAAGACAGTCCTCTGAGAATTCAAGCATATAAACATTATATTAATGACAGTTATTGTTTAATTTACAGTATCCTGCAGAACACATGTAATAGTATGTATTAAGGTACAAAGATCTTGAGCAAGGTAAGGGGACTAATATCATAGTTCAAGAAACAGAAAAGACAATGAAAATTTGAAGGATGTCATAAGGCAAAACATTGTCAATCAGGATACCAATGGAATAAAATCCCATGTCTATATCCAGCCTCTCTACATGTCCCAAGTGACCTCCTCTTCTGATGTTATGATACTTTTCTAGATACTATACTATTTTTCAAAGGTTCCTGTTATTACCAAGACCCTAATAACCTCTTAGCACATTCTTGAAACAAACGAGCTAGATGCTCTTGTCATTTTTCTCAACTTTCTCCAACTTCCATGGCAAATCTTAATCTCTATGGAAGAAACCACAAGCTTTTTTTATATATAACATCTTCTATTTTCTGTCTTACAAAAATTCTCAAGGGAAAATCCAGCCACCTTATTAAAAGCAGGGAGAACACACTATTAGAAGGACAAATAGCATCAACAACATGAATTTGAGATCACTGTCAATTTCTCTGAAACACACACACACAAGGGGGGGAGAGCTGATAAGAAAGCAATATTTAATAACAAATAGAATTTAAATGTTATCAAGATAAGAGTTATTCCTTTGTCAACAAGAAGTCTCTGCAATCCTAGAGAAAAAATATTTTGAGATATTTGTGTAATGCTCATCAACTTGGATGTTTAGACTTACTAATGCAATTTGAGAAAAATATTGTTATCATTTGTATAAAATCATGAACAAATACAATTCAGGAGTACAGAGAAGAAAACCAGAAAATGTAAGTAAATATAGTGTTGCAACGCCATGCAAAAAAAGTCATTGAAGCCAATTAGAACTCTATTTTGAAGGTGTCAAAAATATCAATGTGATGTATACATTCCAACATGAAATGAAATACAGTATAATTAAAGGTGGAAAGTGTTTCCTTCTGATCCTTTTGGTTTACTCCTCATATGGGGAACAATTCCAGCAGAGACAGAGAATCCCCCAGAGAGATTTATTTTAAGTCTCTTTGCCCATCTCCCTTTAAATGTAGGATTATTCCCACCCTAGACCTGAGTCTACACAGAATTAAACATAATAATCAAACCAACAGTACTACTTGGAATATACAAAGAACCTGCCAAGGACCAGGCACTGAGTTGTGTGTTTTCATATAACTTTTCATGTGGTAACCTGAGAAATGGTCCTGTCAATATCACATTATCATTTGCCAAGAATCAAAGGGGGCTAAGTCAGGTTATCAAAGTCACACTGCCAGCAGCTAGGAATCTTGGGATGAACACATGCACAGCTTTAATCTTCGCTTACTCAAATCTCAAAGATCTGTTCACTGTATTCAAACTGAAAGAGCACATCATGTTTCCGTGGCATATGGTTCCCTTCAGAACTCTCTCAGTACGAAAGTCCCATAGGATGTAATATCTTGCTACAGCTGAGGAAAAGAAACTTGCCTGGAAATTGTGCCCCAAATAAGGAACAAGCTTCAGCTCTCCCAAATCAGAACCATGCAACTTTGGTCACACCACATGCTCTTCTCTAATTCATATTCTACCAAACTCAAAGATCTCTGGAGACTCAAATATTTTGAAGGAAAAGCAACAGACAGCCCATGTCTCATAGGACTTATTCCTGCTGTGAATTCACTCAGTTATCTGAAAGGAATGGTATGAGATATGCTAAGCTCACTAAGTATGCACATACTCCTGAAACATTTGGATGACTCCCACGTCAACAACCAAGTCCTTAGGTTGTCCACCTAGAAATGAAGTTACTTAGCCATCTATGTCCAAATCTGTCAGGAAAAAAAAAAAGACATTGGTAAAAGAGAAATGTGCTACTGCAGAATAGGGATTAGGAGTTGAAAGGAGAATAGCAATGAGAACTGCTCTAAAGGACAACTGTGGTTGTGCATTCACAAACTCTGGTCATAATGAGTTAATATCCCTCCCAGTCATTACCACCATCTCCACCATCATCACCAGCACAAGCACCATCATAGATACCCACTGAGGAAATAACACTGCTCTAAGGACTGGAACCCTCAGAGCTTTCAAATCTGCTTCATAGAGAAAAGGCTGACCTCAAGCTATAACATATATAATTACAACTACATACCAAGCCAGGAAAACACTTGCTGTGATTTGTCATCATTTGATAAAAGCTGAACACAAATTAGTCTGTTTAAGAAGCCAGTCTCCATTATTATGAAGGTACTGCCTGTGAAAATATTATTACAGAATACTTTTCAAGTGAGAAGCGAGGTTCATAAAGTCTCTCATTCGCATACAATGCATTACCTTCCCCTTATGAAAGAGCTTTGGGCCATCTGGCACATCTAGCTACCAGCTGGTAAAAGCTAAAATATATTCTGCAATTATTAGCAGTAACTAGGTTTTTCAACGTGAACAACTCATAAGCTTTCTGTATTTACAAACATTTTAAATGCAGCTTCAGCTTTTGTGGCAGGTGACTGCTGTCAATAAAAATAAATAACAAATCTCATAGTCATGCCATTGCCCTTTTGTGGGGTGACATGTTTCCATTATTAAAACTGATGATAGAGAATACACTTCTATATTTTGCCTCCTTCTAAAACCAAATTCAGAAATGTGATCTCGTTTCCAAAAGCAAACAGAACTAAATCGGTGGCATAAACAGACTCATGGACACCACAAAAGAATCATTCATAATTCACGACAGATGCTGATTTAACACAAAGCATGCTACCTCTCCACGGTACAGTAAATAGTCTAGCTACTATGCTACATAACTTTAAATGTCCATGAATATTTGGGAAGATATCACATATTCCCCAGCTGAACTGTAGCATAGTTCATCTCTGTCAGGAAAACTATCAAAAGGTAGAGTAGGGTACTTGGAGTACAAAACAATGTAAAAGAGTCCACCACCAGATATTATATTGACAGATGAGATGAGCCCAGGACCACGGGGACCTTTCAAAACCTATTCCCAGTCTTAATTCTTAAAGGTTGTCAGAGATACTTTATCAAATTTTCTGTATGTGAAAATTTTTATTTCCTTAGAAAATATTTATGAACACCCATCAAGTTTTATCTAATCAGTGTCCAAAATCGAAATAAAATTATATCAATACGTTACATAATTTTTCCTGGGGAAACAGAAATGTCTATTCCCCCTTAACAGTTAAAAAAAAAAAACTGACATACCAAAGAGAGAAGAAAAGGATACTGTCCAAGTTCAGCTTGGTGATCCAGTGAATTTTTTATTTCTATTATATAAAGGAATGGTTGGGGAAGCTCAAAGAGAGCCACATCACTACTCCCTCCTAGTCAACTCATGACCCATTCATGCACTATTGAAGATTCCCTTTCTTCATGAGATAATTGTTTGCTTTCTATAATTGAGGGAAAGAACGAAGTCTCATGAGGATATTGAAGGCATATGAGTCACTGCTCACTGCCTGAAGTCACAGTCTCATGGCGGTCTCCCTTAGGTCATTAGGCAACTTGGAGTCTAGAAGCAACGTTCACAACCCAGGGAAAACACCTGAGCTACACAGATAAACTACTAGATAAAGCTAGTGAAAAAGATCATGTTTATGTAAGTGGTAATGAAGGCAGGGTCCATTTGTCATTTTACCTAACTGGCCAAGTTTCCAGCATATTCAAGTGAGGTCCTACCTTTAAGAATAAAAGAAAGCAAACACTTGCAGTTTCCACAGCCAGGCGTTAAACTATAAATAGTTCGTGTTGAGATTTCTAAACTCTTTAATTTTTGAAATAGCGACTTGGGGAAATAACTGGGATCTGGGTAACTTTATGTTACTATTGGCTCCAGTTAGCTCCTTGCAAGGGCTTTCTGTTGCACTTTAGAACAAAGTTGGCACTGCTTCGGTTATCTTTTTTTTTTGCCCCCGAGACAGGGTTTCTCTGTAGCTTTGGAGCCTGTCTTGGAACTAGCTCTTGTAGACCAGGCTGACCTCGAACTCTCAGAAAATTGCCTGCTTCTGTTTCCCAAGTGCTGGGATTAAAGGTGTGTGCCACCACCGCCCGGGTGCTTCGGACATCCTAAGCTTCACCTCCATCCCTTCCATACCAATTCCAGCAACACTGACCTGTGTTTCACTCACAGACTCTGCCAAGCCCTCATGTTCTGCCCAGAATATAGCACACAATTTGCAGTACAACACACGCTGTGTGATCTGGCCTTTAGTGCCTACCTTGATTTCATTTCCTCAGAGGTGTATCCTGTGGAACGCTGATTTAAAATAGCCTCTCCATTTATGACCCTATCCAATACCTTCTCATGATTTTCAACTCCCTATTTGGTTATTACATTTCTTGTTAGGCATATCCTGCCTCTGACAGTATATCTGATGAACACTAGGACCACACTTTTATCTCTCGCCATTGACCCAGGAACTGCTGGGGTGGCAGCTAGATACAACTATCAGCGAAGTCCAGAAATGAAATGTCAGATGCCTACGCAATTAACGGCACAGGGGGAAAAAACAGGATTTTTGTTTTCAGTTAAGCGTTTTATTGCAATTTTTATTTAAAAAAAATTGTAATCTAACACATTTTCATAATTGCCTTCATGGTGCGGGGGCAGAGAGGGAGGGAGAGAGAAAAGGGAACGCATGAAAGTGTGAACAGCGACATAGACGCATGCGCTAGAAAGACCAGAAGATTAATTTTCAAAAATACTGCATTAAGTTATCAAATGTATAATTTGTTCAAATTTCTGAGGTTGAAGAGATATCTATATATTATTAGAGAGAAAATTACAATGGAGTCATTTTTGACACACAATATGAGATTTGGTCAAGTTAGGAGCCACAGTAACTTGGATTTAATTTTAACTTAAAATGCTAGAGCAATGCTCAGTTTGAAAGTGGTAAAATATTAAAACTGATATAAACTTGCCCTGTGTGTATATTTTTAAAACATGTCCAATGAAAACAAATTTTATTCTGCTAATTTGATTTGTTTGGAACTCCTTAAAAATAACTGACTCCCTGTACAACCAGGTCTCAGTATTAGAATACACATTAATACATTAATTGTTGCTGAATGCACTGGGTGCTGGAACCTCTAATGGCTGCATTAGTACATACTCGGATCACTTCCATTATTACTGAAGCAGTTTAGTGTAACAGCTATATAGGTCATATTTACGTTGTGTCAAGTTTTAATGAGGAGGATGCTGCATTAGGTTCCACACAAACATTGGGTTATTTTCTTGAGACTTGAGCATCCATGCGTCAGCTATTGAGAGAGTACAAGTCCTGGAACTAATTCCTAACGATACTGAGGGACAGATGCATATGCTGACCCCTGTGGAGAACCGGTGTATCTACAGCCAGGCAATCATCTGTGGAAACGGGCCAATTGTATGCACACATATTTAGAGAAGCATTCGAGTTCTGTTGGATCGTAATTAGAAGTACTCAATTCACTTAATCAACACACACAAATCAGCACCAGAGTGCCAAGGAATTCTGCTGTCTTTATCATTTTAACTCATAAAGTCTAGTTTTGACCTTAATCTAATGCAATTATAGAACAGAAATGGGCTTTTAAAGGTTCACATCATTTCTTTATTTTACTGTGTTGATAATTTCACATTTGCATCATAGTTGGATCCTCTCAGTTCACTGACATTTCGGTTGGCTTTAGTAATCATTAAAGCTTTTTCCTTTCGTCTAAATTTGGGTCACGCTCACAGGGCTGCTCATGTGCAAACCAGACAGTCAGAAAGAAGCTGATCTCTACATTATAGAACTGTTGCAAACTGAGACCACTGGGTTGAGGAATTCTTGTCTCTGTATCATTGTTGCAGAGAGATCACCTGAATCTCAGGCCATTCACTTTGGGAAGAAACAAGGAAGTGTATTCTCAAAATGTTCCATGTGACTGAAACTGATGATTTTGTTCATATGTGTATGTAGAGTGCTCTTAGTTTACATTTCCTAATAGAAATTTCTAATGCATAGTAATTTTAAATAACTAGACCTCTGACTTCTACATGGCATGGGTGGAAGTAACTAATTGTGAAGTGGCGACACAAGCCAGGCAGGTAACTTGTCCTTTGGTGATTTCTAACACATCTTGATGCAAGGTATGACTCTGTGTTTAAAGCAGACATGGAAAGTTTCTTTCAACTCTAATCTCCTACTTCATACAAAAGAGGGTCATCTTCCAAAAGGGGACCCTAGGACTTAGATGATTTTCTTGACCCATATTTTCAAGGTCACTAAACTTTCCACAGAATAAGATGGAAAAGTAGGCATTTCATTTGGGAGAAAGATATCATAACTATTCTCCTCACAAAGAAATTAAATGATAAAACAAACAAACAAAAACAAAATAAGAAACCCATACCTATGGTTTAAACTGAGAAGAATTTTGTAGTTTCTTTTCTTTCTTATCTTTCTTAACTTTAGATAGTAGCTAAGGTTTAATATTATTTAATATCTTTAAAATCCTTTAGGGAAATTGACACAAGGATAAACTTTTAATATACAGTTAGATAGGTGGTTATGTAAATGGAATTGAACTTGTTTCTGTATTTCTATGACACATCACAGCTCCACATTTACTTAGAGTGAAAAAACTTTCAATGAGGATGAGGCAGATGAATGAATAATCAAACAGGTACTGGAAGCCTCAGCGGTTAATCGGCATCAGTTTGTATTTTGTAACACATTCTTACTTAAAACATTCAAATATATATTTAAACCCAATTCATTAAGCCTTATAAAATTATACAACAAGTCAATTTTTACTAATTAAAACTAATGTTTCTTCTTTGGTGATGACATCTTTCTAATTCACCTTTAGCCAGTTTTTCCAAGTGGAATTGCCCTTGATACCTGATAGAAATAAAATGTAGTCCAAGACAAGATAATGAAACTAATGTCTAAAAAGAAAGTGCAGGCTGCAATGAGTTTACCTCTAAATTACTGTGTAAGCAAACTGAACATCTATCAAAAAAGCAAGCACTGGCCATATCAGGATTATAGATGAATTCACCAACATATCAACTAGGCACCAAAGCTTGTGATTTAGTAGCAGACACGTGACATGCTGGAATTGGTTACACAGACATGAGGGAACAAATAATATTTTCAATTTTTATTATGCTTTCAGAGTACTGAATAATAAAGAGCACACTGGGGATCTGTTATTAGATGATAATAGAACTGTTTAATTAGTCCATCTTCAGAGGCAGAACACTTCACAAGTTTTCCTAGGATTTCCTACCAGCGGTTGCATGAAGAGCCTTTTTTATCCTTCGAGATTGTATTAAGGACAAATCCTGAGTCGCAACTCAATAATCAAATGAGTAGATAGAACCTCGGAATCTTAAGCCTGCTCAGCTCTGCAGATTCAGTTCAGAGTATTATCAAGAAACAAATGAAGCAACCAAAAGCTTTTGGTGCCTAAATTCAGCTCTTTTATTTTCTAAACATATGCTCACCTAGGGGGACACGGTTTTCATGAAATTGCAATGAAGGGGCTAGAAAGTGCTTGTGATGATGTGCTGAGCAGACTGTTTACCTAGATATAAAAAGATAGATGCCAAATCTATAAGGAACTATGTAAAAACAGCCAGTACAAAATAAGCTTTTAGACAAAATCCAACACTCCTTCATGATACAAGTCCTGAGAAATCAGGGATAGAAGGGACATACCTAAATATAATGAAAGCAAAATACAGCAAGCTGATTGCCAGCATCAAATTAAATGGAGAGAAACTCAAAGCAATTCCATTAAATCAGAACAAGACAAGGCTATCCACTCTTTTCATACTTATCTGATATAGTACTTGAAGTTATAGCTTGAGAAATAAGAAAACTAGAGGAAATCAAGGGGATACAAATTGGAAAGGAAGAAGTCAAAGTGTGATAGTATCCATAGCTACCCCCAAAACTCAACCAAGGAACTTCTACAGCTGATAAACACCTTTATTCAAGTGGTTAGATTCAAGATTAACTGAAAAATCACCATTCCTCCTATATTCAAATGTTAGACGAACTGAGAAAGAAATCAGAGAATCAACACCCTTTAAAATAGCTTCAAATAATATAAAATATTTTGTTGTAACTCTAACAAAGTAAGTGAAAGTCCTGTATGATAAGAACTTTAAGTCATTGAAAATAAGAAATTGAAAAAGATATCAAAAGATGGAATGATTAGTAGGATTAACATATTAAAAATGGTCATCTTACGAAATGCAATCTACAGATTTAATGCAGTCCTCCCTCATTAAAATCCCAACACAATTCTTTACAGAGCTTGAAAGAACAATTCTCAACTTCATATGGAAAGACAGAAATCTAGGATAACTAAAACAGTCCTGTACAATAAAAAGGATTTCCAGAAACATCACCATTCTTGACTTTAAGCTCCATCATAGAGCTATAGTAATGAAAACAGGATGGTTCTGTCTGTCATAAAAACAGACAGTTGTATCAATGGAATTGAATTGAAAACCCAGAAGTAAATCCACACACCTATGGGATACCTGATTTTCAACAAAGAAGCCAAAATTACACAATGGAGAAAAAAGCATTATCTTCAACAAATGGTGCTGGTCTAACTGAATGTCAGCTTGTGGAAGAATGCAAGCAGATCTGTATCTATCTCCCTGCATAAAACTCAAGTACAATAAGATCAAAGACCTCAGTATAAATCCAGATACACTGAAAGTTACAGAAGAGAAAGTGGGGAAATAATCTTGAATGCATCGTCACAGGAGACAACTTCCTGAACAGAACACCAACAGCACAGACACTAAGTCAACAGTTAATAAATGGGACCTCAGCACCATTTGTTGAAGATGCTCTCTTCCTTCCGTTGAATACTTTTAGCTCCTTTATCAAAAATCAGGTGATCGTATGTTTGTGGGTTAAAATCAGGGTCTTCTACTCAATTCCATTGATCGACTTCTCAGTTTTTATGCCAATACCAAGCTGTTTTCAATACTGAAGCTCTGTAATAGGGTTTGAAGTCAGGGATGGTAATCCCTCCAGACGATCCTTTATTATATAAGATTGTTTTGGCTATCCTGGGTTTTTTGTTTTTCCATATAAAGTTGATTAATGTCCTCTCAAGATCTGTCAAGCATTTTGATGGGATTTTAATGGGGATTGCATTGAATCTATAAATTGCCCTTGGTAGAATTGTCATTTTTACTATGTTGATCCTCCCAATCCAAGAGCAAGGGAGATCCTTCCATTTTCTGGTATCCTCTTCAGTTTCTTTCTTCAAAGACTAAAAGTTCTTGTCAAATAGATCCTTCACTTCCTTGGTTAGAGTTACCCCAAGATATTTTATGCTATTTGTGACTATCGTCAAGGGTGATGCTTCTCTGATTTCCCTCTCTGCTTCCTTATCCTTTGTGTATAGGAGGGCAACTGATTTTTTGGAATTGATCTTGTATCCTGCCACGCTACTAAAGGTGTTTATCAGCTGTAGGAGTTCTTTGCTGGAGTTTTTGGGGTCGCTTATGTACACTATCATATCATCTGCAAATAATGAAAGTTTAACTTCTTCCTTTCCAGTTTGAATCCCTTTGATCCCCTTATGTTGTCTTATTGCTATCACTAGAATTTCAAGCACTATATTGAAGAGGTATGGAGAGAGTGGACAGCCTTGTCGTGTTCCTGATTTTAGTGGAATAGCTTTGAGTTTCTCTCCATTTAATTTGATGTTAACTGTCGGCTTGCTATAAATAGCTATTATTATAGTTAGCTACGACCCTTGTATCCCTAATCTCTCTAAGACCTTTATCATAAAGGGATGTTGAATTTTGTCAAATGCTTTATCAGCATCTAATGAAATGATCATATGTTTTTTTCTTTCAGTTTATTTATATGATGGATTACATTGATAGATTTACGTATGTTGAACCAGCCTTGCATCCCTGGGATGAAGCTTACTTGATCATAATGGATAATTTTTCTAATGTGTTCTTGGATTTGGTTTGCCAGTATTTTATTGAGTATTTTTGCATCGATGTTCATGAGTGAGATTGGCCTGTAGTTTTCTTTCTTGGTTGGGTCTTTGTGTGGTTTTGGTATCAGAGTAACTGCAGCTTCATAAAAGGAATTTGGCAATGACTTCTCTGTTTCTATATTGTGAAATACATTAAGGAGTATAGGTATTAGGTCTTCTTGGAAGTTCTGGTAGAATTCTGCAGGGCAGGGAATTTGGACTGTTCTTCAGTATCGAGAGGGAGGGGGAATGGAGTGGGGGGAGGAGAAGAGGAGTGGGGTTAGGGGGAAGGGAGTGGGGGGAGGAGGCAATATATGGGAGGAGGGGGAGGAAAATGGGAAATGGGGAGGAGGCGGAAATTTTAGTTAAAAAAGAATAAAATAAAATAAAAATAAAAAAATCAATACCATAAAACTTAAAAAAAATAAAAAATAAAAAAAAATAAATGGGACCTCAGGAAACTGAAAAGTTTCTGTAAGGCAAAGGACACCACCAATAGACAAAACAGCAGCCTACAGAATGGGAAAAGATCTTCACCAACCCTACATCTGACAGAGGGCTGATTTCCCAAATATATAAAGAAGTCAAGAAGCTAGATATCAGGAAGTTAAAAAATCCAATTTAAAAATGGGTTTAAGATCTAAACAGAATTCTCAACAGAAGAATCTCAAATGACTGAAAAAACACTTAAAGAGATGTTCAACATCTCTAGCCATCAGGAAAATGCAAATCAAAATGACTCTGAGATTCCATCTTATACCTCTCAGAATGGTTAAGATAAAAAACAAGTGATAGCTAATGCTGAAGAAGTTGTGGAGCAAAAGGAATATTCCTTCACTGCAGACAGGAGTGCAAACTTGTACAGCCATTTTCAAAGTCAGTGTGACAGTTTTTCAATAAACTGGGAATCAATATACTATCAGACTCATCTATACACTCTTGGGCATATACCCAAAGGATGCTCAATCAACCACAAGGACACTTACTCGACTATGTTCATAGAAGCTCTACTTATAATAGTTAAAACCTGGAAACAACCTAGATGTCCCTCAATCAAGGAATAGATAAAGAAAATGTGTAACATTTCACAATGGAGTATTACTCATCTGTTAAAAACAAGGACACGAAGAAATTTGAAGGCGATGGATGGAATTAGGAAAAAATAATCATCCTGAGTTCTGTAACCCAGACAAAAATGGTGTATACTCATTTATAAGTTAATATTAGCTGTAAAATAAAAGGTAACTATGCTACAATCCACAGACTCAGAGAGACTAGGTAACAAGAAGAGTCCATGGGGAACTCCCAGATCTCCCTGGAAAGAGAAAGTAGATGATGTAAGTGGACTAAGAGCAAGTGGCAGTGGGAATATGAGTAATCAGCCTGGGGAAGAACAGAGTAGGAGAGTTCTCAGGGGAACTACTGGAGGTGAGGGCATTTGGAGGTCAGGAGGAGGCCTGGAACAGTGGGATTTCCCAGGAGACTATGGGAAGGACCCCAACTTAGAATCCTAGATATAGTATATAAGTATCCTGAACTGGCAAATTCCTGTGACCAGATTTGTGTGCTATCTGGGGCATAGTTCCACATAAGACCTTAAAAAAAGATTTTTTAAAAAGAGAGGGCTTTGCCGGGCGGTGGTGGCGCACGCCTTTAATCCCAGCACTCGGGAGGCAGAGGCAGGCGGATCTCTGTGAGTTCGAGACCAGCCTGGTCTACAAGAGCTAGTTCCAGGACAGGCTCCAAAACCACAGAGAAACCCTGTCTCGAAAAACCAGAAAAAAAAAAAAAGAGAGAGGGCTTCTAGACCCACAAAAAATGGGAGCCAAGTGCAATTTCTTAATAGTTGCATTTTTTTCAGATAGACACAGTTTACTGGCACTGAGCAGAGGTGCAGCTCCTTTAAGAGAAGGCTTCCTCACTCAGAATTAGGAACAAAAACTGTATGTTTTCTTGCAGGCCAAACTCTGGCTCTTTCAGAGTTTGTTAGCAGAGTGCTACAAGTTTTGCTTAATGGTGACATAGATCTACTGCTTCCCTGGAGCTGTCAGGCAGTGAACATGGCTCACAGAGCTGCCAGTAAATGTACCTCCACTATATTGAAAGGTCAAGAGAGGTGGAGTGAACCTCCAGGGCTGCAGTGACCACACTGCTTACCATTATAAAATGCTCCTTGTCAAAAAAGGATTCCAGATACACAACAGAACAGATTCAGACCTAAAAGACCTCTAAATGAGAAACAGTGCATTAAAAAAAAAAGTATGTAGGCATTGGTGAGAAAACAAAAAGAGCATAGATATTTATAAAAAGAAATTTCATTTGAAAAAAAATAAAACAAAGTCTTTAAAGGGAAAAGTAAAAATAATATAAAAGCACAGATAGGCACAGATTAAAGAAGTAAAGAAAAGTCACATAAAGATGAAAAATACACAGCGAGCCCGAAATATGTATTTTATTGTGTTTTCTCTGAATTTTTTGACAGCACAGAAACATTTGATTCTAGGGGTAGCTAAGTTAAACCAACATAAAAGTATCTTGACTTCAAAATTTGAGTCTAAGGATATGTTAGTTTGGAAAAGAGGTTCTGTTTTTGTTTCCACAGAAGATAAGAGCCTGTGGATTTCTTCTATGCTAATGTGGTTTGATGGATGAAGATCCTGCCAAAAGGTCTCCATGAACCCTAAAATTACTTCACCCATCAAATAGCAGAAAGCAGTTTGGAGAAACAAAGCCCAAATTACCAAACTGATTATTCATAAATGTTTGTTTTTATTTAAAGGAGGGTATGATATAGAGATGAATATTTTGCTTTGGTATAGATCATGATCTACTGATATGAATACAAGGTTGATTCTGTGTGTATGTATTTCTGCTTTTCTTTAAGATATTATGTTTGTGCAGTTCATTTAAAATGTAATATATAATTAAAGATTACAGATTAATAGGTAACCAACTATTATATTCAAACTTGTAGTCATGTTAATTAGGTTTTCTAGATATACAGAGATATGTTTCATATGGATAGGTATTCTTTAAGACTTTTAAAGATCTGAAGAATATGGCATTTAAAATGTTTTAAGAACTTAGACTTTTCTCCACAGTGTGACATGTCTGCTTCTGGCAGCGCCAATTACTTCAGAGAGGTTGACGGGCATTGAAGAAACTCATTATAAAATTTGCCTTCAATGTGACAAGGCTGGCCATTTGGACAAGAAACTGCTCTTGCCTGGACTGTTGATGGCATGCTGTGTAAACTGGACATGCAGGACCCACAGAGAAATGACTACTGAACTGGCTGAAAGAAGGTGAGGTAGTCCTTCAGAGTTCCTGCTTCATGAAAGAACTGCCAGATATTTTGCAAGTCACAGAAAAAAGCAACTGATAAACTTTACCATTACAGGGAAGAACAGATCTTCAAATTTCCTGCTTTGCAAAAAAAAAAGTCTGCAGGATACTATGGGCCAGTAGGCTAAAGATGGATGCCCCAATGTTACAAAAGAACTTTGGGTGAATGCCCAGGCAGCGAGATGTCTCTGTCATTTCTAGAATTTTGGAATTTGCTTACAATGCACTTCCTATTTACTCAGGTAATATTTTAACCTTCTCTTGTCTTTGAAGAGTTGAAGAAAATCTTTTTAACTAAAATATATTTCTACATATCTAGAAAACCTTACTAACATGACTATAAGTTTGGTTGTTATATATGGCCATCTATTAATCTAGTAATCTTTAATTATACGTTATATTTTTAAATGAGCTGCATGAATATAATACCTTAAGCAAAAGCAGAAATATATAATACAGCATAACAAAACCAACCTTAAGTTTGTATCAATAGACCAAGGTCCATACCAATGCAAAGTATTCATCTCTATATCAGATTGGTGCCTGACCCAATTGTTATCCAAGAGGCATCATCCAGCAACTAAAAATGGTGGATGCAAATTCCCATAGCCAGCCATTTTGTTGAGTTCAGGAATCCTGTTGAGAAGGAGAAGAAAAGAATATAAGAGCCAGTGGGGCCAAGGACACCACATGAAAAATTACACAATCAGCTAACCTCTGCTCATGGGGATCACAGAGACTAAACTGACAAAAAGGAAAACTGCATGGGACTGACCTAGGCACTCTGCATATGTTACAGTTGTGTAGCTTAGTCCTCTTGTGAGATTTCTAACAGTGGGAATAGGGACTGCCTCTGACTCTTTTGCAGACTTTTGGGACTCTATTCCTCATATTGGATAGCCTTGTCCAGCCTTAATACATGGGGAAGTACTTAGTCTTATTGCAACTTGATATACCATGCTTTGTTGATACTCATGGGAGAGCTGCCCTTTCCTTGACTGAGATGGAAGTTGAGGGAATTTGGGGGTGGAAGCAGGAGGAGGACAGGGGAGGAGGAACAGGGAAGGGACAAGATGGGACTGTTGGTCTGATGGAAAATAAATATATAAATAAACAAATAAGCTATTAAATAATTAACTATTTTCATATAAATAAAATGCTGGCCAAGATATAAATTAAAACGTAACTTATCTGTTTCATTTTTTAGGCAAGTCACACATATATACCTTAGAATAAAATGTTCTAACTAATTTCTTCTCTATTTCAGCTGCTTCTTGTCATAAATTTGCACAGCTCAAAATTGATAAAAAAATATTTTTAGGCAAAGATTCTATGCAAAAGCTACTCTTGACTCACAGAAGGCCTCCTGTCTGTTACAGCACCACATTCTAAATCCACAACACACACTTCTAAAATAAAATTTATTCATAAAAAGAAAATTTGACAAATGGTTAAACAGTTTTAATATAAAGTCTTTTCTCCAAAAGGTTAAAAAATTATGAACTTTTTACAGCTACATTTTTTTCAATAAAACCTGAAATTCTAAAGAAACAAAAGCTTTCTACTACACATTTTGTCTTAGTTAGGGTTTTATTGCTGTGAAGGAACACCATTACCATGGCAGCTCTTATAAAGGAAACATTTAACTGGATCTAGCTTACAGTTTTAGAGGTTTAGTCCATTATTATCATGGAAAGAAGTATGGATGCAGGCAGGCAGACACGGTGTTAGAGAAAGAGCTGAGGGTTCCACATTTTGATCCATAGACAACAGAAGGAGACTGTGTATCACACTGGGCATAGCTTGAGCATATGAGGCCTGAAAACCTGCCCCCTCCAGTGACACACTTCTTCCCACAAGGTCACACCTCCTAATAGTGTCACTCCCTATAACCAAGCATTCAAACATGTGAATCTATGTGGCCATTCCTATTCAAACTACCACAGATTTCTTCTTGCCAGAGGAGCACATCTGTATAATATTTTAGTCTATCTTCAGAAAAATGTCATCACTGTAGATCTCCCCTATTATAACTCATAGGGAATTTAAAAGCTATTACTTGGTACTTGAACACTATTCTTAATGAGTCAGAATGGGAGCAAGGAAATGGGAAGTAGACTGAACTGCATGTTCACTGACATACATGGTTTCTAAAGTTTAACTAGTGATTTGCTAAGAATACATGTTGATTACTTACAATAGTTAGTTGGGGTTATATTTGGGGATATATTTCCATATTGAGATTCTAATTTCAGTGAAGAATTTTTGGAAACCTCATTTAAGAAACTATAAAACAAAGCAGAAGCACCAACAAATTGCACCATCTACATATGAGTGGCCCACTACAAATGCACCTCTGCAGCCCCTCCTACCTAGCCCACACCTAGCTACCTCTTTTCAGGCTTTGGCAATGTGATATATTTCAACCAATAGACCTATAGCAAACATGACAGATGGTATCATTTCCTCACTTGTGGCTTTTCAAATCCAGCTTCCATGTGACTAATTGGGGTAACCAATGAGGGGCTATACAGTCCAGTTTCCCACATAAGGGCAGTGCAAGTGTCCCCATCCAAGATGGCATTTGAATGGAGTTGAGAAACGGAGTCTCAGAGCGACTTGGGAAACTGCCCAATTTTTCTGGAAGAATTGCCAACCTATAGTACTACACGGTAAAAAATGTGTTGTTATTTAAAGAGCTAATATTGTTACAAATGTTGTGTTTCACAGCAAAATGTAACTGAAACACCACTTTTTCTAGAAAAAAGAAATCGAAGAGAAGTTTTAGAACTTAATTTTAGTAGTAGTCAAGTTTACTACACTTAGATTATTGCACATTTTTCATTGGCGGACTTGACAAAGTGATAATATATATCTTGAGTGCCAAATGAATTCAAGAAATATCATTCCTTGGCCGGGCGGTGGTGGCGCACGCCTTTAATCCCAGCACTCGGGAGGCAGAGACAGGCGGATCTCTGTGAGTTCGAGACCAGCCTGGTCTACAAGAGCTAGTTCCAGGACAGGCTCCAAAACCACAGAGAAACCCTGTCTCAAAAAACCAAAAAAAAAAAAAAAAAACAAAAAAAAAGAAATATCATTCCTAAAGAGGAGAAATTACTACTGCCACTTTTCCAAACTAATGCTATTTCTAACTGCATTCTAAATACTTATTTTATCCTTAAGCCCTTATATGCTTTCACCCTCTTCAAAGGAGTCTCTTTTTGCAGCACATAGAGACTATTAGAGAGATCTAAAACTGGTCAACATGCAGAGAATAAGTGCCTCTGAAGTGCCTAACTTCATCTGATACACCTGTACTACAGCCCCGATGCCCAGGGGTCAGGAAGTGTTGCAGAAGAGTACATAGACATGTGATAAGAGCCAGAAACCCAGGATGCCTGCTGCTAGATAGTGTCCCCTAAACAATGACAGGAAAAAATGAACCCATGAACCCTCAAGTATATGGTTACCTGAACAAAACCAGCCTAATGCCAACACCAGTTGAGGGCAGGCCAATGTGGATGGGGACATTTGCAGAAGGCTCCACCCAGAGATGAAGCGCTACAGGTGATCAATGATTGCAAAGTATGGGAGAAATTGTTTACTCCAGGGATGAGCTCCTACTAGACTGTCTAGTCTCAAGCTTTCATCCTTGGATACATGTGCACCCAAGCAATGTGAAATGAACTCAAGATGCATACTGCATGTGCATGTAAAGACACATGTGTATATGAGTGACAATAATGATTAAAGAAGAATTAAGGAGTGAAGTGGGGCATGAGAGGTATGGATGAGGTGGAGCAATGCAAGTGCAATACTCATGTATGAAGTTCTCAAAAAGTACAAATTAAATTTAAAATGAAATTTGATTTAGCCTAATCAAGTATCACTGAACAACAGGACAACCCCGAAAGAAACAGAATATAAAGTGTACAAAGTGTGTTCTAGAAATAAACATTAAAATTCTGAAAGTGGATAAAAGGAACTATGATACTTAGTTTTGACTCTTATGAAGGAAACTTGCTGGCACTATTGAAGAATCTAAGTTTACCATGGTAACTGCCTTTTTATGCATCACTTTTAATCCTGCAAAAGGTATGTATGGTTGTCATGATATATGGTAAGTACAAAAGTTCTCATTACCAGGCAAGGATATATAAAAGTTCAGAGCATCAGATTGATTACATGTAAAGAGCGCAATATTTTCGTAATAATCAAATTTGGATGGTTCCTTCAGCATGGGGGCTGTCATACAACATATGTGAGTATGAAATAAAAACTGTTAGGGACAATAAAATATTACATATGTCCACAACAATAACTAGAAGCTGTATAGTGGAGACTTTCATCATCTAATCTTGTTTACCGATATCTTTAGCAAAGAAAACCTGCTGTATGACATGACACATGAAAAAAATCAATATTCATGTTAGAAGCTGTTAATAAAACATTTCCCTCTTACAAAACTGTATTCTACCATATTTTTAGCAAGGAAGAGAAAAAAATTTCAGGCATTTTAGAGTTCTTTGAATAAGAAATAAACAGGAAAATGTGAAAGAGGGCGTCAGACAATTAAGAATGTGGTATCAGAAACTTTTAGGGAGGTGACATTTAAGATGAGACCTGGAAGAAAAGAGACAGTTGTGTGAATTTAAATAGGAATGATAGCAAATTCAAAGAACCTAGAAAGTAAATGGAATTGACACTTTCAAAGTCTGAAAAGGGACATGCGGACAAGTTTAGGAAGGTACACAGGGTCAAAAGCAAGATATCACAAATACTGTTAAAGCTAAAAGAAAATTATACCAGATGAGAACTTAGAAAAATATAGGGCTGGAGAGACGACTCAGTGGTTAAGAGCATTGCCTGCTCTTCCAAAGGTCCTGAGTTCAATTCCCAGCAACCACATGGTGGCTCACAACCATCTGTAATGAGGTCTGGTGCCCTCTTCTGGCCTGCAGGAATACATGTAGACAAAATATTGTATAAATAATAAATAAATAAATATTAAAAATAAAAATATAGTAATAACATACTGGGTAATGGGATACTTTGGTAACTCTGAAGATACAAATATAGCGGATCGATCCAGAGAGAATGGAAAAAGAAGACAAAGTGACCCAGTCTACCTCAAAAATGAAGGATTACATGTTTACAAAATTTGTATCTTACTGATTATGAACAGCTAAGTATAAATTAACTAGTAGAAGAATAGATTTCAAAAACAGAAAATTTAGTCAGGTGTGGGGTGAGACATGGAATGAGAAATTGAAGTTTTGAAACAAAAGCAAGGGAAAAAGGCTTTGTTGTCACTGTTGCTGTTTTTGCTTAAAGTAGAAAAGAAGACACAAAAAAAGAAGCATGGTAATCTAGAAATAAATGCAGTTGTTTCAGTAACGAGAAATGGAAAGAAGGAATTCCTACAAACTCTTTATATAAGACATACTCAAAATATAATAATCATCTAATAATTTAAAGATTTGAAAATCAAACTACACATCTGTCTGTCTATCAGTCTAATTATCTATCATTTACCTACCTATCATGTAGTTAGCTAGTTAGCTGTCACCTATTTGTCCATCATCTACCTATAGATCTATTTATCTGTCTGTCTGCCTATCAGTCTATCATCTCTCTATCATCTGTTTATATCTGTATGTGTGTATGTGATAAAAATCACAAATACCTGTATTGCTGTTAATATAACAATATTACTAGACTCTAAAGGATAAAGAACATTGAGAATTTGATCAGTTCTATTTAACCAATTACTAATAGGCAATCACTTATTACTGTCCTTCATATTTAAAAAAAACTGTTTTCTGGTTATGAGAGATTATAAAAATTTTTTTCTTCCTGTCTTTCCTTGCTATTTAGTAACAACATGCCTTGATTCTTTACATTTTTATCTTTGTGCATGTGTGGTGTATAGTATATAAGTAACGTGCCCAGTGTGAGTATGTGTACACACTTGCCCCAGGCCATATGTGAAGGTAAGAAAAAAACATCAGGTGTCCATCTTTCCTACTGTGTTGGAGAGTCTCCTGATTACCACTGCACACACCATGCTGGCTGACCTGAGAACGTCTACTGGATCTCCTGAGTCTGCCTCCAGTCTCAATGAAGCCAACTGAGATTACAAACATGTAATTCTTTTCTGTAGGTTCTGGGGATCTGAATTCATATCGTCATGCTTGCATTTCAAGTATTCTACCCAAGGGATATTTCCCAGGAAGGAATTCCTTTCACTTAAGGAAACCCATAACCTAGCAGAGAAAGGACAAGAGACAGCTCACACACACGGAGCTCAGATGCTCCAGTGGCAGCATGGTAGATTAGATAAAACACATTTTAAATCAAAATCTAGAAATGAAGAAATAGGAAGTCATTATATAAGAAAAAGAGAAGAGTTAGTTGATGATTCCAGCCTTAAACTTGTACAAACGCAACAAAATAAGAAATTTTTAGGTCAACGTCCCTGAAAAACATACTTGTAAAAATCCTTAACTAAGCTGAATTCCCTTGCACCTTAAAATGATATCACGATGGTGAAGAATTTGTTTCTGAAACACAGAAATGGAATAATGTACACAGATCCATAAATTAATTATCCCACATTAACACTATGGAAAACAATAATCATATAACTATCTAACAGATGCAGCAAAAGTGTGTGACGGGACCGAGCATTTCATGATGCTAACAAGAAAAGATTAGATGTCAAAGATGATGCAGACCATAGATGGCCAGCCAATAGCAGACACCAAACTGAACAACAACAAAAAAAGCAAACTATTGAAAACTAAGATAGGAGCAAAGGAAGGGTTATCAATTGAATCTGTTTTTCAGAGCACTGTGTGTTATGGCTTGAATGTGAACTGTACCAAAGGCTTGGTTCTTAACTGGTGCCAATGTGTGGGGAAGTGGTAGAACATTAGGAGTTTGGGCCTCCTGCAGAAAGTAGCTTACTGGGTTGTGCCTTGGAAACTTATGCCTTGCTATCCTCTTCTCCCTTCTTCCCCTTTCCCTCCCACTCTTACATGGCTACCAGAGGGCAAACATCTTTGCTCAATCGCACCTTTCTGCAATTTTATTCTGACTCAAATAAGACAGGATTGATGAATCCAGCTGATCATGGACTGTAACTTCTGAATACATGGTTCAAAATGAGTATATCCTTCTTGAGGTTGCACGTGCCAAGGATTTTTTTCAGTCACCAATAAGCAACAAAATACGACAGTCAATAATACTCTTTAGAGAGGGATGTTCCTAGGGATGATGGATGGCAAAACCCGCAAACAGATCCAGCACTAATTACATAGAAAGAATGTGACATCTACAGATCGAAGAAAAGAAAAAAAAGATGGTTTGGGTGTAATTAGTTAGTCATATGATAAGATATTGATTAGAAATACTTCCTCAACACAAAACAAACAGAGATGAACTAGCTTCCTTAATGGTCAAGGGAGATTATCAAAAATTTCAGAAAAAAATCCAAAAAGCAATCACTAATGACTTTAAGTATGATTTTAGTATACTTTTTAGGATAAAATAAAAAATTAATCAAGTTCTACTATATAAAGGTGACAGAGAGTGAAAAGACAATAAAGGCGACAAATATCTATTTACATCAATGTGTGACCATTTAATAAGCAACTGTAACTAAGAAATAAGGACTTGAGAAAAGCAAAGCGATTCCTAACTTTACAATCTATCTGCTAATTACAATTCAACTACTGTAGCATCATTTTTATTGCTGTTTATTTGAGAACAGATTTATTCTCATTATTCTCATCAGTACTTTTAATTTAGGCTATTTTGATCAAATTCTGTATCAAATTCTACCATGTATCAATTCTATATAGTTCAAGATTAATATTTCTTAATGGTAGTAATACCATTGATAAAAAGGAAAATCAAAGAAAAATAAAACCAAAATTTAGGGTATTGGTGACCTTTGGTTATGAAACTAGTTAACAGGCTTTCAAAGGTTTCAAAATTATATGTAGTATTTTCACAGTTAGAGACAGGAAATAGTGCATGGTTTGAATTTTAAAAACTTTAAAAATAGTGCTTCATTTATGCTTTATATATCCCATTACCATTTTTTAATTACACAGAGAAATGAATACAGAGGCTCTAGCTACCCTTCTTGATGGCATGCATGCCCTTTCTTCTTTTGACACCCCAGAAAAAGTCAATTATTGTACATCAACAGCTTTCCCCCAAAAGCAGAAAGAGAAGAAAGGAGATAATTGCCTTCCTGCTATCTGAGGATAGGAAGTGATACAGCCCACTGGGAAAACCCAGGTGTTCAATGATGCCAAGGGGTGTCTGATTTTGCCAAGTTTTAGCCCAGGAGAATGATATTTTCAGTCATTGGATTTTAGTCCACCTCACTGTACAATTCCAAAGGAAAGAAACATATTTTGAGCAAAAAAAAAAAAATAAAACATTGAGGTTAAAAACTTCACGGTTAACTCAGTGTCTAACATCACAATGTTGAAAGGCAGAATCAGGCTTCACATGGTACAAGGAGCTGGAGGGTGTCTTAAAGTTATTCCTTTTTATCATATCTCCCAAGCAGATTTAAATAGTTAAATTATGAAACACTGTCCTAGTTTTATTCAGTTCCTCTGATAAACATTGTGAAGAAAAACTGCACAAGGGAGAAAAGGATTTACAAGGCTTACACTTCCAGGTCACTTTCCATCATTAAGAAAAGTCAAAACTCCGAATTCAAGTAGAAACCACAGAGGAATGTGCTGACTCACTCACAGACTCTTGCTTGGCTACCTTTCCATGCAGTCCAGGCTTACATGCCCAGGGATAGTGCTAAAAAGGGTTTGAACATTCCACACTAGCTATCAATCAAGACATTCTATCACCAAGATGTCACAGGCCAGGCTAGTTGAGGCAATTCTTCAACTGAAGTTCACTCTTCTAAACTGAGTCTAGGTCACATTAAGCTGACAATAAAGACTAAGCAGGACAAATGTCTATAGAAGTTGTTCAAAATGAGTTCAGTTTCAAACTTTTACTTCCTCTAGTTAGGACAGGTCAAAAACCGAAAGCCACTTTTATACATTGGTTTTTCTACTCAATAATACAAACTGATAATATGCCATATTACTGTCTTTAAAGATAATTATTTTTACTTGTGTGTATTTGTCTTTTGCCTGCATATATGTGTCTGCACCATGCCCTTTACCTGATGCCCAGGAAGACTGGGTAAAGAGTTCTGATTCCCTGAAACAGAAGTTATAAACAGTTATAAACTATGATGTGGGTGCTGGGAGCCAAACCCAAGTCCTCTGCAAGAACAACAGATGCTCTTAAGCGATGGAAAATCTCTACTATAGTTGTGCAACTTAGGCCAGTTATGTTCAGTCACATTTTCCCACCACACCTGTCACTTTGTGGAATTACATTAAATTTTGTTAAAAGCACTCCATAAATAATGAATTATGACAAAAATTATTTATTACTCACTTAAGAGACATAAAATATTAAATACAAAATTTAAGAACAAAAAAGTAATTTCTAATTCCCCATTCTTCATACCAGGTAATAAGGCATGAATCTTCTACTAGACTGCGGAAAAGAAGATATTCCAGTTGAATACTTCCCTTCAGGCTGCAAAGGACAGAAAAAGAATCCTCTTATTGCTTGATAACTCCAGAATAATAATAACTAATGGAAATCCATGAAAGTGACACCAAGGAAAGTCAGGAGACCAGTTTAATTGTTTCTATGGGCTTGACTCATGCTGTGACCATAGGTCTCTTGTAATAAAGATGCTATAGAAGTTTCCTGGAGCTCAAAGGTCATGCTACTCTCTGTTTGGGCAGTGAGTAGAGATGGTGAACTCACAGAGAACCTCCTCATGATGACATACAGCAATGAAATTTTTTCCTTAACGACATTCTTCTAGAGATTGGGTTTATCTACTAATATAGCATTCTATAGCTACTGATATGTGATGTATGATCATATCACCTCAGGAATTACTAAAAAATACTCTGTTTTCTCAGTATATTATAAAAATTTCTGTCAATATTGAACTTTGTCAGTCAAAGTAATAAAATTACTATGGAATTTCTGGGTTCTTGTTTTTTGTAATATGATATTTGCTGAAATATTTTGTTAATGTCCTTTGTGAAAATACTTCAGTTATTTAAAATATAGCAAGTAAGGGAAAGCATAGTTCTCAAATATAATTCAGTTCCTTGAACTACTCCCAAACCATTCTTTAGAAGGTGCTATGTAGAACAGAAGCACAATGGTGCATGTCTGTAATTCCAGCATTTGGGAGAGAGAGACAGAGAGGTCAGGAGTAAAAGGATACCCTCAGCAATGTAGGGAGTTCAAGGCCAGACTGGGCTACACGAGAAGCTGTCTCACAAACAATAATGACAGCAAAGAATAAAATGTGTTGCCGGGCGGTGGTGGCGCACGCCTTTAATCCCAGCACTTGGGAGGCAGAGGCAGGCGGATCTCTGTGAGTTCGAGACCAGCCTGGTCTACAGAGCTAGTTCCAGGACAGGCTCCAAAACCACAGAGAAACCCTGTCTCGAAGGGAACTCACCAAGGCCAGCTGGCCGGGGACTGAAAAAGCATGGGACAAAACCGGTCTCGCTGAACATAATGGACAATGAGGACTACTGAGAACTGAAGAACAATGGCAATGGGTTCTTGATCCTATTGCATGTAATGGCTTTGTGGGAGCCCAGGTAGTTTGGATGCTCACCTTAATAGACCTGGATGGAGGTGGGTGGTCCTTGGACCTCCCACAGGGCAGAGAAACCTGCTTGCTCTTTGGGCTGAGGAGGAAGGAAGACTTGATTGGGGGAGGGGGAGGGAATGGGAGGTGGTGGCGGGGAAGAGGCAGAAATCTTTAATAATTAAATTAATTAATTAATAAAAAAATCAGCAAGGAAAGAAAAAAAGAAATAAAATGTGTCCAACAAATTAGTAAAGCTAAAGCAATAAAGCTAAAATTCTACATGGTCCACGTTAATGCAGCTTATGTTCTGAAACCACTGATATTATTAAAGCTAAAAACTATCTGGTTATCTGGTTTATGTAAATGTTTAAGTATCTAACATCTATACTAACACAGAAAACAAAATTAATTGTAATAAACCAATATTAAACATCTATCCACTACTAAATTTTGCAAATTGTCACTTAAATTTAGCAATATTTATGCTAAAAGTCATATGATACTTATTTATTTAAATAAATACATACTCACTAAGCAACAGAATTACATTTGCTATGGATCAAGAATAATAGGTAAAATACAAAATTTTATCTTTTCTGTCAGTGCAGTGTCTTATTTATATTCCTTCCCTGCTCCCTACTTCTGGCCCCCACATGACTCTAGTGCAGTGCACAATCTCAAAGAAAAAAAGCTTGTTTGTAAACTATATATGTAATCAGTAGTCCTCAATCCACACTGATTCTTCCCTCTTCCAAAGTACCATGTACACAGGATCACCAGGCAGTCACATTAGTGGGTAGGGTAAGGACATTGCAAGTATATGGATCAGCTGAAAATACAACATTAGGCACAACTTTTCAAAGGCCCTCAACCATTCCGAATGTGAGGAAGTTGGTGATAGCTATAGAGGATGGCCATTATCCCACATCTGAGGAACAACTCTATTATTTCATTTTATTGCCGACTGATGGAGGAAGGTCATTGGTTAAATAATAAAGAAACTGCCTAGGCCCATTTATAGGCCAGCCCTTAGGTGGGTGGAGTAAACAGACAGGATGCTGGGAGAAAGAAGCCGAGTAAGGAGTCGCCATGATTCTCCCCCTCCAGACAGACGCAGGTTAAGATCTTTCCTGGTAAGCCAGCTCGTGGTGCTACACAGAATATTAGAAATGGGTTAGATCAATATGTAGGAGCTAGCCAATATAAGAGGCTGTAGCTAATGGGCCAGGCAGTGATTAAAAGAATACAGTTTCCGTGTAATTATTTCGGGGCATAAGCTAGCCATGCTGGCGGCTGGGTGCCGGGGACGCAGCCCTGCCACACCTATTACAACAGAGTGGCACCCAACGTGCTAATGAACTCCACGTAAAACCTGAGAGGGCTTAAAAAGAACATAGAGAGAATTTAAGACAGCTTTTTGCTGTTTGTGGGATGCGTGCGGCAAAGAAATTGTCCTGACTCAGCAACAGGAAAAAACTGGCTGTTTTAAATGCCGGCTTTCTGGGCTGTGCCGCCATTGCGATCTCTGCCTGGCTCCTGCGGGAGACAGAGTTTTTGAATGGAGCATTTGGAGTAAAGTGCTACGATTTGTTTGATGGCAACTAGACTCACTGTGTGCCTAAAAGGAAGTCATTTTGTGCTGCGGCTCAGAGGCACAAACAGCTTCACCATGCTACTGGTGCAATGTGCAAGGATCAGAGGCACGAGCGGCTCCGCCATGTTGGACTGGGCGGGGCAAGCAGGCAGTACCTGTTTTTGACCTAGGAATGTCACAGCTTAGATTCTTAAGTGCTTAGCGATTTAAAAGCACAAAACAAAGTGCTCCTGGATAGTAAAAAAATTAGATTCACAATAGAACTGATTCAGACACTGTTGGATGAATGTACGTAGGCTTGAGAGAGAGAAAAATATATATATAAAGAATAAAGTTAATGTCTTAAAAAAAAAGGGTAAAGTCTTTAAAGAGACAGAGTACAGATAGTTGTAGATTAAAAGAAATAAAGAAAAATAAGCCACGTAAAAATGGAAAATTCAAAGAGAGTCTGGATTCTTTGTATTATTGTGTTTTCTTTAAAATTTTTGACTGTAAAGGAGCTAAGTGCAGAGAGACATTTCATTATATGGGCTGCCAAGCTAAACCAGAATGGATACAAGGGTATTATGATTTCAGAATATGGGTCTAAGGATATGATGCTTTGGAGAGGGTCTTCTTTTGTTTTCACAGAGGATGAGACTCTGTGGATTGCGTCTATACCAATATGGTATGATAGACCACGCCCTCCTGAAAGGTTGCTGTGAACACCTTCAGAAAATTACTTCACTCAACTGCCGACTGAGATGACCCTGGCACACAGGTTACACCATGAAAGACCTAATTAACGACGCCCCCATTCAGCAGGAAGCAGTTTGGAGAGAAAAAACTGTGCCCATATTCCCAAATATTGTTTATAAATGTTCTTTTACATTTAAAGGGGGATATGATATAGATATGAATAATTTGCTTTGGTGTGGATTTGAAGGTCAATTTTGTTATATGTATATGCATATTTCTAATCTTGATTAAGGTATTGTGACTGTATAGTTCATTTAAAAATGTAATGTATATAGGTTGTTAATGGATAATCATCGATAATTGTCAAGCTTTTAGTCATGTTAGTTAGATTTTCTAGATGTGCATAGATATATTTCCGCTAGATAGGCATTCTTCATATCTTTCAAAGACTGCAGAATATGGCATTTAATGTTTTAATAACTTAGGGCTTTTCATGATAATGAGACACGTCTGCTCCTGGCAGCACCAATCTACTTCAAGAGGAAGATGGGCACCGAAGAGGCTCCTTAAGGAGTTTGATAGCCATTTGGGCAAGAAACTGCTCTTGCCTGGACTGTTGCATAAACTGGACACAGAGAACCCGCAGAAAGAGGACTGCTGAACTTGCCTAAAGGTGAGATGGCTTTTCGGGGTTCCTGACTCCTAAAAGAGTCTGTGAGACATTCTGCAGGACACAGCAAAAAGTGACTGAACTGTCTTTGGAATTTCCTGCTTCATGAAAATGTCTGCTGGATACTATGGGCCTGTAGGCCGAAGATGGATGCCCCAACGGTACAAAAGAACTTTGGGTGACTGTCTAGGCAGCAAGATGTCTCTGTCATTTCTAGAGTTTGAAGTTTCTTATTTCTTGTTTACTTAGGTAATATTGTATCCTTCTGGAGTCTTTGATGGAGTTGAAGAATGGTTAGTTATAGTTATAGTTTTCCTTAGTTATGATAAAAGATAAAATAGATATAAATATTGTAACTGTAATTCTTGCTTGATAACTGTTTTGCTATATGTAATCTTACTATGTTAAAATGAAAGCCTTTTTTGTTTAAACAGAAAAAGGGGAAATGATGGAGGAAGGTCATTGGTTAAATAATAAAGAAACTGCCTAGGCCCATTTATAGGCCAGCCCTTAGGTGGGTGGAGTAAACAGACAGGATGCTGGGAGAAAGAAGCCGAGTAAGGAGTCGCCATGATTCTCCCCCTCCAGACAGACGCAGGTTAAGATCTTTCCTGGTAAGCCAGCTCGTGGTGCTACACAGAATATTAGAAATGGGTTAGATCAATATGTAGGAGCTAGCCAATATAAGAGGCTGTAGCTAATGGGCCAGGCAGTGATTAAAAGAATACAGTTTCCGTGTAATTATTTCGGGGCATAAGCTAGCCATGCTGGCGGCTGGGTGCCGGGGACGCAGCCCTGCCGCACCTATTACAACAGCCGACCACTCACAAACAGGCTTCTTTCTGAATTGTCATATCTTTTTCATTTGTCTGTATGAAAACAACCCATCACTTCCATGCTGTAACTTACTCGTTCTCAATACATCCATTGAAGAGAGAGAAGATGCTGCTGAAAGAGGCTAAGAATAAGAGGGTTGAGAATTAGCATTCCAAGCCCATGGAGGTACAGTGCAAATCTGTGTCTTCCTCTGGCTAACTTATATTCCTGTGTTCTGCTATCAATTCCTGAGTTTTGCTTCAGGAAACAACAACCCCTTTTACAATAACATGCTGAAGCAAATATTGCTTTCTTAGACCAAGGGTTGAGCTAAAGTTTGGAATGATATTGTCTTCCTTTTCATTATAACTTGAATTTAGACAGAAAGAAAAGAATAACTAAACCACCTGACATTTGTGTGCAGCCACCACGCAAATGCAGCACCCTGAGCACTGTCAGTTCCTGTACCAAGATCTTCATGGAGGCTCTGCTTCTTTAGTAAAGATGGAATATACACAGAAAGTCTAGATTTTGTATATTACTGTGTTTTCTTTGAATTTTTTGACTGTGAAGGAGCTAAGTACAGAGAGACATTTCATTGTATGGGCTGCTAAGCTAAACAAACATTGATATTTTAGAGGTATCATGACTTCAAAATTTGGATCTAAAGATTTGTTGCTTTGGAAAAGAGGTTCTCCTTTTGTTTCCACAGAGGATGAGAACCTGTGGAATCCTTCCAGATTAATGTGGCTTGATGGATTAAGACTCCCCTGCTGAAAGGTTGCCGTAAACAACCCTAAAAATATTTCACCCAACAAAAAGTAGTAAGCAGTATGAATAGAATCATGCCCAGATTCCCAAATATTGTTTATAAATGTGTGTTTATATATAAAGGGAATTGCACTATAGAGATTTGCATTAGTATGGATCTAGGTTTATTGATACAAATTTGAGGTCAATTTTGCTATATGTATCTTTCCACTCTTGATTAAGGTATTGTGTTTGTGCAGCTCATTTAAAGTGTAATGAATTATTATTATTATTATTATTATTATTATTATTATTATTATCATTATTGGTTTTTCGAGACAGGATTTCTCTGTAGCTTTTTTTTTTAACTGATTTTATTGAGCTGTACATTTTTCTCTGCTCCCCTTTCTGCTTCTCCCTTCCCCTTCAATTCTCTTCCATGGTCCCCATGCTCTCAATTTACTCAGGAGATCTTGTCTTTTGCTACTTCCCATGTAGATTAGATTCATGTGCCTGTCCCGGAACTAGCTCTTGTAGACCAGGCTGGCCTCGAACTCCCAGAGATCTGCCTGCCTCTGCCTCCCGAGTGCTGGGATTAAAGGCGTGCGCCACCACCGCCCAGCTGAATTATTTATAAATACAGGTTAATAGTCATCTGTAATAATCAAGCTTGTAGTCATGTAAGTTAGGTTTTTTAGATGTACAGAGATGTATTTCAGAATATGGCATTTAAAGTGTTTTAAGAACTTAGGACTTTTCATGACAATGAGACATATCTGCTCCTGGAAGCACCAATCTACTTTAAGAGGATGATGGGCATTAAAGAGGTTCCTTATGGAGTTCGTTAGCCATTTGGTCAAGAAACTGCTCTTTCCTGGACTGCTTGATAAACTGGACATGCAGGACCCACAGAAAAATGACTACTGGACTTGTCTAGAAGTGATGCAGTCTTTTAGGGTTCCTGCTTCATGAAAGAGTCTGCCAAACATTCTGCAGGACACAGAAGAAATTGACTGACAAGATGACAAGCTTCCAATATAGGCAGAACTCTCTTTGAAATTTTCTTTGTCATGGAATAGTCTGCAGGATACTATGAGCCTGTGGGCTGAAGATTGAAGTCCGCAAAGATACAGAAGAACTTTGGGTGACTGTCCAGGTAGAGAGATGTCTCTGTCAATTCTAGAATTTTGGAAGTTGTTTACAATGTACTTCCTATTTACTTAGGTAATATTATATGCTTCTGGAGGCTTTGATGGAGTTGAAGAATAGATATAGTTTTCTTCAGTTATGATAAAAGATAAAGTAGATATAAATATCGTAACTGTAATTCTTGTTTGATACCTATTTTTTATATGCAATTTTTCTGTGTTAAAGTTAAAACTTTCCTTTTTATTTACCCAGAAAAAAAAGGAAATGGTGTGGAAAGTCCTTCTGTATATGTGTTGCTTTTATAGGTTAATGAATAAAGAATCTGTTTAGGCCTGGGATAAACAGAAAGAATTAAGAAGGGACAACTAAACTGAATGCTGGGAGGAAGAAGGCAAAGTCAGGAGAAGCTGTGTAGTCCTACCAGAGATAAACACTGGACAGAACTTTACGTGGTAAGTCACAGCCACGTGGCAATACACAGATTAATGGAGATGGGTTAGTTTAGGATATAAGAGCAGCTAGAAATATGCTTAAGCTATTGGCCAAACAATATTGCAAATAATATAGTTTCTGAGCTATTGTTTTGTGTCTAAGGAGCTGGGAATGAATGAGCAGCCTTCAACAACAATGAGTCAATGTCTTAGAATTTTCTTTAATACAATGATCTATCTTGACTCACCAATGAATCTTTTTATGACTTATGTTATACAGCATCACTTCTATTAGTAATAATCAAACTAGACTAAATAATAGTATGATGATATTAATATTTTTTAGAGATTCATCTTCTCCAAAATTGTTTCTGGTCAATAGTCACTAGTTAGCTATTATAAAATGGTTTTAACGTGTCTTCCAAAATTTAAAAAAAAAAAGACTTTTTTTTTACTTAAATTCTCATTGGAAAGTTTTTCATAAGAGTCTGGAATATATCCTTTCTTAAAACACTCATGAAATAAGGCAATGAATGATAAGCAATACTTTGAACAAAGGAACCTTCTATTATTTTACATTTTAGATATGCATTCGAAGTTCTGTGTTAATCATTTTATTCAAATTCAACCATCAGAAAGAAATTATCTCAGACCATCACTAACAGATGGTCAATTGGTCTCTTTTTAAATACTCATTAGCAGAAAGCTGTTAGCTTCTTTAATCGACCTATTACATTTGATAGGACCCTATTATGGGAATGTTCTTCCCTATGTTGAGACAGGAAGTGATATGACACCTTATTCCACCTTCCCATGCTTCTCCCCTTTCACACCATCCAAAAACTTCTGGCAATAGGTCCTATTCTCCATGTGTGAAAATGTCCATCTGGTTATACTTCAAATATTTTTAAAATAGCTATTCAGTATCTTTGAACATGGCTTCTGAAGTATCTCACACAAATAAGTGAACCAGATGAAATATGTAGGTCCAAAGAGTTGCTTTTAAATATTCTGAAGGCTTCTGATAGTAAATGGGAAGTTTATGTTGTCAAAAATCAAGTAACAAATCTTTTTTTAAAAATCATGAATAATCAAAGATTATTGTACATAAAATACTAGGCATAAAGTACTATATGAGTGACTTGTTTAGGAGGGAACAATAGAGGATCACTAAAATGGCTCAGTGGCTATGGGAACTTGCCATCAAGACTGATGGCTTGAGTTCAATTCCCAGAACCCATGTGGCAGAAGGAGAAAATGAATTGCCACAAGTTGTTCTGTGATTTTGGCATGTATATGCCCATACACATACATATATAAATAAATAAGTACACGAACAGAGGGTCAATTTTTAATAATACATGAACTTAAGATGATCTGAAAACAAAGTTATACTTTCTATCTAAACCAAAAAGATTTATTTTACCAACCAACAGAATAAAGATGTCTGGACTTAGTGACTTATGCTGGAGACCACCAAAAACATTTTTTTCCTGAATCCTTTTTTCAGAATTTGACAACAGTCACAACATACACATGACATTGTAGAGCCTGAGCATAATAAGGGAGAAAAAGTTCAAAAAATTCTTGAGATTGAGTACCAGTAATGACTTAAATCAGACCCCATACTAATTCTCCATGTATTGGTAACCTTGAATGTAATTATTATAATATGTAAATAGTTTTTCTGATTCATAAAAAAAGTCTTTCATATTATCTCATTAAAAAGATGAGGTATATTTCACATCCAAACACTTTTTACAATACATTATTTGCTACTTATACTTACTTATTTGTATTTATGTGGGTATGGGCATATGTGTATGGACATGCATACTATTGTGTGTGTGTGTGTGTGTGTGCAGATCATAGGACAACCTGGAGAATTTATTCTCTTCTTCTACCATGGAGAATCCAGGGATTGAACTTGAGTCATCTCACTTGGCAGCAAGAACTTTTACCCACTGAGATCCTGCCATCCCAGTGTGTTTTTAACTAGCAAACTAAGCGTTGGGATTCATTATAGCATAACTGGATAGCTATCTACTCTAAGAATGAAATTAGATCTCTAACATCCTCCCAGTGCAGAATCAATTCAAAGTAGATCAAAGACTTTAATTTAAATCTGGAAGTACTGAAACTGGTAAAGGAAAACATAGGGGACTATGATTCAAGGTCCAGATAAGGACAAGGATTTTTGACTAGGGCTCCAATAGCATGGGGGAATGGCATAAGAATTAGCAAATAAGACCACAAGAAATTAAAAAGTTTCTGTGCAGTAATGTAAACTACCAGTAATACAAAGAGACAAACTAAAGAATGGAAGAAAATCTTGGCCAGATATATCTCAGACAGAGCTCATTATCTAGACGCTAAATAATGCCGAAAATTAAACAAAAATAAATAGCAAAATGATACAATTACTTTGGAGAAGCTGTTTAGAGCTTCATGGCATTGCTTCTCTGAATGTTCCTGTTACAGTTTTCATCTGATCCATCGCACAGATGTCTGAAGCCATGTTTGTCTCTGAATGGAGGCTACTACTAACCTCTCTCAAACTACGTGACATCATACAGTGATTGTGGATGTGTGACTGAGACCAAAATGCTTAGCTCTCTCTGTAGGTTTTGCAGCTTGTATTTCTTTCTGTATTTCAGTGTTTTCATCTATGAGTTAACATAGCTATCATGCCAATTTCAGATGATGTAGAGAAAGTTTAGAATTAAGAGACTATAAAACACTCCAAATACACCCTAGAAAACAGAAAGGGCAAAAAAAAATTTCAAATCCATACTCATGTATAAGTTTAATTTTTTATTTTACTGACTCTTTATAAAAATAAATCAGAAGCCCCAAATCCTACACTGTATGTTCTCATTACATCTATGACAACCAGAAAAATATATTTTATGTTGTTCATCTTGCCAGCATCTTAAAGAAACTATTAATACTTAGCAATAGTTACAGCTATTTACCCTGAGAAGATGAAAAGGAAAACACTGTCCAGTAAAAGCTGACCTTTCTTAATCACTCTATGCAGTACTGATACAACTTTTGTACATTATTTCATGCAATGTTGCCACCAATATTATTTATCTTTCCATTTGTAGATGAAAAGAACCATGGGTTAACTGCTACAGTTCAGGGCTTACCTATCCTCAAGATACAGCACACTAGTATTTACTAGAGCAAAGTAACTGGGAGGTCTCCCACATTCTCTTCTTTCCCCTGACATTCAAAATTCAGAAAGGATTTTCCCTACCAAATCTGAAGCAGGTTCTGAGATCACTGGTACTAGATGTTATCTATGTGCATAAAGAAAAAGAAAACCCCTAGCTCTGAAATCATGGGGATATGAAGATCTTACCATACACAAGCCTTGAGTTCTCCAGCTTATGGCCAGTATATTGTAGCCACTTTTAACAATTGGTTTTCTTCATGAATTTATCAGTTTCTTCAGTGAACCTCGCATGGAAATGCACAAATTTCCTTATCACTTTAGTCTTCATCTCCTTATGAAGGCCTCCACACCACATTAAATTTACATTGAACGAATTAGTATATATTATCTTGTTAACTTCTCCTTTATTATAGAGGCCTGAATTATGAATTTAAGATGGTGGGTAAGGAAAATTTCATCCCCGGTAGCTAATAAATGACAATACTAGGATTTTATCATTTACCATCTGATGTTAAAGTTCATGTTCTGCAATGTAAAGTATGACTCTAGACTGCAGAAGAGTCTGTGCTTCCCAGAAATACACCACATTTGGATGGCACTGATCTAGCTAGGGAATAACTTCAAGACTATCTTCAAAATAATATTCTTGACAAATTTCGTGCTGACAGAATGGAAGTGCATGCTTATTATTTAAGTCTTTATCTATTGTCTTCAGTTTCGGATGTTTATCCAATGAATTATGTGGATACACTATCCTTTAATATCAAATATCTTAATATCCAAATCTTTTCCATATTCTTCACAAAGTGAACTTTTCCAGGATAAGGCCATTTTTAATGGTATCAAGTCTCAAGTTTTCTAGCTTCACTCATTTCTCTGGCTTCGAAAATGGCATGTTCTTGGGTAACAACCTAAAACTAAAGATACCATAGCATAGTAGTATTTTCTTTATGAATCAGTCAGATTTCATTCTCCTTTTCTGATCAGGGCAACTAGAAATTAGATCTGCTCAAAGTTCCCTGTCAGAGAAAGCACTGATAAAAACAGCCAACATAAGCAGTGCAGCCCAGGTGGAAAGCGAATGCAATGTTAGAAATCCTTGTTATGTTGGAGCGAGCTGGATGGTAAAACTATCCCAAGAAGAGTAGCAATGTCAGGACTGTGAAGGCTAAAAACCTGGGAAAGTGCAGGGAGTGTGGATGGGGGTGGAAAGTGGAGAGACGACACAAGCCTGGAACAAAAGACACAGATAAACACAGTAGGCACACTTCCAATCCTGCCATAAGAGCAGAAAAATGCACACCAATTTGACACACCAGAGAGAGCTGAAAGCTGGAGTTTCCCCAGCTTCCGACCATCAGATCACTGCATCTGGAAGTCACCAATGACTGTAAAAGTGGGTCGTAAACACCTGATCTTCCACAAGGATGACTCTATTCAATTTAGAATTCTGATGAAAATAGACAGTAGAACATGCCATATCGTCAATGCACAATATTTAGGACATTTAATTACTTCATTTATGAATTGTCCCTCATTTGTTTCCAAAATGTATGTACAAGAAACAGTCGGATGAGGAAGGATTTCTCTTCACTGGGAGCATGTGATGCATTCATTCATTTCACACTCATTGATTTAAATACTTTCTTCCTGCAGGGCTGATGGTTTCAAGCATGAATGTCGTGGAGCAGGTCAGAGAAACTCACAGCATTTCACAAGAATATAGGACATTCTAATACTGGAGAAAGATCATTTAATAAGATTTTTTTTTAAAGATAGAGTAGAATTTATTAGCTTTCAGCCTACACACTTAGGTTTGCTTTGTATACCCTGTGTGCTTTGTTCTCTGAAGAATAAAAGACAGGGGTAGGATGTAGATCTGGTTGGTAGTTATGAAGAGACCATCAACACAAGAACAGCAACTCTGACAGCAGCTTCAGTTACTTGGCTTCTTTTGTGTGTTTACTTTTTTAAAATCATATTTCTACACAAACCTAACCACAATTTCTACATATTGATTACAACGGAGTATAGGGATCGAAATCTTCTGCTAGGTAATGTGGATTTTACTCTTCTTGCCTTCCCAAGTCTGTTGATGAAATGAAAGATACTTATGAATTAACATGAGCACTGCAAGAAAATTCAACTCCAGACCCACTCCAAATCCCATTCCTTCTCTATTGGTATGAAACTATGTATTTCAGTAAGACATAGCACTCTAAAAAGCCTCTCATTATGTAAAATGTGTTTCATAAAAAAAAAAATGATAGAGCCCACTACATCAGAAGGCAGAGCAGAGTATGAGGACCTGGTTCTGGCTCACTTCCAAAAACAGGTGCAAGGATGCTTAACTCGCTCATATAAAATAATATATTATTGACATGTAACAAACACATACATTCTAGTATACTCTAAATCATCTCTGCGTAACATAAAACACCAAAATATAATGGAATGCTCACTAAGTGGTTGGTATACTGCATTTTAAGAATTCTGACTTGAACAGAAATGTTCATGTTTAGCAGAGCTTTAATCTTACTCTATGTGACCCATAGTTCTTTGAAATAATCTGTGGGTACAATATCTGAAAGTGTAGTAGTTTAATGTGTGGTCTCACACAACAAAAATATTGTAAAATATCAGACTATTTTGATGTGTTTTGGTCTATAATTTTAATCTTGGAGGCAGTTTCCATGCTATAGGTAGTCTAATATACACTTAACACTAACACACACACACACACACACACCTTGTATATTTCTTTGTTTCTGGGTATTATCTCTGCTTCCTAAGGATGGGTATTTTAAATGTTTCCCAATACCATAAGTTCTTTTTCTTAGGATAACGCTGGCAAAGGCTTTTTAAGGGACAGTAAGCATTTTAAGCATAATGGACTACATAGTTTCTGTCATAGTTACTCAACTTTGTTGGCATAGTACAAAAGCAGTAACAGACAATATGCAAATGAGTGTGGCCCTATTCCAGTAACACTTTATTTATGGACACTGAAGCTTGAATCTCCTGTCATTTTTACAAGTCACTAAATGTTACTCTTATGAGTTTCTTTCAATTGCTTAAAAATAAAAATATTCTTAGAGAAATGTATGGGGGCTCGTGTCTGTCATCTGTGCTCAGCATACACTGAGTGCAGTACAATTCTGAGCACTCTGGAGACCACGAAAGGAGGCTCTACATGAAGTCAAGGCGAGCCAGGGCAACGTAGTGGTTTGTAAGCAACCTGAGCTAAGGATGAGACTCTCACAGAGAAACCCTGTCTCGAAAAACCAAAAAAAAAAAAAAAAAAAAAAAAAAAAAAATAAACTCTTATTCGAAAGGGTTTACAATAGCTCCATTTGGAAACTCTGCCTAGCCCTCTCTCTGGTCTAATCAGAATTCCAAGAGAGTGTGGTACCTGAGATAATAAGAACAGATTTCCTTTGAAAAGTATTTACCTCTTTCTTTGCAACTATTTGCATGACAAAACAGCAAAGTGTGTTGGATGCTGACAGTTTTAAAGTAACACAGATGACTTTCAGGACTGTCTTTCTCAGAAACTCAGTGTGAGCTACCCCTTTCATTTCCAAGTGTGGCTTGCTAATAAAGTCGGTGACTGTAGTTAGAGCTGAGTAGACACACTCTGCAAAGGGAATTCGGGTTCATCTACTGAGAGTTGGCATCCCCCAAATATCTGGATAATTCTCCAATTACCTCATGATGGCAGCGTTTTTTAAGTACTAAAAATCACTTACCACCTAACCAGCTGCTAATCATACTGAGACTTTATGTCATATGTAGTAGATGTTTAAATACTATACACATCCATGTAATTCATCCTGTGTACATTCTTTGGAAAATTCCTACAGATCTATTATTTCTTTTTAAGCTTTAGTAGCAATTTCTATTTTGGGCCATGACACCAGAATGAAGGTTAAGATGTTTTAACATCTAGAGCTATAGTAATATTCAGACCTATAACAATTAGATTGTGAAGTCATGTGCAGAAAGATAAAGTGTCTATATACCTACGTAAACATGTGTGTATAAGCTCCACATGTTTATATATATGGTAGGGGCTTTCCACACAAAAAAGAGCAAAGAATGAAGCATACATAGATATAGCTAGAAACCCTCATTCAAATCTCATGTCTGCATCTTTTGCAAGTCAAATGACCTCTCCATACCTTGCTTTACACATACACACACACACACACACACACACACACACACACACAAAATGGAAATAATGATGGCATGTAATTCAGACTACTGTGAGTAGTACATGAGTAAAGACGACATTCACAGAGGAATGCTTAAGAGTCGCAAACAGCAATTTCTGCTTATTGTTATAAAGTGCTGTTCCCCTTATTTGCATAACCCAGATTTGCTGAGTCACCAAATCTGAATTCAGGGTAGCCTGAGGACTTTGGTTTCACAAAGTAAGCCTCTCATTGATTTAGTTTGTCCACCTTCTGGAAGTTTAGCTATGGGTACCCAGGGCTCTGGCTGCTCTGAGTTTTGTTAGGTGTTCTTTAAGAAATGAATAAATGGTAGACAATGCCCCACCCCCAAAACATATATACATCTTGAGCAATAACTATGAAAAACAACCATTATTTCAACTTATTCAGGCAAAAGTAGCCACAAAGTACATTGATTGTCTTATTGAGGGGTGTATGCCAATCTCTGTTAACGGAGGACCATCAGAATAAGCTCCTAGCAAGAGAGAGAGGAACGAGTTCCAGAGAAGACACGATCCACATATGATCACTGTTGTCCAGAGCTCACTTAATAAAGACTCTTTTGTGTATACTACAGACAAGCCACTTTGGCTTCTTGTTCCTGCTGAAAGGCCATAGGTCCTGCGTATCAGATTGTCACTCCTAATATGCAACAAATTATAATATAAAGATACTACCTTCTCTTCTGTACTTGTTCTTTCTTACACAATGAGTGTGCCAGACTAGGTCAGGTTAAGGAGATTCAACAATGAACACACACCCAATACTAGGTCTTTATCACCTATTATTATACTACTTTAAGAAGACCCATGTAATCCAGTGATACAATGCCACCAAGTTTATACAGGAAAAAAATCCATCATCTGGTATCTGACTTTCAATACCAATGAATGACACCTAGCAGGATATAGGGAAAGGCATAGGATGGGGCCAAAAATCCAAGTCTTTTTTGCTTCAACTCTGCTACTTACACTAGAGACTACACAGGCCAGACACTAGAATTCCACAGATCTAAAGGAAAACCTATATTATCCACTTAGCCGACTACAAAGGCACCACTGTGAAGAGTAAATGAAATGCCACATGTAGGAGTATTTATTAAATATGATTAAAAGTATTAGCAAAATTTTCTCTAATAACTAAATTGCCTTTTGTTCTCTAATCCTTGTCTTGAACATGGAAATAATTGCTTTCTGGGTCTGAGATTTTAATTCTATATTTAGAAAGCAGTTTTCCTGGTACTCTGCTGTCACCCCTCAAAACGAGTCCACCACATTCTCCCATCTCACTCTCTCTGCTATCTACTCTGCTCCCCCTCCCTTTGATATTCTCTTTCTTCCTCTCCCCCTTCTTCTCCCATAAGTTTCTCCACTGTCTCTCTCTGCACAACTTTGTTTTCTAATTGGTCATTAATCCCTTCACTGGAGTCGGAATCCCACCTATTCTTTATTATCTTGGGATGAGGCGGGGGAGTGGATCATTGCGACCTGCTGGCTGGAATGCTCAGATCTTAATTTCATGTTGGTTTTTGGACTGCTCCCATGTATTTGACACTGCAGAGGAGTCTTCCACCTTTGCTCTCTTCTGGGCTTGGCTGCCTTCTGAAGGTTCAGCCTTGTAGGAAGTCTCACTCCAGATAATTAAAAAGGCTAAGCTTCTCAGCAGCATGGCTTCTGCAGTAGCCTCTCCAGGGTCATTAATGAATTAATACTTTTTGCTCCTTGAAAATGAAGAGCTAATCCTCCAGAAAGCCCATGGCATCACCTCCTTCAGTACAAAGTTCCAAATTAGGACTGTCCTGAAGAAGATGTGTCCAGAATGCCCCCAGAAAGCAGGGCGGGAAAGCCAGATCACAGAGAACAGAATTATATTGCTAATTCCTTGCTGAGTCCTGACTCAAACCATTGGCTTATGTGTGATCTCCTGAAAGTTGCTTAAATGTTCTTAAGGTAGGGTCTCTCATTCATGAAATGAATGCATTAATTCTTTTCTCCAAAAGAAAATTGTAAGGCGAAAATGTATGCAATAAGCATAATCACTTTAGCTTTTTATTATAAGAACTATAAACATGGCTCTAAAATCCTCATAAAGCCTGATTTGACCATTCATGGCTGCTGATAATTCCTGCAGGTAGAAGTGTGCTGGCTTTTGCATGGTACCCACTACATAAGTCTTCCTACTGAACTCCATCGGAAAATTCCTTCATGTGAATATTAGCATAATATGGAACATACAATCCAGTGCATCTATGGCATGGAAAACACTGATGCCCAAGTGTGGCGCTAAATATCTTAAGGTAATGAGAAGACATATGGATTCTACAAAAAAAAAATCAGTGACATATATGGGAAAATATGTTGTTAGATAATTTTGTTATTTAAAGATGATAAGGTAGACATATACAAACTAAGACGGTATTCTGTCATTAAGCCATATAATTAATTTCAAGGGCTCAGTATCTTGTATGAAGATGACTATTGGCAAAATATAATTATTGGATGCATAACTAAATGCTTGCCACTACAGTATAGGGTAAACAAATACAGTGGCTCATACCTGTAATCCCAGAATTTGGGAAGCAATAGGATTGCTTTGAGTTTAAGACTAGTTTAGACCACCCAGAGAGTCGCAGGCCAAGCTGGTCTACAAAGTGAGACTCTGTTCTAGTAAAACAAAACAAACAGTATTGTGATTAAAGTAGCTGACTACCTTAATTTTTTTTAACATTTATTTATTTATTATATATAATATTCTGTCTGTGTGTATGCCTTCAGGCCAGAAGAGGGCAGAAGACCCCATTACAGATGGTTGTGAGCCACCATGTGGTTGCTGGGAACTGAACTCAGGGCCTTTGGAAGAGCAAGCAATGCTCTTAACCTCTGAGCCATCTCTCCAGCCCCCAACTGGTTTGTTTATCTGCAGTGTTTCAAGAGTATCATAATTATTAAATAGAATAGAATCAGTACTCTTGTGTCATCTGAGCCTTCTTTCTACATTCTAATTCACCCTTCTCCCTTCACTGTGGAAAACGAGTAGGAAGGTGCTAATGGCATTATCACTTATGCACATTCGAAAAGAGGGCTTTATCAAGAGAGAAATTGAGATGACCCACTATGTCCTCTCATGATCCATGCTATAAGTGGTTTTCCCCTTGATGTCTCTTTATGTCATAAGAATGCATTTTTGCAATCTGCCTGCAAATCAGACAGAAAAGACTCTTACCCAAATCAAACAATTATTGAAATTGTGCTTCATGGAGTTACCAGTGGTTAAAATTGGTTCTGATTAGTGTGCACTCACGTCATCACAGCTGGAAAAGAGATCAATCAGAGACATTGATCACTAAGTTTTATTTCGCTGTCGGAGATAAATTAATGACGTATCATGCATGACAGTTCTTCTAGAAACAGAACACTGTTTATCTGAATATATACATTTAGATCATCATTAAATTTACCTTGACAGAAGACATAATATTAAATGGAAAAACCTCCAAGGAATCAAGTTTACTTTTGGGTATTTGTGCACATATCAAGTAAATTCTAATAATTCTCTTAGTAGTGAATCAATTCTATAATAGCACATTATAAATTGTGTGTGTGAGAAAGAGAATGGAGGGTGCAGTTTAGTTAATGCAAGCTTTTATGTGTACTACACATATAGGACTGAGTTCAAAAAAGACTTAAATTTAACTATATTGACTGCAAAGTGATTTATAATTTATATACACAGACTCTTCCAAAACTCTTACAGGACACATATGTTGCCAAGAGAAGGAAATCCAAGAGGTAGCAACTTACATAGATTTTACTGTTATATACAGCTAAACCTACCAGCCTCATCTAGAAATACCTGCACATTGTAGATGTTAAAGATGTACAAAATAAAAGAAATTCAATAAACAAGAACAAAGATGAAAGCCCTCAAGCAGAGGACTATGGCACAGCAACTGGGAAACACTGCTGAAAATGTCTGATTGCTTACTAAATTAGATGAAGCGGAGGCCTTGTTTATGGCTTTTAAAACAATATGGAATTATTTCACCTCAGTTGGATTAAGATGAAATGATTTGGGAACTCAACTTGCTGTCACATGAGGCATGCACTCTGACACTTGCTACTTCTAGCCTGAGCTAATGAAATAAGTTCTTCATTAAGTGTGCACACAGCATTTACTGGTTCAGATCTGACGGATGTTCACGCATGAGTAAGTCAAAGGCCCTGGTGGTCATGTAGCTTAAGTATTCCGAGGACAGGCAGTGACAGAGCCTGACTATGAACAAAATCCTCACCCCTGTGATGAAAAGAACCAATAACCTGGTCATGGTGATACTTGACTCAGTTATCAAGTCATGTGACCTAAGAGAGGTGCTATGGGGGAAAAAAAGGGCAAGAACAAGAAGGAAAAATAGGAGCAAGAGGTTCTATCTTCTTAACTTTGAGCCACCTAAAGATAAAGGGGAGCCACAGAAATGGCACCTGGAGGGAGGAAAGGGAAGTCAAGTGCGAGAGGAAAGCAATCAAATTCCAATCATATAAATGAAATCCCAAAACTTAGAAAGGCTTCCTGGATATCACATTCAGAATTCAAACAGGTTACTGTGAACCCAAACCATTTGCTTCACGCTAAAGTGAGAAGGCACATGAAGTCCAAGCCCCTCCATGTAAAGCGGTCCTGGTTTAGGGGAGTTAAATAAGAATGTCTGCAACCTCACTCTGAGTAACATATACCATGGACACTAAAGTAAAGGCTGCCAACTTAAATCTCTGAGTTACAATCACATTTCATCAGATAGTTGCTTGGATGACCAGGTTATGGAAATAACCCAAAACATTAAATTGCTTCTGCCTTATCAATTTGGTTCTGAGTCAATGATTTGATGTCTTTTGCTTAGCAGTTGTACCCTTTGAGAGTAAGGAATGTATAATTCCCCAAAACCAATAGCCTATATAAACATCATAAGAATGTGTGCATATATTCAAATAGATCTAGGTATAGTTAGAAAATGAAATTTCAGTGAGGTCAGGACCCTGAGATTCCATTCTATCTTAGTAAATAAAGGTACATTGCTTAGTAAATACATGTACCTTTAATCTTCTGCATTCATATTAATATAGCCCAAGAGATACCTTTTCATTCTTTGAAAAAGAAAGTTCTCATTTGAGAAATATTTTGTTCCATATATACAATCAGCTGGAGCACTTGCCAGTTCATGTGGAAATGTCTAGCAGGCACTGTAGGGGAAACAAATGAATATAACCCAATATATTTTACAACAACTTAACAATTGTAAATTTGGTTTCTACAATGTTTCAAAATCATCTCCGGGGCTGGAGAGACGGCTCAGCAGTTAATAACATTGCCTGCTCGTCCAAAGGTCCTGAGTTCAAAATCATCTCGTTATTAAAGTTCTGACAGGCTACAGTCCCAATCTACAAAATACTCCTGCATTCTAAGACTTGGAGAACACTGCAGAAGAAGATGGGGGTGGTGAGATTATAAGGGTGAGAGGATCAGGGAGATTGCTGTGAGATTATGTATCCTACTAACACCAAAAGCTGCACCCATAGAATCTCACAGACATGGCTGTCCAAGTGTGAGACGAAAAATTCTGACACCAGTGGACATGCCAAAGTGGACAGAAAAAGTCATGAGTCCTCAACAACCATATAAAGAACCAAGGGCAATTTGAGGAAAACTGAGAACAGGAGAGGTGCTCTTCCCCAGGGAAGATCTTACCAACTGGTTGCCCAGTGTTAAATGTTCAGCCTTAGAAATATGCCTACGACTAAAATTATACAGACTGAGCAGCTTATATTTAGGAGTAAAAGTGAATATGCATAAATGTATGCAATAGCAATGAGAAAAATGGCCATGAACTTGAAGGAAGGGTGTATGAGAGGGTTTGAAGGGAGGAATGGGAGGGAGAAATTCTGTAAGTACATTATAATCTCGAAAAGAATAAAATCCTACAGGCTAGTGTAAGTGAGGCCAAATGAGATGAGGTATGATGGGTGCTCTAACGAAGATACCGCTATATAGAGGACGGCCTCATGTATGCCTGGATGCTTCCTGCAGTAGTGGATGACAAAATATATCCTGGCTTTTCAACCCTTTCTATAGACAGTGCAAACTTTTAACTTGCGTCACATCAGTTAAACTTCCCACTGAGAAGTATAGAAGAGTGAGTAATAATGATAGCAAAAATAAGTTAATAATAATAATGTTAGGCTGGAAGCAATTCCGTATTCAAGTCTGAGCAACAATCAAAGGATAAAGGAGTACTACTCTCTCTCTCTCTCTCAAAAAAAAAAAAAAAAAAATGAAGGAACAAATATATCTCACACTTCTCCCAACTAGACAAGCTTTGGAATATATACCTAGTTTTCAAAGTAAATTGTCCAAAGCAAGGAGGTCATGTGATCCTGCTGCCTGTACTAGGAAATTGCAATGGTAGATTGCACTTTGATCAGGAGGAGCTGGTGTTTTGGCTGGATTAACTGGGTGCAAACACACATTTTCTCCTATGGAACAGTAATAACTCTCTGCTATAACAGGTGGACCCAAATACATTTTTCTTTCTTTCTTTTTTTTTTTAAAAAAAAAAAACATTTAATTTTTTTCTTGTGCAGCCCAGGCTGTCCTGAGATTTCATTCTGTAGACCAGGCTGGCCTGGAACTCAGGGAACCTGAGTCTCCCTCCCAAGTAGGATTAAAGATGTGCACCACCATGCCCAGCTCTTTTATTATTATTATTATTTTTAACAATACAGATGGTTGTGCACACAACATACAATAAGAAGAGGTTGGCAAGGCAAGTATGCTACAGATATTGTTATCACGGTAACCACTAGGTCTGTAGTGACTGAACAGTTTTGAAGCTAGGTCCAAATTTCCGATGTTATATCGAAAATGACTAACATCAAATCTGAAATACAAGTTACCTTAAACATGTCAAGAAGTTCAAATTTACTTTTCACTAATGGGGGTGTGGAAGGAGGGAGTACTGGGTTATTTATGCCAGACCTTCATTCTAAGTAACTTAAAGTTTTATTAAAGACACTGGAATTTTCTGAATGTACGTCAACGGAAGCCTGGGCTCTTGGGCTGACAGAACACATGAGAAAGAGTCACAGGTGCCCTCTCTTGTGGGTTGCGGCATGTTCACCACTGCAAGTGTTCATGTCACTTCAGCTGGGAGGCGTGCGCTTGCTCCCGTCAGCTGCGTCTGTCCTTTATGCGGACGGGAGTAGGTGAAAAGTGAGTCACAGCGAACAGAGTCCCATGCTGCAGCTCAGTCTAACCCAGACAGGCCGAGAACTCATGGCATTCCTCCTGCCTCAGCCTCCTTCTGATGATATTAGTGTGCAAAGCCACATGTTTATGACACAATGATTACACATTTCCTGTCCACATATATTTAGTAAAGCATAAAGGCAGAATGTTCTTGCACAGAAATTCAAGTTAACTGCCTAGGTTCTAAATCTTTCAGGGTATGTTGTATCCAATTGCCCCGCATCTCTCTTTCCGTCTTATGAAACCTAGGATGTGTCCCTAGTATGGGACCCAGTCCTGCCATGATTCATATCCTCAGGGAAGAGTCTGGGATAGACAGCATTTAGCTGTTGCTGTTTCACTTCCCATTTGATATATGGTCTCTAATGTATGCTGTGGAGAATCCTGACCCATTCTTAAATCCATTCCATTAATTTTTAAAATTATGTTTGGCATGTTCCTTTAAACTGCTTCTAAAACATCTCTCTTCTGTAGCATTAAAGACTATATGGAAAGGTCACTCTAGTTTAAGTTCTTCGTCTGTTAAGTGAGAAAGACAATTCCTGCCCCATCCGTTTGGAATAATAAAAAACAAGCTAGAAGCACATATGTAGAATGTGTTTGATGGGACTACTAAAGCATTATAAATGCACTTAAAAGTCATCATTATTATCATGATAATCTACTGGTAGGCATAATGATTCCTTAAAGGTGAGGAAACCAGGTCTTGATAAGGTTAGTTACCTAAAGCCACAAAATGGACTGATTCCAGACCTTTACTGTTTGAGTATTTTTGTATGTCAGTCTTTAAATTTTTATAATATACCTAGAGTAACAAAGCAACAGTAACAAAAGCTCATTTATTTTTCTATTGGTATTATCTGATGTCCTTCACATTAAGTCACAATGAAAGATTTTAAGTATTTGATTTTTATATGTCATTCATATTATCTATAGCTTATTTGTGATATACTATAGTTCCTTGTTTATTTACTCTTTATATTATATTATACCCTATTACATCTACATATATTGAATACAGTATGATGATTGTATTATATTTACAATTAAAAACGCTAAATTTTTGAGTTCATAAATCAGTTGTTATTTGCATGGGTTAAGGGAGAAATGACACCCTAGAATTTATTCGTTCCATTTGTTGGATTTCACTCAACAAATAAATAGTTGTCTTTCCTAGGCAAGAACAACAATAATAATAGAGTTGAAAGTCAATAAAAAAATAAAATGTAAAGCAAAAACGTTCCTGCATTCTTGCAAACGACTTTCTAGTAGAGAAGAAGGAAGAAAACCAGTCCTTTCAACCAGGTGAGGGGATCGCAGATCCGAGTATGCAGCTCCTTCCAATGATGCCCCTTGCTGTGTTAGAGAAGTCCAGGGAGACTGCCCTGGCGAAGTTTCTAGAATCAGTCTTTCTCCAATATTCATGTGGTCGTTGCTGGACACCCTTCACAAGGCGTGAACCTCGTACATATCCTGTGCTGGCGGAAAGCCCAGCCCCTCATTTCCTCGAGTTCACTCACATACAATCTCTGAACACCTCAGCTCAGTTAGGGCAGTAAGATTCTGGAAGAAAGCCGACTGTGCACCTCATCTCACAGTCTTTTCTCATTCACATTTAATTTAATTAGAAATAGCTTAAATCGAACTTCAGTGGACCAAAGCAACAAAACAACCAGGAAAACTCTATTTGCTAATAGGGGAGATTTAGGTCGATGTTTTCTAGCACAGTAAACATGAGCCTAAATGCTCCCAATTACAGGGAGTGTGAAGCCAGCCGAGAATATCAAGTTCCCCAAAAGTCCTGTGGGGTGAGTACCCCCCTGCAGGGCATGGAGCAAATCACATCAGAAAGCTGCCCCACACCCAACATGCCCAAGCTCACTTTGTATGCGGTTCTAGATTTATTATCTAAGATTGGCTATTTATAGCTTCAATTAGAATTCTGAGATTTTGATCATTCACATTTGCCCTAATCCACTCAAAAAAGAAAAATAAAAAAAAGATTCCAATACCCTTCCTTTTCTCATTGAGACAATGGAGAGTCTTAATTTCTTGTTCTTCAAACTTTTCACAGAAGCCTAGGTAAACTGGAATACTGACAGTTGACAATTTCGAGAAAGCTTTTTAATATACTATCACCAATCCTTCCCTGAACATACCAACAGAGGTGCGTGTACCCGGCTGAATGAGGGACGATTTCTTCAAGGACAGTGCTAAAATCAACTAGACTTCTTTATCTCCTTTATTAGAAGAAACTGAAGCAAGGCACTTAAAATCTGAGAAGAGGTTGCCTAATTTTAAATGAGCCCAGCTGCTCTTCTGTTTTCCTTGGGCTGTAGTGAGATCCCAGAAGCACAGGGGTGCCTTTGGAGGTTTTCAGGAAGAAATCCTTGTCATATCACTTTAAATGTTTAGATCCTATCTCAGACACAGTAGACAAAGCATGAGCTTGAGAAAGACAAGACCTTAGAAAAGAAATCTTGGTTGGGTTTATCACTAAGTGCTGATTGAACTCAGGATTCTATGTTGTGTAGTATTATTGAGTTTTCTTCCTGTTCATAAGAGATCTTGACTGTTATACTCTCTCTTCTTGCTAATAAAAGTCAGAATTTTGGTGATCACTTGTTCATTGAGCATCTTCAGAATGAATTACTGTACGTCGTATGAAAAGACAAACAGCTGTCTTAGTCATGGTTTCTTTAATATGTATATTTGTCTGTTATTTTCAGCAACACATATATTTATTCTTAGGCAATTTCAAACAATGTATTTTGAATACATTCCTCTCCTTCAACCTCCTCCCATCACCCCCTTAAACAGTCCTACTCCTTTACACCCAGCCTTGAAATTACTTTTAGTTCCTTCTTTTCTCATTGAACCCATGGAGTCGGGCCTGTCGTGGTGCTGTCGTGGTGTGTGGTCAACCTATCAAGAATCAGCTCATTAAAGAACCTCTCCTCTCTCCTAGCAACTATCAAATGCCAACAGCTTTCAGTAAGTGGTGGTATTTTGTATGTACCTGCTTTATGCTGGAATTTATTCTGGCTGTAGCTTGCCCATGGTACATATTTGTGTTTGTTTGTGCTTTTTGTTTGTTTCACTATCACATTCTGAAAATTTTTACTTATATAATTGATTTTTATTGAAGTAAATTCTTTTGAAACTTTAGCATTATTTTTTGTTCTAGTGACAATTTTGAACACAAAGGTTGTATTTTAATTATTGTCACCTTTACCATCTCTTATCTCTCTCCCATACCTATCTCTTCCCCAATGCTCTGCAACGAATCCCTTTCCCACATTCCTGTCTTTCTGTTTTCCTTCATGACCCACTGAGTTTAAACAAAGCTTTCTGTATGGCCACAGCTTTGCCACTATTCCCTGGAACAGGGTGGGCTCATCAGTGGTACACAACTTTAGGAAATGCCTGCTTATTTTGTGTGGTTCTCTAAGACTTGGAAAATTGTCTGAGCTTGACTCTTGAAGCATCTTTGCTTTACGTCTTCTGTTTGGAAGATGTCAGTCATTTGAAACTTCCACAAGATTGACTTTGAAATCACAGTGTGGGCTACTATCACGTTGAGCTGTGTAATGCTTTTGGACTTTGACTTAATACTGCATCATCAGCGCCTTTCTTTTACCATCTGTCGATGATGACCGACAATCAAGATGACCATTGTTTTTTGACTCCCGTAAAGAATATTTCTCAGATCTCATTTTTTTTCAAATTAAGATGATGTATATCTTCAAGATACCAAAGGCAACTAAAATGTCATCTTTAAGCAAAAGTCACACTCTTTATCCTAGAAAGGAACTTGACAGAGAACCACAGGATATTCAATTCCCATTACCAATCTCCTCCCAGAATAGGAGACAACCGCAGCTGCCCCCTTTCTCGTTTTGTTAGCATCACAATCTACATGAACAGTTTTGATTCCTAACTTTTCCTCCCCCTCTACTCTCTTGCCAGGGACTGTAGAGTGACCTCCGTTAGCTTTTCCCCCATCTGCTTTACAAAATCACTCTTCTGTTCTATTTTCATCCCTGGTTCCCAGAGTCTAAACCACTGAAGCTGTGACCTTTCAAGCAAATGTAGCAATGGCATCAGCATAGCCTCTGATTGAAAAATCAAAACAGAGCCCATACATGGTGTAATTATTCTGTGTGCTCAGAAGTGCTGTCTGCACTTGCGGAAGGCAGATAATTGGATTTCAGATAACTGTTAAAAATATGCACCTTCCACCTGAGCCCAGCAGTATGTTTGCCTCAGGAACCCCAGAGAAACTTGCAACTTCATGCAATCTTAAGGTTCATATTCATACCCAGTTAGCTGCCGGTTCCGTCTTGTTCTGTCTCCTGAAGGTCTCCGGTCCCACTTCTAAAGTCGCTCAAGAACATCATGTGCTGCTTGCCATTAAAATACATCTGGACAGTCAGTACTTAGCTTGAACATCTTTGCATTCACTACCTTTCATCACAGCAACAAAATTCTCCGATTTCTTTGGTCCAAACTTCATACTTCTGCGCTTGCCCTTCTTCTACTCATTGTCCCCACAGTCACCAGAATTATTATAAAAATCAAAGCTCCGTCCTCTGCTGTCACTACTGTCAAGGAGGCCTGCTAACTAAATGATTTCCTTTAATGTTTTTTCTTTCTGACACAAGAGCCCAGGTGTGACAGGCTGGCCTCTACTCTATACATAGTTGAGGATAAACTTGAACTCCTGATACTTCTCCTCTACCTTCTGGATGTTAGGCATGAGCCGAGGCACAGAGTTTTCTGCAGTGCTCGGCTCAAACACAGAACATTGAACATGCTGGTCTAAAACAATTTCAATTTAAATCAACTACACTGAAAAATCAGATTTCTAAGAGGTCCAGCAACAATGCAGCACCTTTCTCAAACTGTCAAGGTTACCTGGATCAGAAGAGTGTCTGCCCCTTTAAGAAAGTACAGACTCTGTCCCACTCATTATTTTGATATCTGCTCAGGTGGAACAGTGTGTCACAGTGCTGGCACAACATCAAGGAGCACCGCATGGACACCTGGTTGGTTTCTATAATTGCTGGCCATTCATGACCCTGTGCATCTTACTGGATATAGGGTTATCAGAATGATAACTAGTGTATTAGAAGTTGAATTAACATGTTTAAGGCTCATGTAAATGAATATAAACTTTTGGTATGTGACTTTCCTCACAGATACTTTTAAGTCTTATCAACTTCTACCGAGGTCTTACTTCTTTAACTGAGTACATGGTGTCCAAAGAGAAAATGGGAGAAAAATGACTAGGAAAAAGTGTGTTTATGGGTACTTTGAGAAACACTTCTCTTATTATCTACCAAACTGTTTCCTAACACAAGGAAAAGCATTAACGATGTCTTAAATTCCTCAGAGGTGAAATGTAACTTAATTCTCCAGGGCCCTGCTCACTGCGTTGTTTCATTCTCCAGCTCCTCATAGAATTTAAACAGAAATTGCAGTTATGCAATGGAAACTTGAACTCAAATGCTTGACTGTATTATTATAAAATTGCTTTTGGAACCACAGTGGTATTTTTAATAAAGTTTATAATAAAGAGACATTAAAACAAAGCCCAAACAAGTTAACTTACTACTGCTAAATGTCATGTTTACTTTTGCTACTGTTTTGTTTAGAAATTCGTATGTGTGCCTGTGTGTGTGTATGTGTGTGTCTGTGTGTCATGCTGGATATCAAGTTCACAGTCTCTTATATACTAGGCACTCACACTATCACTGCCAGCACTTTGGTTTTGTGAGACACATTCTATTGTCCCATGTTACTCAAGATGGTCTATCCTTCTGTGGAGTCTAGAATGGCCTTGAACTTGGAATCATCCTGTTTCCATTTCTCACATACCAGAATTATATGTATAAACCATGAAGATTAGTTCTATGCAAATTTCAACATAGCTTCAAATTTTGCCCATTAATCAGAATAAATAATTTTCCTTCCTATTACCAAGTTTGGGATATTTTCTCATGATAATTTACAGACATCTTGTGTGTCTAGAGATTCTGTAAGTATTAACTAAAATTGAATAACTCTAAGCCATACTTTTATAAAGCATTAGTTCTTATCTACTATTAAGACTGATGTTTAAAATTCTGGAAAATATAAAAGCATATTATGATATAACAACAGATATATAGGAGTTGAGAAGTAGAATTATAGCATAGGACATAGTTTCTTGCAGCCAACCCTCAAAGTAACATCGGATCCAATGAATACTCTGGGAAGCACTACCCTTGCTTAGAGGAGCCTTTTCAAATGTAGGCTTCAACACCAAAAGGAGTTCATGTAAGAAATATAAAGAAACAAACTTCTGGCAACTTGTTACTGAAATATTTACTCATGCACACAATGGAAAACAAGGAGAGATTTTTGGAATTTCCATGCAAAGAGAACGATCAGAAAAGGAACATTGGTCATCTTTAACGGTGACCTGCGCAGTTCCTCAGAGGACCATCGTCTCCTCTTAATTGGTCTTTGCAGTGCTGTTAGTCTAAGTACCTGCTAAGAATAGTGTTCCCATTTACTCACTATGGAGGCATTGCATCTGTAACAATGGTAAAGCTATTAGTGCATATGTGAAGGTAGTTTAGGAGATAGATCAAAAAGGTATTGCATTCAATATAACCAAAAGGAAACACTGTGAATAACGTTGAGAGTTTAGAATGGTTTTAAATGTTTCACACTTATATCTGTAATTTCAAATGTTATTTTTAAATTTTTCTTATAAAATAATGTATATTATATTATCTCATATAAATAAGCTTAGAATGTTAAAATGGTGGGAACTAGTATACCAGAATCTCTTGTGAATAATGATCATTGGCATATTATGCATAGATTCATATTTCTAGTGACAATAACATTTCTTTTGTCTGCAAAAGGAAATTTATACCCCAAGCTTTTATTTAGATGCGCACATGTACCACACAATCACACACATGTTCCACGAATGTGACTCTGGTAATAAACAGCCACCATTCAGTCTAGTTTGTTAGATACTGAAACTGACTCGTTCCTTCCCTGTACAGAGAATGCTGATACTCTTTCTTATCCACAAAGCTGCCTCTTCCTCCCACCCAACCAACTGTCACCTTGTTCTACAATTTCACTGTCACAAATGGCAACCCTGTTTCCAAGAGCAATACAAACTGTTCAAGAATATCAAAATTAAAACTGATGTGAAATGTACATAGAAATTAAAGATTGAATATTCTGTCACCCATCACTGAGGCAGTAAAGTTCTAGACTCTGACTTGTCTTCTGAGTAGCTTCCATTTTAAGTGTAGCAAGGCTTTATTCTTGCAAATAGTACAATGTTTATCATTCTTCATTAGGGATAATTTCCCCCAAGAATAACAATACGAATGAAGCTTGGGTTAGCAGAACTCAGTGGCTTCAAGGCATAACAGTTTTTCTTTGTGTGTGCCTTCATAGTATAATTCAAATTCATAGATCACATTTTACATGTTTTACCTCTTTCCTTTTCTTCCTACTCACTCCATTAACATTCTTTAACTCAGTCCTTAGATTATGAAGAGACTCTACTCCCACCACCTGAACACAAGTCTTCCATCTCCTTAGGGGACTTTCAGTGATCTCCTACTGTGTTCCTCCTCCCATTCTTGGAGAATAAAGGACAGTAGAACACTCTTTGGAAGCACAGATTGGAAGACATCCCTTCTCTGTTTAAGAATCCTTTTGTACAAACTGTCAGGCAATACCTACCCTCCGGCGTAGTAGTGACATGACTGTGAGAGGTGTAACCAACTGCTCTTCTGTTGGATTTAAGGCATAATTCCAAAACATAATACCTAAAGCACCCCCTCCCCAGTTTGATATTGTCTATGTCACCAATACCAACCTCCCACCCTCAACACTAAGAACAAAATGAGGTACTTGTACTGCTGTTTGCGTGACATTAACAAAAGACTGTTCTTTCGAAAGGTTACTCTTTAGCAAATGCATCCCACAGTTTTGTCATGTAATTAACTACTAGATCCTTTTCAGTGAGCCGTGCATATGACTAGTTAATCTCAGAGGTTGAATCCCTCTTTTTCAAAGTGTTTATTTCACACCTCATGTTAAATACCCCTGTACAATGTAGAGAAAAACAACATTCTGCTTCCTGCCTGTAAGAGTGGCCTTTAGATCTAAGCCTGAACAAATCAAGTCATATATGTGCTGTCTTTTCTCAATTAACCTTTATTGGTATGAAGGTTGTTTACTAACCAAACAAGAAAATCCAAGGCTCTACTATCATTTTTCTTTTTCTTTTCTTTTATTTATTTATTTCTTTATTTATTAAAGAATTCTGCCTCCTCCCCACTCCCACCTCCCATTTCCCTCCCCCAATCAAGTCCCCCTCCCTCATCAGCCCTAAGAGTAATCAGGGTTCCCTGCCCTGTGGGAAGTCCAAAGACCATCCACCTCCATCCCGGTCTAGTAAGAGGAGTATCCAAACTGCCTAGACTCCCACAAAGCCAGTACGTACAGTAGGATCAAAAACTCATTGCCATTGTTCTTGAGATACAACAAAAGTATATGCTCAACTATGTTCATAGCAGCATTGTTTGTAATAGCCAGAACCTGGAAACAACCGAGATGCCCTTCAATGGAAGAATGGATGAAGAAAGTATGGAATATATACATATTAGAGTACTACTCAGCAGTAAAAAATTCTTGAATTTTGCATGCAAATGGACGGAAATAGAAAACACTATCCTGAGTGAGGTAAGCCAGACCCAAAAAGAGGAACATGGGATGTACTCACTCATATTTGGTTTCTAGCCATAAATAAAGGACATTGAGCCTAGAATTCGTGATCCTAGAGAAGCTAAATAAGAAGGTGAACTCAAAGAAAAACATATAGACATCCTCCTGAACAGTAACCTTCATCAGGCGATGAAAGGAGACAGATACAAAGACCCACATTGGAGCACCGGACTGAAATCTCAAGGTCCAAATCAGGAGCAGAAGGAGAGAGAGCACGAGCAAGGAACTCAGGACTGCGAGGGGGACACCCACACACTGAGACAATGGGGATGTTCTATCGGGAACTCACCAAGGCCAGCTGGCCTGGGTCAGAAAAAGCATGGGATAAAACCGGACTTACTATCATTTTTCTTATTCAGATAATGTGATGACTCATTTTGGTTGTCAACCTGACCTAACTGAAAAGCACTTAAGATATTATTAAAGTACATGATATTGAGGACATCCCAGAGGGACTACTAAGTAGAAGGACATGCCCTGAATGTGGGCTGTACCATCCCATAGGCTGAGGCCCCCAGACAGAAAAGGGGTTAAAAAAGAAAATCTACCAGGACAGGCATTAACGTCTGCTTCATGGTTGCTATGGTGTGAGCAGCTTTGCTCCAACACACCTTCCCTGTCACAACGGGCAAAGACCTCAGAACCCATGAACCAAAATAAATCTTTCTTCCTCTCAGTAGGTTTTCTTGGGCATTTATCACAGTGAAAAAAAAAAAAAAGTCTGACTAACACAGCAGAGAGGGAAGTACAGGTTTTCCTCTGGGGATAAGGAGGAGAGGAATGAAATGTACTTGAGACTGTCTCAAGCCACTTGTAGAGAGAACAAGAGGAGCCCCAAGTTGAAGCAATTAGTGGCATGTGCGGTTGCAAGAAGAAAGAGTAGGAAAGAAAAGAAGGGAAAGAGCAGAAACTTTCACAACCTTCCCTGAGCTCTGAGAGCTAACAATATCTGAAAAAATATCCCCATGACCATTCCCTCCTGTTATGATGCTGACACGTGTCTTTAGGCTTTGGGGCTGTGGGTCTGAGTATGCTCATAGATTAAAAGACTTATTATATGTGGAGAGGCTAAATGTCTTAGTTGTACTTGGCAAATGCAAATATTAAGCAAATGATTATATTTTAAATAAAAAGCTAACTTCGGAAAACATACTACTGAAAACTTAAAGGAATTCCACATCCCGGTGCTTGCAATATAAAAATTCTATGAAACTTTAACTAATGGTGGATTTGATGCATGATTCATATCAGATTAACATTTAAATGTTCCCCGAGACTCAACACTGCCACTGTATAATAACACGAAGATGGCTCATTAGCTACTTTTTGTTATTGTTACTATAATGGAATTCAGGAGGAAACTTCCTCTGAAGAGTAGAGTTTTATTTGACTCACAGTTTGGAAGGATGGATCTCCTGGCCCCTGGCTTTGGCAAATGTTAGGAGCCTATGGTAGAGGGTGGACAGTGGCAGATACAGAAGAAGCTGTTCAGAGTAAGAAGGGGGAAAAGAGGGGAAGGAAAGGGGCAGGACCAGGCTTGCTTCCCAAATCACAACAACTCGAATGAGAAGCACAAGAGAGGTCACAAAGGACAGAATGCATGCCCTCCGTGACCTAAGAAACACCCACTTAGCCCTACCTTCGAAAGGATCTACCACGTGCCAAACAATGAGAGTCGGAGAACAATATTTGATCACAGTATGTCCCCTCAAGGGATATGAAACGTACTTAGCTCACAGCAAATGGACTGCAATCTTTGGCACAATTTCTCATGGCAATTGTGTTTCAGTCATTTCAGTTCCACTTCTACCATGTCATATGTGGCTTCTATAAATAGTATTTTAATCTATTTCACAGAGACTAAAGGACCTCATCATATCTGTAATCAAGGCACACACATGAAATGTGGCATTGTTTTATGTGTTATCAAGTATAACAACATGATCATCCCACTTCTTTTGGCCACGTAGTGATATAAACATGCTTCTCCATAATGGCCATGTTTTCCAGGGTAATTTCAGTTTTGTCCATGGGTTCTAAGAAGGTCAATCTTCATGTGAAAATTTTCCATATGAATAGACAACAGGTTGTTCATTTCTAGTCTGACACAGTAACTGCCTGATGAGAAATCCCCAGATCTCTCCAGTTACTGGGGATCTGTTATACACATGCGTGGCTGAGTTCAGAAAAGAGAGGTTTAGAACAGTAGTCTATTTTTAGTAGCAGAGGCTAAGAATGCTTCGTTCCTTCTCTCACACATCCAGCTTTATCCACACCTCTGACATTGAGAAACGGGTACAATGGGTTTAACTCAGAGTTGTCAAGGAAAACAAAACAAAGACAACAACAAAACAGGAGCTCCTAGAATCATTCAGGCCGAGCACCAAGTCCTCACTGCAAGTGGGACAAAGGTAACTGTAATAAACTTCTAGTGCAATTCAAGAGAGAGAGAAGACCGATGGGTGGCTATCATTCGAAAAGTTGGATCTTCTAGTTAAATGTGTCCTGAAGCACTGAACAGCTCAACCTAGCACATTCAATACAGGCCAGATGATTAAAATGGGGTTAAAGGGGGGGAAAAACAGTTCCAAATGAGAAAACCGTCATTTTATACTAAGGAGTATCAAAAGAAAAAATAAATATGGAAAACAAATCCATTCTCTCTTTTCCTTTCCCCTCCATCTCCTGTTCTCTTTCTCTTTATGACATTTTGTCTCCTGTAGTTCATCTCCCTGTCTTCCACACAGTTTCATAGCTCAGTACTTAATCACATATAAAAGCAGCATGCATTAATAAGAAAAAAATTAAAATAAAACTTTAAATGATTAGTGACTTTCTATTCAAGAAGATGACTGAACTATTCAACTTTTGGAAGTGTAAATCTCATCAAGATTCAATGAATGAGGTCTATTCTTTGTTAACCTCTTAACACACACTCACTGTCATCATTCTCAGCACCAGCAGAATAAGAGAAGACAGAGGAGGAGGGAAAGAGGGAGCTGGGAAAAGGAAGAAGAAAAGGAAATAAATGAATGTGTCAAAATTATAATATATCACATTTCCAGATGTCAAAACAAAACTTGGTTAATGAAACTCTTCAAACTGGAAAGGTCTTAGTCACACATTTACCCCCAAAGCATATATCTATTAAGGGACTGACAAGCAACAGAAAAATCAATGAATTACAGCACTAAAACTGATACAAAGAAAGTTTATAGCGTGTTCTCTGAAGTGATTGCAATAGCTTCAATCTGGATTTCAACACAACCATAAGTGTTATGTTCCTGAGGCTCCGTAATTGAAATAATTTGATTTCCTCCGTGTATAAACACACACAGTTCATCAGCGGCTTAAATGAAAATTGTTACAGCTCCATGAACCAAGACTTTGTTTGCAAATAATTTCTAGATTCCAGCAACTCACAGCATGTCCTCCGTCAGCACAACTTGCTGAAGTTTGTTATGTCAAACTGGTATTGCCCCAGTTTCTGAGGAAAACTAGGGTCAAATCCTGTGTGGTTATCCAAGGCAAGGCTCCACTAGCATAAACAGGAGTATTGTTCTTAACCAAAGCATCCCCTAGGAGCTAGTACTCCCATCCATCGCACAGAAATACCCAAATCTAGCATGTCTCGCCATGGGAAGATGGATCTAAGAAGTCAATGGTGACTACCAAATTCCCACTTAAATCATAAAAATAGCTGTGTACAGTCTGTATCTGTGGCAGCTAGAAGGCGTGCTCAAAGAAACTGGAAAGAAAATGGTCTGTGAAGCATGAGCTAAAATGGTGACAAAAAAAAAATATTTACTTTGTCTAGGAACGTAAGTGAAATTTGTCTTCATGCTTCAGCCTAGGATTCTGCATTAGAGCCCTCCTGACTCTAATAAAGGATTAACTCACATCAGGGAGAAGTTTTTCCTGCTCTTGAGATTATATTAAAAGCTGGCATCAGAAACACACAACATATTGGAAATAACAGAACGGCAGTAAGTTGTTAATGAAACGTAATGAACTTAGTGTTACAAATTGGAAGGGTTCATCTAAATGATCTAGCCAATGTGCAGGCAGAAATGGGTCTGAACCCTCACTAATGTTTCACCGGGGTGAGGGTAACGCAGACAGGTAGACTAACTTCCGTCTCATAAATACTTGATCCAAATTATATGAATAAGACCTAATTTGCAAATTTCCTGTGCTAATGTTCTATCTCTAGAATTGAAAGTGTGCATATTTCTGTAATTCAGCTTCTGCAGCTAATACTGCTGCACTCCCAAGCTTTCCCAACAGATCTTCCTGTGGCTCTGTCAGGATTTGCCGCTCTTGAGTGGCTGACAAAGCCAACTGCTGAGCTTCTCAAGACCAAAGAGCAGACAAACCAAAACTTTCAGGCCAGAAAACATTTCTCACCAAACCAACTGGCAGAATTGTCTGACCTCTAGAACCCAGGGCTAGAGGAATTCCTCATGTTTTATGACAGAGCCGTTTTAAAACTACATCTCCTCACCCCAAATCAATCCTTTCCCATTTTAGTCACGCTTTCTTCTTAGTGAGTCAAAGAGAGAAATATTTATACCTTCTCTTTAAACAGGATACTCCATCTATTTAATAGATTCTCTCCCCTGTGGAATCTCTATAGTCCTCAGAGAAAGGCTGCATCACATCTGACTACAAAGGGTTAATGGTCAGGTATCCTTAGCTCTCATATTCTCCAGGGAAGCTCCCCTAGGACCTAACTAAGAACGTGCCCCCACAGCAGACTATCTACCTTAAATTCCCTAGGGCCACTGAGACACTTCATGATTCACTGATAATTTGCATGGATTCCTGGCATGAATCCCATTTTTTAAAAAATAAAAATGGGTAACAGTCAATAAATTCACAGTTTTTAAGTCCCTACTCCAGCATGGGGAGGGGTTGGGGGGCACTCCGTTCTATCTGTAGCAGGCTGCAGCCTCTACTCTTTGAGTGTCGTGCATGTTGACAACTATATGAGTTACTTTCCTTTTGTAACAAAACATCATGGTTAAAACACCTTTTAAAGAAACTATTTAATTGTATTTGTGTATTAGAAGGGTAACAGTCAATGAAAGCAGAGCGGAGGCACACTGGCAGGAACAGCTGAGAGATTGCATCCTCATTCACAAGTAGGAGGTAGAGGGATTGGTAGAGTCTTTTGAAAGCTCAAAGCCCACCTTTAGTGGCACACCTCCTCTACAAAAGCCATACCTTCTAATTCTTCCCAAACAGCTCCACTGCCTGGGGACTAACTATATAAACATATGAGCCTATTGGAGGCATTCTCATTCCATCCAGTACAGTTTCTGTGTTTAAAGGTAGCAGGGGCCAATCTTCCAGACAAGTATCTGGGATTTTGACCACTGCAGGTATGGCCATGCTTTTGCTTCGCTCCAGGACAGAGAGAGAACAATTAGAAATCCAAAATGAGATTCTTTTTTAAATGGACAGAACACAAGAAAAGGGAATAATGAGAGACAAGAAGGAACAATAAGGGAAATTCAGAAACCCCTTGACACAATCTACTTCAGAAAAAACAAAACAAAACAAAAAAGACAACTGATCCAAATTCCATGCATTCATCCAACCCGTGCCTCAGAGGGTGTGTCTAAATCATAATATCTAGGCAGTTAATGCGTGCCATCAAGACAGGTACTACTAAGATGTCACACCTAAAAACAGCTTTCAAGAATTGCTCTAATTACTCTGAAATTGTAAAGCATCATTGTTCTCATCTAAGTGAAAACATCATTTTTACTCATATAAATCTACTGCACATATTCATGCTACTATTGAAGACAGAAGTCAATTTTAGAACTGCAGCTCAGATTCCCAAAGAGGAGACCAGGGTCTTAAGTTCTAGCCATTCCCAATTTCAAATAAGCTCCACAGTCATGGTGAAGACAGATTTTTTTTTTTTTTCCGATTACAAGGCAAACCTGGAAATGCATCTTAAGTGAACAAGGCAAACACCTTTCAGTCTATTAAAAAAAAAAAGAACTAAAGGAGAAGAAAGTACAGCCTTTTGAAACTAGCTGATATAGCTCTAAAATGGACCAGAAGGCTTGGCCCAACATAGTCGATGGGAAGATGTTTGGTGAATGAATGAATGATATGCTGAGCATCACTTTGAAACACTGCATCATTACTCCTGAACAAAACCATAGGGCCAAGCATGAGGAACAATTTATCTCAATGCACAACAGCCTTGCCAGCCACAACAAAATTATAAATGAGACCCACAGGAATCTCTTGTTGAAAGCATGCCTGACTGTCACAAAAATAAGTCCTGAAGTGAATTCGGTAAACAGATCAATAGAAAGTTTCAAATGAATAGAACTCTAGAAGTAATCAATGGCAGTCTAGTAAAAGATGCAGTAGGTTCTGGGACAACAGAGACCACTTATCTCTGCACACATTATCCAGCCAAGAATAGAATAAAAAGAAAGCTGAGACCTACTGTCGGGTTAGCTGGAATGTCTCCCTCCCCGTGCATTGATGCCTCTGTTCACAGGCAGTGATTTGATTTCTAGGCTCTCTCCATGGTCACAGAAGATGTGTAAGGCTCAAATCATTGGCTCTTGAAGAGTTCTACCATATTCTCTGAGCCATTCCCACACCATCCCAAGGAGTAATGCCCCCATCTGAAGGACCCTTCTGACCAATATGTGGAATTATCATAGGTGAGTGGGGCTATCACATTTAACACAAATGTGTACAAATATTTACCAACAGCTTTCATGGTCAGAGCTTGCTGAGGATATTCCCTCTGAGAGTATTCTCTGAGTTCCTCAAGGCCTCCTGTAATCACTAGCTGACTAATCTGTTGGTCTCTCCAAATCCATTCCCTCCTTCTTGTTCCTCCAAGCTATTGGTTTAGACAGCCCTACCTAGTTCTTCCCCTCTGTGTCCTTCCAAGTCATTTGGAGGTTTAACTGCAGAAGAACAGGGGTCTCCTCCAGACAAAGCTGGAGTTCCAGTCAGCAGGGGCTCTTCCCCATGGCACACCATTCAAGCTAGCACAGCAGCACTGGGGAAGCTCATATTGTTGACACATCCATCTCCAGCATAATGTATCGACTAGGTTTCACTCGGTAGCCCAAGCTGGCTTCTGTGCTGTTCTTGTCTCAGTCTCCTACGTCCTTGGATTGCAGGTACACATCATTGCATGCAGGTCCCATATACAAAGACCATTTCTGCTCTCTTGACCTATTAGTATGCTGTAAAACTTCCCTTCACCTACACTCTCAATTGACTTCTATCATGTCAATTTTAATATGAATACATAAATTCTCAACATCTGACATGAGTTTACTACTTTGAGGTATGCCTTATTTGATTCATGTATGCATATGCATATGTATATTATACATATATATTTACTGATATGCACATATATTTCTAATTCAATTGTATTTCTTTGAGATGAGTGTGTCATGTTTTGTGGCTTCATGTAACATCTGATTAGAATGTAGGAACTGACAGCATTCTTGAACTCATTGCCACAATGGGACCTATGTTAGAGGAATTCTGCCAAATACAATTAAAATTGTGTGCCAAGTAAGAGCAAAATGCATTTCCCCTATTAGCTTGTTAGTTGTCATTTTGCTGTTTCTGTTGCTTGCTGGGCTTGTCACTGTTTTGCTATTGTTATTTGAGACAGGGACTCATGCAATGTGAGCTGCTTTGACTCTAAGTGGATATGCCTCCCTCATGAGGCCTGGAATTACAGATGTTTACCATGGCACCTTGCCCTATGTAACCTGGAACTCCCATAATTACTCCATGAACTTGTTATCTTCATTTTAAAAAGGGGGGATTTAGAAGTGTGAAGGCTACTTAAAGTCGCGGAGTTAATAAGTACTAGAGCCGGGATGTTGTCTTGGGGTCAGAGGACTCCTGGGTTCTCATCCTTTGCTACTACTTGATTTCATCACTCACAATAGAGATGTCCTCACTCCTCTGATATGCTAATTTCTGCAAAGGGAATTATCTTGTTGCCTCCTCCTTACATCCACAGTCATTAGGAGACAGCAGGGACTGGAGTTTGATGAATGCTACAATTCACCTCATTCAAGTAAACAGGCAAAAGTAGGTGTACCCAAGGTTGATTACTCAGGAAACTAATTTAACCTTCAAATAAACTGCTGGTTTGGGCTCGCTACACTTAACACATTGTGTCTCTGTGTTGTGTTAAAGCATCCCATACTTGTAGAATGTAATATTATTTATATGGTCTCTAGTATGTTGTGAGCACTTAATGGACACTAAGCTGTTCCAGAAGTTTCTGTGTCATAGGAAATCAATGCTTTATTCAGCAGTTAGAAAATGCAACTTATCCTTTGCAGCCAAGTAAGAGCTTGGATGATTTGGTGCTGAAAAGGGAAACTGCAGATTTTCAGATGTGTGTAATTGCACTATCGAAATTACACAGGTCTGATTTCATTATAGCAAGTGCTAATTCAATGTCTCGTTCATTTTTGTAACTGGCATTAAAATGCTTTTACTCAGCATGCAATATGAAAACAGCAGATCATAGGATTTGAGAAGAAAAGTTTATTGACTTGGGGCAATTCAGGATAAGCAAAAGACTTTAACTATGAACTTAAATCATTGAAAAAAAAATAGACCAGAAAAATCTATTTAAGTTCTTAACATTTCTTGTTCTGTGAATCCTTTTCATGGTTTTCTAATGCCTCCTCAAAACAATACTCATAAACAAATAAAAGAACATGTACAGCTATGGAAGATGCTATTTATATTAGGAGACACTATCAAGACATTATAATAAAGATTCTGTAGCATACTGATATACTTCGCTGTAAATATTAGGAATCAGTATGTAGATGTCTATTTCGTCTTGTGTGCACCATATAAAAACAATACTACAGCATTATGACCTTTTCTCTGATTGCATTAGTCAGAGAGATGCACGTAAGTCCTGTGGCTGGTGCTTACACACAACCTTAAGGACTTACTATAGTTCACTTGACTAAAGGTATTTGGAGATTTCATTCTTATAAAAGCTTACTGGAGCCCTGGACCTGTTAGTGAGTCCAGGTAAAGAACCCCACAGAAGAGGCATTTGAAGTCTCATAATAAGAAGGCATGCAATAAGCAGAAAACAACAGGCAAGAGAAAAACCTCCTGTTCTCTAAGACAGTGAGAGAAGAGAGAGCTATTCACGCAGAATTGAATTTAGAGCCAAATATACTCTTGCTGCACAGAACAAAATAAAATGCTATTTTAAAAAACAAAAACAAGTTTAAATAGATTTCAAGCAGACTGCCTCAAGAAAGCTTCTGAAAAAGAAATGTACTGAACTGTGGAGTGACTGACAGGACGGAACCTCTCAAGGCTTCTGATGTACATTTCATCAGAAAAAGTGAATGAACGTTCTAAGGGAAAAAAATGATAGAGCCATTCATTGGTTTGATATAATGCAAAAAGCAAATATGTCCTGTGTGCTAGGGGCTGGAATCTGGGTTATTTATGTTGCACGCTCTCAGATCTGCGGTGATAGAACAGGCCATGTACAGGTCAATCATCTGTTAGTGGTACTATTCTCTCAATCATGTACAACCTAATTGCCTAGATTGGAATCAAAAGGAATTAAATATCAGTAAAATTAGATTGGCCAATCAATATCAGCAGATGAAATATAAATTCATTAAAAGAGAGTACGGAGCAAAAATTCTCATTTAGTGTATAATACGTTACCAGATAGGTCATAAGAGGACACCACAGAGTTGATCCATATTTACATGGCATACACATGCTACTTCCAAATAGGTTCAGATTATCATGTGATATCTGGTTACATTTGTGTCTTATATTAATTTTTGTCTTTGTAACTGTCATATTGAACTTAGGGTTCTTAGCCATTCCTACCACACACCCCTCCTCTCAGTGGATTCCTCTTGTGTACCTGGGGTTGTAACAGTTGCTTTCTTTGACACATGCACTTTCTGTAGCTTTAACAGATGTCTAATCTCACTGCAGATCACCTTGCTCTGGTCACCTGGTGCTCTCTCTAGCCCTGGTTTCTGGTCCTTCTCCTTCAATAAAAACAGCTCGTACACTGTAAATACTGCTTCCAGAAGAAAAGAGCTAAACTTCCTCCAAAGTCATCAAATGTTCTAGAAAAGTGGGCAAAATGCCACATCCCCCTGAGAACTATCTAAATCTTCAGAGAAAGATATGTCTGTCTGGAAGACTGTAGGGCCTCTGTTCAAAGTGTCTTTGATCAAATATTCACTATATCTTGTACCTATATTAATCATGATTGTGTCCTTCTGCACCACTGGGACACCTCTTTCAATCTACCACCATCACCCTTTAAGTAAACATGTTTCCTCTGCAGGTCCTCCATTCTTGGTCTCTTCTGAAACTTATCAGTTGCCAACTTCACAATGAGCAGTACTTTCAACAATTTAACAATGTACTATTTTAAGGATCAGGTGATGTTAGAGGTAATTTCTATATTTAAATGCATTACTTTTTATTTATTTTATTTTTGTTCTTTTTGTCAATACTGGAAACTTGACTATAAAAAGGAAGACCAAACAATATAATCAAATCTGGTTAGAATAGCACATTCCCACTATGACAACAAGGCTTCAGGCATTCATTCAGAAAAGTCCTTACCACTTAAGGACAGGAAGAAAGAAGTGAACTAAGCACTATCGAAAGGTTAGGTTACAGGACCCAGGCTATTCCATGATAAAGCTGATGAAATATATGCTTTTTACAGAAGTTAAAACTGATCCAATTAAAATACTCTTCTACTGTTAGATAATGGTATCTGGTTATCATTTCTGAAGAGAGATCTTTCTTTCTAAATATATAACAATGACACTAGAATTTTGAGTCTACTTTTATTTTTATTAATGTATATGGGGGTTTTCTCTGCATATTTTTCTGTGTACCAAGCCTGGTGTCCAAAGAAAGGGTCAGATCCTCTGGAACTGGAGTTGCAGATAGTTGTGAGCTGCCATGTAGGTGCTCGGAACAGAACACAGGTCCACTAGATGAACATCTAATGCTCTTAGCCACTGAGCATCTCAAGCTCCAGTTTTGTTTATTTTTATTTATTGATATCTTAATATTGCAAAATGAAAATGTGAATTTAGTAATACTATTACAATCTACCTTTTTTCTTTTTCTTTTCCTTCTTTCATTCCTTTCTTTTTTTCTTTCTTTCTTTCATTTTTTAAAACAGGGTCTCACTATGCATTACCTGGCTGACCTAGAATTCACAGAGCCTTGCTTGCCTCTGCCTCCTGACACTATAAGTAAAAGTGTGTCCCACCATTCTCAGCATAAAGAAAGCTTACCATAGCAGTGTGATAGGAACTTTTTTTTAAGTGCACATCCTCAAGAAGGAGAAAAGTGTAGAATCAAGGTCTTGTGAAACAGTTTCTGAGCAAAGCAGAAGTCTAACCAGTTTGAGAAGTTCAAAGGCGACAAACACATTGCAGTCAAACAGCATTTACTCTTTGACAATGTTCTGAGATCTCTCTTTTTCCTGAGCCTAGGCAGCCTCTCTGAAAAGAGATCTCTGATCTGTGAGTGGATTCTGCAAGACCAGGAACTGGTCTGAGCCATATACCTCTTTGCCCAGCGAGCCAGGCTGCAGGGGGTGTATGCAGTGTCTTCTCATCCTCAAGCTGCTGTATGTATATAGTCCAATGCAGTTACTGGATCATCTTTATAACATATTTTCTTCCAAACAAAGAATGGTTATGTGACCCATTTTGTAAAATATTTAGAAAACACAGGAAAATATAAAGAAAATAGAAATCATTCATAATCCCATCATTGAAGATAATCATGGCTATTTTTTTTCTAATTCCAAGCTTGTAGTAGCCCTTACAATAATTCTCTAATGTCACCACTGAGACTACCCATAAGCAGAAATGGTAGATCCCAAGCACAGGTCTGGAAAGTCCCCAGTCTGTGAACTGTGCATCTGGCAGCTCCCAGGGATACTGGCATGGGGTAAAGGGCTTACTCACAGGGGACATTTATCAAGGGCGAACATAAACCAAAACGAGGCATAACAAAAATGGAAGAAACCTTTTCTAACTTGTAATTTTCCACTTTTTCCTCTCTTGAGGATACCTGCTTCTGTGTATATAAAGAGTTGTCTAATGTAAAATTGATAAACTGATAAGTTTAGAAGCATGGCATATATAGTAAGCGATCATATTTAGTAACATCATAACATTTTAAATTCCCTGCCTTCCTTCTAACAGAAAGTCCTCTGTTTTGCTCCGGTGAATCCATGCTTCTTCTTTTAACTAATATTTTCTTGTAAACACTATTTGTCAGTTATTTTCACCTGGGAGAGTTTTTTCAAGCCTGATGACCTGAGTTTAATTCTCAGGACTCACATAGAAATAGGAGAGAATTGGTTTCTGCAAACTGTCCTCAGCTCTCCATACATCATGTAGTGTTCGCGCACACACATGAAATAAACATAAAAAAATATCTTCTTATTTCCAAAAGCTTAAATGATGAAACATTCAGTGTCATCGTATTTGAGTAAACACAGAGAGGCCACTCCAGCTTCTTTAATGCTCCAGAATTCAATACGAAGGCCACAAAAAGAAAATGATCCTCCAAGATAACCAGTAAATATTGTTTTCAATTATTAAGTAATGATAAGGATCAACACATTCATCTCAAATTCATTCAGAAAAATATCCTCCCATAAGTAGGTCACTAGCACCAAGGAAATAAGGACTTTTAACTCATCGAATAGCTCTGGAGCCAGAAATATTTAATAGATAAATTTCCTTCATTTGAGCCACTACATGCAAGCAGTATGCACATGGAAACACACAGAGTTAAATGTCTCAATCTCTGGACTTGTGGAAATGCCTCAAAAAAACTTTCAGTTCATTTATATATCTATATCTTTCTGTATGTTTTCAGTTGAGCTGTAGGCAGATCATTGCTTATAATAGTATTCCTAAAATATCACCGTTCAATTTCAAATCTTTATGTGGTCTAAGTGGTCTGGCACTAGGCTTGTCTCAGTGTTAGTTTGCTATTTTATACAAAACAAGCAGTAATGGGTACTCATATAAATCACATAATCCACTATTCTTCTTTCTTAGAGACCTATCCTGCAAAACTCTAACAAGGAGAGTGCAAAACACAGAAGAGGTTGTCGCTACAACACTAATGAAGAAAGATAAGAGCTGATTCCCATTCAAAAAATTTGAATTTTCTAATATGATACAATTTATTAAGTAGAACATATATTTACTACTGTCATAGTTTTACAGTGCAGATGCTATTAAATAATGGCTGTATTTTGAATCCTACCTCTTCTTTCCAAAATGATTGCATAATTTAAGAGAAATCAAGAAGACAGCAAACACACCATTGCAGGATATTTGATCACACCATGTGAAGATTTGTCTGTCCTTCCTCACCTGCCTAAGACACTTTCTCATTGGTTAAATAAAGAATTAAATGGCCAATAGCTAGGCAGAGGAGGATAGGTGGTACTTCCAGGGAGGGAGATGAACTCAGTGGAAGAATCTGAGAGGCAAACCTTCGCCAGCCTCTCAGGAGACTGGACATACAATGCTGAGGAGAGGTAAGAGTAATGTGACAAAATGTAGATTAATATGAACAGCTTAATTTAAGTTTCAAGTGCGAGCTCTGAACAAGTTCAAGCTAAGGCCAAGCTTTCATACTTAATAAGAAATCTCCATGTCATTATTTGGGAACTAGAAATCCAAAGAAAGACCAGCTACATACAGTGAGGAGTACTGTAGTACTATGCAGTGATCCAGGCTTATTTAATCCATGAATGTCTCACAAAGCGATAATTACTGTCTCACCTCTGTGATAAGGAAATGAGAGCCTAGAGAGAGTAATTAATTTGTTCAAGGTTCCACAACATCCAAATTTCTTACTCAAATTCCTCAACCGAAGAGTTCAACCCAAAGAACTAGAAAGGAGTAAAGGTGGCAATTTTTTTCAAGCCTCTGAGAAGTTTCACAAATTTTGTGTTTTGAGATTCAGCGCAGCATTATTATTTGGTTTGGTTTTGTAATGGCAGGAATCCGGTCCCAGTGTTTTGTGCATGCTAATGAGACAACCCTCTACCACTAAGCCATCCCCTTAGCCCTTGGATGGTCCCTAATGTTTCAGAGGTGGAATTTGAACATGGGAAAGGAGCTTTTATAACTGGGATGTAGAGGTTTGTACAGATGGGCAGAGAAAAAGACTGTGGAGGAAGAAAAGACAAGCTTGGAGGAAATCAAGCAGGATTGAAATAGAAATTCAGAGACCAAGCTGAAGGCAGCCTGGAGCAGTTTCTTTCAAATACTCAATTCCTTGACTTTTATAGAAAAGAGCAGTGGACATTTGAACTTGTGGACTTTCGGAGCTTAACTCTTGCATATACAGAGAGAATTCATGAGCAAAAATGAAATATACAACCTCATGGATGAGCAATTTTCCATAGGGTTGTCTCCAGTACTTACTGGGGACAAAGAGATGCCACCAGCAAAATAAAACAGTCAAAAACAGGGAAAGACATACTAAATTGATAAAGGCATTTCAGTGTAATTCTTTAAAGAAACATAAAAATCATGGGTATAGACTTTTGTTCTGTGTATTTTTTTATCTAGAAGCTCAGAACTTACTTTTTTCTTTTTGACCATTTTTCTTGCAAACTAATAATTACAATTAACTTTGTACAAATTCTGCTACTGTAGCAACTGTGTTCTACAAAGGCCCACATTTGCTGTTTTGGTCTTTACATTGTGGCTAATAAAGTTTCCATCCCACATCAAATTCTCAATATCTTACCGATTAAACAACCTTGTAATTGACCAACCAGTGGCTAAAGTGACTAAAGTATACACAGATTACCAAATGAATACCTAAAGGGATATTGTATCCTATAATTATATATTCCCAGTTTTAGAGATATTCAAGAGTAATAGAATACATTACACAGTAATAGAACAAATGTAATAGAACAAAATCAAGCATGGAGCGAGTGGTTGTTCTGTGTGTTACTGCTAAATCCGGAATCCCTCTTTCTATTTACTATTTATGGCATGAAAGAACAGAGCTTATCTATGGGACATGTGGGAAGATATATTTGAGGATAAGAATAAGACCTTTAGCAATAACTGACATTTCTTTTCTAAGCAAAAGTACTTTCCTTTGCTGATTGCATGCTGGCTAGCTCTTACGTACAAGCTACTGTGCAACAAATGCTCCACTTCAAAAGACAGGGACAGTGAATAGCAGCTGAAAAGAGGCTGCGCTCAGGGCCTCTCTGTCCTGAATGCCACCTTGCCTGCTAGCCTGGAAGGAATCTCCAAGAAATGCAGCACAGGTGGTGTTGCTCAGGAGGAGGAATATGCTTGTTTCCTGGTTCCCTAGTGATGGGTGTCCTTGGTCAAACAGTGGTTCCCCAAGATGCCACAAAAATTAAAAATTTTAGGAATGGGGTTCATTATTACATCCCATCTCTCCTACACCAAAGAATATAGCATTGATGGACAGAGTCAATAATATTTATAAAACTCAGAAGGGAAAAAAATGCTCTTTTTGAGTAATTGTCCAATGGAACCACTATTTGAATTTCTAAATATTATGATTTAGAATAGGCGAGCAAAGAGGTATAAAGAGGAAACAAAAAAAAAAAAGGAGAAAGGGAAAGTGCAGGGAGGGATCTATCTACTAAGGGAGGGTGCTACAAAAAAGGCTGAGCCACTGTCTTCTAGATGTTACCACAGATAAACAAGAGAAGAACCTCACTTCCTGATAGTGTCCATTTCTCACCACTTTAGCCTCACCACCTATCCTCCAGATTCTGGGACTCCCACAAGCCTTGTCACCCTCTCCCAGGAACTCTCTCCTACCAGATAGTCACTGTTTCTAGCTGTCCCCATTACACAGGTAGCTATCAAAGAGCTTCTGTGATAAGCAAAGTACTGTGCATTGGCACCGCCCCATTATTTTATAGGTTAGCTCTTTGCTCAGGGCCTCCCCGTTACCTGCGACAATTAATAATTATCTAATCTGTTTATTTTATCTTATTCAATTCTGCCTATGAGAATAGAAGCACGTTTGTGTCATTTCCCGTTGCATTTCTAGCACCTTCTACAGTTCCTGGAATGTAAGGGGGGGCTTGAGAAACAAACATGCAATACAGAGGAAGAGAAGAGAAATGGAGGAGAGGAAGACAGACTTGAAAGGAATGGCTGACTTTTTTCATGGAAACGTTGGTTCATTACATGCAGCATTCACTGACAGCAGCTACTACTGATTATAGGGAAGCATTCTTTTCTGGGGAACTAAACCCACTCCATTCCCTCCATGGCAAAAGCTTCCTATAAAACGCAGATGCCGTATTTAGCAAACGGGTAACATCTTGCTACACCATTATTGCATGGACCCAGAAAAGCAGCCCTCGCTTTCTATCTTGACCCCTGATGCACAGCTCTTTATCCTAATGCCCAAGAATGGCAAGGCAGGCGATAGCAATGAATCACTCTCCCACCAGCACTGATTTCGCACTCCCTCGCCCGCCACTGGCTCTATTCACCCACTTCCAGTCTGAAGTCAATCAAACTTTTAAAACCGAATCCCCTTAACAAATGCGAGAGACTCACTTCCCACCAAACAGCCTTAATTTAGAACAAACTAAATTTCAAAGGAAATTTGACTGTGCTTGCTTTAAATGTCAGAACTGGATAGTCAGAGAGAATAATTAAGGGGAGGAGATGGTTTCATCCAATAAAAAAAGATTGCTAGTTTGTGCAAAGCAAAGCGCTGACAATATTAGCATTTTAAATACACTCTCTTGAAAATGCATCTAATGGACATGCTGGTGTTCACATAAAGCATTGCCTCTCAGTCTTTACTGCCAGGAAGATAAGAGCATTTGTTCTAGAATACAAAGGACAGACACTGCCTCTTAAAAGGCTGGGTTAGGGACCCGCTGCTCCCCATATGTCTGGGATGTGAAGACAGCCACCCCTTTTCATGTGAGTTTAAAATCATTTTCTTCCCAAGTGTCAGCCCAGGAGCCTTTTATCCTTACTCATACAAAATATTGGTTTTTTTTTTTCTTTTTAAAAATCAGTGTCTTGGTTACTGTTCTATTGAAATAACGAGACATCTTGACCAAGGCAACTTTTTAAAGAAAGCATTTAATCGGGGCATGCTTATAGTTTCAGAGGTTAGTTCTTGATGATCTTGGTAGGGAGTGTGGTAGCAGGCAGGCAGGCATGGTGCTGGAGCGGTAGTTGACTGTGTGAACCCAGGCCTTTCATGGGCTTTTGAAAACCTAAATCCCTACCCCAGTGAGATACCACCTCTAACAAAACCACAGGTCCTAATCCCTCCTCAAAACTTATACCAACTGGGGACCAAACACTCAAACATATGAGCCTATGGGAGCCATTCTTGTTCAAATCACTACTTGGGGTGTACAATTCTGTGTTGTCTGGGAATGAATAAGGCTCAGAGTCTTAAAAATGGTCTGACAATCTAGCTAAAACATATTCTACTTGTCTAGGTTAAATGCTGAAAACCCCATCATTAGGATGAAAAGCTATATTTTACAATGATGTATACAGCATGATTTTTCAATTTGCTGGGATTAAATTTACACTGTAAATATACCAAAAGTGATAAAATGCCTGAAAAATTGCATAAAAACTTTTACCTTCTTTTCCAATCAAAAATGTTTTTTTTTTAAATCACACTCTGTTTTTTTCAAGACTGCTTCCCCACTGATTTGTTATTTTCTCAGTCCTAGTCGAGAAGACATCTCAGTTAAATGTCAGTGTCTGTTGTCCCTCTTTGATATGTACTCTTAATATCTCCCTTTGAAAAGACTTTATTTCATTTCAACTACAAGGCTGTATAGGGGTCCATGACAGCAGTGGCCATGGAGGCTGGAGTTACAGGCAGATGTGAGCTGCCTGATATGGGTGCTAGGAACCAAACCAAGAACGTCTGTAAGAACGAACAGTATATACTCTTAACCCCTGAGCCATCTGTCCCTGCTCCTAATGCATTCTTACAAAGTTCCTTAGCTGTAGGGTTTCTGTGGAGGCTACAGAACTTATACTCTGCAGCCCATCACAGTGGTGGGTGATGGAGTTTAAAGCCACGGTAAAAATTGAGCCGCAAATCTATGAAGAGGGAGGATTTTCTATGCCGAAACGTTTTGTCATGGTTTTTTGTGCCTCAGCAGGGAGATGCAACACTTGGCACAAGCAAAGAATGAAAGACTTAGCGAAGGAGCAGCGAGGCCATCAGCTGGGGCACAAAGAGAAAAATTACTTCCAGGCTTTTCTCTTCATCTTTAAATTTAGTCCCCCTTTGTGTTCAAGATGCTTCTGAGGAAACCAATACGCATGTAGTAACCACTTTTGCTTTACATGGTGTGAACACTGAAATCATAAGGCTTGGGATACACAAAACAAAATCTAAGAGGGTCTCCGAAAAGACTAGAAAGACATCACGAACAAGGAAACTATACAAAAGGCTCTGGCCATAATCAAAGATGTTCTCAGCACCACTCAACTGGCACACTGTTCCCTTCAGAAAATTCTGAAGTAAACCATTCTTTAAAACAGACAAAACCAACTCTTTAGTGTGAAAGATGGATAATATGTAAGAATCCTCTTTTATGAGTAAATTGTGATAATCTGGTAGCTTTGTCAGTGTGGCCTACTACAGAAAAAAACACACCATGAATTAACATTGATGACTTAAATAACAGAAATGTACTCCTCATAGTTTTTGGAAGCTGGGTCAATATAGCAGCATGAGGCCAGTAAGATGGCTTCGCGGTTTAAAGGCACTTTCTGTCATGTCTGATGGCTAGAGTCCAGTCTTCAGAACTTGTATGATAAAAGGAGAAAAGCAACTCCCAAAAATTGTCCCCTGCCTTTTCCCCTCACCTCCATGTGCATGGTTTAGCACACATGTGTGCACATCTTTCCCATATGCACAAACTAAAATGGTAAGTATGAAATATTTATGATGATGTATTACAGGGTTCTTGTGGGAAGACATGTGCAGGTGACCCTCCTCTTCTTGTATCCTTATTGATAGAGAGATAGCAGAGCTGGGATCAGTAGAGAGAGACAGAGACACACAGAGAGAGTACACTGGTGTACTGATGTGCCTCTTCTTATAAGGGCACTTAGCTTACTGATAGAACATCATCCCTGTGACCACAACTCCAATGGCTGTGCCTCCCAATGTCTTCATCTTGGGAATGAGATTGCTGCTGTAGGAATTCCAACCACCAGTAGCCTTTATGTTACCCGCCCACTGGGGCGTGACATCTTATGCTATTTATGCCGATGTAAAGTGTGTGTTCGGCCTCTTTTCTGGCTGCAGGATCTAGTTGCTGTTCTCCGTTCCAGTAGAGGATTGTGATCTGTGAGTCTACCCCTAAATAAATAACCCTCGTTATTCTCAATTCTGAGCTAGTGTGGGATTTCTTTTAAGCGTCCTTCTTCAGACTGCAGTATAAGAAACTGGGAGGGACTAGAAACAATCTCTCAGCATCACGTGAGGAGAGTTTTCCTTTGTAAAGGGGTCACAAATACTTTTGAAGTGGGGAATTTGTCCCCTCTCTCCATATACCTTGTTAAACTGTTTCAAACACAGAGAGGGAAGAAATTGAATATTCTCCCTTTAGTGATTACCATACTTAAGAAATTATGCCAAACTCATTTGTATGTAGATGACTCAGCACTAGGAATAATGATTTCCTTAACCAACACAGCTATTATTATAAATGGCATTATATAATAGGAAAAATTAAAAGAGGTTTAACCACCATTGGCGTATTCGGATCTGTAAAGAAAATACTACTGATGATTGAAAGCAGTTGATTTTGTGGGATGCTTCCTCAGACTATGGAAGTCTTGCTCTTCTATTACATTTAGGATTTTAAGCCCTCTCAAACCCTCAGTTAAGTAAGAAGGGGGAACTAGTGTGACCAGGGGCAGTAACGACCAGTACAGACCTATTGCAAAGGCTTTAATCTAGACTCATAGAAATTATTTGCAATAATGATAGGTGAAAAGATTCACAGGCATATTTCTGTAATAATCTTGTACCCAAATCTTGTGAGCAAAAACAGCGATAAAGGCAATGAGAACAATCCAGCAGCCTTTCTTCAAGAGCTGCGGGGTGAGGAAAGGATCCCCCCCCATAGTCAATGGTTGCTTTTGCTTTCGTATGCTATCACGCCAGACCCAGCCACCCCTTCCTGGGTGCTTCCATCTTATGTAGAGCCTATAGTATCTTGTATTAGCCATACTGCTACCTCTATCCACCACCTTCTGCAGGGCTCCTGCTCCTCTCAGAACTGGACCATAGTTCTATTCCTGTTGGCTCAAATCACTGCCCCAAGACTGTTTCCTAATCTTATCCTGCCAGCCTTCCATTGCTTTGGGTACCCTTCAGGTCTTTGGGACTCTGTCTTCACATGGGGCTTAGCTCTTTCTTTGAAAACAAATGGATAACCCGCTGAGTCTTACCTATACTTCCATGACTAGGATTATCAAAGTCCTTCTGTTAAGTATTTGCCATGTAAGGGCAAATACTGATGAATCATAGAGGATTAGAACAGCCATCCTTCTTAGAATGAGGATGGAGAGGGGCGTTTCCTTGGGAAGTGACATTTGACCTGAGAGTTTACAGATAGCTTCAACTTGTAAAGAGCCGAGATAAAACTACTGGACAGAGGGCTCTGAATATGCCATAGTCATTCAAATAGGAAAATACCTGATACTGCAAATGTGCAAAAAGAACAGCTGAGCAGCAGAGAGATAGAGTGACTTGGCGTCGAGCTGTGGAGGCCAATCAAAATAAAACAACGCAACTTTAACTATTGACAGTATTCTCCATTCACAGATTCATTCTCAAAAGCTCTAGTCAATCTGAGTTCAAAAACGTTAAATAGAAAATCACAGGTATGAATAATTCAGAAACAGCAAGGTGACATGGTGGGTAAAGGCCCCTGCTGCTACACCAAGCTTGACAACCCGAGTTCAACCTTTGGGATCCATATGATGGAAGAAGAGAAATGACTTCCATAAGTTGTCCTCTGACCTCCATATATACACTGAGTCATGTGCCCTCTCCCAAATAAATAAATATAAAAAGACAAATTTGAAATTGCAAGACTTTCTGAACTGCACAATAAAATTTCACAATGACCTGCTCTTTCTCACCTGAGACATGAATCACTTCTTTGCCCAGAACATTCACACTTTATGTTCTATCTGATCATTAGTCACTTAATGGCCTTCTCAGTTAAGAAATCAACTTTCATAATACCACACTGCTTATGTCAAAGTTGCTCCATGTGATTTACTAATGGTCCCAAACACAACTTAGTCAAATAAGAAATCCATAATGTTCTTTAAGGGAAAAAGTGAATGCCATATATAAAGTCTGAAATTATCCGTGGTGTGGAATGTTCAGTGGGGGTGCTGTCAGGTATCTTTCCATGTCCAAGAATCATTCAGTACTGCCATGAATAATGTCTCCACGCTTATTTGTTAGTATATATCAAGAGTCCTACCTATCTAGTGACCATCAAGATTAGTTAGCATATTCATTTTAGACTTGTTGATGGGAATGGTGTCATGGGTGAGCATAGAATCCTTTTATGCTTATCTACTGAACAAGAACATGGGATCCTGTGCCATATGTTACAACTCACGTCATTCATAGGCAAAGCAGAGTATGACAGCGAACCAGAGACTATGAGATAGAAAGCAGTTAAAATGGTTCAGCTGTTTTCATAAACATGCTTGACTAGAGGGAGGCTTGGAGTTTCATAGACAAATAACAAATTCAAATGATTTATGTACCTAATGACTACATCACCAACACAACTCATTTTGTAGTTTTAAAATAAATTCTAAAGCACCTGGAAATAGATCCCAGACTTACAGGGATCCCTCAGATGTGATGTCATCACCTGGAAATGTTCTCCACATGATAGTACGTTTGGTAGTCATAAAGACTGATTTCGATGTGTGTTATAAAAATTTCATCCAGACCCCATGAACAGGGAGAAATCTCAGTTGGAAACATGTTTGCTATGTGTTAGTACTCAAGGTCAGTTTCTTAAAACTGACCTGGGAATTGGTAGTACTCATATGTAATTCTCACCATTCCTAAAACATGATGAGATGCAGGAAAGAAATATCCCTTGAAGCTCCCGGTGTAGTTGGCCTATTAAAAGTAACAATGAATACTACCGGGCAGTGGTGGCACAGGCCTTTAATCTCAGTACTCAGGAGGCAGAGGCAGGCAGATCTCTGTGAGTTTGAGGCCAGCCTGATCTACAAAAGCTAGTTCCAGGACAGGCTCTAAAGCAACAGAAAAACCCTGTCTCGTAAAACCACAAAAAAAAAAAAAAAAAATAGCAATGAAGCATAACGAGACCCTGCCTCAAACAAGGTAGAATGTGACCAGAGTCACTGGATCCAGACTTTGGATGACCACATGTACCGTGCCTATAGGAGTTTGTACTAGCCAAAGATAGTATCTTAGATTTTATATGGTCAACAACAACAACGTCAACAACACACACACACAATAAAAACATGAACAAAATTATATTTGTAAATTTCACCAATTAACTATAAGAGCAAAAAATCTTCATAGAAATGTTCTAAGGCTGAATATATGCCTTTGTCCAGCTATGCCAGGAATTATGATCCAATTGATGTTTCAGTTTTGTTTATTCTATTTTATCAAAGATGACAGGGGTTAGAACAATTTTAATTTTAATGACATTTCTCTGGCATCTTTTCTAAAAATATTGTGATAATTTATTTTTTAATATTAAAACTCCTTAGACATAAAATTACTTAGCTTTGAGAAATATGTTTATGCTTGGCATGTGAATCAGTGATATAGTATTTGCCTAATATGCACAAGGCCCTAGTTTCAGTTCCCCAGCACCATATAAAAGAAACAAAATGTATATTAATTCCACCAAGGAGCAAAATGCATAAAGTCAGAAGACTGGTTTTGTTTGAATTCCTATATTTAAATTGCCTCTTCTCTCTTGATTTCTAATTTTCTCCTTAAACAAATTCATTATACACAAGAAAAAAGTAATATCAAAGCAATCAGACATTTGCATAGCACTTGTTTATATATTCTTTAAATGATAGTCATGGAATAAATAATAACTTAAATTTAGCCATCTTGGAAAGAGTATTTTCTCCAACCAAAGAAAAGATCCTATAGTGTATGCAGCATCATTGTTTAGTTTAAATGTAGTTAAAAACCAACAGTTTGCTTGAATCTATAAAGTTATATTTCTGGAAGATTTTTATGAGCCAATATATAGTGCCATAGTAGATTTTATCTGAATTGGCTGTTTAGAACTGCTGCAGGCAAATCGTGTTGTCTTTATTTCCTGTTTTAAGATCCTTGTTAGTGTTATTCATAGCACAGAAATAATCTATTTTACTAGCACCATAGACTTTTTATCTTCTGTATGTCTGAAAGAATTTGACATCTATATATTAATTTGGATGGATATTTTACATTAAAATCTAGTCATTAATGTAATCTTGTTTTGTTTTTCTTATATACTCGCTTTAACTGAAGTAGATATAGCTTGTCAATTCTAACTTTAAAAAGCAGACACTCCAAAATATGAGGTACCTCATTTAGGACTCTTGAGTACTTGAAGAAAAGCTGAAAATGTGAAGAAACTGGACAGTTATGCCTGGGAAATATGGGACTTTCCATTTGAGCAGGCCATGCTATCAAAGATATAATGCAATTACGGAATCTTCAGGAGCAAGGCATTAAAAATTCATACTCTGATAGTGTTATTTTATCACTTATACATAATTTAAATATGTTTGATATTGTTCCATTGTTTGACATTACTAAGATATAGACATTTCCAATCAAAGTTGGTGTGTGTGTGTTTTCTTTACAGTTTGTCACTAGGAAAATATCGATTTTTTTTCTTTATACAGTACACAGATTTCTAGCTTTCTTCCGTCACTGTGATAAACATCACGACAAAAACATAACTTAAAGAAAGAGTTTATCTGAGCTTATACTTCTGGGTACCAGCTCATCACTGAGGGAACTCATGACAGGAACCCAATCAGGAACTGACACAGAAATCATGGAGAAAACCTGTTCATTGGCTTTCTCACTGGCTCATGGTCTCCTAGCTTTCTTTTTCTTTATTGAAAAAAAAAATCATACAATTTGATTCCTTCCTAGAATTCCTCCCAGATTCTTTACACCTTCCTACTCATTTCCCCCCTTTCAAAAATGAATGAAAACCCAAGACACAAAAACAAAAATCAAGGTACATTCATACATAAAATACCAGGAAAATGAAAATAAAATATTAATAAACAAAAGATTAATAAGATAACAAAGGTCAATAACAAAGCAAAATGCAGCAAAAAAAATAAAGAAAATGATATTCAAGTTTGTTTTGTTTTGGCCACTTACTCCTGAGCATGGGACTTTCCTTGAAGTGTGGTTTATATGCCCAGTGACACCCCATGGAAAAGAAAGGCATTTTCCTTTGACAGAGGGTATCAGTTGAAGACAGCCTCTCAGCTAGGAGTGGAACCCAATGTTGATTTCTCCATCTTAGTTCTGGGACCCCATTTGATTTGAATCTGTTTAGGTCCTGTGCTTGCTGTCATATTCTATAGGATTCATATACACATGTGAATTCATATACACAGACAACAGTATGTTGCATGAAGAACATACTGTTTCTTTGGAATTACCCACCACCTCTGGCTCTTACAATCTTTCTACCTCTTCTTCCACACAGCTTCCTGTGCCTTGAGATGAGGAAGTTTGATAAAAACATACCATTTAGGGCTAAGTAGTCTGAATTTTCTCACTCTGTACTTTGGAAACTTGTAACTGGGTGATATTGAGCTTTCTTATTCAGTCCGGAGTTACCTGCCTGGTTATGATATTGCCCAAAGTGAGGGCCTTGACAGATCAGTCATCATTTAAAATAATCTTTTTTTTTCTCTTCCCAGGTGAGTCTAAGGTGGGAAAGAAAACAAAAAAAATTAATCTACACAAGGGATAAACTCTTTCTCTGACAGTACAAAGAACGTGCTGAGTAAATGTCTTGGAAATTATAATTGTTTTCTCCATACTTGTCTCATAAAGACATTTCAGGGACAAAAAATACCTTGCAGAAACTGATCCATTCTTCAAGGTTTGTTTCTGCAGTTCCCTCTCACTTCTTCTCTTCTCCTAATTTACATCTTTTCCCTCCTGATGTCCTCTTCCACCTTCTTACTGATTTCAATGTTTTGCTTTCCCTGTTAAGAACATTGCCTTTCCTCCTAATTCTCTGACCTCAGAGAACATCTTTTACATGGATGCCTTGATAAACTTCATATGATCTATCTATACTTTTCTCTACTTTAGTTATAGGAGAAAGAGAAAAAAATAAAATACTTTTCACCAAATTGAGATCGACAACCAATGCCATCATATTGTCTCAAGACATCTGGCAAAGACAGAAGATGTAGCTCTCTAAGGTGACAGATTTGCCAGTGCTGTGAACAAGAGATTTCCCTTTAGAAACATTTCATTAGCACAGTGTAGTGGCTGAAGGCGTAAGGCACTCAAGACTCATGTTGTCTCCATTCAAAACCCAGCTCTGCCACTTATTAGTCATGTAACCAGGGCAACCTGTCTATGCTCACAATTAGGAATGATAACGGATCCTAGTTCATAGGATTATGTAAGAACTAAGTTCATACATTTTAGGCTGCTAGCATAAGGCCTGGTAAAATACAAGTGCACTAATATTAAATTACTGTTGTATTCTGGATTTCATTAGTCTAGCACGAATCACATAAGTAATTACAGTCAAGACAATGATATTCAATAAGAAGGAAGCTCTTCTGAGCAAAAGGGAGACAATTAGAAAGTGCATTATAGCATTTACTCTCAGGGAATTAGAAAAGATACCTCCTCCAGTGTGCTCTCCCAACGGTGATTATCATTGATGTGGATTATATTGATAAATGGTCATGTACTGCTTTGAGGTCACTAAGGAGCTAGCTCTGAAAATAACGTTGCTACTCCAGCTTCTGCATTTACTACTCAAGCATGTTTGTTTCAAAGTATCTGCCAAGGCCCCTTGTCTAGGTATGGGCTGTGTCCCCCAACTCTGTGAGAGGAAGGAGAAAACAGCAAACAGTACTGTAGCCTTGAGAAGACCTAGAAGATAAACTATTTCTGACAGATGTTACTGTTGTTTATCCATGATGCAAAAGTACCTACAGTGGGACAGAGATTTCAGCAGAGTAGCCCTGGGAAGCGAGCCCAACCATGGCTAGAAAGCACAATGTGAAACTTCAGCGAAGTGTCTCAACCTTCCCATTTGATCTCAGCTGGATATTGCGAGCTCCTGATTGGGTGCTGTCTCTATCAGTTTCTAGTCGTTCTTTTGCATGGAAGCTTCATGCAAGGAGACACTCTGTTCTGCCTAGAACTTTCTCCTGGGAATTCTAGCTGATTGCCTTAAAGAAATTTCCTCTGTTGGATTATGTTGGCTGTTTTTTACCCCCAATTTGATAATGTTACCTTTTTTACTATTATATGCACCTTTACTTGGAAGCTTCTCCTGAGGGAACCCACTGGGACCTTTCTCTATTGGGAACTCCTGGTGGGTACCTTAAGTGGATTCTCCAGTCACTTTTCGCTGGCAATTTGAGTGCCAGAGTTTTGCTATCAATCTATCAATCAATCTATCAATCAATCTATCTATCTATCTATCTATCTATCTATCTATCTATCTATCTATCTATCTATCTATCTATCATTTGTCTATCTGTCTGTCTGTCTTCGAAAAGAAGTTAACAAAAGGTAAAACCAATCAAGTTTTACCAAATTAACAAGATTCCTTGGTGGTACATACTGTAAAGTAAATAGATTTGCTCTAATCTATGCTGTTTTCCATCCAGTTCTGGGCACAACTGACGGGACATTGGAGCTACTGAAATATTTAATTGTGAAGATGACATTCTCATATTTGGTATTCTCATATTATTTGAGGTATGCACCTCCTTCTTGCATTTACCATTTTTTTAGGTTTTTTATTTTTATATAAAGCCTTATATAAAATGTTTTGAAACATTGCTTTACTTTAAAATAATGAAATAACATGCCTTAGAGCCACATTTTATGTTTAAGATGATATTTATGATCCTATAGAAAAGATGGAAATGTATTGATTATAGAAATAAAGTTTTGAGAATAAGAACATTTTTCCTTCAGCCAAAATTCTAACATTTCAGAAATGCTGATAATATATCAAAAGAACAACATACTTTAAAAGTAAGGTCTGATTTACATAGCAACTTAATTGGCCCTGAGATCTTCAGTTTCTCTTTCTTCTAACCCAAGTGAGAGCTTCTCCCCTTACTCTAAGCATCCTGAAAGAGTAAGCAGGCTTATGGGACACACAATTATCCTTGCAGATTTACCCTGGTCACAAACTAGTGTCGTTTTGAAGTACTTATAAGTACTGTGCAACATGTTTTACCATGAGATATGGTGAAAATCATCAAAATTCTTTTCAGATATAAAATATATATTTCATAGTTATTGAGTCCCATAAACTACTATGAATGTTTAATTAAATTTTTAAATATATGCTTTTAAATAGTAATAGCTCAATTTTTGTTTTTTACATTTTTATATATTTTTATTTTCTGTTTTAGTTTACAATTTTTCATTAAGATTTTTTAATAATATAATCTTTTCTCATTTTACATATCTATCCCTATTACCACTCCCTCCCCTCGTACCACTTCCTCCAACTTTCCCCGACCCAACCTCCCTATCCATTCCTCAGAAAGGGTAACGCTTCCCATGGAGAGTCAGCAAAGTCTGACACTTCACAATAAAGGGGAGGCAAGACCAAAGCCCCCACCCCATATCTAGACTGATCAAGGTATCCCTCCAAAACGAATGTGTTCCTAGATGCCAGTTCAAGCACTATGGATAAATCCTGGTCTCACTGCCAGTGGCCCCACAGACTGTGCAACCCTCGCAACTGTCCGCCAGTGGGCCTAATTTGGTCCTATTTAAGTTTGCCCGCTATCAGTCCATAGTCAATGAGCAGTCTCTAGCTCAGGTCATCTGTTTCTGTTAGTGTCACCATCATGGTCTTGACCCCTTTGCTGATGTTATCGCTCCTCCCTCTCTTGGGCTGGTCTCAAGTAGCTTGGCCCAGTGCTTTGCTGTAGATCTCTGTATCTGCTTCCATCAGTTGCTGGTTGAAGGTTCTATGATGACAATTAAGGAATTCATCAGTGTGATTCATCAGGGGAAGGCCAATTTAGGCGCTCTCTCCTTGTTGCTTAGAGTCTTTGCTGGGGTCATCCTTGAAGATTCCTGGAAATTTCCCTAGTGCTATGTTTCTTGATAGCCCATTAATGGCTCCCTCAATCAAGATATCTCTTTCCTTCCTTCCCCTCACTGTCTTTCCGCCTTCTTGAGCGTCCCATTTTCTTATGTTTTCCTCTTCCTTCCCCCACTCCCCTCCCCCTCCTCTTCAGCCTACCTTTCTCCCCTCTCCTAATTTTCTCAGGAGGTCTTGCCTCTTTTCCTGTCCCAGGGGGGATCCATGTATGTCTCTCTTAGGGTTCTCCATGTTACCTAACTTCTCTGGGATTGCGGAGAGGAGAAAAATGTAAGCACAATTTTTTAATCTGAAAATATGCCAATCATTGTTATCAATTCTGTAACTTTAGATTTGCAAAATTAATTATTAAAAAGTAGCTAATAGGTCACAAAGATAAATCAGACTGATAAACAATTGGAAAATTACCAGGATTTTATAAGGGATTCTTGAGTATACAAATGAGGGGGTCTCTGTCCAATTCCAAGGTGTTAGTATTTGTTCGATCATATCCTATCATACTATATTACAATGCTATACTAATTATTATCTCTTAGAAGCTTGTTTGTTTTCTAATGAGAAACAGAAAGAATCTGTATGGGAGGGGAGGTAGGGAGAAACCAGGATGAGTAGACGAAGGGGAAACTGTAATTAGTATATATCATGTGAAAAAAAAATCTATTTTCAATAAAAAGAAGAGACCTGCAAGGCATCACAAGTGAAATGTCAAAGGTACTGATATAAACCAAAGCATCAGTGGATGTGGTTGATCCAGCCCCACCGATGGAAGCACAGCACTCTGCTAACTTGGTCGGCCTGTGCATTTCTTGGATGAGTGTTACCCGAGTAACCATAAATTCATTCCTGGATCGCTTAGAGGAAAGAGTAGAGCCAAACCATGACGCTACAATGGACTTCACCTCTTGCTATGAAACTGGCATAGTTCTTATAAGAAAACCCCAGAAGACCACATACCACTGGAAATAAGGAACTAAATACTACATTCTACTGATGAACTGCATTTGATTCCTTGTGTCAGATTTATATTTTCCATAACTATGTTTGCAATACAGCTCCTGAGTGATTGTTTGCACTTAAGTTTGGGGTTCAAATGCTACACCTAGTCAAGAGGAATACTTCAGACATTCTAACAAGGACTTGTGCTTTTGGGATACTTTCTGCTGTTCTTCTCAATGAAATGTATAATTTCCCTTCCTGGTTTCCATTTTATGTGTTCTCCATTGCACACACTCCAGCGAATGAACATATGCTCATCTAGGAAATGCTTCCCATTCAGATCCACTTTAAAAAGTCCAGCATTTCCCACGCACCATTTAAAAAGCCTGCTCAAATGTCATTTTAATGACAGTCTGTTTCATGAATGTACCATTTTTAAGTAGCTCATTTCTCTGGGGTTCGACATTTAGGCTAGGACTAAAGTTTTGCTGTAACATATAGTGTTGCAATGAACCTCATTTCCTGCCAAGCCTCATGTACATTCCATGCTACTTTTAATGTCAGAAATTCAGAAGAGGGACCCAAAGATCAGAAATTGTCTCAGAGTTATCAAGAGATATTGGCAAGCACGTTCACTAACATTGTATCATTAGAAACTTTCACTTAGAGACAGTTTCAGGGAGAGTGTTCCTTTAAAAACTCAGGATGAGTTTCAACATGCATAGGATGCTCTTAATTTGTGGGGTGACTAGTGGAAGCTGTCTGGCTGAGAGAGGTTCATTTCATCATTATGCTGTTTAGAATTGTCTATGATGACATGAAGGTCAATATTAAGTTGCCTTTATTATTGTTATTCTCTTTAGACAAGATGTCCTTTTAGTCTCATATTTTAAGTACAAATTTGTACTTGAAATGAAATTGTAGTAAATTGTTGGCACATAAAATTTAGGGATTACTTATTTAACATTATTTATCATGGGACTTTCCAAGTGTCTACTTTGCACTAAGTGCTAGAGATAGAACATTAACTATGACCAAGTCCAGGGTCAAGAAGTCAGTAGTGGTTGGTGTTACAGGTGGTTTCTAATCCCTTCTTACATACTTGCAGTTCCCATGTTTACAAAAATGAGAAAATTAGTTTGTATTGTTAAAAGAATGATGAAAATAATAGTGGCCAAAAGTTAAAACTGCTAAATGTATTCTATTGATACTGTTCCTGAGCCAGGGGCATCTGACAGTCTATGGCCTCCACAGATCTGTGTTTTCAGACAGCCATTGCAAAGGCTAGAGAGGCTCTTTAAGCCAGGCATGGTAGCTCATGCCTGTCATTCTAATATTAAAGAAGTTAAGACAGGAAGATTCCATCTAATTTGATGCCTGTCTGGGCCACATGTTGTGTTCTAGGTCAGAGACTGCCTTTGATGAGATAGAGATAGAAAGAGATAAACTTGAACAATGTAGGTTGACAAGTACTGATGTTTCTAGGTTCAACCTAAGTCCTAGTCTTCTTTTCTCTACACAAATCATATCCTAAAGTATCCCATAGTCCCTCACTAGGACTTAGAAGTACTACAGCAATAACGGACTTTTAAAGGCATCAAAATTTTTATCTGGCTCATTGCTTAGCCACTATTATCTACGACTTAAAACTCTGGAAATGTTTGAAGAATATGTGCTTTATGGGGACCCAAAGAAATGATGGAGAAGAGTTATGTGGAAATATCTATAAATATGAAGGCAAATAAGTACCAGAAATGTTAAATTCTCTGTAACTTCTGTGGTTACACCTTCATGGTTCAGCGATCTCCATCACTGTAAGAAAGAGACATGATGTTTTACATTTCCTTGAACATACATTTATTCAATTCAAAAAATGTGTTTTAGTGAACTTTGCTAATTTATAAACTAAATATCTAAAATATAGATACTGGTAACAAAGAAATAAATTAAGGGAAAAATGTTGTTTTCTTTATACTTATAAAGTCTAACAAAATAAATAACGGATAAATTCATATTTACTAATGTGTTATAAATAAATACTATTATCTGAGAAGAAAATGAAAAAAAAACAACCCTCATAGGTATCAAGATGAAAGACCTTTCTAGAAAATTGATACTCCATCTGAGTAGCAGAGAATAAGTTAGAGAGACATTATGGAGTGTTCTAGTTTCCTTTTTGTTGCTGAATAGAATAAAACATTCTGACAAAAAGGAACTCAGGAAGGGGAGAGATTTATTTGGCTTATGTATCCAGGTCAAGGACCATCTTTGAAAGGAGTTGAAGCAGTGAAATAGAGAAATGCTGCCACTATTGCTCTCTTTCTCTTTTCCTTTTCTTTCTTTCCTTTCTTTCTTTCTTTCTTTCTTCATTTATTTTGGTTTCACAAGACAGGGTTTCTCTATGAGACGTTAGAGCCTGTCCTCAAACTCACTTTATAGACCAGACTGGCCTCAATCTCGCAAGAGATTCACCTGCCTCTGCTTTCTGATTGCTGGAATTAAAGGGATTTGCCAGTACTGACTGGCTTTCCTATCTCTCTTGCAGGCTCGTGTTTGGCTAGCTTTCCTATACAATCTAAGATGCCCGACATGCTCTCCACAATGTATTGAGTCCTCCTATATCAAATAAGAACCGAGATGATCCCTCAGAAACAAGCTGTCAGACTAAGCTGAAAGGGGAAATCCCTTAATTGAGACTCCCTTCTCAAGTGACTCTATGGTGTGTCCAGTTAACAGTTGATAATTAAGGCTGACTAAGACAGAAAAAGAAATGTCAAGTAGTAGACTCTGGTATGCAACAGAACTCAGAAATCCCTGAGAGAACATCTGATCATGACAAAAAAAAAAAAAATGAGTAAGAGAATTGCAGAAGATGAATCTGGAAAGATAGGGAGCAAGTGGGGATGGGGCATGTGGACATGTGGAGGCCTACAGATAACATTCATTATGTGGGGAAGACCAGAAGGATTTGGAAAAGGCAGGGGGGAAGCTGCCATGACTCACTTATAGTTTGACATTATTAGCCAAAAGTTCTTACGCAGGAAGTTTGGCAGTGTTGATCAGTGGTGGAACTTTGGTCTATCATGAGAGTTGATTGAGTCTCTAAGAGAAAATAATGCTTTACTCTCAGGACCCTGAATTCATAATGTATGAAAGTTTTATCAATAGAAATCATGACCACGTAAACATCTTCACTTGTAAATACCCAGCCTCCGATATTTTATTGTTGTAACACACCACACACACACACACAGAGAGAGAGAGAGACAGAGACAGAGAGAGACAGAGACAGAGATTTAATTGAAAGTTGACTGCTAAAAGTTCAGTCACACATAAGAAGCAACCACTTTTGCAGTATGAAAATTCCAGAAAAATGAGTTCACCGATGCCTTAACATCACTATTTCAGATCATCAGTGTCAATTCCAGTGGGGGGGGGGGTACTAGCTCTTTCCCTTGCCCATCGTCTCTAGTAGCTAACACAACTGACAAACATGTCTATCAAACAAACCCTGGTGGTACATTTTTAGTGTAGTCACCTCTACCAAAACCTAATACATTTTAGGGGGAAAGAAGTAAAAGTCAATGTATCTAATATCTGACTTCACCTGCCAAGTTTAACTATGATAAACTATAGAATTTGGGGTCATTGCTTTATTCTTAAAGGAGCTGTGTTTCCCTCAACCTGAGGGAAGGCTGTTTCAATACAGGTTAATACAGGTCAAGGAAAAGACACTTCTTTTCCTTTCAGAAAACAGAGACCTAATATGGATATAATAAAGTGAAAATCAAGCCCACCTCAAGAAAAAGGAAATGACAACAGCACAATGCAATAGTATTAACCATATGAAAATCCCACTTTCAGTAAAATACTAATTCTGTTACCAATAAGTTCAGAACAGAGAGGACTGAATGCTGCCACTATAATATTGATTGGACTTTCAAAGGTCAAGCAGAATTAACTCTACAGCTCAGTTTAGGAAGACTGTCTGCACTGATATTTTTAAATAGTGCCATGAAATAGGGTGAAAAGTGCTAAGAACCTTACAGACATTATTAAACTCGTTTATTATTCGTTCTTAAAATAGGGTAAATTATAGAAACCTTACAAAATCAGCAGAAGGGAAGATAATAGACCGTAATGAAAAATGCAATTTATTTCTTCAACGGGGAAAGAACTGTTGAATCATAAATGGCAGGCCCATTAGGAAGTTATGTAAACGTTTCCCCTTCGAGTGATATAAATTTCATCTCTCCCTAATGGCTATGTCCCAATAGTTCTATTCATTACCAAAAATTTCAGCAGTCCTATTCTTTCATAATACATTTCAAACAAAAGCGTTTTATTTTTATTTTAACAATTAAACAATTTTATAGTCTCATCTCTTCAAAATATATTCTGCAGTTTTTTGAAATAAGTGTGACTATCTTAATGGGTAACAAAACAAAATTAACTTACTACAGATTCAGCTTCCTCTCCTTACTATTTTATACCTTCAGGAATTATAAACCTATGAGTTGCCCCTAATTTTGTGGATCTGGTCTACTCCTTGAGATTAACATTTCAGAAAAGCTGTATAAAGAACAAATAAGAGTTAATTTCATCTGTCCTTCTACAGCTATACCTCTAGCTAGGAAATGGAATCACGCACCATAACAAAGCAGTGGGTTCTACAGTCAGACCCCCCTAGATCTAGGGTCTTAAGCCCTATTGACAACTAAGCTATTGGACATGCTATTAAAGCATTGTGGGCCTCAGCCTTCTAATTAGAAAAGTAGACCCACTGATACCTCACAAGAGACTGACTAAAATGGATAGAATAGGATCTAGAACTGCCCTTTGTATATTACATGCTTCAGAAACACTGATTTTGACCTCTTGACAAGTTACTTGGTATATCTTTCTAAAGTCCACTTGTTATATGGTTTATGAGGAATTGCTTCAAACACTTACAACAGTAAAAGTTAAAGATCAAAATAGTGGAATCGGGCTCACTTATTCTGTGCATGGAATATAAATCCTAGTTAATCATATTAGGTTAGTAACAAAGCCTGTCTTGATGGATTAGAGCAGGAATCTCAGCTTGGACCATTCCTCTGGTCTGGTATCATTAATTTTTTAAAGCTGTCAAGATTTTAAGATGACTGGCCTCTATCCACCAAATGTCATGAGTAACTCTACTTCAAGTTATGAAAAACAAAGAAATGCCTTCAGTCCTGGAGTAGAAAAAGATAAACTAATCACTCCCCACGTATGAACCAGAGTAAGAGAAAATAAAGCCAAGTAACTGTGCTTATTGCAAGCTACTAAACATGGTCCCTGGCATGCAGTGTTGCTCAACAGATGCTAGTTTTTAGCTCTAACATCGACATAAATTTCAGAGCTATAGGTTTGATTGTTATCTTGGCTTTCAACTTCATGATGCATGAGTATAAGCTTCAATTCTATGAAGACACAATTCAAAACGAAGCCGGACTTTTTCTCAGCAGTCGTAAAGTTGCCAAAGACTGATCATTATAAGAGGTTCTTTTCATTCAAATAGTCAGTTGGTCCCTGACAGAAGGTGATACTAGCATCCCACTGTGCCTCAGCTCACCTTGGAAACATTCTATCTTTCTTCTCCTGATTTTAGTTGGGTGGTGTTTCTTTTAGCAAAGTGACATCATGCTGTTCAGGTGGGAAAAAGAGAGGGTAGATTATCAGCTCCCAATTGAGTACATACCAGTCCATGAAGGACTGGCAAAGTGTGCATCTCACCACCACTTTGCTGGTTTTCCTCTTTCAAAATGCTTTCTGCCAAATCTACCAGGTTGATAGCACTTTGATATATATAGTCATTTCAAAGGTGTGTCTGACACAAATGATCTCACCATTCAGTATGGGTTAGTAGAATCTTGAAAGACTCTAAGAGTTAGAACTGAATCCCATCAGTGGGTTTCATATCTGTCCATACCACTAGCCTCACCTCATTATAAGTCATCATCAATACGCTAATAGGTCTCAATGACATGTCACATGTACTTTTCATTTGCATTGACAGTACTGCACACATTACCAGCCTGCCACTCCAGCTCAAATCCAGCATCTACTTGATGTGCAATGAACTGAGACAGACTTCCATCCCTATTCTGTATTATTGGTAGCTTCAATATAGAGATCTGGTGCGGGACAATTCTGTATTCTGTCAATTATGTTTTAAATAAATGCTGATTGGCCGGTAGCCAGGCAGGAATTATAAGTGGGACAACCAGACAGGAAGTAGAAACAGGGCAAAGAGAACAGGAGTATTCTGGGAAGAAGGAAGCTCTTTCCCCAGTCCAGACACTGAAGAAGCAGGATATGACTTTACCTGCAGAAAAAGGTACCAAGCCATATGGTTAACATATACTAGAATAATGTGTTAATATAAGTTATAAGAGCTAATACAGGCCGGGCAGTGGTGGCGCACGCCTTTAATCCCAGCACTCGGGAGGCAGAGGCAGGCGGATCTCTGTGAGTTCGAGACCAGCCTGGTCTACAAGAGCTAGTTCCAGGACAGGCTCCAAAACCACAGAGAAACCCTGTCTCGAAAAACCAAAAAAAAAAAAAAAAAAAAGAGCTAATACAAAGCCTGAGCTAATGAGCCAATTAGTTTATAACTTATGTAGACCTGTGTGTGATTTTCTTTGGGATTTACTGGCTGTGGGAACTGAGCAAGACAGAAACCCCAACAAGCAGGCCCTCATGTTCCAGAGATCCATAGTAGAATTAAGTAATATGATAGAGATTAAACATCTTGAAATATTTACTGGAGAGCTGAGACAGGCAAATGCATGCTGACTCTCAGAGACACAGCCATGGCCTTACTATAGCTGTGACCATATTTACATTTGTGATCCATTTGCCACTCTTGAGATAGTGTCTGGGCTTATATGGTAGCCTAGGACTGACATCAATTGTTGCTTTTATGAGCAGAGGGAGATTCGACATATAAAGAAGATATGATGATGTTTAATGGAGGCAGGAATGATACAGACACATGCCACGCTCATGTTCAAGGCTTTCCAGTAACCATCACAAGCTAGAAGATTCTAGAGAAGATTATTCTCCACAGGGCCTATGGCAGAGCAATGCCTTGGTGAAACACTCATATAGAATTCTAACTTTGATAGCTGAAAGAGAATTCATGTCTGTATTTAGAACCCTGAATCTTGGCATCAATTTTTGGCAGTGTCATGACAAATATACAGGCCTTTATAAAAATATGTTTTCAGACTCCTGGCCTGGATGTTGATGTAAATGGAACTCTCCAGAACTGATTAGCAAAGAATCAGTGGATCCATAGGATCCTGAAGGTTACAGAGAAAGACCTCAACAGTCAATGAAACAGTACTAGCCCAATTATTATGTAAATGCTGCCTCAATGTTTTCATGTGTTATCCTTAGGTTATATGCCTTCTTCTTCTGGCATCTTATGCAAGATAGGCAGTGTTATATTTTTTGTTAAATATGTATATTGTGTGACACATAAAAGTATATAATATTATATACAAGACATAATATTAATATTAAACACAATCAATAATGATCAAGGACCATATGTATATAATACCCTCAACTTAAGTAATAAAATTCTTATATATGCTGCTAAAGCTTCAAGCCCACTTTCTTAGATATATAAATGCAATGTTTACTAAGCAGGTATACCTCTTGCTTATCTTTATCAATAATGTGTGTTCCACAAAACAACAAATTGTATCACTTAGAATATGTTAAACTTTATGGAAAAGGTATTACCTTTATGGATCCTATTAAAATTTGGTTTTCTGACTTGATCCATCATGGGTGAATTTTATCAACATTGCTGGATAAGCTATCACTCTTTGCAAGATAGTTATACACCATGACTTCTCTGTACTCTCCTATTGTTGAACATGTAAGGACTCTCAGTTTTCATTATGATACACAGTACCATTATAAACAGTCTATGACATGTCTCTTATGCATGGTTTTGAAAATAAATGGAGATTTTTACTTAGAAATTTGTGTGTGTGTGTGTATAGATATATGTATCTTCATTTCTACTCTACTATGACAATTGCTTTTGTTGTGATTTGTTCAACCCCTAAGTCCCCATTATATACCTCCAATTTTATCTTTCAATAATTTAATAGCATATACCACAAACCAGCAGGGTTCTTGTGTTCATTTTTGCATAATTTTCACCAGCCCTTTCTCTAAGCAACCTATACAGACTGTTTCTAACTTCTGCCTCTCAAGAATTTTTTTCAATTTACAGTTCCCATAGTAGCTAGTAGCAGTCGTATTTTTAAACATTAACACTCCAACCTCATATCCTGGATGGAAATAAGAGTGTGTGTGTGTCCTGACAGACACTATCAAAGAGAAATAACAGTAATAGAGAGGAAGGATATTTCTGAAATATAAGCCAGACTTTAATTGTATCTACTTTAGATTTGGATTACTGATGGAGAAACACTGCATTAACTGTGTGTGACATTAGGTAATTCATTTCAATGCTTGTGCAAATGTTTACTTGAATATTGCATAGGAAGTTAAATTATAATTTCTGTGGCCCTTCCTTTTCTAATGTCTCTGCTTCTAATAAAAATTAGACTGACCCACACTCCAGAAAGTTAGCAATTCTATTATTTTCTGAGTCTTTTCTTCAAGACTTATGAAATCTTTCACTAAGCAACCATGCATCCCCTGAGTAAATTTTTGATGTATGTTTGGAATATCTCTAGAAAGGAAGAGCTGTTTCACTCCCCTTGGCCTGCTCTGGCCTCAATTATTCTTTCATTGCTGGGCCTGATTAATGATCACCACATTAAGGTCTTGGCTCGGCTGCGACCACTGTAAGGAGGTACCATCCTCAGGTCCTCATCAAGATCAGTTCCCTCCAAGGTGATTTATTGTGCAACATGTCAGTACTTTTTAAATAGCCAGTCATTGCTGGGCAACAATGACCAAGGGACAGCACTCAGTCATATAAATTGAAGAGTTGTACAAATGAAATAATACTGCCCAGTTTTTCTCTGTGTTCTGGAGGAAGAGGGGGAAAGCCACTATGAATGAACACTGTGTGTAGCTTTCTGAAATGAGAGTCTAACCCATCAAAAGATGGGTCTAAAAAGGGCGTCCCGTGAAACTGAGATTTGAGATGGCCAGGAAACATACCAAAGTCAGTGTGTCAAAACTGGTTTTACATTGCTTTCAAGTTTGTGTGCCATGATCTATTCTTTGTTTAATTGAATTCTATAGCACTTTAGCCTGGGTGTTGTTAGGGAACTGCCCAATCTCCATCTCATCCTTAACTTCCAGAGGACAGAATTCTGATAATGCGTGGCATGTCTGCAGTAATTGTTGTTTGAGAGGAAATGAAAAGAAAAGGGAACTGAATACATATTTTATGACTGGTAAAGAGAAAGAGGCTCAGCTATTATAGAAATGGGATGATTTCTCATTAAGTTTAGAATAAGCTTTCCAGCGTAAGTCATATAAGGGATCAAATGAACCTCAACTCCTTTCCATTCTCTTATTAGGCCATACCATTCTCCACCCCATAGACAAGTAAGTAAATTTCTCGCAGTTCCTTGTTTATCCAAACTTCTTCCCCTGCCTAAAGTTTTCTTCTCTGATGTTTTTCCCTGAGTGTGTCCACATTTTTCTCAGAAAAATCTTATACTCCCAGTCTTCCTAAGGCATAGCTCACCCCTGCCTCAACATTGTTGCTTCTTGTCTGTCTACTTCACACCCTTCTTCTAGACTGCCATAGTGTTTTGTCACTTGCTTTGTGTTTGTGCAGGTACTGACGCTTGTCTTGAAATATGCTGCATGAAAATTTATCTCATTGGATCCTCAAATCATATTAGCAGCTTAGGTGAAGAGCAGGGACTTAAATATTTAATGAATGAACAATGACTGAGGATCCTACTCTAAAAGCATAGTTCACTGAATAAAGGAAAGGCACAGAGGTCATGGGAGAACTCCAAAGAGCTTCAAGAGCCCCTCCACTAAAAGTCTAGGGTGCTGTCTCATCCAACCTAGGTAAAGGGCCACTTCTCCCTACTAGTTGCAAGGCAATAATTAGCTCCACACCTCAGCTTTACTACAAATGTGTTCTTGAAAAGGTCTGAATTCCCTAAATCGACTCTCAACTGACAACTTCTAAGAGTCATTTTAGAGGAGCCGTAACAATGAAAGCATGTGTGAGTGCACTACATTCCAGGAGAAGATTTCTCACTAAAATCTGGGTGAGTTCAAGGTCATCTGAAAATAAAGTCAGAGCAGATCTTGTGCTTCTGCAAATCAAGTTTCCTGCCTCATCAGAGATTTAAAGGTCCTATCTGCAGTGGGCTTGTGAAGCCCAGGCAGTACCTTCCACTCCCTGCTTCAAACCTTTCATTCTGAAATTACAGATTTTAGTTCTAAAAGCAACCATGATTAAGCATGACATCCACAGATGCCTGATCTTCAGAAAAGCTGCAATTTGGGAAAAATCAAAGCCATAAGGAGCTAAATTATGTCAGGGAGGCTTTTCATTACTCTCTAATCTAGCTCACTCTGAGTTAAGAGGCAAATGAAATTTGATTATTTGGCCAGTTACTTTGCTTTAATTTACTTTTCGTCAGAACATTAAAGACGTGAGCTATTATTATAGGATGATTTGAACTAGGGTTGTTTGTAACACTCCTCTGTTAAGTGATTTGTATATTTATAAAGCACAGGTCCTTCATTTGTTAAAATTTATCTCATCTCAGTCATTAAGTTGCCTTAGTTACAGACTAATAAATTCTGTTATTATTAATCTTGAAAAACAGCCATTCCAAATAAAAGAAAAAGGGATGGTTAATGTTTATAGACAGGTTAGATGATGTGTTTGAAAAGTTACATGTTATGTTGGTCTATACAGTGAGTTGGCGGCCTCAAGTAATTTAGTTTTGAAGGAAAATCAATTTTATTATCTTCAAATTAAAGTGTTCTTTATTTTTAAAAACTGGGGCTGGAGAAAGAGCTCAGTGTTTAATAACACTTGTTGATCTCATAGAAGTAAGTCACTTATTCTATAATGTTATTCACAATACCATTGCTTGTGGCAACTCCTCTTGTAAACCTTTCTTTCCATCGAGGTCACATCATTTGATCTATATTAAACATTTATCTAGACCCTACCATGTAGTGAACAGTGTTATGGGCGTTAGGAACCTAAGGAGGATCTGGTACCACCTCCTCCACAGTCCTGTCCAGACACCGAAGAAGGAAGATGTCACCTGCCCAGCTGAAAAAGGTACCCAGCCGTGTGGCTAACATAGATAAAAATAATGGGTTAATATAAATTATAAGAGCTAATACAAAGCCTGAGCTAGTGGGCCAAGCAGTGTTTTAATGAGTACAGTTTCTGTGTGATTATTTTTGGGCTAAGCTAGCCAAGGTAGCTGGGGTGAAAAGCAGGCCCTCATGTTACAAGGGAAGACCCCAGCACAACCAAGGATGGGAACATCAAAGGGTACTGAAGCTTATCAGAGAAAAGGAGGGGTGAATAAGATGAGGTAGACAGTATGTAATATATTATATAAGTAATATATTTGTCTATACCTTATTATATATTATAACATGATCGACATTCCCTTTGTTTCAAAAAGCAAAGTACTGACTTTAAGGCTGTGAGTTTTCTGTACACACCCTGAATGTGGTGAGTTCCTTCCCAGCTCATTGCTCTGAAGTGCGTATGCACATCCCCTCTTCATGGAGTGAGCATCTCCTAGGTATTAGGAAGGCTGATCCTTTTTCTCAGTCAAACCTCTCAGCTCATGTTTCCTTCCTAGAGAAAGCTTCCTGATCTTATTCAGCCAATTCTGGTTCTACGTATCCATTGACTGTCCATTGTTTATTTTCTTAGAAGCCTGTTTACCCACACTTTGCCCATATGGCTCTTGGAATATGATAGAGTCCCCACTGAACTGAAAGACTGATACCTTCAAGGTCTGTCTCTCCAATCCCTGAGACTGTTCAAACAAAGGATTTTGAACAGATGGATGAATGAATAGAAATGCTGGGTAAGAAAAATATTTACAGAGGCTTAAAACTTAATATCAAAGCTGCCAAAATAAAAGGTTTCAATCTGGGGAGAAACAAATAAGGAACAGGGTAAAATATATATGTCTGAAAGCCGCTTAGCTGTGATAGTGCACGCCTTTAATCCCAGCACTTGGGAGGCAGAAGCAGGCAGATCTCTGTAAGTTTGAGGCCAGTCAGGTCTACAAGAGCTACTTCCAGGACAGGCTCCAAAGCTAAGAGAAACCCTGTCTCAAATAAAAACAAAAAAACAAAACAATAACAACAACAACAAAATCAAGAAGGTATAATAAGTAAGTTGAATTCGAATTCTGGTTTCTGTTAAAATGTTTACTTTAGGAATAAGTCAACTTTTGTAGGAAATGATTAGACGGTATTTGGGACTTTCAATCCATTCATAGTTGTAACTACTACACAGTCGTTTAAAAATGAAAACAGTTCCGAGACAATATATGAGTGAGTGGGCATGCCAATGTCCCAGGAAAATGTCCATGTTTCCAGCCCCTGAGACTGGACAAACAACATTTTTGAATGGATTAATGAACGAGTAGAAATGCTGCGTAGCAAATTTATACACAGAGCTTAAAGTGTACTATTACAAGCTTGCTTCAACTGTCTCTGTAGATTTCTCCGTCGCGATCTTGACCTCCCTTGCTCATATATAACCTCCTCCCTCTCTTTGAGTGGATTCCCAGAGTTTGGCTTGGTGCTTGTTTATGGATCTCTGCATCTGGTTACATCACTTACTGGATGAAGGCTCTATACTGATAGTTGGGTTATTGACCAATCCGATTACAGAAGGCCAGTTGAGGCACCCTCTCTGCTATTGCTAGGAGTCTTAGCTGTAGATGGAGAAATCTACAGAGACAGTTGAACCAACCTCATGGAAACTCATGAAATCTAGACCGACAGCTGTGGAGCCTCAGTGGAAACCAACTATGCTCTCCATATGTGGGACACAGTGGTGAAGCTTGGGCTATCTGAGAGGCCTCTGGCAGTAGGCACAGGATGTATCTCTGGTGCATGATCTAGCTTGTTGGAGCCCATCTCTATGATGGGATGCCATGTTCAGCCTTAATGCAAAGGGAATGGACTTGGTCCTGCCCCAACTTAATGTGCCAGATTTTGTTGACTCTACATGGGAGCCCTTATTCATTAGACTGAGGGGGAGGTGAGGGGGCAGGTGGATGGGAAGGAGAACTGTATTTGGACTGTAAAATGAAATTTAAAAATACATAAAGCTTACTAGCGAAGCTTTTTTTTATAAATGTATTTTATAGGAAGATATGATTTTTGCATGGAAACAGGTTGATATTGACTACAGAGGCCTAGCTCCTTCACTCCTGCTTTAGACTAATGCAGTCAAAATATGGAGGATGACCTACAATAAAAATAATAAAGTAAGAAGTACTAACCTATATTGAGAATCCCCTATAAGTCAGACCTTGGCCAAGGTGCCTCCAAGGCTAATATCTTTCCATCCCTTTATCAAGTCAGTAAATGTAATTATTACATAGTTTTAAAAAGTCAGGAGTTCGAAGAAGAAAAACACCTGGATAAGTCGTGAAGGTAAGATGTCACAGGCCTTCTTAGTCATTATCCACTGTATAATGGATTATTCCCTTATGGCCACAGAAATCCTTCCTATCCTGTTCTGTGCATAGAATATAGATAAATTGATTTCAATTTCACAGACATTTGCCAAGTCCATAATATGTGCCAGGCCTTAGCACAGGCACCAGAGATGGGAAATTTATTTACCACCTCTTTCTATGATTTCTCTGAATTGTAGCCATTAAACATCAGATGTTGCTTTGCAAAGCACTTGTATATTTTCTCTTTTATTTTCCTAGGATTGCTAGTGGTGCTTTCCACCGTATTAAGGAGGCCTCCTCTGTGGTCCTATCCGCCCTTTGTAAACAACCACAGGTGTGGATTTTGTTTTTTCTGTGTGTGAGCCTACTGTTACCTGTGTTCCTGCCGAGGCGTTTCCCCATTAGACTCCTGCCCACTGCCCTGGCTGCTGTTACAGAATGCCAGGTTCTGGCTACTCTGCTTCCTATCACCAGCTGATCTGAATGGTCCAATTCACCGCGTCCTTGAAGCCCTGCCTCCATCTATTTCGATTAAATATCTTCCCATCCTTTCAAAACTGTATATTAGAATGAAAAAAAAAAAGATACAATCAGGATTTTCCTATATTTACTCTCCATGTAATAACATTAATATTTTAAGAAAACTGTTGGTGAAAAGAACAAAATCTTGATTTCACAAGCAGTCTCAGATGGCTCTTGCCATTAGCTCCTTTATTTATCCCAAAGTAGGTACCTATCCAGTGTAGGAGAGGGGCTCATTCAGCTGATATTATCAATATCCGTTTGCAGTTTTTATAGAACTAATAAATATTTCATTGCTAATCAAGATTCTGCTCTAGAAAAAGTCATATAAGAAATACTTAATATTTTCACAGAACTACTTAACATGGATCATAGTGTTAGAAATCAAAGTGAATGTTATTCTGGGAAGACGCTGGCCTTTGAGGCTCCTCAAATACATCCCAAATGATATATTTGCTAGGCTGGCCCGGATAGAGACAAATCGGGAGCCAAGGTTTCCTTCCCTTCAGTTATCAGTATCAAAGCTTCTCTCTGTGTGATTCATCCTGCGAGTCAAATAGTCAACTATGTACCACAGAGGCTTTTTCTCACATCATAAACTGCTCTTCCATCATCCCCCGCCAGTGCCTCTCGGCTATCCACTGCGGCCTTTGATCACTTTCACCCACATGGATCCAGGGGACTCTTCACGTGGCTTCTTTCCTCTGTGGCCCATCCTCTTCATGCCTAGCTAGAATAACCATGCATTTGCAATAGTGAGAGCGTCGGCCTCCTGGGAACAGAAACTCAGGTGCATTACTGAGCTACATACTCCAAAATCAAAACCAGCATCGCTTTCAGTTTCCCATGTAAAATCTCATGCTTACAGAAGGGAGGATTCAAGTTGGAGTTCCTGTAACACAAAATCACTTTTCTGTGTCATTCTTTTACATTCCTCTTTTTATTCATAGGACAAAACTGACAAAGCTTAAGTCTCATTTCAATGTGTACCATGAAAGATAAGGAAACTTAAGGTACATTTTTTTAACACTGTATTTAATAGCAGAGGGTAGATCTCCAAATAAATTTTTTAAAGACTTCAATTATACTGAGAAAGACATGGTCCCAGGCAGTCAAAAATGAGAGGTTCGCAGTGGTTTATCTCAATAATAGCTATGAAACCTTCATCCAGAAATGTTCTCAAATTCGGCTTATTAGATAGATAGCACAGACAGTATCTCATAAGTGAATGTCACTGATTGATAAAGATACAGATTTTAGAGAAGGAAGCTCGTAAACAGACAACCAAGTCTAGAAAGTATGGGTGAATTATAAGGTAAACCAGATAGTACCAAAATGGGGGCCACATCTTATAGCCTTCAGAAATGTCTCATTGTAAGAGAAATGAACCTATGTCAGAGTAAATAATTCAAAATGCAGAAAACAAAACCGAGATAAAACAGGCACTTTGGGTGCTGTGGTTCTGATAACCTGAAGTCCTTCTAGATGGGAAGAGCATATTTTTGTACCCTTCACTCAGGGGGATACTAGCAACTAGAGCTGACAGAACGTGGAACTAATAGACTGGGGAATTGGCCCTTTCCAAGGCCTTTCCATTAAGAGATTGACGAGCACAGAGAGAAATGATAGTGGAGCAGTCCATATAAAACACCTTCCCGGTTATCTTAAGGAGAGGTCAGTGCACAGAATTATAAGGGACTTTTGGCTCTCTGATCATGTCCAGGCAAGTTGGGCCATTATAGCAGTGCACAAGCTTTCAAAGGAGGGGACTGTACACTGTCAGCCAGTCCTGTATTTTCACTCTACTGGGGTTAGGGTGGTCCACCCCTGTTCTTTCATAAAATGCACCCTTCCTCATAGGTGGCATATTGTAGAACTCTAAGGAATTACAAAATTTATTTATATAAGTCAGAACCAAAGAACAAGTGGATGAAGAGCATCCTTACAGAAGTCTTTCCACACATCCAAAGCACTGACTAATGAAGTTAGCCCATTTTGCATGGAGAGCATAGACTTAACAGATCTATCCATACAGCAGGATTTAAGAAGACTGTGAGTGATTTTTTTTTCTGTTCTGACCTTGAGTAGGACTACACCTGCGGTATGCACCTGGAAGTTCAGAACATGGGGAGCATACTGACATTTTTTTTTTGATTGGGCCTATATCTAACTATGACTAAGGTCATCATCTGTCACTAAGGAGTTATAACTTAGAAGTCAGATGAACAGCTGGATGGCATTTGGAGTGGTCACTCTTGAGAAGAGACTGAGTGCCTTCCAAGTGGCTGGTGTAATGTTGAACACACATTTAGAAGAAGGGAAGAAATGCAGGGCTGGAAATGAATGAACCCAGACACCCAGTTCCAGCACCCTTCTCAGCAGGCACTTCTACTTGATTCCCAGCCAGCAGAACCGTGGTTGTATTTAAAGTGGCAATGAATCCTGCCCCTGAGGCTCACTGCGATTTGACAATCCAGATAAATCATGACACTTCCAGAGCTCCTTGCCAAAGACTCACCCTCTCAACCATCCTTGCAGCTTTTGGTAGACAAATAAGACCTAAAGAAGCAGAAGTTGGATGTTAGGGGTAGAAATTTTCTAGTCTGGTAAAACAATAGTCTCTTTTAAAAAGCATAGAAATCTTTCTGTAATGTGAAGGAAAACTGTTAAGAAACAGAAAAGAAAGGAAATATGGTGAAATGTAGACAAGATCTTTGTTAAACAAACAAGTAAATTAACTTTATAATGTTTACTGTTATACTAAAGGGTTCCATTGTAATTAAGAACACACATAAAATGCATAAAATAATTCATAATATGTGAGCAGAAGATGAAAGAAAAACCATAGTTAGACAAGAAAAGAAATGATGGTGATAAGTTTAGGTCCATGCCAGCGTTTAAAATGATTTTCTCTATATCTTTTCCAAAGCTACTGCACTTTTTCCTTACACTGACCTGGTAAGTTATGTAGTGCTTGGATCTTCTAATGGATACAAATAAAGGTAAACACTGTGCCTTCCCGAGCCTTCTAATGTTACCAAGTGTAACAGGATATTTGCTGAGCAGTTACTGAGGGAAAACAGACAGAATGAAATGCTGACAGGGACCATCAAAAATCTGTTAAGGGTCTCAAAGCTTTTCTTTAATTTGCTTAAAAGCAGCTTCTAAGAGCCCACCGGATTTTGCACCATGTTAATCTTTCAACATCCTCCAGAGTTTTACAGACTCATTCTGATAAGTGTCTCTCCCATCAGAGAATCTTTCATCTCAAGGCCAGCTATAGCAGGTGTCTTCCTTCACTGGTCTTCCTTTTATTTCTTTAATCTCTCCTGTATTTTCCATTTTGCTTCACTTACTCTCGTTCATTCAAGGCCAATTCATTCTCGAATTCAGCAAGTTGTTTCTTCTCTAATTCAAATTCTCAGGAGCACTGACTCAGTTTTCCATCCCTCCTCATTGGTTTCCATGACACCACACTGGACTGATATCCCCCCCCCCCCACCGACCTTCGACTGTATTGCTTTCTTTTGCAAGGCCCTTCATCTGTCTGTAAATGTTAAGGAGTTCTAAGGTAACAGTCCTTACCTCCTTCTCTTTTCTCTGTAAGATCCACCCCTGAGTGATCTCAATCAATCCCAATTCAAATTGAAATACTTTTTATAAGACGCAAGCATATATCTTCATCCCTGGACTGTACTGGGAAATCTATAATCTAAAATATGTAACAGCCACCTTTAAATCTTCACTCACGTATGCAAGAGATAGCCTAATTCTAACACATCAGAATTCCTCTTTTTCTTGGCCTTTTCCAGATAGTCTCCTTTGGTTTTCCCCTCCCAGTGTCAACAAGCAGCATCTACCTGGAAAGTGTCCTTAGGGTCTCTCTGTCCTTAACTCACCAGTAGAAGAGGTTTGGGGTTTGCCTGCTTCCTTCAAGCACCCCATTTCAGACACCATCACATAGACCCCTCAGTCTGCTGCTTCTCACTCTCCCCCACCACCCATTCATCTCACAAATTTCAGCCAGAAAAGTTGTTCTCAAACAGTAAATTTCAGCCCATCAGTTCTCTGCAGAAAAATCCTTCTAACGGTGTCATGTGACAGGTAAGTAACACCCAAGAGCCTTCGCTTCTTGTCTCAAGGACCCTCTTCATGATGTGACCATGGTCCGTCTCTCTGACTCACATTCTCCAACTCATCCCCTACATTGGAAACTTGCAGCTGCCTGACCCTCCCCTAATCTAGGCAGTCCGTTTGAGAGTCTTTGCTTTTAGAATCTCATCAGCCTGGGAAACAGCTCTTCTAGAAACTCACATAAATGACATTTTCCTATGATTCAGACCTCAGTTCACAGAGATCTCTATTCATAGGTCACCTCTTCAGAGAATCCTGTCTGCGGGCCCAAGGAGCCAATATATTACTTCCGGACTGTCGTGCTATGTTTTCTTCTTTCCAGCAAGTACACCTTACCTGTTTCTGACTTGCTTTTTTGCGAGCATGTATCTTGTCTGATTCTCAGAACTGTAGATCTGGATTTTCTAAACACTTCAAGGATACTCAAGTAAATATTTGACAAATTAGTACGTTTATTTTGGGGAGACACTTTTCCTACATTTCCATTACCTCCTATGCCTTAGAAAGGCATTTTCTTGTACATTCTTCATGCTTTTAAGATTAATTGGGAAATACATTCTGGTGCCCATTCCCATTCCTTCAATCAAGAAATATTTACTGTGCCAACTATTTTGCTACACGAAGAAAAACAAAAATGAGACAGCAGATTCATGACCTCGTGGAAGAGAATAGAATGAAAATGAGTGAGTATAACTTAAATGGCCCTCAGTCAAACTAATATGGGCCAAGGAACACTGCTTTGTATAAAGTGGCTCAGAATGGAATGCAGCAAAATCTGTCATGAATACACAAGGAAAATGCATTGGTGCTATGGAAGCTTGTCAATGGTTGGCTTCTGTAAACCAAAATAGGAAAAGGTTGCATTTCTTTCATTTCTCAATCCATTCAAGGATGCCTCCATGAGTGGTAATGAAAGATGCAGGAGTCCCCACCACCACCACCACCACCACAGAGTTGCTAATGATTCAAATTCAATGTTTTGTTTTTTGTTTTTTGTTTTTGTGGGGCAAAGGAGGGGTACTTTTCAAGGCAGAGTTTCTCTGTGTAGCCTTGTCTGTCTGGAACTAGCTATATAGATCAGACCGGCCTCAAATTCACAAAGAACTGCCTACCTCTGCCTCTGCCTTTGCCTACTGAGTGCTGTTGATTAAAGGCATGTGCTACCACTGCCTGGCTGTGTGATTCAATCTTAAACTATTATATATTATTATTATGCAAAACAACAGATTAGACTGAACAGAAAAAAAAAATTTTTTCTGGTCCCCCATCTCTCTCTTCTCTCCCTTACATTGCCATGGAGCCTCTGCTAGCTTTCACTAAACACTCCATCACCAATCACTTTTCTGACCCACCATTCCCATGGTTCTCTTATCACTGAAACTAAGGTCATTCTGTCCATTATCTCCCAACAAACTGGCCACATGTGGACCTCAAATGTGTCGCATTCAGTTCTCCATCCTCAGCCCACCTGCTTACTTGAAACACACTTCCTGCCTGCTTTATTATCCAAATGCTGTCATTCCTTCAAGAATGTCAAGAGGTTCATGCCCTCCAAGACATCTTTGCCTTTAGCCATTCTACCCCAGTGTGAGCTCATCCTGATCAGAACTCTACCAATGCCCATGGACTTTGCTGGGTTTGAGGTTTTGAGCAACCCCTTGAACCTGGGGTTTGAATGTTTATATACCCAAATCCTTAATAGCTTCCTAACTAAATTAGAAAATTTTTTTAAATATGGTGACCTCTTTTCCATTTCTTATCTATCTATACCTCCCAAATAAAAATGGTATTGGCAGTGTTCAGCTCCTGCACTGTTATTTACCTGCAAGAAAATGTTTGTTCCCATGACTCACAGAGAGAGATGGGCATGGGGAAATCAATGATTGGTGATTTGTCCTCTGACTCTAGTCTGAAGAGTCTTTTATAGATAGACATGCATTTTTAAGTTTCAACGTGTCACATTTAAAATAAACTAGTACAAATGAATCTTTAAGCGACAAGTCAATGTTTCTTAATTTAATAAAGAATCAGTAGGGCTGGGGAGATGGCTCAGTAGGGAAGGTCCTTGTGCCACACGTGTGATTACCTAAAGAGGCCGCAAGGGAGTTCCAGATCCTCTGGATCTGGAGTCACAGATGCTCTGTGCTGCCTGATTAAGTGCAGGAGTGGGGCACGAGGGTTGGAGCAGGGCAACAGAACAAACTGGGATCCTCTAGAAGAACATCAGATGCTCCTAACTTCTGAGCCATCTTGCCAGCCTTATCAAATCATTAAAATGCACATCACTATCCCCTTTCATGAAATGGAAGGAATTAAATGAGACGGAGTTGGACAAAGTTTTCAAGGTGAAAAACAGATGTGTATGAATTAGTTATTGTTTGGTTGAATAAATATAGTCACAGGGGTCTCTGAGCTCTGCAGAACCAATGCTTATGTGGTATTTGTATAAAAAGCCTTATTTCTATTCTTTCGCACTAAGTCTACCTTTACGAAAGTACTGAGATGTCAGTACTGCCAACCATCTCTCACATAAGAACAACAAAGTCCTCAAGGGATGAAGAAAGTGAGGAGGCTCCTGCAAAAATCTCACTAGTTCTGTGTGGGGGCTGAGCCTTCCCTCTTATCTCTTAGAAGGGAGATAAACTGTAACTTTTCCCATGAGTCCAATTGTCATTGCTAATGAGAAAGGTAGTTTTCTGTTGAATGGTTAAGTAAGGTCTAATTCTTTGATAGCATCCCCATGATATCCATGGGGATTTGTTTAGCAGCAACTATATGTCAGTCACCAGGATGAACACTTCATAGTAGTTAATCCAGAATTCCTCAATAATCATCATTTTATCAAAATCAAAAGTCAGAAACAAGAAAAGTAAATCAAAGGATTTTCTTATTTCCCTTAATTTTAGTTTGAAGGCCAGGGTTGAACCCAATTCTACGAAAGTCCCAAACTGTACACTTGACCATTAACTGTAATGACTACCTCTGAGACCCTTTGTTGAGATGCAACATAAAACATCTGCTATTCAAACACATATCCTTTTTCTATGAATACATATTTTGCCTAAGCTCAAGGTAGACTACTGCTGAAATAAAAGATAACAGTGATCATTGCTGCTGTGGTGAATTGCCACAGATTTAATGGCTGAAAACCATAGACATTTATTATTGTGCAGTGTGTCAGGGTACAAATCTGATACTGAGTTAAAAGGACAGTATCAACAGGGATAAACCCCTTCCTAGATGTTCTTCCAAATAACCCATTGTATTCTCCAGCTTTTAAGGACCCCCCAGATTTTTTGCCTGTTTACTCTTCCCATGACCATGAAGACAACATCTCAGCATCTCTCTGACTGTGATTGCTCAGAGGCAAATCAATCTTTCAGAGCAGGAAAGCACCATCACCTTTAGGATGTGTGCTACAGCCATCAGGCTCATATGACTGTTCAGTACAACACCCCCTACCATACACAAACACACACACACACACACACACACACACACACGTACCATCAGATAGGCATCAGTGCAATAACCAACAGGCTCAGCTGACTGTCCAGTACATCCCCACCAAACACACACATACATATAACCACCTCCTAAGGATCTGTGCAATAGTCAATGGGTTCATCTGACTCTTCAGTACAGCACTCCCCATGCACACACCATCAAGGGTCCTTCATGTAATCATATATGCACAGCTCTAGGTCAGGTATGGCTACATATGCAAAGGTTTCAGAGACAAAAGCTGTGGATTTTTTTTTTTTTTTTTTTTTTTGTCTTACCATACCAAAGTGGCAGTTCCACTGGAACACATGCTCTACTTCACCCTTAACTCTCTGGAAAGAGGGACAATTCCCAAAAATATTTAGCATAGGAACAGAAATATCACCAACAGAGCAAATGAGTCCTAGGAATTAGGAGCAGAGCAAAGGTGTCCATGCTGGGCTCAGTTATGCTCAGGGTCTGGATTAGGACACAGACATTCCGTCATTATTTTTAGGTAGTGTACTTATAATAAATACAGTAAAGCGTAATTGGTAAATAATATAGTAAAATCATTTCCATGTCGACTTTCATGTTTAATACTCAACCGACGCAACTCTCACCCTAGTTAACACGAGCAGACTAGAGTAATATTCTATATGCATTTGATAGAGAGCTATGCAGAGCAGAAAGAATAAAGGCTTGCGGGCAGATGGTCTTATTTGTAAGTACATCTTCAGATTCTGGCTGTGTGACGTGGGCTAGGCTACTTCACCTTTCTGAGCCTTAATCCTGAGATCTGTAGCATGAGGATAATTCTGACATTGATTTGTAGAGGTAAAGACCCAGGGAATTTATGCATGTACTTTCTAAAACATAGCTTATTTCACAACTGGCACCCATTGGGCATAACAAACGTTAAGCCCTCCCCAAGAAGTCTGCTGTCATCAGTTGCAAATATAATGAAAATAGCAAAAATGTGATCTTTTTGGATCTATTCTCCATTCTCCCACTCAGTACCTGGATGGCTGCCTATTCCAGATTAGATATTCAATGTATATTAGCTGAACGATGATGAATCTTTCTTTCCCTTTGGGTCTAGAGCATAAAGTTCTGGTTTGGCTCAGTGATGAATTTGATGGTCAGCTAGAGCTAGTGAGACCCAATCCCCTGAAGTGCCCCCAAGAGCTTCTGGGCACTGTTGAACAACCCCCAAAGCGCTCTTACAAGAACTCTGAAATTTACAAATTGCCTTGGATATGAGCCATGGTGAGTTATTAACATACAAAATAGATTAAACCACGTAAACCTGCCCACCGCCCTATTTATCACATGCAGTGTAAAAACACTTTTAAAGAAACATGGATGTCAGCTAGATGAATGCTTGCCAGCAACACTGAGACTCACTTAAATCATGAAACACTCTGTAATCAAAGAACAAGGCACCATCCCCTACACATACCATTTCATGAGCAAAAGTGTTCCATAAAAGGCATATTAACATTTTACAGCAAACAAAATTAATACCGTATAGTCTAGCTGGTGGTCTCTAGCTCAGATTCATTCACAAACCCAAAGTATAGAGAACCTGAAATACAAAGACTCCTGGGAAAGTACAGACTCTTTGGAATAACTGTATCCTGGCTAAAGTTATAATTAATTACAGCATACATTCTCCAAAAACAATGTTCCCTTTAATCTATGAAATGTTAATGCTGCTGAGGATGAAACCATCCCCCAAAACAACCTCATCCTGCTCTCTCAAAGAAGAACCTCCATGACCCAGAGCCCTTCCCAAGGTCGAGTAGGGTACCGCTTATTCTGTTAGTACATATGGAGATACTGGAAAGACAACAACAAAATACTACTACAGAACAACCCAGTCCCAGAGCACAGAGACAAAGCAATAAAACGCTATACACATAATGTTGGTCCGAAAAGGAGAGTAAACTACTCAACGGAGCTACTTCTCAAAAGCACAGTACTAGTGTAGGAAGTCTTAAAAGTCAGAAATGTGTGAATTTCAGGCATATACACGAGCTGGACAGGGTGGTAAAAACGTGCAGTCCCAGAACCGAGATTGAAACGGAGGCAGGAGAATCAGTTCAAGGCCAGTCTGAGTTACATGAGCTCCAGTTTTAAAATGAAAGTAAAACAAAACAAAACCTCACACATGAAACTTATTACACAGCATTCATGCATAGTATGAATGTGTATAAAAATATTAAGTTGAATTGAGGTAATATACACCAAATTCAGGAATGGCTATGGCTACAGGGGAGAACGGAAGGAAAACAGAATGACCCAGGTTATATTTTATTTATTTTCCTTTAAGTCCACAAGCAGGCATGTTGAAATATCATTAACCAGCAATTTGGGCTAGGTAATCCCTATGACTTATTGTTCTCCATGTTTTCTGTATTTGTATAAGTAGCCAAAGTTTCAATAGCCAATTAGCTGCAGTCGGACACACTAAGTGCTTTCTGCACACAAAGCATAGCAGTGATATAGAAGACTGTGAATCTTGCCAGGTCACCTTGTCAACAGGTCTGACACCTACACAGGTATCCAGATGACTCCTGTTCAACAACTATATCCCTCAGCAGCTTCTTCTACAAGCGCTGCTGCACCTTCCCTGGGTCCTTAACAGCGGCTTACATTAGTCCTGCCTGCCTTTGCTTTGCTAGGCTTCCTCTGCATACTCATGGCCAATCCCCTGCAGCCTCATTGTGACCCACTTAAATTGCTGTAACCTCCTAACTGCCAAATCCTGTCAGTTCTCATCTTACTTAACCATGCAGAGCACTTAAGGTAATTGACCAAGTGCTGGAAAAGTTGCCTGCTCTCAGCATCCACAGTACTTCTCCTGTCCGTCATCCCCTCATTTCACATTGTATATCTAAATCCTTTGCTAGCATCCACCTCTTGGTGTGGCCACGAAACTTTAGTCATTCTCTCCAGTAGTCCATCCTGGGCTTTTTTTTCTCTGTCAGGGATGTGCTTTGTCATTTTTTTTTTTACCTGATACCTGCTAGCTCCTAATCAGAATTTCTAATTGTTTTGACACCCTGGATACAATCCTTTGACAATTGTTTATCCCTACTCTCTACCAGCATCTCAACATCTATACATCCTAAAACCATCATGTCCTCCAAGATTTAAGGTTAATACTGTTCTTCTCTTACTCCAATACTTAAAGTGATACTCATTACATCTGCTCCTGAATCTCACAAACCAACTGCCTTCTCTCCATCCACCAAACGCTTACAATTCCTGTCTCTTTCAGCATGGTCTGTACTAGTAATCTACCATGTCTCTTGCCTTCATAGGACTCTCCATCATTTTCTGCTAAACCCAAACAATTTTCTTTCTTTGCATTAACACCATTTAATAGGACATAGACTTCAGTCTAAACACCGTTGCCACAAATTCAAAGTGTCAATAACATCTCACTACATTCCCTTCCAGTTCTGCTCTTGGATACATCAACCCACTGCTAAGATTCAGGATGCATGGACCTTGGAATTCCCTGGAAAGGACTAGAGTCTTCACACAACTCTAAATCTCTGCAAAAGTGACCTTCTCACCCCAATATATGATCCCCTCTCTTATACATGACAAATTTCAACATGTACTTTTAAGACTGAGGTGATGGTTATATCTCTACCTATAATGTTTCTTTTGTGTCCCAAAGAGCTCTCCTTTCTGTGTCTTTGTTCCTCTAGGATGTTGCATTTGCTTCTGGTTTAAGGCATATGCCAGGCTAGTCAGAGAGTAACTTTCCATATGTCCTATTTTTCCAATGGACTGTGTAGAGGAGTTAGGTCTTTATGCAGGGGTATTAATTCAACAATATTTGAGGGTGTAAGTGCAGGCATTGCTATAGGCTTACAGGACAGACACTGAACAATTCAGACAATCTGAAGGCTCCAGGAGTCTAAATTCCTGAAGACTGAAGTGATCAGTGATTCTGAGTCATGATTTGAAGATGGTCATTTAAATCTGTGAGGCCATTATGAAATCAGAGCATTCTCACACGGTATGGCTTTTGTACACCAGTATAACTAATCATCTCTAAGTAGAGTCCATTTCTTTTCACTTCTTCTAACCAGGCATATAAATGTGCGATTAGTACTGTAGCTCTAAATAGTCAGAGCACAATCTCTGAGGTAAAGATTAGCTCTTCTCTTGTGGAACTGCACCACGAGCAAGTCTGCAATTGTACATTGTTGTTTGTGAGACAATAATGGCTAAAGCTTTCCTATATCAGCAGATCACCACGCTACACTGCATGGATTTTAGAAGCAGAAATAACAGCAGCTGAACTTTCTGAGGGCGAATCAGAAAATAGCCATCTTGCTATGGATGATCCATACGATATGCCTTTAAATATCAACGTTGCAGTAGTACAGGTATGTCTTGTGGAGTTTTGAATATTTGTAGACAGAGTGATTGAGGCTTCTCTGGAACTGGAACATCCATCACGATTGAGGCTGTGAAACTTGGAGTACATAAATAGTCCAAAAACAAAACATCACAAATTATTTTAGAACTCTTAGAACAATGTCTAAAAGTTGTCAGTTTGGATAAGGACAAGAACAACTGGCCTGATACGTTTTAGAAGAATGATTGGTAAGCAATGGCACTTCAAGGCAGTGTTAATCCTCTTATACCTGACACTCACCCAAGTGAGCACATAAATAAAATGGAAGTCACGTGCTGATAACATTGGTTAATAGCTCATTGTCACTCTTCTGCTCTCAAGTCTAAGTGTGAGAGAAATGCCTGCTTCTATCAGTTTATCATTGTCCTGATATGAACCAAACCCTATGTCTGTCAACTGAGGATGTCTTACTTGTAAGGTCAGATATCAAGATATGGCCAGCCAGACCAGCTGTCTCCTGAGCCTGGTGTGAAAACTACTCAGTATGTGTACTCTTGACTCTGGGAACAAAATGCTACTGGTTTTATAGTGTCTATCCTGCTAGGAAGGGCAAACACTTCTCTAAGTACATATATATGATTCATGGAGAAACTTAACACCCACAGGTACGTGCCAATATTTTAACATTGTATTTATTTAGTCGTTGTACTCATGTTTACAGTATATTTTGATCATATATGCCCTCTACTCACTCCTTCAATGTCCCCAATCCCTTTTCCTACCTCTCCTATCCAACTATCATGTTCTCTTTTTCCTTTTTTTGTGATTCACTGAACCTAATTAGTCCTGTATATGAGTGTGTGTGTATGGGTATGTATGTGTGTATGTGTGTCTGTAGGACCATCCATTGGAAATGTCAACTTCCCAGGGGTTAGATACCTGAAGAAAAATTACTCTCTCTCTCCCAGGAGCAGCTGTCAATAGCAGCTGGGTGGGGCCTCATAAGTCCTCCTCCTCACATGCTGGAACTTTGACTGGCTTAATCTCGTGGGACCTTATGTAGGGAGGTCCTTCAGCTCTGAATTTGGAGTGTAGTACTCCTGCCACATCTGGAAGGCTCTGTTTCTTCTCAGTCCTCCCAGACCTCTGGTTTTTATAAGCTTTCTATTCTCTCTCGTGATGTTCCCCAAGCCTTGACTAGGAGAGGTAGTATGGATGTAGCCTTTAGAGCTGAGCACCCCGCTCTCATCATTCTCTGTACTTTAACCGGTGGTGAATCATTATCTTAACCACTGTCTCCTGTCAAAAGAGGGATGCTTTTCTAATGAGAGCTGCAGTAGTCCATAGGTACAGAGATAAATATTTATAAGTCAGTTTGGTAGTGTGTTCATTTAGCAAAATAATAGTAGTAGGTTCACCTTTAGAGCTGCCAAATTCCAAGTCCTGGATTTTGGGCCAGGTTTACATCATCAGGAATAAATACCCTTCTATGGAGTTGGTAACTTCCACAGCAGTAATGCCATGACTGAACCAATGTAAACATCTTGCCAGGCTAGACTTTGCTACCAGGGTTCCCATCTCGGTAAAAACTGCTGATGATGTTTCTCCATCACCAGCTTGCCTAGTGTCATCAGGCATTAAGAAAGGTACCTAGTAAGGAGGAACTGACGTTTCCCCATCAGTTCCAGCTTGATTTCTCCACGGCCTATAAACCAAAGCAGATGATGTCTTTAAAGCCAAGTTACACCATCAGGTTCTGCTAAGCAACCAAGAGCAATGACAGTAGCCTGTAGTGTTTGTAAGTCTCTGGGATCCCCCAACCCACAACTGAAAGGATAGTATTTAACACTAGGCACTGGGACTTTGGTTTTACAACCTATGGTTTCTGGGATAATATTATATCTCCCACGTAGTAAAAATCCATTCAAAGTCTTCTGTAAATTAATATTTTTATGAAACTTATAAAATTCTAGACTTCCATCTGGATTTGTGAAACAGCCTTCTTATTAGTTATCATTCCCTTTACCCCTCTTTATTTCTTCTTTCCATCCTATCCCAACAGACTTAAACCGGCCTCCCCACCCATTAAAGAGAACTATAATCAAACCACAGAGAATATCTCTGATTTTGACAGTAGATTACTAGCTGTAAGTTCTAAACAAGAGACTCAAGTCAAATTTCAGAGTTTCAGCCAGACAAGAGAAAATATAAATCAAAGAGAAATTGAGATACCCGAGAGAGAGAGAAGATGAGATGAGTCAAGGTCCCCCAAAGGCAAGCAGCACAGAACCATGGTCCATGATTTGCTGGTTTATAGGACAGCACATTATGCCCTTTGCTAAGCATATGAACTAAGGGCACATAAAGTGTTTGGCTTTTGATTATCTAGTTTTGCTTCTTAAAACCTCTGATCACTTCTCATCACCCATGGGACAAGTCCAAACCTATAACAAAACCCCAATTCCTAACAATATGAACTCTACTTGTCTCTACCGAATCATCTTTTGTGTTCTGTCTTTCTCTCTCTTTCTTTCTCTCTCTCCTTCAAGTATGTCCTTTACTTTTGTATCATCTATCTCTACACAAAATTCAATCATTTACTTCATTTCTACTTCTTTTAAGAGTTATTTACTGACCCTGAAACCAGAGTAAGTTTTTCTCCATGTCTACCTGCTCCTGTGTATGTATTTCCATGCTCATTTGCTGAAATTATTATTGTATTCATTTGTATTGTTTAAAATCACTCTTCCTAGCTGGCCATTGGTAAGAAGAAAAGGTGCTTGCTTTACCCAAGCATTCAACATAATTAATTTACAATAAATGTTAAATAAATAAGTGTTGGAGATAAAGTTGAATGGATGTGTCCTGAAGTCCAAAGGGGGAAAGAGCTAGAATCTGAGCTTTGAGTGTTTGTTCACTCCATTTGATGGCAGAAAACAACATGGAGATTATCTAATCGTTTAAACAACATTTTAGTCTATTTAAAGTTACATTGCTATCCATTTGTCAACAAATATTTGAGTGCCCCTGTGTCTCTTGGAAGTATGCACAGTCTCTTTACTTTGCGTTTCCAGATAGATACCAAGAAATTAATTAAAACTGCGTTCATTAAGGACAGCATTAAAAGGATGCATGGCAGGAAGGAGCATGGCTGGAGATCAATGCTTGCAGCAATGGTGTATGTTCTCAACTTGTTAACCTCAGGAAGACTGGGCAAAGCTTCTGCAGTTGGGTGGATAGAGAACCAGAGCCAAGATGGAGCAGTGAAGTCAGGAGAAATAATACAGCTATGCGAATGGAATGTTCCAGATCAAGATCATGACTTTACAGAGACTGAGAACCTTCCACAAATTTACCTTTATGTTGCAGTGTCAGACTTCCCGCACTAATTTGTCCAACTTGTCCTGAGCATCAGTGCTTTCTGACTCAAGTTTGGGGAGGCCATGTGTTACTTCCCTTGGATTTAAACCTTCGAACATTAAAAGCTCCAATGGTAGTCACAAAGTTGTGCGTTAGGGTTCACTCTCCCCATGCACAATACTTTGGAACAGGAACTAATTTGGGATCTTTACCAGGGATGGATTAAAGAAACCCAGAGGAAGTTTCTTGGATAATTAGCTTTTGTCTACCAGGACTCAGCACTTGAACAGATAGTGCTAAGTCTGAGAAGCCCAACTCAGGCCTCCCTCCCACAACAGGTCAAGTCAGCCCAGAGAGTCTCCTTTTACTCTTCCATGACCTGTCCGAGAATGGTAGTGGAGGAATAAAGAGTACAGAGTACTACACAGCCAGAATGTCTTCGATACTATTGCCTTAACCAAAATCCCTGCTCCCCCAATCACTATGTCACAGTGGGCAAAGTGCTCAAGATTTTGAACCTCAATTTACTTACAAAGGATGTTCAAAATCACCTTGGCAATGTAAAGCTATCAGATTATTTTCCCAAAACCTCCAAACATAATGTTGAACTCAATGCATTTGAGTCCAAACATCTATGCACATATAAAGATAGGTGTGCTGACACACACACTTTCCTTCGCGAAGGGCTAGCATCTTCCCATCAACTTAGGCCTTCTCAGAGATTCACATTGGAGATGGAATCAGTCTGGCAGCATATCCTTGACAAACTGCTCACCCTCTTCAGTCTCCCTTCTTAATCACTCCAACATTAACTGGTTACAAATGTCAGCCATGATGCTGCAAGAAGCTGCCACCTATGTCTTTCCACAACTTGTTGTTCCCATCTAAACACTGGAAAGTCTTGATAGTTTTCCAACCTTAGGTTTCCCTCTTCTGCCTGCTTTATACCAGGATAGGAGGATTCTGCCTCAGTATCTCTTACCATGCCATCATCATTCTGTCTTGTTGAGCACATAAAATCTGCAGTTCCTAGATTTTTCTCCTTAATCACACAACCTTGTCATGGCCCATTGACCTATCAACTCTAAACAAGTGGCTGCCTGTGTAGACAGATTCGTTCATGCTCCTGTTCCATGATTCCTTGAAATATTTTTATACCTTGTTGGTTGTCCAAATCATAGCTCAGATACCAATCCTGTTTATAACATTCCCTAGAAAGTCACCCTCTGCACTGAAGGATCAGAGGCCTCTTCTCAGAAAACAAGCACCTCTTCTTTATGGCCATCTGCTTTCATACCCTGCTGTCCCTAATCTTTCTGTTCCTGACCTTTGTCCACTTAGTGGAATACATCTCACTCATTCCAAATGATTGCAGAAATGACCACCACTCTCATTTATGAGACGTAACTGTTTGTTGGACAGTATGTCAAGTGCTTTACATACGGTAGTAAAGTTGGTCCCCATGCACCCTAGTATGATAGATAAACTTTATTGACTTAAAACTCAGCACATGTCTGTGTCCCTTTGAGAAAGAAAATAGAGTAGAAATATATTCAAAATAATTCATAAATGTGCTTTATATGTTACATGTGTACAATATACAGATATATACCTTTCTTCTAAAAGTATATAAAGCTTTCAAGGTATAGGCCAGTAAATGCAGGAGAATAGAGAGAAGTGGAAGAAATAGTTGTATTAGATGAAGTCATAAGAAAAGCGACACTTTAATGAAGACCTGATATGGGGCAAGAATGGTCCAACCACTCACAAAGGCATTAAACTCCATTGACCTTGTGACTTCCCAAAATCACATGGACATGGCTGGGGTATCTATTACAACCCATTCCTTCTCTTGTGGTGTGTGTTTCTCATCATACCACATTGTGGCTCCAACCCACCCATCTTGTCCTCCAGGCAATGTACTCTTCCATTCCTAATGCCTTTACCCTAGTTCAGTTTTTTTTTCTTGCCTAGACTAATGCAAGAGTCACCTAATAACATCATTATCAAGAATAAAGCCTACCCAGCTATGCAAAATTAATGTTCTACATTCTGTCATTCTATGAAATTCAACTGGCTCCCTTCTGTCTACAGAATAAAATCTCCATCTATTGTTACAGTCCTAATAGACCATGCCTACTGGCATCTCCTCCACTTTGATGTTCCACAAGTCCTTAAATTTTTTACATCTAATCAGCCTCATTTTCTTTCAGATGAAGCTCCTTCTTTATTTACCATCTGCATGTATTTAGGCAACCCCTGACTTACTGAAGCCAGATTTCTAGATGTTCTATCTCAGGGTCTTTGTCATCACTGATTCCTTTTAAAATCTATCATCAACACCCTCAAGTCCTATTGAGCTCATATTCTGTTTTTCTCATGTGTAGTCTTTATTCTTCAGCCTCTAATCAATAATCTTTTATGTCCTTCAGATTTCCCACTTGTAATTTCTGTCAGAACAGGTTTCTTTGCCTGGGGTTTCACCCCAACCCTGTTCCCATCCATTTGCAACATTAGTGCAGTTTTGTTGCTGGTGTAGACAGAGGATCAACTCCTGTACTTGACCGAGATTCACCAGGTTCCTCAGCACCTTCATGCACAGACTTCCCCAATGTCTCATCTCACTGTTCTGTTCGATTCCAGACCTTCATTGCACCATGAAGAACTCTGAGTTCCCGGCTTGCATAACCCTAATCTCTTGGCTCAGCCTTATCCCCACAACTTCTGCTACCAAAAATATCTGCCATCTCCCCCAGAAAACCTCAGCCTCCCTCTGCAGGTCCAACTAATCTAGGTGTCTTTCTTTGACCCTGTCTGACCTGCAGAATGTGATTAAACACTTTCCTCAAAGTCCTCTGGCAATTGAGCTATTACAAGGCTTTCCATGTTCCAGATTCTATCACATGTGTTTATTTTCACAAGTACGTTTAAGGTTTCCAGGGAATATTTTTCATCTCTGCTACATTCAAGTACTGTGAATGATATTTAGCCAAAGATGTCCAGCATATGTCTCATGGAAAAACATAGACTGACATTTTCAGGGTCACCCAAATATTTAACAGTATTATTTAGCATATAGGTTAATGCTACTACTCTGAGTAAGGTCTGTGTAGTGTTATATGTTACATGTGACCCCATGAAGCCCACATCACATAGTAGTAAACTTTGTGATTATAACACTTCTGCTCTTTGCTCCGTCAGCACAGCGTTTTCCAAAAGCTATTGATAAGATGGCAGCTGATAACACTCTTCATTAAACAAGGACAACTGTGTCCTAGAATGGCATTTAAGTCCAGTCTTGAAGATGAGGTAAACAATCATGCTTTCTGTAGTTGATTATGTGAATGCTGGCAAAGTGGAATTTAGGAGTATACCAGGAAGAGGTGACTTAAAATTTTAAATTCTATGTGGTAAACAACAGCATTGCTTTGCTCTGTTCTCAGACATTTACTAGCATAGTGTCTCTCATCTAATACATGATGGATAAGTGTGTTGTTAATGAATGATTGTTGGGCAGTATCTTCAAATTTTTTCCTAAAAAATAAATCAGAGAAGCCTGAGGTGACAGCTGTCACTGTTGGCTTCTGTAATTCTGTGCTGATGATATTCATGAAAAGCCACTATCTCTTGCTTATGGATTTGGGAAGAAATGGAGCTCTGTTTAAAACTGTGATGTATCCTTAATAATTTCAACAGTTCAATTGTTACATTGTAAAGATTGTAGATTTTTCATGGTTAGTGTTTATTCAGAGAGGTGAACAGTGCTTGTCAAAGCATTAGCTGTTTTGGATGACTAATTTTCATTTGGAAACTATATTTACAACTTTAATTTAACTAGGAGAGTTTATGCAGATTAGCAACCAATTCTGTACTTCAATTATCTCAGAAGCACTAATATTTACTATCTCCCAGCTTCAACATTTAGATGGGTGGCCCTTTTAAACCAATCTTACTGACTGTGTCTCCATGAAAATTGGAATTTAGTTTCTACCTCTTGTGTGCAGGAGGTCCTCATTCTACATCTCTGAATACTGCTGAATTTGGCAGTGTTTGTTTACTTTCCATGATTCCCAGTGCCTGGCTCTGAGCATTCCTCATTTTCTACTCGCCTTCCAACATCTTCCTTCCTTCTGCCACCAAATGAAGGGAATGCTGCGCCTGTGCTCCAGAAGTCCCCAAGACTCATTTCAGCAGGATGAACTAACTAGGAGGGCAAAGTTACAAACAGTTACCAAACCTCTAATGGAGTACAGGTACACAGCGCTTTGCAGCACAGAGAGCCCTGGCTGAAATTACAGAGACTTTGTAGAGATGAATGAAGAGGAGCAAGGAGTTTTGGAATTCTTGTAAGAGACAGTAGATGATTTTCACAAGCACTCACAGATCTAGATAAGGTAGACTAGTGCTCATATGATAAATGATTGATTTTCTACAAAATTATCTTCAAAATCATGGGGATGCTCTATTTATTTTCAAAATCCCTATACTGAGTTGAAAAGCCTCTGCTTTTTTTTTATTGAAAGAAAAAAATTTTCCCACTTCCTCCCCGCCTCCCATTTCCCTCCCCCTCCTCCCACTCCTCTCCCCCTCCCCCCACTCCTCTTCTCCTCCCTCTCCAGTCCCAAGAGCAGTCAGGGTTCCCTGCCCTGTGGAAAGTCCAAGGTCCTCCCCCCTCCATCCAGGTCTAGAACATTATTTAAACTGCTAATAAGAGAAATGATCATTCTCAATTCCTTTCCCACTTTCTTTAAACAGAAGCTATTACTCATTTCATACTCTCTAATCTCCTAAATCATATTTGCGTTATGAAGAAAGCATGTTTTTTCATACATTCTCTGCATTACAGATGATTTTTTTAAAAAATTTAAATGGCATGATCTTTTAATGTTACTGAGTGGTAGACAAAAAACAAGTTATATTTGAGAAAGTAGAAAGAGGCAAAAAGAAACTAACAACAGAACAATCATAGATTTTTGAGACCGTTCTTTGCTTGTTTGTTTGTTTTTGTAGCTTCACTCTTTACGACCCCAAAGTTTACTGTCACAGTGTGTTTCCACACACAAAGTACTGCGTTCTCCCAACAGGAAATCATCTCACTGTTAACAGTGTAAACCACTGTATGTACTCCATCATGGGAATGGGTATTTTAAAAAATAAATTATTGGTCATTTCTTCCCCCATTCCACTATGAATACCTGGGCACATCCATTAACCATCTTCTGTATAAAATGTAGGATCTCTGAAGGCAGACTCTGCTTTATAAGTCTAATACCAGATAGTTTCTGTATAACTATTTGAGGAATAAATCTCATCTTATCATCATGAGATGCCTGTAAGGCTCTACTATATATCACCTTCACCATTGGATATAGGAGAAAAAAAAAACAAAAATAAAAAAGGAAGGGTGGCATTAGACCAAATGTCTATCTGATACCAACTTTTTAAATTAAATCAAAATTTCTCTAAGTCAGAGTTCTCTCCCACCTGAACTCACTTGTTCTTAGAGCAATGTCTGAGAGTGTTATCTTATGTTTGCCTGCTGGCCAGCACTACATTGTCGTGTTTATTAAGTTTCCTGTACAAATGAGACATAGAAGACCAGAGCCTTGATTTGCCCACAACTCCATTAGGTTGGAGTATAATAGTAAGTCTACCTTGGGAATCAGCATGATGTTAGCAAGTCTTTCATTCAACATATTTCTGGAGCCTTTACCAGACATACAGCATGGATAAAGATGTGGGGTAGAACAGGTCTGAAGTAATTTCTCATGCTAGCCAAGTGAAAATTCATTTGGGTACAAAATTTTAAAGTCCCTTGAAGAAAACCAATTCTTCAATGTAGATACGTTTAATATCTGGATGTGCTATAGTCATACAATATTACCATAAAACTTATAGAGTCCCTTGACAGGCATGTATTCTTTTATGAAAAGAAACTGATTTAGGGATATTATTAGGGACCTCTTGACATGTTTAATACCATAAAAATGATTTGCGTATATTCTTAGTGATACCTTGGCATGTAAAACAAAATCTTTGTTTTATAATACCAAGACATACTGTGTGTAGGCTGTAAACTCTGGTGGTTATTGTATCATTCAAATCTGAGTTTGAGTCCCACTTGGGCTTCAAAAACACTGTTCTTAAATAAACTGCTTCACACAAAGCTATTTCAAACTATTAACACACATTGACATCAGAAAATAAAAGTCTATTTTCCTCCTGAGTCATTGTTTAAAGACCTATAAAAGTGACAGTGCAAATTCCCTAAAGACTTATTCGCTATTCATGAACAGATGGCACCTAAAAACAAGAGGGGGGCATTTCCTTAAGCCAATAATACGAATTTGATGTAGCCCAAAAGTTACAAATTGTTGAAATACTCTGACTGCTCATTTTTACTAAATAAATAGAGTGGAATACAAAGAGGTGACTTCTCAAAGGTTAATAATATGCCCCAAAGGTATTTAAAGTGACACAGTCCATTCCAGCGATTCAGCAATTCAACCACACTGACTGTGTTCACCCTCAGGAATAGAAATAAGCCTTCAACATAGGTACGATGGCCAAGTGCACAACATGGAAAATTCTATATTTATATTCCTGATCAAATGACTCTTCATAATATCAGAGTATGATGGGAACTGCTGTGTTTAAACATGGGCTTTCTACTTACTCAGTTCCCAAATACTGTACATGGACTTGCATACAGATCAGCCATGGGAAAGAGGCTTGGTGTGAGGGGAGATAGCACTGCCACTGGGGTAAAGAACTGAACTTTATCTCTTTTAAGCCCTCTCTCCCAACACAGCCTGATTCTCCCTGTGAATGCTGATATGAGAGAGAAAAGGAACCAAAGAAACAGTTGTGTATACATTGAATGAGGTCTCAGTGGTTTGACTTTTCCATTCCTTTCTATGGCTGCTGCTACAGTGGGAGGCACTGTCATTGGATGAGCTTAACAGCTAAGATAATAACAAAGATAGCAGACATGGCAGTGCATAGAGAACGGGATGTGGAGTGTTGGTAAAGGACAAGGTTTGTGACAAACTCAGGGACAACCAAAGTCACATTTCAGAGGGAATACTTAACTAATTTTGCAATGTCTCATTAATTTTGGGTGACTGGGAAGGAACTGGAAGAGGTAGCAGCTACTCACTGGGAGTCTGCTGGACCACTGACCTTGGACATGATAGATCTGGAAGATAATAAGGAATCACTGTAACCAGATACAGGACAAAGCTGAATATTACCTCAAACACAGGGAAATCAGAGAACAACTATTCAAGCCTTCTCCACAAACACTCACCTTGCTATGAAGCTACAGATGCTCCAAGAAGTCTGATCTTGATGCTGTATTTCCAAACTCAGAGACATTATCTGATGACTAGAGAGGTTGGAAGCCAAAGAATGCCAGTTCCTAAAGAGGGCTTAGCAAGCATCCAAACATAAATTGAAATTTAAGTTCTTTCATAGGTCTGTCATGGGGCAACAGGATTAAAATTCAGTAAATGTCCTTCAGGCACTTATTAGTTTGTGAAGCGTCGTGTAAATATTAACTACAAGGATAAACATGAGTACCTTGTGTAGGGTGTATGCTAATGAGCAACTACAATTTAATAGCTACAAATGATGTAAAATGCCAAGTTTATTCTGCTTTGCTCAGATTCAGACCAAAATATAAGGAAAGCTAAATAAACAAAGCCAAAGAGCAGGCAAAGCAATGGAGCTGCACAGGACAACAATGGAGATGAGTCGGGAGAGATTGAAAACAATCACCAAGCAATGTCAGGGGAGGAAGTTAATCCTAAACAGTGGAGAAACACAAAGCATGTTTGGGAACTAGGGAGTATCCAGCCACCTATACCAAAGCATAAACCAAACTATAGGAGCGAAAGTAGAGACAGAAGATGATCACCTTATCGTGAGAGCCTTTAACACCAATCTGAAACTACCACAGGTTTCCTTCTAATAGTTGGATCAAAGGAAGGTACTAAAATATATTCTGTGGGATAATAAGACTTATAGACTTTAAGTGGGAGATGGTAAGGAAAGAGGATTCAAGCATACTGCCCTGAAAACAGTGATATGAACATAGTATTGGGTTGTAGAGAAGAAACCGAGGGGAGAACCAGAAGTAAATAAACCCTGGGGGCTGATTCAGCAGAGATGGAAGGCTCATAGAGAAGGGTCTGCTTCAAACAGTTTCAAACTGCGCTTCTTAAATAATGGTAACCCCATTTGAAAAATAACTTGTTTTTAAAGAACAGAATATCTGTTTTCTAGTGCACTTTTGGTTTTTACTTTACAGTGCCACTAAAAACTTCCTGATGGGTCTGAAATCCTAGCAATGAAAATGTCTGTCTAGCACTCAGGAAGAGCACTGGGCTAGACTGTGCCCAGGGAGACTTGCACATCACAGGAGAAATTAAAATAGCCATTTGCTTAAGAGGAGAGTACACAGAAGAAAGATGATCAAAAGAGAACTTGGTGAAAGTTGCATAGAATGTTCAAAGAAAAGAGGTAAGGGTCATAAAAAGAGTTACCTGGAATCAGAGGGTACAAATTAATTCCGTCCCACAGACAGCCATGGGAAGAAACCAGTCATCATCAGATGTTGAGAAAGTATATGTGAGTCTTCAATCTAGATGTTAGGAAGTGAAATGATAACCAGGAATCAATGGCTCAGATCGTCCAGGGACTATAGTCAGCAAAGGAGCATTTGGTTAGCAAAGGAAGTACCACAGGGAATTCAGGAGGATGTAGCAGAGGCATTAGGACCTTTAACCAAATGAGCCATTTTGAAAAATAAAAGGGTGATTCAGTGCTCAACAATAAAAAAAATATAAAAGTGCTCCGTTGAACAACCTTAGGACATTTTGAGGATAGTAAGGGCCTACTGAACAAATAATACTCAGGTCTTTATTCTTCATCTCTTCTCTCTTTTCCACCACTCTCTGAATCTCTCTCTCTCTCTCTCTCTCTCTCTCTCTCTCTCTCTCTCTCTCTCTCTCTCGCTCGCTCACACACACACACACACACACACACACACATTGGAAAATGGTCTCTAAGGAGGTGAGCTATTGGGTAAACAAGTCAATGTGCTATGAAATATTGAAAAGCAATATTATCCATGTGTTATGAAAACCACCAAGGACAAGGAAAACAAAATGACAAAAAATGAGTAAGAAAGATTGTGTATTGTCCTGAAATATATTTTCAAAACAAAGCAACCACTATCTGCTCTAAAATTCTTCAGAAAACTTGAACGCATATTTTATCTTGCATGGTTCATTAATGTCCAAAACAATTATGTCCTTATTTTATGAATGAGGGTGTAAACATCATCCAGAAAAAAAAAAAAAAAAGGATGGCACATAAGGGAAGCAAATGGGCGTCTCTGAATTGTCATGCTTCACAATATTTATTGAATATGGCTTTTCATCTGTGTGACACAGAGAAAGTAGAATGTCTTACACAATGAAAAGCTTTCCCAAGGTTCAGAATAAATGGATTTTTGACTATCACTCACGGGAAATTGCTAATTTGACTTTCCTTGAACCTTAATAAACATGGAAACTTTAGTTGAAGCCACAAAACATCCATCAATTCATGATTCAAAATGCCAGCAATTTTTCTCACTACCGCTGAAACATGGATATTTTCTCCCCACTTTTACTGTAGGTTATAGCAGATAACATCTGCCATCCCTAAGGTGGATGACACAAATTAAGGGCACCAATGAATAATTTCATAAGGTTTTTTCTCTGAGCTTCTTTCAGATTCTTTTACATATCTGATTGAAATTTCCTCTCTCTCTCTCTCTCTCTCTCTCTCTCTCTCTCTCTCTCTCTCTCTCTCTCTCTCACACACACACACACACACACACACACACAAAAGCACACAGGTAGTAGAATTGTGTTGAGTTTTTACAACAGAGTATCAGAATAATGGGCCTAGTTGATAGAATGTAAAACATACTGGTATAGTTTTTGAGACTAACATGGAATTTGACGAGTATCAAAGTCGAGTGTGCCCTACACCATCAGTATTCTGTGGTCTGTAACATTCCCATGGTCAGCTCCGATGACCTCAAAGGTGATGCTTGAATACACACTAAATGTTTTTATGTGTTGAAAAGTGTAAGAATGAAAGTTTAAGTAACATAATTAAACTCTTATGCTACCATATCTGAGGTTTTCCCCCTAGCTGCCACATCAAGTGTGTGTGCATGGGGGTCTCTTTCACCTCTCCAAGGAGCATTTTTAGAGTTTTGCCTCCAAATAAAGTCATAATACACAAACACACATACGAAAGACACAGAGAGAAATTTCTCCAATTTGAATATTTTCATTTCTCTATCAGATAATCCTGTTATTGTGTGAATGGATCCTTTATAATTCCCTAGTCCATGAGTGTACGTTCGAGGGGAAAACCAAACTCCACTTATTGAAGAGGAAACAAGAGGCTAGACATAGTTTTTAAACCAAAACCTATAACCTTTAAAATTGACAGTCATCCATTTCTCCCCATGGCAATTGCAAGTTTGAGCAGAGATCACCAAAGTCCTGAAAAAGCATGTGCAATCACCTCTAGTATTGCCCTAGAACAGGACCGGCAAGAACAAGAGTGTTGTTCCCTACTATCGCCTGCTTCCTTTAGTCTTGTTATCACACACTAATTACCTAAAAATGTTTGCAAGAAACTAAAGATGCAAGTGTTAAATTGTTGCTTCAATCCTCATCTAAGCCAAGATATAATCAACATCTTTCTATCCTCCAAGAAATCATTACTGTTAATGCTGGAGCTGATATCACATTTTTAATATTTTAATTGTTTCATATTCCTCAGGTATGATTTCATTTGTGTTTTTCGTTTACAGAAATTCCACCCACCAAGACACTGGACTGAGAGTGGACATGTAAATTTAATCCCCATCTGCCTGACTAAGCCCAGGTCAAGAGCTGTTCTTACTGAGGAGGCAAATATAAGTCACCAACTCTAGGGACTGTGACCCCATAACCTGTCCCAGCTGTACCACACTCCTGAGCCTTGAGCATACAAGCTCTCCTGAATGAGAGTGAGCCCCAATCACAGCAGAAAACACTGCAACGATAGTTTCTTTATACCCAACCTACAACCACCCCTGACACTTGAAGTGTCCTTCTGACCAAAACAGGAACCTTTGAAGAACCAAGACTTTTTAAAATTTCACACTCAAGTGAGACAAGCACCGTCCCCCCTCCGAGGAGGGAAGAGACTGATAGATGTCCTCTTCTTGTGGCCATGCATTTCTGAGTGCTGGACCCAGTTGTTCAAGTGGCTCTGTTTCCTCCAGTAATAAAGAGAATGCACGGGAAAAAAAAATACTTACAACTTTATAGCCCTTAAGGCCACATTCTGACCCCTTAAAGCCAAATGACACGGTAACTACACGTGACTTCTAGCCTTATATAATCTTCCTCACAACCACCTTGATCCTATTTAGGGTCCTCTAAAAAAAAAATCTGAATGCATCAAAGCCATCTAAAAACAAACTGACGGAACCCAAGATGGTCTGTGGGAGGACATTAATTCTGCCTTAGGTCCTCCTAAACTCAGAGAACAGTTCCTATTCCTGCGTGTTTCCCTGAGAGCCATGCTGCTTGCACAATGCCCGGTACCTTTCTAAGGCTGTACTATTAAAAAATTATTTCCAAGAGTCACTGAGGACTGTTTTCTCCGAACACACTAAACTGAAGGTAGCACTAGAACAAGACAAGCGCAACTGCAAAAGGCTCTGACGTGGGCAACATCCCGTCTGTGTATTACCCAGGGGATCAAAATAGAGTTCTAGTGAAGTGTTTGGGAGCATCAAGGAAGTGTGGAGGGGGTGGATCAACACCATTTTGGCTCATTTATCCCCAGGTGTTAGGGAAAGGAAGTGTGCCTGTGAAAGGCATCTGGTAAAAGCAAACACAACCTCAGAAATTTTCAGGGAAGGCAAAAAGTACGCACGGGATCGCAGCGGACCCTGCCACCAGCGAGTTTCAAACACACTTCAAGCAATTTTTTTTTCCCTCCTAGACCTTGCCATGCACCCCCACTCCTTGGCGCCCCCATGCCCCCGCTCCCACCTCCATTTCCCAAGCCCGTCTAGGTCCGCACTCTCTCATGCAGCGATGGCAACAAGCGTGCCCCCCCCCGGCGCGCCCCCAGCGTGGAAGGGGCACCCGATCATTGAGAGGGAAGGACAGTGCCAGCGGGGCGCCGGATCGCAAGCCCATCTCATCCTACCGCCTGTGGAGCTCGCCTCCTCCAGCTGAGCCGAGATGCTTTCCACCCTCCTGACGTTCATCTTGGGGTACGCTGGGTTCGAGAGCGGTACTCTTAGAGTCCACTGGCCCAGGGGCGGCTGGCGATGGGTCTGGCACCGGTGCGCACAGCCTCTCTGTCCTGGGCGACCAAGGCGTTGAGAGCTGGAGGCGGCGGCGGCGGGCAGGGCGCGCGGAGCCGCTGCAGGTGCGGGCGGAGGCCGGCGGGGGGCGCCGGGGGCGCTGTGCTGCGCTGGGTGGCAGGGATGCGCGGGTGGCGGGGGCCAGAACGCCCGCTGCTGAGAAGCCTGGGCGCTGTACCGCCAGACAGAGCGAGGCGCCCCCCGCCCCTGGCAAGCTTGGCACCGCCTCTGCCACCTGCTGCCAAGTCACCGAAGGAGAAAGTGGAGGAGGCTGTAGAGGCGCCTCAGGTGACAGAGCAGATGCACCCAAAAAGATACCCGAAGCAGTATAAGGCTAAGCAGGGCTCTTTTTGAGATTTTCTTGGGACCCCTTTTTGCATCGCGTAGAGCCTGGCATTAGGCTGGCTCCAGATGAAGAAGTTCTTTGGCAAAGAACCATACTGCAGGGTCCCTAGGGGGTCAGATTCTGTCCTGTGGAGTGAGAAGCTGGGTTCGAAGGACACCAGAAGGCAAGTGCAAGGAGATGCCCTTCTCAGGAACCAGGCAGAATGCCAGCAACTCCTAGACGAAACTTCCCAAGCGCAACTCAGTCATGAGACTGGGAGAAAGGTTGGGGAAAGTGACTTCTAGACACTGACTAGACAGGGCCAAGGTGAACCACAGCACTTTGCATGGACCAGCCAGGCTGTCTAGGAGACATTTCCCACAAGCTCCTTCTTCAAAGGGTTTCACTTGAGGTCCTCTGTTGGAAGGCATGGCTGAGATCCCACCGGGAATTTATCATCCAGGGCTGCTTGTCTTTCTAAGTGAACCAAGGCCCGCAATAGCTGGAAGGCAGAGACAACCCAATAAACCACTTGTGGTCATGGTTACTGTTGTAGAAAGAGCTGGGCATTAAAACATAGGCTTCTCTGCCCCCAGGAGTGAAGTTTATGGTGCCTCTTTTAAAAAGAAAGGTCGAGCTGACCGGTTCTGTGGGCCAGCAAAGCAAATTAGCATTTGTTCACAGGCTCAGCTGCAAGGTCAATTGGCCCTGACACAGTTGAAGTAGTTTCTAAGTGTTTGGAAAGCCATTCTTTCTTCCTGTTTCCACCTGGCAACAAACACCATGAAACCTTGCTCCTTTCTCAGATAGGATTCAACTGTCGCTTGTCCTTCTTTCACCCCTAGTCCCTTAAGAGACTCCCTTGAAAGTCCTGGGTGTGTTCCCTGTGTTCCCAACGCTGAGAAGACCATGCCAGCACCTCCATTGCCACTATTCAAAACCTACTTTCAATGATGAAAGATGACGTGACTCTATCCAAACTATTTACATGAGCTGTGGGCTGGAATCTGCTTTATAGATCTGTTGTTTTTTTAAAGAAACAAGAAGTCAGGGCAAACATGACTTCAGGAGAGGGGAATGAAAACAGCTGTGAGGGCAGCTTGTTAGGGAACACTGAGGAGGCTGCTGTAGTTGAAGCGGAAAGGATGGCAGAGTAATGGGATGGAAGAGCCAGAGGAGTAGATCACATGCAGTGTAAACATCTATTAAGTATACAAAATTCTAAGTAGTGTATGCGCCTCACTTTCTCCTAACAAGCCTCCTCTCTGTTCTTCCGAGTCGATTCTACTATTTTATTCTGGTCATGTGGCATCCTTGGATTTCAGCAATCTCAAAGCAAGTCTCCAACTAGCAATCCTTTCCATAAACAGCCACAGCTCTCAATCTGCAAAGGATCACTAATGCCTCTCTAGCTGTAAACTCCAGCTTCTCTCTACTGACTTCCAAAACTACCTTCGTGTGTGGGGTAGGGATCAGCTGGCTGGGCTGGAATCTAAGTGTGTGTCCAAAGCGAACAACTTAACCTTTCTCAGCTCAAAACTGTAGAACACAGTAGTGCCTGCCCCAGTGAGCTTCTGGCAAAGATTAAATGAGACAAAATGCATGGTGTGCTCTGGATGGCTCTGGCGCACAGTAAGGGTTCAAAGAAACACTAGGAAGAGAGTCCCCATCATTGCCATTATCATTATCATACCATCACCACACTGTATCCTGATGAAATCGAAGATTAAAAAAAGTTTCTAACACAGATTTGCTCTCCTTATTACACCATGAGAAATTTACAACTCCTTTGCCATCTGTAAAATTCGGAAAATATTTTTGTGTGTGTGTGTTGATCCACTTCTCAAGATTTGTTAGTGAGGATTAGTCCCTTGGGTCCTTCTATGTTTACATCTGGACTAGATATAAATAAGGCAGCAAAAGCATATAAAGTGGACACTATACTGGGAAAATTGCAATATATTAAGCTTCCAAAATATTTGTGTGGGATCTTGGTTCCTGTAACATTCATGTCATATGTCTTTATATGAACTCTTAGTCTCTGACACAATAACACAGAAAAATTCTCCTTGCTGCCACTGGTTTTAAACTTATTTTATGTTATGTGTGTAAGGGTCTTGCCTACATGTATGTCTGTGTTTCTCAGGTATGTCTGGTACCTATAGAGTCCAGAAGAGGGTATCAGATCCTCCGGAAATTCAAATGGAATTACAGGTGGTTGTGGTCTGCCCTGTGGGTGCTGGTGTTGGAGTCTACATCCTCTGCAGGAGTAGCCAGTGTTCTTAAGCACTATGCAATCTCTCTAGTTCTGTTTGCTGCCATTTGTACTATCATTTTCAGTACTTAGCACTGAAGGGCTGTCTTGCTCATACCGTCCTTTACTGGCTCTTCAAACGTCCCAACTATAGGAAATCTTCATCCTCGTGGCCAGTCTTTCAAACTCAATATATACATAAAGATTCCTGTTTTTCTCTGCTAACTCCAGATTACTCTTCATGTTGCATGTGTCTAGTCTATGGTGTCTTCTCGGGATCATATAAAAACGAGAGGCCAAAATCGTAAGTAAACTATGTGCCAGCCATTAACCTCAGATTTATATGAACATTGCTTCATTTATTCTTTACAAAACTCTATTGGAACATACCTATTTTTTCCAGAAAGTCACCAACCATATCTCAGCTTCAATTCTCCATCTGTTATAAAGAAGAATGTGAAGTTCAAATAAGATAATAAAATGAAATCTATTTATAAACCAAGGAATATTGCCGGAGTATCCAGGATGACTTTATTGTGCTCTGAAATATTACTGCCCATAACTTACTAGTTATTTCTGAAAGACCCCTACAATTCAGCACAGATCTCCTTTGTTCACCAGGGCTTATGCAATAATAGTAAAACTGAGAGCATTTAATGTTGATTGAGTGCTTATTATGCACTGTGCACTCTATTAAAACCTCCATACCAGTGCATTGCTCCACAGTAAGAAGGAATGTGTTATATAGCTATTTTGTGCTGAAAAAACAAACCGAAACTCACGGACATTAAGTTGCCCGAGATCAGTCAGCTCTGAAGAACTGCGGCTGAGAGTTGATGCCGTATTCAACTCTTGACAAACCCGGGGCTGTCGATCACTTCCAGCTGGTCCTCAGATGCTAACATATATAAGAATCACACAGGCACCAGGTGCGCAAACTGCTCCAGCCTTGAAGACAGAGTCATTGAATTGGGAAAGAAGTCTAAGGCTGTCCCTTATGTTAATACATTTTATCATTTAGACCAGTTTGAAATGCTTGGAAAATAAACAGAAACTCACAGATCCTTCCACAGAGCCTTCCTTCCTAGATTTTCCCAATAACGCCTTGAGGTTTCTCTGCTACAATTCAGAACTGACAGGCCAACAGCGCAGTGCATTTTACTAAAGTCCGGAGTTTATTTAGGGCTTGTGAGTTTATAGGAAGAGAGATATTTCTCAGAGAGAAAGCCAGGTGAAGATAAAGTGCCTTTCCACACAAAGAACTCGACTTTACAGCTTAATCTGGGGCTCACAGCCCATAGAACTGGAGGAGAATAAACCACTGTTGTTTAAACTACTCAGTCTGAGATGTTGTTGTTATTAAGACCACAGGTCAACAAATCACAAAAGCACAGCCTGGGATACTGTGTCTTCATCCTTGTCTGGGATCCTGTCATGAATTCATAGTCTGTATCTGACTTGGACTTCTTGAATCCTCCATATCCTATTTACCAACACCCTCAGGCCCTTCCAGGTACATGGATGACATTGGAGAAGAAGCTGATCAGCTCAACCCATGCTATGTAACCCTAGCCTTCCTCTGGAGCCGACTGGGTAGGAATGAGTTGGTATAACAACCCCAATCAGTTCATTGGATTTGACCTTGGTAAGCCAAACCATTTATTGCCTATTAATATTCAAGCAACAAGTATTACCAAACATGGGCACGTGACTGCATCCGCCACATTCTTAATTTTTGTGTGATTTCTCAGCATTTAATTAATCCAGAAATCAATGTTGAGATTCTCACATTAAAGAAAATATTAATGTGCTACAGGGACAAAGCTACAAAAAGCACTGAAGGACCATAAGGCTAATTCTGACCGTTCTGTACAGTTAAGATGTGCTCCACCTGATTGTTCGCTGTGGCTGTGAAACGGAGGCAGATGAGATGTTATTAGCCCCACTTTGCAGATGAAGAAGCTGACCCCCATGGAGATTAAGCAACTTTCTTGAATTTTCATAAGGCACATGACACGCAACCAGGTCACCAACTTTCATCACCTGACATTTTTCAGCACTCGGTTCGGTAAGTCTTGCCAACTTTATATAAGTTGGCACATGGCCAAATGAACTGTAATTCTCTAAGCACTGAAATTCAGACTTGGCTTGCAACTCCGTCGTGCAGGGTAAGTCCATATTAAAAATGAAAAGTTATTATCTCACTGAACGGCATTTCTCCTGCCTTGTGGACTTGAGCAAATATACCCGCTACAGTTTACATGTGGCAGTAGAGTGGATTAGGGGATTTACTGTCCAACAGGGAGTTACTTTAGCCGTAGAACTCATCAGAAACTTAAATGCCATTAATGAAGTTAATGTTGAGATGACTTTTACCTAGAATGTATCTCTAGAAATATGTTCTAATTGGAAAACAGGGTCGTTCAATTCAACATTGCTTTATACTTTTGTCCTGGCATTTTTGTTACCTGTTCACTGAACTGCATAAACGCTAAACACAGAGAAGTGGGGAGTATTTGCTGGTTGTTTATTAGCAGTTTTAATGAAGGTAAACAAAAATGATTTCACTAAAACTAAATGATTCGTTTCTAGAGCAACATTGTGACTCAAATCTGGGTATAGCTGATAACAGTTTTAAGCCACGTGTTCTCTATGCTAACTCTGTGCTGGTTGGTTTCTGCTGGTGTGACACAACCTGGATATCTAGGGAAGATGAAGTCTTAGCTGAGAAAATGTTTCCTTCACACTGACCTGCAGATAAGTCTATGTGGAATATTCTCGATTATTGATATGGGACACCCAACTCACTGGGGGTGGTGCCATGCCTAGGCAGATGGTCCTGAAGTACATATATGTATTTATTAAACTAAGCAAAACTGGAGAGAAAGCCAGTAAACAGCATTTCTCCCTGGCCTTCTGCTTCAGTTCCTGTCTTCACACTCCTGTTCTCCATGTTCCTAACTTTCATCAAATAGTGGATTGTGGTGTGGACGTGTAAGCTAAATAAACTCTTTCTTCTTCAAGTTCCTGTGGTCATGGTGTTTTATCACATCAATAGAAACCTAAAAAAGTGAGAAATATACATTTATTTTTGCATGTGATCCAAAGAAATATGATAAATTGCTGAAAACTCACAAACTCTGTGACTTACACAAGACCTGAACAAGATGAAGTCATCCAAAATTACAGCACAGATGGGGAGGTGTTTTCCAGGCAGGCCCCACTCTTAATGAGGTTAATAGGAAAGAGAATCATTTCTTTTAAAAGAGTGGCCATTCGTAGGTTTCCTGTGCTCTAGTGGATAGCTCCACATCTGTGTATATTTGGGAAATACTAATTGGACTTAGTAAACTATAAAGTAGAAGAAAAAAATTAATTTAGGAGGGGCACATATTCGGGAGGACGAGGGAGGAGTTGGAGGGAGGAAAGAAATGCGGTTGGATATGATCATATTTTATTGTATGCACGTGTGAAATTATCAAGATTAAGCTCATGCTTGTTGAATTCTATTCCCTATGATAAGATGCTATGCTCAGACTTAATGCAGAGGGGAGGGCCTTGGTCCTGCCCACACTTAATATGCCAGATTCTGCCGACTTCCCATGGGAGCCCTTACCTGCTGGGAGGAGTATATGGGGGGTGGGCTGCAGAGAAGGAGAGGGGAACAAGAAGAGGGGAAGAGAGACAACTGTGATTGAAATGTAAAATAAAGAAAAAATAAAAACAATAAAATATAAAAAGAATGAACTTTTTTATAATTATAATTTAAACGTGTCACTTACCTTATTCTAAGACTTTTCAATAGATGAGTACTTTGAGAAAATATGTTCAATTTTTTTTTTTTTTGCCTTGGAGAGAATTAGTAAAGTTATAGTTCTTTATTTAATCGGGAAAGCTATAGGGAAGCCAAAAACCCACATCCTAAATCCAGATAATACTAAATAAGGCCTTCATACCTCTCAGAATTGAATACTGAAACCGTTGTAGATACACTTGACAAAATGGATGAAGAACTTGATGATGAGGTAGGGGTATTAGTTAACAACATACTAATAAATGAGCGAAAGGAAGGAAAAAGGAGATAGAACTTAGAAGCTCAGTGCTATAAAGTCTTCAAAAGTCCAGACCCTGGGGTATGTGAGATGGTTCTGTTTGTTTCCTGGATACCATCTAGACTCACTTAAGAAGAAAGTCCCAGTGAAGGGTTGTCTAGCTACTTTGACCTGTGGGTGTGTCTACAGGAGATTGTATTAAGTTAATTGATGTGTGAGGACCCTGTCCACCTAGGCCACCGTCCTTTCTGTGCTCTTGATTGTGTTTGTATTATGATCATCTGCTTCAAGACGCTGCTGTCTTGAATTTCCCACAAAGATGGACTGTAACTGGGAACTGTAAGACAATTAAACACTTCCTGTCTTGAAATTGTTTATTTCAGGGTATGAGAGAAAAAGATGTTATCTTAAAATGTAAATCTAGACTGAATGGTAGATGCTCATTATGTTGGTAGATAGAATGGAGATGACTAATAACATCACACCATACTTGACTGTGCTCCTTGCTATGTAACCAAAGGTTAAGTGAGCAGATATGAAAATGGTTTGACAGGGTTTTTAAATTTACCCCCACCCTAAGAAGAGGAGTGCCCCTCACAAGCACACCTGTAACAAGTGGGAGAGCTGTCCCTGAGGTCAGAATGGTGGAAGAGCTGGTCCTGCCTGCCACCAGCTGCAGCACTCAGGAGAACAGGTCCTGTACCTGGGCAGCACAACAGAGCCAATCCTGATGGCAGGGGTGTTGGTGAGCCAGCACCAAAGTTGTGAGCATGGAAAAACTGTGCCCACTCTTCATCTGGGCAGGGAAGAGATGCACACCACCCCCCAACAATGCCTGAGGTAGGTGGGAGAGCTGGCTCTGAGGTCATAAGAGCAGAAGAGCTAGCCCTGCCCCCACCATCCTCTCAGGGGAGAAGCCCTAAGGCACACCTGGGCATCACAGTGGTGCTGGCCCTAAAGGTATAGATGTCAAAAATCCGACCCTGAGTACATGAGAGCAGGAGAACTAATCCCACCCCTTGTTCCCTGGCTACAAAGGGTGAACTCTTCAAGGCAATGCTGGTGAACTCACTCTGGTGATAAGGACAACCAAGAACTAGAAGGCTGATTGACTCTGAAATGACCCAGGCCCAGAACCTGGATTATGGGTTGGTTCACTTCAATGTCCACCCCATCTGTGATCTGTGGGGGGCAATGAATGGACCAGTGCTGCAGACCCAAAACTGCAGGATTTCCACAACACAGAGTAATAGCAAGAGAACCAAGAAAAGTCCCAGTGAGAACCCAGCATCGATAGAGTAACAGAAGCCTTGAACCAGATCAGTGACTCTTTGCAATGAACACTTGCAAGTAAAGATGTATGGACAAAAGGGCTTACTGAGTAACTTAGTGTGTCACACTACAACTTCCATAATGAGATTCCCTGTGCCTATTTTTTCTTTTTTTCTCTTAAATTTTATATGGGGTGGGGAGGGGAGCTGCTAGGGCAGAGGATGGGATTGAGATGCATGATGTGAAAGACATAAAGAACAAGTAAAAAGGAAGTTAAAATAGATATTAGATAGATAGATAGATAGATAGATAGATAGATAGATAGATAGATAGATAGATAGATAGATAGAATAAGAAGAGGAGTGCCTGGATGAATAAAAGATTATGAGTGACTAGCCATAGTATTTGTAGTGGTTTGAATTTGAATGGCCTCCATAGCCTTATATGGAGCATTTCCTTGGTCCCCAGCTGGTGGAGCTGTTTGGGTAGGATTATGGGGTATGGCCTTGTTGGAAGAGGTGTGTCACTGAAGTTGAACATTGAGCATTTAATAAAAAAAAACCACGCCATTCCCAGTTAGCTCTATTTCTGCCTCACACGTTTGGGTAAGATGTAAGCTCTCAGCTACTCCTAAAATACTGTGCCTTATTCCTGTCATACTCCTCTCTGTGATGGTTACAGACTCACCCTGTAAAACTGAGTCCCCAGTAAACTCTTCTATAAGTTTCCTTGGTTATGGGATTTCGCCACGGCAATAGAAAGTGACTGAGACAATACTTCACTGATAACATGTTCTGAGAAGATAAAGTTTTAGTAAAAGTAAAATAACACAGAGAAATCACTCTGATGCACACAAAGCACAAATGTATAAGTATGTTTCCTAATCTTTGGTTCTTTGTTTCTTCATTTATAAGCAAGAACTATGTTTATCAGTGCAGTCTCGGGAATCCTCTATCATTCATTCAAGACACACCAATCTAAGTACTGAGAAGAAAATATAAGGGCATACCTTCATTCAAACAGCTGCTATGGTAGAGATACCTCTACAATAGGAAGTAAATTTTCAATCAAGGAAAGAATGTTTACATAGTATGCATGATGCACCTCTTATATGTTGGTCCATCCTTCTAGCTCCATAAGAGTGTCTGGCAGTTAACATTAACATTTGAGAAACCTCCATCAATTTTGTAGCTTAACATAACGATGATTTGTTTAGCTCACATTTCTGAGGTCTGCCAATTTAGACTGTGCTCAGCTGGGCTCGCTCACGCATCTGTAGTCAGCTGGCGATGAAGTAGTCATCTCACGTGCTGTGCAGGTGGTTTGAATAATGAAGACAACCAGACTACGTCTCCCTTGTCATCCATCAGTCCTGCCTGTATTTCTTCGTTTGATTCTAGTTGCAGCGTTCTTATGAAGACAAAAACAAAGGAAGTGCTTACAATAGTAACTTTCAACCTCTTCTCACAGTATATTTATTACATCCTCTTGGTCAGAGGAACTCACAAAGCCATTCCAATCTTGAAAATGAAGGTAAGGGTGGTGGGTCTTAGATTGAAGAAAATGAAAAATCATATTGCAGGAGGATTTTCCACCTATTATTTGTGACCCTTCTTCGCCCAACTCTAACAAAAGTAGGATGTGGGGCCATTACTATTTGTTTACATCATGAGAGCTGAGGCCACATGAAGAGAATTAGTGTCCTTAAAAAAGAGACTGGAAAGAATTAGTCCATCTCTTCTATCATGCATATTATCTAAATCTAAGAAATGAACCCTCACCACACAATAAATAACAAGATACATTGTCACCTTGATCTTATAATACTTAACCCTTTAAGTATATTTCTGTAGAAGCCACAACGTTTGAGATAATGAACAAAAATGCTGGCCATGCAAGTATGAGCACCTGAATTTAAATCTTCAGACCCCTCTGAGAATTTGGATGCATAGTGTGAGCACCTGGAATCCATGTGTTCTTGCACAGAGATGGGAGATTGAATCAAGAGAATCTCTAGAAGCATGCCGGCCAACTAGCATGGAATATGCCGCTGAAAAGCAAGAAGTGAAGACCAATGTTGGAAGTCTTCCTCTGATCGCCACGTATACACCATGGCATGGACACACCCATATTTACACACACAGAAAGAGAGAGAGAGAGAGAGAGAGAGAGAGAGAGAGAGAGAGAGAGAGAGAGAGAGAGAGAGAGAGAGAGAGCAAATTTGTAACATTCTATTATAGCAGTCCAAGTCAAGGAGAACATAGTAGCTATAGAGAAGGGTAGTTTGTGACCCTTTCCTCGATCTACTCTAAAGAAGTACTCTTAATATCTTGGTAAGGTACAGACTAGTTAATATATTTTTCCAATCCTGTCAAGGTCAGTGAAAAGAGTATGAAATGACAGAAGCATGATTCAAACTACTCAGTAAGTTCCATAACCACCAAGCATGTCTGTTATATAATACTACGAATGTCACAAAGTACTCATTTTTGTTCACTAAGAATACTTAGCAATGCCTCCAGATCAACAGTGGGCCTCAGTGAAGCTTCCACAGATGAAGTACTGTCAGCTCTAAATCCTAATGGACAAAGACAAATGAATCACCTAGACAAGAGACAAAGACAGGAACATTGCTTATCAAAGTGATCACGTAAATACAAGAGACTCATAAAGATTATGATACAAATTCTTAGAACAAAGGCACATCAAATTGTTCCCTGGACTGGAGCGCTGACAGTCAAGTTCACAAGGAGAAGTACAATTTGGGTAAGCTAAGAAAATCTTAAAATCAAGCTGCAATTTTAGGCTTTGATCAAAGATCTTAGTATCCTATTGGAAGAATTTGGGGCAGTATACAGTAACTTTTAATTCTGGCTTATGCTCATAATTCTGGAAACCAAAAAAGAAAGAAATAGATTCAGGCAACATTAAGAAGAGGTTAGTTACAAGGGTCTTGCAGTGACCAAACAATAGCAATGATTTGAGCTAAGATAGTGATATGAAAAGGCACACTGGAGAGACATTTATAAGACACAATGCAATGACGAGTAAGTTAAGATGATGAAGCAGTCCTGATGTTGCTCAGGTTCTGGCTCGGATGCTGCTTGGATAATGGTGTAATACTCTGGATCCAAGAGTTCAAAAGACAAAAGAAATGTTCAAGATGGAAATGGGGCAGCTCATTTGCATGAGTAAATGCTTATATCCAGCTGTGAGGTGGAAATGAGTACGGCATCCCAGAATGATTCTTGTTTGGAGAAACGGATGAGAAATTCATTGAAGTACAGAAAAGATTATCTGGAAACAGCTTAGAATAATTAGAATAAACTATATAATTAGTATATTAATTTTTCAATTGTTTCATGCTGGGAAGAATTTGAAAACACTTCATTTAACTAGTCTAATTTTCAATAAAATTCTAGGAAGCAAAGTTGCTACTATGTCCACTTTATAGATACTCATCCAAGTTGTGAAGGCCACATTGAAACAATTGGCTAGTATGAGATCTTTGAGTCAATTCGGATGGTTTATGACATTTCCATTTGCTTTTCTCATTGGAATGGATGCCTTAGGCTTTATTCAGAAAAAAATGTATTGGGAAAAAAAATAAAAAAGTCTACAAACTTAGTGAATTTGACACTATGTTGGTTTTGTCAAAGATCAGGCTTGTAACCTCAGATGCCCACTGAAAAACAAGACATGTCCACTTGTCAAATGGAAGAAACATCCGCAACCTTGGGACATCTGCAACCTTGCACTGTTGTATAAAAGGGAAAGGCATCAATTACAGAAAGCCCACGAGAGGTGTTCAAAAATGGTACTTATTATCTGAAAATTCTAACCGTCTACAGCTTTAGCTTGCAAAATAAAAGGATGTAAGTTTTCAAACAACAATCTTAAGCACATGAACAAGGGGTCTCATTAATCTGGGAAGGTTATTAATGATCTCCTGGCTGTTAAACACAAGCAAGCATTTTGATGGTAGAAGGTCTACAGTGAGTAAGAAATAACTCATAGCATGTGCAAGGATTTTAATGTAAAATGTCTCCACCAACTCATATGTTTAAACACTTTAGGAAGTGGAGCCTAGTTAAAAGCAGAGAGTCACTGGGCAGGGAGTGACGTTGAAATTTAAAGCTGGGTCCATTTCTGGCCTTTTTTTTTTTTTTTTTTTTTTTTTTACTTTTTATGTCTGTAAAATGTGAGACGAGTTCAAGCTTTGTACTTTGGCCACCATAAGCTGCAAGCTCATGTTTCCTTCCCATAATGGACCATAGCTCATCAACCATGATTCTGCATATCTTAAATGCTTCTTTTCAGGAATTTGGCTACAGTAACAGAAAAAGTAACGAATGACTGCCCACTGTTGTATAGCAAGGCTTTTTATAATACTTCAACATTTCAGTGTCGAGCTTGGAAAGAAATACAAGTCCCTTCTACTATTGAGAGATGAGACTGAAAACTGGCATTTGCATTTGCTGAAAACTGTATAGACATTCTTAAACATACATACACATAGCTATACATGATCTATGCATATATTGCAATAAGTAAGTAATATCTTACTCATCCATCTAGTCTCATTTGGCAGGTAAGAATCTGGAATGGCCAGATAAATGGATAACTAAACATAAACACAATAAGAAAAGTGCAAAGCTACACCAAAACAAGAGAGGAGAGGTTGATAAGACTGAAAATAAAGCTGAGACAGCAGAGAGAGTAGTAGGACTCCAGTTTGAAGAGGGCACATTTGTTAACTATATTTGCATAACTATGGGCTGGCCTTAAATTCTTTCCCATTTGTTTTCTAACTGGTAAGAGGACCATACCAAATCTTCTTTGCTACAGAGTAAGAAGCATGATGGTGTGTGAGAAAACCCACAGTAATTTGTGGATCCCTGTCTGTGAGATCTTAGAACAATGCAGCATGACGCTTTTGTCCAACATGTTGAAATGGTATTATCAAAACAATGTGGATAGTGAGAAAAGCTTGCGACTTGGTAAACATGAGAACATTACTTTTTAATTACTAAAAAAAAGTCTAGCTAAAGGCATATCAGCATGAATCAACAAGCAAACATGCTAAAAATAGAACATAATCTTTATAATCTGCCCTCTGTGTCCATGAGTTCTATAACCAAGGATTCAATTGACCACCAATTCAAAGTGTTACAAAAAGTTGTCTTGACTGAACATGTGCAGATTCTCTCTTGTGATTTCTCTCTAAATAATAAAGGTTAATAATAATTTCTGTAGTTTAATACTTTCATTTTAATTACCAGAGTTCAGAAAATGTAAAGTATTCAGGAAGATATGCACAGGTTCTATGCCAGTGCTCGGCCACTTTATACTAGAACCCTCGGCATCTGTGAGTATAGATATCTGCAGTGGTCTCGAACCCAAGCCCTAAGGTGTAAGAAGATTGCATTGTTGTTTGTAACCAGATTCAGTGTAATGGACTTAGAATGTTATAACCGGGTGCAAACTATGCTTGAGACTACCTCATTTGCTGATAACAATAATGTACAAAATTATGCTAGAGACAAAGCTATGATGCCACAATTCTGCCAACTAAGGAGTTAACAGGGCCAAGTTAGTAAAGATGCTGCTGCTGGTTATATTTCCTCCCTTTGGAAAGGCTTTCTTTGTTCCCTTCTGTCCCTGTTTTACTATGAATTGTAAATACATTATCTTTTATATACGTAAGTATTTAATCTCTCCCCCCGCCATCTTTCCCCAACCCACATAGTCATAATGTCAGGGAAAACTGAACTCATATTTGGTATTCTCACAAATGGATCCTCAGAGTGAGGGTCCAATCCTGGAAAAAAGCAGGCGCTCAGTGGAAAGCCAGGACATCATTTTTGCCACCGTATTAGCCACGTTGCTTAGAAAACAGCAAGTCACTATTTTCACATGCCAAAGGTCTGAAGAGTTATAAACTCTACCTGAAACACAGTCAAGTCTGATGTCAATAACATGGGATAGCTCACACTGTAAAGGGATGCCATCCTGTAGTTATTTATTACCAGCCCTAGAAACCCAACTGAAACATGCTCAGATCAGCCTCTATACACACATTCGCCTCACAACATATCCGCTAAGTTTCAGTGTTCATTTGCATCTTGCTTATACCTTCAGATCTCTGCAAACTGCCCTCTCTGAGCAGCTAGGGAAGTCTACTCCATTTCCTGAGATTACTTTCCAGTTGGGTAGCCAGTGCATCAATGTACAGTACAGTTCCTAGGCACAAAAAAGCCCAGAAGAATGAATAAGGACCCTTGATGAGTTTGTATGGTGATATTTAGGCTCCAGTTTGGCTTTTAACCCCTCAGCAGGGTCCCTAGCAGCACTCGTCTGAGTTTAGCTGAGTAGGGGGACAATGCAGTGTTACCATTCCACCACTTCACCCCACACCCCTCTCCACACTCCCTGTCCCTCTTGTCCGTCCACGGAGATTTGAAGGACAATCACAAAGATCCTTATTATAACTTGTCTGAAATAGCATTAGGAGCCAGAAAAATCAGACCCTTGCTTCACAAGAGAAAATTTTTACTTACGAAGCATAACTATACTGTCAGCATCTTCTAAAATTGAAATGTAATGAAAGTATTTGCATTATCTACTGAGAAAAGTCATGTACCCATTCTAATTCCATCTAACCCAAGGACTCTAGGACACAACAGTAAAATCTGTCAATTCTAACAAGTTTCCCAAGTCTCCCTGTAGTGAGCAGAAGAGAAGTATTTATTACTACCACCCTTAAACAATGAAAAAAACAAACAAACAAAACAGGGTGCCTCAGGAATGAAAGTAAATTATGAAATATTTCTTATGGGTATATTTTTCCCAGGAATATCTTGAAAAGGAGAACTAGAAAGCAGGTGAGGGTAGATTTCAATTTACCAAAAAAAAAAAATAATAATCTTATTATTTTTCAGAGGTAAGTACATTAACAGAGATACATGCATGAAAAGAAATCCTCCTTACTACGATTAATGTTACAAATCAATCCATAGTAAAGAGTCTTCATGGCATATCAGCTACTGTCTTAAAGTTCAACTTCCTGTGTTCAGTAGGCACATTCACAGAGATTTTCTAACACCCTTTTGGGGGTCCAGAGCTGAAATTTTACGTACTGATGCATAGGCCTGCCTTTTTCAACTTTTTCTTATTTCTTCGCCAGTTCTGTGCTGAATAGGGTAGGGTACCTTGTAGCTAAGTTCATTTGAGCTATAACCCAGACATTTAAGACAGAAAAATAGATTTGAAGAATTGGGCAAAAAAGGTTATCAACGGAGGTGATACAATTTGAAAGATTAAACGAAGGCAGAGCTTCAGAACAGAGATATAAAGCATTTGTAATTTTTTTCAGTCTTGGCTATGATTTGAACCAAGTCCATCTCACTGTTTTATACATATATGAATGTGGATCTAAATCACATATTAGAATAGTTACCTTCATTAGCATTCATCTGTACCACATCTAATGTATTTTACACAAGGCCTTCTTTCTTAAAATCATATTTATTTGTAATTAAGAAATTATAATAAGAAATTTAACAGTTCAGTAAATCAGTACAATAGCAAAAAAAAAAAAAAAAAAAAAAAGGAAGGAAGGAAAAAAAGCAAACGGGAGCTGAGAGATTAGACAGGGGCACCCAGGGCTACTTTTGCCTTCTGTCACTTCTTGACATCTAAGCAGAGATTGTCTATTTTGTGAGTGGATACATGAGTGAAGCCTGCTACAGAAATGAAATTTCTCATTTCTCTTTCACACACAGCAATCAGTTAATAATGAATAGCAAAACCAAGGGGTCATTTGAAATATTGGTTCAGATAAAAGTCAGCCAAAAGAGCAGCTACAAGTCCTCCCTCCTGCCACAGTTTAGTTGGAAAAGCAGCATGAACCTTGTGTAACATAAACCAGAGTGCCAGAGACTGATTTTTAGATCCTGTTACTCCTATCGTAACCACCTCAAACTATGGTCTCTCTTCTATGTGGCATGGAATACACATTGTGAAGCAGTGTGGTTAGAGACCTCCTCACCCCACTTCAAGACTGTCTTTGGCTGAGATATTATTAGGGGTTTTAGAGAGTGTGATATGTGCCTCCATAAATCATTCTTGGCCACATCTAGCTATTTGAAAGAGTTTCCATGTTCAGAGAGGCCGGTTTTATCCCATGCTTTTTCAGTCACAGTCCAGCTGGCCTTGGTGAGCTCCCAATAGATCAGACCCACTGTCTCAGTGGGTGGGTGCACCCCTCATGGTCCTGCCTTCCTTGCTCATGTTCTCCCTCCTTCTGCTCCTCTTTAGGACCTTGGGAGCTCAGTCCGGTGCTCCAGTGTGGGTCTCTGTCTCTATCTCCATCCATCGCTAGATGAAGGTTCTATGGTGATATGCAAGATATTGATCAGTGTGGCTATAGGATAGGGTCATTTCAGGTTCCCTATCCTCAGCTGCCCAAGGAAATAACTGGGGACATTGCCCTGGCACCTGGTAGCCACTCCAGGTTCAAGTCTCTTGCCAATCCTTAGGTGGCTCCCTTAACTAAGATATGTGCTTCCCTGCTCACCTATCCAACCTTCCTTTATCCCCAATCATCCCGTTTCCCCAAGTCCCCCCATCCTCTCCTTCACACTTTTCTCTCCACATCTCCCCTTACCCCCATCCCACCCCACCCCCAATATTCCAATTTTTTTGCCCGGCAATCTTGTCTACTTCCCATAACCAGGAGGATAACTATATGTTTTTCCTTGGGCTCACCCTCTCTGAACATGGCGGACAATGAGAGCTGATGAGAGGCCAAGGACAATGGCACGGGGTTTTGATCCTACTTCATGTTCTGGCTTTGTGGGAGCCTAGACAGTTTGGATGTTCACATTTTTAGACCTGGATGGAGCGGGGAGGACCTTGGACTTTCCACAGGGCAGGGAACCCTGACTGCTCTTGGGACTGGAGAGGGAAGAGAAGAGGAGTGGGGGGAGGGGGAGAGGGGCGGGAGGAGGCAGAAGGAAATGGGAGGTGGGGAGGAGGCGGAAAATTTTTTTTCAATAAAAAAAAAAAGTTTCCAAGGACCAGGCACTATAGGAAACTCTCAGAGTGTTTTGTCAGTCTGTCCAGTTCCTCCCACTCTTCACTTTTCCCACCATAAAAAATGATACATGGCAAACAAAGATAAGTACCAGAACAACTAATGACAGGAATAAAACGTCCCTCTCCACGGCTTGCCCAAGAGGGAGTGATCAAGCCCACTGTGTCTAGCTGGATAGGAAAGAGTGTCAAAAACAAGCAAAGGTGTTTGCAGGTCTATGTAAGCTTGAGATATTCACAAGTTGCAGGAAGCTGAAAACCATTCTGGGAGAGCTTGTGTGTGGGCAGAGGTAACTGGAGATCCTTCCCAAGAGCAGCCTACACAAGCAGAAGAGATGAGATAAAAGTGATAGCCTCACCCTGAGCATAGATCCTGGTGAGTTTGACTCCTCTTGGCCCTGGTCCTCTGTTCAAATCATCCCCTTTGCAGAAAAAAAAAAAGACTGTAGACTGTTCAACAGTCTAGTTTATCCACCCATGAATGCTCTTTTTTAGGAGAGTAATATTGACAAAGTGTATTTTTTCTAAATGTTTTATTGGCATGAATTAATTATACATAATAATGGATTTCATCAGAACATTTTGTACATGTACATAATATATTTTTATAATATTCATCACCATTAATATCTTTGCCCCTTTGTTCCCATTAATCACCCCCTCTTCCCACTCTTCTATTTTCAAGAAAGCTGCAACTTCTGTTCTGGTTGTTTCCGGATTCTGGCTATTACAAATAAAGACGCTATGAACATAGTTGAACAAGTGTCCTTGTGGTATGAAAGTGCATCCTTTGAGTATAAGCCCAAAAGTGTTATTGCTGAGTCGTGAGGTAGATTGACTCCCAATTTTCTGAGAAACTGCCATACTGATTTCCAAAGTGATTGTTCAAGATTGCACGCCCACCAGCAATGGAGGAGTGTTCTCCTTCTTCTGTATTCTCTCCAGCATAAGCTGTCATCAGTTTTGGTTCCTAGGCATTCTCACAGGTGTAATATGGTATATTAGAGTCGTTTTGATTTGCATTTGAAGCTGGTAATAAAGAGAACCCTAAGAGAGTCATACATGGATCCCATGGGAAGGGCAAATGGACAAGATCTCCTGAGTAAATTGGGGCCTGGGGGAGGTAAATAGAGGACAGAAGGGGAGAAGGGGAGGGGGGAGAGGGGAGGAAAATGGGAGGGGAGGAGAACATGACAGAATGGGATGGTCAAGATGGTGGAAGAACAGCAAGGGAGAGCAAGGAAAAAGATATCTTGATTGAGGGAGCCATTGTGGGGTTAGTGAGAAATCTGGCACTAGGAAAATTTCTAGGAATCCACAAGAATGACCCCAGCTAAGAACCTGAGCAATAGAGGAGAGGGTGCCAGAACTAGTCTTCCCCTGTAATCATATTGATGACTAGCTTAGTTGTCATCATAGAACTTTCATCCAGCAACTGATAGAAGTAGATGCAAGCACTGGGCCGAGCTCCCAGGGACCAGCCGAAGAGATGGAGGAGTGATAATGTGAACAAAGGGGTCAAGACCATGATAAAGATACCCACATAAACAGCTGACATGAGCAAGTGGAAGCTCACTGACTCTGGACTGACAGTAGGGGAACCTGCATGGGACCAAACTAGGACCTTTGAATGTGGGTGACAGTTGTGTGGCTTAGACAGTCTGTGGGGCCATTGGCAGTGGGACCAGGATTTATCCCTAGTGCATGAACTGTCTTTTTGGAGCCCATTCTCTATGGAACAGGTAGAATGGGAACGGTGGGGAAAAAAAAGATTGTTTTTAAAAAAAATTAGGAATGGAGGAGTCTATGGAAGCCTGTAGTGATTTGAACTTCTCTTATTTCCTCAGGTTCCTGCTCCTTGCTCTTGACTTACTGCAACCCAATGTTCTCTGTACTAAACTTGGATTTTCTACACTAGGTCTTAGACTAGGAGTACTTTGCCTGCATCTTCTCTTCCTTTCCATCATCTTTTGTTTCCTGAAAAATAAAAATCCACTCCCTTAGACAGTTCCTAACAGCCCAGGCTGAACTTCACAACCCCTACCTCTCCATTTATCTTTGATTCTTTCAAAAATTTCTTACAATTTACCACAAATTGTTAATACATGTTGTATGTATAGTTATTTGTTCCAAATTTATCTACAAACACACACACACATGCATGCACATATACCCTGGAGAACTTATATTGTATTTTTCATAGATAGATTACAGAAAGACAGATTAATAATAGATAGATAGACACATAATGAGACAAAATAGTCATAGTCTCAGTGTCTAATATAAAATAGCTAATCAGTGAAAGTTATTTCAACAATAATGATTTCTTTATTTCTTAGTATATCTTTTCTGTTACAAAAGCGTGTACAGCAATCACCCTTCAATAAAAAGAAACACCTTGTCACTGATTTTCTGAATTGTTTTTCATTTTAGAAGGCACAAATTAGCATGAGGACCCATTTCTAAGTATGTCAGCTTATCACAATGAATGAATAAGAGATGAAGTTGCCTGGGGACTCAGAGAAATATTGAATTGTACTTGTTACTATGAGATGATGCTGCCTTCAAGGCAAAGATAGTAAAATATGGAGCAGAGCTATTGAAATACTATAAATGAGCATCTCTATCCCCTGGCCTTCCCCTTGGAATCACATTGTAACGCTCACCCAGATGCTCAAGGCATACATACATTCTGTGGTGTCCCCAACTACAATCCCATATACACCATCAAAGATAACATCATTTCTTAGGAATACTAATTCCCGCTTGGGGTGCTTGTTTATTCTGCATCTACTCCATGAAAACTGTAATGAATTAGTATGAATGGGTAGGTTAACCAGATACAAATGCATCTTCTTACAGTTCTGACAGTCAGAATTCTTAGCTGGGTTTTACGGGGCTAAAATAAAGATGTGGCCAAGACTCCATCCTTCCTGAACCTGTCAAGGAAGAACCCATTTTTCCCAGCAATAATAGGATGCCTAAACATCTTGGCTTACAGTTCCCTCTATCTTCAAAGGGGACAATGGCCAGGTGGGCACTTATCCACTAAATCTCTTTGATTCTGACTCTCATCCTGATGTTTCAGGATTACTGTGACTTTATGGGACTCACTAGGAACATCCTGCATAGTATTCCTATGCTACCTGATTGACAGCTTTAATTCCATATTCAGTTTAACTCCACTTTTCTGTATAAGGTAAAATGGTTACAGCACTTGAGGCACCACCATACCAAGCTCACTAACCTTCCTCATTCTTTTGGTGTCATTTCCATAATAAGTAACAGAGCCCCTCCCCTCATCTTTTAGCCATAATACACTCTTATATAATAAGGTTCATCTTTTGCCCTCACATTACTGATTTTAAGAATGGACTCTAGCCGGGTGGTGGTGGCACATGCCTTTAATCCCAGCACTTGGGAGGCAGAGGCAGGCGGATCTCTGGGAGTTCGAGGCCAGCCTGGTCTACAAGAGCTAGTTCCGGGACAGGCACCAAAGCTACAGAGAAACCCTGTCTCGAAAAAGCCAAAAAAAAAAAAAAGAATGGACTCTAAATAAAAATGGAAGTATTAAGGGAGCCAATGTAATGCTATACACTTATTACAGTATATTTTTAACAATAGTATTATGGGATGTAAATTATATCCATTAAGTAGATGGAAAATTACTTGATGTTATAGTAAAGTTCACCAACTAAAGTTGTAGATCCCTTGTAAGTCAGAGCTGAGAATCTCTCTTGATGTGGGATTCCTTTCTGTATGCTGTGAATATGTTTAATAAAACATTATATAGCAATTGGTTAATAAAGAAGGAGCTTCAGCCTATGGTAGGGCAGAATGAAGCCAGGTGGGAAATCTGAACAGAGACAGAGAAAGAGTAAGAGTAGGCAGAATCAAGGAGATGCCATGAAGTTACAGAAGGAGGGAGGTGATAGAACCTTACCAGTAGGCCACAGCCTCATGGTGATACATAGATTAATAAAAATGTAATGTGGGATTTTCCTCAGTATGCTGTGAAAACCATTGGTTAATAAAGAAGCTGCTTTGGTGCTATGGCAGGGCAGAATAGAATAAGGCAGGAATTCCAAACAGAGATGGAGAAGAAAGTGGACAGAGTCAGAAGGAAACCATGTAGCTGCCAGAGGAGACAGATGCCAGAACTTTGTTGGTAGGCCATGACCTTGTGGTGATGCACAGATTAATAGAAATGGGTTAATTTCAGATATAAGAACTAGCCAATAAGAAGCATGAGCTAACAGGCCAAGCAGTGATTTAATTAATACAATTTTTGTGTGACTATTTCAGATCTGCTTATAGAAATGGGTTAATTTAAAAAGTAAGAAAGATGTAGCTAGAAATATACTTGAGCCATTGGCCAAACAGTGTATAGTTTTTGTATGATTATTCAGGTCTGGGTAATGAGGAAATGAGCAGTCTCTGGTTATTCTCTCTCTCTCTCTCTCTCTCTCTCTCTCTCTCTCTCTCTCTCATGTGTGTGTGTGTGTGAGAGAGAGGGGGGGGACTATAAATGCATATATACACACATTCAATGTCATGTACCTTCTCCTATCATTCCTCGCTTCCATTTTGAGACAAGGTCTCTCACTGAGCCTGGAGCACAGTAATTAAAAAAAAAATCAAATAGCCAGTGAGCTCCAGGGATCATCTTGCCTCTACCTTCCTAGAACTGATACTGTAGAAACATGCCATGATGGCTGCTGTTTTACATTGTTGCTAAGGATTTGAACTGCAAGCTTTTCCATCAAGCACTTTACCAACTGAGTCACTTTCCTACTCCCTAGACCTGAGATTTTATATTCAACTTGAGATTCCCTGAAATTTACACAAGAGGCCTAAATATACAATAGATATTTATAAAAGAGTAACTGAATTTAGTTTGCCGAGTAATCTGTTTCTCACTATAATTTCACTTCCTTTTGATTGAAAAAAATAATTTCTTCATTACATTTCACTTCTTTTATCACATGTTTTAAAGGTAGAATTATTACCAAAATTGAGCACTTCTTTTTGACTGTCAAAATGACTACATTACTATTATTTTTTTAATTGACACAGATTATCATTTTCCAATGATAGTGATAGGTGTTCAATAACCACATTCTCTCTTCTTGATATGTCTGTGTTCCCAAAGAAAAACTGGAAGTGAGTAAGCCCTGGATCCCAGATTTTACCGAGTCTGGTAGAAGGGCTTCAGCATTAACATGTGAAATCTCTCCTCAATGAGATCAACTGAGCAACTGGGTTTGCATAAAGTTTAAAGGATGCAGAATGACAACCTCATTGTGTGGTGCCTCATAAAGATATCACCTGTATATTGTGGAGACTCAAGATGACTTGACAGTGAATGAATCAATCCCTATAACTTAATTGATGGCACTCAGAGTTATAGTTAAATATACTTAGGAATAAATATGCAACTGTAGCATAGAAAATACCAGTCCTTTGTCCTAAGAATTTATCTAATTTATTATAAAGCAAGCCTTTGTGTTAAGAAAGTGTCCCCAATTATACAGCAACACTTTTTATTCCACAAGAAAACACGAACAATCAAATATGTCACAATTCCTTCATCTACTATTGCTTGTAACTCTTTTGAAAATTCACATGAAACAGTCACCCTTATTAAAGATTTATTAAACAGAAAGATAACTGCTTACAAATACACAGGCTGACTCATGCATCCTCTCAAATGAAATAAGTGCATATGCATATATGTATTTACACACATATATTTTAGTATATTGAGAGAAAAGTATCTTTCTCTTCCTCTCTGAACTGACTGGTTGGGCAACATGGTTTACTGGCAATAGAATCAATAGAATTTTGTTATAAGCACCTGTGATGGGCAGCACATTCATGGTATGGGAGGTCCTTCTGTCTATGTGTTGCTTTTATTGGTTAATGAATAAAGAACTGCTTTGAGACTATGGCAAAGACAGATCAGAACTAGGCAGGAAAAACTAAACTGAATGCTGGGAGGAAGAAGGGCAGAGTCAGAGAGATGCCATTGAGCCTCTGCCAGAGTTAGATCTTGAAAACTTTACCCAGGAAGCCACAGCCATGTGTCAATATACAGATTAATAGAAATAGGTTAAATTAACATAAAAGTTGACCAATAAGAAGCTGGAGCTAATGGGCCAAGCAGTGATTTAATTAACACAGTTTTTATGTGATTATTTCAGGTCTAAGCTAGTCTGGCAGCTGGGAACCAACAAGCGACCCCTCCTCTAACACATTCATCTAGGAACTACCTCTCAAAGACGGATTCCAGAATCTGAAATATCTCTCACAGACTAATTATGAGTAGTTTGCCTAAGTATTAGTACTATTTTGGGGTGCTATGGAGATCTTGGTAGGTGTGTGGGGGGTCTTGCTTGCTGATATGCATCACAAGAAGTGAATCTTTGAAGATTCTACAGAGTTCCTGGTTCCTGGTGGGTCATAATGTGACCAGCCACTCCAAAACACTTCTGATATCACAAACTGAACAGTTAGCTCCACTATGTGTTCCCAGCCATGATGAACTAAAACCATGAGGCCAAATAAATCTTCCCTCCTCTTATATTTTTTCAATTAGATATTTTGGTCATAGCTATATAAAAGTACCTAATAAGACACATCTGGGTAAATATTCTTACCTGTCATCAGTATTTTGGCCCCATGGGAATAGCCATGTTCCTGTAATCACAGAAGTTGAAAGCAAGCAAAGCAAAGCATGATATATTCTTAATGGTCCTTTTCAGCATTTGAATATGACCTTTCTAATTCTACCTCACTGACCACAGAAAGTCACCTGTATGGAGATGGAGAAAGTATAGATCCAGGCAGAGGGAAGGACTCTGAGCAGAAAGAAAACTACAAAAAAAAAAAAAAAAAAAAAACCAGAAAATCTGGAGAGAATGTAATCATTTGTTCAGGTTAGTGGAAGTAATTTACAGAGGTTTGGGGCAATGGCTTTCCAGTGTGAATGTGATAATGACAAGCAATGTCACTAAAGGTAATCACCTGGGGACATATAAATTCTATATAAACTCTACCAAGAAGTTTAAACTTCATTTTGAAGGAAATGAAGAAACAGTCATGAGTTTAAATAGAAAAGTGGTAAGATCCAATTTGTATTTTAGAATAAGTCTGGCTGCAGCAGGAAGACTTATTTTTGTGCAGTTAAAGTTCCTGTAAGAATATTCTTGTGCTGAAATCCAGTGAAAGGTTGTATCCACCACACTGCAGCAAGTAATTGGCACATGGCACTCACCTCAAAAGGGGGTCAGCCTTGTCATATAAGATGCAGGAATACTATACATGAACAGTACTAGTGGAGTTCCATTGGATCTAAAACAAAGGCATCATCTGTGACCTTGGAACACTATTAAATGAAATTATCGGAGCAAAACCAGTTGATTTCAAATTAGGGAAAGGAGAGAATAAAGCTCAGAGAGAATATATAACTTTTTAGAGACTCTTAAACGTGTTTGTATTAAAGGAAGAAGATAGCTATGAAATCCAAAATGGCTTTCCAAGTCCTTTAGAAGGAAGCAACTCAATCACTTTAAATGTTGATGCTAAGAAAATATGTAAAGATGAATAGGTTAGCCATATGACAGAGGAACAGTCAATGTGGTTGTTTTCTTTTCCTAAAAATGACGTGATCCACAGCACAGCTAAAAAGTTCTCAATTAGGAAAGGGGCACCAATGAAGTGTGAATAAGAGGCTCACAGACGTCAGTCAATGCATTTTGGTAGCAAAAAATAAAAGAAAAATTGAGGAATTTCTCTATGAGAGCTCCTACCCACCTCCCACTCCTCCAACACCAGAATTAGAAATGAGGTCTCCAATTGACTTTGCCAGCTGAGTGGCCGGGAACCAACAAGACCCTTCCCGCAACAGATTGGCGCCAATGTGGCAAACTGAAATCCACTTAAAAACCTGTGAGAGCTTAATCTTAGACACAAGAATACAGAGTTTAACACAACTTCTTGCTCTTTGCTGGCAGCTTGCCACAGCTCCTTTAAGAGAGATTTCCTGACTCAGTTACAGCAGAAGAAAAGCAGTGGTTTTGAAATGCCAGCTTTATGGGATGTGCTGCCAGCATGACCTCTGGCTGTGGGGACAGAACATTTGGATGAGGTTTGTGAGAAAAGTGCTATGATTTGCTTAGTAGCAAACTGGACCGGCTGAGTGCCTGGAAGTGGGGCAGTGCCCCTGGGGCTCAGAGGCATAAGCAGCTCTGCTATTTGGGCTGGGCAGAGCAAGCACTGATTTACCAGATTTGACTTAGTAATGGCACAACTTAAATTTTAAGAAGCACTTAGCATTTTAAAAAGTACTCCTGGACAGTAAATGATTACAGATATGCAATAAAGCCAAATCCACATGAAAAAAGACCTATAAATGGGTCACAGTGTTAGATAAATGTACCTAGGCTTGGGAGAGAGAAAAAAATAATGTAGACAGTTATAAAAATAAGTAAATGGTTTTTTAAAAAGGTAAATTCTTTAAAAAAACAGAGTACAGAAAGAAAAATAAGCTACATAAATATGGAAAATTCACAGAGTCTGGATTATATATACTATTGTGTTATCTTTGAATTATTTTACTGTAAATAAGCTAAGTACAGAGAGAGATTTCATTGTATGGGCTGCTAAGATAAACCAACATAAAGGCATTTTGACTTCAAAATTTGAGTCTAAGGATATGTTGCTTCGAAAAAGAGGTTTTTCTTTTGTCTCCACAGAGGATGAGAACTTATGGATTCATTCCAGGCTAATATGGTTTGATGGACCAAAAGCCCCTGAAAGGTCTGTGAACACCCAAAAAAATACTCTGAAAAATTACTTCACCCAATAAACAGCAGGAAGCAGTTTGGAGATAAATAACTATGCCCATATTCCTAAATATTGTCTATCGATGTTTGTTTACATTTAAAGGTGGATATGCTATAGAGATTTGCATTGATGTGGATCTTGCTTTATTGGTACAAATTTAAGGTCAATTTTGTTATATGTATATTTCTGCTCTTTATTGAGGTATTGTGATTGTGTATTCATTTAAAAATGCAATGTTTAATTAAAAATACAGCTTAATAGATAGTCATACATAATAGTCACAGTTGTAGTCATGTTAGTTAGATTTTCTAGATGTATAGAGATATATTTCAGTTAGATAGGTATTCTTCAAATCTTTCAGAGACCTTCAGAATATGGCATTTAAAAGGTTTAAGAACTTAAGACTTTTCATTACAATGAGATACAACTGCTCCTGGCAGCACCAAGCTACTTCAAAAAGATGATGGGCTAGAATCCACTAATGAGTGAGTACATACCATATTCATCTTTTTGGGTCTGGGTTACCTCGCTCAGAATGGTGTTCTCTATTTTTATCCATTTGCATGCAAAATTCAAGATGTCATTGTTTTTTACCACTGAGTAGTACTCTAATGCATATATGTTCCACACTTTCTTTATCCATTCTTCCATTGAGGGGCATCTAGGCTGTTTCCAGGTTCTGGCTATTACAAATAATGCTGCTATGAATATAGTTGAACAAATGCTTTTGTAGTATGATAGGGCATCTCTTGGGTATATTCCCAGGAGTGGTATTGCTGGATCTTGGGGTAGGTTGATCCCAAATTTCCTGAGAAACCACCACACTGATTTCCAGAGTGGTTGCACAAGTCTGCATTCCCACCAGCAATGGATGAATGTTCTCCTTACTCCACATCCTCTCCAGCAAAGGCTATTATTGGTGTTTTTTTTTTATTTTAGCCATTCTGAAAGGTGTAAGATGGTATCTCAAAGTTGTTTTGATTCTAGCCATAAACAAAGGACATTGAGCCTATAGTTGGTGATCCTAGAGAAGCTAATTAGAAGGTGAACCTTAAAGAAAAAAAATATGTAGGTATCCTCCTAAATATTGAAAGTATACAAGATTTCCAGGCAAAAATTGAGAGCTTGGGGGTGGGGGTGGGACAGGGGTAAGGGGAGATGGGGAGAGAGAAGTGAGAAGGGGAGGATGGGGAGAGCTTGGGGGAATGGGACAGTTGGAATGTAGGAGGAGTGGATATGGGAGCAGGGAAGTATTTATCTTAATTAAGGGAGCCATTTGAGGGTTGGCAAGAGACTGGACTCTAGAGGGGTTTCCAGGTATCCAAGGAGATATCCCCAGCCTATTCCTTGAGCAGCTGAGGAGAGGGCACCTGAACTGGCCCTATACTTTAGCCACTCTGATGAATATCTTGCATTTCACCATAGAACCTTCATGTGGCACATGGGAGCACTGGACTGAGCTCCCAAGGTTCATATGAGGAGCAGAAGGACAGAGAACATGAGCAAGGAAGTCAGAACCATAAGGGGTGCGCCCACCCACTGTGACGGTGGAGCTGATCTAATGGGAACTCTCCAAGGCCAGCTGGACTGGGACTGATGGAGCATGTGATCAAACCAGACTTTCTGAACGTGGCTGACAATGAGTGTGGACTGAGAAGCCAAGGACAATGGCACTGGGGTTTGATTCTATTCCATGTACTGGCTTTGTGGGAACCTAGTCTGTTTGGATCCTCACCTGGATGGAGGGGGAAGGTCCTTGAACTTACCACAGGGCAGGGAACACTGACTGCTCTTTGGATTGGAGAGGGAGAGGGAGGGAAGGTGGGGGAAGGGGAGGGAAATGGGAGGAGGGGAGGAGGTTAAAATTTGTAATAATAATAATAATAAAAAGATGATGGGCATCAAGGAGGTTCCTTATGGAGTTGGTTAGCAATTTCGACAAGAAATTGCTATTGCCCCAACTGCTTAGACTGGACATGCAGGGCTCACAGAGAAATGACTGTTGAACTTGCTGAAAAGTGAGACGATCCTGTTCTCTGTTGGGGTTCCTGTTTCAGGAAAGAGTCTACAAGACATTCTGCCAGACACAGAAAAATATGATAGACAAACTGCCACTATAGGCAGAACTGATTTTGAAATTTCCTGCTTCATGGAAAAGGTTGCTGGATACTGTGGGCCTATAGGTTGAAGATGGGTGCCCCAACGGTACAGAGGAACTTTGGGTGACTGTCTAGGTAGCAAGATGTCTCTGTCAATTTTAGAGTTTTAGAAGTTGCTTACAAGATACTTCCTGTTTACTTAGGTAATATTATATCCTTCTGGAGTCTTTAATGGAGTTGAAGAATAGATAGTTATAGTTTTCCTTACTTATGATACCACATAAAGTAGGTATAAATGTTGTAACTGTAATTCTTGCTTGATACTTGTTTTGTTATATGTAATTTTACTATGTTAAAGTTAAAACCTTCCTTTTTATTTAAACAGAAAAGGGGAGGTGATTTGGGAACCCCCTCTGTGTGTTGTAAATACCATTAATGAATAGAGAAACTGCCTTGGCCTGTTGATAGGGCAGAACTTAAGTAGGTGGGGAAAATGGTACTGAATTCTGGGAGAAGGAAGGTGGGGGGAAGAAACCATGGAGTCACTGGATATAGACATTGGGAACATTACCCAGTAAGCCACTACCACGTGGCAATACACAGATTAATAGAAATGAGTTAAATTAATATCTAACAGTTAGCCAATAAGAAACTAGAGCTAATGGGTCAAACAGTGATTTAATTAATACAGTTTCTGGGTGATTATTTTGGTTCTGGGCAGCTGAGATGAACAAGTGGCTGCCCCCTGCAATACAGAAACAGTGGGTTGGAGACTAATAAAATAAATCCCCTTGATGTACATGGGATGGCATGAATGACTAAATAGTCACATACATATCATAGACAAGAGCTAGATTGGGAATGACCTGAAGAATGCCAAATAGATTTGAATGAATGCTCTGTTGAACTGGAGTAAATGGGCAGTGCTGGGTGCTAGCCATGGTCCTGACAAACAACAGGAACTTCAGCCTCTCTCTCCATGGAGTCATACTTATCCATGAGGTTTTGTTGCAGCAGGAAGAGAATTTGGATCCAAATGTTATAATCTGGCATCTAGTGTAGATCTAGAATCTAGTCTAGAATAAATAATAAGTATCCAACTGATACTGTGGGATGAAAGAAATTAGTAACTTAAGAAGGGAAGATTGTATTAAAATAAGAAATAGCGCCGGGCGGTGGTGGCGCACGCCTTTAATCCCAGCACTCGGGAGGCAGAGGCAGGCGGATCTCTGGGAGTTGGAGGCCAGCCTGGTCTACAAGAGCTAGTTCCAGGACAGGCACCAAAGCTACAGAAAAACCCTGTCTCGAAAAACCAAAAATAAAATAAAATAAATAATAAAATAAGAAATAGCAATCAACTGTGACTCATTCTCACTGAGTCTCATCTCAACGTGCTCAACCAGTATTTTTAGAATATTATGTCTTTACTATAACATTTACTAAGGTATTTAGTACTTTTTACTCAAAAGTTTAAATTTTGGATGACTAAAAGATCCAAATTTTTTACATAGTTCATATTTTTGTTTATATTGCATTTATGTGCTAATTTTTCTGCCGTCATTTTTATAGAACTATAGAGATAATCCACTGCCTAATTGTAATAGTCAAGGGCTCCACCGCTGACTTATATCTCTGATCTAATTTACTCGTTTTTCAACACATGTTTTCTAATATTCATATTCTAAGTGTTTACATAGGATGCTCTGAATATCTGTTAATTTAATTTAGACAAATCCAATTATTTAAAAGTAAACTGTACTTCAGAAAATATAGAATACAGAATGTGACTTTAAATTCCATTGTGAAAGACCAAATATAAAATATAAAGAGGTAAAGAAAGAGGGAGTAGAGAGCGGTGAAGGATAGTATTCTGATTAAATAAGTCCATGATAGGGTCTTCATACAAGTATTATGGAATATAATCTGCTTTATAGATCCTCAGTGTGCCCAAAACCCTTGAAGAGACATTCACAGTATTGAATGTGATGATACCTCTATGATTCATACAAGTGTCTCTGCATATTCATAATAACACAGTTCTCTTATTATTCTCCCTTCATATACACTGGTGAATATAAAAGGAATTGTGTAGGTGCATAATTGGTGAGCAGCTCAACATTGTGACCTCTATTGTATTCAATCTCTCCCACTTTCTTCTCTCATTGTGAAAGGGTATGCCACCGTCTTAGTGATATGTTTTGCTTGGTGTTTATATTATGTCTTGAGGAGTGATATTGACTAAAAATAATTATTGGCAAGCTCTTCAGCTTGGTTAGTGTAAAGACTTCACTTTTTTTGGTGAATGCTTTATTTTGTATTTACATTCTGCAATCACAGAGTATTTATTATGAACCGTGATGTACTATTGCAAAACAAACTTTACTTAACCCCATAGCAACCCTATAAAGGAGGTACAAACATAATTTTCCGAGTGAGAAAACTGAAGATGGAACCAACAAGATCCATAAAGTTGTACAGAGACAGTCTGACTCTAACTCTAGTATCTGTAGCAACCATGCTGGGCTGCAGCCCACACATCAGTTGTCACCAAGGAAATTCATCAGAAGCTAATTCTCAGCATACTCTGGATATTCTATCCTCCCTTCCTCCCTGCCTCTATTTTCCCTCCCTCCCTCTATTGACCCATCCATATCCCTATTCCTCTGTTCACAGTATATTATAATACACATTCTTTCCCCAAGCTACAATTTCTCTAGGATGGACATTTTATCTACTGTAACCCTTTGCTCAATAAAAGGTCTCAATATAAAGCCTCCTCCTTGATTCCTTTGGGAAAATAGAGAATTGTTACCTGCCTATCTTACTCAAACTGCTGGTAATGTAAAAGTTGACTTAGGAAGTCATATAGGGTGTTTCTTGCTGAGATTCATGGGATGTGATATTGTATTATGCACCCCAGCTGCAGAGACTAGCCATCTTTTACTTACATTGGGCACAACAGTCTATTTTCAAGGAATTGTTAAAATATTCTGAGCTGGAGTTAAGTGAAGAGCAGTGAGCCCACCAATGTCTCTAGTATGTATGTATACCTTTTTAATGATTCTTCTCAACTACTAAAGGCTCAGAGCACCATATCCATACCAGTACTGCTCCTCATGAGTGAAGAGCCATTTCATCCAGAGAGCAAGCACAACGATATAGCTACAGAATAATCTGAATTGGAAGGTACCTGGAGATATAACAAGAAGCACAAAGAAAGGAGGATAAAGGTAGCCTGAGTAATTGCCTTCTTTGCAGAGACAAATCAGGAGAGCTTCTGTTCTAAGAATTTTTATAGAGGAGACTATTTCCATGACAACTGAGTACTTAGTTATTCTAATTGTGGAAGAGACAAAGCATCTGAAAAGTGAGAAAATACGTTCCAGGCACACAGAATAAACCATGGCTAAACTAGGAATATTGATATTTCATTAAAACCACTGAAATCAGCCACCATACATTTTTTATCTTAATTCAATCTAAAATAAAGTGACAGCATTTCTTGAGAGCCTTTAAATCATTTCCAATGAGATATAAGCTCCTGAAATTGGCTTGAGGTGCAGGAAATGTTACATAACCGCACAACCATAACTGGAGGTAAAATTGATTAAGGAAAACAGGAAGCAACCTCCAGAACAAATCGAATGGGAGCATCACAAAACCACGTTCTTTAAATTTAATGCTCATTGAACTATCCAGTATATCAGAATAGTAATCTCCCATTTATGTGTACAAAAATATGTAAGAAATATTTTTCTAAGATTTATTTAAAAACTGCCAGGTATGGTGGTGTGCACTTTTATACCAGCTCTCAGGAAGCAAAGACAGGTGGATTTCTCTGAGTTCTAAGCCAGCTTGATCTACATAGTGAGTTCTAGGAAAGCCAGAGCTACACAGAAAGACACTGTCTCAAAAGCAAATAAACAAACAAACAAAAATAAAACTGGCTAATGCAATCTAAGGTGCAGAAAGTTGACTTGAACTAACAAGTCTGGTCTAAATTTAAACAAAATATGAAGATGACAAGGACCTCTAATGCTAGCCTATTTACACACATATGGATGGGTTTACCTTGGAGGAGTCTACTCAATTTTGTAAAACGTTGTCTTAAAACCTTAACTCCCTTCATAATTTCCATGAAAAACACTAGCCATTAACCTTTCAGGTTCTCTGCTGAAACCTGAACATATATGCTTTTGGAAACTTGCATGTTCAAGTGCATGCCCACTAAAGTTGGCAGACTCTGACCAAGCTCTACTTCAGTCATTTCAGTCATTTCCTAGCTATTGATCTTGAAAGCTGTTCTTCAAGAGCACTGAGCCTTATTTTCCTAACCAACTCAAAAGAATGAAAAACGTCCATTTAATATGCACCCTGAATGCATGTATTGTGTATCTCCAATAGATCAGGCAATATAAAGTTAAAATAAGTCACCACATTTTGGGGCACACCATGAAATATTATCTAGGTTATATGTGCTTGATGTGTTACCCCATCAGTTCTCTTATCAAGAGATAAAAACATTGTGCAAACTTAAAGTTTGGAGGAGCAGTTTATCTTAGGAAGGTGGGAGGTCATTCTGAGTGAACCACGCTGAAGATATCTTACAAAAAGAGTGTGCTGAATGACAGAGAGAGGTGGGGATATGTGTGGAAGGAAGGGATAGAAGGCGAGTGAATATGTGCTCCAGTCTCAGGACTTGAAGGATTACTCAAGGCCCAACAAAGGCGGGTTCTTGAATAAATGCTGGAAAAGATAAAGTTGGGGAGAGAAGTGAGGGCAACATTTCAGCATTCAATGTATCTCGTCGGGAAATTGGGGCTTTTTTTATTTAAAAAAAAAAAACTAGAAAATTGGACAATAGTGAACAAGAATAACCCAATCACACATTTCCCCTAAAAATACAACAGATTTCTACTACAAAACTTAATTTCAGAAAAGTGCTGGTTAAATAATTCCTAGTGCATGAATTTACTCAAAGCCTCCTGATGAATTCAGAAGTTAGGTGGAAATAAGATTATTAATTTGTCCCCTAGGACTTGTTCAATTTCATAAGTAACATTCTGCTTTCCAGGAATCCTCTCGCTCTTGCTTCAACTATAGAACCCTAATTTCTTAGGAATCTCCAGGTTTGATTTCTGAAAATTCCTGATCTTCAGGACTCCTTTGGACTGAGGGCAAACCAAAATGAGATGGCCAATAACTCAATAACTCTAACTCTACTTGCATGACTAAAAAGGCAGATGGCTCCCGGCTACACTGGGAATGCTGAGCTGTCCTCTATTTCCTTAAGTAATGGTATATCTCATGATCTCAGGAAGTTGAAGCTGAATTACATCAGTGTAACGAAGAAGAGACTATCAAGAGAGTCAGAAGTTTACATTAACACACACACATTTCCAAATAAATTTGATTTTTTTACAGCCTACTTTCATGTAGTTTCACTGACAGCAAACTTTGATTTAACACTGTAGAATGTTCTACACTGTGCTATAGTCCAAAATGAACTTAGGTGACAGTTGAACCAAAGTTCAAGTGTTTGGCTCTCTCTCAAACATGCAAAAACAAGGGAGGAGTATGATAAAGTTTTAGTGATCGTGGCTTTTGCTTGCTTTAATGAAGTTCCTTGTCACCTGAGAAAAATGGAGTATCTACCTGGGAGAAAAGAGGAAAAAGTAGAAGAAAAATAAAAAGGAGAATGAATGTCTGTTCAATAATGTTGTACCCTACGGAGTCAGAAAAAGAGAGCACTTGCAAAAACTGAAATTACTTTTAACATCAACCTCTAAATCACATATAAAATCGACTTTTTTTCTGGTGAAGGGCACGAATGAGCCTTTCCTTCATAGAGTAGAGACATACACAGAACATAAGACCCCCAATCAACACCCTGTGCATCACTGAGAACTGGGAAGAAGATAGAGCCACAGTTGTCATGTTAGCCCATGTGGGCTGCTGTACCAAGAGACACAGGACTGAGTGATTTATAAACAACAGAAAGGTGTTCCTCATAGCTCTGAGAGTGGGAAAGCTCAAGATCATAGAGATGAGTGCTCACTCTCCTGAAAAGATAGGGCCTGACTTGACCCTTATGTCCTAAACACTTCCTAAAGGCCCCACATCTCAGCTCCATTGCATTGAGCTTAGATATACACCTGGGCATTCCAAGAGGAATCAAATGGTCTAGGTATAGTAATCATTTTTCACTGAAACACCAAAGTAGTGTCATTATAGAATGACTCCATATAAGGATATTCTGGATGTATAACCCAGCAGGACAGACCAGTGGCTGTGCAGTGTCTGAGGGAAACTGAAAATTTGGGATATTCATTTGTTACAGTGTTTATGTAATGTCTCTTCTATGGAAAAATAATAAAAATATGTTCATGCTATTCTTTGAATTTTCCATTTATTGCCTCTATTAAATAAATAAATAAACAATAAAATTACCTAAAAGCTATATTAATTTTCTAAACACCATTTCATTGTTTTCTCGGGAACTTGTTTAACTTCAATGCACTTTAGCTATTCTATAGGCTGTGTGGCATTCATTTAAAGCTCCTTCTCTCCTTCTCCATCTCTCCCTCTCTGCACTCCCATCCACATTTGGTTTGGATAAAGGATATCATGATGTAGACTTGTTACAAAGCCAAAGATGACATTGAACTTCTGATCCTTTTGCCTCTACCTCTCAAGTGCTGTGATTTTAGGCATGTATTACTGTGCCCAGTTTATATGGTGAGCTCAACCATCAGGCTTTCTGAACATGAAGCAAACAATTTACCAACTGGGCTACATCCCAGCCCTTCTATCCTATAACTTTCTTGATGCATTTTGTTAGGACAGAATTATAGCTTGCCATTTTAGTGCATTTAGTTTTCTACTAACTCACACTGTGTGTGTGTGTGTGCATGTGGGAAGATTTTGAAAGACTTTTAATTATTCACATTAAATATATATATATCTTATATATATATTATATAGTATATATAAATATAGCTTATATTGGGCCAAAAAATGGTTTTTTGGTGGTTGCTTTCAAGACTAGAGATCTCAGGTTGATCCCTTGATAGAAGGAGAGAACTAATTTCTGCAAGTTGTCCTCTGACCTCTAAATACTCAGAATGGCATGAGAATTCTCCACATACCCTCATATAAACAAATAAACAAATATAACAAAAATTGGACATATATATACATACATACATACATAATACATTATTATTCTGTTACTGAATAAGTCACTTACATTTAAAAATCGTAAGACAGATAGCAAAAAAAATAACTAGCCGGGCGGTGGTGGCGCACGCCTTTAATCCCAGCACTCAGGAGGCAGAGGCAGGCGGATCTCTGGGAGTTCAAGGCCAGCCTGGGCTACAAAGGGAGTTCCAGGACAGGCTCCAAAGCTACAGAGAAACCCTGTCTCGAAAAACAAAACAAAACAAAAATAACTATTACCATATAGTCCTAATATAGTGAGCTTTAAATGTGGGTGTAATACACTTTCATAATAACATCATAGTTGAGTTTTAATTGTGCTGAGAAATAACAGTTTTGTGCAAATTCAAAAATAGTAAAGTTAGCAAAACTTTGGATTATATGTAATAGGTTACTGTGCATAAAATATATGAAATACTTAAATTGGATATGTAAAAGCTACATTTTGATGTCTGCTGAAATTATTCAATGACATAATCATACATCTAGAGAATATATAGATAATGTTTTTCTTGAGTAAAGTTTACTGGATGTTCTCCAGTTTTATGTATCATGTCTCACATTAAACAATAAAGAGAGGTAAGAGTAAAAATTCATTGGACCCTAGATTCTTAGGAGAGAGATTCTTGTTTATCTGTCTGTGTTTTGTTTGTTTTGAGAAATGCATGCTAATATTTTAAATGTTATACATGTGACAAGAAATCCTGTTTGGTAGCTTCTCATTGAATTTTGACAAGAATTATAAAGTGTATGAAAATCTGTATAAAGTATGTTGTGATAAAGAAATACTATATAAGGCCAATTTCACACATCTATATCTTACTGAATAAATAAATCCAGTAATCAATTTCTTGTCTACTAATGTCCTGGAACAATGCATGAATAAGTCAGCAAATTGCAGAATGATTCTTATGTGAAGATTCACTTTGCCTTTCAATTGAGATTTATCCTAATTATCTTCCCTAATCCTGATAGAGTGTCAAAAAATACCAGGATCTGCTCACATCCTTACTATGTTGGGGGTATATGGTAATAGTTATTGGTTTCTTTCTATCTGTCTTATGCTTTTTAAATGTAAGTGACTTATTCAGTAACAGAATAATAATGTATGTATGTATGTATGTATATATATATATATATATATATATATATATGTCCGATTTTTGTTATATTTATTTATTTGTTTGTATGTGGGTATGTGGAGAATTCTCATGCCATACTGAGTATTTAGAGGTCAGAGGACAACTTGCAGAAATTAGTTCTCTCCTTCTATCAAGGGATCAACCTGAGGTCTCTAGTCTTGAAAGCAGAGGTAACAACTTCATTCTAATGATACAGACTCACACATTGTAACCTCTGCCTTCTTCTGCTAGTACCAGTGGTAAGTCACAGGGACAATTCATCCCCTGTTTAACAAATAAATGGTGTTGTAATGTTGCTTAAGATTTTCAACTTGAAGGCAAACAAGGATACATTTTAACCATCCAATAGTGGAAGAAGTACCAATCAATAGAAGGGTTGTTTGTCCGTTGCAGATAATGGACAGTTGAGCAGGAGCTCAGATGAAAGGTGACCACTTTAACTCAGCACAAGAGAGAATTTGGGCAGTGGGAACAGCAAGATGTTCCCAGAGCCAGAACCATCTGGTGTCACTGAACATTTTCCTAAGGAGGATCAAATAGTCTTCAAATATGGGCCATCTATCTCCTAAATTCAAAGACTTGACATACTCTTTCCTTTTGAAGGAGTTCCAGAGCAAACAGGTTTATGTGCTCAGTGGTCATGTGACTAAAGTGAATTACAGAAGAAATCAAAACTACTGCCTGTATTAGCTAATGCTAGGTGTATAAAATCCATATGCCTAGTACCATATGTCAATAACAGTATCTTGGTAAACATTTCCTACAAATAGATTAGCAAATGAATTGCCTTAGGACCGCCATAATTAGTTTACCTTGATCTATTCATTTTGTCTGGTTTTAGGTGAAAGCTCTGTCCAACAATTATTATTACCATATGCTGCTTCTCAGCACTTCCCTACTTCCCTATCATCCTCCAGATGGAGTGCTGTGACATTTCCCAATGAAGAGCATTGGTCCTATTGTGTTTAAACACATTTAACCTCCCAATAACTACCTGAGCCAATGCAGTCAGGCTAAGGAACAGGCAACAGAATACCTATAGGTTGTTGGAGAGCTGTTTGCTTGCCTAAGCTCATAAAAATAATTTTGAATATGTTACAGGGACTGTGATCTGTAAATGTATTTTCTGATAATACTATGTTCTATAAGGACTCAGATTAGGTATTTTGTCTGTGCCAGGAAAAGTATTTTGTCATCTTCCTAGTGATAAGAGTGAGGACAACAGAATAGTTCTTTCCTCCTCCATGTGTCACTAAGGGGGCCCATTCATGTGCAAATATCTAGAAGGAAGAATGGCTGACATCTCTTTGTGAAGTTGCTGACACCATTGTGTGATGCATATTTGTTCATTTAGATGCTTATTCAAAACCTACATTTTGACTGCCTGCCCTATGCCCAGCAAAGTTCTAGGCAAAATGGTGAACAGATAATTCTGGCTCATGTGGGATGAATGTACTATATGGAAGATGAGAAGCACACTAATATGTAAGCAAATCAATAATATGGGCCTGTAAAGAGTTTTATTAGTATAATAAAGTGGACACAGTAGATATAAAGAATGAAGAGGGAAATGTCAGGCCAGGGAATGCCATCCAGGGTAAATATCTGTCCAATGGTATCCTGTGTCATTGTCCTTCAAAGACAGAAGAGAACAAATGGAGAAGCTGGGAGCAGAAAGGAATGTTTCACAGTTCTCCATGTACCAGTTGCCTTCCATCGTACAAGAAAACTTAATACATTGCATGATTAGGCTCTTGAACCAATAAGAAAACAGATGCAGCTTGCCTAAGTTCACACACAATAGGAAGGGGTCAAATTGGTTTTTCCCCTCTAATGTGCTTATAAAGACAAATCTCTCACTCCGTCTACATTACTAAATGTATACATTATTTTTAGAGTGTTCATTTTTAATTTGACTTTTCCACAAATGAAGGTAATTAAACGACCTTTATTCCCAATTTCTTTGTTAATATATCATACCCATTCATTCACTTGTTAAAACTGCTGTAAAAATATACCTCTAGCTGGTCCAAATGAGTGGCTTGAATGACAGAATGCCAGTGTTACATTTCTGGAAATGTGAACCTACATAATGGCAGCATCCTTTCTTGGAACTGTGAGGACAGAATCTCCTCCAAGTCTGTCTCCTAAATCCTGGTGCCCTCAACTGATGTAGGAGTGTCTTCTTTCTATGTTTTGCTTTTATTGGTTAATTAATAAGAAACTGCTTGGCCTGATAGGTCAGAACATAGGTGGGTGTAGTAGACAGAACAGAATGCTGGGAAGAAGGAAAGTGAGTCAGACGCCATAGCTCTCCTCTCTGAGATGGACTCAGGTTAGAATATTCCTCGGTAAGCCACCACCACATGGTGCTACACACATTAATAGAAATGGGTTAATCAAGATGTGAGAGTTAGCCAGTAAAAGGATAGAGCTAATGGGCCAAGCAGTGTTTAAAAGAATACAGTTTGTGTGTTGTTATTTCCAGGCATAAGCTAGCCAGGCAGCCAGGAGCTGGGTGGCAGGAATGCAGCCTGCTGTTCCTCCTACATTCAACCATGATAGACACTATAGATGGCCATCCTTACTGTGTACCCCCTTCTAGGGACTTACACAAAATAGGTCATGTTTGATTAGAACCCAATATGATTTACTGAATGCAACAGTTTTCAGAAACCTGACATTCTATGGTAACGAGCAGTAGAAATTCAATTTTTCATTTTTCAAAGACGTACTTCAGCCCCAAATAAAACAGACATAATTTTTTTAATAAAATAGGGGTTTCCTAGTTCATTTTCTTGTGCCTGCAATAAAACCTTGATTGAAATCAACTCAGGGGAGAGCAGAGTTTACTTAGCTTACAGGTCACAACTCTACCATTAAGCAAAGCCCTACAGTAGGTCAAGGCAGGAACCCAAAGTTAGGAAGAAAGATAGAAACAATGGAGGAATGATGTTTACTGGCTCGCTCTTTACAGCTCACTTGTTTTCTTATAGAATCCAGGACCACTGGCTCAGGATTGTCACAGTTCACAGTGAGCTGAGACCTTCCATATCAGTCATGGTAATAAGAGCAAGTTTTTAGTTCAAGCTTCCTACTCAGGTCATTTTATATTGTGTCAAGTTGATAAAAACTAACAAGCATAATTAATCCCTTGTCAACTTGACCCAGAGATATATCAATATTAAACTATAACCTTCTTTTCTTGTTCATTTTTGAGGACTTGTATTATTATCACAACTCAAAAACATTATAACTTTAAAAGTCTTAGAGTCTTTTTTAAAAAATCCAACACTTCAGAAGTCATATGACTCTTTGAAAGGCCTAAGGTTCTTAACTGTGGGATCCTGTAAAAGCCTAAATAAGTCACACACTTTTTTTCTATAATGCAGCTACAATCAAATCAAAGCAAAACCAGTATTTAATAGTGTAAGTAGCTCAACGTCTGATATCTGTTACATGCTCATGAATTTCTAGGTTCCAAAGGGACTAGGAAGCCCCCCTTTCTAGCTCTGTCACCCACAACACACAAAACTTATTTCATTGGCTCAAACTGGCTCTCTACCTCATCTACCACTGTCTTTGATGTCCATCCATTGTCCTGGCATCTTCAATATACTGGGGTCTCTACTGTAATTGAATACAAATTACAACAATGAGCTCTCCTTAGAGAGACTCTCATCCTAAGATACAGTAACAGGTCCCAACTGCTTGATATGTACCCTTAGTGTTCTCTAGATCATATCTCCCATGTGTTGGCCCTGAAGAAATACTTCTCAGATTTCACCTCAACAACCTACATTTCACTCAGCAAGTCCCCACAGGGCAGCTCACTAAACTCCAAGTCCTCAAAAGCTTTTCCAGCCCCAAGTTGAAAATACTTCCAAAATTCTCCCAAAAGCAACATGGTGAGTACATAATAGAGCATTTTCATAACTTTTTCTTGCAGTTTTATTTGATGCAGTCTTTTGTTTACTGTTTAAAGTAATCCTCAAAGTAAATCAAAATTTTCTCTACTGTGGTCACTAGACTCCAAGGTAGCTCATGTTAGCACATGGTTTACTTTTCTATATACATAAAGATGTACATGTATAAAATGTCTCTGCTTCCTGAAGCTTCATGCCCAAGACTCAGGTCCCCATGGTCAAAAAGTTCTGAAACTGGTAAGTGGAAACAATGTGTACAACCAATACACCTGTTGTTTGTTCACCGTTCTATAAAGCATGATGAAATCTCTCACTGTTCCTCATACACAAGGGGGATCTTTTGTACAGAGAGTTCTTTGTGCTATTCTTTTCTTTATACATGCAAATGCACATTCAGAACACTATGCTCCATCTGATCTTTCTTAATAATATCAGCTGCAGAACCTCATTCAACACAGGTACTCTAATATGGTTATTTAAGAGTCCTTTGTAAAGTCTCTATTTTACCTTAGTTTAGCCTGCTTTAACAAAATCCAACAGAATGAGTAGCTTCTTAACAACAGAAATGTATTTCTTACAGTTCTGTGGGCATGAATTCTGATATCATGGAACAAATATGGTCAGATACTAATCTGATGTAGTGACTGACTTTCTCTTCCTCTTGGTGTACTATAGCAATGTAACATGAAGGCCTGCTTGTTGGTGTTTCTGTCTGCCCATTTCCCCAGCTGTTTAGTCCCAGAGAAAATCACACAGAGAGTCTATATTAGATATAAACTGATTGGCCCATTGGCTCAAGCTTCATATTAGCTCTTATAACTTATATTAACTCATTATTCTAGTATATGTTAGCCTCATGGCTCAGTACCTTTTCAGTGGGGCAGGTCACATCCTGTTTCTTTGGTGTCTGGACAGGACTGGGGAAAGAGATTCCTTCTTCCCAGAATATTCCTGTTCTCATTGACCTGCCTCTACTTCCTGTCTGGTTGTTTCACCTATACTTCCTGCCTAGCTACTGGCCAATCAGCATTTATTTAAAATGTAATAGAAAGAATACAGAATTGTCCCACACCATAGCACTCCCTGACAAAGGCAACTTAATGAGTATACCCATTAAAGAGTATAGCCCATCATTATGAAAAATTCAAGGTACGGATCTGAAGCAGCTAGTCTCATCTCATGCATAATAAGAATTAAAAAGCAATTAATTCATATTTCTGCTCAATCCCTTTTCTCATTTTTACAGTACAGGATTCTGCCCATGGAATGGTACCACCCAACAGTAGGTATATCCTTAATTAATGAAATCAAGATAATTTCCATACATATGACAAATGGCTTCTCCCAGGTGATTGTAGATCCTGGCAAGTTCATAATTAACAGCAATACCCACAAGACCCATTCTTGGCTTGCAGGCTTCTTTCTCCTGGCTGTGTATTTATATGGTAGATTGAGAGCAGAAAGGCCCTGTGAAGTCCCTGTCATAAAGCCATTGATGCCAACTTGGGGACTTTACACTTATTTTTAAATTACTAACAAAAGGTTCTATCTCATAATATTATTCTATTATGGACTATAATCTCATTATATGAATGTGGCAACAACACAAACTGCAGCTCACACCATGTACCATAATTCATTATACAATTATCTACTTGTGAGGCTTTCTCAAATACTTGGCAGTGATTTTTCTCTCATCAGGAGTTACATGGTATATTGGCTCTCAAAGCTATAAGCAGTGTGAAAACAGAGCAATCCTTAGTAATCTATCATCGAGAATTTCCTTCCTCCATTGTCAAGGAAGCTCAACACATGATCTACCTTTAAACACGGTCACTAAGAGCTTTAGGAAACAGACTTTCTTTACAAACTTCATTCAGTTCCTTTCAGAGCTGGAGATTGAGCCTTTTCAATCAAGAGCCAAAGTTTCCTCATGAGTAAAATAGAGATGCTGATTATAGCTATCTATTAGGATTGTAGGAAGACTGGTTTCGAGAAGCTGTTGCTGAAAGAAACAGGGAAAACTAATTGGAACTCTTTGTAAATATGATCTATTTTATCATGATTATCCAGGCTTCCTCTACCTTATTTTTGCTCTACCTTTTTAAATTCATCAGTGGACTTCCTCTAATTGGCTAGTGTCGCTAGTTAATACCGCTGCTTTGTGATGCCCTTAGTGCCAATTCTGCCAACATAGTGCCTTCAATTCATTCTCATCACTGAGATACTGCTAATGAAACCAGAGGAGCAAATTGGGAAATGGTGCAAAGTAGACAACAATGGAAGATACATCATCACTAGCTGTAGATTAGAAAGTGGGTAGAATCTGCTTTGGCAAGATGCTAAGACAAGAATTGAATTTTTTTTTAAATTACCAAAATAGTTAATGTCCAGTGACAGCTGATGAAAATAATTTTAGGAAACTACATTTTCTGTTACTTTTTTATTATGAACAGAGAAGTACCAAAGAATAGAAGAATATCTTTAAGAGCTTAAAGCATGAACTTGCTAAGTAAAAGAATTCTAGCTAAGGGATTTACCGAGTGGTAAGCAGGGAAGTGAAAACTTGGGTTTCAGAAATCAAGAAGCAGTGACAAATCTGCACAGATATTAAAGTCATGAACTTGTAAGGTACAGAATGACTTTATAAGTCTGAAACTGAAGGTGTAATATTTTTTTATTGACCACTGATAGTAAGAAAAAAGAGTTCTCAGTTTTTATCATATGAATTTGATATCTTGATCCTGAATTTGAAATACATAGTAACCTATTAATTGTGTTGGAAAGTGTACATTATGATAAAATATTACATTTCGATGCTACTTCAACGGTTCTATAGCCTGAACATATTAACTCATAAGAGAAAATAAAAATCCACTTTAATGTTTATTTTATTTTATTAACATTGACGTGGGATTCCCTTTGTATTCCAGAACTTTACCCAGTAAGCCACAGCTACATGGCAATACACAGATTAATAGAAATGGGTTAAATTCATATTTGAGAGTTAGCCAATAAGAAGCTAGAGCTAATGGGCCAATCAGTGTTTTAATGAGTATAGTTCCTGTGTTATTATTTCAGGTCTAAGCTAGCCAGGCAGTTGGGAACCAACAAGAAGCCCATTTTACTATATAACATATTCTCTCCTTTTAAATAAAAATAAAAAACATATAAAAATACATTTATTTTAAATAAAAGAAAAAGAAAATAATACAATTTCTAAAATGTTTACAATATTTTTTTTAATTACAGATTCACACAATTAGAAATTTTTAAAGAAGTAAATTCTTTTAAGTAGAATTGATGTCCATAGTCTAATGTCCAAACAGGTAAGTGATATTAGGAAATGCAATGATAAACTGATAAACACTATTGACACTTCTGAAGAGATCTGCCCCTTAATAACTCAAAAGGAAATAAAAGCTACAAAACATAAGTCAGCAGCTCTGACAGACAGTGTATTAGGATAACATTTTATGGCAAGTTTAGTCTAAAGGGGAAGCTATAAAGTGTGAATGTCAGAGAGAAGGAAAATGAATTCAAGATTAAAAGTTCAAATTTCAAGACAGAGATTTTCAAAAACCTTACATAGTATTACATGGTCAAATGGTCCACATGAGAAGAAACAGTGAAGTATTCACAGCTGAAGCAACGCCTCCACAATAAAAACAAAAAACAAAAACAAAAACAAAAAAACAGGATTGGCAACAACAACATTCCTTTTAAGTCAGCACTGTAATAGTTACCATTCAATTATGTGTCCTCCATCACTGTGTCTCAATAACCATGTCCAGGCCCCCACAAGTCACAGTACTCAGCTGAATTAAGATGACCAGTGATAGATGATGAAAAGAATTCTCTCATGCAGGTCACATCATCATAATATGATTTTAATCTCTAAATAAATCAGCTGAAGATTGTCCTAAATTTTATAAGCTGTACCAGGAGCTTATGTGTTTCATATTTTCATGTAAAAATAGAACGTGCTAACATTTTATTCTCTTTTGCATGATGTTCTGACTATACCTTTAAGTATGAAATGAATAGTAGACCTAAAATAAAGATAGCAAACATCCTTTGCATTGTCTTTCAGTTTCAGTGTTTCCCACACACACTGATCAGAAGGCTTGATTCTCAGTAAATAAGACCGGAGGGTACTCTTGTGAATCAAGTGGCTTTGAGAGAGAAGTTGCTGCCACAGGATCAGAATTCATGCAAACTCCTTAGTATATGATTCCCAAAGAAAATTTACTTTAGGAAATAGGGTTCCCACATTTATCTTATTTTATTTCTGGGAATAAGAGGAATGGAGATCTGTCACAAGGCATCATAAGGACTGACGAACTGCCTGGAGGTTTGTGAATACCTGTCAACTTGTTAGAAGTCTCTGTGCAGACAGATGGAGGACTTGCCTCCTTCAGTACACAGTAGGGTAAAGAAACCCTTCAGGAAAATATAAAGACTAAAGACAATGCATCAAAAGACACAGACTCTGATTTTCATGAAATTGAAAACATTTGTGAAGGAGTTAATAGGTAACAGAAAAAGAGATGGTCTATTTGATGTCTTGTGCTATGATCCTAACATCTGTAATACACAGGGAATTCCCCGGTTCTACAGTCTCCTACAATAAGGCAAAGGAAACAGGCAAGTCTGTAGGAAAAGAAATGATCACACCAATGTAAAATGACATGATGTTTAAAATAGGAACTAGAAGAAGACCAAGATGCCAGTGAATTTCACTGTGTGCCTTTTAAGTTAGCAATAAATGTGAAGTTGAGTACTGTCTGGAGTTCGTGGGGGTGTGGCAAAACCTAGGAAAATGCCAGGAGTGATGGATGGGGAAGTTATGTGGAAAGAAATCTGGTATAAATTTAATTTTACAGAGGGGAAATGGGAAGGATTGAGGGAAGAAAGGAGGGAAAAAAGGAGGGAGAGAGAAAATGAAAGAGAGAGAGAGAGAGAATACCTTGAATACTTTGCTCATATATGTTCATCATATGTTTATATTCTAAACTGGGGTAGTAAGATGTTGGAGGGAGGCCGCTTGTTCATCCAGGCCACACAGAACCAAAATAACCACACAGAAACTGTATTAATTAAAACTCTACTTGGACCATTAGCTCTAGCATCTTATTGGCTAACTCTTACATATTAATTTAACCCATTTCTAGAAATCTGTATATTGCTACTTGGCTGTGGTTTACCGTGTAAAATTCCCAGTGTCTGTCTCTGGCGGCTCCATGACGTTCTTCTCACTCTGCCTCCTTTCTCCCAGAATGCCGTTAGTTTTCCCCACCTACCTAAGTTCTGCCCTGTCATCAAGCCAAGGCAGTTTCTTTATTCATTAAACAATGAAAGCAAGACAGACAGAAGGACGCCAGAAACCAGGCAGTGGTGGCACACACCTTTAGTCTCAGCACCCCGGAGGCAGAGGTAGGCAGATCTGTGTGTGTTCAAGGCTGGCCTGGTCTAAAGAGTGAGTTCCAGGACAGGCTCCAAAGCTACAGAGAAACCCTGTCTAGAAAAATCAAAAACAAACAAACAAAAAACAAAAAGCACCCCAGAAACCCAGAAATACAATATAGCAGCATACTCTCTTAGTTCTGCAACCATAGCAGTTTTGGAAGAAACAAGGATGTGCATGAGTTACTGTGTATGACAAAGTTTATGATGATGCAGGCAGAATAGAAATCAGTGAAGAAATTCTTTTCTAAAACTACAAAGTATTGACATACTTTGGGGGAAAAACATGTTTTCTGAACTTCTAAGAGCCTGTGCCCTTCTTTTTTATTTATTTTTTTTATCAACTTAGAGGCTGTACCTGAATCTACTGATATTTTAACTACCCTGTATGGCCCCCATGGCCCTGCAGTCAGCAGCTCTCCCTCAGACTGCACACAGCCTGGCAGGATTCCTGTCCTGCTGGCACGGGCTCTGTCACAGCAGCCAAACGTATTTTTTAACTAAGTCTCTATTTTTCTATTCGCCACTGGAGACTCAGGAGTCAGATGTTGGGGTGAAAACCCAATGGCTCAAAGAAGCCGAGAGGAAACCAGCTTACTTTCCATTTTGACTGAGAAACCCCACAAACGAGCATCTCTCCAGCCATCCCACACACACAAAAAAAACCCAAAAACCCAGATATTCTGCAACACTTCCTTCTATCTTATATCCAAAGCTTCACCAGCCTGCTTTGCTGCCAGTCGTTATTGGGAATGACACTGACCAGCATAGCTTTGCTGTGTTATGAGGCTCATCTTCTTCTTCAAGAACCCTTGAGCACAATTTAAAATGTGGTGGGAGGCCACTAAGGAGATGTAACCTGAAGGAAACGGACAAAGAAAAAGCACTCAAACGGCCCATTTATTGGTGGAGCTCTACTTCCAGAAGCATTACACCTTCCAGAAACAAGCATCCGTGTAGTGGAGATTTTCTATATTTTGCTGGAAGAGCAGGAGAGAGGACTGAAGAAGACAGAACCTACAATTTCTCTTTACTTTGAGCCATCTACAAAATGACACATCACAAAGAGACAGGAGCCAGTTTTCAAATTTGGACCCCACAGCCAACTATCCACACACAATACTTGGAAAGCCCGCAGCCTCCTCTTGCCAACTCAACAGGATGGAGTCTGCTACTGAAGGCTTTCCAAATGGACAGATGTAGAAAAACTGTTGCAGGGGCCTTGTACTGAAGTGAATACTGCCCACAAGACTCAATGGCAGTGGAATTGGGTTGCAAAGGCTGCATGGTAGTGGGAGGGGAAGTACACAGCCATAAGCAACTGCTGCACTGTGGAAAATAAAATCCAGTGTGTTTCCTTTTAAGTGCAGAGACTGTAGAGCCACGCTTGATGCTTGATGGTCTCTTAACTCTCTGTAGTGTGAAGCGTACACCTCTTCTAGTTTCTCTATCCTTTTGAGTAGTAAATCTGAAACCTTTGCTATGACTGTGATGTGCTGGATCTAAGTTCCTCTACTAGAATTTCCTAGCTATTAGCACTACACTGTTTAGGTGTAAGCTTCATATTTTCAAAGCTGTAATTGAAGAGATGTTAAAGTCTTATATTGAAATAGATAAATGACAATCTTTAAAACATATGACTGCCTTTTAAAAAACACCACCTTCACCAAATGTATATGTTTGATCATTCAATTAACATTCATTTTTAAAATAAGTAATGTTCATAAATGCATATAGTGTATTTTGAGTAAACCCACCCTCTCTTCCCTTTTTCTAATTCCTCCCCTATTTTCCTACCACTTTTGTTTCCCAACTTATCATGCTTTTTCTTTCCTTTTTTTTAATACTCATGTGTCCCCTAAACATTCTCATTGGTTTGCAAGGATGGAGCACAGGTTGCCAGGTTAGGCTGATGTATGAGTGCTTTTACTGGCTGAGTCATTTTACCTACCTGATCTATTTTTAATTAATCATAACTTTTCTGAAACTAATCCTTCTGAAGACTACACAAAAGAATTAGGATAATTTGGAGGTTATTCAGACAATGAAACTATGCAATAATAAAAATGAGACAATGTAAATGTCCCTACAAACAAGACACATGTTCACAGTTTGGGAAACTGGAAGTCTAAAATCAAGTTGCTGGTAGATTCCATGTCTCATATAATTTGCTTCCTTGTAATAGAGGGCAACTTCTGGATTTACACCCTTATGGTAGAAGGTATAAGCAATTATAAGAGAATAATGCCAATCTTAAGATCTCATTCATCACCTTTCAATTCTCTACCTTCTAATATCAGGATCTGGATGTCAACATACGAATTCTGAAGGAACATGAGCATTTGATCATAGTAATGAACATCACAGAAACAATGTTGAATGAAAGATGACAAACCCAAAATAATGTGCTGTGAGAGTCAACCAAACCAATGGTGAAAAACAAGCAGAACTAACAAAAACAATTAGACACTGGGATAGTGATTATTCGGGCGGTGATGTGATGCCTGGACACAAGTCAGCAGCGCATCTGGGATGCTGAAAACATTTTGATTCTTTCTCTAGATTCTAGCTACATCTCAGTTTCAGTTTGCTCTGAGAAATTTTGAGCCACGCCTTTTCCTATGGATTTTATACTTCAGTAACAAATTTGTGTGCATAATAAGAAGTAACCATTCATAGAAAATTAATAAGAAATAATTGCTTCACCTTATACAGTGGGAAACCTAAGATTCTTCCTATAAACACAATATACTATTTTGTACTAACAGAGAACCTAAATGAATAAAAAAATGTATCAAAGAATTTTTTTTTTTTGATTTTTTGAGACAGGGTTTTTCCATAGCTTTTGGTTCCTGTCCTGGAACTAGCTCTTGTAGACCAGGCTGGTCTCGAACTCACAGAGATCCGCATGTCTCTGCCTCCCGAGTGCTGGGATTAAAGGCATGCGCCACCACCGCCCGGCTTTGTGTCAAAGAATTGAGTTAATGAAAATACTATTTTTTAAAATAATTCCCCACATACAAAATACCCTGTGGGAAAAAATAGTATACTCTAAATGAGACTCATTCAATAGGTTTGTTCAATAAACATCTCCAGAACTTTAAGAATCTATTGTCTGGAAAAGACATATCCTGATAGCACCTAACTACTCAATAAGTCCCTTTTGCCTGGTAGCTGGACAATTTCACTTTTGTTGTCACTTTCTGGCATTCTTCTTGTTTCTGGATCAGATAGAATACCTGGAAAGGCCCTAGTTCAGATTATCCAAATATCAGTACTGTTTAGACTGCCAACTTTAGTCAGTAATTTCTGTTCGTAACTGAGTGTGACAATAGTAAAACCATACACATGTACACATGTGCACACAACAGAACCATTCCAATCACTGAGAAAAGTGATTTCATAGGAGAAGAAAAATCTGTAGTCCAGCAGCAGGAGTGGCATTGTTAGTCCTAATGTTCCTGAACAGTAGCTGTGCTGCCTAGTGTGATGTCAACTTGACAAAAGTTACTATCTTTGGGGAAGCAAGAACCACAAATGAGAAAATACCCACACCAGATTTGCCTGTGGGAAAGTCTGTAGTTCATTTTCTTGATTGATGTTTGATATGGGCAGGCAGAGCTCATTGTGGGTGATATTTCCCTGCGCTGGTGGTCCTGGGTACCATAAGAAAGCAGGCTGAACAAGCCATGAGGGAGGAGGCTAGTAAGCAGCATTCTTCCAAGGCTCCGCATCAGTTACCACCTTCAAGTACTTGCCTCTAGTTCCTACCCTAAAATCCACCATAATGGATCTTTTATTTCTTACATAAATTGTAAAAGTGAAACAAACCCTTTCCTCCTCAAGTTGCTTTTGGCCATGGTACCTTTTGCAGTAGTAGAAAGAGTACCTAATTGAAGTGTTCATAAAATGCCCAGCTTTAAGCAGAAAATGAAAAGTGTACTCTGAAGTTCCCAGCTTGGGAACCCAGAGCAAGAGTCTAAATACTGGTTGGAAATTTGGTATCTTAAAAATAGCACAAGAGGAGAAAGTCCACTCTAACTTCTGTTGAAAGTAAATATTCTTGGGCATTATGATGAGGAGACCTTACTTGTCATCTCCTCTTTCTGTCCCTTATTATAGCTCACTTCTTGGGAAAGGAGAATTTATGCATTTACATTGAATACAGTAGCATTCTAAATATAGAAATGCCATATGATACTCCATTCTAAGTGTATCTGCTCATAAACCTATATACAAAAGTGTCCCAAATAAATTTACCCCAGTCTGATTCCATGTCCATTGAACCATCTACTTGGCTTCTTCCCCATAAAAGAAACATATTAAATTGGTATAATTTATAGGGTAAACTATGTCCCATGCATAACAGGAAGTTGGTCTCATTTTTTTTAATGGCATCTTTTCCCTTTCCTTCCTTTATTCTGCCCTTCTCTTCATTTTCCCTCATTTACTTTCCTTCCTTCCCTTTTCTCCCATTCCCTTCTGTGGTTGTTTGAAAGACAATGGCCCCCAAAAAGAGTGGCACTATTGGAGATGTGGCTTTGTTTGAGTGGGTATGTCACTGTGGAGTTAGGATTAGAGGTCTCGTATATGCTCAGGTCACACCCACTGGCTTGATGTCTTCCTGTTGACCGCACACAATGTGGAATTATCTGCTACCTCAAGTCTGCCTAAAAGCTACCATGCTTCACCATGATGATAAAGGATTGAACCTCTAACCTGTAAGCCATACAATTAAATTATTTCCTCTGTAAAAGTTGCCATGGTCAGCCAGGCAGTGGTGGTGCACACCTTTAATCTCAGAATTTGGATTACAAAGACAGATGGATATGTGTGAGTTCGAAACCAGCCTTGTCTACAGAACAAATTTCAGGACACAGTGCAAAGCTACATAGAGAAACCTTGTGTCAAGAAACCAAAAAAAAAAAAAAAGGAGGGAGGGAGGGGGGGAGAAGGGAGGGATGAAGGGAAGAAGTGAGGAAGGAAGGAAGGAAGGAAGGAAGGAAGGAAGGAAGGAAGGAAGGAAGGAAGGAGGGAGGGAGGGAGGGAGGGAGGGAGGGAGGGAGGGAGGGAGGGAGGAAGGGAGGGGGGAGGGGGGAGGGAAGGAAGGAAGGAAGGAGGGAGGGAGGGAGGGAGGGGGGAGGGAGGGAGGGAGGGAAGGAAGGAAGGAAGGAAGGAAGGAAGGAAGGAAGGAAGGAAGGAAGGAAGGAAGGAAGGAAGGAAGAAGCGATGCCATGGTCATGGTGTCTCGTCACTGATTGTAGCACTGATGTAGACCACCAAAGACATTCTCCCTTCTCTACTTGACCTTCCCACTCTCTTGACTCCCCCCTACCTCTAAGTGGACTTTCCTGTCCTCTTAGCCAGTTCCCAAATAACCACAATCCCATGAAGACTTCTTATTAATTATGAAAACTCAGTCGACAGCTTAGGCTTGTTTCTAATTATCTCTTACAACTGAAATTAATCCATTTTTATTAGTCTATATGCAGCCTTGAGGCCTAGTCACCTCATGTACATACTACAAAAGCTGCTTCTCTGCATCTCATGGTGACTCCTCTGACTCCACTCCTCTCCTTCCCCACATCGTCCTAGTCTGGCTCTCGCACCCAATCTCTTTCTGCCCAGCTATAGACCAGCCAGGTCCCCATTAACCAATGAAAGCAATTCATAATCACTATATACCAAAGATTGCTTGACAGTATCTCCCTCTTTATGTTTACAACTAGGTAGCTATAGATTTTAATTCTAAATTAATTTCAAGGAGTTATTACTTCTGTTTTTCACAGAGTTTTCGTGTTATGAAAGATATCTCCTGTTAAAAACTGCAGTGAGCTCTCATGTTATGAACACTTAAATGACGATGGTGATGATGATGACACAAGTGTACATATGAGTGCAGGCATGCCCATGGCACGCAAGTGTAGATCATAGTACGACTCTTGGGAATTGATTCTCTCCAACCATAGTTTCCATATATAAAATGCAAGCTACTGGGCTTTGATGGCAAGTCAAAATCAATACTTTTCATTTAGTCCAGAACCCAACTCTAAGACACCGTTTCACTGCGTACGGAAAGGAGCAGAGAAAGGCCACCCGAGGCTCCAAGAAAGTCTTTGTTGACACTGTGCGTGGCTCCAATAGGCCTGGCTTGCACTTGACTGTGAAGCAGTAGAATCAGCACTGATGACACACATCTTACGGAAGCATCGCTGGGGTTTTCTCACTTTAACTTCTTTCTGCTGTCCTTAGAGGGAATTCCACCCTGCTGCAAGTCTGCGGTGACACTGAGTCTTTTGTATCTCTCTGTGTTTTCTTATGTCTGTAATATCTCCTACGATAATTCTTTCAGCTGATTCTCTGTACATTCATGAAACATGCCAGGAAAATCTCTGCCTTCATAACATGGAGATATGCCGTTCCTTGTATCTCAGATGCTCTAACCTTCATTGCTCCACATATCCACTTCCATTTATTCCATCAAGTTTCAAGTCAAAAGTAACTGCAGGTTCGTGCAGACTTAAAACTCTATTTTATTGCAGTCTTTGCTAAAAATGATCTGGTTTTCCATAAAAATGTGTTTATTTTCTGATCCTTTATATGGTAATATAATTTTTTTATCTATTCATTGCTTTTTTGTCATCATAGTACTTACCACACAGTAGGCAGAAAATAAGCATTGTAAGTGGACAAGTAAATGTAAAAAGCCAGGTGAAATGATTTTATTCATGAATGCAAAATTAACGTTACATTGTTTGTAATAATAGCATCACATTTTCTGTAGATAAAAAGAAACATCAGATTCAAAACAGCATTGTCCCTGAATATTCTTTTTATTACATTTTATTTATTATTCATTTTAAGTGTGCTTGCTTGCTTATACAAGAAAACACATGCACAGCTCAGAGAGCAACTTGCAGAACTATGTTATGTTCTCTCCTTCTACCACTTGGATCTCAGAGATAAAACTCAGTTTGTTGGGCTTAGTGCAAGCACCTTAACTGGCTAAGACATTGCTGATCCCTGAATGTTCTTTGTGAACTGGTTCTATGCTCTCCTGAGAAACAGACTTCAATACAGAACCTTTGAAGTTCAGTGCTTTCACTTATTTCCCAAAAGTACCATTGGAGTAGAAAAGTCAATGCCATCCACTCGCACAAGTAGACAGAAAGGAATTCAGTTAAATGGTGCAGCTCTTTTGGAAGCTTGGCAGTTCCTCAAAAAGATAAATATAGAATCATAGGACAATATTCTTAAGTGTATACCCACAAGAAGAGTATAAAGAAATATCTGTATGCCATGGTTCACTATATCATGGTTCTCAATAGCCACAAAATAGAAATAAATCAAAGGCTCTTCTACAGTATAATATACAGAAGAAAATGTGTCATATGCAGACAGTGGATGTTAGCCATAAAAGAGAATGAAGTTCTGGTACGTGTTACATACAACATGTGAGCCTTGGGAACACTATGATAAATGAAACAAGCCAGACATATAGCAACAAACATTGTATGAGCCTGCTGTTATAAAATATTTTAAATGAGAAGGATAATAGAAAAGTAGATTGATTGACCAAGAGTTGGGATATAGGATTAATGACTGCAAAACCTAAACTTGGATTGAAAAAAAAAAGGAGCCCAATGTCGTAAGCCACAAACTAGAAGAAATGCTAGTGAAATGCCTAGGATACGCTGATAAAAGACTTGTACCTGGTGTAGGAGGTCCTTCTGTCTTTGTGTTGCTTTCATTCGTTAATAAAGAAAATGTTTTGGGCCTCTTGATAGGGCAGAACTTATTAGGTGGGGAGACAAAACTGAATGCTAGGAGAAAGAAACTGGAATCAGAGAGATGCTTTGGAGCCTCCGCCAGAGTCAGACATGCTGAATCTTTTCCAGTAAGCCACTGCCATGTGGTGATACACAGATTAATAGAAATGGGTTAAATTAAGATGTAAGAATTAGGCAATAAGAAAGTAGAACTAATGGGCCAAGCAGTGATTTAATTAATACAATTTCTGTGTGGTTATTTCAGTGCTAAGCTAGTCATGTGGCCAGGATGAACAAGTGGGCCCTCCTTGCAATATGTACCTAGATACACAATTCTTAATAAACAATAAGAAAGAGGCCAGTTATAAAATGGGAAAACAACTAAGCAAAAAACCTATCAAAGAAGACATGTTTATGAGAATCACTATAGGGCAAAATTCTAGCACCATATATCATTATAAAATTGCAAATCAAATCAAATACGGTAGGTCTATTGAAAGAGTTAAAAGTCTAAAACACTGACAATACCATATCTGGAAAGAATGAGGACTAATAGAAATTCTTGTTCATTCCTGGTATAAAGTGACCATCACTTTGGAAAGCAGTTTATCTATTTATTTAAAAACAAAATGTATAATTACCAGAAATCAAAAAAATAGACTGGTTAGTATTTACACACAGATGAGTATGTTTGTTCATGTAAAATCTATACACTTATTTATAGCATCTTAATTGATAATTGACAAGTCTTAGAGGAGACAATGATATTCCTTAGGCAAATAGACACACAACATCAAAATGTGATATGTCTATGCAATTGAATATTATATAGAAAGACAATAAATGAACTAATGAAATAAAATTGACCCAACAGATATATAAAGAACATTTTCTCCAATAACAGGAATATGTGAGATCATATATTAAGGAGCAAAACAAAGTATAATAATATTTATGAACTCAATATAAAAATATCTTATAATGACCTTTATGTGAACTTAAAAGTCAATAGCATTGAAGGAAGAAAATGAATTCACAAATATTTCCAGGCAAGCAATTGCTCAAAGAATAAATAAAAACAAAAACCAAACTGTGTCTAAAAATTGATAAGTTTCCTGCCCTGTGGGAAGTCCAAGGACCACCCACCTCCATCCAGGTCTAGTAAGGTGAGCATCCACACTGCCTAGGCTCCCACAAAGCCAGTATGTGGAACCCGGATTACTCTTAGGGATGATGAGGGAGGGGAACTTGATGGGGGGGGAGGGAATGGGAGGTGGTGGCAGAGAGAAGGCAGAAATCTTTAATAAATAAATAAATTTTAAAAAATTGATAAGTTTCTAGAAATACAGCACTTAGCAAAAGTGAAACATAAAGAAGTAAAACATGAGCAGACTGAAACAGAATTCAGGATCTGGTGACTTTATGTATAAATTCTACCAACAAAGGAAATAGCAAAGCCTGTCTTTCAAGATCTTTGAAAGTTTAATTAGGAGGAAAACTTATAAACTCATTTTATTAGACCAGGACATTCTTGCCATAAAACTCAGACAATGACACCACAAAAAAAAATCAAAAGTCAATATCACTGATGGGCACTCATGCAAAAATCTTTAAATATAAGCTAATAAAATTTAACTTCCCTTTCTATTCTGCTCAGAAACTTAAAATGCACTAAATCATTTTAAGGTTAACTAATTATTTGCTTTAAATAGGCCAAGTTTTAGAAATAGTTATTAATGGATGCAGCAGTGTAAATGTAATTAATGTCAATGAGCTGCACAAAGACGAAACGGGCAAAGTTGGGGGTCATTGAGTGGGTCAGCACCTTGGACAGAGAATGAGGCACTGGAAAAACATGTCTAGGGATGTGGCCCTGTAATATGAAGCTGCTTAATGCATATGAGGCCTCCACAAGAGAGTGCAAAAATCACAGAATTTGCAATTAGTGAATACATCTGAGGAGCCTGTGGATTTTCAGAAATGTTTGGAGAAGACTTCAGGGAGGTAGTAAGATTTTGTTATGACAATTTCTATTATTTACTATATTTTCCTATGAAGATTTATGAAAAACTCTGAATTGCAGAAACATACAACAATGTGTAAATCACAGATGGTTTTCCTTCTTAATTCCAAAGAATACTCTGCTTGATGTCTTCACTTTGTTAAGGATCCTGCTATTTTCATAGCCCTTTAAACTTAAAATGAGGCAAAATGGGACCTCATATTTCCTCTTCTTGCTCTGGTATTTCCCTGAGTTCTGAAAATTCTTTTCAGTGTCTCTAACACACAATCTTCTCCTTTTAGTATCTTCTCCAGTGCTTTTATAACACTCTGTTTATAGCAAAATTTCCACCTGTCTCTATACCATTCTTTCATTTAATGTCTTTCATCGAGACTGCTACCAAATTTTTCTTCCTAACATTTATCTCCAAGCTTCTCTTTGAGTTGAAATATTTCTCCTCCCAGACCACCAACCATAACACCACACAGCACAATCTGGAATTCAAGGTCCTCCACAAGATAAGCACCAATTTGTATACTATTTTTTAGAGGTTAACTAAACACTGAGCATAAAAGTAAGTCAAAAGATAATATGAGTCTGGCAGTGCTGAGCAGCTCCTGGGGGAAGCCTACAAAGAGTACTGTCCAGTAAGCCCATCTTAAGTTTAAAAAATAGTCTTGTTCTTTTAGGTCCCCAAACCTGCCTGAGGGATAGTGATGGTTAAAGGCAATGTGATTCTGACACAAATATCTACCAACTGGCCATGTGGGTGGGGTGTGAGTAGAGAATTGTCTTACACTGCAAACTTTTATTCTTGTTCTCACTTCTGCTTACTGCAAACCCTGGGCTTGCATATATTAGTCTCCTAAAGCAACTCTCTCTTATGAATCCTTTGATTCCTATCTGTGCCTAAAAATGTTGTTTTGATCATTCTGAACCCCTCCAGCTCTGCTCACTTCAAGGATACCTTCAGTAATGTCTAGCTCAGCTGCTGCTTCTAATTATCTCATGTACTTTTCTATTGCTGTGAAGAGAAACCATAACCGAGGCAACTTATGGAAGAAAGATTTCAGAGGGTTAGAATCCACGACAATCATTGTATGGAGTACACCAGCAGGTAGGCATAGCACTGGAGCAGTAGCTGAGTGCTTACATGTTGAGACAACAGCCACAAGGCACAGAGAGATGTAGGGAGAGGAGGGCAAGAAAGGGGAAGGAGAGAATGCTAAATAGGAATAGTATGGGCTTTTGAAACTTCATAGTGACATACCTTCTCCAACAAGGCCTCTCCTCCTAAATCTTCCCAAATAGTTTCATCTATTGTGAAACAAAGCTATGGGCCCATTCTCATTCAAACTACCACACAAATCAAGTATGACCTGATTTCACCCAAATTTATTTTTTCGTAATTACATCATCACTTTTTGTCTTGGTTTCCATCTCACTCTTCAGCCTGACTTTAATGATAGTAATGGTTCATAAATGGGTTCTAAAAGCAATTGTAAAACAGAAAAATTCCCGAGATTTGTAACATGGAGATATCACTGCAAGTACTATATGAAGCTGTTTAATTAATTAATTGCTTTTTTTCTTCTTCGTTCTTTTGTATTTGTGTATGAGAGTGCTCCTGTGGATGTGGGTGCACATATGTGGGTGGTTATGTACTCACTGAAGTGTATGCATTTCAGAAATCAGAAGTTAGTATCCATGTCTTTCCTAAGATGCCATCTACATTTTTGAGATATGGTCCCTTAGTCTGGAAATCACTGAGGAAGTGAGTTTGGCTGGTCAATGACGCTGAGGGAATCTACCTATCTCTCTGCTGCTGGAATCGCTAATTCATGATTCTAGGGATGGGACTCAGGTCCTTAAACTTGCATGGCAAGCACTTTGCCAATCAAGGTATCTTCCAAGTCTTATGGATACCATAGTTCTAAAGAAATTCATTTGAATATATAAAATGGAATGCTTCTTTAAAAGGTAAAATTATTGCTTTAGAGAAACTTCTTCAAATGTGAGCCCTACATCAGTGATGTTAGAATCACCAGGTACATTAGCTTTCCTATTGCTATGACAGAACAGCTGACACAAGAAATTTAAGGAGGGATAGGCTTATTGTGGCTTATTATCAAAGAGAAACTTAAGTTGTCCACTACAGCTGGGAGGGCAAGGCAGCAGGACTTTGAAAAAGCTGCTTGTGTTATATCCACAGTGAGGAAGTAGAGAGCTGATAGTAAGGTTGGGTGTAAAATCTGAAGACTAAATCCCAGTGATATACTTCCTCCAGTAAGGCTAACCTCCTAAAGGTTCTTTGATGTTCCAAAACAGCATCATTAGCTAAGGACCACAATACAAATACATGAGCCTGTATGCCATATTATATTAAATTAGAATCTTTATTTCCATTGTCTTCCATATAATCCTGATGCAAGCTAAGGTGGACATTCTCTTTGTTAAAGCCAAACATTTTTCTGCATGCACTTCTTAGATCTTGTAAATTACCAAGCATAATCTAATATGTTTTACTAAGGCTAGTTTAAAATTAGAAACTAAGATGACTTCTTGTGCTAATCTTTGTTTTCCAAATATGCAAAGCAATCTGTTTTAATGGGGAAAAACATTAATTACCATCCTATAGAAACAGCTGTCTATTGCCCAGGGAGCCTTCTCCTTATAAAAGTGAAATTCCATAATAGAACAAGCATATTGTTCACTTAGAAATGCATTCAGGAACCATTTACTGTGCATTTCTGCATAAATTATATTTGTTTATAATATTAATCAACAGCATTAAGCATTTCACTTCCTTGCACACACTACAGAAAGCCACATAATCAATGAGAAAAACTACATAAGGACAGGAAGGTCACAAAATTACACACATTACACAAACTGGTTGAATTCCTAAATATTTTAAAAGGAGAAGATATGTGAGTCAATACAATACAGGACACTCATGGGCATATTTTATCGAACTACTTTATAGCCAGCTCTTGTGCTTAAGCCAGGAATATTATTGATTTTACAAATTTTGTGTACTAGGACTGGCAAAATTTTCCCACATCTGTCTTTTCATTGTGACCAAGTTCATCTTTACTGTTTTCCCCTTCACTTCTGAGGCATAATCTCCCCCAACTGCTCTGTGTTTTTTTAAAAAAAAAAATCTATGTATTAATAGATGTTTTAAAATCCTCATTTCAGCAACATCATCTCATCCGCTCTGAGTAACCATTCTAGCTTCTGCTCACTGCCATTTTAGTCTCTATTTCTACTAGACAATTTTAGATTTTATATATAAATGAGTGGTGTAGGATGCCCTTGGTATGCTGTGAATAAGTGTTTCTCTCATTGGATGATGAATAAAGCTGCTTCGGCTAATGCCCATGCAGAATAGAACCAGGCAGGAAATCCAAATAAAGGTACAGAGAGAAAGAAGGTGGAGTTGGAAATGCCATATGGCCACTGAAGAATTAACATGCCAAGGCATCACCAGTAAAGCCATGGCCACATGGTGATGCACATATTAATAGAAATGGGTTAATTTAATTGTGAGAAGTAGTAAGTAATATCCCTAAGCCACTGGTCAAACAATTACAGTTAATATTCACCTCTGAGTGGTTACCTTATAAGTGACAGCAATGACTGGTGGGCAAGAAGGAGAAATCTCCATTAACAAATGAGACCATGTAATATTTGTCTTTTTTTGCACCTGCTTTATTTCATTCAGTATGGCTTATAAGCAAACATAATGTTTTTTTTCTTTTTCTTTTTTTAATTAATTTATTTATTTATTAAAGATCTCTGCCTCCTCCCCACCACCGCCTCCCATTTCCCTCCCCCTCTCCCAATCAACTCCCCCTCCCTCAGCAGCCCAAAGAGCAGTCAGTGTTCCCTGCCTTGTGGGAAGTCCAAGGATCTCCCACCTCCTTTCAGGTCTAGTAAGATGAGCATCCAAACAGCCTAGTCTACCACAAAGCCAGTACGTGCAGTAGGATCAAAACCCAATGCCATTGTTCTTGACTTCTCAGCAGCCCTCATTGTCCGCTATGTTCAGCGAGTCCAGTTTTATCCCATGCTTTTTCAGACCCAGTCCAGCTGGCCTTGGTGAGTTCCCGATAGAACATCCCCATGTCTCAGTGTGTGGGTGCACTCCTTGCGGTCCTGAGTTTCTAAGCAAACATAATGTTAAAAATGACCAAGAAAATGTTTCTTTTATAGCTTCATATTATTCTATAGTATAGTAACAGAGATGCCAGATGAACACAATGAAGCAGGCAGTCAAGAACAAAGCAAATGTTCTCTTTTATTTTTAAAATGGCTTTAGCTATGGTTTTATCATTGCTTATGAGTTATTTTTACCTATCAATAAACAGCCTTGAGCAGTTATAATTCTAGCTGCTGGAATAGTGATATATCTTTTAGTATTTTATATAGTGTAAATAAAGTCTCTGTCCTTATAAGTATTAAAAACATGTTCTAGCTTTACTACTTCAGAAAAGGTTGTTGAGATTGAGAGCTATAGATTCAAAATAACACTCAGAATATTGACTAGATTTTCAGGTTGAGATTCCAAATTTGTGCTAGGGTCTGGGAGAAGACAAACCTGGCATAGATGCAGAGCTAAGCCAATGGTTCCAGCTGTGATGCAGATGGCAAAGTCTGGTTATGAAAGAGATCTGGACATCCCTTCTGTCACATAGACATCATCCAATTTTGATCCTAATGGACCTCCTCCAAGAATCAACAAGCCATAACTGATTTCTCCTTTCAATAGCTGAATACTTCCTGGCCTCAAATTCAGAAGTGCAGCACACCAAAGTCTGGCCCCTAATGTGTCAAAAACAAATCAGCTCAGATGCAGGCAGGGATGTTGAGAGATCACAAGGACAAAACATGTACATGGAAAAAATTCTGCTTCAACACTTTCTAAGTAATAATCACTTTATATATGGGAACATCACCATCCATTTAAGGCTATTAAAAATGTATCCAACAATAGAAAATAGAAAAGTTGTACTGTGACCTCCACAATTACACTGTGGTATACACACACACACACACACACACACACACAGAGAGAGAGAGAGAGAGAGAGAGAGAGACTTTTTCTGTTTCTTTATCTCTAAAAGTTGTTATTCTTTTCTAATTCACTACTTTGTTGAGATATAAAACAGTAAATAAAAATTCAAGTAAGTTACAAAACAGATCCTCATGATCACATCCACAAATTACCACAATGAGCCTTAAATCAAAAACCACTTATTAATACAAAGGAGGAAATTCAATCTCATTATTAATGCATGGTACTTTATATGACTATTGTCAGAAATCTCTGACACTAAAAGACATGCCTCTCACTAGTTACTGTAAAAAAAATCAGTAACAGTTACAATTGGGAAAGAGCTTTAGAGAGTGTTGAAAACACAAATGAAACACACCAAAAAGAGGTTCAACACATATAACACGTTAGTTTGGTTACACTCTTATTTTAAAAACTCACTTGATATGAAAAAGACACCAAAAATGAAGAACTCATCAAAAATGCATTAGTTTAATACTCAGAAACAATAGAAAAATTGAATGCAATAAAGTATCAATTTTTGTTATTTTATTGACAAAGATAAAATGATATTAATGTATAAGAAATGAGTATCATATTCCATGACCAGAAGTATACAGATTGCCACAAAATTGGTAAATGCATCAACATAAACATACATATAAACTCTGGCCATGAAAATGCCTCATCTGGTAATGTAGCCTATAGTTTTTTTGCTTGTTTTAACTCCTTTGGAGGCCTGACACCCAGCTCCCAAATACATCCAGCGAGACTTATTCTTCCTTATGAACGCCCAGCCTTAGCTTGGCCTGTATCTAGCCAGGTTTTCTAACTTAAAAAATTCTATTTCTATTTAAGTACATTTTGCCTCTGGGCTTTTTACCTTTCTTCATTCGATATATCTTTCTTTCCTTCTTACTCCATCGCTGGCTGTGTGACTGGATGACAGATCCTTCACATCCTCTCCTTTTCTTGCTCATCCTTCTTCTTTACAAGCCCAGATTTCTCCTCCAATTTATTCTCTCTCTCCCTGGCAGCCCTGCCTATCTCTTTCTTGCCTAGCTATTGGCAGTTCAACTCTTTATTAGACCAATCAATTGTTTCAGACAGTTAAAGTAACACAGCTTTACAGAGCTAAACAAATGCAACATAAAAGAATGCATCTTTGTATCACTAAACAAATATTCGATAGCATAAACGAATGAACACATCTTCAACTGATATTCCACAACAGTACCCTACATGTTTATATGCAAATGTGCACAAACTAACTTGAAGACTGACATTTCCTTCATTGTTCTTTTTTTTATTTTATTCTTTTTTAATTAAAATTTCCGCCTCCTCCTCATTTCCCATTTCCCTCCCCCTCCTCCCATGCACTACCCCCTCCCCCAATCCCCTCCCCCTCTCCCCAATCCTCTCCCCCTCCCCCCACTCCATTCCTCCTTCCTCTCGATACTGAAGAGCAGTCCAAATTCCCTGCCCTCCGGGAAGTCCAAGGTCCTCCCACTTCTATCTAGGTCCAGGAAGGTGAGCATCCAAACAGGCTAGGCTCCCACAAAGCCAGTTCATGTATTAGGATCAAAACCTAGTGCCATTGTCCTTGGCTTCTCATCAGCCTTCATTGTCTGCCATATTCAGAGAGTCCAGTTTCAACCCATGCTTATTCAGTCCCAGTCCAGTTGGCCTTGGTGAGCTCCCAATAGATCAAATTCCACTGTCACAGTGGGTGGGTGCACCCCTCGTGGTCCTGACTTCCTTGCTCATGTTCTCCCTCCTTCTGCTCCTCATTTGGACCTTAAGAGCTCAGTCTGTTGCTCCAAATTGGGTCTCTGTCTCTATCTCGATCCATCACCAGATGAAGGTTCTAAGGTGATATGCAAGATATTCATCAGTATAGGATAGGGTCATTTCAGGTTCCCTCTCCACAGTTGCCCAAGGTACTAGCTGGGGACCTCTCCCTGGACACCTGTGAGCCCCTCTAGAGTCAAGTCTCTTGCCAACCCTAAGATGACTCCCTTAATTAGGATATGTATTTCTCTGCTCCCGTATCCACCCTTCCTATATCCCAACCATCCCATTCCCCCAAGCTCCCCCCATCTCACGTTTCTCACCCCATTTCCCCTTAGCCCCATGCCACCTCACCCGCAAGTTTCCAGTTTTTGCCTGGCAATCTTGTCTACTTCCCCTATTCAGGCGGATGACTATACATTTTTCTTTGGGTTCACCTTCTTATTTAGCTTCCCTAGGATCACAAATTATATGCTCAATGTCCTTTATTTATGGCTAGAAACCAAACATGAGTGAGTACATCCCATGTTCCTCTTTTTGGGTCTGGGATACCTCACTCAGGATAGTGTTTTCTATTTCCATCCATTTGCATGCAAAATTCACAATATCATTGTTTTTTGCCGCTGAGTAGTACTCTAATATGTATATATTCCACACTTTTTTCATCCATTCTTCCATTGAAGGGCATCTAGGTTGTTTTTAGGTTCTGGCTATTACAAACAATGCTGCTATGAACATAGTTGGACAAATGCTTTTGTCATATGATAGGGCATCTCTTGGGTATATTCCCAAGAGTGGTATTACTGGATCTTGGGGTAGGTTGATCCCAAATTTCCTGAGAAATCGCCACACTGATTTCCAAAGCGGTTGCACAAGTTTGCATTCCCACCAGCAATGGATGAGTGTGCCCCTTACTCCACAACCTCTCCAGCAAAGGCTATCATTGGTGTTTTTGATTTTAGCCATTCTGACAGGTGTAAGATGGTATCTCAAAGTTGTTTTAATTTGCATTTCCCTTATCGATAAGGAGGTTGAGCATGACCTTAAGTGTCTTTTGACCATTTGAACTTCTTCTGTTGAGAATTCTCTGTTCAGTTCAGTGCCCCCTTTTTTAATTGGGTTAATTAGCATTTTAAAGTCTAGTTTCTTGAGTTCTTTATATATTTTTGAGATCAGACCTTTGTCTGTTGCAGGGTTGGTAAAGATCTTCTCCCAGTCAGTGGGCTGCCTTTTTGTCTTAGTGACAGTGTCCTTTGTTTTACAGAAGCTTCTCAGTTTCAGGAGGTCCCATTTATTCAATGTTGTCCTTAATGTCTGTGCTGCTGGAGATATACATAGGAAGTGATCACCTGTGCCCATATGTTGTAGAGTACTTCCCACTTGTTCTTTAAAAGTTTAAAACCAGAAATCACCTGAAAGTTTAGTAATATTAGTTTGTTTTCTATAAAGCATGATCCATAGCACAAATGATACCTGTGCATACTCTAATTTTAAAAGTCAATGATGCAACAATATACTAAAATGTATACTAACTTTTGGGTATAAACACCTGGCAAGCATGACATTCTAGGCAAAAATGTGTAAGACACAATTTAACTATGAGCAACAGAAAAATTCAATTTATATCAATTATTTCAAGGCAGTGGAAAACAAATGGGAAAGTGATTTCCCCAGACCTGAAGAACCTAAGAAAATTCAATAATTATATTGGCTCTTAGGGTAGAGAACTGGAGGTGGGAAAATATAAATGTGATATCAGCAAGTACATACTTACCCAGTGTTTTTATTGTGAAAGCTGTTAACATGAAAGAAAATGAGTAAAATATGCACATAACTGCATCAGTTTCCAAATTTTCAGCAAATCTAGAATATTCCAAAATAAAATTTTGAAAGGCATCATATGCAGTATACTATATGCACATTTATAGATACAGGGTATTTCTGCTAGCTTGTTTTTGTTGTCTCTCTTTACCTCTCTTATCCATATTTGCTCATTTCAAATAATAAATAAGGTTAAAGAAGCTACAAAGTGCATTAATTCTATCAAAATTATTCTTACACTTTTCTTAACATTCAGTATTAGTATTGTCTCAGTGTCTGCAGAACATCTACTCAGGACCTTCTTGCTTTCAGAGTTTCCATTAAGAAGTTATGTATAATTCTGATAGATCTGCCTTTATATGTTACTAGGCGTTTTTCCTTTACAGCTCTTAATATCCCTTCTTTATTCTGTATGTTTAGTGTTTTGATTATTATGTGGTGAGGGGACTTTTTATTTTTGGCCAGTCTATTTGGTGTTCTGTAAGCTTTTTGATTTTCTAGGCATGCCCTTCTTTAGCTTGGAAACGTTTTCTTCTAGTTTGTTGAGTATATTTTCTGTGTCTTTGAGCTGGATTTCTCCTTCTTCTATCTCTATTATTCTTAGGTTTAGTGTTTACCCAGATTTACTGGATATTTGTGCTAAGAATCTATTGAATTTAACATTTTCTTTGACAGATGAAGTTATTTCCTCTATTGTAACTTCAACACCTCAGATTCTCTCTTCTGTCTCTTGTATTCTGTTGGTTATGCTTGCATCTATAGTTCCTGATCATTTACCCAGATTTTCCATTTCCAGAATTTCTTCAGTTTGTATTTTCTTTATTGTCTGTATTTCAGTTTTCAAGTCTTGAACCATTTTCTTCACCTGTTTGACTGTTTTTTTTCTTGGCCTTCTTTGGGTTCTTTAAGGAATTTGTTGATTTCTTCCAATTTTTTCTTTGTCTTTTCCTCCACTTAAGAGAATTTTTATTTCCTCTTTAAGGGCCTCTATTATGTTCATAACATTATTTTTAAGGTTGTTTTCTTTTCCTTTATCTGTCTTGGGATGTCCAGGCCTTGCTGGTATAGATCTGCTAGTTTCCGGTGGTGCCATATTGCTCTTTATGCTGTTGAATGTATTCTTACACTGTCAGTCATCTCCCCATTTCTTCTTCCAGTGGGTACAAGTGGGGCCTGCACCTCAGGGGGTTCCTCTTTCTCCAAGTAAAGGTGGGACTGTCCCTGATGTACCTGATGTACCTGATGTACCTGATGGGTGTAGTTTTGGAGCTTTTCCAGGTGCAGGTTGAGTGAAGGTGCCAAGGATCTGATGGTTGCTCCTCTAGGTGTCAGTGGAACCAGTGGTCATAGGTGTGATGTGGGATGGTTGGGACATGAGGAGGCTGCTCCCAAGTCTCTGGGGGCAGCAGTGGGTGGGGGTGGGGCTTAGAATGTGCCTCCAGGGGCAAGGGCCTAGAGAGAAGGTCTCCCTAGCCAGGAACCCAGACACTCATCTCTCCAGATGCAGTCAGGGCCAGGTTTTGGTGGTGCAAATGTGGTGGTGGGTGATTGGGAGTGTGGGGAGGCTGCTTCCAGGTCTCTAGAGCTTGAGTGGATGGGGGTGGGGGTGGGATATGCCTCTGGGGATTAGAGCCTAGAGATCAGGTCCCTCCAGCTGGAAACCCAGACACTCATCTCTCCAGGCATAATCACAGTCAAGACTCTGATAGTTGCCCTTGTGGTGGTGAATGGCTGAGGACATAGGGAAGCTTCTCCCAGGGCTCGTGGCCTTGGATGAGTGGGAGTGGGGCACAGGATGTTCCTTCAGGGTCTAGGGTCTAGAGAAAAGGACCCTCCAGTTACGAACCCAGACACCCACCTCTCCCAATGTAGCCAGGGCCAAGCTCTACTTTGCTTCCTGATACTGTGAAAAAAATACTATGTCCAAAAGCAACTTGTAAAGAAACATATTTCTTTCAGATTCCTGTCTACAGTCCAACATCTTGTACAGTGGTTATCAACCCTCTTAATGCTGGCACCCATTAGCACAGTTCCTCATGTTGTGGTGACCCCCAAACATAAAGTTTCTTTGCTGTTTTATAACTGTAATTTTGCTATTTTATGTATCATAATGTTAATATCTCTGTTCTCTAATTGTCTTAGGAGAACCCTGTGAAAGGGCTGTTAAATGCCCTCAAAGTTTTAGAACCACTTATGCAGGAAGTCAAGGAAAGAACTCAGGAAGAACTGGAAGCAGGAACTATGGAAGAAAGATGCTTACAGGTATGCTTGAAGGCTCGTGTTCAGCTAAACTTCTTATATAGTTCAGGCCCACTTGTCTTGAGGATGGTGTGCTGGTCCCTAAGTATGCTGGTCCATACTACATCAAGTATGAGTCAAGAAAATACTCCAAAGATATACCCGCACAGGTCAATGTGATAGAGCAATTACTCAACTGAGGTTCCCTCTTTCCACATGTTGAGAATCATGGTTAGCCACCACACTCAGATTGTAAGACTGGCTATTATTAATTATTGCAGTGCTTTTGTAAAAACCCTTTAAGATTAAGGTTCACCTAAACTGCTTGTGTGTGTTTGTGTATATAATTATATACATGAGTTCATACAAAAGAATCCTATAGTTTTGTTACATGAATACAGTTTTGAAAAATGAAGAAAATAAGATCCTGGGATATTCTTTGTATCACTATTTGAATAAAACTGAAGGCAGCTTTGGGAAATACAAGCCAGCAGTGACCTATCTTCAGTCAAGCTGAAGCTAATAAGATTCGGAGAAATTTTTGGTATAGTTTTCCCATTCTGGGATATGATCAATATCCTCAAGCCATGGATATTCATGGCCCATTGAATACCCGTTCCTCTGACTATTGAGGCTTTCTCTTTTCAGTTTTCTTCAGGTAAATTCCCTTGGGAATAAATGTTTGTTTTTATAAGTATACTAAAATGATATTCTGTACATTTGAAACATTAGCCAGTTTTTAACATTCCACTTCCCACACAGCCAATTTATACACTAAATGTAGTATAGTACATATTTGATCAATAGAAAATAATTCTATAAGAGTTGGAATAATTGAAAGTTTAGTAGAAAGGTAATAACGCTAAACAGAGATCACCTCGTATCTCTACAGACTACTCTTCATCTATGTATTAAGATGTTTGAGAATGATCAAGACTGCTGAGTAACTTGGTAACTGCTAAAGGTATTGTATTTTTCAGCATGGACTTCTGATAAAAAATACAGCTAGTTTGCCCTGCACAGTGTCTTCTTTTCAAAAATATGTACTACTATAACTTTTCTAAGTACTAGAGAGTATTCTTTTGTCTAGCCCATCACAAGCTGTTCTTTGTTCTCTTGCAAATGATTAAAGAAAATTAAGTTTCAAGATATGCTTGGTGAATAAGGCAAAAATCCAAGAGTGTTTTTGTAATCTAGGTCATTTGTTGAAGGAGGCTAAAGCATTGCTAATAATGAAGAGGCAAATGAAGACAAGGCAGAGAGAACAACCCAGCCCACACTTCGGTATTGCAGTCAATTATCTATTTTCTCCTGTCGTGGCTTAAAGAACATTTTTATCATCTTAGGAAACAAAATCTTCCCATCTCTCTCTACTGCATAAAATCTTCTAATGGCCTCTTGTCAGCTTTTGTAATGTGGACACTGTGAAACTATAGTCCAAACACCAGTTTCATTTAAAATGTCCCCAAAGTCATGCAGCCATTTGCAAACATCAATTTCCACCAGGACTTTCTTTCTCTATCTGCCATTTTATTATACTTCACTTGGGAGTTAAATGTGGTAATTCCTTTGGTTTGTGTATGTCACATCTGTCACTGGTGGGTGCTACAGTGCTTTCAAAGCAAAAGTTTCTTTCATCGGTTTCAACCAATCTTTGCTAAAGGACCAATATCAAATGTTGACAGTTTGTACTCAGCCCATTACTTAGATCATTGGATTTCAAAGTGCAGCCAATATGACTGACATAAAAAGAAACTCCCTGTCCACGTGAGCAGGTCTTTTTCTGTGTTTCTCTTAGGTCTTCTACAAATACTGAAGAAGCATTGATTTTAGATTTCCTTGAAACAGACACTTGGGAACAAATTCTTATTTTGATAATGAAGTATTGTATGCTTCAGACTTCTCCATGAAACAACCAATCTTACATTCTTTTCCCTTTGAGCTTTAAAATTTATCTTTGAAGTCAAAGGCTCTGATCTAACACTTTCTAAATGGCCTCATTCATATTTATGGATTTATACATATAAGCCATCCCTTTCTCATTCCTACCCTGACCAGAGTCTCATTTTCAGTTTCTCATTGCACATCCCCACACCTAGAAACAACTTGTCAAGATCCAGGAGTTCCTGTGTAGGTGCCGAGAAGTTTCATCGGGACGGGTGAGTGTGTGCTATCCTGGGGCAGACGGTCCCGGTAGAGAGCACAAACACCCCTCCCCCAGCTCCTGCTGCAAAGCTTTCTCTCCTACACACCCGCCCCCACCCCCACCCCCAAGCCTGCCTTGTCTGCAAGGTCCTTAGCTGTGGAACAGTTTCCTGCCCTTTCACTAAGGCTACCAGCCCAGACCAGTGAGTGCCTGACTAGAGGGCAGGCCTCAAGGTCCCCGCCAGGGAAAGCGGGCCCCTGCTGCTGGGGCTGCAGTCTCTGCTGTGATCTCCTGGACCTGCTCTGCCTGCGCCCTACTTCCCTTTGTCCCTGGCTCATTGGGGCATCCAGGAGTTCCTGTGTAGGTGCCGAGAAGTTTAATCGGGACGGGTGAGTGTTTGCTATCCTGGGGCAGACGGTCCCGGTAGAGAGCACAAACGCCCCTCCCCCAGCTCCTGCTGCAAAGCTTTCTCTCCTACACACCCGCCCCCACCCCCACCCCCAAGCCTGCCTTGTCTGCAAGGTCCTTTACTGTGGAACAGTTTCCTGCCCTTTCACTGAGGCTACCAACCCAGAGTAGTGAGGGCCTGACTAGAGGGCAGGCCTCAAGGTCCCCGCCAGGGAAAGCGGGCCCCCGCTGCTGGGGCTGCAGTCTCTGCTGTGATCTCCTGGACCTGCTCTGCCTGCGCCCTACTTCCCTTTGTCCCTGGCTCATTGGAGCATCCAGGAGTTCCTGTGTAGGTGCCGAGAAGTTTCATCGGGACGGGTGAGTGTGTGCTATCCTGGGGCGCACTGTCCCGGTAGAGAGCACAAACGCCCCTCCCCCAGCTCCTGCTGCAAAGCTTTCTCTCCTACACACCCGCCCCCACCCCCACCCCCAAGCCTGCCTTGTCTGCAAGGTCCTTTACTGTGGAACAGTTTCCTGCCCTTTCACTGAGGCTACCAACCCAGAGTAGTGAGGGCCTGACTAGAGGGCAGGCCTCAAGGTCCCCGCCAGGGAAAGCGGCCCCCGCTGCTGGGGTTGCAGTCTCTGCTTGTGATCTCCTGGACCTGCTCTCCCTGCCCCCTATTTCCCTTGGTCCCTGGCTCATTGGGGCCACCAGGAATCCCTGCATAGGTGCTGAGAAGTCCCATCTGGATGGGTGAGTGTGTGCTATCCTGGGGCGCACTGTCCCGGTAGAGAGCACAAACGCCCCCCCCCCCCAGCTCCTGCTGCAAGGCTTTCTTTCCTACACACCCGCCCCCCACCCCCACCCCCAAGCCTGCCTTGTCTGCAAGGTCCTTTACTGTGGAACAGTTTCCTGCCCTTTCACTGAGGCTACCAACCCAGAGTAGTGAGGGCCTGACTAGAGGGCAGGCCTCAAGGTCCCCGCCAGGGAAAGCGGGCCCCCGCTGCTGGGGCTGCAGTCTCTGCTGTGATCTCCTGGACCTGCTCTGCCTGCGCCCTACTTCCCTTTGTCCCTGGCTCATTGGAGCATCCAGGAGTTCCTGTGTAGGTGCCGAGAAGTTTCATCGGGACGGGTGAGTGTGTGCTATCCTGGGGCAGAAGGTCCCGGTAGAGAGCACAAACACCCCTCCCCCAGCTCCTGCTGCAAAGCTTTCTCTCCTACACACCCGCCCCCACCCCCACCCCCAAGCCTGCCTTGTCTGCAAGGTCCTTAGCTGTGGAACAGTTTCCTGCCCTTTCACTAAGGCTACCAGCCCAGACCAGTGAGTGCCTGACTAGAGGGCAGGCCTCAAGGTCCCTGCCAGGGAAAGCGGGCCCCTGCTGCTGGGGCTGCAGTCTCTGCTGTGATCTCCTGGACCTGCTCTGCCTGCGCCCTACTTCCCTTAGTCCCTGGCTCATTGGGGCATCCAGGAGTTCCTGTGTAGGTGCCAGAAGTTTCATCGGGACGGGTGAGTGTGTACTATCCTGGGGCGGACGGTCCCGGTAGAGAGCACAAACGCCCCTACACTAAGGATACCCAACCAGAGCAGTGAGTGCCTGCCTAGCGGGCAGGCCTCAGCAACCCCCGAAAGGGAGCGCAGGCACCTCCAGCTTGTACTGCAGTGTCGCCTGTGTTCTACTTGACCCCGCCCGACCCCTTGCATTCGGCCTTCTTTACGCGGGTCATTGGAATACCACGCATCCATGTTTTGGTGTTGAGGAGTTCACCTGGAAGGGAACGGTTCCTGCCCCTACACTGAGGAGATACACCTAGAGAGTTAGTCACAGCAAAGACTGGTCCAAGACATCAGGCCTCTCCTGGCTCCATTTGAAGGAAAAGATGGGCAGGCGCCAATGCAAGAATTCCCCCAACAACTTGAAAGGCAACGTGACATCACCAGGATCCAGGAATCCCGAAATGAGAAGTGTACACCCTAATCCAGAAGAATTAGAAGAATTCGACTCAAAAGTGAATTTTATGAAAATAATAGAGGACCTTAAACAGGAGGTGAAAAACTGCCACAACCAATTAGAGATTACAAACAAAAAGGTAGAGGAAATGAATAAATCTCTCAAAGATACCCAAGAAAACCAAGAGAAACAAGAAAAAGTAATCAAACAGGTAAGGGAAACGGTTCAAGACTTGAAGAATGAAGTGGAAGTAATAAAGAAAACACAAACCGAGGGAAGGATGGAGATGGAAAATTTGAATAAACGAACAGGAACTACAGAGACAAGTACCACCAACAGATTACAAGAGATAGAAGAAAGAATCTCAGACACTGAAGATACCATAGAGAAAATAAACACTCTCATCAAAGAAAACAGCATAACCAACAAATTCTCATCACAAAACATTCAGGAAATCTGGGACACAATAAAAAGACCAAACCTAAGAATAATAGGGATAGAAGAAGGAGAAGATCTACAGCTCAATGGTCCAGAAAATATATTTAATAAAATTATAGAAGAAAACTTTCCCAACCTTAAGAAAGATATTCCTTTGAAGGTCCAAGAAGCATACAGAACACCAAATCGACTGGATCAAAAAAAAACATCTCCTCGTCATATAATAATCAAAACACAAAACATACAGAATAAAGAAAGAATATTAAGAGCTGCAAAGGAAAAAGGTCAAGTTACCTATAAAGGTAAACCTATCAGACTTACACCTGATTTCTCTATGGAAACCATGAAAGCCAGAAGGTCCTGGATAGATATACTGCAGAAACTACGAGACCATGGATGCAAGCCCAGACTTCTATACCCAGCCAAGCTTTCGTTCACTATAAATGGAGAAAACAAAATTTTCCAGGATAAAAACAAATTTAAACAATACGTAGCCACAAATCCAGCCCTTCAGAAAGTAATTGAAGGAAAATCACAAACCAAGGAGTCCAACAATGCCCACAATAACTCAGTCATCTAATGACCCTTCACCAGCACAACTTGAAGAAGGGAAACACACAAACTCTACTACCAAAGGAAAGAAGGAAAGAAAGGAAAAATGACTGGAGTTAACAACCACTGGTCATTAATATCACTTAATATCAATGGACTCAACTCACCTATAAAGAGGCACAGGCTAAGAGATTGGATACGAAAACAGGATCCAACATTCTGCTGCTTACAAGAAACACACCTCAACCACAAAGACAGACATCTACTCAGAGTAAAGGGCTGGGAAAAGGTTTATCAAGCAAACGGACCTAAGAAACAAGCAGGTGTGGCCATACTAATTTCTAAGAAAGTTGACTTCAAACTAAAATCAATCAAAAGAGATGGAGATGGACATTTTTTACTCATAACAGGAACAATTCACCAGGATGAAGTCTCAATCCTGAATATCTATGCCCCTAATATAAAAGCACCCACTTATGTAAAAGAAACGTTACTAAAACTCAAGGCAGTCATCAAACCACACACACTAATAGTAGGAGATTTCAACACTCCTCTCTCACCAATGGACAGGTCAATCAGACAGAAACCTAACAGAGAAATAAGAGGATTAAGGGAGGTAATGAATCAAATGGACTTAACAGACATCTATAGAACATTCCACTCAAATAAGAAAGAATATACCTTCTTCTCTGCAGCTCATGGAACCTTCTCGAAAATAGACCACATACTCGGTAACAAAGCAAACTTACACAGTTACAAAAAAATATCGGTAACCACCTGTGTCTTATCAGATCACCATGGATTAAAGTTAGAATTCAACAACAATGCTATCCCCAGAAAGCCTATGAACTCATGGAAATTGGACAGTCAACTACTGAACCACACCTGGATCAAGGAAGAAATAAAGAAAGAAATTAAAGTCTTTCTTGAATTCAATGAAAACGAAGACTCATCATACTCAAACCTATGGGACACTATGAAAGCAGTGCTAAGAGGAAAGTTCATAGCATTAAGTGCCCACATAAAGAAAACGGAGAAAGCACACATTGGAGACCTAATAGCCCACCTTAAAGCTTTAGAAAGAAAAGAAGCAGACTCACCTAGGAGAAGTAGAAGACTGGAAATAATCAAATTGAGGGCTGAAATCAACAAAATAGAAACACAGAAAACAATCCAAAGAATCAATGAAACAAAAAGCTGGTTCTTGGAGAAAATCAATAAGATTGATAAACCCCTATCCAAACTAATCAAACGGCGGAGAGAGAATACGCAAATTAACAAAATCAGAAACGAAAAGGGAGACATAACCACAGACACAGACGAAATTCAGAGAATCATTAGATCTTACTACAAAAACCTGTATGCCACAAAATTGGAAAATGTAAAAGAAATGGACACTTTTTTAGATAAGTACCATATACCAAAGTTAAACCAGGACCAGGTGAACAATCTAAATAGACCCGTTAGTCGCGAAGAATTAGAAGTTGTTATAAAAAACCTTCCCACCAAAAAAAGCCCAGGTCCAGACGGCTTTAATGCAGAATTCTACCAGAACTTCCAAGAAGACCTAATACCTATACTCCTTAATGTATTTCACAATATTGAAACAGAGAAGTCATTGCCAAATTCCTTTTATGAAGCTGAAGTTACTCTGATACCAAAACCACACAAAGACACAACCAAGAAAGAGAACTACAGGCCAATCTCACTCATGAACATCGACGCAAAAATACTCAATAAAATACTGGCAAACCGAATCCAAGAACACATTAGAAAAATTATCCATTATGATCAAGTAGGCTTCATCCCAGAGATGCAGGGCTGGTTCAACATACGAAAATCTATCAATGTAATCCATCATATAAATAATCTGAAAGAAAAAAACCATATGATCATTTCATTAGATGCGGAAAAAGCATTTGACAAAATTCAACATCCCTTTATGATAAAGGTCTTAGAGAGATTAGGAATACAAGGGTCGTTCCTAAATATAATAAAAGCTATTTATAGCAAGCCGTCAGCTAACATCAAATTAAATGGAGAGAAACTCAAAGCTTTTCCACTAAAATCAGGAACACGACAAGGTTGTCCACTCTCTCCATACCTCTTTAATATAGTGCTTGAAATTCTAGCAATAGCAATAAGACAACATAAGGGGATCAAAGGGATTCAAATCGGAAAGGAAGAAGTTAAACTTTCATTATTTGCAGACGATATGATAGTGTACATAAGCGACCCCAAAAACTCCAGCAAAGAACTCCTTCAGCTGATAAACACCTTTAGTAGCGTTGCAGGATACAAGATCAATTCCAAAAAATCAGTTGCCCTCCTATACACAAAGGATAAGGAAGCAGAGATGGAAATCAGAGAAGCATCACCCTTCACGATAGCCACAAATAGCATAAAATATCTTGGGGTAACCCTAACCAAGGAAGTAAAGGATCTATTTGACAAGAACTTTAAGTCAATGAAGAAAGAAATTGAGGAGGATACCAGAAAATGGAAGGATCTCCCTTGCTCTTGGATAGGGAGGATCAACATAGTAAAAATGGCAATTCTACCAAGGGCAATTTATAGATTCAATGCAATCCCCATTAAAATCCCATCAAAATTCTTCACAGATCTTGAGAGGACAATAATCAACTTTATATGGAGAAACAAAAAGCCCAGGATAGCCAAAACAATCTTATATAATAAAGGATCGTCTGGAGGCATTACCATCCCTGACCTCAAACTCTATTACAGAGCCTCAGTATTGAAAACAGCTTGGTATTGGCATAAAAACAGAGAAGTCGATCAATGGAACCGAGTAGAAGACCCTGATTTTAACCCACAAACTTATGAACACCTAATTTTTGATAAAGGAGCTAAAAGTATTCAATGGAAAAAAGAGAGCATCTTCAACAAATGGTGCTGGCAGAACTGGTTGTCAACGTGTAGAAGAATGAAAATAGATCCATATCTATCACCATGCACAAAACTCAAGTCCAAATGGATTAAAGACCTCAATATTAGTCTGAACACACTGAACCTGATAGAAGAAAAAGTTGGAAGTACTCTACAACATATGGGTACAGGAGATCACTTCCTACGTTTATCCCCAGCAGCACAGACATTAAGGGCAACATTGAATAAATGGGACCTCCTGAAACTGAGTAGCTTCTGTAAAGCAAAGGACACTGTCACTAAGACAAAAAGGCAACCCACTGACTGGGAGAAGATCTTCACCAACCCTGCAACAGACAAAGGTCTGATCACCAAAATATATAAAGAACTCAAGAAACTAAACTTTAAAATGCTAATGAACCCAATAAAAAAATGGGGCACTGATCTGAACAGAGAATTCTCAACAGAAGAAATTCAAATGGCCAAAAGACACCTAAGGTCATGCTCAACCTCCTTAGCGATAAGGGAAATGCAAATTAAAACAACTTTGAGATACCATCTTACACCTGTCAGAATGGCTAAAATCAAAAACACCAATGATAGCCTTTGCTGGAGAGGTTGTGGAGAAAGAGGCACACTCATTCATTGCTGGTGGGAATGCAAACTTGTGCAACCACTTTGGAAATCAGTGTGGCGATTTCTCAGGAAATTAGGGATCAACCTACCCCAAGATCCAGTAATACCACTATTGGGAATATACCCAAGAGATGCCACATCAAATGACAAAAGTATCTGTTCAACTATGTTCATAGCAGCATTGTTTGTAATAGCCAAAACCTGGAAACAACCTAGATGCCCTTCAATGGAGGAATGGATGAAGAAAGTGTGGAATATATACATATTAGAGTACTACTCAGCAGTAAAAAACAATGACTTCTCGAATTTTGCGTGCAAATGGATGGAAATAGAAAACACTATCCTGAGTGAGGTATCCCAGACCCAAAAAGAGGAACATGGGATGTACTCACTCATAATCGGTTTCTAGCCATAAGTAAAAGACATTAAGCATATAATGTGCGATCCTATAGAAGTTAAATAAGAAAGTGAACCCAAAGAAAATCATATAGTCATCCGCATGGAGAGGGGGAAGTAGACAAGATTGCAGGGCAAAAAATGGGAACTTGCGGGTGAGGTGGCATGGGGCAAAGGGGAAATGGGATGAGAAATATGAGAAGGGGAGGATGGGAGGAGCTCGGGGGATTGGGATGGTTGGGATATAGGAAGGATGGATACGGGAGCAGCGAAGTATATATCCTATCTAAGGGAGCCATCTTAGGGTTGGCAAGAGACTTGACTCTAGAGGGGTTCGCAGGTGTCCAGGAATATGTCCCCAGCTGGTACCTTGGGCAACTAAGGAGAGGGAACCTGAAATGACCCTATCCTATACTGATGAATATCTTGCATATCACCTTAGAACCTTCATCTGGCGATGGATCAAGGTAGAGACAGAGTCTCAATTTGGAGCAACGGTCTGAGCTCTTAAGGTCCAAATGAGGAGCAGAAGGAGGGAGAACAAGAGCAAAAAATCAGGACCACGAGGGATGCACCCACCCACTGTGACAGTGGAACTGATTTATTAGGAGCCCACCAAGGCCAGCTGGTCTGGGACTGAATAAGCATGGGTTGATTCCGGACTCTCTGAGCATGGCGGTCAACGAAGACTGATGAGAAGCCAAGGACAATGGCACTAGGTTTCAATCCTAATACATGAACTGGCTTTGTGGGAGCTTAGCCTGTTTAGAAGCTCACCTTCCTGGACGTAGATAGAAGACCTTCGTCTTCCCGCAGGGCAGAGAATTTGGACTGCTCTTCAGTATCGAGAGGGAGGGGGAATGGTGTGGGGGGAGGAGAAGAGGAGTGGGGATAGGGGGAGGGGAGTGGGGGGAGGGGGCAATATTTGGGAGGAGGGGAGGGAAATGGGAAACGGGGAGCAGGTGGAAATTTTAATTAAAAAAGAATAAAAAATAAAAAAAAAAAAAAAAAAAAAAGTAAAAAAAAAAAAAAAAAAAAAAAAAAAAAGAAACAACTTGTCAAAAGAGGGAAAATCCATACTTCTTTTCACCTCCAAGTGTACCAGCATTTATGCCTAGTATAACTGCTGATTGTTGTTCAACTGGGTTATAAGCTTCATGGGGGCAGGCGCTACAGATTTTGTCACTGCTGTGTCTCCAAAACTATTTCTACTATAAAATTTAAATGTCTACAAGGCAAAGATTTGTAGAAGAGTGAATGCATCTTCGCAACTTATCTGAGTGCTTGTGAGACAGGATAGAGAGAAGGGGGAAAATTAGGAGGACTTGGTATGGAAAGGAAACCCTTGCTCTACAGACTGGTTGAAGTCTCTTGGTAGCTGAAAGCTTAGACTTTTAGCATGGTTTAAAACTGATTCTGTGAAGATTGTCCACACAGAGATAGCGTTATTTTTACATAGTAATTTCATATAGCGATATTAAAATAGCAGTGAACCATGCTTAACTTCTAAGCCTATGAGTTTTGAGCTTAACATTACTCTTTTCCCAGCTATGAGAGTTATAAGATCCCCAACAATAAGAACAACTGCTGTGCCACTCTTCAACTAAAATTAGATTTCTTTTCAATATTCAAGAACAGTTCAAGCCGGGCGGTGGTGGCACACGCCTTTAATCCCAGCACTCGGGAGGCAGAAGCAGGCGGATCTCTGTGAGTTCGAGACCAGCCTGGTCTACAAGAGCTAGTTCCAGGACAGGCTCCAAAACCACAGAGAAACCCTGTCTCGAAAAACCTAAAAAAAAAAAAAGAACACAGTTTATACAATGTTCTGTAGAAGGACCAAGTCACAGAACAAAGAAGGAAGTGTGAGTTCACTGACATTGCATGCTAACGTGAAAGGCCATGTTTTCTTTAACCAAAAGATTGTACAAGGCAATCTCAGAAGTGTTTTGCTGCTGAAGGGAACACATAATGTATAAGAGCGTGTTTTATTTTTCCTACCACCCGTGATGACAAGAAGTTAAAATTCCTATTTCAATAAAGTCTAGTCCTTGAGGACATATCTTCATTTGACAAAACTGGAAATGTACGATATGTATTCCCAACTCCATAAGCACAACAGCTACCTCAAGGAAAATACTTGCACAATTGTGAGAGTTACATGTTGAAGTGGCCGACTTTTTCATCTTCATAGAATAACATTTTTTTCCTTGAAAAGCAATGACTGACAGATGAATTACTACTTAGAATTTTCATTGTCTGGGAGACTTTTTCTAAACATGAAAGAAGTTAAGCTTGTTACTTCAAAGGGAAAAAATACAACTGACAAAGAATGTTACTTATGATAAACTTCAACTTTCTCATGAAATATAGAATAATTCCAGAAACATATCTAACATGAACTTAGGGGATTGCCAATGATTTCTGGTGAAAATGATTCTATCTATACAGGAAGTTAGTAAAATATTATACAGTGCAATGTGTCAGCGTTTGGAAGATGAAATATTGATTCCAAAGTGGAATGTTAGAAAAGCATGGACAGCAGGCTAGAGCGATGGTTGTCTGTTAGAGCACTTGCTACTCTTGCAGAAGACCCAGCTAGTTTCTGCTGCAAGCGCCTATATGGCGGCTCACAACCATCTGTGACTTCACTTCCAGGGGCTTTAATACCCTCTTCTTACCTCTGCAGGTACCTTGGATATACACATGCATATGCACCATGTGTGTATGGTGATTGCAGAGGACAGAAGAGGGTTTCAGATAGATAGATAGATAGATAGATAGATAGATAGATAGATAGATAGATAGATAGATAGATGCAGATATAGATAGATATGGACATTGTCTTGGAGATATATACACATGCATATATATATATATATTCATGCAAACACTAAAACATAACATAAAATAATAAATCTGAAAAATTTAAAGAACATTGTGCATGGCTAGAAAAATTCCCTCCAAATGCAAACTCTATATGAATTTTTTTTTTTTTTTTTGGTTTTTCAAGACAGGGTTTCTCTGTGGCTTTGGAGCCTGTCCTGGAACTAGCTCTGTAGACCAGGCTGGTCTCGAACTCACAGAGATCCGCCTGCCTCTGCCTCTCTAGTGCTGGGATTAAAGGCGTGCGCCACCATCGCCCGGCTCTATATGAATTTTAATACAACAGAGTTAAAAATGACTATGGAGTTATTTTCCTTGTATATATTGCAACTAACATTTAAGAAAACAAAATACTGCTTGTCAAGTTTTGATATTATATGTCTAAATGAAAACAAAATGGTTTTTAATTTTTTAAATTTATGTTTATTTAAAGTGTATTAGTGTTTGTTTGCATGTATGTCTATGCACCATGTGTGTCCCTGTGGCCCACAGAAGTCATAAGAGGGTCTTGGATCTCCCATTACAATGGTTATGATTCCACAATGTGAGTGCTTAGAATGGGACCAGAGACCTCTGGATGAGCATCCAGGCCTCTTACCTGCTGAGCCATCTTTCTAAGCCCCTCTTTACTTCTATAACCAGGCCTTTGTAAGAGAACTTTCTTTAGCACCTCAAATAAATTAGCATAAGCAAAATATGAAATGCATAAGCTTATGTAAGAACCTGACAGTTCTCTGTTAATCTGGAAGTTAAGAAATTTATAATAAATAATGCCATTGTTTTGACTAAGTTTTTAAAATACAACTATTTTATTGAAAAGTATAATTTATGCTAGCATATAGAAGCTTCTTTGTTTTTTAAATAGTAAATTAAGATACATAAAATTGTTGCTTTTCATCTCTGACATGGCAGTTACTGGAAGACATGACTGAACACAGAACTTAGACATCTTCAATTTTTTTAATAACATAAAGAGGACTAAAAAGAAAAAGTCTGAAATGTACTATGGTCTTTAAAAACTACCAACAATCAATGGAGCAGGGTTTGGAGTTGTAGCTCAGAGATAGAGTGTTTGCCTGACAGGTATACGGCTGTGGATTCAATCCTAAGCATGGGGGTGAAGAGATACTGCAAACATTTTCAGGGTGCTCTATATGCAGCATGTTTACTGTATGCCAGGTATAGACAAGATGCTTTATTTACAGTAGGAGGTAATGGGGTATGGATATATCACCAAGGTGCATCTAGAATTATCATTGATTGTCGTGGTGCAGAACTGGATAAAATGCGTGGATAAATGGAAAGAGAAAAACACTCTTTTCTTGAGGCATATTCATTACAAGTAATATGAAATTACTGGCCTTATGCAATATAATTATTTTAAAGTGGAAACTCTTTTTATATTTAATGTATATAATGATCAAATATTTTTAAATACTTGTTGGCTTCCATTAGTCTATCTGCTCTGTCCTCTCTTCACTATATTCACACATACCCCCAATTTGGATATATGATCACTATCGTTTTTCTTTAATGGTGACTCTGAGTCAGGCTTTTTCAACGTCAGCACTTCTGAACTTCAAGCACATCCTCTGCTCTTCAGGAGTCTATGTCACTTTGGCTACAATTCAAACACTATAAAAGGGGCTAGAAAATTTTTTGTCATAAGAGAGACTTTTCTGTGCTCTACAAGTGTTTAGTGCCCTTGTAGGCTTATACCATTTCTATGGTAGCCATACCCCCTGTGTTGTGACAATCAGAAATACTTCCAGACATTGACCTTGGAGGTTAGAGTCAATGATGAAGGAGAACCATAGTGCACACCCATCATATTTAAGGGCTTTTAAATTTTTACTGAACATATACATTTTAATATAAGTAGAATTTTTATTTTTACAGAAGCATTCTAACATTTGCTTAATAAATTAATTGGGTAGGTATGTAAATATGCATACTTGCTTGGGTGTACTAGTTTGTAAGTGTGCAGGCTCATGAGAATATATGTGTACATATGTGTGTATTTGTATACATATGTGTACAAGCTAGAATTAACTTTAGATGTCACGTCTCTAGAACTTTAGTCCTGTTGTTGATGCTGATGATATTTTGTTTATTTTTTAGAAAAGGTGTTTCATTAGACCCTGAGACTTGATGATCACATTTGGGCAAATGGCCAGCAAGCCCCAAGGATCCCCCTTTCCCCACAGTTCTGGGATTATAAGTACAGAGTACCATACTCAGTGTTCTTATAGCAAATTACTTGTTGATTGAGCCACATCCCCGGCCCCCATCATCTATAGCTATTATTTATACTTTTTCTCAATCATTACCATTTGACTTCGCCTGTTTTAATTCTCTCCAGAATTAAAATTCCATAAGACGCTCTCTACGTTCATTTAGGCCAGGTGGTTTCCCTCATATTACCATCCATATCTTCCCAAATCCTTGAGCTTTTACCTTCAACCATGTTCATTTTTCTAACTAAGCATGTTGAAGTTTTCTCTGGGGTCCTCTACTGCTGTCAAGTACTCCTAGCATTTGCTTATCTGAAAATCTCCTCATTGCAGGGCTATTGAAGAATGTTTCCACTGGGGCCTAGGACAGTAAGTCAACAATTGTTATTACATTTTTAAATTTCAGCTTATTGCTTTCTCTGCCTACTATTTCTGTTAAGAAATTAGCTGTTCACCTAAACACTGCTCTTCAGAAAAAAAAAATTCCCAGATGTATTGAAGATTGTCTCATTCATAGCTTGCAACAATTTGGCGTGCTCTGTATAACTTCCTTTGTCTTTTTTTGTTTGTTTGTTTGGTTGGTTGGTTGGTTGGTTTGGTTTTGGTTTTTTGAGACAGGGTTTCTCTGTAGCTTTGGAGCCTGTCCTAGAAATAGCTCTTATAAACCAGGCTGACCTCGAACTCACAGAGATTTGTCTGTCTCTGCCTCCCGAGTGCTGAGATTAAAGGCGTGTGCCACCACTGCCCGGCTTCCTTTGTCTTTTTTAAAATCTTTCATCAATTTGGAAAAGTTCTGTGCCGCTTTCTCTTGAAAGATGTCTGGCCCCATCCTCTCTGCTGCCTCTCCATTCTGCATCTTTGAAGATGCATGAGGACATTCCCACATTTCCTCTCCTCTGGTTTCGCTCTGTCTGCTTCCCCATGAAATGCCTTGTATTTTCACTAATTTCCTTCTGGGATCCCTAATCTGCTGATAAATCTGTTTAATTAAATTTTTGATTATAACTATTGCATTATTTCATTCTACAATTCCAGCTAGTGTTTCATTAGATGCATTCCAATACTCTAACACATTTCTCAATTTGGACCTTATTTCAAGCATATTAAGAACCCTAATGTTAAATCCATACAGAAGAACTTTATGTCTTGACTTTCAGTAAATTTCTATTGTCTAAAATTTAATCAAATCTTATATTCATGTGCCTGGATAATTTTGTTTAGGTTCTAAATACTACAAAGAAAAAACCCAAACAAACAAAACTTCAAGGGAGCTTTTCAGGTCTTGACTAATGTTGATCTCCCCTTAATATATGAACTGTCTTCATTACCTTCGCTATAGTTTTCTGATTCTTTCAGTTTGGGAAAAAAAATTGCTTGTTTAAAATTATCTGAGATAAAATAACCATTTGTGTACCTCTTTTTCTGGATCATTTGCAAATGATCAGTGCTATAGTCATGTGTTGTAACTGAGGCAGGCTATGGAAAGTGAACCTTGCTGACTTGAAGGATACCCTCTCTAATCCTTACCATAAAATGATTCAAGAAGATGAATTCATCAAGCGTGCATGTGAATGTTGCAAACATTATCTCTTTATTATCAAAGTTTTTGAATGCTATCACATCTTCATTTGGTATTTTGCATATTTGTATTAGGCAAGCACTGTAGATTAGTGGCCCTGGTGTAGGCCACCATGAAAGATACACTATTCCAAGAGAGTAAGGAAATCCTGTAGCTAAAAACAACTCCAAGTCTTTTCAAATTCTTCTGTGTCTTGGGGGGGAAAGTGTATGAGCTTCAAATTAAATTATCTCAATTTAAATAAATAACTAAATGGCACAAGGCTTCGAAACTTTCTTCTAAGAAGATTCTACAAACATTTTAACAACTATACTAATGCTTCCAAAAGAATATGATGCCTTAAGCATTACTTAAAGCTAACTAGACACTCCCATATGCATGTGTACTAAAATCTCACTATTTTGGAGTGCATGATAATTTGTCCAAGTAATCTAATAGCATGGAAAGAGTTCTAGTAATGTGTCTAAAGCCATTATAAAGTTATAGAGCCATCATTTCAATCACTATTATATACTTTGAGAAGCATTCCTTCTACATAGAAATGAGGAGCATGTTCATCACAGACTCTTCTGTGCACTCTTTATCTCAATTTGCCTTAAAAACAAGGAGGCAATACCTACTGAAACTCTTTTGTCCAGTTGAAATCCATTTCAAATAAACAGAACTTTTTTTAAAATGTTTCTGCTAATCTAATGAGCATTTCTGCCTCCCAGTTATTTTAAATTAATAGCTTTACCTAGTATGTCACTATTAAAATTATAAAGCATTTAGAATAACATGAAATGCCTTCTACAACTATTCATTTATAAAATATTTCATTAACAAATATGTTCAATCCAATAATCTATGAGTCCAAGTAACCTGTATAGTTTGACTAACTCCAAAGTTGACTCATGAGTCAAACAGAGTCAATAAGAGATTTCTGTCACTGGATGCCCCTTTCTGGCTTAGAGGCAAGGATGTAGTCCACAGTGGGTTAACGATGGACTCATCAAGCTGCTTCACTAAGACCCTTAGGAAAGTACTTTCCTACTGTAACCATTTGCAAAGAGGAGGTTGTGTGTCTGAGGTTAGAGGATCCAAGCCAGTTTCCACTATCTTTGGGCAAAGGATATCTGAGAATTAACATAACACTGTGGGAAGTGGGAAGCCATCCTGAGAGCAAGAGAGAGACCATTAGCTTGGATACAGCCAGAGTCTGAAATCAATTTGTTTTCACTCATGTTCATGAGTCGATAAATCCACAATGCTGTTAAAATCATTCAAGCTGTTCACGAAGATGACTTGCATCAATTCCATTGCTCTTTGTTGTTGTTATTGTTGTGTGTAGAGGGTCACAGTGGGTGCTTAGAAGAAAATGAAGTGCATGCCAAGGGAATCACACTATTGCATATAGAAGACATTCTTTGTCAAGTCCTTAGAGATGAGAATTTTGCCTTTTTGTATAATCATTTGTGCTTAGCAGAGTTGGCACAAAGAATATACTTACTGGGTGAATAGATACATTTGTTTGTGTATTGATTTATTTGTTCAAAAAGTAATTACTAATACCTATTATATATTAGGAACACCTGAACCAAGGACAATACAATAAATCAAAGATACAAAATTCTTGTTCAAAGATAAAAAATTCTAGTTACTCTTTTGTTTGTATACCTTTAAATTCACAAGTCAATTTTTTTTGAGACAGGGATTCAGATGTCAAAATCTTAAACCCAGGGTTATAGAATGGAGACTCTGAAAGGTGATGAACCTTTGAGACTGTAGCCATAGGCTCCTTGAATATGGGACATTATCTTCATGAATGATACTTGTATGTCCATAAACAACACTAAAAATTTCCCAATTTCTTCCACTATATGAAGTAACAGTGAGAAGACACAGATTAATGCATCATGAGTCATCTCTTCCTAGATTCCATCCAAATCTGACATCTATTGATGTCTCATGTCCCAGCTTCCATAATTACTTAAAATTAAAATCCCATTTTCTCCAAGTCGCCTGGCTGACATTTTGTTATGGCTGCCATAAGAAAATAGAAAGCTAACATACCTAACTATTTAAATTCTTCATAATTCTTCTTCTGGCAGCCTCCAGCTACAGTGAACTATATTTGACTACTATCACTTAGTCATTGCCTATATTACAATAGATTATCATAGATTATTTATCCTGTATATTTTATGCCTTTTCATTAAGAGACAAGTCTCTTGAATTATTTGATTTTATATGCTAGCACATTGAAAATGGAAGATAGCTAATTTTGTTTGATGATTTCAATGCTAATGCATATACCAATACAACAGAGTCCTGATAGGGAAAAGGGCATTCAAACTGGCTAGATATCCCAACTGCTAAGGGACACATCATGCTGGGATCAAATTCATGACTTTGTACATATTTACTAAGTACTCTGCCACTGAGCTACATCCTAGTCTGACAAATTTAATACAAAGGAATAGGCAGAGTGAAGAATAACCACAGGACTAGATGTAAGGCTATTACTGCGCTCCAGCCTGAAAACACATAAAAAGAGAACAGAAAGAAGATGGGCATCTGTGTTCTCGCTCGCAGTAATGGAGATCAGAAGCCAGAGTGATGGATTTCCAAAATCATGGGTGAACTGGGAGGGTTTCCAGATAAGAAGAACAAAGAATTAATCAACAGAAGATGTACACTAAAGTAAATATTGAGGGAGTCTTTCTGAGAAAAGAAAAATGGGCATAGATGGATTTTTGCTTTAAATTGAAGGAGTAAAAAATAACAGGTAAGGTGAAATGGACTGAAATATAAATGGAAAGTGACTGCATTAAAAGTTAACATTTCATTTTTGGTGGTGGATTACTGCACAAAAAATATTAGATAGTGAAAGTATGAAAGCCGGTGTGCTGCTCCACAGCTTTCATTTCAAACTGATGCTCTCACTGTGAAGAAGTTCATTGAGTTGTGTAGTCTTTGATGTTGGTTAATTTTGGGATGTGATGCTTTTTATTAGCAACTTTTTAAATAATGAAGTTTAAAATAAATAAAAATGTTATAGACATTGTCTGCTGAAAGCTGCTAATCATAATAATGGTTGGTGAAACACAAAATATACATTAAATTCAACCTGAAAGAAATCACATGCCCATAATCACATGTGGGATGGATACGTGAAGATCAGGGAAATAGCGCCATGATATTCCGTTGTTCTTCACATGAAAAGTCAGGGTTTCCCCTGCCAGCCTCAAGTCTGGAGCAGTGTTCTGACTTGCTGAGATAATAGATAGCCAAGAGGGGTTCACTATTCTGGGTCCAGAGCCCGTGTACCCAGAGACTTGTCATGTGTTCTATGGATTTCTCACTTTTTTGACACATTTTGCATAATATACGGAAACATAAGACAGATTATTGGACTACCAGACACTATGTGACTGGTCAGTTCCAGGTACCACAAAGCCCTTGACCATTATATGCACAACTTTTATTAAACTACAGTTATCATATATTTTCTATATCTGACTTGGATGAACCAGTGGTCTCTGAACCACCATAGGAAGAGCGAAAGGGAACCCAGGCTGAATCCAGCTCACCCTACCCAGCTACACCTAGAAGTGACTGTTAGTTTATGTCTTTAATTTTTGGAGTGATTTATGTATAGCAACAGGAAATAGCAAAGCCACTTAAATTTTACAACTGGTTTGCACCTTAGGAACGTAGGAGTTGTATTAAACCCGGGAAGGTGAGCACTAGCTTCCTGCCTAAGAATATTTTTCGCAAATCTCTAGCAAAACTCTTCAATGGGGCAGACTTTTAACCCTTCTAACCTCTGGCAGCAAGTAATTTATAACCCAATCGTTCACCCTAAAACAAAAATAAAGGAAAAGTTCAAAGGTGACCTTCCACTTTGTTTACAGAACAGAAGATGGTACACTGCATCATGGCTGGAAAGAAAACTCTGCCCCAAGATCAGAACTTAAAACGCCAGGCTAAGGGTGACTGAATCGTATCTGCTTCCTTTCCCTGACCCTCCTCGAAAATGACTCCTGCTTCACTAGTGACTGGAAATAAAGCTTCGATTTTAACATGTTCTAGGCATAAAGGAAAAGTCATTAAAATCTTTGGAGATAATGCCATGTCTATTAATACCCCCCCCACACACACACTCACACACCATTTATTCCCCCTAAGGTTGGATCCTCTTGCAAATCCAATTCAGCTACTGCAAACTCAAGCTTGAACGCAACATACATGTCTAAAATAATTCATTTTATTTTCCAGTTAAAATGTTGCCCCAAATGGGGACTCCTGATATTTTACCTGATGATTTTCTCAGTGTAGCTCCGCTGCCTGGGAATGAACTTGACTGTCCTCTAGATATGCTGCTGGGGTTTGAGGCAGGCAGCAGATGTAAGGAAAAGTCCCTCTTCCTCAGCGTGATGGGTCTAGGTTGTCCCCACTGCTAATTCAGCCCTTCTATCTCACTGACCAGCTGAGACCAGCTGAGACCAGCTGCCACGTGACTTTCACACAGGCTTCGAAGAACAGTGCCTGTTCTGACCTAATCAAACTCTCGACAAGTTGGACAGGATCCCGAGGGTGCACATGGGAATCTCAAAGCTCTCACCTACTTGAGAGCGTTAGTCAGTTGCTCATCACACATTTCTGTGATGGAAGCTCTACCCGGGTAGTTGCCAGCGGATCTTATGATTCTTCATCCCAACGTTCCTATCTTGAGTAGAATAATTCCCAGAGCAGCTCACTTTATCCACGCATTTCCTAACACTATCCTTCTGTTCACTTCATCTCAGGGAAATTAAAACACAGAGGACCCATATCTTTTTATAACTGCTACTCCTTGTCTCCTCTCTGATCATCCAGACGAATAAAACTTGGGTTTTATCCTTCTGTATTTCCTCCCTCCACTTGTTTTTTTTAGTCCTTTAGCTCCTTCTTCCTTAAGCCTTCATATGCTGATAAGTAAATACTGACATGGTGGTTCATAGTTATAAGCCCAACACTTCAGTAGCTGAGGTATTGCTGCAAGTTCAAACATAACATAATGAGACTCTGTCTCAAAAACTCAAGAAATAAAAGTTTAAAAATATGAGCAACTGTGAACAGAAGTGGGGTACTAAGTTCAGAATCTGGGACTAAAATGCCTTAGGGTCAAATGTCTGGTCCTTTTTATTTTTTTCTTTTCAATTATGTGAGGTTCAGCAAATTCCTGCCCTTTATGTAGCTCAGTTTATTTTTCTAAAAGCAGATATAATTATAGTATCTGCTTATGTGCTGTTGTAAAATAAAATGAGTTGGTTTAGGTAAAGTGTTAGGGAATGAGTCGAACACTAGGCAAAACCTTTATCGTTACACCATCTTCAAGGAATATATGAGAGCACAACCTACAAATGAAGACAGAAGCACAGTTTGAAGTTTTAAGGGAATAAATGTTATTTTAGGCAACATTAAGCCATTGGACAACACAAGTTGTTATTAAATCTTGAAAGAGACCAAGTTATTGGTTTCTAAGGGTTGTTTTCCCCTGGGTTTTGACCCTACAGAACACAGGGCTTGAAATGAAAGCAGGTGAGCTTTGTTATTTCTCACTCACTGTGAGATAACTGTTACTTAAATAGGACTGTAGGTGTGTGTTGGTCGATGCTAGGTGAAGTACTAGAGAAGTAGAAGGGAATGCATTACCCTGCTCTTGAATTTTTTACTGTGTTATTGTAGGAGACAAATAAGAAGGAAGGAAAGAAGAAAGGAACGAAGGAAGGAAGGAAGGAAGGAAGGAAGGAAGGAAGGAAGGAAGGAAGGAAGGAAGGAAGGAAATGAAAATGCAGTGGTGAGAGGTAAGAAACCCTTTAGAATTCCAGTAAATAGATGCAGCTCCATCAAAAACAAGTTTGAGTCAGGAAGGTGGTCTATTGAGTTTTGATTCCCCATTGTCTCCATTTAGATAAACAATGCCTAAGTGATACCCAGTGATAGAAAAGTAGTCTAGATCCCTAGGCAGTTCATTTAATTAGAAAAGCATGGATGAATGTAGAAGAACCCTGGAGAGAAACGAGCTCAGAGCTTATAAAAATGTATGCTGCATGGGACAAGTCTGTGAAACAGTGGTAATCACTGTTGTCCAGGCTTGCACCAGGCTTCCCAGCAGGTCTGCTGTGACCCTTTTGAGACATTGCTCAGCAGAGTCAGTGAAATAAATACTCTTAAAGATCCATCCACCTATCTCACAGCATGACTCCCATGCTACAGGATTTTACAAAGCATGGATAAGTTTGAATCCTCTGCCTATAAAAAGAGCAAAAATAAATGATGAAGCTGGTTCTCTTTTCAATATCATAATGATGTATTTCATGTAAATATCCCTGAATCAATCCAATGCCAAGGAATGAGATCAAATAATATCATGCATGCTGTGTGTGTGTGTGTGTGTGTGTGTGTGAACTAACACAGGGCAGTGCTGTGGCAAGAATGTGAGATTGAAATTAATACATAAAAGAAACCAGATTGGAAACCTCTCCTGCCTTGACTGACATGCAGCAGGGCATGCTCAGAAAAAAGTGCAGGTGTTAAATTTCCAAACATGCCAGGACAGAATAATGTCAGGGGAAATCAATGTCCCGTCTTTGAGCTATTAGTCTCATTAATAAAAGAACTTAAGAATGGACAAAAATGGAAACTTGAAGAAAATTTTCTTAGTTTAAAGGAAAACCCTCCAAGGCAGGCAAGTTGTAAATCCCCACATCTGCTTGGAGGAGGAGAACGGAGGAGGCAAAGAGAAAATTGTCATGCTTTGTAGGCTGGCATGGAGGTCGCACACATAGCAAATAAAGCATGACGAGGGGGTCTTTAGAGAAAGGGCACAGAAGACCATGATGGGGAAGAATGAAGTATTAGCTCATGTGTGATGGCTGATCTTGGTTGCCAACTTTATCAGAGGTCAACTGAAACCTGGGCATGCCCTATGAGTGATTTTCTTGATGGGCTCATATGAGTTGGGAATACTGACCCTAAGTATAGGCCATACCTTTGGCAGCAACGCACAAGAAGCCCACAGAAATAAGGGGCATGAAAACAGAAGCTTTTGCTTTTTGACTGCTTGCCATCACTCTCACTGGTAAATTTATTTTTTGTGTTGCTGAGGCACTCTTGTTGTGGGGTATCTACTAGAGAAGACTGTGCAGACATGAGTTTAGGCCAAGAGTCTTTGTTAGATGACCAGAGACTACACTGGATGTTTGGAATATCAGTGACAGGATATGTCACCCAAGCAATAAAATAACTTCTTTTCTTAGCTGTTATTGTACTTATATAAAGAACACAAAGACTAGTTGACACAACTTTTAGTCAATGTAGCCCTACCTATAAATTGGGTGAATACTCAAACCTCAAGAGTTATCGGAACAGGAAACAAAACGATACAAATGTAGTGTGGGGCTGAATGAGAATGTTCCTGATAGGGTCATTTATTTGAATACTTGGTCCCTAGTTCATCCTACTTGGAGATATGATGTGAGCTCTCAGTTGTATCTGCCACCATGATTTTGCACCACTGTTATGAAGTCTAAATCTCTGGAACTGTAACCCTCAAATAAACTCTTCTTTGTTGCTTTGGTCATAGAGTCTCACCAGAGCAACAGAAAAGTAACTAAGACATATATCATTAAGAATGATGAGGAGAGCAGAAGACAGCCACTGACATGGCTGGCACCCCCACCTCCAGACAGGTTGAAGTCACTAAGAAGAACAGGTATTTGGTAGAGATATGGGAGAGAAGGGGAAGTGGAGTGGTTCATAGTTTGTGTACTGGGGAGAAAAATGCAAACGTAACAAGAGCAACCTGATATAGTCACCTGGGGTCGTGTGATGTCTGGGTCTAGGATGCCATCAAAGGACCACGTCTAGGTTCATGGCACTATTTACTGCTGGGATCTGTGTTGATGATCATGGTTCCTGTTACAACAAAAGGCCAATCCAAACTCCCGTGGTCTGGGCCATGTTGCTGTCTGAGGACCATGCTGTCACAATGACCACACTGCTCTTACTGGCCATGGTGATGTCTAGACAGAAGAGCTGACCCTACTACTCACCATGCACTTGGGCAGAGCTGGCCCTGACCCTTGCCTGAGGAAGGCAGTCCTAGTGGAGACCCAGCGTGAGCACTCAGCTACCAATTAAGCCCACATCCTGGGCTTCGAGTGGACCTACCCCAGCATCTACCCCGCATTTAGCCAGCTGGAGCGGCTAAAGGGACTGGTCCTGTGAAATTGTAGCTGCAGGATCTCCATGACTCAGAGCAACAGCAGAATATCTGAGAGGAGTGTTGATGAAGGTCCAGTATTGATGGTATTCCAGAAGCCGTAAGCCTTGAACCAGACCAACAACTGATTGCAATGACCATTTGCAAGTAAAGCTATTTGGATAAAAAAGGTTTACTGTGTGACACACCACAGCTCACAAAGCCACTATGGCAAATGAGTATGTGATGGAGAGACTGGAAAGACAGAAGATCAAGATATTTTTCTAAGTTTCTGTTTTTGTTTTTTAATTTTTCTTTTGTTGGGGGAACAGGTTACAAAGGGTGAAGAGCAGACATGAAAGGACTGGGGAATTAGTGGTTGGGGCATGTGATGTGACTGTCCCAAAGAATTAATAAAATTATGAAAAATTTAAATTAAATTTTAAAAAGGAATAATGAGCCATCTTTTTTTCTTCTCACTCAGTTCCAGGGATCTGTATATTTGAGGTATGAGAGAATCATAAATTGGTTGAAAGTTCTAAGACTGTTTCCTATCAGATAGGTATTTCGGTAGTATTGCCTGACATTTCAATCATCTTGTCTTAGGGTTTCTGTTGCTGCAGTGAAACACCATGACCAAAAACAACCTGGGGATTATTCAGCTTACCCTTCCAGGTAACAGTTCATTACTGAGAGAAGTAAGAGCTAAACCTCAAACAGGGAAGGAACATGGAGGCAGGAACTGATGAAGTGGCCATGATGGGCCACTGCTTGAGGGTTTGTTGTTTATGGATTCCTCAGCCTACTTTCCTATAGGACCCAGGACCAGAAGCTGAGGGGTGGTACCACCCTATATGGACTAGACCCTCCCCCATGGATCACTAATTAAGAAAATGGTTTTACAGATTTGTGTGCAATCCAATCTTATGGAAGCTTTTCTTAATGGAGGTTTCCACCTTTCGGATGACTTTAGCTTGTGTCAAGTTGACACAAAACTGTGCAGCACATAACTGCTCCACAAATCAGTCTGCTTAGTTGCTTCCTAATGATAGAGAGACTCCTAAGGGAAGGAGCCTGTGAGTACCAATGGTAGGAGGCAATCTCTCACTTTTAAAACTGTAAAACAAAATTTTCTGAGAGATATCTGGCTAGTAAAGCTTTCACTATATCTGTCCCTGGGTGAGGCCAATATCAAAGGTATTTTTACACAGGAAAGCCAAATCTGTAATACAAGAGACCACAAACCCAGATAGCTGACTATTTACTTAAGTAATTATCGCGTATTGGTTACCAAGTACAGTCTTCTGCTGTTGCAGTCAGGGAATTCAGGAACAAAGAAAGATTGGTATTGGTTCTGAAAAATCCACATTCTTCATCTGTATACACCCTCCATCTTGACTGTAATATAATTTATTCAATAGTCTTCTGAGCAAGTGAATGACACTCATATCTTTCCCAGAACTCTCTAGGATTATATTACCTGTATGGTCTCTCAAAAATCCATGATATTCCAGCCAGCTACTGTCTGCTGATCTGTGAGTTATTATTTTGACCATCTTTCCCTCCAGACAAGTTGAACAACTGCAGGCATTGCCGAAGGCTGTTGTTACAGCTCTTCAAAACCATACCAGTCTCCTAAGATGATTTCACCATATCTCTAAGACAGATATTTAAGACAAAACAAGCTTTACTTCTGCTCAGCAGGTTGGAAAAATTGTGGAAAATAACAACAGAAATTGTGTCTTCTACAGCAATCAACTCCAAACCCTCATAGGGTTTATTATTCATTTCAAAGCTTAACAGAGTGTGGATATATTAGGGATTTTGTGTATGTTCGTATGTGTAAACATATGGGCATGTGGTCTCTCTGTGGTGTGTGGAGTAGGGGAAGAAGGAGAGACAGAGACAGAGAGAGGAAGTCTGTCTATTGTGTTGAGAAATACAAAGTTAGGTTAGGTTGAGAATTATACAACAGAAACAGTCATCTTCCATATTGTAGAAGCATTATATTTAACAGATGTCCTCCAAAGCCTCCATAACAGACATGTCCTCCAATGATTTCTATTAAGACCTTAGCATCTCTGTTTGGGCATCCTATTTGATAGAGACTTATGAGAAGATGGTGAATTATTTTCGAACAAGAGGTGCCTCTGGGGCATTATCTTGAATTTATGATGGATGTCATAAATGGAGGGCCCAGATGACTGTGGGTGGTGCAAAGCCTGGTGATATAAGAAAGTAGGTTGAGCAAGCTATAAGGATCAAGACAATAGGCAGCTTTCTCCATGGTTTCTGCTCTAGTTCCTGCCTTCAGGACCCTGGCTTGTGTTTGTATTCTGACTTTTGTAGATGATGGCATGTTATTGGGAAGAAAGAAAGAATGAAAGGAAGGAAGGAAGGAAGGAAGGAAGGAAGGAAGGAAGGAAGGAAGGAAGGAAGGAAGAATTTCTGTCTGTTTTTTAAATGCTTTGGGGCGTGGTCTTTTATCACAGCAATGAAAACCCTAACTGAAACATACTATGTTCATATCCTTTCAACTCTATAGTCAATGAGATCAGGGTAGTGCCTTGAAAATAGCTACAATACAAGTATTGATAATGACAGAAATTGGAAAATGTTTAAGACACATCTTTCCTACTTGAAAAGCCATTTTTTTTTATCATGCTACCAGATGGTAACAAAGACAAGCAAAAAGAATGGAGAAAACTAGACAATCCTAGATCCACAGCAATGACTAAACCATTTTGTGTGAGCTTTGTGATGGTCTTCATTTTGTACATGGTGAAGATTCCTTTATTAGTCTGGTCTGAAACTGATAAAACACACAGACTGGATCTCAAATGTCTTCAAGGCTCATATGGCAAAGGCTTACCCTGGAGTGGATGACATTGCTGGAACACTTTGGGAGGCTAGGCATACTTGGAGGGGGATATGTCCTGGATCATTTCTTTTTCTCTCTTTTGTGCTTTGACTGCCACGATGCAAGAGGCTACACACGCCCACAACCGCAATGTTCTACCTCATTATAGAACTAAAAGTAACTGGGATAATCATGGCCTGAAACTTCTGGAATAATGAACCCAAGTAATTCTTTCAATTACTGTCAATTTGATCATCCTGGAAATTTTATCACAGTGATGAAAATAAACCCGACACAGCGAGACAAAAGCCTCTAGTATTCCTGAGCATGGCAAACATGGGGCTGACAGGTTTTGCTTTCTTGCTCCCTCCTTGATCATCCATACATTACATTCCTAAAGCTAGTCACCAATGTCTATCTTCTTATTTGGCCATTTCTTCCTCCCGAGGCTGATCACCTAGGTTTAGCTATCAAAATATTGAAGTTCAACAATCAAACGCCTTCTTTTTGACTGCCCTAATTAACATGTTCAATCAAAACAAACCAACTCCTCCTTAAACTCCTGCTTTTCCTTTTCAAACCTGCCATTTGTCTATGGACCACATCTGATTTCTCTCCATCCAGAAGCAATCCTTTGTCCCTCAGGGCAAATATCCCTTCACCCACCCTATCTCTGTTCCTTTTCTCTTCTCCCTCATACTCAATCTCCTTTCTTTGTCTCTTATTCCATGCCCTTTGTCCCTGGGGGAAAATAAATCTACTTTGTGCTGAGAATTTGACCTTGGTGTTCTGTTTGATTCAAGTCCTTTCAACAGGGAATGATTAAGTTATTCTTCATTCATTATTTTTACCTTTTGTGATGTACTTTGTTTTACTTTACCTGCTTGTCTAGATTTTAAATGAATGCTATCAAATAAATATTGACAATCTTCAAAATTTGTGCTTTAATTTGCCATTGTTAGCAGCAATAAAGTGTGGGATCTTTATTAAGCAATGGGGAAGTGAGGGTTCTGCGTTCATGGATTAAGACTGGTACCATTATGGAAAGAAGTTCATCTCCCTCTTGATCTCTTTTAAGCCTTCTTACTTGAGATAGCACAGAAGAAATGCACTTGCCAACGCCTTGACTGGTTTTAGACTCCTTGGCCATCAGAACTGTAAGCCACCAAACCTTCATTTCTTGTATATTACCTGTTGAATTGTATTTTGTCATGGCAGGAAACAAAAGAGTGGGGGGAGCAGACGAGAAAGAAAGGACACAGTGATGGTTACAGACTTCACAACCTTATCAGCATTGATTATATTCAGAACAGTGAGATGTTCCAAAAGTTGCTAGATAACTCAAATAAGGAAACTTTTGGAGCAAATCTGTGTATATTTGGGGAAATATAATTTGTTGAAAATCTTGGTAGAGTTACAGTCTCTTCCAATCAGTTGCATTTGTTAATGAAAAGCTCTTTTGTAAACACAATTACCTCTGTTTATTTGTCTTACCACTCTCTCTTTCCCCCATAATACAATGGCTCCCAGCTTGAGGCTCCAGGCTAAAGTGCCACACTCAACCTGTTCTTTGCCCAAGGCTGGAATTTCTCTGTTGTGCTTTCTGCTCTGTGTAATATAGAAGCAACTGTGTTGTTCAGTCCTTCAGAACTTTATATTTCTGGATTCTTTTTATTATTATTATTATTATTATTATTATTATTATTATTATTATAGACCTTTATTAACAGGTGCTTGTAGTTTGTTGACTTTTTTTTGAAAAAATCAAGTTGTAAACTTTTATTAAAAATTAAAAATGAAGTTCTTAAAAATCTTAACTTGACCAGATATGAAACAATTTATAAAACATTAAAGGTATATTGAGAAAAAGCAGACAAAAAAAAACATATTTGTCATTACCAAAAAGAGACATCTTTAGGTAAAAATAATAAAAACCCCATGCTGCAGATAGTTTTAGTGTGTTAGGTAAACGGGCAAAAAGCAAGCACTTAAGGTCTTCTGATCCAATCTTTGTTCATTTCTTATTGATTTCTTATTGCTGGAATTTCATATTTTTTTCTTCTTACTGGATGACCAAACCAGATGATGGTAGAGATGGTAAGCCAGCATTTACTCAGCACTGCCCTGCTCAGCCTCGGGAGCAGACGAATTCTCAGCTGGTAGATAGGCTTTTTTTGTCTCTTTGCCATGTTGTGGTTTAGGGTTCTCCGGGGATCTATTTCTGAATATTTTGTGCCCTATTTTTTTGGCTGGCAAATTTTCATTTCTAGTGATTTTTATATCCTAGCAAACATTTTGTTTCAAAATTTCCATGACATTACTGGAATGGAAGATTTTTTATCTTTATTATCATCTTATCTAATCATTAATTACTACCTAATATGGACTCCTATCTTTATAACCTGGACCACAAAGTTGTTTTTAGTTGTTAGTTTATTTTTGCCTCTTGCTGTCTGATCACACAAACACACTATTTTAAGATGTTTTTTGTTTGTTTTTTGTTTTGTTTTGTTTTTTATTCCAGTTTCATTATAACATTCTGTTTCTAGGCTCATTTCTCTGCTAATCAGGAGAAGTAACCTTGGCTGGCATAACAGTGTGTCTTCAAACCTCATCAGTTTAACATTACAAATATTTGTTAATCATTCATTGACCAACATGTTTGGAGCAAAATTCTGTTTCATAAACATCATCTTAAAATGTGAGGTTTTTTTTTTCTTTCATTTTATGTTGCTCTCATTCAACTTATGAATAACAGGGTTAACTATGGGGGGGATAAGCAGCATAAATATATTGGATATTTTACAGACCAGGCCTATAAATAGAATATATCGCTTTTTATTCTACCATTCAATACTCACTCTCAGAGCCCAGACTTATTCAAGAAATCTAACAAATATACTTTATCTGTGTACCCAAGAGAAAAATGGAACTGGTGAAATGAACACACAGCGTGCCTCAGATTTAAAATCTGGCAAATGGTTCAGTCTCCCTTTTGCTTTCTGGGCTGTGCATATCTTAAAGTGCTTCATTTGTTAAATGGCAATACAGGAAATTATATCACAAATTGCTTTCTTATGGAGAATTAGTAACCAGACAATTAACAGGGACAGAATGAGAACATTTCTAGAACAGCAGGCCATGGGAACAACTGCTTCCTTCCCTTGCTTGGAAATAATGAAGAATCTTATTGAGTGATTCTTAGAATAGCACGTAAGATTCCTACGCTAGAATGCTTCTCAGTAAATTTGTCAGAATTTTCATTGAAAGTTATCTGCTCTTTTAATTTAAGTTTTAATTCTTATACTAATATGAGAGGATAGTAAGTCTATCATTTTTATTTCTAAATAATTTTAAAAGATCATATTAAGAACAAGGCATTGTGCCAGCCAACCCCTACTGGACATGAACCATGAACAAGAAAGATGATTGGATCAAGTGACTGAGACCTACCTTTTTTTTATTATTATTATTTATATAGTCTGATAGTTCCCACTGAGTGGTGACATTATCCCAAGAAAGTACTCATCTACGTCTCTAAATAGTTTTGGTTACCCCAAGGAGAGTCTGTTGGTAGCCAATGGATATGTGCCAACAGCAACACTAAATATTACAGTGTACAGGAGAGAACACATAACAGACTTGTCTCTACTAACAATGGTGGTGAACTTGAGAAACCAATCATTGGCTCTAACTAGTAAACAAGATCCTGTTACCAGCAGTGTTTCAAAAACTACTGAAGAATATTTTTTCACAAATCAGAGGTTTCAAACAAGAAGTAAAATCCATGAAACAAAGGGATCCAACAGGTTCTCAACCTGTGAGTCACAACCCAGCAGGGGTTACAAATCAGATATCATGTATATCAGATATTTACATTATGATTCATAATGGTAGCAAAATTACAGTTATGAAGTTACAACAAAGTAATTTTATAGTTGGTGGTAACTACAACATAGTGAACTGTGCTAAAGGGCCACAGCATCAGAAGGTTGAGAACCACTGCACTAGAATAAGGAGTTCTCAGGTGAAGATGATAGCTCATCCTGAGATCCAGCAGGGTGCATACAAAAGAATTCTACATTAACCCAAAATGGAGTATAACAAAGGTTTATTTATATGGGGATAAACTCACAGAAAGAGTAGTGATCAGCAGTCCTCTGTGTGTGCTGTCAACTGGAAGTGAATCCAACAGCCAAGAGGCCTGTGCATGCATGCTTTCTGTCTGCATTTATAGTACATGAGACCACAACCAAAGTGATCTGGCATTTTAAAGGCTATTGGCTGAATGGATAGGCATCCACAACCCCTTCAAAGACTTACAGAATATGGCATTTAAAAGATTTTAAGAATTTTGACTTTTATTTGCAGTAAGACATGTCTGCTTCTGTCAGCACCAATTACTTCAAGATTATGATGAGCATCACAGAGGATCTTTATGGAGTTTGCTAGCTATTTGGGAAAGAAACTTCTCTTGCCTGGACTGATTTATGGTATGCTATATGAACTGGAAATGCAGGACCCACAGAAAAGTGACTGCTGAACATTCCACAAGATAGGGATAGTCCTTCAGAGTTTCAGCTTCACAGAAGACACTGCCAGACATTCTGCAGGACACAGAAGGTAACTGATGAACTTTGTCATTACAAGGCAGAACAGATATTCAAATTTTCTGCTTCATAAAAATGTTTGTTGGATACTATGGGCCTGTAGGCTGAAGAAGGATGCCCCAATGTTACAGAAGAACTTTGGGTAACTGTCCAGGCAGCAAGATGTTTCTGTCAATCCTAGAGTTTTGGTGGTTGCTTATAGCGCACTTCCTGTTTACTTAGGTAATATTATATACTTCTGGTGTCTTTAAAAAGTTGAATACAGATAGTTATAGTTTTCCTTAATTATGATAAAGTAAAAATTAGATATAAAGCTTTAGATTCACAAAAATAGGATAGATGACTAAATATTGTAACTGTAATTCTTGCTTAATACCTGTTTTTTATATGTAATTTTACTATGTTAAAGTTAAAACCTTTCTTTTTAATTAGACAGAAAAGAGAAAATAATGTGGGATGTTATTCTGTATGTATTGCTTTTATTGGTTAATGAATAAAGCTGTTCTGGTCAATGCCTTAGCAGAGCAAAATCAGGCAGGAAATCCAAAATATAGATATAGAGAGAAAGTAGATGGAGTAAAGAAGATGCCGTGTAGCTGCCAAAGGAGAAAGATGCAAAAGCAGATCCTTACACAGTAATACACAGCCTCATGACAATACACAGATTAGTAGAAATAGTTTAGTCTAAGTTGTAAGAGTTAGTTAATAAGAAACCTAAGCTATTGATCAAGCAATGTTGTAATTAATATAGTTTCTGTATGATTATTTGGGTCTGGGTGGCCAGGAAATGAATAAGCTGTCTCTGTATACACTTCTGGAGGCAGAGAAAAGGACAAATACCTCAAGGACAAGTCTCCCCAACACAATTAGTAGACATAGTGATCATGAACCTATTAACAGTGACTTCAAAGTTCAATGGATTACTTAGTGATAGGTACAGAAAAAAATGAAGTAATTAAAACCATAGGCAACAACTGTCTTTCATCTGAGCTGCATGAGAATGAGGACAATATATATAAGACACACAGTGGCAGAAGTACAAATTATCCTCAAATTTCACAATCTTAAAGACACTGATGTACCCAGAAGGCATAATGAACCATACTGTTAGGCTATGGAGAAGTATATGCATATAATGCCTAGGTATGGAGTCAATGAGGACAGAGGCAAGATGTTAGATGGTTAAATTATCATCTTTACTCAACGAAGTTAGTGGATAATATTTGAAATGAAGAAAATAAAGAATTAACAACGTAAGCATATTGTTTAGGTACATGGAAGGGAGCATACACCGGTGGAAACTAAGTTACAATTGATTGTTTCTACAGGGGTAGAAATTGGAAAGTGGGAGCAATTGGACAAGTATACTTGGTTTTCATTATCAGCTTAACCACTTAACTTTTGAAATCATGGCTATAACATTACTTTTGGCAAAGGCAAAAGAGTTTTTATAAAAGACATGGTATAGTAAATCAATTTTCATGCATGAAAATAATTTAATACACAGGAAAACCTTTTGTTAGGTGTAAATTACAGTTGAGAAAACATTATCGCTGGTGTTAGCCATTAACAATGGATGCTAGGGCATGTGCAGGGACCTGAATTTACTCATAGCTATCTATGACAATCAGCATAGCAGCACCACGTGACATCTTTGCTACACAGTGGCTTATCAAGAGGGGAGATGTTGCACCTGTTAATAGTTCAGCAACCCTTCATACACTGTAGACCATATCAGGATAGGCACCCTGCTCTGAATATCTATGGCACACAGTAGGACTGAATGTTGTGGATGACAAGAGCTAGTAGTGTTTTAAAACCTTTCCTAGAAAAACGGTCTTCTGAATTGGGCTTCCTTCTGTAATTCCTTTTTATTGATACCTGATATATTTAATAAGTAAAATATAACCAAGTAACTCTCTAGCATATCCAGGTCTCCTGCCAGCTCCCAGCTTTTCAAAATCAAAATTACTTAACTTTTGTTTCTACTTCTATTTTGTAATTATTTTTCTTTATACAATAGTCTCCCTTTTAAGTCTGTAAATGTGCCTACTTCATATTGGAACACAAGGCAGTGGTTAGGAGTGTGAACACTGGAATGAGAGGAGGTTTGAATCCCAGCTCTGTTTCTTTCTGGGGTTCTGAGAACCTGAAGACATTAACTTCCCTCAGACTTGCTGTCTTTATCTGCAAAGTAAAGATAAGAGTTCTTTTTATAAAATAAATTTATGTATTTCTTTACTATCCTGGCTACAGTTTCCTCTCTCTCCTCTTCCCCCAAACTCCCTCCCTAAATTCATTGTCTGTTTTCACCCCCAATCCAATCTTCCTCTATCTTGACTTAGGAAAGGGCAGGTTAAACGTGAGTATCAACAAAACATGACATAAAAGCTGCAGTAAGACTAAGCACATCCCCATGTATTAAGGCTGGGCAAGGCCACCCAGTATGAGAAATAGGGTCCCAAAAGCTTGTAAAAGAGTCAGAAACGGTCCCTATTTCCACTTCGAGGAGTCCCACCAGAGGACCAAACTACATAACTGTAACATATATGCAGAACGCCTACGTCAGTCCCATGCAGGCTCCCTGGTTGTCAGTTTAGTCTTTATGAACCCTGATGAGCCCAGGTTAGTTTGATTCTGTGAGTTTTCTTGTGCTGTCCTTGACCCCCCTGGTTCCTGCAATCCTTTCTCCTCCTCCACTGCAGGATTTCTGAACTCCACCCAATATTTGGGTGTGGGTCTGTATCTGTTTCCATCAATAGATGAGTGGTGACTCTCTGATGACAATTAGGCTAGGCGCCAATCTGGTCATGGAGATAGCCAGTTCAGGCTCAGTATCTGCTATAGCTAGAGGTCTAAGCTGGGGTCTTCCTTGCAGATTCATGGGAGAATCACTTGCTGCAGGATTTTACCTGTTCCTGAAATGACCCCTCCCTTCCAGTCGTCTCTTTCAGTTCTTAATCCCACAAGCTAATAGAAAGAAACTAATATATGCAATAGTAAAAAGTGCTTCTGACAAAAGGTAAAGTTACAGTTTATTAAAGAACATCATGGCAGAGCTATCTAATTCTTAGCTCTTACTTGTGTTTCTAATACAATTACAGGGGACTCTGGGAAATGGTCTGTTGACTTAACCTCACAACACACATACACACACACACACACACACACACACACACACAGAGTGAGCTGAGTTAAATGCCACCTGGATCCTGCCCTATGAATTATATGAAACTGCCATTATATAAAATTGCACTTGGAAAACTCTCCCCTAAAAAGACCCCACCATTCTCTGCCCCATTGTTTCTCAACGTATCATTTAGCAAATTTACCTCTGAAAATGTTCTAAAAAGACATACTCCAAAGATTATACCACACCCTGTGAGCCACCACATTAACCTGCTCTCTCAGAATGCCAAAGGAACCTCCAGCCTCAGAGTAGATCCCACCAATTCTTTTTGCTCTACTCACCCTCACACTTGGCCTGACTAACCCTTGACAACTTAAAATCTTAAATGCCTCTGGCTTAGATGTCTTAGCATTTTAATTGTACAGTCTAGTCTTTCTTATGACACCTAACTTCTCTATTTCCCTAACACTCAGCCACCTCTGCAATTAAAAATAAATCTGTGTGTGTTTGACAACTGTCTGTCTCATGTCAAGTCTCGAGGGATAGGAAGTGACTGCTTTCTTCCCACTCTACCTCAAGTGTCTAATTCAGTTCTGGGTACTTTATGAAAGAGTTTACAAAAAGAGACATTCCCCTCGAGTAAAGAAATTACAGTCAGTATCATTAAGGAGGCAATTTGTGGGCCAGTCCTATAAAATTGATGGTTTCATAAATTTCTGAGAATAATATGACTGAAGAATATTTTGTTTGCACATGATTAAATGGGATAGAGCTGTGCTTTCAAATCATTCTGAGTTATATGGATTCATTAATAACAAATGAAGATTACTGAAATCTTACCAGCACACTTTGAACTAACCTAGAAGGCACATTGACAAATAACTCTCTTCTCTTATCTCGTGATAAGCAATGGATTTTAAAGTTTGTCAAAAGAGGGCAAATTGTCTACTTTCTATATGTACATGAGATGATCCAGTGTTTGCCTTTTGTGTCTGACTTGTTTCTTTTAACATAATGTCCTCTAGGATTGATGGAACAAAGAGGACAAGTGCCAGGGGATAATGGGTTGGAGAATGGTGTTTGTTTAAGCCAAAGGGTACAAACTCTCTGTTACAGGATAAGTGACTTTTGCAGATCTAATTCATAGCATGGTAAGGACTGTTCATAACACTTGAGACTTGCTAAGAAAGCTGATCTAAAGTGTTATCCCCATAAACTGCAGGAGGTCATAGATGTTAATGAGTTTGATTATTGTAATAACTTCATTGTGTATGTTTACCAAACCGTGTACTCTAAATATATACACCCATGTTGCAAATGAGCTCAAAGAACAATGCCATTTCTATTATTTATGCTTATAAACTTCAGATGAAGTCCAGTGATGTCTGTATAACATCATATTTAAGGTAAAATAACTGTTATGTTAATCATCATTCATTAATTCTTTGATAGTTTATGGTGGTCAAACAACTTAGTGATAACCGAGAAGTTTGCTTCAGCATCACTTAGATGGTTGATTCTACTTGTTTCAAAATTTTGAATATTTCAATATTTCAAGACATGTTTGTAGGAAAAAGTCACAGCCCTCATTTTGCTTACCCCCAATTACCATGTAGTATCACAACTTTTAACTAAATTTGAAGGCTTTCTGTCACCCAAGAGATGGAGTTTTTCTTTTTTTGACAAGTACATCACCCATAGCTGTTAGGATTCAAGCATTATACTGGCCCACTTCTTGTCCAAAAGTTTATAGCCTTAACATTAATTGATAAAATCCTGATAAACTGTTAACCTGGCAGAATATTACCACTATGTTAATATACCATCTTATTTTTTGCAATGTGGATTTCAGTACAGTGGGAATGTTAATGTATCCAAAACTTATTTTTTCACAAACTCAAAAAAATCCTTGTAAGTTCCAGGAAGTCGACTTAGAGTTACCTGGAACAGAATTTCGACAGTTCAAATAGACACTGGACAGTTCCTCAGAGCCTGGACGGTGAAGTAAAACAACCTGCTACCCCAGGACGTGGTCAGCTCCCCAGTTTTCTCAATTTCCCTTCAGATTCCGATGTCCCAGGTCAGCTAGAAGCAGTCTTGAGAACAAGGCACCCCTATCCCTGTACCACCTACCTGTATCACCTGCTTTCCACTGTAATTTCTCCATTTTTTTATAATAAGCAAAAGATGAGCATGTTAGATTTCAAGCAATATGCTGGCCCGCCCCCTGTCAGCTGCCAGGATGCTTTGCCAGCCTCAGAGTCTTACTGCATATGAACTTGTCAGGCAACTATTTCATCAACCCAGGCAGCGGGGGTGGGGGTGGGGGGGGAGGGCTTACACATTACTACCTCATGCTTTGCGTGACAACGTAAAGCTCTGCACGCATGCGCAGAGGGTCTTTTATAAGCAAGCTTTGCCTGCCCTTCACACTCTTACTCACCACTTCTCTCCCAGTCGACTGTCACAATCCCCCGTTTTGCCCCTCTATCAATAAATTCCCATGACGGTTTGTTGTATATTGTGGTTTATTCTAGCTAAATTACAATAGCTGTCTATCAGTCAAACGTGCAAGACAATCTTTTTAAAGAGTCATCTTCACTAACTTCTGGGCTTTGTTCATTGACTTAAGATGAGTGAACCAAGAAAAGAAATTGTATTTACTTAACGTTTCTCAGATTTGGGCACAAGATAGACCTGGATTTCCTTATAGTTCTGCAAGTGTAAAAGGAAACTGATCAAAGTAGCTGCAACTCTGAGGCCAACAAAAGCTTAAAGGAAGGAAGTAGATATAGAAACCTGTCTGTTAACCAGGTGTGGTGGCACATGCCTTTAATCCCAGCATTTGGGAGACAGAGACAAAAAGATCTCTGTGAGTTCAAGGCCAGTCTGGTCTATATAGCAAGTTCTGAGGCAACCAGGGCTATGCAGAAAAACCGTGTCTTTAAAACCATAAATAATTAAGTAAGTAAATAAATAAGTGAAAGAAACCCTTTGGGAGATGCTTACATCCATGTCAGGTACAAAATCTTGGAAAGACAGTAGGAAATTCCTCATTCTCATGCCTCAACTGTAAAGTTAAGTTTACTTTCATCATCCACTGACTGTGAATGATAATATTCATTACTCAGGACAAATCACACCTTTTAAGGATAAAGAGAATCCTTTACATTCTAATTCATTCATCCTTTTTAAATTATAATCCCTATATTGCTATACAAAATTTTTAAGTTGTATAAAAACAATAAGTCAAAATTATCATTATCATCAAAGCTCACATCATACATATTTTATAATACTTACACACACATACAGATACACACACTTATATTCTACAAGTATTTACTGTGTGCCTATTTTATTCCACATACCATTCAAAAGCATGAGACATCCCACTGACCATCCAAGCTGCACCTCATACAAGTATCATTGTAATGGAGTTAGGGTGATGAAACATGGTGAGTAGTACATGGAAAGACAATGAATGACCAATAATAAAGACCATGTCAACAAGTATGGTGAGATGCTATAGGAAATAAAGTTCTAAATATTAAAACATCCACAGGTTTTCTGCTTTAGATTCATGGAACAAATAAAACAATATTATTAGACTATTTTTTTCAAGACAGATCCCACAAGCACATCCCTACTTTGGATGTCAGCTACCAATGGGGGTGGCTAGGCTATCAACATTTCTGCTCAGACAGACATAAACTCCAAAAACTATGCGTTAAATCACTAAAATGACTTGCAAAATGCAGACACAATTACATGTTCATTATGAAACTTCAAAATTAAGAGATATGTAGTGCATATCAGTGTGTTCTAAGCTCCCATCTCTTTCAATACTCAAAGTGCTTAACCTAGAACCTCTTCAAATCCTATTATTTAAGGAGTTTTATAGTGGTTTCATTAGTAGGCATGTTTGATTAAATGATTGGCTGTTGGCTGCTGGATTCAATTCTCTAGATGGGGAATGGCATGAAAATTTCAACATGGCATGATTTATCTGGAGACTCTGGCCACTAAGATCAGATTGTCGATTTATTCACAGACAAATTATTTTGTTAGCATACTAAAGATACTGATAACTTTAGAGATCCTAACTGGTTTGCTAGCTATGTGATAGGAATTAGGAAATAAACTTAAATCTGTATTTGATTTATGCCACAGGGAAAATTTCCAAGAATAACAACCCAGGTTCTATGAAAGAAGCAGCTAATTCTGATCTCCTCCCACCAAGAGGAAGAGATTTCTGAGTTATATGGGGCTATATTCTTTTTTTTTTATTCATTTACTTCTTCGTGGTTGCACCTTGAAGGGTCAGGAATCCAATTAATGAGAATTCAAAATTAAACTCAAAAAGTGGATAACACCAATTACACTCTTCTACCTGAATGAGGAATTCAGATAAGAACAAGGGTTAAGATGACGGAAGTATATAATAATTAGAATTATGATCATTTCACTGATGAATGGGCATTTGATTATTCAAGTGAGACTATTAAATTTTAGAACTCAGAGTAATAAACAAGCTAAGAGACAAAGTTGTCATCCTGCAGCCAAAAAAGAAACTAAGTATTAAGTAAAGATGAAGAAAAAAGAAAATAGATGATAACAATTCTTTTTGACAACTTATCCATGTTGACCTAAGTCAACAAAAAGTTCACATTACTGTGGGCCATTGCACTGTGTTTCTTTACTGTGCTTGAATGCACTGCAGCATGAAGGACCAAGATTACCTTGCACTCTTCTCTTCTCAGGGTCAATCCATTAACTAACTTCACTGTTTTCTGTTTTTTTTTTCTTGACAAAAGAGAAATGTGAGGTCTACTTTAAGAATTATACATTGCCGTAAATCATCTTTTATAAGAGCAAGAACCACAGACTATTGAAAAAACCTTAGTGCTAGGCATGGAGAACCTCCCTTTCAGTTGTTGGTTAAGGGAGACAAACTCCCAAATCAGTATAGGCTAGTGCTATTCTTGGTTGCCACTCAAAACCTGAAGGTAAGATTCTGTAGCTGAAGACTCCACATATGTTGGACACAGAACTTGAAGGTCTTAAGCTGGAACTGACTGGAAGCCTCCTCTCTGAGGACCAGCTCTTATAGTACCCAAAGATGTTATGCAAGCTAACAAGGGAGAAAAATAATCAACATTCCTACCCAGGGGCAAAGACTATGAACCACTACAATGACTATCAAGGCAAAATACATCCAAGGGAGCAATAGCAGCACTTATAACTTAAAGGTAACCAACAAGTTACCTTAAGTCCTGTTAAATGCGCTTAAGATCTGCTTAAGGGGAGAAATTCATGACCGATCATGTAAACGTAGCAGTAGCTATGGCTAGTGAGGTCATGTGCTCTAGGCAAGTACATATTACTGTCACATCCCTAAATTAATATAATTTCCAATTGTTTTCCAAATAACTTCTCATATACACATCAATGAATATAGATAGCTCCCATTCTTCATCAAAAACAAAAACATTCTTTTTGGAGTAGATAGAGTTCATCATTGAAATCCATAATGGGTCTACAAAGGACATATCATGTGACACCTAGCACCATCTACAATATAACCCATATACCTATGACCCAAGGAGCATGGTAGGAGAGGTGAGTCCCGCAGGATCAATATGCCTGCTGCAAGACTGTGTCCTCTATATATGACAAAGAGTTGTACCCACGAAATCTTAACATGTTCACCTAAACAAGTCTTTCACAAGAATAATGCCAGTGACATCCTAAAATGTGGATGGAAAAAAATCTCATGATTCCCCACTCATAGATGAAAAACTGCATCCAGCCAATGGTTGGTGAGATGGGGAGAATCAGTCTTCCCTAGGGGTAATCCCTTGATATCCACCCCAAGTGGTCATCCCTAAACACAAATACATAATGCTGAATGAACTCTGCAGGCTGCATGTACACACATGTGTGCACACACACACAAACACACACACACGTGTGTATATATATGTATATATATCTTAAAATAATGAACATGGAAAAGGTCATGAAATTGAGAGAGAGTCAGGGGTACAGAAAGAGTGGGAATGAATATTGTTGTTGTATCATTCATGAAGTATTCATATATGAAATCCACCTCCCAAAATTAGTGTAAAAAGTAATAACTTTTGAAGAAAATATAATGTATATGAAATATTACAGGTAATTTCTACAGAATGCAATGCAGAATTTAAATAGATTTTTAATGTGCAAAATTTACATAGACTAATACAAGTGTTTCTATTCTTTGACATGGCATCCATTTATTGAATATTAGAAGTTAACGTAGTCTCCAAAAATAAATATACAGAGGTAAAGATATATGAATACATGTATGTATGTGTGTGTGTGTGTGTGTGTGTGTGTGTGTGTATACGTACACACACTTATGGGGTTTTTTTGTATTTTGGGGGGTATTTATTTACTTATTAAAGATTTCTGCCTCCTCCCTGCCACCGCCTCCCATTTCCCTCCCCCTCCTTCAGCAGCCCGAAGAGCAGTGAAGGTTCCCTGCCTTGTGGGAAGTCCAAGGATCTCCCACCTCCTTCCAGGTCTAGTAAGGTGAGCATCCAAACAGCCTAGGCTCCCACAAAGCCAGTACGTGCAGTAGGATCAAAACCCAGTGCCATTGTTCTTGACTTCTCAGCAGCCCTCATTGTCTGCTATGTTCAGCGAGTCCGGTTTTATCCCATGTTTTTTTTAAACCCAGTCCAGCTGGCCTTGGTGAGTTCCCGATAAACCATCCCCATTGTCTCAGTGTGTGGGTGCACCCCTCGCGGTCCTGAGTTCCTTGCTCGTGCTCTCTCTCCTTCTGTTCCTCATTTGGGCCTTGGGATTTCTGTCCGGTGCTCCAATGTAGGTCTCTGTCTCTGTCTCCTTTCATCACTTGATGAAGGTTAATATCCAAAGACAGGCTTTCTTTGTGTTCCTTTAGAGCCTGTCCTGGCACTTGTTCTGTAGACAAGACTGGCCTTGAACTCATAGAGATCTGCTTACCTCTGCCTCCCAAGTACTGGTATTAAAGATGAGTGCCAACAATGCCCTGCACTGAGTGTTTTACAATTTTGTCTTATTCTAATTTGTATGTTAGATCTATATAGTGTCTTCTATTCTAATCTTGCAACTAGCAAGCTTGATTTCTTATGTAAATTTCTCTATAGATTTACCAGAATGTTCTGTTTAATCACATATATTTGGGAATGAAAACTTTCACTTGGTCCTCTTTTTTTCTCAGTTATACTGACAAGGACTTCTGTTAAAATGTTCATGTGTTGTGATTTATTAAGTTAATATGTTAAATATGTGTTTGTTGAAAGGAAAACACCTTTTATCAGATTAACAAAATTTACTTATGGTCTTTCAAAAAATAAAAGAAAACAGAGCTCTAGCATAATTCTCTGTGGGACAATATTCCTCTGAGAGCTCTCCTATGGTGACTCTCCTTGATTACATAGCTTATTTGTATAAAAACATTCCTGGCACTCATTTCCACATAGTACTTCCCTTTCGTGACACAGCCTTTAGAAAGTTTGACTGATGACAGTCCATGGCCTTGGGCTATGGCCCACTTCTTGGTGAGCTGAGTGGCTTCCAAGAGTCATGTGAGAGAATAATTCATTCCTTGGTGTGAGTCAGTCTTGTCTCCTGCAGCTTAGCGGACTTTGACACCCCTCCACACACGCCCAGTGTCCACCCCAATTTCCCATGAAAAGGAAGGAAGTTCTTGAAAGAGGACATTGCCAGCAGTTCCAGTGGGATGGTGTAGCTCCTTGTGGGCATCCCATCAGCAGTAGAGCCCTGCCAGTTAGTCCTCTTTACTACACTGCAGCTGCTTAGCCACTTTCCTCTTTAAAAATGGCAGTTCTGTGTGATTGTTCCAACTGTTGGAAACTAGGTCACCTTGCTTTCAAGTACTTCTCTGGTTAAACAAAATGTTTTAGGGATTAGGACTTTGCTTGCAAAAAATTTAAATTCATTCTACTATGAATATCCTCTCTGACAGCTCATCAATTAATGACTCCTTAGGACCTCAGACAGGTTTAATCAATCCTTCCATGAAGTGACTGCCTTTACTTTAGAGTTACCCTATGACCCAGATCCTTCTGACCTTCTCTTTTCCAAATTCTACTCCTTATTGTCCTTGGATTCTTAATTGAACACATTTTGATATTGACATATTGCTTGAAATTTTTAAGGAGATTATACACTAATCGCAAAATCAATAACAGTCTTATCTCCCTCCACACTTCCTTCTGCTTTATCTTCAGGGAAGTTCTCTTGTGGCCCACATTTAACTGGCGTCATTTATTTCTTTGTCTCTTTGTTGCGTGCTTGCAAATCTTCCAACTGCATAATATTCACCACTCATTAGCTAATGAATACAAGATAAAGGTACAAACTGTTAAGGCAGTGCTGTAAGGATTACAAGCTGTTCGTTTCGAGACCTTTCTGGGATGTGGGAAAATGTGCAGCATGTCGGTTTATCTTTAACACCAGGATGCTAAGCGAAGAAAACAGACGCTCCCCCTGACTTTACAGAAGACATCCCTGTGTTCTGCACTGTGGTTGTTCTTAGAAACACTGTCCTAGAAAAGCTCTTGAAAAATTTGTGACTTCAAGGGAAACCGAAGATCATGACCTTCATGTGGGCATTGGATGAGTCACTTGGGGTACAGAGAAGAAGAAATGTAAGATGAATAGATGTTTAAAATGTCACAGTTCTTGGGACTGTCAGGGAAAATTTAAAAAAATAAATAAATAAAAGGTGAGCCTCAATTTGAAAGGATCTGGAACTCTTGTGTTCTACAGAAAAGAAGGAATTGGCACAACCTGATTTGTTTTTGTTATGATCATCACACATAAATTAATATAGCAGATTTCTCCTAATGGCTATTGTGGCCCAGGCCCTGTGTTAGCGACTGGAAATGCACATTATCAAGAGATAACCTCTGTCCTAAAATTTCTTCCAGCAGGGCCTATGCATAAGGAACAGATCATCACAAGGAGGCAGGGTTTGCATGGCAAGATGCACTACCCACCTCACAGTGTGAGCTACAGTAATAGAGGCTCGCATTTTAGGCTTCTGAAAATTCAGGTCACACAGAATTGGAAAATAAGTCAGGTGTTCATAGGCAAGCCAGACCTCTGACCAAAAAGCCCATGCTGAAGTGTCCTTCCCTGACCATAAATGAATCCTATAGATAAAATTAATTCATTAAATGCTATATGCGATCTAAACATATTAAAGGCAGTTATTCTTTTTTATTAATGTCATCCTCAAATTAGGTTCCCAGTTCCAAACTGTTAGGCACTAAATACCAGAATACAACACCTATGTTCCTCTTCCTTCATTTGAATGGAAGGTTATAAATTATTAGGCAGCTACCAAATACAATTTTTTCTCATTCATGTGTGTGGGTGTATGTAAGTTTATGTGTGCATGGATGACACGTATATGTTAAGAGAGTCTATAGGTTTGTCTATCAAAGCCAAACAATAAAACTTTCAGCCAAAACTCTGCTTATTATCAATCTTAAAAAGCCCCCTGCAGTGTTGAAACCAGAGAGAAAGCACCAGAGGCACAACCGTGAGGTGCCTGAGAGCATGTTCATCATTCTTTCTGAGCATATGACATCTGTCAACTGGATGAGTCAGATATTTCTACAAGGCATTCATCAAACAAAGAGACTATTAAGACTTCTGGGCAATTCACAAAAGGAGCATGTTTCCATTTTAATAATTGATTGGTACAATCTTGAATACCTGGGAGAGTAGGTGAGAAAACACTGGGCACTTTGGGACACGGAAAATAATTAATACAACTCTGGGACTGTTAAGTGCTCAGAGAAACATCAATAAGAGCAGCTTCACATAATTTCCCTCTAATGTCATTACTTTGGATTAAGCAGTTACTGTAAAACTATGGCATCTTCTGAAATATGAGAAATATAAACACTACAATATTCATAAAAGAACCATAGCAACCCATTTATGTCATTATTTAATAATCCATAAGCAATTGATGAATTACAAAAGAGTGTAGCTAATTAAGACTCAGAAACAGCAGATGCAGGGGCAAACGAATTACCTGAATTCATCTAAGTCAGGGTCATGCACTCTGTATTTCCTGAGTATTAAACACAGTTCCATGTGTATATAGTTCTCAAAATATCTAATTAATATTAAAGAAAATTGCCTTATACTGGACTAGAGGTGTTTGGTGTTAAATGAAAAGCAGTTTAAAATTAAATCTATTTTTCAGTTTATCAGTAGGCATCACCAAATATTTTGTTCACTCATACAATATGGGTATATGTTAATATAGGGCTTACTAGATAGATGATAGTAGATAGATGATAGATAAATACATAGGAAGATAGATGATAGATAGATAGATAGATAGATAGATAGATAGATAGATAGATAGATAGAATTGGGCACATATGTATATATATATATATACAAATATATACATATATTATTGGGTATTTTATAAAATGAGAAAAATATCAAGTGGTAGGTGTTAGGAGAAAGAGAAGAGAGAAGGTGCTAATTGGATTTAACCTCCAAAGGCAGAGAAGCTAAGGAAGACCTTTCCAGAGAAAGGAGCCTGAGAAAAGTCATCAAAATAGAAAATGGTGCATAACTTTGTTCAGCTCATTTCAGAAAGAACAGTGAGTTGGTTGAAAGCAGAGGTTTAGCAGAGAGACAACTTGGGTTTAATTCCCAGCCTAACCATTTCATATGAAACCTTGGGTAACTCACCTCACCTCTCTGTGCCTTGGTTCTGAGAGAATGGGCATATGAATTTTAAAGTAGAGACGTTATTACAAGGATGCAGTGGAGTAATATGAAGGTCCTGGTAATGGGGTGAGAATAGTGTTAGACTCGCTATTATCTGTCAACTGTGGAGTAATTTCTTTTTCACCTACTTTCCTTCTTGAAAGTTTCCTGATTTTTGAAGTCACCATGAGAATCTGAGTCTAGAGAAAGACAATGTATATTTATTACAGACTGAGCAGTCTTAACTAAGAGATGAGAAGAACCACGTGAGGAAATAAAGCAAGACAAGACGGGTAGTAGCAGATTCCTATGTGTTAAAGGAAGATGCTATTCAAATTCGGAAATGGGAAAACGTGTTGATCCCAGTGATTCCATTTACTACTTTGTCTGGTATCTACAGGATTGTTCTACAGAATGTGGAAACAGTTCAGGAAATGTAGGTGGTTAAGACAAAAAAGACTGTTTCTTTAACTTTTAGACCCACTGGGTATATTTCCCCTGACTTGTCCTGGGATTAGGTTAACAGATGATTTCAGAAGCCAAGGCTGCAATCTAAATGGCAAATTCACACACTCTACCAGTGAGGAGTCAAGAATAAGAATATAGAAATGGGGCTGGGCAGTGGTGGTGCACGCTTTTAATCCTCAGGAGGCGGTGGCAAGAAGATCTCTGTGAGTTTCAGGCCAGCCTGGTCTACAAGAGTTAGTTACAGGACAGGCTCCAAAGCTACAGAGGAACCCTGTCTCGAAAACAACAACAATAACAAAATAGATTTTAGAAATAAGAATGTAGAAATAAAGAAATTTAAATTGTAAGCCTAAAAATGAATGAGAGCAGGCTGTCAGCAGCTTTCTCAGCAGCTTAAGGATTAACTATTAACAGTGGGTTACTTTGATTTACAACCAATAGCTCTGTCTGCAAGGCTGAAGTGGGCCTCTGCAAACTGAGGGTCTCGCTACAAACTGAGGGCCAGCTTTTAAATACCCCACTCCCCCCGCCACACACAACTGTAAAGAGCTGCGTGGAGCCACACCTGATGGTGCTGGCTTCCGCCCTCCACGATCCCGAAAGCGAGTGCTCTCTATAATAATCAACTCCTTATATGGCTAAGGCCTGACTTATGCTATTATCACGCAATGATCGTCAGTTGCTTGCATATGCATGGACCTATGGACAGTGCCCACGTGGCAATCCGGGGTTGGCGGCCAGTGCCTATTTAAGGGCTGGGAGAGGTTTTGCCAGAGAGAGAGAGAGAGAGAGAGAGAGAGAAGCTGTAAATAAGGTCCTGAATAAACTGCTTGCAAGAAGAGCTCCGGTGTTGCGTCTTCCTTGCTGGTCAAGGCAGCCGCGACACACAACCAGCAACGGATGGGAACTGAGTTAACTTTTGAATGATGGGATATACATGACTTTTTGGTTATGCATTTTTCCCATATCCTTCCCTGCTACACAAAACTGGCAGTATCAGGGGAATGCAGAGAGCTTCAGCAAACACCATCAGCAGGTACCACAGAGAAACGGTGACTTAAAAGATAAACACTAGTTTAACTAAAAAAAAAAAAAAAAACAAAACAAAAAAAAAAAAAAAAAAAAACTCTGTTATTGAAAATTGCAGGGAAGGGCTATCCGTATCTGAGTTTACCTCAAAACTGTAAAAACTCCTTCACTCAAAAAAAAAAAATATGAACACTCCTTCGATCGTGCCTGATGCTTGTTGCTTCTTGCTATAAAAAGGCGAAGTTCAAAAACATCCTTTGGACAGCCTTACAAGTCCATCTCTGACTGTGGTCTCAGCTAGCTGATAAGATTTTTGTGCCCCATGGAGGTTTATTTTTTTTTAATTTATTAGTTTTTCCAGGAATAAAGTTTACTTCTGTTTTAATAGACTTTGCTGGTCTGTGACCCATCTTTGCATGACCCCCATTTATCCAACACCAGAAACCTCAAAGAGGAGCTCAATAGAAGGGATGAGGCATGAAGGGAAGCAGGTAGCAAAAATAATAGAAGAGGGCTCTTCAACTGAAAGTAGAAAGGTGGAAGGACAAGGGTACATCAGGGAGGCAAGATGAGGGAGCCATGGGCAAACAACCGTACAGAGCATGTAAAAAATGCAGAAGGAAAGTTCTGACTTTGCACACTAATCATCAACCAAACAAACCATCAGTTCCACACACCCTGTATGTTTCTGAAGGTTTGTCCCTAGCTTCGGTGTGGATAGCAGCCCTATTTTCTGCGGCAAACACTCAAATAGACACATTTATAAACAATTCTAAAATTAGAGACATATTTTAGTTGTCATGTTCAAAGGGAAAGGGTACCCTATTTCCATATGTATGAGTAACCATGACAACAACTAGAAGATGAAACACTAGGTTAATGCCATTGTGCCCCAGAGGACCTGGTGAATTAGTCATCAATTGTGTCTCCTACCAACAGTGTACCAGCGACACAAACTCAGGAACATCTTCTTTATTACACACATGTACACACACACACACACACACACCCTCAAAGTGAATTACTAGTTTGTTTTGGATTGATGTTGGGCAATTTAAAGATGTTTAGTTAAAACATCTATTTCCTGGTTTTCCCAAACACATTGCTTTGCCGGCACTTTATTTATATATCTCTTTTTGGTTTCTTTTCATGCTCTGTGGAACCCTACATTTATTTATACTAGATGTATTTTTAGCATCTGTTGCCCACTGTTGAGAGCTACACATAACAATTTAAGCAAAGTGAAAGAATGCATTTAATGGCATTTTTTAAAGTGCTGTATCTTTATTTTTTATTTTCCAACATAGTGAAATAAAAACATTAATTCCATCTCTATCATCCAGGAAGCCAGCATTTAATAGCAAATAAGAACATTAAAATCTCTAGTATTCACCCAGGCCCATAATGAAACATTGACCTTGGTCCATAACGAGCTCCTAGTATAATGTTGTACATCAATCTTGTCCATTTCCCGCAGTAAGAAAATCTTATTTCCAGGTATCTTGTCATGGAGTCATAAATCTCCATAGCACTTCAAACAATCAGTCTGCTTTCAGATATACCTGTGCTCAACCCATCAAGGTTCACTTTCCTAATCAAGTCAGAGACACTAATAACCAATAGGGTTTCCAATGTAACTGAGATTTTGTCGGACACTTTCATACAGAACATAACTGGGAGAACGCAGGGGTCCTCAGATTTCATATCTTCCTAAATCCCTGAGTTTCAGTAACTGACTATCAACAAATCAGCTTGACTTGCTTAGACCTTGAGACAGCAACGGATGACACAGGCAAAATTGTTACAGATCACCATTGTACTTCTGGTCTTCTCTGTATCCCAGATGCTTCCTTGAGAACAAGCTTATGCTGGTCCAGTGTGGGATGGGAGATTCCATGCTACAGAAGTAAAACATAGCTGTAAGGCCTTCTTGGAGCAGGCAGTGCCCAATAAGTCAATGGCTACCTCTACACAGCTAAGCAAATCCAACCATTATGAAGCCAGTATGTGAAACATTACAAATTACTATTTGAATCTACTCTGCTGGTATTTGTTTTTTTTCCCCCAGAGGATTGGTATTAAAGAGGTGGCTATGCAGCCATAGCTGTTAGAAACAAATTTATGTGTGCCTTAAGGAAATGTGTCAACCCTTTAACATTCATTAGCAGAATTCCCAGTACTTAAATGTCTGTGCTGTAGATTTTAATCAAAACCGTGATCACTAATTTGAACACCACCTAATGTCCACTGTGAAAATGAATATCACAATTTGACTCATCCAAGTCTGTTAGCACTTGGATGAGGCAGGATTTGGGAAAGATGAAGAGGGTGAGGGAAGAGGAGGCTGTACCGGGTACATTCTCTGGGTAGAACATTTTCTAGCTATTTAGATTTCCTTTACATTTGATTTTATATTACAGTTTAAATAAATCTTTATTTCTTTGGTTGTACTTATATTATATTTTTCCATTAATATTCTTTAAAATCAAGAAGCAAGAATCCCTTAACAAGACACGGTACACAACATTTCTTTGTGCTCATCACATGCTGTTCAAAACTCTGTGGCTATTCATGTAAATGCCCAAATGTGTGCTTCCCAGATATATGAAGAGGGGTGGATTCTATGTATGTTACAGTCTCTAGCTTCAAAGAGCAAGAGAAGCTTACCAGTACAGAAAGAACAATTTTTAAATAAATAGAGGAAAAAAGAATATACTTGATTTCTTGATTTTTCTTGGGACAAAGGTTGTGACTATAATAGACAAATAGAAAGTTGAGTATTATTGCTTTCTTCACTTGGTAAATATAATTAACTCAACTTACAGAAGCATGTCAGTTCACACTTTTCTCAGCAGAATAAAAATGTTCTCTTTCTAAAAATTGAAAATGCCACAGTGTTATAATTTAAATGTACATATTTATAATGTCACTTAGCAATACTATATATTTTTGTTATTTAACAAAACTAGTTTTGAATCCAAGGAAAAATTACAGACACAGCAATAATTTAGCCAGATATCATTTCATTTTGGTTGGCTGATTATTTTTATGGAGTTTTTTCTTATTTGTATTATACTCGATAATGAATCTGACATGTTTTTAACTCAACTAATTGTCAAGTGGAAGAAAGCAAAGTCTTAGATTGCAGCATGTTCTGAGAGCTGGTTCTCAAGCATGCAACACATCACGTGTTTCAGAACCTGTAGCACATCACGTGTTCTAGAGCCTGCAGCACATCATGTGTTCAGTCATCTCTTGGTTGCATTTCACCACTGCCTAAACACCCCATGTGCCAGAGAGATGCCGCAGAGAGCAGAACAATTCCTTGCCTTAAAGAGAAGGTATTTTTATTTTATGCCTTTATAGTAATTCACCTTCAGATGGTGACAATTACAGGAGAAATACTAAAGGCCTGTAAAGGGAAGGAAAAGAAGAAAGGATCCCACAGCCTCAGTGTGGGTGGCAGAAAAGATGACATGAAGACAAGGCAGTATAGACAGAGTCCTGTGCAAACCCAAGGAAAGTGAAAGTACTTAGACTTATTTTCTTTATTATAACATTATAGTATAGCTGCCAGATGAAAGCAAAAGGCAGTATATATTTTAATAATAAGTTAAGTCATTAATACTGCTACAAAATTTTCATTGTTCAAATTTCCTTCAGCATGGTTAGAGTATTCGATTGAATCCTTGGTATCACATTTTAACGGGCGGTCCTGAAGAATTGAAGTGAATCAAGAAGAAAGGGTCCCAGATAATGACGGTGTCATGGAAGATCAGCACAAAATCCAGCGGCTTCACTGAGGAAAAGCACAAGCAGACTCAGACATGAGAATCCTATCATTCTCATCATGAACTTGCTGCTTGACTTCTGAGAGCAAAACCAGAAACCGCACAGCAGAATTTAGCCAGGCACCAGAAAACACATTCAAACAATTACAGCATTAGTGAAAATGAGGATCAGTAATGACTCCCAGACCAGAAACTGTTCAGAGCCTGATGGACGACTGGCATGGGTTGCAGTTGATTCTTGATTACTAATGTGCCCAGATGTTAACCATACATGAAGAAAGCTTGTCAGCATTCTCTCTCCTAGATATCTGTACCAGAACATGGAGTTGTGGTATTCAGGGGCAGCTCAGATGCATCACTGTAAGTCACCCTGAAAGAACAGCTGAATTAATAGAACCCTAGATAGTCAAACTGGAACAACCCTGACCCTGTAGAGAAGGTCGCTCACAGCTGAGGGTGGAAGTGGGAAGTGGCAACTGCTCTCTCCGCAAGTGTGGAGTGTGGAGACAGAGGCATCTGCCTTCTAATTCAGGAGCAGACCGGGTGTTTCGGCAGTGCTTAAAGTGAGCAAAGGACGGGTCTATTTTGATAGGTGTTGATCAAAGCTATTGTCACAGACGCAGACTCTTGTTGCAATCTGTTCTTTGATAAACGTGCAAAACACATGGGCCCTTTCTTTCTAGTACTAACACTGCTGAAACTAGGAAGGAGGGGAGGAAAGTTAGAGAGTGATTTAGCAAACATTTTTAAAATCACACCTAGATACTATAAAAGGAATGGTTACTATAATTTTCAAAGTAACCTGGAGGGCTTATCACCTCACACACGAGTCTCCTTTTATCCTCAGCTATCATATACCCAAAGACTACATATCCATCGTTTATATCACTTAGAGCACAATATACAGTAGATTTGCAACAAGTGACTGCTGAATTGGGGTGGGGGAGGGATTGAGGAAGCTCCTGTCAGGCCATTTATCATCTCAACAGTGCAATGACTCAGAACATTTTGAAACGCAGCTCCCACTGGGCTTCACTTTGATATGTTTGTTTAGATTTTACTTGTGTTTAAAGAACTTTTTTTTTATCATTGAGTGGTCTACTTGTGAAGATAGCCATATAGATGGTCAGATTGGCAGGTACAATATAATCTACTTCTATAAATCCAGGAAATTTGAAGTAAAGAGCATGGAATTCCTCAGTATTTCCTAATGTGGAACAAATGCATAGGTCCAGGACACACACAGCGCCACAGATTTTCTCTCTTCTTTTTTCTGCCTCTAGTGCAGCTCTCTTCATTCCCGGCCTGAAATATTACAAGTCTCTCTGAAAACATCTCATTCCTAATCTTTTCTCTATTAAATTCCATAGGATCAGAGCTCACAAGTAAAACTTTGCGCCCTGGCTCTGGCTGGGCCATTCACATGATGTAAAAGCTAAGCTATTTAATCCTTCTAAAGACTCAAACGACAGAAATGGGGATAATACCAGAAACAGCAGCCTAATATCCCTCCATGGGGAGCGTAGGCACAGATGGCAGAAATGCTGCAGCTCCGGCCGCTGGGGTGTTCCACTCCGTGAGTGTCTGAGCTACACTCACTGATACAATTTACACTTGAAAGTCCCCAAAGACCCTATGCTGCAGGCTTGGTCTACAGACTATTTTGCCATTGGGAGGGGGTGAAACCTTTAATAGGTAGGGCCAAATGGAAGGAAGCTAAGCCACCAGGAGCATGCCCTTGAAGGAAATATTTAGACTCCAGCCATCCCTTTTGCTCTCTCATTTTCTGGCCACCATGAGGTGAAGAGCTTGCACCATCACAATCTCCTACTATAAAGAACTGTTATAACAGGCCCGCAGGGCAAACGGACCCCACGTTTAAACCTCAGAGGCTGTAGATCAAAGCAAAGATTTCCTCCTTTTCAGTCGATTTTTTCCCCTCAGGTCCTTTTTCACAGTGCTAAAGTGTTGCCTAATGCACTGGCTGCATCTAAGATGTAAGCATGAGTGTGGACGTCCGCCTCATGATTTGAGCTGTAGTTCCACTCCCACGTCGACTCACCCTTTCATCTTGCCGTCAGACACACTCGGAGGCAGCAGACTTCTCTACTCACCTCCCTGTCCAGCTTACCGACTTGGTTTTTCTTCCTTACACCTTGCTCAGAGAGCATCTTCATTCTGTCGTTTCGTCTAGTGGGTACCTTTCTCCCATCCCATAGCAGTGCAAATGCCTTGGCATCCTGGTGCTTCCCAATTGTGCTAACTACTTATTTACATGTCTGTTGCCTCCCTGGACTGGGAGATGCTCTAGTGGTCATAGATCTTGTTTCCCTCTGTCTCCTCAGTGCTTAGCTCATTCTCTGGAACTAATAGGCTTGCTGAATAAATTTGAAGGTTTTTCCAACAGAATGAACTATAGAACTCATCTCCTGCAGAAGCACATTGCAAATCCTAGAATCTGCTTAGCCTTCAGGGTTATTTTTTGTAATCTACTTTATCAATACTTTGGTTACCGGGCTCCATCATGGCATTTTCTTTTTTCTTTTTTTTTTTTTTTTTTTTTCTTTTTTTGGTTTTTCGAGACAGGGTTTCTCTGTGGCTTTGGAGCCTGTCCTGGAACTAGCTCTTGTAGACCAGGCTGGTCTCGAACTCACAGAGATTCACCTGCCTCTGCCTCCCGAGTGCTGGGATTAAAGGTGTGCGCCACCACCGCCCGGCTTCATCATGGCATTTTCACACATAGATATAGTTGAAAATTCCTCTTCTTTTCTCTTCCTCTCCCATTTTCCCCCCAGTTCCTCTTCACTACTTTCTGCTCTGCTTCCTCCCTTTTCAAAATAACCCCATACTATTTCTGCTTTCATTGTGACATAAACATATGCACAACATGTATTTGTGTGTATAATAGTATATCTATATCATTTCTATATGAAAAACTATACTTAAACCTAGATGTTGCATGTATAGGAAATGATATCTTTACGGGGGATTTGCTGAGGTGGATGACGTGTTTCTAGCTTGCACATATTGCTTGATAGTGACATCTAAGATTTAAGAGTTTTAAGTCCACTAAAGTTTGGAAATCAGAACACCTAGATGAACTAATGAATTTCGAAAGGGCATGAGCCAATGAATGGATGGAGAAATGGATAGATGGATGAAGAAATGGATGGATATGCTCCAAAAGAAAACTACTAGAATACTTGGACATGGTGAACAATACTGATATCCTACTATTTGCATATCTCTATATCCCTTTAAGCAGCCAGGATGACTGGGAAATTCTCATGTATCTAGAAAGATACCTAGTATATTTGGCATGCGGTAGGTGTTTAGCATATGTTTACTAGATGGAATAAAGGAATGAATCATGCATTTCTGAATTAGAGAACAGAAAAATTCGTCCACATTGTGAAGTAAACACGAAGACTACAGATTGTTGTTCAGACTTAGTGCTACTGATGGGCTTAGTGCTGATGGGCTTGCCACCCATGGCAGGGTTGAGTAAGCTTATTTTTTTGGCGTTGTGACCATGGATGTTGGCTGCAGTCAAGAGTAATGGTCATCAGACCTGCACTGCGATCCTTCTGTTAACAGACACTTCTGTGCCTGAGCAGATAGATCCACATGGGCATTCTAAGATGTTAGAGGGACAGTGCCTACTGTGTTCTAGATCTACCTGCTTCATTGCCAATAAAATTGTGATTAAAAAAAACATCATGAAATGCTAATGTTCAATCAGTGGTTTGGGTTTCATTTTTATAATTCTAGTGGGTTGATAACAGGTGCTGGCACTGTGTTGAGATGGATTCAGAGGCTGCATCTGAGCTCATTGCCAAAGATGATCACTATTCTTTGTTAAAACAAAAAGAGGAAGATGTGAAATTTTTAGACTGACAAGCACAGAGAAAATTATTGGTAAAAACAATTAATAAAATAACTGTCAGCTGCTTTTATTTATAATAAAAGGGTTATTTGTTTGTTCATACTCTCTATTTTTTTTTCTATCAGAGTTTGACAATGGAGCAAAATGAAGTCTATACCTTGCAGTTTTAATAATGAAGAGTACAGAAAGCTTCTGTTTTTGTGTATGTGTCAGAAAGTATCCTAGGTGCTATGAAAGTAAATGATTTTATTCGTACTCAGCTAGGATAAGTGAGATTAATGACAAATGGTAAGCTTTCCTATGGTAAAACAGTTCTAAGTAGATTAACAATTGTTAAGGTTTTGTCAAAGCTTATCCAACAGATGATAATTATGTCCCTTCCACTATTGTCTACATGTTAGAACACACACATATATACAGACAAACATGCATGCATGCACCAAACTAGTGTAAAAGAACATGTACACAGCACACAGAGGTATAACTGTATATATAGTGAATATTCACATTCCAAGAAAAAAAATCACCAAGTAAATAACAAAAGTCTCACAATAACTCAGTATGACTATTCTCCATACTTTATAGAAAGTCTCTTGCTCATTAATACAGATTCTATTGACTCATAATTTGCATCCCTAGCAACTTATCCACCTAACATTCCTTAAATACACAAAATTGGCTAGAAAATTTTATGCATAAAAAAGGAAAAAGAAGAGCTGAAAATCAGGAAAGATGAAAGAAAAACTTCCTCTCTTAGTGCCTATTACAATAATTGATACAAGAGTAATAATCAGTTATTGAGGAAAAATTAACTTGCAATCATCACATTCTGTCCCCAAAGCAGAAATACATTTGATGTATTTAATAGAGAACCCCAGCACTGTAGGACATCAATCAATTATCTAGAAAAATCTGCTGATGAAGAATTTATTTGTTGTACTATTAGGTTTCACAGAGAATTTAAACAATGTTCTCTTTTAGAGAATGCTTATAGTGTGTTGCTAAAGCTGAAATAAAAACATTTCATAAATTCTGCAAACAATAAAGAAGGTTTTAGGCAGGGAATTTTGCTGGTCTTTTCAAGATTTTTAAATTTCCAACATTCGTAGTGAAATTCTGTATGCAATACCACAGACTGCCAGGACAGCAGCCAGTTTTATAGACTAACCCATCTTGTGTCTGTGGGAAAAGTGTAAGTTTCTATACTGGCTTGCTAAAAGCTTTCAGTTACAAGTGAAAAAGAATGCCTCTATCTCTGGTGCTTAGCAGTTGGTGGTTCCTGTGGACCTGCAATGTCAAGATTCTTCTCCATGAAAATGAAGGTTATAATATCAGGGTTTGGAAAAGGTAGGTTCTGGAGAGACCCATGTCCTTAGGAGAAGACTGCCTCCTAGCTTCAATCTGCACATAAACTTTGTCTCTACCCAGACCCTAGGTTCATCTTGTCCTTCTGGGATTCATGTGAATATTCTGAAATGGAGGAATTGTAAGAGTAGCAAGCATGAAAGTAAAATGCAAGCTATAAGCAGAATAGCATTGAAACTCAAGAGGCAAAGAACAAGGTGACTCCCTACACATTTTATAATTAAAATACTGGGATGGTAAACACCCATAGTATCAGAATTAGAGAAGAAGAGGCAGAGAGTTTAGGTATCCAAGTACAGCCTCAGCTATATAGCAAATTTCTGGACAGTCTAAGATGCATAAAACAAAAACAATAAATATTTATCTAAGCACATACATTATAGAAAGGAAGCATTCATTGTAGTTTATCCTTCATCCACCAAGTCCCCTCAGTTTCTCCAAAGTGACAGAAAACAAACTATCTAACAAAGAAAACTCAAAGAATTAAGAATGCGCAGAGAATTAATGTCTGAAATAAACAAACATCTCAAAAAATTAACAGCAAGAAAATAAATAACCCAATTAAAAATGGAATATGAAACTAAATAGAAACTTCTCAAAAGAAGAAATAGAAATGACTAAGAAATACATTTTTAAATGTTCAATGTCCTTAGCCACAGGAGGAATGCAAATTAGCATGACTTTGAGATTCCATCTCACCCCACTCAGAATGTCATGTATATACACATAAGTACAATTTTCAAACAATGAACATAGAAATTAGTGGACAATTAAGAATGCAAGGTGTTGTGCTTTTGTTCCTTTCCCTCATGTGTCAGGACAACCACTTAGCACTCACCACATGTAACACTTTGTGTCATCAAGAGTCTGACCATTTGTGTAGTGTTAGCTTCCCTGCATCCTCCTTGGGGGTCCTAGGAAAAATGATGCTTTCCTTCCTTTCCTCTTGCTCTTGGCCCAGCCTTCAGTCTAAAAGAAGAAATAGAGATAAAATAATGTACAGAAGGTTGCACAGCATGACCAGGAAAAATGACTCATCCAGCCAAATAGCCTGCCCCCTGGAAAATCACTGAGCTTTGCCAAATGTATACAGACACATTTTCCTAAAATACCTCAACAGAAATGAAGGGTTTCTCTGGCTCTCGTATCTGAAATGTTTCCATGTTGTCTTGACTGGGAGTGTGTCCTAAACTTTAATCCCAAGTGGATAGAAGCCTCCTCCTATTTTATCAGTCTTATGCATGTTTGTACTTTATTTCAGTGCTGGAAAAATGAGATACCTTCTCAAGCACCTTCTTAAGACTTTGAGTATCAGTCCATCAGCTTTTGTTTATTCACTAATTCATTGAACTAATATTGTCGTCAAATTACACCAGGTACCAGGGGTATATTGACATACATCAGAAACAGTCCCTGGCATCAAAACTTAGACATTAGCAAGGAACGAATACCATAAATAAGAAAGGAGGGGAAGCTATAATCAAGATATATTGTATAAGAAAATTATCTATTTTCAATAAAGGAAAAAAGAAAGGCATTTAGCAGTGTCATCATTAAATAACACAGCAGGCAACTACTGAATGCTTTGATCACAACTAACAGAAAGAATTTTTAAAAGATAAATCCTCTTTATCACCATACTAGTATCTGAAAATGTAGGCACTCAGGGATAACTATTTTTCAGAAGCAGTCTTGTAAAATGAGTTGACTCTTCAAACTCCAGCTGTATTTAGCTTTGATACAAATTTATAGATGAAAAAGAAGAAAAATGTGAATGACAAAACTGTAGCCTGAGATTTGTGGGAAGTCCTCTGCCTTGGCCACCCAGTTTGTTGAAACCAAGCTGTTACAAACAAGGGGCTGACAGAATGTCAAAGTCAGAGTCTGGGATGGTTCTTTAGCTGGGGGACTAGGCTACAATGTTTCTTTTGTCTTCTCGCTGTATCTCAGCTTTAGCATTCATATCAAGTGCATTGGCTAGAAAGTTTCCGGATTCCTTTCACATTATATAGTGGATGTGATCCAATACAAAAGGAAGGGAAGCCATATAGAGGAAACCAGGAGCCAATGGAAAAGGAATCCCAACCAAAGGTGAGACTTGGGGATTTGCAGGAGTTTCCTCCAGAAATGATCCAGCTTTCTGCTCCTATCCACATCTTTCCCTTACCTCTCCAAAGTGTCTCAAATAGATGCAAGAGAACTAACAAAAAAATACTTCATTCTTATTACAGTTTTGGATGAACTACCCAACCAGCACAGAGATCTGAGCTTGGTACCAGGAGAGCCATCAGTGGGGTGAGTTTGTGACCCGCGGCAGCAGCCCCAGACTGGGAACTCAGAAGTTCCTCACACCCACCCCCCCATCCCTCCTGGGCTCTCTGCAGAGACTCTACTCCCTGCAGACTGCCTCTCTCTTCCTACCCCACCCAGCTTGCATCCAGAACCCTTCTTCCTTCTGCCCCCTTCCTTCTTTGGGCACATAACACCACCTAGCTCAGCCTGTCTGGGTGCTGGGGGCGAATCCTCAGGGCAAACAGGCGGGCGGGAGTTCCTTTGTTTCACTGGCCTGCCTGCACCAAGCAAGGTAGGCGCTTTGTTTACAAACTACCCAACCAGCACGGAGATCTGATCTCGGCACCAGGAGAGCCATCATTGGGCACGGAGAGCTAATCTTGGCACCAGGAGAGCCATCATTGGGCACAGAGATCTGATATTGTCACCAGGAGAGCCATCACTGGAACACCAGGAGAACCATCACTGGGGAGTACCATCACTGGGAAGGTACAACAGTAGGCAAGGAGACCTGATCCTGCAAAAGAAGATCCATAGGAGAGCATTCGGAGGAAGAGATGGGCAGGCGCCAATGCAAGAATTCACCCAACAATCTGAAAAATAATATGAAACCACCAGAACCCAGCAACCTCACAACAGGAGGACATGAACACCTTAATCATGAAGAAGTAGAAAAGATTGACTTTATGAAAGTGATTGACGCCCTTAAACAGCATGTAAAAAATGCCCTTATAGAAATGGATGAGAAGTATAACAGAAAGTTTGAAGAATTGAGTAAATCAGTGAATGATACCCTAGGAAACCAAGGAAAAACAATCAAACAAATAATGGAAACAGTTCAAGCCTTGAAAACTGAAAGGGAGGCAAAGAAAAAAACACAAACAGAAGGCTGGCTGGACATGGAAAATCTAGGTAAACGAATAGAGACTACAGAAACAAGCATAACCAACAGAATACAAGAGATAGAAGAAAGAATCTCAGATTCTGAAGATACCATAGAGAAAATAAACACGCTGATCAAAGAAAACAGCAAGGCCAACAAACTCTCATCACAAAACATTCAGGAAATATGGGACACAAATAAAAAGACCAAACCTAAGAATAATAGGAGTAGAAAAAGTGGAAGAAGCGCAGCTCAACGGTCCAGAAAATATATTTAATAAAAGTATAGAAGAAAACTTTCCCAACCTAAAGAAAGATATACCTACGAAGGTTCAAGAAACATACAGAACACCGAATAGGCTGGATCAAAAAAAAACATCCCCTCGCCATATACTAATCAAAACACAAAGCATACAGAACAAAGAAAGAATATTAAGAGTTGCAAAAGAAAAAGGCCAAGTTACTTATAAAGGTAAACCTATCAGACTTACACCTGACTTCTCTATGGAAACCATGAAAGCCAGAAGGTCCTGGATAGATGTACTGCAGAAACTAAGAGACTGTGGATGCAAGCCCAGACTACTATACCCAGCCAAATTTTCGTTCACTATAAATGGAGAAAACAAAATTTTCCAGGATAAAAACAAATTCAAACAATACGTAGCCACAAATCCAGCCTTACAGAAAGTAATAGAAAGAAAATCACTAACCAAGGAGTCCAACAATGACCACAATATCTCAGACAACTAGAGACCCTTCACCAGTGCAACTCGAAGAAGGGAAACACACAAAATTTACTACTAAAAAAATGACCGGAGTTAACAACCACTGGTCATTAATATCACTTAATGTCAATGGACTCAACTCACCTATAAAAAGGCACAGACTAAGAGATTGGATACGAAAACAGGATCCAACATTCTGCTGTTTACAAGAAACACACCTCAACCACAAAGACAGACACCTACTCAGAGTAAAGGGTTGGGATAAGGCTTATCAAGTAAGTGGACCTAAGAAACAAGCAGGTGTGGCCATACCAATTTCTAACAAAGTTGACTTCAAACTTAAATCAATCAGAAGAGATGGAGAGGGACATTTTCTACTCATAACAGGAACAATTCATCAGGATGAAGTCTCAATCCTGAATATCTATGCCCCTAATATAAAAGCACCCACGTACGTAAAAGAAACATTGCTAAAACTCAAGGCAGCAATCAAACTGCACACATTAATAGTAGGAGATTTTAACACTCCTCTCTCACCAATGGACAGGTCAATTAGACAGAAACCTAACAGAGAAATAAGAGAATTAATGGAGGTAATGAATCAAATGGACTTAACAGACATCTATAGAATATTCCACCCAAATAGGAAAGAATATACCTTCTTCTCTGCAGCTCATGGAACCTTCTCGAAAATTGACCACATACTCGGTAACAAAGCAAACATCCAGAGTTACAAAAAAATATCTTATTACAGTTTTGGCTCTATCATTGTACTGAGTACTTTTGTTAAAAAATGTTACTTTTTTCACTACAACTGTTTGGGGAAATTTCATATTCACATTTTTGAGATGAAGAAAATTGAACTTAGGCAGAAACAGTAAATATGTTAGCATAAACTATGTGTTGTAATAAATAGACAAAAGAGAGCTAGTTTGTCCTACTGAAATCGAACTATGTGTTGTAATAAATAGACAAAAGAGAGCTAGTTGGTCCTACTGAAATCGAGTCCAACTCTTTTTCTCATCATAATGCAATGTAGAGAGGACAGATTCTACTAGAGAAGATATCTCAGCAATTTAGTCATGTTGATTAGTGACTTGTGTTTTCAAGCAAACAAGGGGGATGGGAGAGAAAGCAGGCCCACAGTAAGAGTCTTTAATGCAAGTAAGATAAAACTGCCCCCAGCACTCTGCTTACCATTGGGTAAATGCTATGGCCAAAGTGTACATAATTTCACATGTTCAAATACTAATTATGGCACTTTAGAATATGTCTGCAACAGGAGTTTTCAATGTGAGCTGAAGACAAAAAAAAAAAAAAAAAAAAAAAAAAAAAAAAAAAAAAAAAAAACAGCTCTCCAGGAACTTCCAGGCCTTTGGCAACAAACTAGGACAGCTGAGGCATCCAGACTCAAGAATTGAGCAGTTACCAACATCTCTGCTCCACTGGCTTCTTGCCCCTCCTATTTTAACATCTCCCATGATCCCCATGATCCCATTTACTCAGGAGATCTTGTCTTTTCCTATTTCTCACATAGATTAGATCCATATATGTCTCTCTTAGAATACCCTTTATTATCTAGGTTCTCTGGGATTGTGGATTTTAGACTGGTTTGTTGTCTGAGGTTTCTGTCTTCCATTATTTTTATTAGAGTTACTCCAAGATATTTTATGTTATTTCTGGCTATTGTGACGAGTGATGCTTCTCTGATTTCTTTTTCAGCCCATTTATCATCTGTATAAGGGAGTGCTATTGATTTTTTGAATTAATCTTTTATCCTGCTGTATTACTAAAGGTGTTTATTTTTTGTAGAAGTTCTTTGATAGAATTTTTGGGGTCACTTATGTAAACTATCATACCATCAGCAAACAGTGAGGGTATGACTTTTTTTCCAATTTGTATTCCTTTGAACTCTTTCAGTTGTCTTATTGCTCTAGCTGGATCTTTAAGTACTATATTAAATAGATATGGAGAGAGTGGACAACCTTGTCTTGTTCCTAATTTCAGTAGGATCACTGAGTTTCTAGTCATTTAGTTTGATGTTGGCTGTTTGTTTGCTGTATATTGTCTTTATTATGTTTAGGTATGTTTCTTAAATTCCTGCTCTCTCAATTACCTTTATCATGAAGGGATACTGTATTTTATCGGAAGCTTTTTCAGCATCTAATGAGATGACCATGTGGTTTTTATTTTTCAGCTTGTTTATATGGTAGATTACATTGACAGAATTTTGTATGTTGAACCATCCCTGCACCTCTGGAATGAAACCTACTTGGTCACGGTGGATGATTTTTCTGATGTTTTCTTGGATTCAGCTTGCCAGTATTCTATTGAGTATTTTCACATCAATGTTCATGAGTGAAACTGGTCTACAATTCTCTTTCATATTAATGTCTTTCTGTGGTTTGGGTATCAGGGCAATTGTAGCCTCTTAAAAAAGAGTTTGGTAATGTTCCTTCTGTTTCTATTTTGTGGAAAAATTTGAGGGATATTGGTATTAGTTTTCTGGTTGGGAGACTTGATAACTATTTCTCTTTCTTTAGCAGTTATAGGTCTATTCAATTTTCTTGTATGATCTTGATTTGATTTTAGATAGTGATATTTATCAATAAAATTGTCCATTTCCTTTAAATTTTCCAATTGTGTGGAGTACAGGTTTTTGAAGTATAACCTGATAATTCTCTGGGTTTCCTCTATGTCTGTTGTTATATCCCCCTTTTTGTTTCTGATTTTATTAATTTGGATATTCTTTCTTTGCCTTTTGATTAGTTTGGATAAAGATTTGTCTATTTTGTTGATTTTCTCGAAGCTCCAACACTTTATCTTATTGATTCTTTGTATTGTTTTCTTTGTTTCTATTTTGTTGATTTCAGCTCTCAGTTGATTATTTCCTGCCATCTAATCCTCCTGGGTGAGTTTGCTTTTTATTGTCCTAGAGTTTTCAGGTTTTCCCTTAACTCACTAGGGTGGAATTTTTTTTCTAACTTCTTTATGTGGGTGTTTAGTGCTATGAACTTTCCTCTTAACATTGCTTTCACTGTGTTCTATAAATGTTCTGTGGTCATTTTCTTTGAATTTTAGCATGTCTTTTTTTTTCAAGACAGGGTTTCTCTGTTTAACAATTCTAGCCTTCTAGAACTAGTTCCTGTATACCAGGCTGGCCTCGAACTCACAGAGATCCACCTGCCTCTGCCTCTTGAGTGCTGGGATTAAAAGCGTGTGTCACCCCACTGCCCAGCAAATTTTAGTTAAGTCTTTAATTTCTTCCTTGACCCATTGATGATTCATTCGAACATTGTTTAATTTCCCTTTGTTTGTGGGCTTTCTGAAATTAGTGTTGGTGTTGAATTCTAATTTTAGCCATAGTGATCTGATAATACACATGGAATTGTTTCAATTTTTTGTATTTGTTGAGGTTTGCTTTGTCACCTAGTATGTGGTCAGTTTTTGAGAGGATTCCATGAGATGATGGGAAGAAGGTATATTCTATTATGTTTGGATGGAATGTTGAATATATGTCTGTTAAGTTCATTTGAGTCATAAAATCTGTTAGCTCCCTTTTTTCTCTGTTAAATGTCTATCTGGCAAATATGTGCAGTGGTGAGAGTGAGATGTTGAATTCTCCCACTATTAGTGTGCGGGGTTTAATGTGTGATTTAAACTTTAGTAGTGTTTCTCTTACATGTGAAGACGCCCTTGTATTTGGGGCATAGATATTTAGTACTGAGATTTTCTCTGGATGGATTTTTCCTGTGAGTAATATGAAATGTCCTTCTTTCTCTCTTGATTGATTTTAGCTTGAAATCTACTTTGTTAGATATTAGGGTAGCTACACCAGCTTGTTTCTTAGGCCCATTTAATTGGAAACCTTTTTCTAACCCGTTACTCTGATGTGGTATCTGTTTTTGAGGTTGAGGCTTGTTTCTTGTATGCAGCAGAAGGATCGATTCTGTTTTCATATTCAATCTGTTAGCTTGTGTCTTTTTATAGGTGTGTTGATTCATTTTATAATAAGAGATATTAGCAATGATTCCTAGTTCTTGCTATTTTAGGTTTTGGTGTTGGTGATATTAATTTGTGTGTTTTGTCCTTCTTTGGTATTTGCTGCTGTGAGATCATCTATTGTCTGTGTTTTTGGATGTATCTAGTTTCCTTGGATTGGAGTTTTCCTTCTAGTATTTTGTGTATGGCTAGATATAAGGCTAGGTACTGGTTAAATCTGGTTCTGTCATGGAATATCTTGTTTTGTATGTCTATAGTGATTGAAACTTTTGCCGGGTATAGTAGTCTGGGCTTGCATCCATGATCTCTTAATGTCTGCACAATGTTTGACCAGAACTTTCTGGCTTTTATTGTTCCCATTGAGAAGTCAGGTATAATTTTGGTAAGTTTACTTTTTCCTTTGCAGCTCTTAATATTCTTTTTTTTTATTCTGTATGTTTAGTGTTTTGATTATTATGTGACAAGGGGACTTTTATTTTTAGTCCAGTCTACTTGGTGTTTTGTAAGTTTCTTGTACCTTCATATGTATATATACCTTTATGTTGGAAAAGTTTTTTTCTATGATTTTGTTGAATATATTTTCTATACTTTTGAGTTGTCCTTCTTTTCCTTTTTCTATCCTTATTATTCTTAAGTTTGGTCTTCTCATTGTTTCCAAGATTTTTTGGATTATTTTGTGTTAAGTTTTGTTAGATTTAACATTTTCTTTGACTGATGATTCTATTTCCTCTATTATATCTTCAATGCTTGAGATTCTATCTTCAATATCTTGTATTCTGCTGTTTATGGTTTCTGATTATTTGTGGTTCCTGATTATTTTTCCATATTTTCTCTTTCCAGAATTCCCTCAGTTTGTGTTTTCTTTGTTGTCCCTATTTTGGGTTTCAGGTTGTGAATCATTTGTTCCACCTGTTTGATAGCTTTTTCTTGGTGTTCTTTAAGGGATCTGTTGATTTATTCCAATTTTTTTGTTTGTCTTTTCCTCCATTTCTTTGAGATAAATTTTTTTTTCTTATAAAGGAGAACATTTAATTGAGGTGGCATCTTACAATCAGAGGTTCAGTCCATTATCATCATGGTGGGGAACATGGTGGCCTGCATGCAGACATGGTATTGGAGAAGTAGCTGAGAGTCCTACATCTTGCAGGCAACAGGAATTGAACTGAGACACTGGGTGGTATCTTGAGCATATATGAGACCTCAAAGCCCGCCTCCACAGTGACACGCTTCCTCCAATGAGACCACACCTACCCCAACAAGGCCACACCTCTTAATAGTGCCACTCCCTGTGGAGGCCATTTTCTTTGAAACCCCCAGGTATCCCAGGGCTGTAGAGTGAGCCAAGAACCCTAGGAAAAGGATAAAAGTTCAGCTAAAGGAGACAGAAGCACTCAGAGCCCGATGTTGTGGTGCTTACTTGTAATTCCAGTTTTTCTACAAAGTGACTTCAAGCTACTTGAGGCTTTATCTCAAAACAAACACCCCCAAAACAACAGCAGCACAAACCCTCCCAATAATCCTTGCTGTCTCTCTAAAACAGTAGACTTTTTTTTCTGCCTTTGCAGCTATTTTTTCATTTATTTATTTATTTATTTATTTATTTATTTATTAAAGATTTCTGCCTCCTCCCTGCCACCGCCTCCCATTTCCCTCCTCCTCCCCCATCAAGTCCCCCTCCCTCGTCAGCCCGAAGAGCAATCAGGGTTCCCTGCCCTGTGGGAAGTCCAAGGACCCCCCACCTCCATACAGGTCTATTAAGGTGAACATCCAAACTGCCTAGGCTCCCACCAAGCCAGTACATGCAGTAGGATCAAAAACCCATTGCCTTTTGTTTCCTCTTTAGGGGCCTCAAACATTCTTCTAAATTTATTTTTAGGTCATTTTCTTCTGCTTCACCTGTATTGGGGTATTCAAGTTTTACTGTTTTAGAGCAACTCATTTTTGTTGATGTTATGTTGCTCTTTGTTGTTTTGAGTGTTTCCTTACTTTGTCTACCCATCTTTTCTCTGCTTGGTATAGTTGGGGCTATGTCTCTGGTGATCACTCTTCAAGATTCCAGTAGACGCCAGTGGGTAACAAGCTAGACATCTATATGCCAGGAAGAAGAGAAAAGCAAATTTGGAAGCATCCAATACCATCCACCCATTACTAAAAATATTTTTAGGTCATACAGTTTTAGGTAGAAAAAAAAAAAATATATATATATATATATATATGTCTTCTCTCTTAATTTTCAGAAAAAAAATCTTTCAACCTCTAGTCCATTAAAATGTTGATTCAGGTCTTTAACTCCTAACTGTAAAATAGAAACACTTTTTAAAAAAAAAAAATGATAAGTAACTGGAAAAATGCACTGAGGAGTCTTAAAAAACCACCATATGCAAAGAGGTTTCTTTTCTACCCCTGGGATTGACACACTTGTTAAAGGGTGGTAGATCTTTGCCAGTCAACAAATTCTCCAACTGCTATGGGGAAAAAATCCTAAAAATACATCTTCACAGAAGGGTAAATTCACTTTTGTGTTTCTCTCCGAGCTGTGCTTTTCTCTTTATGTGGTGGTTAGAATTCTTTTCAAGTTTATTGCTGCTGTGATCTTCTGTGCTACCCTATTTTAAGCTGTAGCGGACAGAATGAATTCTTAAGGTAGTACTGCAGGGGGGAAAAAGAGAGATTTAACACTGTGCTCAATATTAAGCTGGAATTGGAGTTGTGAGATACTTGGAGTTGGAAAAAATAAGAAAACATAAAAGATATACTTAATTTCTGAAACAGATGTCAGAACCTCTAAATGCTAATTTCTGAGACTAATACTATGTCTTCATAAACATAAATTATGCTTTTCCTGGAGGGATCAAGAGACAGAAGAGTCCTTTAATGACAGCAATGGCCACAGTGATGAAATGGTGCTGGTAAGTCCTGTAGTACTTGCCCTTTCTGCTGTACTGTGTCAGATATAATTAATAAACAGGAACACACAAGATCAGATTTGTATATTAAATGTTTGTTTTAATGCAGGATGAAAGACCAGAGGAAAAGCCAATACAGTGACCACAGACAATGCTTCTGAGGATAACAGTGATAGGGCTGGAACAGAAGGACAGCATCTGTATGCATCTTAAAGGCTGATTGTGTAAGATGCTGAAATGATGGATAAGGAGCAGGTGAATACAGGTACCAAAGAGTGCCACTCCAGTCCTAGGATTCTGGGCAACTAGACAGAATGAGGAAGAAGACTGCAGCAAATTAAAATGTACAGCTCTCAGAAGGGGCCAACTGCTGTTCTCTTCAGAAAGAGAAAGGTCATTTGCTCTATCACAGTTTTCTTCACTGTCTCAATAATGTTTCCAACCACATTCTCCTTTCTATATAATAAGCTACAACATGGTAATAGTAAGACTTACTTAGAAAACATTGCCAGCCAAATGCCAGTTATTGATACATTTGATGACGTTTTTTCCATGCTACATGTCACTACTGACAGATAAAGAATGATTGGCATAGGCTGTAAATGCTCTTATTGCACTAGTACCATGCTTCCATTTTCCAGGACAACTCTGTGCCCTGACTCCGGTCTCCATCCCTTGGTTCTCATCTCTAACCCTAGAAGAGAAGCAAAATGTCAATGGGTCTGTCTGATGTTGGAACCCATAGCAGCTTCTAGAAGTCAGTTTAGTGTGGCGGGGGAATAATGAGATCAGGAACACTAAATCAGGTCTGAGTAGGATTTAGCCATGCAAGTAGGGGTACCTTGGTCACAAATCTCTGTCACCCACCTCCACGTTGTCTTTACAATGATTTTCTAAACATGTTAGTGGTACAAAAAAAAACAAAAACAAACAAACAAAAAAAAAAAAAACAGGATTATTTCCCTGACTTCTGAACTACAGTTATAAGTGAACAGCCTAGCTTCAGGGAAAGCATCCACTCAGTTATAATAAAGTCTGAGATCAATATAACAATAGTGTATTTTTAACACAAGATTACAATTTTGCTGTTCATACTGATGAGAGCATAAGATACCTCTAGACTTCTAGGGGGCCCGAAAACATTCAACTAATTTCAAGTAGGCCCTTGAGCATTAAGGTGGTCCACTTCCTGCTTCTTTTTTATTGAAAGGATAATTAAAACATTTTTGATCTTAAGTGATTGAACTCCTGCTGATTTCAGCAGATGTGAGTGAAATAAAATCCACCACAAGAAAATGTATAGCTGCTGATTGAAACATTCTGATATTACCTCCGTGCAACTTTGCTGATCTAATTAAATACTTGTAAATATGTAAAAGAGTCAACATTCTTTTTTGAGTAAAACCAAAAAGCTTCAAATTGTAAACTATAAACCTGATCACAGTAATATCACAAAATTGATTTTTTTTCTCTTTCACAAAGCTTACTTTTACATGACCCAATTCCAGACAGCATCCAAAATTTATGGTTAGATTTGATTTTGTTTAACCATGGTCATTAAAGGGACCACAAATTTGCCATTAATCATTGATTATATTCAATCAGCTTTCAAGGTGACTTATGTTTTCTCACTCCTTGCTACATTATAATTCACCAAACAGGCTTCCTGGTATGAAACAGAACATTATCCGTAAGTAGCTGGGGAGTTCAGTTCAAATTGTATTATTTATTGATTATACTTTCTAATACCTTTTCACTTAAAGACACAGTCTTGCTAACTCTAGATGTGTTAAATCCCTATGGAGAGTAAACAAAAAACTTTGGTGGCAGAACAGTTAATTCTACAAATGACATTGACCCAGTTATTTTTTGTTTGTTTGTTTGCTTGCTTGCTTGCTTGCTTGCTCACTTGCTCGCTTGCCCCATTTTCTGTAAAGAACACTTAGAAGTTTCTACTCTATCCTGGCACAATGTTCCTTCCCACCCTTTTTTTGCGGTGCTGATAAAGAGAACAACCAGAAGGCTGTACCCATGCGTCATTTCTCCTCATATTTCCTGCTCTCTCATGCCAGGTTCACAAAAACACTCCTCCTTTTCCAGAAGCTTTTTTCCTGCAGTTGGTGAGAAAGACGCACTGCCATGAACGGCAGCAACCATTTTCAGGCCCACTTCCCACTCAGCATTGGCTCACAGGAAGCTAAGAACAATATCTCCCTGTCTCTTCTTTAGCGCTGGTTATAAACACAGTGGAGGTTCAGCCAGAAGGATATAGAAATGTGAGACTGGAGAAGAGGAAGAGGCACCGAAGCTTGCTGGCTCCTAGAAAAGTGGTGACAAGAGTCAGCTGTACAAGAAGCAGTCGAGCAACAGCTGCAGTCACATCACTGTGTCCCAATCTCTTTGCTCTGGGAAAAAGGAGCAATTGCCTGTAATAGAGGTGCAGGCACAATCGAGAAACCCCATCATAACCTTCGCTCTCACTGTAGTATATATCACAATTTTAGCACAAAATATTTTCCTAGGTATTCAGGTAACTGCAAGACATTTCTGTGACTTTTTCTCTCCCTAGGATGTCCTTGACATGGAATTTTTTTATTATTTATTTATTTATTATAGATTTCTGCCTCCTCCCCGCCACTGCCTCCCATTTCCCTCCCCCTCCCTCAGCAGCCCAAAGAGCAGTCAGGGTTCCCTGTCTTGTGGGAAGTCCAAGGATCTCCTGTTGCAGGAGGTCCTTCCGCTCCTCCAGCCAATAGCCACTGAGATACCAGCCCATTGGGGCGTGGTCTCTCTCCCTTTACCTCTTCTGGCTAACTCTCACATCTTGCCTTAACCCATATTTAGTAATCTGTGTAGCACCAGTCTTACCGGGAAAGATTCAGCATGTCTGACCTGGCGGCTTGCTTCATCGCATCTGCCCCAGAGAGGAGAAGAAATGACGTCTCAGCTCACTTCCCTTCTTCCCAGCATTCTATTCTGTTTACTCCACCCACCTATGTTCTAACCTACCAGGGCCAAGCAGTTTCTTTATTAATTAACCAATGACCTTCCTCCATCAATCTCCCACCTCCTTCCAGGTCTATTAAGGTGAGCATTTAAACAGCCTAGGCTCCCACAAAGCCAGTACATGCAGTAGGATCAAAACTCAGTGCCATTGTTTTTGATTTCTCAGCAGCCCTCACTGTCTGCTATGTTCAACGAGCCCAGGTTTATTCCATGCTTTTTTTTAGACCCAGGCCAGCTGGCCTTGGTGAGTTCCCGATAGACCATCCCCATTGTCTCAGTGTGTGGGTGCACCCCTCTCGGTCCTGAGTTCCTTGCTCGTGCTCTCTCTCCTTCTGCTCCTCATTTGGGCCTTGGGATTTCAGTCCGGTGCTCAATGTGGGTCTCTGTCTCTGTCTCCTTTCCTCGCCTGATGAAGGTTACTATCCAGGAGGATAACTATATGTTTTTCTTTGGGTTCACCTTCTTATTTAGTTTCTCTAGGATCACGAATTATAGGCTCAATGTCCTTTATTTATGGCTAGAAACCCATTATGAGTGAGTACATCCCATGTTCCTCATGGAATCTTTATGTAGAAAGCCTCGATGTATTGTATTGCTTTTCGTCTGTCTTCCTGAAATCATATACCCAGGCCTCTGCCTACTCCATACACATGTGACACCAGCATTAGCTGTCATCATTGCTTATAGCATTTTGATACATGTTGCTTATATGTTCAATCTCCTGGCTCATCTCTAAATTCTCCAAGTCAGAAGAAACAGCTTGGTTCTGTCTGTGATTCAGACATCTAAGAAGTCACTGATCTACAACATACACCAGAAGATACACACACATATACAATATATACAAACTGTGCCACCCTGGCACTTGGCAGTTTGCACAAGGTTTATTATGAGTTAGGAATGCTGAGAAGGAATAGACCAAAAAAATTTAAAAAAAAAGAGCTCCCTGCCTTGTCCTTCTTTGCCTAAAAGATAACCCCAGATCTATACAGTTTCTCTTCTCCACCCCTCTGCTCTCTACTTGGAAGAACATGGAAGATATCACTAGTGTATAGGTTTATAACCTACCACATCTGCAACCCACTAGTTCATATTTTCTACTATTTCAGCCACAAAGAAGCTCAGGGAGTGCTAAGAAGCTCTCTTCCTTTGCTTTGACTCTCCACTTAGAATGCATTGTTCTTCTGCTAGTATGGTAGGTAGGCTGGTGTTTTACCCATCCCAGTGCACCAGGGTAATAGCTTGATCACAGCTGGGAAAATTTCTATTTTCTTGCTAATATTAACTTTTGTCTTTGTTTTTTTATTTGTAGGTGCCCAGTCAATGAATCTAAAATGTGCAGCATAAAAAACAAAACAAAACAAAAAAACACCTGTTTTCCAAACAAATCAATGAGCCTGAAATTGGTAAAGATAAAAGTAATTGTTCTCCTCTTTTATACAATCATTTTTTTTAGTTTATTATAGCGATCTGTTATTTCAATTTTATAGCCTTTAGATTATAATTTTTATTTATCTTTTTACCTGTGATAATGCCAAATACTATCAAATCATCAATAAGCATTTGTTATATTGAATTTTTAATTTGCTGCTATCATTCTAATCTCTACAGAAAATCATTGAAAATGCTCAACATTTAAAGTTTAGAAAAATAAGAACAAATTTGAACTGGATTTAGCAGTAGGCAAGGGCATTCCAAAGGAACCGAACAGCATGCATAAACACAGGGTGCTATGAAACTTTAGCCTTCAAAGAACCACAGCTCTGGTACCACGAAGGGGCTGGGTGTGACACTAGGAGACTGTGAAGAAGACGTGCTTGACAGCCCTGAGCTACTTCAATTCCACACAAGCAACACCATGAGCCATGACTCTAATCACACTAATTATTGTTCTTGGAATTAATGGGTATGAGGGTTCAAGAGTTGCCATGAAAGTCAAATATTCACCACGAAGGCTGCCAGTATAATGTGCTTATCTTGGCCTGTGTTCATGTATAGCACTCAGTGACATTTCACTCCCAACAAAGAAGTCCCAAGCTATGATGGTTAGAGTCCACCAGTGTCTATGAACCCTTATGAGATAGCTTTGCTAGCATAATATTTAAAGCCAAATGACTAGACAGGTATACATTGTTTGTCAAAGGGCCACACAAAAAGTGTGATACATCTACCTGGAACAGAATCAAATCATTTCCAAAAAAACGTAGCACATTCCTAACATTCAAACAAATAGTTAAATTATAGAGAATAGGTATGCTACATAAAATTGTAAAATCGGGTATGAGATCCTAAGCCGATTTTTTTTTTCAAATTCTTTCCCAGAGTCAGCAAAAGGTAATAGACAGGAGTTACTATCAGAGGCTCCAAAGGGAGAGAGAGTACGGCCTTTTATTTCATGGGTTAAGTGAAGCTTCTGCAAGAAAACTGGTCCCCACAAAGTCTCAATGTCCATATTACAAAATAATAGCCAGTAAAGCATGTGCTATTACTATATCTAGCTGTTGAATCAGCATGGCAGATGTAGAAAAGAACTGAAAATATCTATGCACTCACACACCACCACCACCAATAATAACAAAAATTCATAAATAAAATGGGGCAGATGAGATAGTTCAGTGGCTAACGATGCTTACCACCAAGTCTATTGACCTGAATTTATTCCCCTCGACCCACATAGATTCAATTGTCCCAACTTGTCCTCTGACCTCCATACATGCACTGTGTCAGAAGCACACATACACAGGCACATACAAAATAAATATAAATATGGAAAAATTAAGAAACTTAGAGCCTTTCCTTTTTCTGTTCCCATCTCTGAAATTCCAGTGCATGAATTCGGAAGAATCTGAAAACTCCCAAATAAGGATTGAATGTGAGTGAGGAAAACACATTGTGGAAACCACAGGGAATGAATGCCTTGTTTTGATTCAGAACCAGCTGGGAATTAATGACTGCTAGTTGTTAAGAGCACATATTCTATATATAAGGTTCCTCTGCTTTATGTGTGACTCAGGATAAGACTGTACCAAATTACTATTATCACCATTGCTGAGTTAACCAGGGACCCAGCACTGTTAACGTGCTCTACAGTGTTTTACATTTAAAGCCTGGCCAATCCATTTGCTTATGTTTGTTGCATCAAATGAGAGTGGGCTAAACGCATTCCACTGCCTTCTTTCAGGCGGCTAGTCTGGCTTTATCTTGCTACTGAGAGGAGATAAATGGGCAGAGGAAACACAATTGGTTTTTTATTTATTTATTTATTAAAGATTTCTGCCTCCTCCCCACCACCGCCTCCCATTTCCCTCCCCCTCCCCCAATCAAGTCCCCCTCCCTCATCAGCCCGAAGAGCAATCAGGGTTCCCTGCCCTGTGGGAAGTCCAAGGACCCCCCACCTTCATCCAGGTCTAGTAAGGTGAGCATCCAAACTGCCTAGGCTACCACAAAGCCAGTACGTGCAGTAGGATCAAAAACCCATTGCCATTGTTCTTCAGTTCTCAGTAGTCCTCACTGTCCTCTATGTTCAGCGAGTCCGGTTTTATCCCATGCTTTTCAGACCCAGGCCAGCTGGCCTTGGTGAGTTCCCAATTGAATATCCCCATTGTCTCAGTGTGTGCATGCACCCCTCGCGGTCCTGAGTTCCTTGCTCGTGCTCTCTCTCCTTCTGCTCCTGATTTGGACCTTGAGATTTCTGTCCGGTGCTCCAATGTGGGTCTCTGCCTCTGTCTCCTTTCATCGCCTGATGAAGGTTAATATTCAGGAGGATGCCTATATGTTTTTCTTTGGGTTCACCTTCTTATTTAGTTTCTCTCGGATCACGAATTATAGGCTCAATGTCCTTTATTTATGGCTAGAAACCAAATATGAGTGAGTACAAATTGTGCTGGCAAAACTGGATGTCAATCTGTAGAAGAATGAAAATAGATCCATATCTATCACCATGCACAAAACTCAAGTCCAAATGGATTAAAGACCTCAATATCAGTCCGAACACACTGAACCTGAGAGAAGAGAAAGTGGGAAGTACTCTACAACACATGGGCACAGGAGACCACTTCCTACGTATAACCCCAGCAGCACAGACATTAAGGGCCTCATTGAATAAATGGGACCTCCTCAGACTGAGAAGCTTCTGTAAAGCAAAGGACACTGTCACTAAGAAAGAAAGGCAACCCACTGACTGGGAGAAGATCTTCACCAACCCCACAACTGACAAATGTCTGATCTCCAAAATATATAAAGAACTCAAGAAACTAGACTGTAAAAGGCTAATCAACCCAGTTATAAAATGGGGCACTGAGCTGAACAGAGAATTCTCAACAGAAGAAGTTCAAATGGCCAAAAGACACTTAAGGTCATGCTCAACCTCCTTAGCGATCAGGGAAATGCAAATCAAGACAACTTTAAGATACCATCTTACACCTGTCAGAATGGCTAAAATAAAAAACACCAATGATAGCCTTTGCTGGAGAGGTTGTGGAGAAAGGGGTACACTCATCCATCGCTGGTGGGAATGCAAACTTGTGCAACCACTTTGGAAAGCAGTGTGGCGGTTTCTCAGGAAATTCGGGATCAACCTACCCCTGGACCCAGCAATACCACTCTTGGGAATATACCCAGGAGATGCCCTATCATACAACAAAAGTATATGCTCAACTATGTTCATAGCAGCATTGTTTGTAATAGCCAGAACCTGGAAACAACCTAGATGTCCTTCAATGGAAGAATGGATGAAGAAAGTGTGGAATATATACATATTAGAGTACTACTCAGCAGTAAAAAACAATGACTTCTTGAACTTTGCATGCAAATGGATGGAAATAGAAAACACTATCCTGAGTGATGTAAGCCAGACCCAAAAAGGGGAAACACAATTGTGATTCTTTTCTCTATAGCAAACAGCACTGGCAAATGTTCAAAAAAAAAAAAAAAACAGATGTGTCAATTATTTTCCATCACCAATTGGAACATAGGAGAAGGGATAGGTCAAGGCAAGAGAGACCAGAATCTTTCCCTTGAAGCTTCCTTGAATTAAGACAGTGACTGATGTTGCCTCTTTTGATTATCCCGTCTGGAAACATGCACTCCTGTAAGGTCCCTTTTCTTCTGTGAACATGTCTTGAAAGAACATAGATGAGAACAATAATATCAAATCACCTAATACCTGACAGTCAACAAAGTCAATTTCAAGAAACATGAAATCAGTAGCCGGCAGGATAGACACATGAAGGAGATCGGGAGGTGTCTGGAATCTGAAGGGTGAAATTCATTTTGACTAAGCAGCAACCTATACGTGGAAAGTTGGAGGATCATAAGGTGGCCCTGTTCTATAGAGGAGCCTGGGCTAGGGGAGCAGGCAGCCATCATGTTGGGACCACTAGCCTTGAAGTTTAATTTCCTTACTGATAAAGTATTATTGTTGATATGACCAAATTAATTAGCATATTTATTGAACACTCAGTAGACTTTCTTTGTAATCATTGACAAATGATGAATAAAGAGAAGCCCCTAGTTTTAGTACCATGACCTCCAACTTTCATCACCATCAGGACGTGGCTTAAAAGAGTTAAGGGGCAAGTCCTGTCAAAGTCTGCTCACGATAGCTCATTTAAATCTGTCATAGATCTCCAATGGTTTTTAGAACACGGTTATTTTAAAAGTAAAAGCTTCAAAAAATCCTCTAAATATACACCATGTGACCCAGCTTTAGAGATTAAGCCCCGAAAGTACATAATGCAAACAAGAGAATAGAAGCACAAACTCTCCTGCAATTCAGCAGCAGCATGCACGGTCTCTGATGCATGAAAGCAGATCTAGACTTCCCACGTAGAGGAAGGCTCAGGTCACCTGGAAATAACAATCCCGCCCTAGTTGAATCCTAGCTTGCACAAACTGACAGCTCAAACTAAGACGCATCTCGAGTTCTGACAGAGGAGCCAGGGCACTGTGAGAATTCTTCCCTGACGCCTCAACCTCCTTCATCCCATCCCATGGCTCTGCACCCTGTGACCTACTTTTCCTCCTAAATTTCAGGTGGGAAAAAAATAAATAAGATATGGCTAAGAATTGATAACAACAATAATAAATTAGCTGATGATAAGCTAACGGTACTGGGGAAAATTCTATAAACCATAGACAGTTTCTGCCCTGATTGACCATTGCTACACTTTGAAATTGTCTGATAAGACTACACTGTGTCTAATCTACATGGGAAGTAGAAAAAGACAAGATCTCGTGAGTAAATTGGGAACATGGAGATCATAGGAGAGGGTGGAAGGTAAGGGGGGAGAAAGGGAGGGGAGCAGAGAAAAATATAAAGCTCAATAAAAACAATTAAAAAAAAGAGAGAACTGTGGGGGCTTAGCATCGCCCTGGCATGCTTCTCTGTATATAAATAAAGGTCCCACGAAGCCTTTGGTGTAGGCGCTGCCTGTATCTCTGAAGTTTTGCACAAGTCATATGGAGATTGAGTAACTAACCTTAATTTACACAGCTGAATAGTAGTAGAATGGGTGTCTGAGCCAAGACCCAGAGTTTGTGACCACCATGCTCACTCTGGGCACCACCGCTGTTCTCGTGGTGGGCAGGGCCATTCTGTTGCAGCCTCAAAATTCTGCTGAGCTCTCTGAGCATCATCTTGGGGCTGAAAAGACTGATGTAATTGTGTTCTGACTATTCACGTTGCATTAGAAGGCAAATCTTCTACGGGAGGCAGGGGTTCAGAATCATAAGTAGTAGTTTTCCTTTACTCCCCACCTCATTCCCTTACAGAACTATGTCTAGATACTCAACTGTGAGCCCACATGCAAGATGGCCTTCTACTTCTACTTAAGAATTGTTCTGTTGATTAAAAAGACATTGAGAATTATGTCTGTTCAGAAAAAGTCACTTTCATAATCTGTTTCAGCGAGGTTCTAACGCAGCAGGGCTCTGAGCCAGAAGCCTCGCAGTCTGATGAGCTATTGATCAGGAGAGAAAGGATGTCTGGTCAGGAATACTAAGAAAAGTGCTTAAAATCCCACTTTGTCCATCAGGCGTCTGTTTCCTGTTGGGAAGTAACTTATTTCTTAGGTCATAGGTGGAAGTGACCAAACAAGTTGCCTTTCTTAATTTTCCCTTCTGCCACGACCTAAAAAAAGAGGCTGGGTGGGGAGAACAGGATCAGAGGGAAAGAGCAGGTTGGAAATTGGACCTACCCTTACAAAGGGAGATGAATGATGGCCAAAGGAGGAAGGACGCCTGCTGACAGCCACAAATGTACTGGAACAAAACGGCATGCAATGTGGAGAAGACAAGTAGTGTGCTTGCTTTTATAAATCTGCTGCACACCCCTTGCTTTGCTGAACTTCTGCAAGTTAGTGTTTATTTAAAGACAGATTAAAGCACCAGCCAGAGATAGAGGGGAGCAAATGCGGTGTCAGATTTGGGGATTTGGTAGGCATACACTAGAAGGGCTGAGAGCACATGATGGAAAGCCTTTAACAAGCCTAAGTAAAAATATAATTTCAGGCCAAGGCTCAACTAGGGGGCTTGTGAGATGGTTCTGTTGGTAAAGCTGTCTATTCCAATGCCAGAAGACCAAAATTTGAATCCGTGGAAACTACATGATGGAGGAAGAGAGCCTACTCCTTCAAAACGTCCTCTGACCTCTGCACATGAGCAGCAGCATGCATTGGTATATGGAAAGACAGACAGACACACACATTCATATAATAAATAAATAAATAATAAATAGATGGTAGACAGATAGATGTAATTAAAAATCTCAATTATGTGGTGTTGAAATGAGGTCAGTCAGTTCCATGTTCTTATTTGTACCTAAGCAATATCTTTACTTATTATCTTCATCTTTTATTGTTTTACTTTTTATTCTGAAGAAAATTAACTCTTTGATAATATGTCTACATTTTGAAGTGCACTGGGGTGTGTTAAAAATCTGAGATGCCTTAGTATGGCTATAGGATTGGGCCATTTCAGGCTCTCTCTCCTCAGCTGCCCAAGGACCTAGCTGGGGACATCTCTCTAGTCCCCTGGGAACCCCTCTAGAGTCAAGACTCTTGCCAACCCTAAAATGGCTCCCTTAAGATATGTACTTTCCTGTTCCCATATCCACCCTTCCTTTATTCCAACCATCCTATTCCTCCAAGCTCTCCCCATCCTCCCCTTCTCACTTTTCTCTCCCCATCTCCCCTTTCCCCCATACCACCCCACCCTCCAGTTCCCAATTTTTGCCCAGCAATCTTGTCTACTTCCAATATCCAGGAGGATAACTATGTTTTTCTTTGGGTTCACATGAGACGGTGGGGCTGATCTAACGGGAGCTCACCAAGGCCAGCTGGACTGAGATGGAAAAAGCATGGGATAAAACTGGACTCTCTGAACATGGTGGACAATGAGGGCTGCTGAGAAGCCAAGGACAATGGCACTGGGTTTTGATCCTACTGCATGTACTGGCTTTGTGGGAGCCTAGCCTGTTTGGATGCTTACCTTCCTAGACCTGGATGGAGGGGGGTGAGGACCTTGGACTTCCCTCAGGGCAGGGAACCCTGACTGCTCTTCAGACTGGAAAGGGAGGGGGAGGGGAGTGGGGGGGTAGGAAGTGGGGGGAGGGGGAGGGAAAAGGGAGGCAGGGAGGAGGCAGAAATTTTTAATAAAAAAAATCTGAGATGCCAAACAAACACGAAAAATTCAAAAGCTCTGTCAGGAGGGTTGAGATTCTGAGAGAAGTCAACTGTCACTTTCTGCAATTGCACAATTCCAGTCTGTGTGAGAGAAAGCAGCTTTGGACAGTGAGTGCTGTGGGTGTGGACTTCTGACTGAAAGGTTCAAAACAAATAAAAAGCAAGGAGACAGAACAAAAGAATAAGATATTTTCTCAGCAAAAGTTTTCAAGATACTGAAAAGTGAAAAATAGGATGGATAGGCAGAGATAGAATTTGTGAGTTTTTGCTTCCCATTTTCAAATTCATCAGGAATATTCTAATGAATTAGAGAGAGGGAGAGATGATGTCAAGTGATATGAAGAATCTAGAAGTCATGATTTAGTATAAAGTATGAATAGCAGAGGAGATTCAATCAGCATTCATTTTTACTAATACAGGGTATACATTTTATTGAATAAATGCAGATGATATCAGAGTAAACTAAACGTAATCATCATTTTATTTTCTGTTTTCACATGCTCCATCTATAACTAAACTATCTTCTCACTCTTATCATTGGATGTCCCCTGGTTTTGACCATTTCTGGTGTCCATCCTCTTTAAGTCTTAAACCATCTGTCTTTGAGTAGCTTAGCTTCTGAGATTCTCAAAGTCAAGTTCTAGTTGGCTGGGAGTTTCATTGAATCAGGTTGAAAGTGATCTCCTCAAGAAGAACCAGGATGGAGGAGATGAACTCCACAGTTAGGGAAGAGACACTCTTCTGGCTGACATGCTATCAGGGTTTAGCACTGGCACTAGCCAGAGGGTAGATACAATAAAGTATGAATTTCATTATCTTCCTCTGGGCTAGACACAATTACAAATCTGATCATTTACTTTCCTTAAATCTTCTCATCCAAATTAACTTCATGTTCACTGAATTATATAGAGTGTAGAGCAGTAACAGACACAATGACTTTGCCTCTTGGCTACTGTGGATGCCAGTCCTTACTGCCCAGTAATCTTTCTTCTCAGCAGCATTAAAGAAAACAGAATTGAAATAACAACTATTCTATCAGCTTGCTTAAATGTGTGTATACCAAGGGCATCACCTACTACAGTTTGTATCTATGTGAAATTTTCTGGAGTATCACAGTTTTGATAGTTTTGAAATTATTTATATAGTAAGCTCTATCCCAAATTTGTCATTATTTAAAAAAATTATTCTAATACGTAGCCCCTAAAAAGGAGGACTAATATGTTTTGGTTACTTGTTTTCCTATTCCTAGGTCATAGCACACAGCTTCATTACATTTCCTCAGTACTTATTTATTGAGCAAATAAGATTTTTGTCATGTTCAATGCTGTGCTTGATACTGAGAAAAGTTCAAGTGGGTTGGACAGAAGTGAGTCCTTGATGACTGGGTGCTCATACACACTGTAAAGGCTTTTTTAATGAAAGGAACAGTTGATTGTATGCAGAATGAACTAGTGACTATGATGAGGACATGGTGATGGGGCACCACATATTTTCATCTTAAGGGCATATAAGTATTTCATTCTGTAGGAAGGACTCTATACACATACACTGCCAGTGCTTTGCTGGCTTTGAGTTAACCAGCAGTCTAGATGTCATCCAAATGACAGCTCTGAATGAGCTCAGGACTCTAGCCTTGTTGCTTGAAAACTCTCCCTGCTGCTACAGAGAGGTGACAAGGCAGGAACACTATAAATCTCAGAGATAAGGATGACTACTGGCCAGAGGGGCCTGACTAACCTTTGAAATGACTGACTGCCTTCCTTTCTCTTCCCTTATAACCTTCTGAGGAAAGATGAAATAGAAAACAGTTCTTGAGGATGATCACCCACTGTTCTCAGATACAATTTCTGATTTTGATTTTTTTTTTGGCATGTGACAGGAAGACAGGCTGCCAGTTACACCAAGGCAAAAATAATGTGAACTTGAACAGAAAGTAAACTTTATTGTGGTTCATACAGTGTAATTCATCCAACCCATAAAACATGTGTGTGTGTGTGTGATGTGCACTACCTATATCTCCCTTTGCTGTTACAAATCTCTGACAAAAGCAAATCAAGGAACAAAAGTCTTTCACTTTCACTCACTGTTTGAAAGGTTGTAGTTCATCATGACAGGGAAGGCACGGAGGTAGGAGCAAACTCATAGCTGTGGCAGGGAAAGGCAGAGGTGGCTAGTTTCACTGTGCCAGCAGTCATAGGGCAGACATGGAACAAGGAAACCAGGCTTGACTATATAACCCTTAAGCCTGTCCAGTAGTAATCTCCTATCTCCAGCTAGATCTCACCAGCTACAGGTTCTGTCACCTCCCAAGGTCATCAGAGCTACAAACAAACTGTAGCATTCTCCTCCTGACTTCCTCAGGGTTGTGGCCATCTCAGAATGCAAAGCACTTTCAGTCCAATTTCAAAACACCCCATAGTCTGGTAGTTCTGTTCAACATAATTTGTGAGTGTCAAAAAGACAACTTCATAAGTATGATCTATTGTAACACCTTTTTAAGATGCATACTTCCAATGAAAACTGGGACAGAGTAAACTTCTCCCTTCCAAAAAGGGAAAGATTGGATGGACTAGAAGAAAAGATTTTATCAAAGAAAGACTGACTCTATTAGGGCAAAGACCGAACCCAACATTCTCATGTCCAGCATCTGGGGCTTGTGATAACGTTATTTATTATCCCTTGGCCTTGGGTTACACTGGCCTGTCAACTCTGCTGCATTTGGCATATGTGGCCTCCTTCAGATCATCCCATTCAGTACCTGCTGCTCTCCTGAGAAAACGTCCTGTGTTTCCTGCATTTCCAACATGCTGAGGTCTCCACTGACTCTTATCTATCACCTTCATAGCTTGACACACAGTGCACTCAGGAGCTCCATGCAGGGACTTTTGACAAGAACAGGAGACAGACCCTACTAGCCAGTCAGTCTTAAGATACAGGAACCCCCCCCCGCAAAAAAAAAAAAACAAAAACAAAAAAAAAAAAACTAACAAAGATTCCTTGGCTAGAAGCTGGCATTGAACCTGTCCATGCTGGCAGTACTGTCCTTGCTGAAGGCCGGAGATGCTAGAAGTGTTTAAGAAAAAATATCTTATTTCCTCTCTGACCACTAAGGAGGGGTCTAGTTGTTCATTATGCCCTTCCCTCTACACACCTTGTCTGAATGCTATATGTCAGGCCATGACTCAGACTCTTAGGTACCTGGACAATTCCTGGTTGGGCCAATTAGACAGACCAGCTTATCTGCCTTGCTGTGTCTCACCCATCTCTGCTCTAAGTCCTATAGAAATCCTGTAGACTAGCAGTTTGATGGTATCCCATTTGAAGTCGCCTGATCCTACCGCATGGGAGCTCTTCTGTTTCTTAAGTTCCCCCTATGAACTATATAAACTCCTTCCTGTATTTATCCTTCCACTGTGAAGTCACAGTGGCCACTGATTTACTGGAAGTTTTATGTGACAATGAATGTCTAGTATCCTAACTCCTGAGTTAAAGCCCACTGAAGAATAGGGGGAAACAAACAAAACAAAAGGCCTGCATCAGAGTCAAAGGTACTTCACTTTCTTCCTTATCGATCTTCTACATATTTCCTCACTTCAACAGATTCCTAGCACCTTGGCTTAAGCTGGCCTGGTTTAAGTGGTTCCTCTCTCTTGCATCCTGCCTGCCTGTGGAAGCAGCACCACTTGGAAGATGCCAAGTTCTCAGGCTGGCTTCAGATGTTTCCTGGTCCTCTTCCACCATAGCTGCAGTGGCTTCTGTGCACCTGTCCATAAATTTGAAGAAAATGTATCTGTAGGCAACTCTGTTGGAAAAGGATGCCCTGAAGGCTCTCTTTGTTTGGAAGCTCTTCTTTTAAATGAATTTGCAATTTTATGTGCTGAAGGCCTCCCTGCATGAGGTCCTCAAGGCAGCTTTCTTGATGTCTGTGCAAAGCACAAGGTTTCTTCTTACTGGTGCCAATCTATTTGGCATTATATACAGTGGATCTAAACTTCCTTTGTATTCTATTGACAGTTTTACTTCATCTTTTCTCCTTGCCACACTGCATAATTGTCACACTTTTCTGTTGCATTTCCTCTCTGAATTCACACTAAAAACCTCTTTAAGTACGGTGAGTAATAACCACGCTACAACATATACATAATGTCATCTTGAAATGTCTTCTACCAAACAAGTAAGTCTGTTATCCTCTAATCAAGGCTTATTGAAAATTTCAGGACACAGGCACAAACACTTGGATGTTTTATCATAATGTAACAAAAATAACCACTACTCTGGTTCCCTGCAGAATCCTTGTTTCCCCTGTAATCTCATAAGCACAACCTTTACTGTTTACAGTACATTTTTCTTGACATTCTTGTCTTTCAACATTGTACCACAATGTCCTAGTAATTTCTGCTGATTGCTGTCTAGGACTTTGCTAGCTCCAGCTCTACACTCTTCCATATTCCTCTTATAAATTAATTTCAAAGCATAAGAAGCACACAGTCCAGTTATCCCAACAATGACCTTATTTCCCATGCACATTTTCTGTATTAATTATGTTTTTAATGATACAATCAAATACATGCCAAAGCAACTAGGAGAAATCCTTGTTCCCATTGTGACTCATATCCAGTAACTAGGCACTGCTACTTAAATGCTGGTGAAGATGGATACCTTGTTTCACAAACACCTAAATCGAACTAATCACACAGAAACTGTATTATTTGCAATACTGTTTGGCCAATAACTTAAACACATTTCTAGCTAGCACTTATATCCTAAACTAACCCATCTCCATTAATGTGTGTATCGCCACATGGCTATGGCTTACCAACAAGGTTCTGGTGCATCTATCTTTTGTACAAGGCTACATGGCTTCTCTCTGATTCTGTCTTCTCTCTCTCTCTCTCTCTCTCTCTCTCTCTCTCTCTCTCTCTCTTTCAGCCTGGCTTTACTCTGTTAAGCCATTGGCTGAAAACAGCTTCTTTATTAACCAATGGCAATAAAACATATTCATATCACCTCCCCTTTTCTGTCTAAACGAAAAGGAAGGTTTTAACTTTAACATTGCAAGATTACATATAACAATGAAAGAAGGAAAAAAATGTGGGAGAAAGAGAGGGACATACCCAGGGCCAGAAGCCAGGCAGTTGTCAGTCAGACGTGAGAAGCAGTAAAAATAAGACATACAGAAGAAAGAAAAGGTATAAAGCCCTGAGGCAAAATATAAATAAAAAGAAATGGATTAAAATAAGAACAAAGATAAGGCATTAATAAATAAGAAGTCTTTGTCATTATTTGAAAGCTCGTTAGTGGACTAAAAGAAAAAGCCTGGTACAGATAAGTTTCTAACTTTATTTAATAAAATATTCTCATTTGAAGACAATTTAACCTATTAATCTCACATTCTATTTAAGACAGATATGAGTAAGGACATGGTGGTGCTCTGCCCACAATTTTGCTGAAGACTTGTCTCAGGCATCTGGACTTCTGTAAGGCGTGATAGATTGTGATTTAAACAATAGACAGAAGGCAGGAAGTCCAAGATCAAGATGCTGGCACATGTGGTAAAAATCCATTTTCTGGTTTCAAAATAGTTCTTTTTATCACATTACAGGAAGAAGAAAAGATATTTTGGGGGCTCTCTTTTATAAATGAATAAATCTCATTCACATGGGATCCAACACTCATGATTAAGTTTTTTCCTAGAGTTCCACTTCCTTGAAGTATCACCCTTAATGTTACAATTTCATCACACAATTTTGAGGCAGGCACAACATTCACTCCATGACAGCCTTTATTCCCTGTTATCAATCATATTGGACCTTCATCTCCAAGAATCTATGCACTAGAGGCTCCCTATGGTCAGTGTCTGGTTAATGATTGGTTAGAAAGTTCCATTCATTTAAAGAGCCATATCAACTTCTTAGATCTATGTTGGACCTACTGAGGATACAACTGCATAAATATTGTAGGCCGAGACTATTCTTTCGTTTCCCGACTGCTCAGACCTGAATAATCACACAGAAACTATATTAATTACAACACTCTTTAGCCAATAGCTTATGCATATTTCTAGCTAACTCTTACATCTGAAATTAACTTATTTCTAATCATCTGTGAATCACCATGAGGCCATGGCCTACCAGTAAGGTTCTGGCTGGTGGCTGGCATCTTTCTCCTTCGGCAGCCACATGGTGTCTCTCGGACTCTGACTCTGCCTACTTTCTCTTTATATCTCTGTTTAGATTTCCTGCCTGGCTTTACTCTACTAAGCCATTGGCTGAAACAGCTTCTTTATTAACTAATGGTAATAAAACATATTCATAGCATACAGAGGAAAATCCCACATCAAAACATAGCAGGTCAGCTATACTCTTTGTCCTATTCTATCTTCCCTGCTTTCAGCTGTGTCTCTCCTGAAGCATATTCAAATAACACTTGACTATGCAGTTCTCCATTATCAAGCCTGTTTCTTAGGAAACCAGTTCAAGACAATGAACCTATAGTATTTCAATAGAAGTGTCAATGAGCAGATAAACTTCTGACACATTTCCTTCAATAGAAAAATGCTTGCTTCCTAATGGACCTGAAAACTTGATTCCTAGATAACAATCAATACCCAAGTACATGGATGCCCTCTTATTATGAGGGTTTCTTTTTCTGAAAACCTTTACCAAATATTGAGTCTGTTTGTGAGATAACCATGTTTATTATATGTGATTTAAATCAGAATAAAATTGCTTCCCCATAGTCCGGTGATGAGAGCCAGAGTTCAGGTTCAGGCCTACTCTGATTTCAGTATAGTGTTTCTCTCCCATCTTATCCCCAAATTAAGAATGAATTTGTCAGTAAAAGAAAAAAAAATCAATGTTATTTTCTTAATTTCAGAAAATTCAACTTAAGTAAAATAGATGCTATTAAACACAAGCTTAAGAAATGAGTGATATTGCCTCTAAATACTCTGCCACCTAACAAATGCACACACACACACACACACATTAAATGACTTAAGGGAACTGACCTTCAGAGAAATTCTGTCCAATTTGAGTTTTTATGCCGAAGATATTGAAGTCCAAAGTGGAAAAATGATTTGCCTAAGATCCCATAGACAATGGAGCTTAAATATATCCTGCTATTCAAAAATATGGGAGGCAGGTGAGAAAAGAGGTTATTAGCTTTACCTTAATTCCAAATCACTGAGGTATGAAACAGCAAAGGAACTGCTACAGCCTCATATCTTGATGGATTTCAAACAACCCACCAATGCCCAAGTTTTCATGGAAGTGTATTCCAACAGGTAGAAATACACACAAACAGGATGATTTGAAAACTGTCTTTCATTCCCGTTTCACTTCAATAAACACTGTGATTTAATAACTCATTATTTGAGAGAGATTCAATCAAGTATCCAGCTGTCTAAAAATCTACATAAATAAACATTTAATAAAGGAATGTGGACTGAAACAAAAGAAAACACACATGCAGATCACCGTAACGATTTCATCCAAAGTGGATTTTATAAACATATTTTCCACACTCATCTTTTTATAGATCCAATCAGCACTACCTTCACAGGAATCAGGCGGGGATTCCATGGCAACCACAGCATCCTGCACAGACACACACAGCAAATCAACACACTTAAATAACTCACTCACACCCACTTAAGTCTACTAGATTGTGATTTTAGAAGTGAAAAATAGTGGCAATGATTTCTTTGCCAATTAAGGCCTCTGTTATTAATAATGTCTTTGGAGAGTATAGATGAAGAGGTAGTGTAAACTACGAAGGCCAGACCTCTCGGAGGCGGGGGGCAGAAACAGTCCAGCCTAGGCTGACATCCACTCACTACCGACCTCTGTTTCACAGTGCTTTCCCTAAGGGCCTCCCACCTCAGTGGTACCACTCAAACAGGGCCTTCACTGGCAATAAGAAAAAAATGGACAGGATATGAGATCAGTGCTTTCTACCCAAAGGGTAAATGATTGTTTCAGATCTTCAATCTTTTTCTCCATTTAAAATGATATGCTATTGAAAAGCAATTTCAGAAGACAAATTTCTTGATTTGAGTAATTGCTCTAAAGTCATGTTCCCAGAATAACCTTGGTTAGCTCTTTTCGGCTATGAATATAGAGTAAGTCTAAGGCTGTAGCCATGTGTACCTGCCATTTAAACACAAGGAAAATGTCCACATTTTATTATGGGAACAAAAACAAACACAAAGTTATACATGATTGATGCTAGGGGTTTGTCAAATACAATAACATTGATTAGTTACAAGAAAATGTATCTGTGTCTCATTTTAAATTCAATTCCTAGGTACAAATGGGCATCCCCCCCACTCTCTACCTGATCATTATCTGGACGAGGGCATCTTGTAACCCCAGAGACAACAACAAAACCAACAGCTTTAATATAATTTTATAATATGAAACAGTTTATAAAAGTTATTTGATAATACATATGCAAATGAGAGTGCCATGATTAAATGGCAAAATCAGCTAGAAGCTTGCCCTCACCTGTCAGTGCCATGGGAGCCACAGGGATCCCAGAGTGATGACTGACTTATAGTGGGTGCTCAATAAATATTAGTGGAGTAATTAATGAGTTAATTAGTCAAACGACAGCGATGGGGAAAATGAAAGGAGGGCATTTTCTTAAGGGATATGTGGAAGTATTCCCCATGCATGAAAAATGAGCAGGTAAGTAGAGCCTGGTTCTGTGACACAGTGTAGATGGAGGCTGAGTCTAGGTAGCCCCAGCTTTAAGAATGGAGTCCTCGCTGCATCAATTGGTGCATTTGCACAGTATCATTTCAGGAAGGGATCAACTATTTCCAACTATGAAAAAGTCATCAGTCCAGTATAAGGAGGGATGTTACAGTCACGAAACAAAAGACTGGAGAGACATTTCCTGTGAACACTGAGATCTAAGAATCTGGCCAGGATTTTAAAATTATACTGTGATACACCGTAATTTAATTGAGTTTAGGAATTTGCATGTGTGTAATAGAGAAAGAGAGAGTCTTTATACTATTTTCCCAATTTATTTGGGGTTATGATAAAACTTTACTTTCAGTATTGTGGAACTTGCATCTATAGATCTGTTTGGAGAAGAAATGGTTCCTCAAGAGGGAAGAGGGTATGAGCGGTTGTCTTCTACCTTCTTGTCCCTATTACACAGATAATCCAAAGAGTAGGACATTAATTACACAATTATCTTTTGAATGTCATAGGTTAGAATTGTAGAATTAAGTGTTGCCATTTTATAAAAGATGGAATTGAGATACAGAAATAAAGTTCATGATGGTAATAAAAGAATAGGGCACCAATTTAATCCCAAGTCTTGATATTCAAAATTATTTTAGAAATACAGTATCAGATAATAGAATAAGATTAGATACTTTAAAGTAGAATTATGTACTGCTTCACCAAAAAGGTCATTAAAACAGTATTTGAGAATTCATTATAATAATTAGCCAATTTCCTTAGGTATGAAGTTATGGCAAAATAAAATTTTGATGGTAATAGAATTTCACTATATAGATGGAATAGGGCTTCATTTCATTCTGGGAAGGACACGCTACCACCAGCGTAAGAAAGACAAGATTATATGCTGACATATCCAAAGGTGACATGGAAGATGACACATTACAAGTTTTATAAAAGTCCAAGAACAACTAGAGCACACAAAAGATATTACAAGCACAAAGCACAGAAGAAGAGGCTAGATTAGAGGACCAGTCCTCACATATAGCATTGTAAATCAGGGATCTTTATATCCTTTTAGCTCCTTTGTCCTTTAAGATTACTTGGGGAAAAAAAAACCTATACATCTATACAATTACATACAAATTATCATGTTTAGCTGGGCGGTGGTGGCACACACCTTTAATTCCAGCACTTAGGAGACAGAGTGATTTCTGTGAGTTGGAGGTCAGCCTGGTCTACAGAGGGAAGAGCAGGACAGCTGGGTCTTGACAGAGAATGCCTGTCTCAGAAAAGCAAGAAAAAAACTATCTTATTTAGTCTACAACTAATGGAAGATAATAGTGATAGATTAATGATAATAATTATCATTAATTATAAATGTATATGGCTTTATTAAAGAACAAATTCACAGATGGGGGATTCATTTTTGTCTGCTCCAGTTCGTATGAGAGTGACTGGCTTACTGTAGGTGAACAGCACACATGGCTTTATTTATGGGAAATGTTGAGTAATGACATGTTTTAAAAGTTAAACTGTCAGATAACTCTGTAAAAACCTCTGCAAAGCAATAGAAACATGGTCCAGGTTAAAAACACATTCATTTTGTAAAGGCAAACTCTCTCACGCCACTTGTCACTGATTCTAAACTTATGTTTTATTGCAATGCAACTCTCCACAGATTTTTACCATGAGGAAAAAGAAAGGCATTTTGGAAATCTAGTCAGCGGATGAGTCAATCACTAAAATGACAGAAAAATAAATATGCAAATTGGAAGATAAATTTACAAATACCTGCTGAATATAAGCTACAAGTACTCAGAACTCTTTTCATTCTGAGTCACAATTAAGCTTTAGGGAAGGCCTGACTTTTAAAGCACATGTAGCTACTGATAAGGAGTATCTTGTCAAAATCTCTGAATCAGACGTGTGCAACAGGGGCTAGTCCATTACATAGTCCACATACCCAAGAATTTATTATTTCCTTCCTGTCTTAGTTAGGGTTTCCTTGCTGGGATGAAATATAATGACCAAAAAGCAAGTTGAGAAGGAAAAAGTTTAGTTGGCTTACACTTCAGCATTGCTGTTCATCACTGAAGCAAGTCAAAACAGGAACTCAAACAAGCCTGATCCCAGAAGCAGGAACTGATGCAGAGGCTGCAGAGGGAAGCTTTACTGGTTTGCTTTCCATGGCTTGCTCAGCCCACCTTCTTATAGAGTCCAGGACAACTTACCCAGGGGTGTCATCATCCACCAAGGACTGGGCCCTCCCCCATTGATCATTAAATGAGAAAACACCGTATAGTTGGAGATGATTGAGGCATTCCCTCAACCGAGGCTCCTTCCTCTGATGACTAGAGCTTGGATCAAGTTGACACACAAAACCAGCTACTGTACTACCATGACCATAAATACTATAATCATGAAAATATCATCACTTGTTTTCATTCTCAAATATTTAAGTAATATTTAATATTTCACCAAAGTAAACAGATGGGCATGAGAACTTGATCATAGCAGGTCTTACAATTTCTTTACTCCTTTTTATTTGCCAAAAGGGTCCCAAAGCAATTGCATTTAAAATTATTGTAATGATCCATGAATCAACTGACAGATGAGTAACAAAAATTTTCAATAATACTAGGTTGAAAACTATTTGTCTTATTTTTTCTTTAAATACGCGTCCATATTTTTTAAACTGGCATGTATTTATTATTACACATCGTACTTGGGTATCATAAAAACGGCTGCTCTTTGAGAAAATGACTTATAAAAGCAATTTTTTAAAATCAATAACATGAAGAAATTTCCTTTTTGTCAAGCCCTGTCTCTGAAGAAAGAATGAAGCTTCCACTCTTTGGCTGTGCATTGGGAAATTAATATAGACAATAAAATCAAGAATGTTTTATAAAGTATCAGAAGCCATATTATCAAAAGTAGTAGAGTTCATTAAAGCCAGGCTATTCCCTCCCAGGCTAGTCAGGAGAAATATTTATGTATATACATGTATACAAACACACTTATGTGTATATATATATATATATACACACACACACACACAAACATGCATATACACACATATATTTAAGGTGGAAATAGGAAATTGAGGATCTGGAAATTGAATCCCTTAAATACACCCATTTCTCGGGTACCTTTTGGAGATTAGACATATTCTGAGTGCACATAATTTTCACCAAGTTCATGTAATAGAAGTCATATAGGAGATGATCTGGATAGAGTTTCACTGCAGTGAATATGTTTCCTTAAATTACTGGAAAACACATCAAAGTATCTTCAAAGAAATATTATTCTTTTGGATATTCTGTAGGAAGTAACTTCAAAAAGTCCATTATATTTGGAAAATGTTGCATAACATGTCCCCAATGTGAAGGATTCTGACCCATATTAGCATGCCGAAGACCCTGAAATGTGCAGATAGGAAACAATTTAACTTGATTCCATAAATACATCTGGCTATTAACTCCTCCTTTTCATTAATATCATCCAAATCACTCTTCCAGAATTCCTGATCTATACTTTGATTGAGTAGAAATATATATCATAGTTTCCCAATAAAATCCTGACAGTGGCCAAGTCTTTGGTAACTATCTAATAGAAGAATTCACTGTCTTGTGTAAGGTAATGAGGTTGACAAGAGAGACCAATTAAACATAAATTGATTTGTGGAAAGTGTATCATAAAGTCTGGCCTTCAAATGAAAGCCTTATCAACTAGAATCAGGTATAATCCTGAAAGCAAGGAGGAAAGCTACACCCACAGAGTCACTGAAATGAAGCCTTGACTTCGGGAGAGCCCTGCCTTTGAGGGATAAGTACATCGTGAAACAACTCTTAATGTGCAGTCACTGCAAAATGACAGAGGATTAAACCTCCCAACAGCAGGGACAGATGCTTAATCCTGTCACAAACCCTGGAAGGTCCTTTCTTTGGAAGAGAGGAAAAAGTGTGCATCTTTCCTTTAAAACGATGTACATTTGGAGGGTCAAGCTGACCCCCACTTTGGCTGTCATGGTGCAACAGGGCTGAGTGCTTTATAATTAAATACACAACAAACAAGTCTTACTGAGAGCTAAACGAAATTATTTCATCTTTATTTTCCATTGCCAGATGTGTAAACTGGAGGATTCCTTTACCTTCACTGAACACCCGTTTTTGTCATCTGTCAAAAGCCCTACCTCTTTAAACATGCCTGCGGATTATTGTGGATTATATGATCTCGCTTTCTTAACTGTAGGAGGAAGATCCACCTGCGTTTTTGAAAATAAAAATATTTTATTTGCGCATTTATTTATTTTGATAAGCTTATAAAGTAATAGATTGTTTATTGCATTCAGATGTATTGAGTTTTGGTTGATTTCCCTTTCCTGTTCATCTTGTCCCCTCCCCCTGTTCAAACCCCTTTTTGGTATTCCCTTCCCACCACAGTATTTCCTCTTTTTTTATTGTGCTATACACTTTTCTCTACTCCTCGCCCTTCCTCCCCACTCCTCTTCTGTCCTCTCCGATGACCCTTATGGTCTCAATTTACTCAGAAAATCTTGTCTTTTTCTACTATTTATATAGATTAGATCCATGTATGTCTCTTTAGTGTCCTCTTTGTTGTCTAGGTTCTCTGGGGTTGTGAATTGCAAGCTACTTTTTCTTTGCTTTGTGTCTGAAAGTCACTAATGAGTGAGTACATATTATATTATATTATATTATATTATATTATATTATATTAATTATATTATATTATATTTGTCTTTCTGGATCTGGGTTACCTCAAACAATATGTTTTCTCGATCCATTCATTTGCCTACAAATGTAAATATATCATTTTTTCTTCTATGTAGTACTCCACTGTGTAAATGTGCCACATTTTTTTTATCCATTCTTCAGTTGAGGCACATTTAGGTTGTTTCCAGGGTCTGACTATTACAAACAATGCTGCTACAAACATAGTTGAGCACATGTCCTTGTGATATGATTGAGCATCCTTTGGGTATATACCCAAAAGTAATATTGCTGGGTCTTGAGATTGGTTGTTTCCTAATTTTCTAAGAAATCATCATACTAATTTCCAAAGCAGCTGTCGGATCCACCTGTTTTTAAGGAGAGTATTTCAACATTTTTTTGTAGTAGATGTAAGAGAACCATGTGCTAGTAAACATTTTTCTTTAATTGATTTTATTCCCTAACTGGCTCTAACTTCTTGCTTCAAAATGCAACTTATGGTCTTATTTTCCTTTCAGAATAAAGAGATAACAAAGGCTATTCTGCATTGGAGAAAGAAAGTCTCTGTAACATCTTAGGGACTATTTTATCTTTGAGGAAATAGTGTAACAATTAATACATCCCAGCATTCATAAGTTGTTGCTGGTACATAGAAAGATTTTAGGAACTGGAAAACATTTTTCATTTTTCAAATCTAAGTGTCTATTTGGGCATATTTTATTGCTCATTTCAAAATATTATGCAACTGGGAGAAGGGATTTTTGTATTAGCAACAAATTATATAATCAAAATTAATAGAGAAAAGTGTCCCTTTAGTTTTCAGTAGATAAAGAATGAGTTTAATTAACGCAGCAAAAGTGCATCTCCCTCTGCTACCAATGACGAGAGACAGAAGACAGAATTAGGTCATTGACTCTTGCTGACAGCACAGTAACAAGCAACGGAGTGAAACAGCCTTATTTTACAAGATGAACAAGTGCAATATAGCTGGGATAACTTTCTGTCACTATTTTATTTGTTCCCTTCTGAGTGTATAAAGTTCTGCATGTGATATGTGTAAGTGAGGTTATTATGGAATTTTTTAATACATGTTTGCATCAAGTCAAATGTCTTCCCTTTACTCATTCCAGAGGGAATGTTCTTTCCTGGGTTTGTATTTATTACACACCTGGAGATCATCCCAAAACAGTATCCCAAATTTCAAATAATATTCTTCTCATATAACTTTAAACTCTGGTTAGAAATTCCATAGTAAGCCCAGAAAAAAAAGCCTGAATTATAAGAAACATTATAATTCATTATATGCTCAGTCCATATAATGATTGTGTGATGAAAATAAGATAGATGGTCCTTAAGGACTTACTGGTCCTCATTCAAAAGAGTAAACCAGAGTTAGCAAGGTGGCTCAAAAATAAGGCATTTGCTAAGAAAGCCTTCCAACCCGAGTTCAATCCTGAGAAATCTAGAATAGAATAGATTCCCAAAAGTGGTATTCTGCCTTCTGTATGCGCACAGAAGTGTAGATGCCTACACCCCTCCACATACACTGACAATAATAATAATAATAAAATAAATCACAAAGAAGCAAACAGAACAATCAGTTGGCTGCTGTGTTCCTATTAAAATGTTTCAAGTATTCATTCAAATGGGAATAGATTGTCATAAAATTAAGAGTGGAATTGAATAGATGAAGAACACTGTCACCTAGGCAACCATGTCACCATGTACCTAATCAAAACTCTGTGTGCCAGTTGCACCAAGAGCATATCACAACATTACAAGATTCTTCTGCATCACATTAAATTCTTTTGTAGATAAGAAATGAAACATGAGTGTGTCAAAACATTGTAACCTCAAAGGATCCTTATTTATATAATCAAGGAGATGATGTCCACATTTATTGTAGAAATCAGGTCTTTCCCCAGAAACAACACTACTAGGATATATGCAGATATCTTTGTGATGGTTTTAAAGGTCCAAAAGTCCTAATGAATGAATATTCCATAAGGAAGGCTGGTGGTTGGACTTAACTCTGTCTGAAATCTGAGATGCACATGAGCCCATGTTGTAATCCTCAGTATGAAGGCCCAGGAACAAAGAACTTTTACTTTGGAAGTCAGAAATGGACAGCCCAATTCTTCAGAAGTGAGAGAGAGAATTTTCCTTTTGTTTTTTTTTTTTGTTTGTTTGTTTGGTTGGTTGGTTGGTTTTTTGTTTTTTATTTTTTTTTGTTTGTTTGTTTTTGGTTGGTTGGTTAGTTAGTTGACTGCTTGGTTGCTTTCGTCCTTGTTGATTCTTAGACCCAACACATTAGAAGCTGAAATCAATCTTCTTTATTAGGTCTACTAAGTCAAATGTTTATCTCTTCAAAAATATTATATTTTCATAATTCAAAACTTAGACTCTGGGGACTGAAGAGATTGTTCTTTCAGAGGACTTGGGTTGGAGTGCCAGCACTCACAGCCAGTAGCGTACAACTGCTGTGAAATAATGCTTTTTGTACCCTGTAAAGATTGGTCACTTGTATTTGTTTAATAAAATGCGGATTAGTCAGTAACCAGGAAGGTAGTATAAGCAAGGGGTGACCAGACTAGGAGAATTCTGGGAAGAGGAAAGGCTTATTCTGCAGTCACCAACAAGATGCAGAGGAAGCAAGATGAAAATTCTGCACTGAGAAAAAGTATCAAGCCACATAACTATAGATAAGAATTATGAGTTAATTTAAGTGGTAAGAGCTAGTTAATCACAAGCCTGAGCTAATAGGCCAAACAGTTTATAATTGTTACAAGCCTCTGTGTGTTTCTTTGGGTCTGAATGGCAATGGGAGGAGGCAGGACAGAAACTTCTGACTACACACAACTACCTGTAACTCCAGCTCCAAGGACCTAATGTCCTCTTCTGGATTCCCTGAGCACCTTACTCACACATGCATAAACCCGCACACCATCACACATATAATTTTTTAAAAAGTAAATCTTAAATAAACAAAGACAAAATACAATGACCTTATACTTTGGGGACAGATGAGTGTCGACTTTTATTACAGAGAGTATAATTTAACATAAGTGACTGCATTTCTTTTATCTCTGTTATTTCTGTTGCTTATTTGTTAAACTGGCTATTCTGGTGGCTGAATCTAGGACCTTATACACATCAATTCAGTACTTTACCATGGAGCCGTAATGTAACAGCTGTTTTTCTCTGAAAAAAATACAAACTATAGTATTATTATTAGAGTTGCTTGAAGAAGGAGGTAAAATGAATTCTATGAACTATACTCATATACTTATAACTCATTCATCCTACATCAATAGAACTTCTCCTACCATGATCTCCTCCATTTTTAGTGAACTACCTTCTGTTGAACTAGCATGACCTTATGGTTGGTCATTTTAACCACTGCCTTATTAGCTCATTCAATGTCATTACTTTAGTATTATCATTTTAGTAAAATGCCAGCATTAGAGCAATGTGAAATCTTACCCCCATTTTCACAATGCAGTTGAGTTAAAGTCAAGCACAATGATGCTGCTACAAAGTGATGTCTCCACAGTCACCTACCAGCATTATTTCCTTACATTCCCAGACAATACAACTTTTTCAGCAATTACTTCAAGCTATTTTTCCACTCTTTAAAGGCTTTCTCTGTAAGCAAAATACCCTCTTCTGTTGCAGTTCTTATGCTCAAACCCAGTCCCCAAGAATGGCATTAGGAAGTGAATTTGAAAATGGTTATGGGCTAAAACCAGAATTCACCAATAGTATCAGCACTTCTATAAAAAGCCCTGAAGATACACCATACTTGGTATCCCACTGCCACTAGATAGCACTGAAAAGACAGATACTCATGAGCCAGAAAACATGTACTAAGAAAATACCAAATTTTAGACTTCCTAGCATGCTGAACATGAGAAACACATTTCTCAAGATATAAACCAACTAGTTTAATGCACTTTTAAGAACAGTCTGAAGTAACTAAGGTAGCTGTGCTCAGATCGTTCCTTCTCCTCATAGTTTTCTCTGAAATCACCAAACTGTCTTTGCATCAATCTTTTGTGAAGACTTGGTTAGTATGTCAGACTCTTGTAACCTAATGCTCGCAAGGCTTATGCATATTGCTCACAGAAACAAACTCCGACATACTACTACAAAATAGCATCTGCTGCATGCATGAATGTCTATGCTTGCCATTTGCCTAACTCTACTGAATCAAGTATGTATATGACCCAACTCTAGTGTCAGGATTATTAGCCCTTACCTATTGTGTACCCATAGTCTCTTTGCCCTGCCTCTACTTCTTGCCTAGTTTCCCCACTTATACTTCCTGCCTGGCTACTGGCCAATCAGCATTTTATTAAAAATAATACAAGTGGCAGGATAGAAGACCATTGTCCCACAGCAAGCACTCACCTTTGAGCATCCCCATTTGATCTTCCAAAGGAGCCTACTATATTAGGAGATGTTTGTGCAGCCCACTGAAACATGAGAAGCAGGCCCACAATGGCCTTCATCACTTGCTCAGGGAAAGGAAAGGAGCCTTGACTGGAAACTTCTATGAACCTTGCCATGCTGTCTTCAAAGAACCCTTCGAGTCAAATTCAGTTTGTGTTCTCAGAAGAAGGAAAATGAATGTTGCAAAAGTAATCGATGAACAAACTTTCAATGTCTATGTTTTGCTTGGGTTTCAAACTACCAATGATTCTTAATGTCAAACTTTAATATGTCTTTCTGGCTATATTTCTATGCAGTCCTTATGTTACTGGACTCATGGTGGGTTCAGCAAATAGAATTTTATTTTCCTCACTAAACCAGATGTTTGGAAGTTTTGTTTTTTTTTTAACCAGGATTTAAGAAATGTAATATTTGGAGTTGCAGATTTCTTTTAAAGATATTTTCACATAGGTAATGAACAAAACAATATCATGGAAAATTCTAGGTTCTTCCTCTACATTCTTAGTTTTTGATTCAGGTCATGTATAAATTTCTTTTCTCATTGCTGTGATAAAATACCCTGACAGAAGCAACTTAAGCGAGAGAAGCTTCCTGTAGATCACAGTGTGAAAGCGCAGCTCATCATGGTGGGAAGTCATGGCAAAAGGAGTTTGTGACAGTTGCTCTCATCATGTCCCCATTCAGGACAAAGAGAGATGTGCATCCGGGTGTTCTGTCACTTGCTCCTTTTTTTCCAGATCAGGCTTCACCACAGAATAGCAACGCCTCAGTTATAATGGGTCTTCCCACCTCAAGTAGCCAAATCTAAATTATTGCTCATAGGCATTCTCAGGGGTTTGTCTCCAAGGTGATTCTAATCCTTCTAAGTTAACAGTTAGTACTATCCACCACGGAAGAACAACTTCATGGTGTCAAGAGAACTGCTCTCATTTCAAGTCTCACAGGATATATCCATTCCATGGAGAGATAAAGAAGTTATTCAGCTTCTTGACTCTATCCCTCTTAAGCAAGAAAAAAAAAACTTATTGGAAAGATTGTGATAGGGATATCTGATTTCTTTGGTAGTTTGGCTCCATTTCTGTTGCTACAGCAAAGTATAAAATGATGGGAAATTGGTAAATATCTCTTGTAATGTTATATATTAGTAAATCCAACGTACCAGCCGATTAGTGTTAAATAAAGTCTTGGTTTCTATTTCCAGGATGATTACCCAATGCTATATCCTCTCAGTATAAAGGGGGAAAGAAAATAAATTGATGGTTACATTTCCAACACATAAGGATGGATCCCCTGTGACTTAATTACCTCCACCAGTCCCTTCTGTCGTTACCCTGAGACACAAAGTAAGCATATGTAATTTGGAAAGTAAACAATAGTTAAGTAATAGCAATCTAATATGATAATTGTCATGTTTATGGGAATGGTAAAAACAGAATGGTGCTCTTTTTTGGGCAACCTATATAATAGCTATGTATATCTTTTACCCATTTTTACATCATTCTCTTGTGAAGGCTTAGTTAATATAAACCAGTCTCCTCTAGACTAGACTTTGCTAGATGAAAGGTAATAGGTGATAGAAAGGCTAAATGACTAGAGTTAGGGATGTATTTCATTTGTGAGAATGCTTGCCTAACATACATAAAGCCCTTGGTTCAATTCCAGCACCACATAAAGTTGGACAAAAGTGCTCATTCCTATAATCCTAGTACTCAGGAATTCAGGCCTTGAGTTCAAGGCAAGTGTGGGTTACATGAAGCCCTGATTTTTTATAGATCAGGTAGATAGATGGGCTGATAAATAAAAGATAGAAAGGTAGATATATAAATAGATAGACAGATGATAGACAGATAGATAGATAGATAGATAGATAGATAGATAGATAGATAGATGATAGATAGATAGATAGATAGATAGATAGATAGATAGATAGATAGATAGATTATTGATTAGATTATGAGCAGATTAAGTTATCATGACTTTTCCACACGGTAAGTCTCAGGGAAGGCCGTGTAAAGCCTGTCTTTTATTTATTATAAGGCAGTACAGATACAAGAGTTACATTTACTCAAGGCACTGTTATCATGTGATACTTTCACAAAAATTATCACATTGACTACAGTTGTATCCAGGAACAAATCTGAAGAAAATAAATTTAGGTCACTGAAATAATAGACTTCCAAAAACAATCCTATCTAAGAATCTTCATATAAATTTATATTCCTTAATAATCAGTGTTTTTTAACTTCAAAAGCTTTGATTTGAAATTAAAATTTTATATTGTCATTGGTTTTATCAGAAAGAAAAGGGAGGTGATACAGAATTTTCTGGAGTAATCTGACAACAGACGTCCACAGAGCAAATGCTGGAAGCCAAGTCTCCTGAGTTGCATGCCCCATCTCCAGGATACAACTTGGAACCCACCAATTCATCAAAGAAATGCTATTCCTGCTTTTTGGGTCTCCACATTTCAAACTTGCTGGAAATAGTTACCTTCATTTGAGGGGGTTCACATATCAAACTCTTTAAGAAAAATTTTTGAATCCTTTATGTTTACTCCTGTTATCCATATTCATGTTCTTAAACTCTGTCCTAAATTTCTATGGCTATAACAAATGCTATGGCCAAAAATCCCTTGTGGAGGGAAGAATTATTTGGCCAGGTCACAGTCCATCATTGAGGAAATTCAGCATCAGAATGCAAACAGGAACCTAGAAGCAGGAACTATGGAGAAATTTTCCAGGCTGTCTTACTCTCTGTTTTGTTCACTTATGCAGTCAATGCCCACCTGCCTAGGAATGGTGCTGTTCACAGTGAATTGATCCCTCCCATATCATCATCAATCAAATAAGACAATCCCTCACAGACATGGCCACAGGCTAACTTTAGCTGAGCAATGTCTCAGGTGAAAATCCCTTAGATGAGGTTAGGTTGTGACAAGTTGACAGCTGAAGCTATCTAGAACACACTCCTTAGATGTAGATACAGTTACCCAACAACAACAGCAAAACCCATCACCACCACCACCAAAACCCAAGCAAACCCCTAGCCATGCAGTTTTCTGGGAAGCTGGCATATGATCAATACATGATTAAAAAACACAAATGGAAACAACACACAAAAAAGGTTAAGAGTACTGTTTTGCTTCCCTGAGCTCTTTGTTTTTCTACCGAATCTTATGAATGAACCATGCTACCTGTTTTCTGCCATCAAACTCTGCCAGCCCTCATTAAGGACATGAAAATAAGACTGTAGGCAATACAGAGGCAAAGTAAAGAGATTGTATTACTTTGGGGCTCTCCTACAGCCACCTTGAGTCCACTGGCATTAGCCTGTCATCTTCATCTTGGTATAAAGGACTTGTTAAAGTGTTCAGCATCAAGTGGTCAACGTCTTTTGTTCTGACCCTGTTTAAAATGGAGTCAGTTGCCATTTGCATGCGGCACTGCTCTATGACCACACATTTCGTTTCATGTTTTGTTTGAATGTTGTCCTGTCAACAACTATCTAATCCCTTTATGGCAGTAATTGCTGTGATTATTGAATATAATTAAGATGTGTTCATTTTGTTTACCCCTTCGGCTGTGTATGGAAAGCAAACAAGATCAATCACTACAGTGTCTGGTGTGTTTGATACAGAACACATGCCTTGAAACAGAGGAAATGAGACATGTCTCAGACACACTTCTGCAAGAGAAAGAGAAAGAATGTTAGCCCAGACCTACATAAGCAAATTTCTTAGCTCTGTGAAGGAGCTACATTGCTCAGTCTCCATAGGTGTCAACTTATGTGTTTTCACCTTTTGGGTAGGATTTTATGATTTCTGAAAACTCTTTAACTCCACGGTTTGTGAAAGAAGACTAGCAATGGCAACCTTCCGACTCAATTCAGACGTGTGTGTGGGTGTGTTTAGGTTCCAATTACTGTTAACTGGTTGTAACCACTTAAAAATTAATAGAAAAGTCACAATAGTATTGTCCCATTTCCTGTAGAAGAATAAATCAATAAAAAACAAGCAATAATGCATTGTATTCAGACCCTTCACCTGGGACCAGCCCTCCCAGGATTGCATACTGATCCTTCTTTTTTCAGGACCTCTGTTGTCAGGCTCCTGTTTTCGTTTGCTATGACAATACCAAACATCAGGTTTTTATGGCTTTCTTCCCCATGGAAGGGTTACTGTGGTAGTTTGAATAAGATGTTCACCATAGTCTTAGGCCCTTTGAAACTTGGTCCTCAGCTAGTGGTACTATTTTAAAGGTTTGGGCCTAGAGCCTTCTGGAGGAAGTATGTCACTGAAGGCTGGAACTCAAAATTCAAAGACTGCTTCTATTTATCTTTGGTGCTCTCTGATTCCTGCTCACACTTTGAGAGGTGAACACTCAGATGTTTTTGATTCCCTGCCATGATAGGCTCTAACTCTCTGTAGCCATAACCCAAACAAATGTATGGTGATTTGAATGAGAATGGCCCCCATAGGTTCATGGACTTCAATACTTGCTCACCTGGAAGTGACACTATTTGACAAGATTAGAAAGTGTGGCCTTGTTGGAGAAAGTGTGTCACTAGTGGTTATACATTTTGAGGTTTCAAAAAGCGCATCCAAAATCCACAGTCTCTCTTTATGCTGCCTGCAGATCCAGATATGGTCCTCTCAGCTAGTTCTCCAGCACCATGTCTGTCTGTATGCTGCCATGGTGATAATAGACAAATTCTCTGAAACTGTAAATACGTCCCAATTAAATCCATTCTCTTAGAGGAGTTGCCATGATCATAAGGTCTCTTCACAGCAAAACAACACTGACCAAGGCAAAACTTCTCCTTCTGTAAGTTGTCTTGGTCATGGTGTTTGATTACTTTATTTTCTTCTTCATAGTTATTATGACATAGAATTCATTTTTTGCTTGTCCATTTGTTCATTGGACAATAAGAGAATAAAAACTTTTACCAAGCAGGAACTTACTTTTATTTAGCAGGGTATTTGCAACATAAAAGTAAAATTAAGCTTAGCAGAGGATATGCATCAAATAGCTATCTATCCATTGGTCTGTAGCCAACTGTAAGCACCTGCAATTTTGAATTTCATATTATTACCCAAGAAAGGTGCTTTCAGGAAGTACTTCACAAAGAAAGGAATAAAGTTAAGGTATCACTGGGAACATATTTCCAAATAAATGCCACTGGCATTTTCTCAAATATTAAGAAACACAAGATGAATGGGAAACTACTAGAAAACATAGATGTTAAAGGCACCACTAATCTCATTCAAGTGAGAAGTAACTCAAAGTGTCAATGGCTTGCCATTCTCCCACTTACATATTATATACCTTTACCCAATATGTTCAAATGTTTTCCCAGTCTTGGAAGCAGCTCATACAATAAAGACACCCTCTCTGTTCTCCTGTTTACTCAGGGAACCATGCTAGAATGATTCCTCTTCCATATCTGTGCCTCCCGTGGGAGGAGGAAGGCTGCATCTTACTGCCGAGATGATAGAGGTGTTCTATTCATCCCTTCCCACTTCTACAGGGGCAAGATTTCTGCATTTAATCTTGTTGTGAAGTGAAGCTTTGCCTTTGACTTTCTGACTCCATCCGCAATGTGGTTTGGCTTTGGTGTCCATGAAATGAGACCTTCTGTGCCGACTTGTTTATCTATCCATCCCAAATGAGCCCAAAGTCTACAGTGAAAGACTCCATTTGCATTGATTCTCCAAATCAGCTTTGTCAATAGTAGTGGCACTGTTCTTTCTCGCTCCCTCAGTTGCTTGGTCTCTTTCCACATCTCCATTTAGAGGGTGACAGAAAGGGTAGTGAGGGTTTGCACTCAACTATAGCTCTGATTGATGACAGATGTTTGGTTCTACAAATTGATTATATGGCTGAAATCTGTTTGTTTTCTTCCGGTTCCCACTTGAGGTGTTCTGCTGCACAGTGATTTGGTCACTCAACAGTTGAATCCTGCTCACTCCAATAGATATTAGGATGCTGTATATCCTGGTGGCTCAGAAACTGCAGTGCTCCTGTGTAGAGAGAAGATGGAGTGCTTGTGTTATGCTCTTTCTCATTTAGTCCACACAGCTAACCCAGTTTTATCCATTGAACCAATAGTCTTTCACTGTGTTTGGACATAATTTTACAGAGTCGTTTTCAATTCCAGGGTTTTAGTTAATCTCCTTACAGCTATAATTTCACCATTGGTATATTTACTTTTAATTCTGCTCAAGCATTTGCTTGTATCTACATATGGAGTATTAGTAATTCATTCATTTATCGCTTTCTGCCTCACCAACTGGCTTAGATCACAATCTTCTGTGGGTTAGAAATGCAACCTAATTTTGTATCATCATAGAATGTGCTGGAATGACCAGCAAGAAGCCAGGGACAATTTCTTCCTTCCATTATGGGAATATAATGATGAAAATAAGAATCCAAAAGCAGTGCGGTCTCTGCTGACCTAGATCTGGTCTCTCGGTGTGTTCACATAGCATGAGTGTTCCAGCCATTCCATCCCTCATTGCACTTCATTACCACTTGTTGATTGCTTTGCTTCCCCCTGGACCATCAACTTGGTGAAGGCAAAGAATGTATCTGCATTTTAAGCATCCATTTGTTATCATTTCTGCTAATATTAAATTATTCCTCTTTGCAGACAAAGAGTTGTAAAATTAAAAGGCCCCACAAGCTCTACCAGAAAACTTTTGAATCTGACAAATACACTCAGCAAACTTACAGGACCCAAATGTTGAGATTGGTCTGTGTCATACTCTAACTTGCTTCATATTGTAGTCGGAAGCTGCTGGTTCATTTCCCGGCCACTCAGACCCAAAATAATCACACAGAAACTATATTATTTGCAATAATGTTTGGCCAATAGCTTAAGCATATTTCTAGCTAGCTCTTATATCCTAAACTAACCCATCTCCATTAATATGTGCATCACCACGAGGTCATGATCTACTGCTAGAGGTCTTGGCCTATTGCCAAATTTCTGGCGGGCTCCGGTTGGGGCATATGTCTCCTGTGGTGGCTACATTGCTTCTCCCTGATTCCACCTACTCTCTCTCTCTCTCTCTATGTCTCTGTTTGGATTTCCTGCCTAGCTTTATTCTGTTAAGACATTGGCTGAAAGCAGCTTTATTCATTAACCAATAAAAGCAACACATATAGAGAAGGACTTCCCACACCACCGTATTATATAAAACAGAGTTTCATTTTATTTTGCTTTAGCATTTAGTTTTGCCCTAGAAGATTCCACTTGATGGGCAGCTTTTAGCTCCATTTTGAAGGAGAAGGATGACTTCAACCAGAGACTGCAACATTTGTCAGGCACCACTCATCCAACATAAGCTGGAAAGTTTTTCTTCTTTGGGGGTAGATTGGAGGGATTAAAGACAGGATTTCTCTGTATAGCTCTAGCTGTCCTGGAACTCACTAACCTCAAATTCATAGATTCCCCCTAACTCTGCCTCCCAAGTGCTGGGATTAAATGTGTGTGCCACCACTACCCAGCTTTCTTGTGAATTCTTATTTCTTGGAGAAGAATTGCTATGCTATATGTAAATTTATCAGAGTGAAATAAAACTATATAGGTTTGTGTATATATTAAAATAATACCCAAGAATTTCCCAGATGTGCCAGACCACAGAAAAAGTGTCACTTCCTCACCTAGGCTTCTCAAAATGGCAAACATGAAAAATTGTGATGGAATGGTCCCATACTATCATCTGCAATCTGGTGATAAAAGGGTTAACAAACAGAAGACTTACCAACTGTCTCTAGAGTTTAGGTGCAGCAATCTACATGTCCTTTTTAGTTCCCTGCCTATTCACCAGACTATAGCTGGACCTGAACCCACTGCTTCTGTTCTCTGACCCTACTTAGCCTTTCGTCTTGTAGCTATACTCTGTAGATTTGCTCTCGAACACTGGCTCCAATAGTTTCCTCATGTTATTGGTCTGATTTATTAGCTTAGCAATAAAGATTTTCTCTCATCCCAGTTTAAAAACCTTCTGGACTCTGTTGTATCCTTTTTAACTTGTGTTCATTGTGAGAAAGATAGATAGGTAGATAGATGATAGATAGATAGATAGATAGATAGATAGATAGATAGATAGATAGATAGATCAATTTACTATGTGTGAGAATTAATATTGATAATTAATATAAGAATAAAATTCCTTAATGGTGTGGGATAATTGACTGTATTCTGTCAATTATGTTTTAAATAAATGCTGATTGGCTAGCCAGGAAGTATAGGCGGGAAAATCAGACAGGAAGAAGAGGTGGAGCAAAGAAAACAGGAGTACTCTGGGAAGCAGGAAGCTCTCTCTGCCATTCCTGCCCAGACCACCAAAGAAGCAAAGTTGTGACCTACCCCACTGAGAAAGATACTGAGCCATGTGGCTAACATAGATAAAAATAATGGGTTAATATAAGCTACAAGAACTAATAAGAAGCCCAAGCTAATGGGCCAATCAGTTTATAAGTAATGCAGACTCTCTGTGTGATTTCTTTGGGGCTGAACAGCTGCGGGAACTGGGCAGGACAGAAATCCCAACACACATGCCCTCATGTTACACCTTAATTTGCCTCAGCCACTTTGATGAGATGGGTATATCATATAACAAACTGTTGTCTTGAAACCAGGAAAACTTGTTTAATAATTTCTGACATTGTAGAAAGATACAAACGTGTGTATCTATGCTTCTAACACAGCAATTCACAACAAAAATCACCATACAAAAGTTAATATTTGTATGAATATTGATAATAACCTTATTCAGAAATAAATTAAGAAATTGCCCAATTCATAACCTCCTCAAAAATATCGAGGAATGAACCTAACCAAGGATGTGGAAGGCCTCTATAAAGAACACTTTAAAACACTGACAAAGAAACTGGCAAAGACACTAGACAGTGGAAAGACATTCCATGCTGTTGGATTCACATCATCAATGCTGTGAGGCTGGCTCGTAACCAAAGTAATAGAGTCAATACAATCAAAATCAAAATCCACCAAAATTCCAGTGACATTCTTCACAGAACAAGAAAAAAAATCTTAAAATTTATATTGAGGCACAAAGACTACATGGCTAGGAGAAGCAATTCAAAGCAGAAAGAACACAGAGATCATTTCTTTATCTCAAGCAACACTACTGAGTGATAACAAGAGACAGCAAGTTCTAGAACAAAACAAACATATAGACTAATAAAACAGGCAAAGACCCAGCGATCAACACACAGAACTATGTACTATTTTTTTTTACATTTTATGATATTTTTCATGAAATTAGAAACATAATCTTACAAGCAAAAAGTAAATAATCTGAGCTAATGTACGAAATGGGAAACATGAAGTCTAGAGAAGGAGATGACACAAGAATAAAGATCATAAAACTGCCAGATGTATAAATAAAAAAGATGGAGGGAGAGCAGAGTAAAAACCAATAAAGACATTGGAAGATCATTTACCACGGAATAAATTTAAAAATGTTTGTGGGAATTGTCTTCCAAGAACTTACACAAGTTGATGTGATTGGACCCTCACATATTCAAGCCACAACCTCAACAGAGTTTAAATAACTCACATAATGAAGCCAAATAGAAAGACTCTGTATTGATTTCTATAAAAACACAACAATCTAGAAAATGAAGATAAATATTAATTAATTATCAATTGTGAATACTTATGACACTACCAAACAAAATTTGTAATTTTATGTACTAGAAAGAGTTTACTCAAGTGATTTGAATTAAATTGAGAGGTAAAAAATGATGGCAATAGATACCAAAAAGGTATTTTCAAGATGAAGCATGCAACTGTGATTTAATTAGAAAAACTTTACTGCCAATGATTTTTCAAAAACTAATTTTATTGCTGTGATGAAAAGTGCTTAAAGCAAATGCTGACTCACTAATGATACCACTATTAGATCAGAAATAAGACAAATGGCTCATTATCCCCAATATTTTACTATAAATTCAAAAGTTTAACACTGCACTAAGATGTAACATAGAAAACAAAGTATGTAATTGGAAGGATGGGAACAAAATAAGCACTACCTTTTCCAATATCTGTCTATGTCTAAAACCTTCTTAAAGGTCACATAAACATGTCATTAACAATCAATTCAACAGGCATGAGATAATTAAAATAATTTTAGAAAATTCAGTGTTAGGAATGTACATTGCCTCTGAATAATTATTCAAACTATTTTTGAAATAGAACCTGATAAGCCATACATATAACCCATTACCATTATTTAGCCAAGAAAGAAAAAAGAATTTATGTACTGATACAATGACTTGAACATGAATGTTGATTTATATCATTAATATTCATAATAGCCTAAAAGCAGAAGTAGCCTAACACCTGCAAAAATGGAAGAAGTAAATAAAATGCGGTATGCATGTATTTCGAAATATTATTCAATCATAGAAAGGAGAATTCAATGAACTACGAAGCTGAAATAGGAACTTCAGGGAGATGAAAGAGTTACTGCCTTGATGTCCCATTTATGATAGTAATTTCATGAATCAATACACCTGTCCAAACTCAGGTATTTTGGGAGGTTGTGGGTGGGTTATGGTATAAATTACACATGAAGAAAACTATAATTAAAAGATTCAAGATTGGGCTAGAGAGATGACTCATCCTTTAAGGTTGCATGATACTCTTCCAGGGGATCTGAGTTTGAATCCCAGCATCCACATGGGGTGGCTCAAAACTACCAGTGTCTACACCTCCAGAGGAGCTAAAACATCTTCTGGACTCACAGGCATCCACACAGGTATGGCACACACATGTGGCACAGAGAGAGAGAGAGAGAGAGAGAGAGAGAGAGAGAGAGAGAGAGAGAGAGAGAGAGAGAGAGAGAGAAGGGGGAGTAAAAATAAGTATTTTTAAAAAGTGCAATACAGTCTTCTAAACAAGGAAATCCAGAGAATGGGAAGCAATTACATTGTAGTATAGACCCAAACTTAGGTGTCTCATTCTTCACTCCCTGGATTGTAAAGTTTTGTAAGCTTTTGCTTGCCTAGACAATATGATCTGTTACAGTAATTTATTAAGAAGGTGAAAAGATTTGTCATTTGTACAACAGTGGTGTACCAGACCCTACTAGTTTATCCTCTATGTTCTACAAATGAAAGGAAGGAGACTAACCAAGTGAGAAATGAGAGAGATGACTTTTGTTCAAATGGTATTTCTCCATTCAGAAACCTTTGCTCCCTGACTTTCTCAGATGGAATTTCCAGAAAAACAGTTGTGTTTCAGCTGATTAAAATGTTTAGGGTTGCCGGGCGGTGGTGGCGCTCGCCTTTAATCCCAGCACCCGGGAGGCAGAGGCAGGCGGATCTCTGTGAGTTCGAGACCAGCCTGGTCTACAAGAGCTAGTTCCAGGATAGGCTCCAAAACCACAGAGAAACCCTGTCTCGAAAAACAAAAATAAATAAATAAATAAATAAATAAATAAATAAAATGAATGAATAAAAATAAATAAATAATAAAATGTTTAGGGTCATCTTTACTGAATACTCATACCTTGTCTTCTGAAGCCTCTTTTCTCACACATAGCATACAGCCTAGATGATGGAGTAACTTCACTAGACTTCAAAATAATAGTAGTTAACATTTGAATGAAGGGATGACATTTGACTTTCCTTGAAGAAAAAGTTAAGATTAAAATAGATTTTAATAAATGATTGGAAAGTAAATCCCTGGCAGGTGGCAATGTCTTTAGCATCTCTGGTGATGAGAATGACTAAGAAACCTCTTGAACAAACACAAATGAAACAATTTGTCTGCAGTGCAAGGTTTTGTTAAAACTCTGATGAAAATGTGGCAGGCATCACACGTGAGAACCAGCAGAGCTCTAAAAAATGTCACAGTGACTCACTTAAATTTTGTCCTTCACATGAAAGTGTCTATGCCTGTCTGTAATTTTGGAAACGAATTTTTCAAATTGATGTTAGAGAAAATGAGTGTGGGGTGTCCATAAGACAGAAATAGAAAAGACTAAGTTTCATATTTAATAAAATTTACTGTATTACAGGATATATATACACTAAATTTTATGTTATTTATATTTTTTATACATATACTTATTTATATTATATATATATATATATATATATATATATATATATACACACACACACTTTTGTTTCTTTGTTCTTATCTTATGGAAAATAGACTCCTTTCTCACATAATATACTCTGACTACTCTCTCTACTCGTCCCAGCTCCACCCTCCTCCACTCCCATTCAGATCTACTCTTTTTCTATCTCTCCTTCAGCCTTCTAAAAAATAATAAAATATACTAAGATAAACAAAAACTCATACATCAGAATTAGACAAAACAAACAAAATTCTGAAGGAAAAGAGCCCAAGACATGGCACGAGAAACAGAGGCCTACTAATTCACACACTCAGGAATTCCATAAAAACACTAATCTACAAGCCATAATATATAACCAAAGGACCTGTTTGGTTAAAAGAAAATAGAGAGAAAACTAAAAATAAAATAACAAAAATAAGTTAAAAATTTTAAAATCTCACCCTGAGAGTACCCTTATCCAATGAGATGCCAATTTGCCCATGTGAAAGAAATATTGCATGTCAGTCACACATCCACATGGGTAGGAACGCTGCCCACTGACTATTGTAAAATTTGGGGGATTCTGTAACAGGACATTTTTTTTGCGTGTGTTTTGTTTTTGTTTTGTTTTTATTCTGTGATAAGGAAATTTACATATATTTGTGTACATGTGAATGAAAGTATAGTATACCACTGCACTAGATTTTTGATTTCTCTTTTAAAAATCAATTAATTTAAATTTTTTACAATATTATGTGGTGTATAGTGATTTGTGATTACATTAACCCCTCTTTCCCCCTCCATCATGAAAAGGGTATATTTTACATAGCAATGTAACACACCAAGGGTGAGACAGGCAGGAATCCCACTGGACTACACTATCATGTTCTCTTCAACAGAAAGTTTTCCCAACTGTCATATTTTCTGATTCATTCCTAAAAACTTCAAAAATTTATATCTCAAAACTTCTTAAGTTTTTGCAGGTGTGTCAGCTCGTTTATGTTCTTAGAACTCTGGCTTCATTTGGTCATTGTTGACAGGTGGCTCTAAAAATAGAGGATCAAGAGAAAGATGACTGGTATTCTAGGTAGATGTTTTGATGTATCAGAATCGAGTCATGAGTTCTGTTTGATCTGCTTCATAAGTGAGAGCTTTGATGTTGTACTGTTACCTCATTTCAAAAGGCATGCAGGAAAGGAAATACTGAAAGGCAGAATTTAATTCCCATGTGTTTTACTTAATGTGTTACCTAGGTAACTCTATCTGTATTCAATGGTCCTTAAAGCCCACATTTTCACTGAAGAGAAATAGATTATAGACATGTGGAGAGTTCATAAAAATGCCTTAATACCTCTCACTGAAAAAGTCTATAATGAGTGTTTGATTTGGAAATTAACATAGTTTTATTTTGTGAATGAATACTTTATGAATTTATTCAGCACCTGGAACTATTTCAGTACTCAAGACAACATTGCAGTTGTTGAAATGGGTAGTCCACAATGTACTTTCACTAGTCACACCTTCTGCGGTCTATAATTCTGTGTATTATTTTCCTAAATATAAGTGGACATATGTAGACTCTGATCAGGGAAGCAGATAGGCTAACTCCATCTTCACCTCTCCCTCCTATCCTCCAAATCCTACTCCCCAGTATCACCTCCAGCTCTGTAGAAGATCACCTCCTGAGGACTCCCCTTCTCCCGTTGTCACATCTCCAGGAGATCACATAGATCTTCCTCTCCAAACTTCCTTTTTCATATTCATCACTTTACTCCAGTGCCCAATTCCAACAACATTCCCCGAGAGTCTTCTGGCCACAATGGCAAAGGAAGCAGGCAGACTAACCACAGAACTGCATCTCTTACTCCTCTTCAATAAATTTAATTCCTGTATATCATCCCCTCTTCTCTGTCTCTATCTCCTCCTCTTCAATAAATTTAATTCCTGTATATCATCCCCTCTTCTCTGTCTCTATCTCCTCCTCTTCAATAAATTTAATTCCTGTATATCATCCCCTCTTCTCTGTCTCTATCTCCAGGAGATTACACAATTCTTCTCCTCCAACCTTCCTCCAAATGCATTCTGCTATCTTGCCTCCCAACTTTAGCAGGCATTCTGTGGGAACCTGCAAGCCAACCTTACCAGAGAAGCAAGTAGGCAAGCAAAGGAGACAGGCAAGCTTTTGATATTCACCCCCCCTCTTCTCTAAATCCAATATCCAATCCTCATGCCCAGATCTGGAGCAGACTACCTGCTGTGGCCTTTTTCACTTTCCCTATTCCTAGAAGAGTAAGCAGATCTTCTTGGAACATCCTGATTTCCTCCCATGTAGACTCCCTTAACATTCCCTTCCTCATTTTTAAGTACAATCTTCCAATGCCTAGCAGACACACCTATCAGGATCACAGGAAAATTCTCAATCACGCAATTTGCAGTTAAAATTCCCATCTAAGAACCAGAGAGAGAAGTGGAAGCCAAGGAAGAGAACAACTATCCAACAAAGACAAAACCAGATATCAGCACCTATAATTATGATCATCTGAAACCCAGATGTTTCAACATCAACTAAAAACACAATCAATTCCAACCAGAACAATATGTCTCTACTAGAGCCCAGCAATCCTACCATAGAAGGTCCTGAGAATTATAGCACAACTGAATCACAAGAAAAAGACCTTAAAATGACCTTTATGAATACAATAGTGGTCCTTAAAGAGGAAATGAACAAATCTTTTAAAGAAATGTATGAAAACATAAGTAGTGGAAGGAAATGAATAAAACAGTTCAAGTACTGAAAGTGGAAAAAATTAATAAAGAAAACACAAACTGAGGGAAATCTGGAAATAAAAATTGTAGGAACTTCAACAGGAACCTCAGAGGCAAGCTTTACCTACAGAATGGAAGAGATGGAAAAGAGAATTTCATACACTGAAAACCTAATGAAAAAAATGAATATGCCAATCAAAGAAAATAATAAATCTAAAATACTCCTGCCATAAAACATCCAAAAAATATGGGACACTATGACAAGACAAAATCTAAGAATAATAGAAATAGAGGAAGGAGAAGAAACACAGGTCAGAGACGCAGAAAATATTTTCCACAAAAATCATAGAAGAATATTTCCCTAATGAAAAAAAAAAGAGATCCCCATCAAAGTGCTGGGAGCATATAAAACACACCAAATAGTCCTGACCAGGAAATAAATTTCCCTTGGCACATAATAATCAAAACATTATTCAAATGGAACAAGGAAGAATACTAAGAAACCACAAGGGGAAAAGATCAAGTAACATATAAGGTAGACCTATTATAATTACACCTGACTTCTCCACTGAGGCTCTAACAGTCAGAAAGGCCTGAAAAGATGCATTGCAGACTCTAAGAGGCCACAAATACCAGTTTAGACTATTATACTGAGCAAAACTTTCGATTCCATTTAGGAGAAAATAAGATTCTATAACAAAAACAAATTTAAGCAATAGCTATATACAAATCCAGCCCCATAGAGGGCGCTAAAAGCAAAACTCCAACCTAAAGAAGCACACAAGGAATCCTGGACCAGCAAATCAAAAGAGGTAAACACACAACACAAATACATACAGCACAACAACAAAATAATGAGAATCAACAAACCCGGCTCACTGATATCTCTCAAACTCAATGTTCCCAATAAGAAAACACAGACTAACACAATGGATGCAAAAAAAAATGTGTCCATCCTTCTGGAACATCTACAAAACACACATTTACATCAAGGATAGACATCACCTCAGTGTAAAAGGATGGAAAAAGATATTCCAAGAAAATAGAGCTAAGAAGGAAGCTGGTGTAGCCATCTTAATATCTGAAAAATAAATAGACTTTAAGGCAAAATAAATCAGAAGAGATGGTCTCTGTCTCTGTCTTCTTTCATCGCCTGATGAAGGTTAATATTCAGGGGGATGCTTATATGTTTTTCTTTGGGTTCACCTTCTTATTTAGCTTCTCTAGAATCACGAATTATAGTCTCAGTGTCCTTTATTTATGGCTAGAAACCAAATATGAGTGAGTACATCCCATATTCCTCTTTTTGGGTCTGGCTTACCTCACTCAGGATAGTGTTTTCAATTTCCGTCCATTTGTATGCAAAATTCAAGAAGTCATTGTTTTTTACTGCTGAGTAGTACTCTAATATGTATATATTCCATACTTTCTTCATCCATTCTTCCATTGAAGGACATCTAGGTTGTTTCCAGGTTCTGGCTATTACAAACAATGCTGCTATGAACACTGGACTGAAGTCTCACGATCCAAAGGAGGAGCAGAAGGAGAGTGAGCACGAGCAAGGAACTCAGGACTGCGAGGGGTGCACCCACACACTGAGGCAATGGGGATGTTCTATCGGGAACTCATCAAGGCCAGCTGGCCGGGGACTGAAAAAACATGGGACAAAACCGGTCTCGCTGAACATAATGGACAATGAGGACTACTGAGAACTGAAGAACAATGGCAATGGGTTCTTGATCCTATTGCACATAATGGCTTTGTGGGAGCCCAGGTAGTTTGGATGCTCACCTTAATAGACCTGGATGGAGGTGGGTGGTCCTTGGACCTCCCACAGGGCAGAGAAACCTGCTTGCTCTTTGGGCTGAGGAGGAAGGAAGATTTGATTGGGGGAGGGGGAGGGAATGGGAGGTGGTGGCGGGGAAGATGCAGAAATCTTTAATAATTAAATAAATTAATTAATAATAATAAAAAAAATCAGAAGAGATGGGGAAGAACACTACATACTTATCAAAGGAAAAATCCAAGATTACATTTCAGTTCTTTACCATCTATGCCCCAAACACATGGACACCAAGCATATAACATAAATACTTCAACAGCTTAAATCACATATTGACTCTCACACACTGATAATGGATGATGTCGATACCCAACTTTTTCCAATAGACAAATTATATAGATGAAAACTAAACAGAAAATGCAGGAGTTTACTGAAATTATAAACAAAATGGACCTAATAGTTATTTGTAGATCATTTCACTCAAACAGAAAAGACTATACCTTCTCTGTACTTCATGAAACTTTCTCTCCAAAATCAACAACATACCAGAAAACAAAACAAGTCTGAAAAGATAGAAAAAATATAATACCTTACATCCTATCTGACCACCTAAGATCAAAGCTGCCCGTCAACAACTACAGAAAGTTTACAAACTTATGGAAAAAGAACAACTCACTACTGAATAACAACCTTGGGTCAAGACAGAAATTTTTAAAAAAAAACATAAGACTTTCTAGAATTGAATGAAAATGAATATACAACATACCCAAACTTATGGGACAATGAAGGCATTTCTAAGAGGCAACTTCTTAGCATTAAGTGCCTACATAAAATGCATTAATTAATTAATTAAAAGATGGAGAGATCTCATACATAGCTAAACAGTACTCCTAAATTTTAAAACAAAAGGAAGAAATCAGACCCAATAGGAACAGATTATAAAATACAATCAAACTGAGAACTGAAATCAATAAAATAGAAACAAACTAGTGAATAAAAAACAATTCAAAGAATCAATGAAATAAAGAGTTAGGTCTTTGAGAAAATCAATAATATTGACAAACCCTAATTCAAATTAACTAAAACACCATGAGAAGATCCAAATTAACAAAATTGGAGATGAAAGGGGGGACATAACAAAAGACACTGAGGAAATCCAGAGAGTCATAAAGACATACCTCAAAAACCTGTACTCCACTGTATTGGAAAATCTTTAAAAATGGATATTTTTGATATAATCTGATTTCAAAAGTTAAATCAAGATCCGATAAGCAATTTAACTAAACCTCTAGCCCTTAGAGAAATAGAAAAGTTATTAAAAACCAAAAAAGACCCAGGGTCAGATGATTTTAGAACAGAATTCTACCAACCTCTCAAACATAAGTTAATGCTAATACTCCTCAAATTATTCCACAAAATAGAAACAGAAGGCACATTGTCCAATTTGTTATACAAGACCACAATTATCTTGATACCCAAACCACATAAAACCCAACAAAGAACTAAAACTACTCACCAATTACCCTTATGAACAAGGATGCAACAATTTTCAATAAAGTACTCTGAAACCAACCCAAGAACACATCTAAAAATCATCCACAATGATCAAGTTGGCTTCATTACAGGTATGTAGGGATAGTTCAACATACATAAATCAATAAATATAATCCACCATGTAGACAAACTAAAATACAAACTACAAACAAAACAAAAACACATGATCATTTCATTAGATGCAAAAAAGGGTTTGACAAGATCTAACACACCTAGAGAGATCAGGAATACAAGGGACATACTCAAACATAATAAAGGCAGTTTACAGAAAGCCCACAGCCAACATCAAATTAAATGGAGAGAAAATCAAAACAATACCACTAAAATCAGGAACAAAAGTTACTCATTCTTCCCATACCTGTTCATTATAGGGCTTTAAGTCTTAGCAAGAGCAATAAGAAAACAAAAGGAGATCAAGGGGATAGAAATTAGAAAGGCAGAAGTCAAAGTATCTTTATTTGCAGATGTTATGATAATATATATAATTGTGTGTCAGGAAATTCCCTGATAAAAAATAATAAAAATAAATTTTAAAGAGTTGATAAACACTTCCAGCAAATTAGCTATATATAAAACTAATTTACAAAAGTCATTAGGTTGCCTATGTAAATAACTGAACTGAACTATGTAAATAAATAAACTGAGAAAGAAAACAGTGAAACACCATTCATGATAGCCCCAAATAATAAATAATATCTTAGGGATAACTCTAAGCAAGCAAATAAAAACATGAATGTGAACAACTTTAAGAATTTGAAGAAAAAAAAACAAAAGAAATTGAAGAAGATATTAGATAATGGAAAGATCTTCCATACTCATGATTAGTAGGATTAATATAGTAAAAATAACCACCTTACCAAAAGCAAACTACAGATTCAATGAAATCCCCATCAAATTCCAACATAATTCACCACAAATTCTGAAAGGACAATTTCCAGACTTAAAAGGAAACACACACACACACACACACACAGGATTGCTAAAACAATCCTGAATAATAAAAGAAAGGTAGGAGGCATTACCATGCCTGATTTTATGTTTTAAGACAGAGCTATAGTAATAATAATAAAAAAAACATGATATTGGTACAAAAACAGACATGTTTATCAATGGAATCAAATTGAAGGCCCAGACCTAAATAGACACACTTATGTACACCTGCTTTTTGATAAAGAAGACAAAAATATACACTGGAAAAAAAAGAAAAGCATTTTGAGCAAATGGTACTGGTCAAACTGGATGTCTGCTTTAGAAGAGTCCAAATAGATCTGTATTTATCACTTTGTACAAAATTCAATTCCAGATGGATCAAAGGCCTCAACATAAAACTAAATAAATTAAACCTAACAGAAGAGAAAGTGGGGAATAGCCTTAAACTCACTGGCACAGGAGAAGACTTTCTGAACAGAACATCATTAGCACAGGAATTAATATCACTAATTAATAAATGAGACCTCATAAACGAAGAAAGCTCTGTATGGCAAAAGGCACAGTCAATAGGACACAACATCAGATTACAGAATGGGAAATGATTTTTACCAACTCCACATCTGATAGAGGACTAATATTCAAAAGATACAAAGAACTAAAAACTTAGATATCAAGAAAACAAATGACCCAATTAAAAACAGATTTAAATCTAAACAGAAAATTCTCAAGAGAGGAAACTGAAATGGCTGAGAATAACTTAATAAGATGTTCAACATCCTTAGCCAACAAGAAAATGCAAATCAAAACTACTTTGAGATTTTCTCTTAAGCCCAGCAGAATGAAAGATCAACAAGGCGAATGACATCTCATGCTGGTAAGGAATTGGAGTAAGGGTAAGACTACTCTATTGCTGGCATGAGTGCAAACATGTACAGCTGCTATGACATTCGTGTGGCTATTCTCAGGGAGTTGAGAATCGATCTACCTCATGATCTAGCTTTACCATTGGGACAACCTAGATGTCCCTCAACAGTTGACAAGATAAAGCAAATGTGGTACATTTACACAATGAAATATTCCTTAACTGTTTAAGAAAATGAAATAATGAAATTGGCAGGTAAATGGAAAGAACTAGAAAAAAATCATTCTGAGTGAAGTAACCCAGACACATGAAGGGAAACATGATACGTGTGTTCACTTATATGTGGATATTAGCTGTTAAGTCAATGATAACGAAGTTACAATCCATAGACCTACAGAGGTTAAGTAATAGAGTAAGAAACTGGGTGAGTGGAGGCACAGCTAGAGGTCCCTAGGACAGGAAAATGCAATATATAAATACAGATAGATGGGAATGGGGAGATAAAAATAAGACTATAGAGTAGACAGCAGGAGCGAAGAGGAGAGCAAGGGAGGCAATATGAGGAGAGATAGCAAAAATTAAGGGTCATTTGGGGATTAGAATGGAAAGTGAATACAGTAGAAGCTTCCTAAAATATATACATATATGTGTAATATCTAAATGAAATTCAAACAATAGAGCAGACATGCCACAACTAGACATCTCTTGCCACCATGTAAGTCTCCAGTAGCAGGATTAGGTACTAACTGAGTTGTTGGACAAAAGACGAGATGGAAGAAAAGGTTGGCAAACTTGAAACTACAGCAATGAAAACTCATTTAAAGCCAAACAAAGAAAACTAAGATTTTCAACCCTACATATGTGAGGTACCATGCAGCATAACGGACCACACCAAAAAAATGTGAGTCAAAGAACAGGAGATAGAAGGAAATACACAGGGATGGAAGAAATGCTGGGAACTACTGACTACCTTCCAATCTAATGAAAACACATAAACTCATGATCTCAGGAAACTCAAGAGCACCAAAAACAACAAGGGATGTAAAGAGCTACAGAAGATGTCTCCTAATCAACCTGACAATAATCCACCACAATATACAATGTCAGAATAATAGAGGGAACTGGAAAGAGCAATACAAAGAAGAGAATAGACAGAAGCTTATCACAAAGAAAGATGTAAGACGATGTCAGAGCAGCATTTGCTTGTTTTGTTTTGTTTTGTTTTAGAATCAGGGTCTCTCGAGAAGCCCTCTGGCTTGGAACTCACTGTGTACACCCAACTGTGCAGGAACTCATAGAAATTCACCTGCCTCTGCCTTCCTAGTACTAGCATTACAAGTGTGTGCCATCAAAGGAGGCTTCTAGTTTTTTTAATTGAATCTAAAACACAGACATAAGAAAAAGGGAAAACATGGAAAGAATTACTTACTCCTAGAATGAGACAACAAGAAATGCTAAAGTAGGCCCCAGCAAGAGAAAAATGACCCGTGAAAACCTGAATGATCATCACAGAAGAATGAGGAGACCCAGAAATAGTAAATATACATTTAACATAAGTATATTTAACTCTTTAAAAAGATAGCAAAAAATTGTTCTGGAATCTGGGAAGATGGTTCTGCAAGTCAAGTGCCTGTTGTACAAGCATGATTTGAATTCTCACCTGCTATCTGAAACTTAGGTGGGCAGGGCAGTGTCACCTGTAATCTTAGTATACAGGAGGCAAAGCCCAGAGATCCCCAGAGTATGCTGACTAGCTGGGTTGGTCTTCTGGCAGCTCTGCATTCAGTTACGAGACCTGGCCTTGAGATATACATACATGAATGAATATGTATACAGTAGAGAGGGACCAAGGAAGATACCCAGCCTTTTTTAGAGATAATTTTAGTGACCTTGCATCAGGACATGAAAATCACAGACGTTAAACAAAATAAATCAATGAGAAAGACTCCATTAAAATTAAAGTGACTGACCTTCCAAAGAAAATGAAAGATCAGACAATAAAGTGGAAGAGAATGTTTGCAACACATAAATGTGACAAAAAGGTCAAATTCACAGCACACAAAGGACTTAGAACTTAAAAACAGAAAGACAACCCACATAAACTGTTTAACCTCAACACAACCTCGTGAAGTATGTACCAATCAATAAACCAATTTTTTAAGTACTGAAATTATTGCTGGAGAAAATATTTTAAGTTCAAGTTCCACAGTATTTGTAAGTTTTAATAAAAGGATCTGACTGACTCTTGGGGTTCTAATGCTATAGCTAGCCTTCAACACATTATCCACTGATGCTTACATTTTAGAAGACTATAGTCATCGCATTAAAGAAGATCAATCACAAAAGGAAACAGTGTTTTCCAAGATGCGCGCACACCCTAAACCACACATTCTTCCTGAGTGTTCAAGCATTTCCTTGGAAGGACCATGTGTATCTCAGTAAGACCTCAATGAGTTTCTTACATTTCTTCAATAATTAAATTGTGGGAAGGTATTTTATGTGTTTTGCTGATGATAAATGAAAATATTAACTTTTGCTTTAAAGTTATTATATTAGTGACATTATTCATGTCATGTATGTGTCATTTATTTATGACGGTACAACAGATCACGAATCCAAATGTGGTAAATTCTACTTTCAGGTCCCTGCAAATACACAGACCAAATTCTGATGAGCAAAGTCACCGCTCGCTGATAGAACACCATGTTATTTTCTCTATATCTGGCTCCTTGAGCTTGTGAGCCCACTAAGGGATTGGCTCCAGCTGGAGGTACACCTAGGAGATAGTCAAAGCAAGTTGAATGCATAGAAATTAGAATCATAAATAATCACCTTCATCAAAGTCAGACAATGAAAAATATGACAGCACAAAGGCAAGGCTGGATGGCCTTGTTATAGGTCATAATTCAATTTTCACTGAAGTAAGCAGGAAACCAAAGCTTGCTACGGAGTAAGGGCTTTTAAACCTAAAACCAGAGAGATGAGGGAGGACACATGCTGTTGTTAGTGGGAAGTTCTCAAAAAAGAATGAAGTGGGTGACACCATACTTGGTACTTACCCAACTTGTTAGTCACGGGTCCTCTCATGCGTCTGGAAAAAAGCTCAAGGACGGAAGCGCCAGGGTCCAGGCATTTTACTCTGAGAGAGGCCCCTCCAAGCAGAGGATTTTGAGCAGGGGGGTAGCAACCACATTTCAGGCTTTTTGGCGGCTGCAGAGTGCATACGCTAATCAAAATGCATTGCTTGAGAATTGACGGTTGTTTACTGTCAGAATAAAGACCTCCAAGCAGAGTGTTGCCTTTAGAGCCAGACCTCAGTAGGTCTCTGACCCTCTCCTGCAGTATGCCCTTAGGCAAGTAATTTCACCTCTTTGATCTCATCAACTAGGAAATACAGATGGCAAATCCCTAATTCACAGGGAGCTATTCCAGCACCGGGTGGGAGGCAGAGAGTCAGTCAAAACCATCAGCCCCTTCCTTCTACTATAAAACCTATAAAACCTACTGTCGATAAGAAAAATGTATGTGTGCACATTGTCGTTTACACTTCAACCAAGGGCTGCTGCTTGTCTCCCTAGGTTGTTGTTCTAGTTAAACTCTTCCTCTTGGTGCCATGAGGATAATTCTGTTGATTGTCTAGAGAGCAAAGAGAGATTCATGAGGGAGGCACCATTCTGAAAATCTGGGACTTTCCAGATTATTGTGTTGTCATTACTTTTTATCCTCCCTCTCTGCAAACTTGTTCCAATGGCTTTTTCTGTTCTCTGAGAAATGTCACAGAAACATATGTCCCTTAAATGGCAAGAAGGTTATGAAAGATAATGCAAGCAGGCAAAGAAATTAGAAAGATCCTTGCCTCGTTGCTTTGCCTCTGAAACAATCAAAATGAGAATCGAGATCTCTAACTTGGGCATGCTACGTTTTAGAGAATTGAAACCTACTGTGCTTGCTTTTAATTGCTCCTTAATTGCATACAAAATTACAACACATTAAATCACACTAGAGGAGTGCAGGCAGAATTACTTCATCTGAGTAAAGTCACATTTTGCTTTTTTAAGTTGGTCATTAGGCAATCTAAATGCCAGAAGGTGACACAATTGTTTTGTTGAAGGGCACCATGGAAAAGTTCCAGAGGGAGACTCCACCTACAGCTGAATATTATCAGAAAGAAAAGGAATGGCCCAGTTCCATTTGCCTGTGGTACAAAATACACACCAACTTTGTTGCAAGGAAATTAATATGAGGGTAATTACAGATGCAAACCAAATTTCAAGACCTACACAGAAGCAGTTTTGTATGGTGAAGATAGCACAGCCCTAGAGAATAGGATTGAATTTGAATCCCAATTTTGTTTCAAGGACCTTGGGTAAAATACTCTTTCCATGAAACAGAGCCAAGAACACAATACCTGTTTTTTTGCAGGGAATGGTTTTTTTTTTTTTTTTTTTTTTTTTTTTTGTGGGTAGAATCATAGCAGTACAACAAAGGGAATGGCTAACTTCTTCCCCAATTCAGTTTTATCTTTCACAATATAACTAGCAGTACAATTTTTCTTAATTTGACCTTTAGTTTCTTCACTCATAAATAAGATTGTTAATGCTATCTGTTGTGTGGAATCTCTGTGTGAATTAATGGAGCAAGCATACATAAAATCTGTGACATCTGAGGAGCACTTATTACTCTTCTGCTGTTCTATAAAATGATTGTCATTGAAAGTTTAGGGTCTTTCTCCACCTGTATCTATAATTGCATCCACCAGAACAAAGGTTTTGTCGTCTTATACACATCAAATGAATTTTCCTTCAAAGGCATTTCCTTACCAATCTATAACAAACATCATGAACTGTCATTTTAATTGGAGCCACAGGGTGTTCATTAGGATACAAGCAGCAGCATCTGGAAAGGTTGCATGACAGTCTTACTCCTGCATTGTGGGATAACCCACCTCTGTTCTTCATCTATACCGATCCATTTGAGTGAAAAAGCCTAGGCATTTAGTTAAGTCCTGGGGCAGGTAATTTCTGAGCAGATAATAGGAAAGGACACATACATGGGTTAGGAGAAATGTAGCCTGAAGTTTAGAAGGGAGCAGAATGGAGTGACCTATATACCACCAGGAGGAACTGGGGTGCTGCCCACCACACATATGGAGTAAATTTGATTTCCTTTGATCAACATCTTCCTGTTTCTCTCAGCCTCCCCTTATGTCATTAAAATATTTCTTTATTTTAATTTTATATGTATGAATGTCTACCACATGCAAGTCTTGTACCTTAGGAGGCTAGAAGAGGGTGTCAGATCCCCTGGAACTGGAGTAAAGAAGGTTGTGAGGCACCACATGGGTCCTCAGAATTGAGCTCAGGTCCTCTGCAAGAGCAGCAAGTGCTCTTACCCACTGAGCCATCCCCCGAGCTCCACATGGACCACTCTATATCATGGGCAATGCAGCAGCAGATATAGAGTCTAGATATATCCTTCATATACTTTTTTACTTCCTTTAAAATTGTTCCAAGAAATTGGATTGATTGATCATAGCTTAGCTAATTTTAGGCTTTGGAGAAACTCCATTTTTGTTTTCCATTATGGCTACGCCAATTTATATTCCCATCAACAGTATAGCAGTGGCCCATCTTCTCCATATCCTTGTCAGTCTTGGCAGTCTTCAGGTTTTGGCTTCTTTGTTTTAATCTCAAGCATTCTAACAGGTTTGTTGCAATAGCTCATTCTGGTCTTGATTTGCATTTCCCTGGTGACTAGTGAGTCATGTTGACCATAAAAATAATTTGTAGTCATTGAAAGCTCATCAACCTTCAGACACTATTCTGAGCACTTCACGTTTTTATTTCATCTTGTAAGGAACAATTGCTCTCGCAATGGAGAAAATTAAGGCAAAGGAAAATTCGGGTTTCCCAAGTTCACACAGGAAGTAAGTGGATGAACTTGGAATGGCAGACCAGGGATTCTGACCCTTTTATCACAGTGCTACATTTCTTTGATAACACATTCTGAAACGAGCCACAGTCCATTTTCTTCTAGATTATCCATGCAGCTTCTTCTTTGATGATTTGAAATGCATTTTAGCTAGATCTGATCTTACCAAAGTGCACTGGTACACAGTCAGTGGTCTCTTCCCTGGGCATGGTGTTGAACATATTAATCACTGGCATTTTCACATGAAAAAATGGAAGAACTCAACACTTTTAGTATTTTTTTCTTAACTATCAATTATCTGCTTGACTTTTTCTTTTACTGACTTGACTGCCATTTTTTTAAGGACAATTGCTTTTATTTACATGAAAAAACTGAAAGCAACAACATGAGTTTCATTGCTATATAAAAGGTTAATAAATAGAATTTTATCTCTTTTGTCTAACCTAAGTACTTAACAAAATAATAGCATTAATGTAACAACAGTAAATTGCCAATTATGACAGTAGGTAATTTATATGATTATTATTGGTGTGTATTACTAAAACTGAGATCATATTAACCCAATATAATTTGTTCAATTTAATGTTTAAAGAAACCATTAATAAAATGTCTTAAAATACGTAGTAAAAACATTGAAAGTATAAAATAAGGAGGCTAGAGAGATGGCTTGATAGATAAAGCACAATTTTGATTACCTGAATTTGTATCAACAGACTCTACATAATGTTGGATGTGGTAGCATGAATCCGTAAACTCAGTGGTCCTGTTGTGATAGCAGATAGAGACATAAGAGTCCCAAGAAATTCTAGGCCAGCTCTCCAGATATACAAAGTGCTGAGCAGATACCCTGTGTCAAACAAGGCAGTCAATGACCAACTTACAGGCCTGTCTGCTGATACATACACACACACACACACACACACACACACACTATACCATATACATACCTTCATTCATCTGCATGAATATGCACACATGGAGAAATATAAAAAATAAATAAAATGAAATTATACAACGAATATTTCGGCTTAACATAAAATAAAGATATAATGTATGACTATAGGAATAAAAATATGAACTGTACAATTTTTGCAATTTATACAATAAAAATATAATGTATGTATAATGATTTTATCAATATATAACCATTTTTTTTTACTGTTGTAACAAATTGCTGTAATTGAAGTGACACAAATAAAAAGGGCTATGTTGCTCTACTGATGTCACAACAGCTGCCCATGAGTCTCCTGCTGTCTCGGTGGCTCCACATTAGTTGCCTTGCCTCAGGACAAGGCCAAGCAGGATTTATGTCCCATCGCCTCTGCCACTGCTGGCAAATGTAGTTTTTGTTTTGCTTTTTTATCTAACATTTTTAAGAGAAAACAAGCTATCTTTTTTCGTTTTACATACCAATGCCAGTTCCCGCTCCCTCCCCTCCTTCCATTACCTCCATTTTGCTCCCTACCCCAAACCCCATCTGCTCCTCAGAGAGGGTAAGGCACATTGCTTTGAGGAATGTCCAAGGCCCTCCCTATTGTATCTACCAACCTAATTTTTTGAATGATTAGCCATGTTGGTGTTGAATTACTTCAGCTTTGTTGAGACCACATGCACTGGAGACTCCCTATATCATGGTCTCTTAGGATCCAAGTTAACATTAGTTTTTGTTTGTCCCTAAGAAAGTCCTCAAGAAATCCAAGCCTGGTATGCCATTGAAAATGATATTATAACAAATATATTGGTTGATCCAATATCATTATGAAAAGATATAGGCATATCTGGAGAATTTGTGTTTTTCAAGCAATCTGTTTGAAAAAAAATTATATATATAATTTGGTGTTGATAAAATTTTTATAGAGAAAAAGGAAAGGATTTATTTGATGCCTTAAGTGATACAATGGAAGTCAAGGCAAAAGGCAAATAACTAACTAGTATTAATTAAGTATTTGTCACAGGTCAAGAACTGAGACAGGATGGGTTAGGGGAGACTAGAGAGATTGCTCAGCGGTTAAGAGCATTGGCTGCCCTTACAGAAGACCTGGGTACAATTTCCAGCACCAAAATGGCAGCTTACAACTGTCTGTAACTTCAAGATCTGACACCCTCACACAGACTTACATGCAGGGAAAATGCCAATGCACATGAAATATAAATAAATAAATTTTAAAAAGAAAAACAAAGAAAGAACTAAGATGGTAGAGTCTTTAAAAGAACTAATCTTATGAAATTATGCCATCATCCCAAAAGATGAGGTAGTATCCAATCCCCACCTGGTTAGCCTAGAGCCCTGACATGAAATATACAATATTACTAAGAAACATTAATGGGAAACTGAGGCATTAAGCAACTATGGTATTTATGGAAAGGTCAGAATCTAAACTAGCTATGTCTGGCTTCAGAGTTAAAGCTCTGGGTCTACTTTTTGTTACTGCTATAATTATTTGTATTATGGTTATGAAAACACCCCATATTCCCCATTCTTTCTCATTGACTCAATGCTTTCTTTATGCTTAAGCCAATTATGATAATAGCAAATCTTGGTCATGTCCTGGAAAAGAAGAGTCAAAAAGTAATATGTGGTATTTAAGTAAGTCCTAACCCTTCAAGAGGCCATAGTATTTTGTTCACACAAACACAGAAAACAATTCTTAAGTCTACCTATTTATATCAAAAAGGTATGCTTTAAAATCTTATTAACCTAGCAGGAGTAAACTGTATTGCTGCTAAGTAAATATCCTGACAAGTCAGGTAATTATGAACCGAAGTAGCTATGAATAGAACGTTCTCAAGAAAATAGATATCCCATATCGGTGCTGATCTAATTAAGTCTGAAGACAATGAGTATGTAGTGTTATTAGAGAATGCAACACTGGTAACGGCTCACCCAGAGGCAAAGGATAACATGATGCTTGTTCACAATTTCTTGTAGTGCAATGTCTATTGAAGGAAGCTTGCAGCACTGTAGCTGCTCAGTGATATCATAAAATACACAGAACAAGCTGACAAATTCTAATTAGATAAGAAATTTTAAATGTGCAATTCATAAATTCACAGTGTCTAATTCTTGACTTAATATGCAGCCATAGAACTAAGGTGTTTTTATAAATATATTTATAAATACTCAATATAATATACATTTATATTAAAATATGCTTATTACTATATTGAAGCATATTGTTATAATATATAAATATATTATAGACATATTTATATATTAATATAATAATGAATACTACATTGAGTATATAATATATAAATACATATCTTTTAAGACACTTGGTAAGTCTATCCAATAAGAGACCTTCTTCACACCTGATAAACCCCAAGACATCCAAGACTACATTCTCTTCCTCACAACACTGGGTAAAACATAGATGAGCAGAGCAACATCCTCTGTGAAAAGCTGATTCACACTGGATGAAGGAAAGTGATGTTCCCATTGAATGTGCTCCCTTTATAATAGTTTATACAAGACCTTTTGGTGACACTTATCCACAAGGACCAAATAATGTAAAGTATGTAAAAACAATAAAGCATAAATGTGGGTCCACGAACACTCACTTGTACATTTATTGACCTCTTTATAACGAATGAGTGAATTATGGTAAATTATGGTATCGAGGGCTCTATCTTTTTTTTTTTGTAGGTCTGAGTATGGAGTATTTTTTTCTTACATTAAAGCTCAAGTTACCAGATGGTCATTTTACCATCCTTATGTTATGAGGTCAACAGAACTATTAACCATAATTATCAATAGAAATTTACCACTTTGTAATGGAGTAAGGAGGCCTTTCTAAACCATCAGGACGGACCACCAAAAACTCAAGTACCTGAGCACTATTAGCCTTCACTTATATACCCTGCCAGGCGAAAAGCTTCAATAATCCTAAAGAATTAGAGGAGACAATAAAATGTGAAATGGTGACAAACGGAAGGGAGCCATAGACCCAAATTTATGAAATATCTTTTGAACTCTATTTAGAATACATCAATACTCTAAATAATATTGAATAATTTATTACTTGCAAATCATATAATATTAAGACAGGACCATAACTGAGAATACCATGTACAATTGAATGTGATGAGGGACATGATTATAGCTCTTCTCTAGGAAATCCATAGTAGGTAACATTTTCTTCTATAAAGATGACTTCAATAAGTTAAGTGACAGGTCACTGCTTCATGCTTGTCATCTTCAACTGTGCCTACGGAAAAGAATGTGTATAGACAAAGTAAGACATCTAAGTCAAATTAGCTCCCTTATAGCTTACTTTCATTCTCCTTAAGATAGTGCTGAGGTTTGCACTATTTTTCCTCTTCTTTTAAAACCAGAAAAATATTTTATTTTTTAGGTCTTTTTAAAAAAATGTTTTTGAAGACCTTCATATGTATATAAAATTAAGTGTAATTATATCCAACCACATAGATAATATGTAGCTCTTTAACAAGGGTTGCAGCCTTGTGACATTTCCCCATCTAAACTGGAATGTCAGCTGGTATTGTCATTGTACAGGCCTTGTTTAGGCAACCATATTGGTAAGATTGATGCAGGCAGCTCCCTCTCATATAAAATACTATTTCATAGCAGACTTCCTGTTGGTCCTTTGGTACCTTCAAGCATTTTGACCTTCTTCCAGAATTTTCCCTGTGCCTTGGGTGTAGTTGTGCCTTGGCTACTTTTCCATTGCTGTGATCAAATATCATGACAAAATCAACTTATAAAACAAAGCACTTGCTTATTCAGTCCCAGACCAGCTGGCCTTGGTGGGCTCCCAATAAATCAGTTCCACTGTCACAGTGGGTGGGTGCATCCCTCGTGGTCCTGATTTTTTGCTCATGTTCTCCCTCCTTCTGCTCCTCATTTGGACCTTAAGAGCTCAGACCGTTGCTCCAAATTGAGACTCTGTCTCTACCTCGATCCATCGCCAGATGAAGGTTCTAAGGTGATATGCAAGATATTCATCAGTATAGGATAGGGTCATTTCAGGTTCCCTCTCCTTAGTTGCCCAAGGTACCAGCTGGGGACATATTCCTGGACACCTGCGAACCCCTCAAGAGTCAAGTCTCTTGCCAACCCTAAGATGGCTCCCTTAGATAGGATATATACTTCGCTGCTCCCGTATCCATCCTTCCTATATCCCAACCATCCCAATCCCCCGAGCTCCTCCCATCCTCCCCTTCTCATATTTCTCATCCCATTTCCCCTTTGCCCCATGCCACCTCACCCGCAAGTTCCCAGTTTTTGCCCTGCAATCTTGTCTACTTCCCCCTCTCCATGCGGATGACTATATGATTTTCTTTGGGTTCACTTTCTTATTTAACTTCTATAGGATCACACATTATATGTTGGGACTGAATAAGCATGGGTTGATTCCGGACTCTCTGAGCATGGCGGTCAATGAAGACTGATGAGTAGCCAAGGACAATGGCACTAGGTTTCGATCCTAATACATGAACTGGCTTTGTGGGAGCTTAGCCTGTTTGGACGCTCACCTTTCTGGACGTAGATAGAAGGACCTTGGTCTTCCCGCAGGGCAGGGAATTTGGAATGCTCTTCAGTATCGAGAGGGAGGGGGAATGGAGTGGGGGGAGGAGAAGAGGAGTGGGGATAGGGGGAGGGTAGTGGGGGGAGCGGGCAATATTTGGGAGGAGGGGAGGGAAATGGGAAACGGGGAGCAGGTGGAAATTTTAATTAAAAATTAAAAAAAAAAAAACAAAAAAAAAAAACAAAGCACTTATTTGATTTATTGTTTCAGAGAGCTAGAGTCCATGATGGCCCAACAAAAGAGCAGATGAGAGTTTGCATCTTGATCTCTAATTATGACACAGAGAGATGGATAACTGGGAATCATACAAATCCTTTGAAGCCTCAAAGCCTACCACCAGTGACAGTTGTTTTCCATAACACCACCACACCTTCTAATGCATACCGAACAGTTGCACCAACTGGGAAACAACAATTTAAATATATGAGCCTATGGGAGGTCATTTTCATTCAAAACACTGCATTCCATCCATTTTAGCTATATCACAATACAAAATACATTTAGTACAACTTCAAAAATACCCATTGTCTTTCACAGGCTCAACACAGTTTAAAACCCCAAAGTCTCTTCTGTGATTTAAGATTATCCCTTAATTTTATCCACAATAAAATCCAAATGCAAATTTCTTCCAACATAAAATGTCAGAGAATATATATTACTATTCCAAAAAAGAGGAATGGGTGCATAGTAAGGAAATATTGGATAGACAGAAGACTGAAACCCAGCAGGGCAAAGTCCAAATCCGTATCTGATATCAGGGCTTAGATGGCTCTGCCCGTCTAGCTTTTGGTGCCTGAAAATTACTTATCTCACTTTGCCTGGTTCCACATCTTGTACACAGCTCCCACTGGCAGATATCCTAAGACTTCTAAAAGCCTGGGGATTCCGTCACGACCCAGACTTCCCTTACGGAGCTTCACACAACGGCCTCCTCCACGGAGGGACTCCGTCACACACCTGGCTTCAGTCATTCTCGTTGATGAAAGAGAAAGATTCTACAACCCCTTGACTCGTGTATCTATCCCTCATGGCTCTAAATCCAGAACCGTTTGGATGGCACTGCCAAGTCTGGATACCCACTTGGGATGGAACCTAGCACCCTACATTTGCAGTACCTTGCCTTTGTTGTTGCATGTTAGGAGCAAAAAATTTCTTAGGCCTTTTCTTTTCACAAGTTGGAAGCTTAGCTGGGTGGGACCTTGCCCTAAAGGTGCCCTTTCATCTGTTCCAAAGCAGCTTAAGTCTCTCCTTGATCTCCTGATCTTTTTTAGCATAATCTTTGGCATTGACACTAAATTTCCTTGTGCTGTTTAGCATTTTCAACTGTATATTTTACATTGCTTTGCATCATTTGCTCTTTTTCATTGTAGACCTACAATGTGATTACTAATTATCGTGGCACAAAGTCAATATTAGGTTATCTTTAAATCTCCTCCTTGAAATTCAGTTCAGCTATAGGCAAATTCATAGGACAAGGGCAGAGAACAGCCACATTCCTTGCCAAGTACAAGAATGGTCTTTAGCTTCACTGCTAATATTTTCCCCTCTGAAACCTCTTGGCCTGTGTCTCCATAGCTCACACGGTTCTCAGCTCTACTGTCTCAAAACTCCAATAAGGAAGGCTCATTAAGCTTTGCTTACATCATTCAACAGCTTTCTGAATTTTCTCTTTTAATTATGAAGTCTATTCCTTTAATACATGTGGGATTATTCAATTTCTCTTATTTCCTTGGCAGAAATAAGGCTATTTAAAATTGTTGTTTCAGTGCTGGCATGAAAACTAGGACCTCTTCCAAGTTATAAAGTGCTCTGCTGATAAACTGAAGACTGTGTCCCTAACCCCTAAGTTTACTTGTTTCCTCCTCTGTGTATGTTTGAAGAAGTTTTTACACTTGACTTAAATGATCAAATATTTATTACAGTGCTACCTGTAATATTCTTATTAGGATTAGCAATGATGTCTATCTGTATTGGAAATTATATTAAACTTTATGAAAAATGGCTTCGAGTTCTTTATAATTTCTAATTTGATTCCTTTTGTATTTATTTTTCTACTCATTTTTTGGTAAAATTTATTAATTTTTACTATTCAGTTACATTTTTACAACTTAAAATTAATTAAATTTTGTACATCATGTATTTAATACTTTAACTGTTTTTAAGAGAACCAATTCTGGTATGTATGTACATTTCATCTAAATGTTACTGTGATCCCCTCTTTAGGATACTGTTTAATTAGAAGTATGAGATATGATTTCGAATCATTTGAAAGTTTTGTTTAGATAATGTTATTATTTTAAATTTACTTATAAACCTGTACAGTACAAAATATACTCTATCTTTGTAAATATTCCACATGTACCTGAAGATCAGTTTTTACTTTCATGTAGTATTGTCATGGACACACCTAAGTCTAGGTTGATGGGATTGTGAGATACTTCTACAGTCTTAGTGAGTATTTTTTGTTTTTTCAATTAGTGAATTTTTTGCCTGATAGTTTTCTCAGTTAAGGAAGAGTGTTAAAATCATCGACTACGATATGGTTATATGCGCTCAGTACTGTTTTAACTGCACATCTTCACAATCTTTATATCTTCCATGAAGGATGTTCATTAATCATTTTAAAATAGCCTTCTCTAGGTCTCTATTCAGACTTACTACCCTAAATTCTTCCATATTTGATATCAATATAATCACTCCTACAAATTATTAATATTGTTTTCACAGATTGATTTCACTTTATTGTTTTGTACTTTTATCCAATCTGTTACTATTGTTTAAAATACATCTCTTATTATAGTGCATAAGTCATTTTGCTTTCTATTTGATGTTATCAGTCTCTGCTGATTAATAAAAAAAGTTTACTTCATTTACACTTAATGCAATTATTGATATCACTGTGGTTTAACATAATATTTTGGTAGTACTTGTCTATATTTTCCACTTGTGATGTAGAAAGTCCTTCTGTATATATGTTACTTTTATTGGTTAATAAAGAAGCTGCTTTGGCCAATGGCTTAACACACTAAAGGCAGGCAGAAAATCCAAACAGAGACGTACAGAGAGAGTAGGCAGAGTAAAAGAGGAGACAGATGGGTTGGAACCTTACTGGTAAACCACAAGTCTTGTGGTAAAATATAAAATAATGGAAATGGGTTAATTTAAGATAAAAGAACTAGCCAATAAGAAGCAGGAGCTAATAGCCAAACATTGTTGTAATAGTATAATTTCTGTCTAATTACTTCATGTCTGGGTGGCCCTAAACACTTCTAATTTTGGTCTTTTTATTTCTTTATTCATTTGAGTAAATCTGTCTTTTTTAGGGTTTTTCTTTCAACTTTTAGAATTTTATTTTCTGCTTAAAGACATTTAAATTACCCTAGAGATTATAATACATACTCATAACTTATCAGAGTCTGTAATAATGTTATATTGCATTCTGTGCAATGTGCCAACCCTCCAACATTTCCTTTCACTCACTTGCTTAATTGACAAGACAGGTTTTACTTCTGCATTTGCTCTGAGCTCCATACTGGTGTAAGTCCTTATGTGTATGTGTTGCTTTTACTGATTAATGAATAATGAAGTTGTCTTGGCCTGGGATAGGGCAGGATAGAGTTTGGAGGGGAAAAACTAAACTGAATGCTGGGAGAAAGAAGGCATAGTTGTGAGATGCCATGGAGCCGCCAGAGAAGAAAGATGCAAGTTGCCAGCTGGAAGCTTAGCGGTAGCCTAGTGGTAAAATATAAAATAATAGAAATGGGTTAACCAAAGACAAAAGAGCTAGCTAACAATATGTTTAAGTGATTGGCCAAGCAGTGATTAAAATAATATAGTTTCTGTGTGATTATTTTGGGAGTCTGGGTGGCCAGGAAACAAATAAGGAGCTGACTACATCATACTGTATTGTTATTGGGTTTCTTTGATGGCAAAGTCCTTTAAAGAAAATGGGGGAAAAGACAGTCTTAAATTTTACCCTTTATTTTTGGTCATATTGATTTTTTGATTTACTTGAGTTTCCACTGAGCAGTAAAAATTCTACTTTGTGGACTGGGATTTACTTTACAGTAGGCCTTGTTTATGAGTCATCCTCTTGTTTTCTTTTGAAAGCTTTCTTTTGCCATCTTTGCTGAATGGTATAGAAAATATAAGTAGTTAGATGGTAGATTCAAAATTAAAACTGACATGAAAGAGGAACATAACAAGTTGTGGAGGTTGTGGATGAAAAGCATCATCCAGCAGAGATGGAACTAAGAAGGCTAACAATGTCAGCAAGTTGATGTCAGAAAGATGAAAACAAATCAGCCTGATTGGTAAGTAGAGACAAAGAAGTCAACTGAGTTCTTACTTAGGCAAAGGCCTTCGGAAACATTCTGAACTCCACATACATTATTTCCTTTACTCGTTCTTCCAAAATTTAATTGTCAATTTAAAAGTACAATCTAAAATCATAGCCCCAAAGGGTCTACTTGCATATAGTTGTATGACTAACATACAACATGAGTCAGAATTAAACATTTAAGCAGAAAATTTTATGTTTCAACATATCTTAATATACACCAAGTGATGAAACTCCTTCCAGGTCAGTTTCTATTTTGTGCTCTTGGAGCTGAGAGAAGAATTACCGAAACTCCAGGGTCTTAATCCCTTCCTAAACACCATCCCTAGGGCAATCTGAAGAGTCATCTCTTCTGATTTCCAGGAAGAGCTGTGAGGTAGACTGCTTGGATGATTCACTTTGGAGCAGGCGAACTTGCCTATTGGGCCAGTGCCCTCACATGCCCTGTTATGCCACAGCCCTTATAGCATGTGCACTTTGGGTCTGATAAACTGCTTAGATTCTAGACACAACCTATAAGTAGAAATTCCTAATTTGCCTTCCAAGTTTCTTCTACTTGATTTGATCTTGGATCCCATTCTTGGATCAGGATCTGTCCTTGAAAGTGCTACTCCAGCCATTGAAAGCACCTCTGTGTCTATACATATGGAGGCTTCCTACGAGCTAGCTGAAGAAAAGGAACTTGACTTACGTGTGTGTGTGTGTGTGTGTGTTTTAGAGAGGGGGGAGTTGGAGCGGTAAGTAGGTAGGAAGGACCTGGGAAGATTTGGGGGAGGGAAAATGCATGATCAAAATGTACTGTATAAATTTATTTTTTGATAAAACAGGCAAAAAGAACATTTATAAAATGAAAGTCTTGACAGAAATGTTCAAAATTCATCTTTGAAACTTCAATTATATCAGAGGAGACATGCATAGTAAATACTGAATCAAATTTTCAGGATAAAATAACTTTAGTCTAAACACAGCTTAACTATCTTTGTTGTGATGAAGTATGTCTTGACTTCCTGCAGATGAACTTCAGAAACAAAATGTCTCTTATTGAGTCTTATTGATAATGATGAGCTTGGATTTCATAACAAAACTAAATCAGTTATTTCCTGCAAGATAAGAAAAAAATCCTTCAATGAGAGGAGAGTAGAGGTCATATTTTTGTTGGTTTTGCATATATTATGAAAAATCATATATTTGCTTTTGGTGTTATCTTCATGCTGCAATATCTGTTACAAATTAATCAGTTTTTCCTTTGCTGACTCTTTCCATTTACATATTGTAGACTATAGCTATATATTTTTGTTATATATCTCATTAAACCTTAAAATGCCTATAGTGACTGTACGTTACAGGTTTCCAAAACCAGCTAGCACAATGCTGCATTCTGGTCAGGATCTGAGTGTTCTCTGATAGTCACGTGTTGATCCACTACACTATTATTCCGATTTCTAGCCTGCCCCAGAATGAATGTAAGATCTGCAAAGTCAGTAAGCAATAATGGAAAGATACACACATTTTATACTTGAGTGGCATCCCTACCATACTCACAAAAACCCATATGAGCAAGATCACTACTAATCATCCTCTTATAGGCAAATGTGAGATAAGAGATAAGCATGCCAGCAAGTCTTGACACTGGCTGTTGACCTTCTTCAGTCAAACTAAAGACTATGGAACAGGAACCTTGAGTTAGGGGGTTGTTTTTGTTTTTTTGCTTCCTTGCTTTTCACTAACTGCAATTTAAAATTTAAGCTGGATGAGCCTGACAGAACCCACTTTCCATCTTATCCACTCTCAGGGTAATTGCCAAAGTATTCCAAAACAGGCCTGTGCTCAGACCTGTAATACTGGCTTCCTATCTATCATGAACTGCTTTTTAAAACATCTTTTACTATGTATGTGAGTTTTATAGTGTATATATGTAAAGTATGTGTGCATGTATATACATATGTGTGCCTCTGTGCACACCCATGGAGGTAAGAGGGACACTGGATACTTTGTTCTATCTCTCTCTATTTTATTTCCATGATATACATTCATTTACTGAACTTAGAGTAGGCTGGTGGGCAGAGTGTAACCACAATCCTCCTACCTCCACCTTCTATAGTGCTAAGATTACAGGTATGCACAGCCAGGATCATCTTTTTCACAGTGTTTGAAATTCAAACTCTGGCCTTCCTGTATAAACATCAGGCTCCCTTGCCTGATGAGCCATCTCCTAGGCCCCACCATTCTCGTAACACTACTGATTGAAACCAAATTGGATAAAAGTAGTTTAATACCATAAATAGTCATTATGTCACCTCAATAAAACACAGAGTTTCTTAAACATAGTCAGTACTCGAACAATGTTTATATTATTATGCATGGCTGACTTTCTCTATACAACAAGGTTTTATTTGCTACAGCTGTCTTCCAGTGTTGATCCTCATATCTCCTATTGTAAGAATGCTCAGGCTAACTTAGACGTCCTGAAAAATAACATGAGTGAACCAAGTCCTGAGGGATTCAGTCCAACACCATGCAGGCAAATAGTGAAAAATCAAGAAGGAGATAAATCTTCAGGCTCTGTGGTCATTCATTGTGGTTTTAACTTTTAAACAGGGGCATCATATATAATTATAATGCAACAATTCTAAGGAACAGGCCATATTCATCCCTTCAGCATTGCTTATAATGGATGTGTCAGAATGGCAGGTTCCCCCAAAAGTACCACAATCCATACTTACTGTGTCCAATAAGAGAAACAGTAGGACCAATTCAATTTACTCATATAGTCAAGCAGAGTTAATTGGGAAAAGTAAGAAATGAAACAACCTCACTAACAAAGCTAATAAGCAATCAATCCCAACTCTGAAAGGGATTGCAGTTTCCAATAAAGTTGAAAACTGAACAGAATTTGGAAGATTTTAGAATCAATAGTCTCCATGGGTTTCATTCTAATCTAAGGGAGAAAATACAGCAGACCTTCAGCAAGACTGATAGATTGCTCCATAATCAATTCTTCCCTTGTCCTGGTTATAAAAACCATAAATTATACTAATTCTTACTTTGGCTAAATAATTTTCAGGGTGGAAAGTGACTGCCCAAGTAATCATGGATTCATCATTGCACGAAATTCAGAATCATTGCGTCTGAATCCCCCCCCCCCATCTCTTTTCTCTCAGTCCTATCAAAACACTAAGGCCCTTCCATAGTCAAAATGAAAATCTATTAAATAATTAAAAGTTTTCACTTTTATTGAGATGAAATTTCCTTTATTTCTGTCAGTAGCTGGGGATTAATGGCATTGATTCTCATCATAACTAAATGAGACATGACCTAATAGTATGTGATTTAAGCTTAATTCTTCTTTCTAATGGATAATTTTTTACTTCCTTAAAATAAGTACATTCTAATGACTCTACTTTGGGCATGTCTTCTTGTTGAAATCCTTGATGGCCCATGTGGATGCTCTTTATCTACTGTGAAAATGCTTTGTGGCTCTATAGCATGAACAAGCAAATCAAATTGACTACAAAAAAGAAATAGATAGTAGACATCAAAAAGCAATTGAGAGAATTTGGTTCCCACTTGGCCCTGTTATTTCTTTGAGCTGGAACACCATTGCCCCATGGAGCCATTTTGCATGAATGAGAATTATGAGTCAACTTTGATGCCAAGGGCTCTGGGTCTATTTGAAATGAAGATGAAAGTTGGATTTGCACTATAGAGAGACTCCATAAACTTTTTCTTCCCATAACTCTGTACTTTTAAAGTTGTATATTAAGTACTAGATCTGTATAAAACCCTGCATAAAAGGTTAGAGTGATGGCTCAGAGTTTAAGAGCACTGACTGTTCTTCCAGAGGTCCTTAGTTCAATTCCCAGTAACTACATGGTGGCTCATAACTATCTATAATGAGATCAGGTACACTCTTCTGGCCTGTAGGGATACATGCAGGCAGAACTCTGTATACTTTATTAATTAGTTAGTTAATTAATCTTTAAAAAAGACTTTCTACAAAGTTTGAAGGACATAGGGATAAAGAAGAACAACACGTTTCCCTTCTCTGAGACAGAATGTCTGATGTGGAATTTCCCTCTGTATTCCTTGATTATCATTAATGAATAAAGAAACTGCTTTGGACCTATAACAGGGCAGAACTTAGGTAAGTGGGAAAAACTAAACTGAATGCTGGGATGTTGTAATAGCGGTGGGCTGCGTTCCCGCCCAGCTCTGCACTGCTAGCTTTACCAAAATAATTACATGGAAACTGTATTCTTTTAAATACTACTTGGCCCATTAGTTCTAGCCTCTTATTGGCTAATTCTCACATCTTGCTTTAACCCATTTCTAATATCCCTGTAACACCACGAGGTGTGGCTTACCAGGAAAGATCTTAACCTGTGTCTGTGTCGGGTGGGAGAATCATGGCGACTGAATGACTCGGCTTCTTTCTCCCAGCATTCTGTTCTGTCTACTCCGCCTATCTAAGCTGTTGTCCTATCAAAAGGGCCAAGGCAGTTTCTTTATTAACCAATAGACATATGACCCTCCTCCATCACTGGGAGAAAGGAGGCAGAGTTGGAGAGAAGCCATGTAGCCCCTCCAGCAATAGACAGTGGTTGGAATCTTGCCAGTAAGCCACAGCCACATGGCTATACAAAGATTGCTAGAAATAGGTTAAATTATGATGTAAGAGTTAGCCAATAAGAAGTTAGAGCTAATGGGCCAAGCAGTGATTTAATTAATACAGTTTCTGTGTGACTATTTCAGGGCTGAGTAGCTGAGAACCAATAAATGGTCTTCTTACTACAAATGTCAGTCAGGATCCTCAAAAAAGAAAACCCAGCAGGAGATATGATTAGATAGATTGAAGGTGGATGGATGGATATGGTGGATGGATGATGGATGGATGAAGAATGGATGGATAGAAAGAAAGATATTCATGAATATTCAATTTTTGAGACTGACTGATTCTGGCCAATAATTATTTCAAAACTTACTTGGCTCAGGTGATTTATGAGGTCCATCAAGACAGCTATCAACCAGACCAGGCGTCAGGTTGGGAACTGTTAATCACAAATTTATATTTTTTCTTCATAAAAACCTGAGGATCGTCTTTAAAAACTTTCAACTGATTAAATGCTGCCCACTTGGATTATTAAGAGCCAATTCTTTTGCTTAAAATCAATGTATTACAGAGAGATATTAACCATGGCTACAAAATGCCATTACAGTAATACCTAAAGATTGGTTATACAAATCGGTGATGTAGTCTACCCAGGTTGGCAGATAAAATAACCATCACAGGGAGATTATAGTTTGTTAAGGAAGACAAATATTGAAGAGATAATTTTCAATATGATGAAAATCACACTGCAGTCTGAGGAATTTGGGTGAACTGGGCTAGCTTAGGTTCTAAAGTACTTCAGAACCCACATACAAGCAGAGACCAGGAGATGGTCAAGAGTTTTCCAGGATGAGAGAGGAACTACATTCCATACCCTGGTTGCTTAAGCAAAATCCTTGAATTGATAAGGAAACTGTCACATTTGATAAGCAGAGAAGGGAATCTGGAACCTAATAAGCTTTGGACTCAAATGCTTTTAGTGCACAAAGTAGACTTAAGGAACATAAGCAGGACCTTTGTTATTTGTTTTATCTGGGTAACTAGCCTACCTGCAGCTATAGTAATGTTGAAGACAATATTTTTTTAATTCTATTGATCCCACAATTAAAGCCCCTACATGCTCATGCACTGAATGTGAAATAAAATGATGGTTTTCTAGAAGATTTCAAAATCAATCCCTGTCTGATTCAACAAGATCCACCACTTTTGGTCCCATAACCACTTCCCAGACATGATAATGCCTTTGAAATTGCTCTTTGCTCTCTTGACAGCTCCCAAAGATTTCCAACGGAAGTCTTTTCAGCTTTCAGATACTATGCACACTTTCCATCCCTCTACATACAAGTTTGCACAGAGCAACTGAGAGACATTCCCAATCCTGTGTATGTGTACTCTTCCTCAATGTCCATCTCTATTCACACAGACTTTGATATTGAACATTTAATGCATATCTTTAAATACAAATTTAATGTTTTGGATAAATAACATTCAAGGTTAACCTTATGAATTGCCAGAAATAAAGTAATAAAACACAATGAATTGTCAATGGGACCACCAGGCTACGTGATGGAATGGGAATTCAGCACACTTGCAAATTGCAGGTGACGGTAAATGTGGCTTACTCTGGCAGGATTAGAGTAACAAACACTTTCTGCCTGAACTTGTAACTTTTATATTTAGCTTTTTAATCATTTAACTTCTGTGTCTCCAGTATAGCAAAAAGACCAGAAATGGTCCTTTATTTAAACAGTGTCCAGACAGGCAGTATAGATGAAATAAAAGTGTTGCAAAAATGTTCTTGTTATATAAAAGGGGAGCTGTTACAGAAATACATATTTTTAGTAAAAAGAATATGTTAAAGCTAAAGTATGGTACAGGAACAAAGTAAATACTTATTTTAGAGATGGTGACTGGTTCAAATCAGAGCTATTGCTTTTTGTTTGACGAGTGGGAAAAACTGTTTAAGAACAAAAAAAGACTGTCATGATAACTGAGAAATACAAAACCATGTAGTATGTACTATGAACTTTTGTTATGGCTACTGCCATAACATTTGTGAATCATGACCATAACATCTCTATCAATGTTGACAGACTGTAGACAATCAATTAATGCAACACTGGTCTATGTCGGGAATGAAATCACTGAGTTGCAGGCACTAGCCTTCTGAAGCTAAGTAATGATTTTCAGTTTCTATATTTCAGAAGCTTGCAGCCTCCAAAGCTTTGGGCCATAGCTCCAGTGTGCAGATTCCTTGCATTTCTTGCTGTTGTTGCATCCCCTTAGAGAAGCTGGTGATGAAGACTGATGTGAAGACCACGTGAAGAGTTGTTCAGCCAGCAATGATATTATCCACAAGGTTTAGAAAGAAACTAATGCTTTCTGTTTCCCAGAGATGCTTGAGCTTGTCTAATGGATGTCCCAAAGGCTGCTGGAATAAATAGCATGGCACTCTCATGAGGTTTTCCTTCTCTTGATGAAAAGCTAAATCCTCAGCTTCCTCCTTTTTGTTTTGCTTGCTGTACCCCCTCAGGAAATCTGCCTCTGAAGCCAGTCTTATTCTTATGTACATCTTCCAAGCCCAAGTTTCACCCCTTCTTAGGGGTCAGTCTGACCCTTCTTTGTTTTTCTGTTACCTAATGCCTAGCCAAGGATAGAAAACACTGCCTTGTATTTCAACAACTGCAGTTCATAGTTTGCTGAGTATTCATGAGCATACCCTAAGTCTAAGGTGCTTATTTTTTCAAACAATAATATAATTCTTTGTTAATGCAAAGCTAGGGCATCTTGCTAAACATGGAATTCTTAGGAATGTAGCCTCAGTGAAATCAAGTTCAACTGAGTCTTTTCTGCTGAAAAGAGTCAAACATGAGACACGGTTTCTGCTGTAAGGAAATAGTGTCTTTTAGGGATGACATTATAAAATGATTTTTTTTTCTTTCAGGTGACTAGAACAAGGAGTTATAAAGAATAAGTTTGGGCAGCCTGGGAAGTGGAAGATAATGAATGGCTTCCTGGGGGAATGATAACTCTATCACATGATACAGAAATCCTTGTCAGCATGCAACATGTAGAAATGAGATTTGGATGTGAAGCTAAGCATAGAACAGAGGACCACGACCATGTCACCTGTACAAAGTAGGAGTCTAGACAATGTTCACATTGATAAGAGGGAATTTCTTAGGGACGTTTCATCTTTGTTTTGATTTTGAGAACATCAAGACAAAAAGTGAAGACTTATAAAAAGACAGGAGTGGAAGGTTACATTACCTGAGACGGTGGAGTCACCACTTAGCAGCATCCAGTGTTTGGCAGCACAAGCTGAGGAGACTCGACTGCAGATATCAGCAGAATTGCCAAAACCTGAAATAAAGCCATGTTTCTAAGATATAATGTATCAGGGGCCATGTTCACGCATGTGCTCTCTAACTTCTGAGTTCTTTTTACATGGAGGCTCTGTAAAATGTGGTTGTATCTAATTCACAGAATACACAGATAGGGAAGAACTGATATAAGACTTGACTAATAAGAAGTCTTGCTGAATAAAGTTTAATGCTTACATTAAATGACTGTATATGTGTATGCATGTATTACCATATATAATACATATCAATTACTAGATTGTAAATTTAATATTTACCCACTAATTTCAATAAAAAAATAGTTTGTTTAGAAAAGTTAAATGGTCATAGACAGGATTTAACTGAAGGCCTGGAAATCCCAGTTAAGTGGCTTTTGGTTCCTAAGCAGCCTTGGGACAATCTAGTGGTAATTACTGTAATGTGCAAAGGTAATATCATATGGATATTTTCTCAACTGGGAATACAAGCCAATGTCAAGACAGCAAATGGCACTAGAAATCTTCAGTCTAGTCTGGAGAAGGGAGATCTGAGAAAAATACATTAACAGTAAAGGGAATTCCATATAAACACATAAATAGAAATACTATATTTTATATGAATCTTTGAAATATCAGCTTTATTATGTTCCAAAATTGTTACCAAAGCAATGACATGATTCAGACTAAGCTTTTCTTTTTATAATTTGGCACACCTTCCCTGTGTGCAATAGGAAATTCATACTCATGCAACCTGTATTTGCAGAGTCAACCAGAGGCCAAAACATTTGAAAGAAATCATTACATCCATTCAGACATTTGTTGACACAAATAATACTGTCCCAAACCTATTTAAATATAGTTTTTTCATTATATTAAGTGCTATAAGAAATACAGGGGTAGTTTGTATGTGTGTGTTTTTTTCCAAGTACTATATTATTTCACTTAAAGGAAATTATTTCATTTGTGGATTTTTAAGCCTTTTAGAGTAGTGCTAGAAGCAATCATCATTAGTGATGCATGGATGCTCTGATTGATTAGACATGGATCAATATTCTCAATGTGTCCCTCCATGTTTTTCACTTTTACCATTTAACTAATTTCAGAGAGATTCTAGATGATTTCATTGAACTATATCTTCTCTGAAATAGGAAAACTAATCAGTTTGGTTCTTTTTATTGTTGATATTTTTTGTTTCAGCATTACATGGAAATATAAAAATGCCATTAAATTAGAGACATAAAAATGCCAAAAACTGGAAGAAAAAACTAGTAAGCAGCTATATGTTTAAACAGATCTGCTCTTAACACTGTTATTGCTCTATCCCATCAACCCTCTAGTCTTTCTGTGAAAAAATAAAGGAAATTAGATTTGTCATATAATTAAAATTTAATAGACAAAAAAATTAATATTTAACTGGAGAGTGCTTTGATGTCTTCTCTTGGTTTATTAGCTCTGCCTCTTTGCCTGTCTTTCCTGTTTTCTAACACCCATACTTATAAGATGCTTAATAACACAGTTTGGTTTTCAACAATTGAATAAAACATAATTTGAGCAGGAATTCCTATTAGCATCCAATATTCATTTATGGGGCCTGTTTTTCATTATTTTGCTATTCCCTTCATGTGCAGAGTGGATAATGAGGTATGAAATCTGCAATTATAAATATCCATGATGAACACTGTATTTGAAACTCAATCAGTTATTACTCTGGAATCTGCATATGATAATTTGACCACCCACAGTTTTTGACTGGCTTTAACATGTATAGAGAGTACAGTTCTAAAATACAACTTCACATGTTTGAAACCTATCTTCCTATTCCTTCCTACCACCTTTTCTGCGAAACAATTTTATAGTAGGCAAGAGGGAGGCTGCATTCCAAGGAAAGAATCGCATTACAAAATCTTGCCTACTCAGATTACCACAGCTCTATGTACTTAGATCTGAGAACAGGTCTTCTAGTTCTATATCATTGCTTAAAATACCCTCAGTCAGATGTAGACTACTTAAAATTATCATTTTAAAGTACTTACTCAAATATTTTCATTGATAGACTAAAACTTTTTAGAAACATTAAAAATGTGTTTTGATACTTCTTTCTAGCAGAAAATTGGATCAGAATGAAAATCAGCTCAAAATAAAAGGATAGAAAGTAACATAAAGTTAAGTTGTGGCTGGGCAAAGCAATTTACTGTAAGCAATGCCCTCCACAGAGGAGTCGGGGAGTTGAACAAACATGAATGGATCTTACAGAATTTCCAGTTATCAAAAATTCCAGTCTCATTTTCCAGCACAAGTTATCATGGTATGGAAAGTGCTGGGTGGATTTCTCTGTAAGAAAAGAGACAGTGACCTCACATATTCTGAAAACTCTCTTTCTTTTCTTGATATCAGCAAACACTGGTTGAGCACATAGCTTGTGCTAAACTCCCTGGGAATCAGAAAGATAAAAATCTAGTTCTGCATTTCCAAACACATTTTTTTCTCACAATAAAACTTGAAAACCTTGATAGATCTAATATACACACATACACATGCACACACAAAAAATCATACACAGACATGCAGATATACACATACACAGGCACATGCAATATACACACAAATACAACTCTGTTAATTTCTCCTAAACTCCGTCAGAAAAACACAGGCCCACGTGGAACACACTTATTTCTAGGCCTCTTTCTGGGAACTTTAGATGTACACTTGAAGTACTTGAATACTTTCAACTTGGAACAGTCAGAACAATAAACAGTAAAATCGTGAAACCTCAGTGGAGAAATTTGAGTGTTACCTTATAACTATGTATTTAATAAAATTAAAAGATGTGTCTTAGTCAGCACTAAGGATATTTAAAACCCCTAGAGCCAGGCAGCTATAGCAAAATACATTCATCAGCTACTAGCTAATCAAATGAAAGACTTTGCTGCTGGAAGGCTGGAATCTTTGGCCATGATCATCTGTACTGATTGAGCACATTTCATTAGCTCTTCCAGAGAAGGGAGGACCATAATTTATTGATAGAAATCAAGTGTGTAGTCATGACATTTTTGGTGGGGAGCAAAATACAGACCAGCCTCTCCTTGCTACAGACCAGGTTATCTTGAGCCTCAAAGGTCTGAAATAGATTCTCTGCATTCACATTTTCTCCATCTGATGATTCTACGTACATTTCTACTTCTTCCCTAAATTTTCTTCTTATTTATAACACCAACTTAATAGCAATAATGTTCAGTTCCTTGCTTCTTCCACAATGACTCTGATACTGGATGAATCAAGCTTTGAGTTGAAATTTGTTGTGACTGAAGGGTTTAAACAAAGAATGGAGATGACAAAGGGAAGTCCCATTATCAACCTTTACTGTTGCACGGCATCCAGTTCATTTCCATCAAAGAAATGTCTGGTTGGTAACAGGGCCCTGCTCTTGCTTGCATTTCCATTTCCTCTTGTGATTTCTATCTCTTTTCTCTTTCCTGTCCTATCCAAGTGGCCTATTCTTTCCTTTGTATAACTTTTCATGGGAAAACATAACACAAACATCTATTCACATTGATAAGACCTAGGAAACAATCCCACCCGAGTTTAGTGTGGTTGATCAACTCATTTATTGGGGTTACTTAAAATAGTGTGGGTGACATAAGAGCACATGCATCACTGAAGAAATCCTCTACACATAGGTGGTGACTCAGGAGAGGTGCATCCTTGAAGTTCTTTGCAAGAGTTGAAGGCAATTTATTTTTTCTCAGCAATTCTCTACTGCTATATCATGAATCTTCTACAAAGTTCAATGCTGAACCTTTTAAGTCTTGTAAGCTTCTTGAGTTGCAGAAGTGTCCTACTATCCTCTAGAACAGCATGTCTCATTTCAAATGAAATGATAAAACAAAATAAACAATACAGAAATAAAAATAAGAACTACAAAGTCTCCTGCCACCTCCATTTTTATAAAGCTGCTGTGAATAATGGCTAATTTTTTGAAATATGAAGATCATTTCTTTCAGACTATGGCCAAGGGAGGAACAAAATGTCCCAACCTTAAATACCTGAAGACAGTATTTGTCATAACAAAAGGGACATTATTCTTCCTCATAGGAATCCCACCTTTCTCCAAGGTTAAGTAACCTATATCCTTTACTATCTCTTCAAAATAATATGCTTTCTCTCCTTTTATACATACATTACTTTATTCTACAAAAAATTATTCAGTGCCTTCTGTGTATAAAATACCATATCAGGATTTTAAAAATGTAAATTTTAATAAAATTTTGATATATTATCAGATCTCTTACTAAAAGAAAAATTCATTATACATAATAGATATGGAGTATTCCAATGAGTGGCTCAAATGACTTTTTTTATTTTGCATGGGGACAAATGAGAAACTGGCTATTTGAATTTTATAGGTTACTTTTCATAGTAATGAATATTTTGCTTTCAGTTAGCAGTCTTTAGTCCTCTTGGAAGGCCAGGCATAAGTCTTACCAATTCTGAAAAACATTATCCCATCATAGCAGATGCCTGTGACAAGGAGAACACAAATTTATTCCTTAAACTCAGCACTGTCAGAACAATAAAGCTTTCTCACCCTATCCTTCTATTTTATGGGGAACTTTATTTTAGTTTGGGTTCAAATGATTTAATTTCCAAGTGTTTGAGAGTAATTCCAAACAACCTTTAGAAAAGTACAACCAGGATAAATAACCTTGTGGACTGGCCTAGTATATGTTACTTCCAAGGAATTAAAACTGCAATACTTTACAAATATTTCTACATGACAGTATAACAGCCCTCTTTATCTATGTGTTTGTTTTGGTAAATGCACCATGCCAAATATGCCCTTTGTGATAATAACTGCCCAATTGTTTGCCTGGTATAACAATATAATAACTCTCAGTTCAGTGTGTGTGTGCGGTGTGTGTGGTGTGGTTAGTCAAGACCCAAGTGAGGGAATTGTGTGTTTGGTTTTATGTCAGTTGGCTCAGAAGAAATTTCACAGTTTAGGAAAATTATACTTTGTCATAACAATACCTGAACTGAAACTTCCAGGCGGGCAGAGAATAGAGTGAGTCAAGGCTTAGGGGGCTGTATGCAAAAGGTCGTAAGTACCCACTTGTGGGAGGAATAGAAAGCCTGCTTCATTTTCACAAATGGGCAGAGTTTCTAGCATTCTGATATCTTCCATTTCTTTCTATCACACATTGAGTTAATCATCTCACAGGACGTGGTCTCTCTTCTGGAGCTATTTCATGTATTAATCCACAGACAGCCACTAAAAGAAAAGAAGTTGGCAATGTTCAGCTGTCAGAGACCAAGGAAATATATAGCATATGGCAATTGATAATTCAGATGTCACCTCATCAGAGGAGTAATTCACATGGACGTTCATCCTGTCCATGCAAGACTGCAGGACCATTGACTCTAGAAAGTGTTCCCCTTTTTTTGCTAAAGCAGCTTATTGTCTCCCCAGTACTTTCATTGTAGTGTGTAATTTCATGTGATGTGCATATATAATCTCATGATTATGTCTCTAACTTATGGGCACATATATCTTGTTGGTGGTTAGGAAGATGACTTTTACTTTAGCTATAAATTTTTGATATATGGAATATATACTAGGACATGCTTCATAACTAGATCTATTTGTCCCACAAGAACTGTAGACAGTTAAAAGCCTGCTGTACTCCATTTTGTTCAAACTAACTGTACTGCTCCATTTTGCCTCGAATCAAGCTTAAACTAGACTAAAGGGTTTTTTTTGTTAATAGATCATAAATTTAAAACTTTACAGCTATGCACAAAGTCAGAGTTGTAGATATCTAACCAAGGTTGCTACACAAAGCACCCTAAGAAAATCATGCCAATTCTTTGCTTGCCAAGTCTGTTTAAAAAAGGACCTATGTTTTAAAGCTTTTCTTACTGGGCACTGTATCCCCACCTTAAAACTTTATGTTGCCATGGCAATGACAGCTCCTAATTGCTTACCCTAGGAATGTGCTTTTGATCAATGAGAGGTAACTCTTGTAATTTTTTTATCACTTCAAGATTCTTGTAAGATGAAGAATTTTAGAATAGAAGCTGGGAGGAATTAGAAGTAGGACAGGAGATTTAGAATAAAGGCAGAAGACTAAAGAGACATGTTTGAAACAGCACATGTGTGAGAGGAATAGGATATCTGAGAAGGTATTATAAACAAGACACTCCTAGAAATAAAGTTTCCTCTAGGAACGACAAAAATAGAAGGTCTCAATCTTCTGGATTATGCTGAAGATATGGCAAGGCCAATATTGAACCAATGTATGTAGATCAACAAAAGAAAAACAAGGCAATCCATTACCATCAAAAAAACTTCCTCTCGACTCCCCGGGCTCCCTGCAGGGGCTCTACCCCCCCATACTGCCTCTCTCTTCTTGTCCCACCCAGCTTGCATCCAGAACCCTTCTTCCTTCTTGTCCCCTTTCCTCTTTGGGCACATAACACCATCCAGCTCAGTCTGTCTGGCGCTGGGGGCAAATCCTCAGGGCAAGTAGGCAGGCGAGACCTCCTTTGTTTCACTGGCCTGCCTGCACCAACCAAGGTAGGCGCTTTGTTTACGAACTACCCAACCTGCACGGAGATCTGATCTCAGCACCAGGAGAGACAGCAGAGGGTGAGTTTATGACCAGCGGCGGGCTGAAGCAGCCCTGGACAGGGAACTCTGAAGTTCCTCATCCCCCTCCCTATACTCCCTGGGCTCCCTGCAGGGGCACTACACCCCGCATACTGCCTCTCTCTTCTTGTCCCACCCAGCTTGCATCCGGAACCCTTCTTCCTTCTGCCCCCTTTCCTCTTTGGGCACATAACACCATCCAGCTCAGTCTGTCTGGCACTGGGGGCAAATCCTCAGGGCAAGTAGGCAGGCGAGACTTCCTTTGTTTCACTGGCCCGCCTGCACCAACCAAGGTGGGCGCTTTGTTTACGAACTGCCCAGCCTGCACGGGGATCTGATCTCGGCACCAGGAGAGACAGCAGTGCGGTGAGTTTGTGACCAGCGGCGGCGGAAGCAGCCCTGGACAGGGAACTCTGAAGTTCCTCATCCCCCACCCTATACTCCCCGGGCTCCCTGCAGGGGCTCTACCCCCCATACTGCCTCTCTCTTCTGGTCCCACCCAGCTTGCATCCGGAACCCTTATTCCTTCTGTCCCCTTTCCTCTTTGGGCACATAACACCATCCAGCTCAGTCTGTCTGGCGCTGGGGGCAAATCCTCAGGGCAAGTAGGCAGAGGAGACTTCCTTTGTTTCACTGGCCTGCCTGCAACAAGCAAGGAGAGACATCACTAGAGCACCAGGAGAGCTATCACTGCAGAGAGCCATCACTGGGAAGGTACATCAGTAGGCAAGGAGACCTGATCCGGTAAAAGAAGATCCATAGGGGAGCATTCGGAGAAAGAGATGGGCAGGCGCCAATGCAAGAATTCACCTAACAATCTGAAAAACTATATGAAACCACCAGAACCCAGCGACCTCCCAACAGGAGGACATGAACACCTTAATCACGAAGAAGTAGATAAAATTGACTTTATGAAAGTGATTGACGCCCTTAAACAACATGTAAAAAATGCCCTTATAGAAATGGATGAGAAGTATAACAGAAAGTTTGAAGAACTGAGTAAATCAGTGAATGATACCCTAGGAAACCAAGGAAAAACAATCAAACAGATAATGGAAACAGTTCAAGACTTAAAAACTGAAATGGAGGCAAAGAAGAAAACACAAACAGAAGGCCAGCTGGACAGAGAAAATCTAGGTAAACGAATAGAGACTACAGAAGCAAGCATAAGCAACAGAATACAAGAGATAGAAGAAAGAATCTCAGATTCTGAAGATAACATAGAGAAAATAAACACGCTGATCAAAGAAAACAGCAAGGCCAACAAATTCTCATCACAAAACATTCAGGAAATATGGGACACAATAAAAAGACCAAACCTAAGAATAATAGGAATAGAAGAAGGAGAAGAAGCGCAGCTCAATGGTCCAGAAAATATATTTAATAAAATTATAGAAGAAAACTTTCCCAACCTAAAGAAAGATATACCTATGAAGGTTCAAGAAGCATACAGAACACCGAATAGGCTGGATCAAAAAAAAAACATCCTCTCGCCATATAATAATCAAAACACAAAGCATACAGAATAAAGAAAGAATACTAAGAGCAGCAAAGGAAAAAGGCCAAGTTACTTATAAAGGTAAACCTATCAGACTTACACCTGACTTCTCTATGGAAACCATGAAAGCCAGAAGGTCCTGGATAGATGTACTGCAGAAACTAAGAGACCATGGATGCAAGCCCAGACTACTATACCCAGCCAAGCTTTCGTTCACTATAAATGGAGAAAACAAAATTTTCCAGGATAAAAACAAATTTAAACAATACGTAGCCACAAATCCAGCCTTACAGAAAGTAATAGAAGGAAAATCACTAACCAAGGAGTCCAACAATGACCACAATATCTCAGACAACTAGAGACCTTTCACCAGCGCAACACAAAGAAGGGGAACACACAAAATTTACAACTTAAAAAATGACCGGAGTTAACAACCACTGGTCATTAATATCACTTAATGTCAATGGACTCAACTCTCCTATAAAAAGGCACAGACTAAGAGATTGGATACGAAAACAGGATCCAACATTCTGCTGTTTACAAGAAACACACCTCAACCACAAAGACAGGCACTTACTCAGAGTAAAGGGTTGGGATAAGGCTTTTCAAGTAAATGGACCTAAGAAACAAGCAGGGGTGGCCATACTAATTTCTAACAAAGTTGACTTCAAACTTAAATCAATCAGGAGAGATGGAGAGGGACATTTTCTACTCATAACAGGAACAATTCATCAGGATGAAGTGTCAATCCTGAATATCTATGCCCCTAATATAAAAGCACCCACGTACGTAAAAGAAACATTGTTAAAACTCAAGGCAGCCATCAAACCGCACACATTAATAGTAGGAGACTTTAATACTCCTCTCTCACCAATGGACAGGTCAATTAGACAGAAACCTAACAGAGAAATAAGAGAATTAATGGAGGTAATGAATCAAATGGACTTAACAGACATCTATAGAATATTCCACCCAAATAGGAAAGAATATACCTTCTTCTCTGCAGCTCATGGAACCTTCTCAAAAATCGACCACATACTCGGTAACAAAGCAAACATCCACAGTTACAAAAAAATATTAATAACCACCTGTATCTTATCAGATCACCATGGAATAAAGCTAGAATTCAGCAACAATGCTACCCCCAGAAAGCCTACAAACTCATGGAAACTGAATAGTCAACTACTGAACCATACCTGGATTAAGGAAGAAATAAAGAAAGAAATTAAACTCTTCCTTGGAGACAATGAAAATAAAGAAACAACATACTCAAACCTATGGGACACTATGAAAGCAGTCCTGAGAGGAAAGTTCATAGCACTAACTGCCCACTTAAAGAAAACAGAGAAAGCACACATTGGAGACTTAACAGCCCACCTGAAAGCTCTAGAAAAAAAAGAAGCAGACTCACTTAGAAGGGGTAGAAGACTGGAAATAATCAAACTGAGGGCTGAAATCAACAAAATAGAAACACAGAAAACAATTGAAAGAATCAATGAATCAAAAAGCTGGTTCCTGGAGAAAATCAACAAGATTGATAAACCCCTATCCAAACTAATCAAACGGCAGAGAGAGAATTTGCAAATTAATAAGATCAGAAATGAAAAGGGGGACATAACCACAGACACAGAGGAAATTTAGAAAATCATTAGATCGTGCTGGGGCTGCAGTCTCTGCTGTGATCTGCTGGACCTGCTCTGCCTGCGCCCTACTTCCATTAGTCCCTGGCTCATTGGGGCATCCAGGAGTTCCTGTGTAGGTGCCGAGAAGTTTCATCGGGACGGGTGAGTGTGTGCTATCCTGGGGCGGACTGTCCCGGTAGAGAGCACAAACACCCCTCCCCCAGCTCCTGCTGCAGGGCTTGCTCTCCTACACACCCGCCCCCACCCCCACCCCCAAACCTGCCTTGTATGCAAGGTCCTTAGCTGTGGAACAGTTTCCTGCCATTTCACTAAGGCTACCAACCCAGAGCAGTGAGTCCCTGACCAGAGGGCAGGCCTCAAGGTCCCCGCCAGGGAAAGCGGGTCCCTGCTGCTGGGGCTGCAGTCTCTGCTGTGATCTGCTGGACCTGCTCTGCCTGCACCCTACTTCCCTTAGTCCCTGGCTCATTGGGGCATCCAGGAGTTCCTGTGTAGGTGCCGAGAAGTTTCATCGGGACGGGTGAGTGTGTGCTATCCTGGGGCGGACTGTCCCGGTAGAGAGCACAAACACCCCTCCCCCAGCTCCTGCTGCAGGGCTTGCTCTCCTACACACCCGCCCCCACCCCCACCCCCAAACCTGCCTTGTCTGCAAGGTCCTTAGCTGTGGAACAGTTTCCTGCCATTTCACTAAGGCTACCAACCCAGAGCAGTGAGTCTCAAGGTCCCCGCCAGGGAAAGCGGGCCCCTGCTGCTGGGGCTGCAGTCTCTGCTGTGATCTGCTGGACCTGCTCTGCCTGCGCCCTACTTCCATTAGTCCCTGGCTCATTGGGGCATCCAGGAGTTCCTGTGTAGGTGCCGAGAAGTTTCATCGGGACGGGTGAGTGTGTGCTATCCTGGGGCGGACTGTCCCGGTAGAGAGCACAAACACCCCTCCCCCAGCTCCTGCTGCAGGGCTTGCTCTCCTACACACCCGCCCCCACCCCCACCCCCAAACCTGCCTTGTATGCAAGGTCCTTAGCTGTGGAACAGTTTCCTGCCATTTCACTAAGGCTACCAACCCAGAGCAGTGAGTCCCTGACCAGAGGGCAGGCCTCAAGGTCCCCGCCAGGGAAAGCGGGCCCCTGCTGCTGGGGCTGCAGTCTCTGCTGTGATCTGCTGGACCTGCTCTGCCTGCGCCCTACTTCCATTAGTCCCTGGCTCATTGGGGCATCCAGGAGTTCCTGTGTAGGTGCCGAGAAGTTTCATCGGGACGGGTGAGTGTGTACTATCCTGGGGCGGACGGTCCCGGTAGAGAGCACAAACGCCCCTACACTAAGGCTACCCAACCAGAGCAGCGGGCAGGCCTCAGCAACCCCCGAAAGGGAGCGCAGGCACCTCCAGCTTGTACTGCAGCGTCGCCTGTGTTCTACTGGACCCCGCCCGACCCCTTGCATTCGGCCTTCTTTACGCGGGTCATTGGAATACCACGCATCCATGTTTTGGTGTTGAGGAGTTCACCTGGAAGGGAACGGTTCCTGCCCCTACACTGAGGAGATACACCTAGAGAGTTAGTCACAGCAAAGACTGGTCCAAGACATCAGGCCTCTCCTGGCTCCATTTGAAGGAAAAGATGGGCAGGTGCCAATGCAAGAATTCCCCCAACAACTTGAAAGGCAACGTGACATCACCAGGATCCAGGAATCCCGAAATGAGAAGTCTAAACCCTAATACAGAAGAATTAGAAGAATTCGACTCAAAAGTGAATTTTATGAAAATAATAGAGGACCTTAAACAGGAAGTGAAAAACTGCCACAACCAATTAGAGATTACAAACAAAAAGGTAGAGGAAATGAATAAATATCTCAAAGATACCCAAGAAAACCAAGAGAAACAAGAAAAAGTAATCAAACAGGTAAGGGAAACGGTTCAAGACTTGAAGAACGAAGTGGAAGTAATAAAGAAAACACAAACCGAGGGAAGGAAGGAGATGGAAAATTTGAATAAACGAACAGGAACTACAGAGACAAGTACCACCAACAGATTACAAGAGATAGAAGAAAGAATCTCAGACACTGAAGATACCATAGAGAAAATAAACACTCTCATCAAAGAAAACAGCATAACCAACAAATTCTCATCACAAAACATTCAGGAAATCTGGGACACAATAAAAAGACCAAACCTAAGAATAATAGGGATAGAAGAAGGAGAAGAACTACAGCTCAATGGTCCAGAAAATATATTTAATAAAATTATAGAAGAAAACTTTCCCAACCTTAAGAAAGATATTCCTTTGAAGGTCCAAGAAGCATACAGAACACCAAATCGACTGGATCAAAAAAAAACATCTCCTCGTCATATAATAATCAAAACACAAAACATACAGAATAAAGAAAGAATATTAAGAGCTGCAAAGGAAAAAGGTCAAGTTACCTATAAAGGTAAACCTATCAGACTTACACCTGATTTCTCTATGGAAACCATGAAAGCCAGAAGGTCCTGGATAGATATACTGCAGAAACTACGAGACCATGGATGCAAGCCCAGACTACTATACCCAGCCAAGCTTTCGTTCACTATAAATGGAGAAAACAAAGTTTTCCAGGATAAAAACAAATTTAAACAATACGTAGCCACAAATCCAGCCCTTCAGAAAGTAATTGAAGGAAAATCACAAACCAAGGAGTCCAACAATGCCCACAATAACTCAGACATCTAAAGACCCTTTACCAGCATAACTTGAAGAAGGGAAACACACAAACTCTACTACCAAAGAAAAGAAAGAAAGAAAGGAAAAATGACCGGAGTTAACAACCACTGGTCATTAATATCACTTAATATCAATGGACTCAACTCACCTATAAAGAGGCACAGGCTAAGAGATTGGATACGAAAACAGGATCCAACATTCTGCTGCTTACAAGAAACACACCTCAACCACAAAGACAGACATCTACTCAGAGTAAAGGGCTGGGAAAAGGTTTATCAAGCAAACGGACCTAAGAAACAAGCAGGTGTGGCCATACTAATTTCTAAGAAAGTTGACTTCAAACTAAAATCAATCAAAAGAGATGGAGATGGACATTTTTTACTCATAACAGGAACAATTCACCAGGATGAAATCTCAATCCTGAATATATATGCCCCTAATATAAAAGCACCCACTTATGTAAAAGAAACGTTACTAAAACTCAAGGCAGTCATCAAACCACACACACTAATAGTAGGAGATTTCAACACTCCTCTCTCACCAATGGACAGGTCAATCAAACAGAAACCTAACAGAGAAATAAGAGGATTAATGGAGGTAATGAATCAAATGGACTTAACAGACATCTATAGAACATTCCACCCAAATAGGAAAGAATATACCTTCTTCTCTGCAGCTCATGGAACCTTCTCGAAAATAGACCACATACTCGGTAACAAAGCAAACTTACACAGTTACAAAAAAATATCGGTAACCACCTGTGTCTTATCAGATCACCATGGATTAAAGTTAGAATTCAACAACAATGCTATCCCCAGAAAGCCTATGAACTCATGGAAACTGGACAGTCAACTACTGAACCTCACCTGGATCAAGGAAGAAATAAAGAAAGAAATTAAAGTCTTTCTTGAATTCAATGAAAACGAAGACTCAACATACTCAAACCTATGGGACACTATGAAAGCAGTGCTAAGAGGAAAATTCATAGCATTAAGTGCCCACTTAAAGAAAACGGAGAAAGCACACATTGGAGACTTAATAGCCCACCTGAAAGCTTTAGAAAAAAAAGAAGCAGACTCACCTAGGAGAAGTAGAAGACTGGAAATAATCAAATTGAGGGCTGAAATCAACAAAATAGAAACACAGAAAACAATCCAAAGAATCAATGAAACAAAAAGCTGGTTCATGGAGAAAATCAATAAGATTGATAAACCCCTATCCAAACTAATCAAACGGCGGAGAGAGAATACGCAAATTAACAAAATCAGAAACGAAAAGGGAGACATAACCACAGACTCAGAGGAAATTCAGAGAATCATTAGATCTTACTACAAAAATCTGTATGCCACAAAATTGGAAAATGTTATAGAAATGGACACTTTTTTAGATAAGTACCATATACCAAAGTTAAACCAGGACCAGGTGAACAATCTAAATAGACCTGTTAGTCGCGAAGAATTAGAAGTTGTTATAAAAAACCTCCCCAGAAAAAAAGCCCAGGTCCAGATGGCTTCAATGCAGAATTCTACCAGAACTTCCAAGAAGACCTAATACCTATACTCCTTAATGTATTTCACAATATTGAAACAGAGAAGTCATTGCCAAATTCCTTTTATGAAGCTGAAGTTACTCTGATACCAAAACCACACAAAGACACAACCAAGAAAGAGAACTACAGGCCAATCTCACTCATGAACATCGACGCAAAAATACTCAATAAAATACTGGCAAACCGAATCCAAGAACACATCAGAAAAATTATCCATTATGATCAAGTAGGCTTCATCCCAGAGATGCAGGGCTGGTTCAACATACGAAAATCTATCAATGTAATCCATCATATAAATAAACTGAAAGAAAAAAACCATATGATCATTTCATTAGATGCTGAAAAAGCATTTGACAAAATTCAACATCCCTTTATGATAAAGGTCTTAGAGAGATTAGGAATACAAGGGTCGTTCCTAACTATAATAAAAGCTATTTATAGCAAGCCGTCAGCTAACATCAAATTAAATGGAGAGAAACTCAAAGCTATACCACTAAAATCAGGAACACGACAAGGTTGTCCACTCTCTCCATACCTCTTTAATATAGTGCTTGAAATTCTAGCAATAGCAATAAGACAACATAAGGGGATCAAAGGGATTCAAATCGGAAAGGAAGAAGTTAAACTTTCATTATTTGCAGACGATATGATAGTGTACATAAGCGACCCCAAAAACTCCAGCAAAGAACTCCTTCAGCTGATAAACACCTTTAGTAGCATTGCAGGATACAAGATCAATTCCAAAAAATCAGTTGCCCTCCTATACACAAAGGATAAGGAAGCAGAGATGGAAATCAGAGAAGCATCACCCTTCACGATAGCCACAAATAGCATAAAATATCTTGGGGTAACTCTAACCAAGGAAGTAAAGGATCTATTTGACAAGAACTTTAAGTCAATGAAGAAAGAAATTGAGGAGGATACCAGAAAATGGAAGGATCTCCCTTGCTCTTGGATAGGGAGGATCAACATAGTAAAAATGGCAATTCTACCAAGGGCAATTTATAGATTCAATGCAATCCCCATCAAAATCCCATCAAAATTCTTCACAGATCTTGAGAGGACAATAATCAACTTTATATGGAGAAACAAAAAACCCAGGATAGCCAAAACAATCTTATATAATAAAGGATCGTCTGGAGGCATTACCATCCCTGACCTCAAACTCTATTACAGAGCCTCAGTATTGAAAACAGTTTGGTATTGGCATAAAAACAGAGAAGTCGACCAATGGAACCGAGTAGAAGACCCTGATTTTAACCCACAAACTTATGAACACCTAATTTTTGATAAAGGAGCTAAAAGTATTCAATGGAAAAAAGAGAGCATCTTCAACAAATGGTGCTGGCAGAACTGGTTGTCAACGTGTAGAAGAATGAAAATAGATCCATATCTATCACCATGCACAAAACTCAAGTCCAAATGGATTAAAGACCTCAATATTAGTCTGAACACACTGAACCTGATAGAAGAAAAAGTTGGAAGTACTCTACAACATATGGGTACAGGAGATCACTTCCTACGTTTATCCCCAGCAGCACAGACATTAAGGGCAACATTGAATAAATGGGACCTCCTGAAACTGAGTAGCTTCTGTAAAGCAAAGGACACTGTCACTAAGACAAAAAGGCAACCCACTGACTGGGAGAAGATCTTCACCAACCCTGCAACAGACAAAGGTCTGATCACCAAAATATATAAAGAACTCAAGAAACTAGACTTTAAAAGGATAATGAACCCAATAAAAAAATGGGGCACTGATCTGAACAGAGAATTCTCAACAGAAGAAATTCAAATGGCCAAAAGACACCTAAGGTCATGCTCAACCTCCTTAGCGATAAGGGAAATGCAAATTAAAACAACTTTGAGATACCATCTTACACCTGTCAGAATGGCTAAAATCAAGAACACCAATGATAGCCTTTGCTGGAGAGGTTGTGGAGAAAGAGGCACACTCATTCATTGCTGGTGGGAATGCAAACTTGTGCAACCACTTTGGAAATCAGTGTGGCGATTTCTCAGGAAATTTGGGATCAACCTACCCCAAGATCCAGTAATACCACTATTGGGAATATACCCAAGAGATGCCACATCAAATGACAAAAGTATATGCTCAACTATGTTCATAGCAGCATTGTTTGTAATAGCCAAAACCTGGAAACAACCTAGATGCTCTTCAATGGAGGAATGGATGAAGAAAGTGTGGAATATATACATATTAGAGTACTACTCAGCAGTAAAAAACAATGACTTCTCGAATTTTGCGTGCAAATGGATGGAAATAGAAAACACTATCCTGAGTGAGGTATCCCAGACTCAAAAAGAGGAACATGGGATGTACTCACTCATAATCGGTTTCTAGCCATAAAATAAAAGACATTAAGCATATAATGTGTGATCCTATAGAAGCTAAATAAGAAAGTGAACCCAAAGAAAATCATATAGTCATCCGCATGGAGAGGGGGAAGTAGACAAGATTCCAGGGCAAAAACTGGGAACTTGCGGGTGAGGTGGCATGGGGCAAAGGGGAAATGGGATGAGAAATATGAGAAGGGGAGGATGGGAGGAGCTCGGAGGATTGGGATGGTTGGGATATAGGAAGGATGGATACGGGAGTATATATCCTATCTAAGGGAGCCATCTTAGGGTTGGCAAGAGACTTGACTCTTGAGGGGTTCGCAGGTGTCCAGGAATATGTCCCCAGCTGGTACCCTGGGCAACTAAGGAGAGGGAACCTGAAATGACCCTATCCTATACTGATGAATATCTTGCATATCACCTTAGAACCTTCATCTGGCGATGGATCGAGGTAGAGACAGAGTCTCAATTTGGAGCAACGGTCTGAGCTCTTAAGGTCCAAATGAGGAGCAGAAGGAGGGAGAACATGAGCAAAAAATCAGGACCACGAGGGATGCACCCACCCACTGTGACAGTGGAACTGATTTATTGGGAGCCCACCAAGGCCAGCTGGTCTGGGACTGAATAAGCATGGGTTGATTCCGGACTCTCTGAGCATGGCGGTCAATGAAGACTGATGAGAAGCCAAGGACAATGGCACTAGGTTTCGATCCTAATACATGAACTGGCTTTGTGGGAGCTTAGCCTGTTTGGACGCTCACCTTTCTGGACGTAGATAGAAGGACCTTGGTCTTCCCGCAGGGCAGGGAATTTGGACTGCTCTTCAGTATCGAGAGGGAGGGGGAATGGAGTGGGGGGAGGAGAAGAGGAGTGGGGATAGGGGGAGGGAAGTGGGGGGAGGGCAATATTTGGGAGGAGGGGAGGGAAATGGGAAATGGGGAGCAGGTGGAAATTTTAATTAAAAAAGAATAAAAATAAATAAAGAAGTAAAAAAAAAAAAAGAAAAAAAAAGAAAATCATTAGATCTTACTACAAAAGCCTGTATGCCACAAAACTGGAAAATGTAAAAGAAATGGACGCTTTTTTAGATAAATACCATATACCAAAGTTAAACCAGGACCAGGTAAACAACCTAAATAGACCTGTTAGTCGTGAAGAATAAGAAGCTGTTATCAAAAACCTCCCTTCCAAAAAAAGTCCAGGACCAGATGGTTTCAATGCGGAATTCTACCAGAACTTCCAAGAAGACCTAATACCTATTCTCCTTAATGTATTTCACAATATAGAAACAGAAGAGTCATTGCCAAATTCCTTTTATGAAGCTACAGTAACTCTGATACCAAAACCACACAAAGACCCAACCAAGAAAGAGAATTACAGGCCAATCTCACTCATGAACATCGACGCAAAAATCCTCAACAAAATTCTGGCAAATCCAAGAACACATTAGAAAAATTATCCATTATGATCAACTAGGCTTCATACCAGAGATGCAGGGCTGGTTTAACATACGCAAATCTATCAATGTAATCCATCATATAAATAAACTGAAAGAAAAAAAACATATGATCGTTTCATTAGATGCTGAAAAAGCATTTGACAAAATTCAACATCCCTTTATGATAAAAGTCTTGGAGAGATTAGGGATACAAGGGTCATACCTAAATATAATTAAAGCTATATACAGCAAGCCGACAGCTAATATCAAATTAAATGGAGAGAAACTTAAAGCCATCCCACTAAAATCAGGAACACGCCAAGGCTGTCCACTCTCTCCATACCTCTTCAATATAGTTCTCGAAGTTTTAGCAATAGCAATAAGACAACATAAGGGGATAAAGGGGATTCGAATTGGAAAGGAAGAAGTTAAACTTGCATTATTTGCAGATGATATGATAGTGTACATGAGCGACCCCAAAAACTCCTCCAAAGAACTCCTACAGCTGATAAACGCCTTTAGTAATGTGGCAGGATACAAGATCAACTCCAAAAAATCAGTCGCCCTCTTATACACAAAGGATCTGGAAGCAGAGAGAGAAATAAGAGAATCATCACCTTTCACGATAGCCACAAACAGCATAAAATATCTTGGGGTAACTCTAACCAAGGAAGTGAAAGATCTATTTGACAAAAACTTTAAGGCATTGAAGAAAGAAATTGAAGAGGGTACCAGAAAATGGAAGGATCTCCCTTGCTCTTGGATTGGGAGAATCAACATAGTAAAAATGGCAATTCTACCAAGGGCAATTTATAGATTCAATGCAATCCCCATTAAAATCCCATCAAAATTCTTCACAGATCTTGAAAGGACAATAATCAACTTTATATGGAGAAACAAAAAACCCAGGATAGCCAAAACAATCTTATACAATAAAGGAACTTCTGGAGGCATTACCATCCCTGACTTCAAACTCTATTACAGAGCTACAGTAATGAAAACAGCGTGGTACTGGCATAAAAACAGAGAAGTCGACCAATGGAATCGTATAGAAGACCTGGATTTTAACCCACAAACCTATGAACAACTGATTTTCGATAAAGGAGCTAAAAGTATACAATGGAAGAAAGAAAGCATCTTCAACAAATGGTGCTGGCACAATTGGATGTCAACCTGTAGAAGAATGAAAATAGACCCATATCTATCACCATGCACAAAACTCAAGTCCAAATGGATCAAAGACCTCAATATCAATCTGAACACACTCAACCTGATAGAAGAGAAAATGGGAAGTACCCTACAACATATGGGCACTGGAGATCGCTTCCTATGTATAACCCCAGCAGCACAGACATTAAGGGCAATATTGAATAAATGGGACCTCCTGAAACTGAGAAGCTTCTGTAAAGCAAAGGACACTGTCATTAAGACAAAAAGGCAGCCTACTGACTGGGAGAAGATCTTCACCAACCCCGCAACAGACAAAGGTCTGATCTCCAAAATATATAAAGAACTCAAGAAACTAGACTTTAAAAGGATAATTAACCCAATTAAAAAATGGGGCACTGAACTGAACAGAGAATTCTCAACAGAAGAAGTTAAAATGGCCAAAAGATACTTAAGGTCATGCTCAACCTCCTTAGCGATCAGAGAAATGCAAATCAAAACAACTTTGAGATATCATCTTACACCTGTCAGAATGGCTAAAATCAAAAACACCAAGGATAGCCTTTGCTGGAGAGGTTGTGGAGAAAGGGGTATCCTCATCCATTGCTGGTGGGACTGCAAACTTGTGCAACCACTTTGGAAATCAGTGTGGTGGTTTCTCAGAAAAATTGGGATCAACCTACCCCTGGACCCAGCAATACCACTCTTGGGAATATACCCAAGAGATGCCCTATCATATGACAAAAGCATTTGTCCAACTATGTTCATAGCAGCATTATTTGTAATAGCCAGAACCTGGAAGCAACCTAGATGCCCTTCAATGGAAGAATGGATGAAGAAAGTGTGGAATATATACACATTAGAGTACTACTCTGCGGTAAAAAACAATGACTTCTCGAATTTTGCATGCAAATGGATGGAAATAGAAAATATGATCCTGAGTGAGGTAACCCAGACCCAAAAAGAAGAACATGGGATGTACTCACTCATAATTGGTTTCTAGCCATGGATAGGGGCCACTGAGTCTATAATTTGTGATCCTAAAGAAGCTAAACAAGAGGGTAAACCCAAGGAAAAACATATAGATATCCTCCCAGCTATGGGAAATAGACATGACTGATGGGCAAAAAATTGGAATCTTGGGGGTGGGGTGGGATGGGGATGAGGGGTGATGGGGAGAGAAAAGTGTGAAGGAGAGGATGAGGGGAACTGGGGGAATCGGGGTGATTGGGGATAAAGGAAGGTTCGATAGGGGAGCAGGGAAACTCATACCTTAGGTAAGGGAGCCACCTAAGCGTTGGCAAGAGACTTGAACTTGGAATGGCTACCAGATGCCCAGGGCAATGTCCCCAGTTAGTTCATTGGGGCACCTGAGGATAGGGAACCTGAAATGAACCTATCCTATAATCATACTGATGAATATCTTGCATATCACCATAGAACCTTCATCTAGCGATGGATGGAGATAGAGCCAGAGACCCACAATGGAGCACCAGACTGAGCTCCCAAGGTTATAATGAGGAGCAGAAGGAGAGAGAACATGAACAAGGAAGTCAGGACCATGAGGGGTGCACCCAACCACTGAGACAGTGGGGCCGATCTATTGGGAGCTCACCAAGCCCAGCTGGACTGCTACTGAAAAAACATGGGATAAAACCGGACTCTCTGAATGTGGCGGACAATGAGAGCTGACGAGAGGCCAAGGAGAATGGCACAGGAACTTTCATCTGGCGATGGATCGAGGTAGAGACAGAGACCCAATTTGGAGCAACGGTCTGAGCTCTTAAGGTCCAATTGAGGAGCAGAAGGAGGGAGAACATGAGCAAGGAAATCAGGACCACGAGGCGTGCACCCACCCACTGTGACAGTGGAACTGATCTATTGGGAGCTCTCCAAGGCCAGCTGGACTGGGACTGAATAAGCATGGGTTGAAACTGGACTCTCTGAACATGGCGGACAATGAAGGCTGATGAGAAGCCAAGGACAATGGCACTAGGTTTCGATCCTAATACATGAACTGGCTTTGTGGGAGCTTAGCCTGTTTGGATGCTCACCTTCCTGGGCCTGGATGGAAGTGGGAGGACCTTGGTCTTCCTGTAGGGCAGGGAATTTGGACTGCTCTTCAGTATCGAGAGGGAGGGGGAATGGACTGGGGGGAGGAGAAGAGGAGTGGGGATGGGGGAGGGGAGTCGGGGGAGGGGGCAATGTGTGGGAGGAGGGGGAGGGAAATGGGAAACGGGGAGCAGTTGGAAATTTTATTTAAAAAGAATAAAAAAAAATAATAGAGTAAACAAAAAAAAAAAAAACTTCCTCTCTCAGGCACCCAAGTCAAATATGATTCAGTCATTCCCAGTCACTGTGGAGGACATGTCTCCCCAGGAAATTTTAAATAATCCAATGTATGCTGTTAAAAACCATATTGCTCTGGATGACAGAATACTCATGGAGGATGAATTTCCATTAGAAAATAGAAAACATATATTTTGGCAGACTTCTATAAATGACCAATCACCAAAGCTGAACATACAAATAGATAACATTATAATTGAAGGATTACTGGACATGGGTGTGGATGTAACTATTATCACTCCAGAATCTTTGCATCCAAATTGACCTCTTCAAGAGGCAGGTACTCAATTCCTAGGAATTGGAACCATATCTAATGTAAAATGAAACATGAGATGGGTTGAATGCATAGGGTCAGATGGACAGAGAGGATGACTGAGGTAATATATGGCTAATTTCTCTGTGAATTTATGGAGTCATGATCTGTTGCAGCAATGGATTAGCCAGATTAACATTCCTACAGTCTCAAAAATGGAAAATAAACCAACTCATCCTTCTGGAAAGGACAGTATAATGTACTATAAAAAACAGTCACCAACATTTCATAAAACAAGTCGCAAACTTTAAGAGGTATCAATGGCCCTACCTTTAAAATGGTTAACTAAGAAACCTACATGGGTTAAACAATGGATTTTAACAGAAGAGAAACTGTACTGTTGGAGCATCCATCTTCAGCTACAGGCCCATAGGATCTAGCAGACTTTAATGGGAAGCAGGAAATTTCAAAGACAGTTCCATCTATATTGGCAGTTTGTCAGTCACTTTCTTCTTTGTCCTGCAGAATGTCTAGCAGACTCTTTCGTATAGAAGAAACCCTGAAGGACCACCTCACCTTTAGGCAAGTTCAGCAGTCACTTCTCTGTGGGTCCTGATGTCCAGTTAAGCAATCCAGAAAAGAGCAGTTTCTTGCCCACATGGCTAACAAACTTCATAAGGAGCCTCTTGGATGCCCATCTTCCTCTTGAAGTAGATGACTGCTGCTAGGAGCAGCTGTGTCTCATTGTCATGAAAAGTCCTATGTTCTTAAAACATTTTAAATGCCATATTCTGTATTCTTTGAAAGATTGAAGAATGCCTATCCATCTGAAATACATCTCTGTATAACTAGAAAATCTAACTAACATGACTACAAGTTGACTATAATAGATGACTCTCTATTTACCTGTCTTTTTTAATTATACATTACGTTTTTAAATGAGTTGCACAAACACAATAGCTTAAAAGCAGAAATATACATGTAACAAAATTGACCTTAAATTTGTATCAATAAACCAAAATCCATACCAATGCAAATCTCTATAGTATATACCCCTTTAAATATAAGCAAACATTTATAAACAATATTTGGGAATATGGCCATTATAAAGAAATGCAGGTTAAAATAAAGCCATGTAAAGATGGAAAATACATAGAGAGTCTGGATACTGTATATTACTGTGTTGTCTTTGAAGTGTTGGATGACTGAGGAGGAAGCAACAGCTGCAAAAAGATATTTGTTTATAAATGCTGCTGAATTGAACTGATAAATATTTTGAAAATACCTTGACTTAAAAATTGAAGTCAAAAGGTATGTTACTTTGGAGAGGAGGTTTTGCTTTTATTTCTACAGGAAGTAAGAGACTATGGATTCATTCTGGGTTAAGAAAAATCATGTTTGATCAAGGAAGACCCCTTGAGAAATCTCCAATAGGAGTGGATGGCCTTCATGTCTGAGTTCTACATCCAGAACAGATTCAAGACTGCTGCCTGAGATGATCAAGCCTCTCAGGATACTTAAGTCATGACTTTATTATAATTCTAAGTTTTCTTTAGGTCCCCATAAGATTATCAGTATCCCCAATCAGCAGAAAATTACCTGGAAAACTATGCCCACATTCCCAAAAAACAGATTATGAATTTCTTTTGTTTGTTTATAGTGTTGGTTACAAGTCTTTATGGATAATGGTCAGTAGAAAAGCTAAACAAGGGAGATTCAATTCCCAGTTCTTGTTTTTTATAGCAGGGGTGCTGTGGGACAATGGTCTTTTATCGTCACTTGTATTATTTTTAATACAATGCTGGTTGGCCAATACCCATGCAGAAAGTAGAGGCATTGCAACAAGAATTATGGTCAGTCTGCAGTTGTCACCCAGACTCAGAGGACACAAGATGTGACTGCCTCACCAAAAATGTACTAAGTCATGTGGCTAACACAGACAAAAATAATGGCTTAATGTGAAATGTAAGAACTAATTAATAAGAAGCCTGAGCTACTTGGCCAATCAGTTTATAATTAATGTATATTCTGTGTGAATCTTTGGAACTTAACAGCTGTAGAACTGGGTGGGACAGAAACCTCAGTCAACAAATAGATCATTGTAATCTAGAATACCTTTGCCTTCTCTATTGCCTAAAGGATGGCCTCTTGTAATTATTTATTTAAAAGATTGCTTCTTCATTTTACCTTTATAGGAAAAAGACAGAAAAATTTGCCTTCACAGTGCCTACTTAAAATAATTATCAGTCTATTAAGAGATATCAATGGACTGTCCTCCCACAGGAAATATTAAATAGCCTCACCTTGTCCCAATATTTTATGTCATCATTGGAAATAATATGTAAGCAATTTCCTAAATCTATAGTTTACCATTACATGAATAACATTTTGCTATTTCTTTCAAATGTAGATAATTTAGAAAAAATGTTTGAAGAAGTATAAAAATAAAAGCCACAAATAAGGAAAGATTGATTGCACACTTTTAATGACTTTCAACAATTGCTAGAAGACTTTTCCAATCTATGGTCCTCTTCTAGGATAACACCTGTTGAAATAATTTATTTAAACAAAACTTTAGATGGTGACAAAGACTTGAAATGTCCCAGGGAACTAACAGCTAAAGCTGAGAAAGAGTTTTCCTTGACTAAAGAGAAATTACAGTGGTTCATGAGAATCCGAATCTTAACTGCATCCCTGTCATATTACCCTCCAAATACTCTCCTACAGGAATTTGAATATAGAGGGAAGATATTATATTAGAGAATGGATCTTTTTACCAAGTAAATTGAGTAAAAATTAAAGCATTATATGGAAAAGGTCTCTGAATTAACTATAAAAGGAAAATCGAGACTTTGTTAATTAGCAGGAATAGACCTAGCAGAGAATATAGTTCCTTTTACTAATGATGAAATTAACAAATTATGGGAAGAAAATGAACCCTAGAAAAGTGCTTGTATTAATTTTGGGGGAGAAATTAATAGCAGCTATCCCAAAAGTGATAGAATTAGTCTCATAAAGAGAGCTAATTGGAACCTTCTCCACGTTGTATGTGACACACCAATAATGGAGCCCTTATATTCTATACTGATACAAATAAATCAGGAAAGACAGGTTACAAATAAAAAGATTAAAGTAAAGTGGAACAAAGCCCTTATGATTCTGTCCAAAAGGAAGAGTTATATGCTATCCTCATGGTACTAAGGGATTTTAAAGAACTTCTCAATATAGTCTGATTCACAATATGTAGAAAGACTTGGTTTGCATACTGAAAGCACTGAATTTATACCAGATGATACATAATTGACTTCATTATTTATTCTGGTTCAATATATAATCAGGAATAAACTTTGTCCCATATATATATAACTCACATCCAAATCCCCTATGAGTCTGCCAGGTCTTCTAGAACAAAGTAATGTAGAAATGATCGATTATTGATTGTAAATGTGCTTAAGGCCCCCAGAATTTCATAATTTCAAAAAAGACATCATATCAATAGCAAAGACTTGAAAAAGGACTTCTATTACATGGCAATAAACTAAGAAGATTATAAGGAGATATCCTACTTGTTCTTTATTTAACCAAATACCACTACATGCAGAACGTAACCCAAAGAGTACTCAAAGGAATAAAATCTGGAAGATAGATGTGTTACACTTTGTAGAATTTGGAAAATTAAAATATGTGTACCACATTGTTGACACATATTCAAGTTTTCAATGGGCAACTGCTTTGAGTTTAGAAAATGCTGATTTGATAATCACACATTCACTAGAAGTTATGGCTATCATGAATATACCTGCACAAATAAAGACAGACAATTGTTCAGTATATGTCTCTAAGAAAATGAAACCATTTTTTGCTTCTTATAATATAAAGCATATTACAGGTATAACACACAATACTACAGGTCAGTCAGTTATATAAAGATTAAATTGAAGCATAAAGGATATGCTAAACAAACAGAAAGGGATTAAAAGTACTTCCAGAAATAGATTGCATAGTGTTTTATTAACCTTGAATTTTCTAAATGCTAATGAGAAAGGAAAACTGCCTGCAGAGAGACATTGGATATTAAAAAAAAAAAAAAAAACTTGTGAATTAAATCAGCCAGTGTATTTCTAGGATATGTTGACTTCAGAATAGAAACCAGGAGCTGTTCTCTGTTGGAAAAGGGTTTCTATTCTTTTTTCCACAGGAGAAGGAAAGATATGGATACCATCAAAATTAATAAATATACAGTTTAAAAAAGAAAAACCTCTTCATAGAAATGATAGCTCATCCACAGAGGTAACAATCTTATAGGAAGTAAGGAAATGCATAAGGGTTGGGACAGGGTTCTGTTCTTGTCTTTGCAGAAAATTACCAATCTTTAAAAAGTCAAGAGACCTTGGAAATCTATATTCCTAAAGAAATGATAGCTATCCAGAAAGAATCACCAAGCAAAGAGAAATATGAGTTATGACACCAATATCCTCTGAAGGGTAAGATAGCAATACCTAAACATACTAAACTATTATTAAAGAATATTAAAATTTAAAACTGGGTTTGGAGTTGGATGGTGGCTATTCCTATCTAACTCCAACAAGCTGTTAAAAGAAGAATTCAGTTTCTGGCTCATATTAGAGTATACCTGGTGTGGGACAAAATGAAGAAAAAATCTAGGACTAGTATTAACAAAACTCTGCTTTTTAATTCTCACCACACCTATTTTTGTCTCTATAGTAACTTTTGTTGAATATATGTCTATACGAATATTATTTAAGTTATCCAGAGTAAACAATAAATTTTTCTGGGTGCTGGAGAGATGGCTCAGTGGTTAAGAGCACTTACTGCTCTTCCAGAGGTCCTGAGTTCAATTCCCAGCAACCACATGGTGGCTCACAGCCATCTATAATGAGACCTGGCGCCCCCTTCTGGCATGCGGGCACACATGGAAGGAATGCTGTACACATAATAAATAAATAAAATCTAAAACAAAATAAAAAAATAAAAAATAAATTTTTCTGCAGTAATCTTTGAAATTTCTAGGAAAAAGATGGCGCTCCACAACAACGATTCCACCTGGTTGATATGATGTCATTATGTTAATAGCACCACTTTAAGACCACTTTTGAATTACAAAATGGTTCAAGATGGTTCCAAATTGGCTGAGATAGTGTACTGTCTTACAATGTTCTGACAGAACTCAACCCTATCCACTACTCAGAGACTATTTGCAATTATACCAGGCAGTAATCTTGAAACTTAGACATCATTTTAGTTTTTACAGAATCCCATAGAATAACATTGCTCCCATAACAACTGGAACTATTTCTAGAAAATGATGTACCCTCTCCCAACAAAGTTTGTATTCAGGGTTAGAAACATCTATTAGGTTATAAGTGTTATAGGGTTAGGGATAGAAATGAAGTAAGCTCAGGGATATCTTATGATATCGAAAAAAGGGGAGATTAGATAGGATAATAGGTAGTTTAGATTATTACTTGTCAGCTATCATTTATAAACAACTTATATTGGCATAGATTCTTATATATTGATACAAATTCATATTGTATTTGCTATATTGAATATGCTCCTATTTCTGTATAATATTTGTACACCATGTAAACATTATCATATTCTATGCATGCATGTTTCTATCTCTGTTTAAAATATTTTGCATATTGATGCAATTTTAGAATATATTTATCATATTGCACTATATATTTCTACCTTTGATCAAGATACTTAAATATTATTTACATTTGGAGGTCACTGTCCTCATTTGCTTCACATTTGTTTAAAGATTATTTAAGTTTTTAATATGAAGACTTAATCTTTAAGCTATATAGGTATTAAGAATTACAGATCAATAGTTACCCATGTTTGTCATACTTATAATTAGACTAAGTTCTTTAGATGCATAGAGATTGCATTCCACATAGATACATAATCTTCAAACACTTCAAAGATAGAATATGGCATTTAAATAACTTTAAATTTTTTGATGTGAGACATGATTACTCCTGGCAGCACCAATCTATTCCCAAGAGAAGATTTAGCATTGAAGACACTCCACTTAGAGCTTGTTTTCTTCTTGGCAAAACTGGCCTTGGGGCGAAGAACTGCCCCTGCCTTGACTTCCGACAAAATGCACCGTGTCCAGAGTGAACAAGCAGGATACAAGCAAAAAGACTGTCAGACCTTGCCAGGGCAGGGTAGAGGTTTTTCAAAGTTTCCTGCCTCTGAAAAAGGTCTATCGGTTATTCAAGACCTTAGCCAAAGTTTGTTGCCCCAATGTTGAAAATGAGACCTTGAGTGATTGCCCAGGTAGCCAGTAGTCTCTCATTTCTTGCATCATTTGGAAGTTGTTCAATTGATTGTACTTCTTGTTTACTCAAGTAATATTATTTCCCTTCTCAGGGCTTTGACAAGGTTGAAGACTAGATAATCACAGTTACTTTCCTCTCATGACTTAGCCAAGCAATTTTTAATGTAAGACTTAGGCTCCTTAGGAGAGGATAACTATTGAAGCATTTAGTATGTTTCTTGTTTGATGTTGTTCATGCTGATTGCAATTCTAATTTTTATGTATGTTTTTGCCTTCTCTTTTTCTTGGACAATATTTGATATTTGTTCTTATTATATATAGTTTTGTATTAGGCTTAGAACTCTCTTATTTAGATAAAAGGGAGAGGTGCTGTGGGAACTCCTTTAGCCAATAGCCTTTAAGGAACCAACCCACTTTGGGTGTGGTCTTGTGTTCTATAAATGCAGATAAAAAGTGTGCATGGGCCTCTTGGCTGTTGGATTTGGCTCCAGTTCTCAGTGAACACAGGGGGCTGAAGATTACTACTCTTTTTGTGAGTTTATCCCCAGATAAATAAACCTTTGTAATACTCCCATTTTTTAGGCTATTGTGGAACTCTTTATTTAAAAAAAAAAATCTTCTATATTCTGAATGTGTGTATGCCTTCAGGCCAGAAGAGGGCATCAGAACTCATTACAGATGGTTGTGAGCCACCATGTGGTTGCTGGGAATTGAACTCAGGACCTTTGGAAGAGCAGGCAATGCTCTTAACCACTGAGCCATCTCTCCAGCCCCTGTGGAACTCTTTTGTACACCAAAAGTCTATCTTGTTGATTTTCTCAAAGTACTAGCTCTTTGTTTGGATTCTTTGTATTGCTTTTTTTTTGTTTCTATTTTATTGATTTCAGCCCACAATTTGATTATTTCTTGTCATTTATCCATTATTTCCTGTCACCTACCCATTTCTTCCTCCAGCTGGTGCAAACAGTGTCTTTGCCTCTTAGTCCAACTCTTGTAGTCAGTGTCTGTCTCATGGATCTTAGACTGATTATTGCAGTTGCTGTCTATGTCTCAGAGAACTGCTGTTGGGTCTCTTTATACAGTCATTGTCTGTGTCTCAGGAAGACCCTGAGGTCTTCTGGGATGGGTGGATTTGGGGGGCAGAGTGAGACTTTTAGATTACATGGTCCAATGCAGCAGGCAAGGAGTGTTGTGTCACCCTGCCTGAAGTAGGCTTGCCTTCGGGCTGGCTAGTATAGCTGAGATGGGTGGAGGAGGGTCTGGGGTTTTGCTGGGGGGTGGGGGGCTAGGACCTAGAAACTGAATTGTCCAGTTGAGGGGTTCCTCACTCAACTCTTAGTTTGCACTGTGCAGTTGCTGTTTGTATCCCAGAGAGCTGCTGAGGATATGGGGGATGGATAGATCAGGTTTTGAGTTATGTAGTTCTTATTCTGAAAGAAAGGTTGAAACCTATGGTCTCGGTGTTTGAGTGTATTGTGCAGGCTCTGTGAAACTCTGTGACACACAATCCTTTTTCTGTATGCAAAATAAGTGTTGATTCTTCTTCATTAGAAAAGGGAAGTTAAGTGAGATTTCAATATTAGTTATTTTGATACTAGATGTATCTCCACTGTGACTTTTTTTCCAACTTCTCTTCCTTTTTTCCTCAATTTGTAACCATTCTGCCTGCAAAAAGTCTAACTTCTAAATAACATACAGGTTGAATGATTGAAATGCTGTTTGTGTCTTCACTCAGTGAAGAGAGGAATAGCAGCCATGGTGCAGAGAGACAACATGATTGAATTATTTGGGAATGTTTTGCTCCTAGGAAAAGCCATCTCAAAGGAAATCATGAGTGAAATACTCAAGCTAAATCTTAGCATCAGTCAGAAGTCATCCATATAATCAATCCCTTTTTCCTCTACCCATTCATACTTTTCCATTTGATGCTTCTACTCTCAGTCTACTGCTTATCTCTCTGTGTGCTCCTGAATCTTAAGAGGTCAATCTTATGACTAGATATGGTTGTTCTGTGCTTGGGCTTCTAAAAGCCAATGGATTCAGTTGCACTCATAAACTTAATTACTTTCATAGAATAATATCAGTGTCAGTTTGGAATTACAGAGCGAAACACTACAGATTAGAGGACTAATAAACATTAAAAATTTGCTTGCACTGGTTCTGTAAATTGCTGGAGTGACTTGGCTCTGCTGAGGATCCTCAATAGGTTAAAGATTAATCACTTATGACTATGTCCTCCCATGACACAAAGAAGGCAAGAGAGACCTTTGGGATCAAGGTTATAAGGACACTTTATTGGCTTTTCATTCTACAATAGAATATTTGATAATGAACATTAGAGCAAGTATTTATTTTCACTATTCTAGAAAGTGAGGAGTCCAAGATCAAGGCAAGAGAAAAGTTAACTGCCTATTGATAGCATTTTTCTGTCAAAGATGGGGGTTTAATGCTCCATCAGCTGGAAAACAAGTGGTGCATCCTAATGTGGTAGAAATAAGTTGACAGAGAAGGACCAATGCTTCAATGGACTCTTGTTAGTAGGACTCCTAACCCCATTCATAAAGGAGGAGTCTTAACTGCCTTTTGTGTCTCAAAGACTTTACCTCATAATATTAGCACAGTAATAATCCCCTTTGGTGGGGATTGTACATATCAGATACTAAGCCCATTCATGAGGGTTACCCCTTCATAATTCACTTGTTTTTCAAAGACCTTGTGTGCCTACATCAAAAGTATAGCTATTAGGTTATCAATATAAGGATGATAGGGTGCACATGTTCCATGGAGAGCATCTGTCATAAATAGTTCTACTCTAGTTATTGGGAATAAACTGTAAAGAGGATGGAACCATTCTACCCTTATAAAATCAACTTTATTTCAGCAAATATCATTTATCTCAAAAGAACTAACTGGGAATGGCATTCAATTTCATCAACATGTTGAGATAAGGACCAGTGCCAGTTCCATCCCTTATACCCAGCACTTTATCCCAAACATTGATTTATGACAATTAATCAAATTATTATCATCCTAGACAGTGAGTTTGACTCTACAGGTCCTTAGTGTCTTTTTCTGCTAGTAAAATTTTCTTATAAAGCAGATTGACTATACACAGTCTCCAAACCATGCCTGCAAGTGCTTTAGTTTTGAATAATTTTCTTACGTACTTTGTGTCACAGTTCCCTCATCTGTGATATAGAGATAATAATAATACCCACTTCACAGAGTTCTAATGACACAGACACTGGAGCATGATTGTTAATGGGATAAAGGATGAAGCTTTCTGTGTTAGTCCCAACATATCTACAGTATTTTAAATATTTTATACATATTAAACCATACAAGTTTCTAACAGCTTTATGAGAAAAATTTCCATAGGAAAGATAAATTGAGGAACTAAACCCAGAAATAATTGAGAAACATTGTGAGGTTAGGATTCAAATGCAGATATTCTGAACCCAAAACAATGAGTTTTCAAAACAGAAATGCTTTAGAGGCAGATGCTTAGGAGTTTGACATGTTTTGTTTTATTTTGTTTTGTTTTTCCAGAGTTTGATGAGATTTTATGCTAATTTTCAGGCAGTCAAGAAACAAACAGAAGAATGTGATTATCACTGACCCCACAGTAGTTTCGAAATCTCAGTTTCTTATAGAAACCCCTCGCGGTCCTAAGTTCCTTGCTCGTGCTCTGTCTCCTGCTCATGGTTTGGACCTTGAGATTTCAGTCCGGTGCTCCAATGTGGGTCTTTGTCTCTGTCTCCTTTCATCGCCTAAATGTTTTTCTTTGGGTTCACCTTCTTAATTAGCTTCTCTAGGACCACGCATAATAGGCTCAACGTCCCCTATTCATGGCTAGAAATCAAATATGAGTGAGTACATCCCATGTACCTCTTTTTGGGTCTGGCTCACCTCACTCAGGATAGTGTTTTCTATTTCCGTCCATTTGCCTGCAAAATTCAGGAAGTCATTGTTTTTTACTGCTGAGTAGTACTCTAATATGTATATATTCCATACTTTCTTCATCCATTCTTCCATTGAAGGGCATCTAGGTTGTTTCCAGGTTCTGGCTATTACAAACAATGCTGCTATGAACACAGTTGAGCATATACTTTTGTTGTATGATAGGGTATTTCTTGGGTATATTCCCAAGAGTGGTATTGCTGGGTCCAGGGGTAGGTGGATCCCGAAATTCCTAAAACCAAGTTCTAAGTTCTCAATTCCGAGATTCTCTTCAGCAGACTAGATTGAACATGACCTCCAAACTCTTCAGACCTGTAAAATTCCATCCATGTTACAGAATTATAAATAAGATTTGTAAAGCCAGCCTTGGTCTGTCCTTCAATCCCAGCAATTGGGAAGTAGAAACAGAGGATCAGGAGTTCAAGGTCATCCTCAGTGGCACCATCAACCCGAGGCTAACTCAGGTTACATCAAGATCCTGTCTCAACAGGAACAGGACTGAGCCAGCGACCTGGGCCAGAGCGGGCCTGGGACTGTGAACTCCATGGGAGCAGGAGTGGATCCAGACAAGGAATATTTGTGGAGGCAGGACTGAGCCAGTGACCTGGGCTGGAGCAGGCCTGGGACAGCAAATTCTACAGAACAGGACTGCGCAAGTGACCTATGCCGAAGCAGGCTTGAGGCAGAGACATCCGCATGAGTGGGAGTGGATCCAGATTAGGGACATTTATGAAAAAAGGACTGAGATAGTGACATAGGTCAGAGTAGATCTAAGACAGTGAACTCCACAGGAGCAGGAACAGGGGAGCAATTGCTGAGAGAGTGGTCCAGAGCCAGAGACTTCTGATGATCTAGGCATGAATCTGGGACACACAAGGGTGTAGGCACGATCCAGAGACCTCTGTGTGTTCAGGAGTGAGTCTGGGGCCTTTGATGGAGTAGACTGGAGCCAGGACCCCTGTGGTTCCAGGCATGAGTCTGGGACCTCCAAGAAACTAGGCCTGAGCCAGGACCTCTTCAGGTCCAGGCATGAGTCCAGGATTTCTGAGGGAATAGGCAGAAACCAGAAATCTTTGCAGGTCTGGGAATGAGTCTGGGACCTCTGAGGAAATAGGCCTGAGCCAGGTGCTCTGCAGGTCTAGGCGCACCCTAGTCTGGGACATCCGAGGGTGTATATTGGAGCAAGAGACTTTGGCAGGACCAACCCCAAACCAGGGACCTCCACAAGAGCAAATTCAGACCAGGGAAATTTACAGAAACAGGTCTGAGCTGGCAACCAAGGCCAGAGCAGGCCTGAGATAGCAAACTCTACAGGAGCAGAGCAAACCCTGGGAGTGCTGAGTGACCTCCAGGAACATGGAGTGACCAATGGAGTAACTGGAACCATGGCACTGACTGCACCATGAGGAGCAGCCATTTGAACCTTGAGTCTACTGGCACCTAGAAGATTGACTACCAGAGTCAAAGACAACACCAACTACACCAATTAGAGGAAAAGATGGGTAGACAAAGTAAGAACACATGTAATACCACAAAGAGCAACACAACACCAGTAAAATCTAGTACCTTACAACAGCAAGACTAAAACAACCAAATATAAATGAAGCAGAAGAAAATGATCTAATAAATAACTTCAGAAGAATGTTTGAGGCCCTTAAAGAGGAAATGAGAAAATCCTTTAAAGAAATGGAGGAAACAAAAAACAAAATATTGGAATAGATCAACAAATCCCTTGAAGAAAATCAAGAAAAAGCAACCAAACATATGAAAAAAACTATTCAAGACTTGAAAACTAAAATAGAGACAATAAAGGAAACACAAACTGAGGAAATCATAGAAACAGAAATCATGAGAAATCAGGAACCACAAATGCAAGCATAAACAGCAGAACACAAGAGATGGAAGAGAGAATTTCAAGTGCTGAAGATACAAAAAAGGAAATGTATTCATGAGGAAAGTACATAGCACTAAATGCCTACATAAAGAAGCTGGAAAACTTCCACACTAGAGAATTAACAGAACATTTAAAAAACTTTAGAACAAAAATAAGCAAACATACCCAAGAGAATTAGATGGCAGGGAATAATCAAATTGAGAGCTGAAATCAACAAAATAGAAACAAAGACAACAATACAAAGAATCAATGAGACAAAGAGTTGGTTCTTCAAGAAAATCAACAAATCTTTACCCAAAGTAACCAAAAGGCAGAGAGACAATATCCAAATTAACAAAATCAGAAATGAAAAGGGGGACATAACAACACACATAGAAAAAATCCAGAGAATCATCAGGTCATATTTTAAAAATCTGTATACCATAAATTGGAAAACTTAAAGGAAATGGACAACTTTAGGGATAAATATCACTTACTGAAATTAAATCAAGACCAGATAAGCAAATTAACCAGATATGTAACTGCTACAGAAATAGAAACAGTCATCAAAAGTCTCTCAATCAAAAAAAAAAAAAAGCCTAGGATCAGATGGTTTCAGGTCAGAATTCTACCAGATTTTCAAAGAAAAACTAATGCCAATACTCCTCAAATTATTCCACACAATAGAAACAGAAGGAACACTGCCAAACTCTTTTTTATGAGGCTACTATTACCCTGATTCCCAAACCACAGAAAGGCATTACTAAGAAAGAGAATTACAGAGCAATCTTATTCATGAACATTGATGCAAAAATACTAAATAAAATACAGGCAAATCGAATCCAAGAACTCATCAGAATCATCATCCACCATGATTAAGTCAGCTTCATCCCCGAGATGCAGGGATGCTTCAACATATGAAAATCTGTCAACATAATCCACCATATAAACAAACTGAAAATAAAAACCACATGATCATCTCATTAGATGCTGAAAAAGATTTTGACAAAATACAATATCCCTTCACAGTAAAGGTCTTGGAAAGATCAGGGATACAAGGAACACACGTAAACCTAATAAAGACAATATACAGCAAGTCAACAGCCAACATCAAAGTGAATAGAGAAAAACTCACAACAATCCCACTAAAATCAGAAACAAGACAAGGTTGTCCACTCCCTCCACATCTATTCAATATAATTCTTTAGGTCCTAGCTAGACAACATAAGGACATCAAGAACACACAAATCAGAAGTCAAACTCTCACTATTTGCTGATGATATGACAGTTTATATAAGTGCTCCAAATTTCTACCACGGAACTTCTACAACTCATAAACACTTTCAGTAATGTATTAGGATATAAGATTAACTCAAAATAATCAGTAGCCCTCCTTTACACAGATGATAAATGGGCTGAGAAAGAGGTCAGAGAAACATCATCCTTCACAATAGCCACAAATAACATAAAATATCTCAGAGTAACTCTAACCAAACAAGCAGAAGATTTGTATGACAAGAACTTCAAATCTTTAAGGAAAGAAATTGAAGAAGACGCCAGAAAGTGGAACAATCTCACATGCTCTTGAGAATGTAGAATTAACATAGTAAAAATGACAATCTTAACAAAAGCAGTCTACAAATTCAATGAAATGCCCATCACAATCCCAGCAAAATTCTTCACAGACCTTGAAAGACCGGTATTCAACTTCATATGGAAAAGCAAAAAACCCAGGATAGCCAAAACAATCTTGTCCAATAAAGAACTTCTGGAGGAATCACAATCCCTTACTTTAAACTCTACTACAAAGCTACAGTACTGAAAACAGCCTGGTATTGGCATAAAAACAGACAGTAGGACCAATGGAACCAAATCGAAGACCTGTATATTAATCCACACAACTTCAAATACCTGATTTTGTAAAAAAAAAAAATAAAATAAAATAAATAAAGCATATTTAACAAATGGTGCTGACATATCTGGATAACAACAGATAGATGAATGAAAATAGATACATATCTATACATACATATCTATAACCATGCACAAAACTTAAGTCCAAACGTATCAAAGACCTCAACATAAAGCCAGCCACATTGAACGTTATAGAAGAGAAAGTGGTAAGTACACTTAAAAGCATTGGCACGGGAGACCATTTTCTAAATATAACCCCAGCAGCACAGACATTGAGAGAAACAATTAAAAAATGTGATCTCCTGAAACTGAAAAGCTTCTGTAAAGCAAAGGACATGGTCAACAAGACAAAATGATAGCCTACAAAATGGGAAAAGATCTTCACTAACCACACATCAGACAGAGGTTTGATCTCCAAAATATACAAAGAACTCAAGAAATTGGTCATCAAAAGACCAAATAATCCAATAAAAAAAGTGGAGTACAGACATAAACAGAGAACTCTCAACAGAAGAATCTAAAATGGCTGAAAGACATTTAAGGAAATGTTCAACAGCCTTAGTCATCAGAGAAATGCAAATCAAAACAACTCTGAGATTCCATCTTACACATGTAAGAATGACCAAGATCAAAAACACTGATGACAACTTATGCTGGTTGGAGTGCAAACTGGTACAGCTCCTTTGGAAACCAGTATAGCAATTTCTCAGAAAATTAGGAAACAACCTTCTTCAAGACCCAGCAATACCACTTTTGGATATATATCCAAAAGATGTGCAATCGTGCCACAAGGGCAGGTGCTGAACTATGTTCATAGCAGCACTGTTTGCCATATCCAGGTATTGGAAACTACCTAAATTCCCCTCAACAGAAGAATTGATAAGGAAAATGTGATACATTTACACAATGGAATACTACACAGCAGAACAAAATAATGACATCTTGAAATTTCCAGGCAAATGGATTTAACCCCTAAGAACACATAACTTTGCAGTGCCTGGTGCCCAAACAACAGCCTTGCGTACCAATATGCCAAACACAATTTTTATCTGAGCTCAAGTATTTTCTTCAGAATTAATGGAAGTAGGAAACTGATTTATGTTAAAGGGTGGAACATCTATCCATACAGACAGTAACCAGGGTGCAAAATTAAGGATGAGCTTGGATTTCTTAAGGAAAATGACTTTTGTAGGAATAAACTATAAATTACAACTGTGAGGGAGTTTATTAAACTCCAAATCTGGTCTATGTAATGATTTTTTTAAAGTCTTAGGACTTTCAGCATATTTGATGAAGGCCTATAGCCTACCTTCAGGTAGACATGTCTACTGAGCATGTGAGATGAAGTAACCATAGGTTACCATTACAAGGAGCAATGACCCTGTGAAATGATGCTGCACATCCTTTCTCCTGCCAATAGCAAGTGACACTTCTACTGTCAAAGGAAGTGATGCCTATTAGACCATGCTTGTCAATTGCCCAGTGATTCTCCATTTCTTCTATGTTTGTATGTGTATTTTGTACACTGAATGAGCTCACCAGTGGCTCATAGGTAGAATGAGCTCAAGATGTGACTTATGTTAAGTTTTATGTGCATGTTTTATTAGAATACCAAGGCTATGATTCAATCTCAATTCAGCTGCTGCCAACACTTCAGGTATGACTCAAGGGGACTTCCCTGTTTGGAAAGGTGTGTGGTTAAAAGTAGGTTGTGGTTGTTATAAAAATATCATGGGGAATCAAGGAGATTTTTAGATTTGTGTCATTGAAATAGTGGATGATTTCTTCCCAACATTTTTTATCAAGGGTGAGTAACTTTGCTAATAATAGAACTTCAGTTGTAGTTATCATGATAAAACAATTTGAGGTTAAAAAATATGTAAGTCTAAATTCTAAGCAAATAGCTTGCACACATTTTTGAAATTAAATACAAAGCCATATAGCATATACTATTTTAAATCTTGGGTCCCCATACTTTGATTCTATCAATAAGCAGCTTATTATGCACTTGCATTGTCTTCTGGGAAGATATTCCTGAGGGGAAACTTAAAACCTTACTCATCGGGGCTCTGAATTATCTGTAAAATCAATGGATACAGCATGGTCAATTTTGAGCAACAACATCAAAGTAAGTCTTTATCTCCCACCTCATACTTTCGAAGCTGGCACCTGTTTGCACTCATTAGAAGATCCATGGAGTTAGAGATGGTATATCTTGCTCATCAAAGGGCAATTTCCACATATTACATCATCTAATCCTTTCAACTACTCTGTAAACGCATACTAATCTTATTCCTATTCTATAAACAGAGAAACTTTTCAATATCATGTCGAAGATATCACAGGAGGAAAATAAGCAAGTCTGAACTTTAAGGCAATCATACTATGTCATTTCCACTCTTACCACTGCTTTCAATTGGATAAAACAGAAGGGGAAAGTTGCCTAATTTAAATCACTATACACAGAGTAAGTAAACCTAGATATTTAAGACTTTCCATAAATTAAAACGGACAAGAAAGAGAATTTTGGAATTTAGCAACATTCTCACCAGAAGTCTCTCCAGTGTTCTGACACCACCCTCTGTCCTGACCACAAACCAGTTATTTAATTCCCTATCACTTTGCATCACATTGAATAATTCTTTTTGATTATATTTTTATTTTTTGAAATTTTAATATAATTAGATCATTTCTCTCACCCTTCCCTTTCCTCTCACCAATGTTCCACTTTGTTCTCTTTCAAATTTATGTGCTTTTTTCTTTAGTTGCCATTAAATATAGTACTGACCCCAGGAAGCAGAGGACAACAATTACTAAACGTGCATTCATGGCAGCAGTAGACAAGAGTCTTCACGCCCTACCGTGAGTAATCTAATCATAACTCTACAGAAGGCATATTTCTGCCCCATCTGAAATTTAGTGGTATGTGGAATTGGAATTTTATTCCAAGGTCTATATGACTTCATATTTCAGATTCCTTTGTGTATTTGTGCTTCAAGTCTCACCATCACATCCTAACAAAATGAATTTATACTCGTGTATGAATTTGAGGAAATCCCTTTCTAGTCCCCAAGTCTAAGGTTGGTTATTTATTCACAGGATGATAACAATAATCACAATATCAATATTTTTATTATCTAGCTCACTATTCTTTCTAAAATATTATTTTAAAATGTAGGCAAACCCACCAGATTAGTCACTTTTAAAGTTCATAGCGTTCACTGGCTCTACTATCTATCATTTCACATGTTCTAGAAAATAAAACAAATACAAATTGCAAAGCCCAAAACTTAAATTAAACCTACAATTAAAATAGATTTTTCTATTGATTGTTTCATTGCAGAACTATGGGTAAATGTCACCAGACGTTGGACTGTTTTTCAGGCACCACCTGCTTTGTAGTCAGTTTAGACTGCAGTAGTAAAAATACTGCATGCCTAAGTTCAGACTGCTGTGGTAAAAATACTGTACACTAAATAAAACTAAATACTGGTATTGGTCTTCTGGGGTCTGGAAAGGCCAGGATCTGGGTGATGATGAGTTTGGATCTTGGTGAGGGCAGGTCACCAAAGCAGAAAAGAAGCCACTATGCCTCATTCTCTTTTAATAAAGTCATAAAACTCATCATGGAGGCCCCACAATTGCTACCAATCACCTTCATTGGGTCCTTTACCTCAGTTCATACTGGATTTGTGGGTAGGTATAGAGACACTCTTTTATTGCTATTCCCTGGCAGCTTTTGGAATCCTAAGCTTCTAGCAGCAGCCAGTGGCAGCTGAAGACAACTGTGAGCAACAGAAGGTCGGGCCTTCTAGAGTGGCAGCTCATATGCCTGCCTTGCATACTGGGACTAGTATTATAGTAGGGGTTCTAGAAAGTCAATATTCTCTAGCCCTGATAGCAGCTAGTGTAACAGTCCTTAGGCCTGAGGTATCTGAAATCCTTGGCGCCCGTTTTTTTCCCCAAATGTTTACTTCTATAACTTTGTAATTATGTGTATGGATGTGTATTTGTGGGTGGGTGAGTGCAGAACCTAAGAGGCAATCAGATCTAGGAGCTAGAATTACAGGTAATTGTGAACCATCTGATGCGGATGTTGGGATCTAAGCTCAAGCCCTCTACACAAATATTATCTGCTGAGCCATCTCTTCAGCTCCAAACCCTTGGCTCTTAAGGTCTGACCAGTCTCTAGAACCCTGTCAGTGACCAATGTTTATAGTTTCTTTTTTTCTGGCTCTTTATGCCTATCTATCCTTCCTCAGTTTCAGCCCTTTATCCTTGTTCTTCTCTTTACTTCTACCACTCTTAATTGTTTTGCTTTGGGATTCTTCACATTCCTCTTACTGCTATTGCTACTGTCACAGTTGGCACCACTGGGCGGAATTCTCCCACTTTTGTTGTCGTTCAGTTCTCACCATTACCACCACTGCCCTCAGTGCTGATCCAGTTATTGTTCTGGATACTATCACTTATTCAGTTATGCACTAAGTTCCCTTTACTAAACACAGGTCAAAAGCATGCATGAAAGACAGCTTGAGAGAAGCCTTTCTGTTGGGCCTAATGACACCGTCCCCTTTTATACTGCTGAAAACATTCCTTCAGTTGGGCTACTAGAGGAAGTTCCTCTCCTCTGGCTTTGGAGGAAATAGTTACAGGGTTATCTAGATTTCATGAAGATTTGTGGTGCTATAAAGACTAGCACACGCTGTTTGAAACAGCTGTAATGGGCAGCAGTTCATATGTCAACAAAATAATTTGGCAGCAAGAAGCTATAGTTGTTATGTAGCTTCCTCAAGGCATCCAAAGAATTGACAGCAGCCAGTGCCAGCATACTGACAGTATAGCTGCTAGGTTAATAGTCTTCTACTCAAGGCAGGCAAGAGCTGTCAACTAGGGAGTCAATGGTCCAATCTACCAACATCTTAGCCTATCCAATCTTTTACAGGATAAGCCAGCTTCAGAATAATAGTAAATCAACAATACTTCACTCCTGCCCAGCTCCCCAGAAAGATGGATTCTCTGAATTTATCTCCTGCTAATCTCAACCTGATTATAGATTAAATGCCTACCTCCTAATATTATCACATTTGGAGTTTATGGTTTCAATATGTACACTTTGAGAACAAACACAGTCTTTTACTATGCTCTGAGTAAAAGCCTAATGTTCCTATTAATGACCTTGTACTCTGAGATTTGTTACAAAGCACTGTGAGATGGTCTTTTGTGTTGTTTTCAGCACCTCTCCACATATAATAAGTTATTTGTCACAACAAATAATTAATTAATTTATTTAGACAGAAAAGGGAGAGCTGATACGGGATTTCCCTCTGTGAGCTGTGAATATGTTTTATTACCATTGATTAATGAATAAAGCTGTTTTACTCAATAGTTTAGCAGAGCAAAGTCAGGCAGAAAATCTAAAGAGAGATATAGAGAGAAAGTAGGTGGAGTCAGGGAGATGCATTGTAGCTGCCAAAGGAGAAAGAGGCCATGTAGCCGCCTAAGAATCAACAGGTAACAAATCATGAGCATCGTGGTAAAATATTAATTAAGAAAAATTGGTTAATTTAAGATGTAAGCGCTAACTAGAATGACACCTACACTAATAGGCCAAACAGTGTTATAGTTTCCATGTGATTTGGGTCTGAGTGATCAGGAAACAAACCAGCAGTCTCAGCCTACACAGGAAAGCTTAACAGTTCTCAGTCACTTTCCTAACTGAGGAAAGACAAGTTTTTCCACTCCTTGACTAAGGTTGAACTAGATGTCTTTCTATGTCCCCATATTCAACTGTCCTTAGTCTACTTCAAGATTTTAGATATAAAATATAAAACCTTAGAAAGACTGAGTTTCTTCTGCTAATCTACGTCCTGAGATTGACTGAAGATTTTTTATCACATTAAGAATTCTGAACACAGAAAATGGGAAGGAATTTAAGAACAAAAGCTCATTCATACATGTCTCCTGTCTTCATCCTAGGGGTGAGAGAGCTCTGCTATGAAAGTGACCTTAACAGGAGTTCATGGGCTTGCTCTGCAGTGGAGAGCAAATTGAAAAGGGGAACTCAACAGGCTGTTTTTGTTTAACAGCTTGGCTATGCAGAATTCATGTAGAAATCAATGATAGGCTAGTATGCCTAGTTTGTCTCAATGGCATAAAATCTCAAAAGGCAAAATGAGACAAAAAAAAAAGGACAATTAATTTCTAAGGTAAAAGACTAGGTTGAGAAGAAAAACAGGGAGAAAAAAAATCCTCCTGAGGTGCTGATGCTGAGTAAATGGGAGATCTACTGTTTTAAAACCAAAAAGACACAGGCAGGAGGAAAAGAGAGAAAAATTTATTATCGAGACCAGTTTATAGCCCCATGTGATGCTGAATCCCTGCCATAGGAAGAAGGCAAAATTCTAGTGAGATAATAGGAAAAGAGATCAGGCCATATTTTTGTAAACTTCTTACCTCAAGAGCTTTCCCAATGTAATGTGGAAAGGAGGGGACAGCACATGAGAAGGGAATGAGATAGTACACAGGAATTCCATCATGAAAACCTGCAGCATCTCTATATATTTATCTGATATTCAGAGACTATACAAATCCTAGGGATCCCCAGGGAGTAAAGGCCATGGGGCATAGGAAGGAGAAAAAATAGGATGAGGCATTTTATGGCTTATAAAAGAAATAATCTGAGAATTTACCAGTGCCATTGTTACTACATATTTCTAAGATTTAGACTAGGTTTAAAAAAGAAATATAAAAAAAAGTCCTAGGACTGAGAAAATGGATCCTTAGGCAATATGCTTGCTATAAATACATGATGAGATGAGCCTGGGTCCTCAGAACACACAGGAAAGCCAGAAGAGGTAGTGTGCATCTATAAGCCCAGTGCTTTTCTCATGAGATGGGTGGTAAGGTCCACCACATCAAAGGTTGTGGATAAGACAGCCTGTGCACCCTGCTACAAACAATGAAAGAGAAGCCGTTTTCCCAATGGGGTAGAAGGCTAGAAGCCACATCTCAGGTTGTCTTCTTCCTTCCACACCCATGACATGACAAGTGCATACCACTACACACACACATACACATGCATGCATGTACATTTCTAACACCTAGTTCTAACCTTATCTCATATCCTAAATGACAGAATTATGACAATAACTCTTTAATAATTCCCTCCAGTATTTGCCAAATTGAGGGTTTCTGGATATATTAGACCTGACAAGGTTATTTATTATATATTTTGACTCACATAATTATAGAAGCTGAGAGGTTCCACAATATGCCTTATGGAAATGAGGATTTGGAGAGTGGGATGATATTGGTGTCAATCTTACACCCCAAAGGTTTGAAATCCAGCAGCCCTTCTATCCAAGTGCTGGAGAAAATATTCATCCCAGTTCAAGGAAAGCAGAGAATTCACCATTTTGTGGTCTATTTAGATCTGGACTGAACTGACCCATGCTCACTCTTACATACTGGACCTCACAAAAGCTTATGTGTTAGACAGGTCATTTTTACATTCTCAGGTAAAATTTCCTGTAGTGGTGAAGCTCTTGGCAAGTCATTGGTATTAGATGAAGCCATGAGGATGGGCTCCCATAATGGTACTACTGCCCTTAGGAAGAAGGAAAGCTGAACTGCCACATTTGGTCCATCTCAGCACATAATGTCTCACAGTATGTCACGATGCACAAAGAGGCCCGCACTAGAGGCTGGCATCGAGTTCTTCTAAATAAAACTCTATTCTTTATACAGGACTCTGGGTTGAGAATATTGTTGTAGAAACAGGGAAGAGAATAAGGCATAGCCCAAAAAGGTCAAACTGAAGACCTTTCCTGTCTCTCTTTTAAGACATCTCTCCCTGAGCCATTATTAGGTGCTCCATGTACACGAGATCTTCCCTCAACCTGTCACAGAGCAGACACGGGACCTTCTCTTCCATTTCACTTGTCTGTATCTAGTGGATCTCATACTTCCCCATTTATTTTTAAATCAGCAATGTAAAAATCACTCAGTGTAAATATACACTGAGTGAGATGTTGGAAGCAATGAATTTATTGACATTGTATATGTTCAAAAATGTTGCACACTCAGACTTGATTTGGAGTTTGACTGAGACTGTTCTTTTCCTCAAGACTATGACACAGCACACATGTGGAGGTCACTGGGCAATCTCAGCTGTCGGTCCAGCTTCTTTGAGACAGGTTCTCTCATCGCTCATCACTCTCTACCTGTACTCAAACTTTCTAAGATTCCTATTTCTCCCAGATTCCCTCAGGAGCACAGAGATTGGAGACATCTGCAATACTGTGTGCAGGGTGTCCATGTATCCTGAGGACCTTCACTTTAGCTACTGATCCATCACCTCAGCTCGCAGAATCCTTCTTATTCATTCCACTAGGAATGGGGCAGGTACTTTTGATGTAAAAATTTATATCCTATAATTAAATGAAAACAATTCCTGATGGGGTATTAATTAGGAAGTGTTTTTAAATATAAATTCCAGTTGCTATCTTTTAACAACTAAACACATAATTAACCCCACATCTGTCCCATTTTTGAGACCCTATAGATCAGTTCCCATGATTCATTTAGTTAGGATCAAGGGGTGGGTATGTGAGTGTGAGAAGGGGATTAGTGGAGCATCTTAGAGCCTGCCAGCTATAACTTTCCTAGAAATGAGCAACCACTCTATTTTTTCCTCATTTGGTTTCAACAAAAGCAATGCGGCAATACCTGGCAGGCTGTGGGCTTGTGCATATGATGTAGAGAATTTTCTAGATGGCTTCTGAGAAGGAGTTTTGTTGAGGAAAATACTTGATTTTTCTCTTCTATATGTGAGTCTAGGATTCCTTTTTTGACAAGAAATAAAAACCCCAATACTCATGTTCCTATAAAAATAACAGTCTATAGACACAGCAATGCTATGGAAAATACTTTATAAAAGCTACAAGGATAGCCTTAAACACACAGGGGATTTGTAAGAAAAACTAGTAATAGGAAATTTAGCCTAAAGTTGGAATAATCATTTAATTAATTTGAACAAAATATTGATTCTCTTCATACTAAGGTATATAAGGATAAAAGATTACCTCTGCAAAGCAATACAAATCGATGAACAAAAGTTTAACTTCACTTTCCCAATAGACATTCATTTTAAATGTGAAAATCAGTTACTTATTTCTTCAAGAAAAAACTCCCAGAGTGTTGGAAGAGAAGTACTCGAGACAGTTTCTATGACTCTATCACTTCCAATAAGGAGGAAAAAAAAAACTGGGGAATTATTCTCTACTTAACACAATCTAGTTAGTTAATTGGGTTTTTCTCACTTTTGAATTGATTGCACCAACACCAGCACAGCTAACTTTCTTTGCCGTGTTTTCCATGTGACAGACTAATTACTTCAATCTCCCAACTCTGAACATGATGTATTTGGAGGCCGTGGATTCAAATGGATAATTGAACAGCTGTTCTCACCACCAGTTCTCTCTGTGTGTTTCATAAACCTGTTGTATCTCAGATTAATCTTCTCAAAAAATATTGCAAGTTGGCATTGATTGTTAGGTACAATAAATGAGCAATTTGGAGCGGAGTCAGAGGTGAGCAAATATGACATTTTCTCCAAATGACTTAGAAATTGGTGGGGCATTTGTGGCACACCTTCAACACCCACAGCCAAGATTCTATGGTCAACTCAAATCTGAACAGACTGGCCAGTCCCAGAAACAGTTATATAGTACAAAGGATATTGACCAAGCAATTGAACATTCCTTATGTTTTCATAAAATGTCTTATTATTTATTAGTGTATTTTCAAAACAATATGTAGATTCACCTAAAAATATTTACATTGCATGTTTAAAGGAGGAGATCCTTTTCAGACACCTATTATATGTCTACAACCACAGTAGTATAATGGTAAGGAAAGGAATGTCATAAATCTCAGTCCAAAAATCCACTGGTAAAGCATAACAAGACAATTAACAAGAATGTAAACTAATATATATATATATATATATATATATATATATATATATATATATTCAATACATTTTGTATTAAAGATAGTACCTGGAAAGCAGTAACTGGCATCCAAAAGACAGGCAATAGATAGATCAGGTACTCAATAAATGAATAAATAATAATTCTATAAATGAATGAGATACATGGTACAGAATGCTACTGAAAACTGGAGATAAATAAACCTATGATTTTGTGAGATGAAACTAATTATATAAGATAAGGACTTATCCAAGTCTTTGAAAAGTTAGGGACATTTTAGCTCTAAACAAAGAAAACAAAAATGACATTAGCTGAGGTGTCTTCTTAAGACTATGCCATTCCTTGCCTTTCCCAAAGAATCATTAAATGTGGGCCTTCTACTATTTTGTGAGTTTATCATCTCATTGACACATAGAGATGAGCTTGAATAGTGTTTAAAAGCAAGGAACCGGGAGTCAATCACTTGGGTTTGGTTGAAATTTTGTTCTGTGGCCACAACCTTTGTATTTAATTTTTCTACATTAATTTTGCCATCCACATCTACTTGCTCAAAATAATACACAGAGTTGTTAAATGTGTATAATTTTATAAGAAAACATTATTTTTTTTTAAGTTCAAGGCCAGCCTCATCTAGAAGAGCTAGTTCCAGGACAGAAACCAAAAGTTACGAAGAAAACATTATTTAAAGAATTATGCCTTGAAATATGATAGATGCTTTTCATTATGAAACAAAATCTTTTCCTTATGGTAACCCTTGCTTTAAGGAACACTAGGCCCTAGTGAAACTGAAGAATGTGTGTTTCTGGATCATAGGGGCCACTGTCTTTGAACATCCCCCACTTACTCCCTTTAGATTAGCATATTTACTGCATATGTCCTATTTCTGTGTCGACAATATTTTTTTAAATGTGTCATTTCAGATAACTTGTTTCTTCTTATTTGTTTATTTGTTTATGGAAAGGTTTCTTTGTGTAGCCCTGGCTATCTTGGAACTCTCAGAGATCCATATGCCACTGCCTCTCAAGTGTTGGAAGTAAAGGCGTGTGCCACCCACTGCCTAGCTGATAACTTTCTTATCACTAGGCTTTTTAAAATTAAAGACACTCAACTATTATCACAACTTATGAATGGCTTAGATAATGAGATTCTAGACCTTAGACACATACTGGAAGACAGGATATTAGAAGGGTTTGTGGATAAGGAAAGCAGACTTTGCAGGTAAAGGGATATAAATAATTTTTAGCTGGAAAATAAAATGAAGTTATTTGAAATAAGTCTGAATGTATACAGGTTTTCACAAAGAGAGATCAGGACTGGTTCCCATTGTAATATACATCTGAGGGGAGACAATTGCCATTTAAGACAAACAGATGATGACTTGTAGACAATACTAGACATTCTGCAGAACTGTCCAGTTGCATTCTCAGCTAACAACAAGAACAGTGACTAGCGGCACGGGCCATCCTTGCAGTCCAGCTCTGGAAAGCATTTTTATGGCTAGCGTCTGACTAATCCTACAGGAAAACATCTAAGCAAAAATGGACTAGCTAGACCTCCAAATTCCTGACTCAAAAAACATGGAAAAAAATACAGTGGTGGTTTTAAACCACTTGATTTTAGGTAATTTTAAACAAAGTGGTTCCATATGGAACAATAAACAAAGAAAAAGACTTTAGATAAGTGAAGTAGAATAAGAATGAATTTATTGGAAGAATAAACACTGCTTGTGGTGTCAAACAGGCAGAAGCTATAGCATCCTAAAACTCAGATATCAGAGAGTACTTAATTGCATCTTTTTAGTTCTTCAACAGGAGAAAATGAATCAAAGAAAGAAAAAAAGTGAAAATACCTCTACTCTTTATCTTGCTGAATTTCAGGTTTTAAGCTTCCAGTCTTTCCACCACGGTCACGAACTTGAGCAACAATAAAATAGTGTGTCACGGCTAATCATCCCAAAGTCTCTGTGGTCCTTATAATGCTACATAACAAACCATCATGAAACCTCAGCTGCACCAAACAATCAACGTCCACGAAGTTACAGTTCTCTCAGGGTCATTTGGGAAGCATGGCTAACTTTAGCTAAAATTGCTTGTCTATCTAGGGAGGGGCTGAGAGCTGTATGATCTACAATAACCAATGCCAAATGTCAGTGCTATATCTATTTTTCCTCTTCTCACTAGCTAGCTTCTAGCTGGATCCATCAAGTTGCTTTAGCCATACTCATGCAGTCAACTCAGACACAAGAGAAAAGGCAGAAATCTTGAGGATCTTGAGGCTGAGGCTCAAAACTAGAATCTCTCTATGCCTACTACATCCTGAAAATCAAACTCACAATCAAGCAATGAGGAAAATTCTATTCCATTCCTTCTGTGAGGGTAACTACTGATTCACATAGTAATGACCATGAACAAATGAGAGTTTAAAAGGCTGAGGTCATCAGGAACTTCCCTCCCTCCCTCACCCAGTATGCGTAGAGTGGTGGTGGGAACAGACAAAGGTAGCCTAATTTTTAAAATGAGATTGAAACGAATACCAGGAAACCAATTATAAAAAATAAAGCCAACATACACAAAACTCATGCATATGTGAGTATAGAAAGGTATACTTAATGAGGGGTCTAGAGCTTTCGTGAAATGACTGGATCAGTTCTGAACTTAGGTAATTGCAATGACTCAGTGCTCAAAAGTGATGAAAGCAAAATCATGGCCTTGCTTGCTTAGAGAAAAGAATAGCCATAGATGGTTTCCACTTAACACTTAACTAACCAATTTCATGAGTGTATATGTTTTATTAATTTTGGGGGGAATTTGATATGATTATTTTGAAAATATTCACCACCCACTCCTTCCCTTAACTTCTCATAGATTTACCCCCCACCCTACTCCCTCAAAAATCATGTGTTCTTTAAAAAAAAAAAAGCCCATAGAATTTTGTGCTACCCTTAAAAACTCATGAGTATGGGGTCATCTACTGGAGTGTGGTCAACCTAACACAGGTCCATTAAGAGGTAAGGGTTCATGAATCCTCCCATCTCCTTGCTAGAATTTTGACTGGATTGATATTATGTAGATCCTATGCAGGCAACCACAGTTGCTGTGGGCTCACCAGTGCAGGAGTCCTATCTGTGCAAAAGGCACTGTTCTGTTCCAGGCCTCCTAACCTCTGGCTTTTACAATATTTCTGTCACCCTCTACCTCCTAGTTTTTAAGAGCATCAGCCACACTGGTTAAAGTAACTTATATTGATGATCCATGCTCTAAATAACTGGAAGAAACACAGGATTCATGTATCTTCTAGGCCTTCTACAGGCCTATGTTCATAAGCCACCACAAGCACCGTGTCTCAAGAGAAGGAAACAAGATGGAGTCCTATATTCCTTGAGGTGGAGGTTGTAGAGCCTCTGGGGCAAGAGAATGGTGAAACTTCCTAAGAGGAATAGATGACTTCCTAAGAGGAATAGATGCTACATATCATCTACAGTGGTTTGAATGAGAATGGATCCAAGAGGTTTATGTAGTTGAATACTTGGTCCACTGTTGAAACTATTTGGGAAAGGTTGGGAAATGTAGCTTTGTGTAAGATGTGAGTTACTAGAGGCAGGCTTTGAAGATTGAAAAGACTTATTGCCAGTGTGTCACTCTTTGCCTGCTACTTGTGGATCAAGATGCAAACTCTCAGCTGTTCCTGCTACCATGTCTTTACTCTGTACTCATGGATTCTAATCCTCTGAAACTATAAGCCCCAAACCAAGCACTTTATAAGTTGCCTCTGTTATTGTGTCTTATTACAGCAATAGGAAAGTAGCTAAGACAGCACGGTCACTACTACTCTGGCAAAAGAATCAGAATACTTGTTTAAGTCCCACTTTATCCCTCAGTGACATTAAGCATCTTTAACCTTGTTAGGAGACCCAATAGCCCTAAAGGCACAACAGTGGTATGCATACATTAGTTGTAACTAAAAGTTCCCCATTTGAACTTAAGGCCTACTCAACAAGAGGGAAATCATGAAGCCATGCCTGGTACAAGTCAATTACCTGGAGTCAGTGAAGTCATGGATCTTGGAGGATATTCTACTGGTGTAATTAGCGGCAGTGAGAGTGAACTACACCATATCACAAATGCATGTAGTAGATCTAGGTCTATTGTAAAAGTTGGGAGAGCAGGAGGTCATGGAGGCCTGCCTCAGAAGGAGAAGTGATGGGGAAAAGGGAGGGGGAATGGAGAGAGCTTGCTTTTAAAGGGGGTTTAGTGCATGTGCACAGAGACGATGCAATCACGTAGCACATTCTCACAGACTACCTGCTAGTGACACAGCCGTAGGACCTTGGGATGGCCAGGTATCTGCCTAAAAGCTGACAGTGCATATGCACAGGGGCGGGGCTCTTGGTGCTTACACCTGAGGGCAGGGAGCTGGGGGAAGGCTAGCATTATGCCTGAAATGCACAAGCACATGAGCATAGGGAGTGGTTGGTGACAATCCCGCCAGGTCCCCAAGGGCAGGCCAGCACAATGCCTGAATGCTAACATCTACAACTGCCACTTTACTAAACAAGCACATTCCTAACTACATTCTAAACATTTGTCTTTATACCCATAGATGAGCATAATCCCCATCCTTCATCAAAGAATGTCTCTTTGCAACAGAGACCCAAACTATACCCAATCAAATGCAGGGAGCAAGGGATTATGTGGCGTCCAGTCCCAACTCACACATCTACAGCACAAAACACCTAAGACTCTGGGATCATTGCAGAAGAGGGGTGGAAATATACTAGGAGCCATGGAAACAAGATGATTGTTGTGAGATTGTGTCTGCTGGAAATGTCAGAGAAGCTACACTCAAGAAGTCTCATCGACATGACTGCCTAAACAAGCCCCTAAATAACAGCAATACCAATGGATAACAGGGAAGGACAAAATCTCATGGGGCCTCAAACCCATCCTAAAAACTATAGGCAATGAGGGAATGCTGAGAGTATGAGAAATGGTCTTCCTTAGATGATAGAACCCAGTTGGTTGTCCAATATCAAGTGATAAGACCTGAGGTCATATACATATAGATAACATTATACAGATTGTACATATTTATGAGTGTGTGTATGTACTTATAAAACAACAATGAAAAAAAGAGGCCATGGAGCATAGGTCTTTTATATTAAGATTAAATCATTATTTAAATTTTAAAGTTCTCAAATATGACTGACAAAAAGATTAAATTAAAAAGAAAGCAAAAAAATCTGGCTTGAATCTCTCTGGGAAGGGAGAATAGAATAGGATTTGTGGGTGGGCTGGGGTGGGTAGGGATAGAAACTGAAGGGATCAAGTGTATGTGGAGGACTGAAGGAGAAAGTACTGGGAGGGGTGACTGGAATTGGGGGAAATTTGGGGGGGTGAGGTAGAAACCTAACACAGTGGAAACTCCCAGGAATCTATTAGGGTGACCCTAGCAAAGACTCCAAGTAATGGGGGATACAGACAGAACCTGAGCCCACCATCTTCTGTAACCAAGCAAGGCTTCCATGGAGGAACTGGGACACCAATTCACCCACAGAACTTTCAACCCATGATTTTCTATGCCTTCAAGATATGCTGGGCCGGGCAGTTGTGGCGCATGCCTTTAATCCCAGCACTCGGGAGGCAGAGGAAGGTGAATCTCTGTGAGTTCGAGGCCAGTCTGGTCTACAAGAGCTAGCTCTGGGACAGGCTCTAAAGCTACGGTGAAACCTTCCTCAAAAAAAAAAAAAAAAAAAAATGCTGGCTTAAAGGTGGTACAGAGATTGTGGGGGTGGCCAGCCAATGACTGGTCCATCTTGAGACCCATAATTCCTCGAAGGAGGTCAAACCTAACACTGCCTAGATGGCCAGGAATCAGAGACAAGAAAGACTAGAGACCAATCAGGCCTGCCTGTCCTCTTACGCCCCCCCCCCCCCACACACACACAAAAGGCAATGAAATAATTCTTAATGATACTCTGCTATACTCAGAGGCCAGAACCTAACATAATTACCATCAGAGAGGTTTCAACCAGAAACTGATGGGAACAGATGCAGAGACACACAGCCAGATATTAAGTAAAGTTCAGGGACTCCTGCTGAAAAGGGGATGAAGAATTATAGGAAGCAGAGGGGTCAAGAACACCACAAGAAAATCCACAGAATCAACTAACCAGGGCTTATAGAAGCTCACAGAGACTAAACTGGAAATCAGGGAATCTGCATGGGTCTGACCTAGGTTTTTCACATATATGTAGTGGTTGTGTAGCTTGGTGTTCTTGTGAGGTTCCTCACAGTGGGAGCAGGGACTGTCTCTGACTCTTTTGCCTGCTTTTGGGACTCTTTCCCTTCTATTGGCTTTCCTTTTCCAGCCACAATATGAGGGTTTTGCCTTGTCTTACTGGGCCTTGTTTTGTTCTCTTTGGCTGTTTCTCAGAGGCCAGCTCTTTTCTGGAGAGGAAATGGAGAAAGAGTGCATCTGGGCAAGAAGAGAGATGAGGGAAAAGCTGGGTAGAGTGGACGGAGGGGACACCATGGTTGGGATGTATTGTCTGAGAAGAATCTATTTCAATTAAAAAAAAACTCAAATTGTTATTCCATGTTGATACATTCATTTCTTTCAAAAAAATTTTAAACTTCACTCATAAAAAAGGACTATGAGAACCCTTAAAATCAATAGGACAGGAATGTTATCAGTGCGTTCATCTGCTGTTTTAAAATCTGTAGTTTCATACACACTAAAGAATCCTATGAGATACAGGGTGGTTTTCTATTGTTCTATTTTTCTGAAAATAGACAATGTGTCAAATTCAGGGCAATGAAAAACAAAGTGAACCAGGTATTTGCTGAATCCAAGTTCTGACAGACACTGTAATGAGCATTCTTCTAGGCTGTACTTATCAATGGACCTGAGATAGAAGCACGCTCTGACCATTTCCTTTGTTATTCACGTCTGAGTTATAATTTCCCCACCCCCATAAAATAAAGCCCTGAGCTTATTCTACAGAAATAACAAAATGGTATCTACAACACTAAAGTGTGAAAAGCAGAAATTCTTCAGTGAATTGAGAGACCATTCCTACCGAACAATTCTTTAGAGTTTGAATTATTTAAATGAATATTTTATTAAAATTATATGAATATAATAATTTGAGTATAAATTTAAATATAAAAGTGACTGACACATTTTCAAAATCTAGTACAATAAATATTAATAATATATTAGATTATTTTTTTCTGTTTTGGAATTTTTTCACTTTTTATTATTATTTTTATAAAAGAAAACAAACCATCTTTTATTTTACATACCAATCCCAGTTCCCACTCCCTCTCCTCCTCCTTCCTTCCACCTATCCACCCAGCCCACCTTCCATCCAATTCCTCAGAGAATATATTTTTTTGGAGAAGCTCCAAGGCCCTCCCTAATATATCTAGGCTGAGCAAGGTATCTATCCAAAGAGAACAGGTTCCAAAAAAGCCAGTACAAGCAGTAGGAATAAATCCTGGTACCACTGCCAGTGGCCCTGCAGTCTGCCCCAGCCATACAACTGTCACCCACATTCAGAGGGAGTAGTTTGGACCTATGCTGTTTCCTTCTCTATCTGGCTGGAGTTGGTGAGTTTCCATTAGCTCAGGAAAACTGTTTCAGTGGATGTTCCCTATCATGGTCTTGACCTCTTTGCTCATATTTTCACTCCTCCCTCTCTTCAACTGGACTCCAGCCCAGTGCTCCAATGCAGGTCTCTGCCTCTGTTTCCATCAGTTGCTGGATGAAAGATCTATGGTTATATTTATGATATTCATCAGTCTGACTACAGGGCTAGGCCAGTTCAGGCATCCTCTCCTCTATTGCTTAGGGTCTTAACTGGGGTCATGCTTGTGGATTTCTGGGAATTTCTCTAGTGCCAAGTTTCTTGTTAGCACCATAATGGCTCCCTCAATGAAAATACCTCTTCCTTGCTCTCATCTCTGTCCTTCCTCCATCTTGATTATTCATTCCCTCAAGTTTTCCTCCCCTTCTCCCCTCCTTTTTCCCTTCTCCCCTTCCTACTCCGCCACCCCCATGCTCTCAATTTTGTCAGGCAATCTTGGTAGATCTATGTATGTTTTTCTTCGGGTTTTCTTCTTACTTATCTTCTCTAGGATCATGAACTATAGGTTCAATGTCTTTGCTTTACAGCTAGTATCTACTTTGAGTGAGTACACACCATGTTCATCTTTCTAGGTCTGGGTTACCTCATTCAGGATGGTCTTCTCTAGTTCCATCCATTTGCATGCAAATTTCAAGATGTCATTGTTTTTTTATTGCTGAGTACTCTAATGTGTAAATGGGCCACATTTTCTTTATCCATTCTTCAATTGAGGAACATCTAGGTTGTTTCCAGGTTCTGGCTATTACAAATAATGCTGCTATGAACATAGTTGAACAAATGTCCTTGTAGAATGATTGAGCGTCTTATGGGCATATGTCCAAGAGTAGTATTGCTAGATTCTGAGTTAGGTTGATTTCCAATTTTCTGAGAAACTGTCATACTGATTTCCAAAGTGGTTGTACAGTTTGCATTTCCACTAGCAATGAATGATTGTTCCCCTTACTCCACATCCTCTCCAGCATAAGCTATCACTTAGGCATTCTGACAGGTGTAAGATGGTATCTCAGAGTTGTTTTGATTTGCATTTCCCTAATGGCTAATGATGTTGAACATTCCCTTAAGTGTCTTTCTGCCATTTGAGATTCTTCTGTTGAGAATTCTCTGTTCAGTTCTGTACCCCATTTTTTTTTAAAACAGGTTATTTGGAATTTTAATGTGTAATTTCTTGAGTTATTTATATATTTTGGATATCAGTCCACTGTCTGATGTGTGGTTGGTAAAGATCTTTTCCCATTCAGTACTCTGCTTTTTTTTTGTTTTATTGACTGTGTCTTTTGCCTTACAGCAGGTTCTCAGTTTCAGGAGATCTCATTTATTTATTGTTGCTTTTGGTGTCTGTGCTGCTGGTATTATATGGAAGTGATCTCCTGTGCCCATGAATTGAAGGCTATTTCCAACTTTCTCTTCTATCAGGTTCAGAATGGTCGGATTTATATTGAGGCCTTTAAGCCATTTGGACTTGTGTTTTATGCACGGCGATAGATATGGATCTATTTTCATTCTTCTACATGTTAACATCCAGCTATGCCAGCACCATTTGTTGAAGATAGATTCTTTTTTCCATTGTATGATTTTAGCTTTTTTGTCAAAAATCAGGTGTTCATAGGTGTGTGGATTAATACCTGGTTCTTCGATTTGATTCCATTGATCAACCTCTCTGTTTTTAGGCCAATACCAAGCTGTTATCATTACTGTAGCTCTATAATAGAGCTTGATTTCAGGAATGGTGATTAAAAAAAAAAAAAACTCCAGAAGTTTTTTTTATGGTACAGTATTATTTTGGCTATTCTGATTTTGTTTGTTTGTTTGTTTTGTTTTTCCACATGAAGTTGATTATTGTTCTTTCAAGGTCTGTGAAGAATTGTGTTGGGATTTTGGTGGGGATTGCATTGGATCTATAGATTGCTTTTGGTAGGATTGTCATTTATTATGTTGATCCTACCTATCCAAAGTTCTTGTCAAACAGGTCTTTCACTACTTTGGTTAGTGTTACCCCCAAGATACATTTTTAATGTCTAGTACAATAAATATTACATTAGATGATTATTTTTAAAAAGGTAAATTGGGGACTGAGACTTCAGTCAGCAACAATCATGAATATTTGAATTGCATCTCTAATACCTACATAAAGCAAACAAGGCTAGGTGTAGTGGAACATATTTGCTTTCCCAGCCCTTGGGAGGTAGAAACAGGTGGATTGCTTCTGCTTGCTGAACAGCCATGCCTCACATACTTGGCCAATTGCAGCCAAAAGAGAAAAATACAATTTCAGAAAATGAAAAAGAAATGGAAGACTCCTGAGTACTGACACCCAAAGTTGGTCTCTGACTTGCCTCCACACTTACATGAATGCACATACATGTGAATGAACACACAGAGAATATGACAAATTAGTATGATAAAAAGTAAAGAATATGAAACATTCTTAGGATTTATCTACAATGCAAGTTCAAAATGAACCTACAAAAGTCTTTTAAAATTAGCAAATATCTAACAGTATCTTTAAAAGTAAAGGATTTGACAATAACTTTTATGGTGAGTTTTACTTTGCCTAAGCTGATAAAGACTTATATCAGACAGATAAAATACCACTAGAGAAAGAAAATCAAATTACATGCATTATAAACTTCAGACTTGCAGACGGCAAAATCAAATCTTCCTGTCTACAAAACTTACAGATCATGGAGCTGAATTCAGAATGAGTAAAATTTTGACTTATGTCTCTTCTTTTTAAAATAAAGAAGAGCCAGGAGTTATCCACAAAAAATAATTCCACAAAATATGATTTTTCAGGCTCTGACTGACAAACTCCACACTGATCAAGATCCTCCTGGCAGAGGACCTAAATTATAATGTTCTCCAAGACAATCCTCTCATTTAGACTGCTCTTGATGAGTGCCATTTCAGATGTGAAAGTGAACAAGAAACAGGTGGGGAAGCCTGGTCCTCACAGCTCCACTAACAATGGGAATGCGAAAAAAAAGAGGAGGGCTGTTTCAGTGAGAGCTTGTATCCACGTTCAACTCCAGAATATTAGAAAGGAAAGCCAAACTTGAAAATGAGCGGTACTAATGAGTGACTGCTTACTCTGAATAATTTATTACCCTGTATAATTTGTCCATTTTCATCCTCTCAGATTCCTCTACCACTGATTCATGCATTTGGGAATTTTTTCCCCCTAGCATAGCTGGAAAACATAATTTACTCTTTTTTTAAGCTTATCAGCTTTTTATTCATTTCATATACCAACCACAGATTCCCCTCTCCTCTTGCTTCCTCCCCCATCCTTCTTCAACCCTCCCCACCATCATTCACTCCTCCTCCTTCTCCACTCAGATGGGATAAGGCCTCCCACAGGAATCAAAAAAAGCATGACACATCAGGTTGAGGCAGGACCAATCTCCTCCTTGTTCCAGTATCAAGGCCAGATAAGGTATCCCACCATAGAAAATAGGTTCCAAAGAACCAGCTCATGCTTCAAGGAAAGACCCCAGTACCACAAAAGATCAAGCCACACAACTGTCACTTATATGCAGAGGGCCCAGGTCGGTCCCATACTGGTTCCTCAGCTGTTCATTCAAGAGTCCTCCTGAGCTCCCACAAACTCAGGACAACTGTCTTTGTGGGTCTCCCCATTATGATCTTGAGCCCCCACCTCTCCTCATATAATTCCTCCACCCGCTCCTTAATTGGAATCCCAGAGTTCAGCTCAGCACCCAACCATGGATCTCTGCATCTACCTCCATCAGGCACTGGACAAAGTTGCCATGATGACAATTAGGGTAGTCACCAACCAGACCACAGGGAAAGGAGAGCTCAAGCATTCTCTCCAACACCACCAGGATTCCTAACTGGGGATCATCCCTGTGGACTCCTTGGAGCCCCCAAGCCCATAATGGCCACCTCTATTAAGATATCTCTTTCATTACTTTCCCTCTCCTTTCCTTCACCCAACTCGACCATCCTCATCCCTCATATTCCTTTTCTCACATCCCCTCCACTCTACTCCTCTGACACTCAATTTACCCATCTATCTCCTCTTCCCAGGAAGATCCATGTGTCCTTCTTAGGGCCCTGTTTGTTACGCTGAGGATTATAGCCTGGATATCCTTTACTTTGCATCTAATAACCACTTATAAGTGAGTGAATACCATGTTTGTCTTTCTGGGTTTGGGTTACATCACTCAGGATGATTTTCTCTAGTTTCATCCATCTGCCTGCAAAACTCTTGATATCATTGTGGTTTTTTTTCCACTGAGTAATACTTTATTGTATAGATATATCACATTTTCTTTATCCATTCTTCAATTGAGCGGCATATAGGTTGTTTCCATGTTCTGGTTGTTACAAATAATGTTGCTATGAACATAGTTGAGCAAGTGTCCTTGTGGTATGGTTGAACATCCTTTGAGTATATGCCTGAGGGGTAGCACTGGGTCTTGGGATAGATCCATTCCCAAGTTTCAGAGAAACTAACATACTGATTTCCAAAGTGGCTGCGCAAGTTTGTACTACCACTAGCAGTGGAAGAGTGTTCTGCTTACTCCACTCTCCAAGATAGGCTCTCATTAGCATTATTATCTTGGCCGAAGAACGTATTTTTTATCGATCTACCATTTCTCTCTGTCATTTTGTCAGGAGAATCTGCCACCATAAGAAAAGAAAAACCAAACATAGGCTATTACAAAGTTTTGAAATCAAACCCAATTTGCAGTAACAATTCTCTTGTGCTCAGCAAAGCCTGCCTTCACATGGTTGAACACCCACTACATAGTTCCTTGGTTTGCTGGGGCAGACATTTGCCAACTTCTCTCCACTCAGCACCTCTGAGACATGATCTACTGGCTACTTGTTCATTGGCCTCAGCTCTATTCATTACCAGCTCCTGTTTTGAATTGCACAGATGCTAGGTGCTGGATGCTGGGTTTGGAGGCCCCTGTACTATCTGCTTTCAAGAAGGAATCTCAGTAGACTGAAGAGCAGGAACGAAAGCTGATGTCTTGTTCCTCTGTTGATATTAAGCAGTCTGCGCAGTGATCCCATCTGCTCTCTGGTCCAGCTACATCATGCAATAGTCAAAAGTCCACAAGGTTGTCCCTGCTACTGGAGATGCCAGTGCTCTCTTAACCCTCACACTGACAACAACTTGCTCCAGTTGGATGCCTTGGAGTCTCTCACACGGTGTTCTATCTTGATACATTTCTAACCACCTGGCACAGATTCATTTTACTAACTTACCTAGCATGGACACTGCTAGAAACCAGACGCCTTTCTAGTAAAGATGGATATACTGACCAGGGCATCTTCATGAAAGACTTCAGATGGGCTATTAAATACATGCTATGCACATTTTTCATAACTGCATTTTGGGCTGAGTCAATGAGGGTGTTACTTTCCAGAAGACACAAAGACCCATGACTAGAGATTTGAATTTTGCTCTGACAAGTGTTGGGATCAAAGATAGCTTGATAACGAAACTCTTCCAAAGCATCTTTCTCTGAAATGAGGAGAGCTAAGTCTCTTGAGTTTATGTGAACTAATATGTGAAAAACAAAAACCCTAGCTTCACTCCCATTCCTAGCTTGGGAGAGTGTGGTCTCTGAATATTCTAGATAGGGAAGACTTCTGAAGAGAACACAATGGAACAAGAAGCATATGTCACCACCAAAAAACCTTTGATTTTTAACTCTTCTCAAAATCCACTTCTTCTGGAACTTGCCTGTTGATGTCAATAGCAATTTTATCATTTTCTCTAGTTGAAAATTCTAGTATTATCCCTAAAACTTTCTGCTACACTGTAAATCTAATCCCTCAATAAATCCCATAGTTATAATTTCCCTCCATCTCAGTATCATCCAAGACATCACTCTTTTCTGATGGTATAGTAACAGTAACAACAAACTCAACTCTGTTCTAATTCTTCCACTCCTATAATTTTACCAACACCAAAATTACCACCTTTATTCCATTATTATTTTACATCATGGTTCCACATAGCTACTGATATCCTCAGTCTAATCTGATCCTCCTAAAAGATTCAACATACATATATAACTATTCCCCTCGCCCTTTCTGCCTTTGTGTCCTACCACAATCCCTATATCTAATTCAATTATAGTAGCACAGGCATTTTCTAGAACTTTAAAGTTGCCACAAGATCCTACTGTCTATAATCAACATGAAAACATTGGTTAAATCAATTAAAAGGTAGACATATAAAATGAGATTATTTATTACAACATTAACATCGGGTGTGAAAATTTTTCCAAATATCCTTGACAGCTCAGCCTTAGACAAACTCGAGTGTCTATAAAAAGTGATCCTGGCATTTCAAGGCTTCCATCCATGGTTTGCTTCCTCCCCTCTCTACTCAGGGACCCAGTGCCCCATCCTCATCTCTAAAGATTCATCTCATTCAGTTTCCACGACTCATGCAGACTGAGTCCAACTCTCTGCCTGCCAGACTTCCGACCTGCTTGAATCCCAGTGTCATTGCTAGATGCTGTCTTTCACATGCACACACCCACTCTGCAATTTGTGGACTAGGGGAAGGTCATACTGCATCTCTATGCCAATGCTAATGTGGACAAAAATCTGAATCCCCTCTTTCTGAACACAGGAACAAATAGTAACGAATTCAGTCTTGCTGAAGGGACTATTTAAAAATCGAGATTATCTATATCTGTCTGTATAAAATTCCATGAAGAACAGAATTATATTCCACTCACTTGAGTCTTTTAACAGTTTTAGAAAGATCCTAAAATCACTAGGTTAGGATCATATTTTCGAATTTGTCATAAAAGGAAAAGCAGAGAAAACAGTAAAATCAGATCAACATAGATATGTTTATTACCTACAATATAGAGGGACTGAATAAGTTTTTAAAAAATAAGTAAAAGGTTTCTTATTTGTGAGTCCTAGCTCCATATCTTTAGAGCTGAATGTCAACCTGAAGGAATGACAGAAGAAGGAAAGGAGAAGGGAACTTTGGGAGAGCCAGGGAGAGAAGTTACTCTGAAGAAGGAACAAATATGTGGATACATGTGCTATGAAGAACAGAAGGGGAAGGTGGGACAGAAAACTTCAGTGGAGGAGGGGTTAGCACAGAAGAAAAGGAAGAAAGGGGAAAATAACACTAAGGATGCTTGGGAAAGCCACAGGAAGCATAATATTACAAACTTATTTAAAATACATGTATGTGTGCATGTATAATGCATAATATATGTAATTTTAGTGGAATTATTCCACATGTGCTAATGATCTTTCTAAGAGCCACTGACTAACAAAACCTCAGTGACAGAAATGGAAAGTCTCACTTCAAGACATTAATAGCAGGGAGGTGGGGGGATATAAGAGAATTTCAAAATTCCTTCCCATGAAGTCGGTATCATTGAATATCAAAGCCAGGTAAAAACACAAGAAAGACTACCTCAGACCAATATAGGTGATGTACATAGACTGAAAACTGCTCAATAAAACACTAGCAGGCTAATACAGACATACATCTAAAAAGATCATCCATTATGACCAAGTTGGCTTTACCCCTGAAATGCAGGGATAGTTCAGCATACAGAAGTCAATAAATGGAATAAATGTACAACTTATGATCATTCTACCAAAAGCTTTCTACAGAGTCAATGCAATCTCAATCAAAATCCCCATCCCATTCTTAACAGAAATGGAAAAAAAAGTATCCTAAAATTAATATGAAACTAGGAAGTATCCTGGATAGTCAAAACAATCCCGAGCATAAAGAACAATTCTGGGAAGACTAAGATTTCAGATTTTGAGATATATTAGCAGGGCGTAAAAATAAAAACAATATGGTACTAATACAAAACAGATTTGTAGGCCAATGAAACAAAATTTAAGGCCTAAATACGAGTACACATAATTTCATCCACTTGATATTTGACAATGCTGCCAAAAACCCAAACTGGAGGGAAGAAGCTTCTTTAACAAATGGTGATGTGAATGCTAAATGTCTAAAGAATGAATTTAGACTAGCATCTATCACCTTGCACAAAAACTAAATCCAAGTAGATCAAAGACAGACGCATAACACCTGAAAATGCTACAGGAAAAGATAAGCAGCATGTTACACGATAGAGGGGTAGGAACGACTTTCTGAATAGGCTGTCATTTGCCCAAGTTTTAAGGCAAACAAATGACAAGTGGAACTTCATAAAACTAAAAAGCCTCTGCACAGCTGCAGAAATAACCAAGTGACGAGAAAGCCCACAGAATGGGGAGAAACACTTGCCAGCTGTGCATATGAATAGGGTTAATATCTAGAATATATTAAGAAGTAAAAAACAAGGAATCAAATATCAAACACACACACACACACAAACAAACAAACAAACAAACAAAAATCCAACCCACTCAATAATAAGTCTGGGACCTGAACAAAGAGTTCTCAAAAGAAAAGAAATGACTAAGAAATATCTCAAAGAATGTTCATTATCTCTAGCAATTAGAACAATGAAAGTCAAAGCTTGGAGATTTCGTCGTATCCCAGTCAGAATAGAAAAAATTAATAAAAGAATGGACAGCAAATCCTGGAGGAGTGTGGGGAAAAGTAATCCCCCATTCACTGTTGGTGGGATTTCAAATTGGTTCAGCCAGAGGAATCCTCTGGAAATCAGTCAGAGAAAATCCTCTAAAACCTAAAAAACAAATCTTCCATATGTCTCAGTTGTACCACTGTCTTGCATACGCCCAAGGGACTTGCCAGCCTCCTCCCCAGATACTTGCTAATCCACTGTTCATTGCTGCTCTAGTCACAATAGCTAGGAAATTGAAACAATATAAATGTCTTTCCATTGATGATGGATAATGAAAGTGTGGTACATATACATTATGGAATCCTATTCACCTGTGAAGAAAATGAAAGCATGAAATTTGCTGGTGACTGGATGGAACAAGACATGATCATATTGAGTAAGGTAACCTAGTCCCAGAAAAACAAACTTCACATGTTCTCTCTCATCTGAGGCTTCTAGCTCCAAGGGTTCTGATATGAGTACATAGTCTGGAAGAACTGTAGAAAACATGAAAGTAAAAAGGGACCATTGCAGAATGGAATGGGGACAGAGAGGGGAACAGCAGAGTATACATGATCTGGAGGGCAGTATTGGGAAAATGGGAAGCTTTTCTTAGTGAGGAGGGAGGGACATAAATACAGAAGATAAATACAGAGGAGGAAGATAAGAAAAATAACAATAATGATGTCTGAAAAGGTCATAAGGACTCGCAGTATTAACTATCTACCAAAGGGTACCTATCATACATGTCAGTCAGTTTATACATGTACATAATTTAAACAAAATTTTCCCACTTAGATTGATGAGGTTCCTTCAAAGTGGCACAAACACTCTAACAAAAACCCCAACACCAGGCATGAGAAACCCTCTTTTTTTTTTTTTTGTTTTTTTTGTTTTTTTTTTTTTGTTTTTCGAGACAGGGTTTCTCTGTGGTTTTGGAGCCTGTCCTGGAACTAGCTCTTGTAGACCAGGCTGGTCTCGAACTCACAGAGATCCACCTGCCTCTGCCTCCCAAGTGCTGGGATTAAGGCGTGCGCCACCACCGTCCGGCGAGAAACCCTCTTTTGAGTCAGAAATGTTCATGTGACTCCCTAAACATTATAGGCTATTGCTATTGCCCTTAGTTGTCCACCCCCAAAGGAGGAAGATAAGTTCCTATTGCTGAAGACACTGTGTATTTCGGACACAGAACCGAAAGGACTAGAACTGAACCTAATCTGAAAATTTTATCCAGGAGGTCTAACTCTCATGGTACCAGGAGACATACAAGCTTCCAAAGCAGGGAAGCAACTAATAGTCCTAAATATTCCATAGATAGTCCTACCTATCTATGATGTCTATGAACCACAGCAGCAACCAGCATGGCAAGAGAATGCTAATGGTACTTACTACAGTCACACACACACACACACACACACACACACCTTGGCAGTAACCAACACCTCCCTAGTTAAACTTAATGTCCTCTCAACAAGAGGGAACTCATGCCTGGTACTAGAAACATACTCAGCTACTGGGGCTAGTGAAGTCATGGATCTGGGAGAACACACAATTTACTATTTTATTAAACCAGCACAGTCCCTAATTACTACACTATAAATACTTATGCCCACAGGTAGTGTAGTTCTCACTCTCCTCAAGGGAATTTCTGTTTGCAACAGATGTTGACTATTATAGGAAATCACAACAGATAAAAATGTAAAGTTGTAGAGTCAATTCTCAACTGATATATCCACAATATGTACCTTTAACTAAGGCTGAGGGATCATTGTGGAAGAGGGTTAAAAGGGCCAAAGGGACAAGGAGTATGCTGTGAGATTGTGTCTCCTAGGAAACTCATAAGTAACACCTATGAAATCCCACCCACTTGACCGCCAAACAAGGACAACACCAATAAACATGCTAAGGTGGAATAGATAAAACTTACAAGGCCTCAAATCTAGACAAAGACCACAAGCAACTAAGGCACACCGAGGCTCGTAGAAATAGCCTTTCCCATGGAAAAGCACACAAATTTGTTATCAAATATGAAATAGTCAGCCCTCAAAAACATATACATACAAGTAACATTATATAGACCAAACAATTTATATTTAGGAGTTTGTGTGTCTCTGTGTATATGTGTTTGTGTGTTTGTGTGAGTGTGTGTGTCTCTGTGTGTATTTGTATGTGTAACAACAATTAAAGAGAAAAGAGGTCATGAATTTGAAAAAAGGCCAAATACATAGGAGGGTTTGAAAAAAGAGAGAGATGAAGGGGGAAGAGATCATATTATAATATATTATACTTATATAATATTGTAATCACAAAAAAATTAAATTATTTTTTAAAGGTTAACATTTTCTCTTTGTTCAGTGAAAAATGTGCATTGCTGTCTTGCTTGAAGGGCAATGAGGTTCAGTTGCTTTCAGGATGGAGGCTACAAAGCTGACATAAGTGTTACACAGTAATAACTGTTACTGCCATGGGTAGCTTTTAGGTTAATTGGGGTCTATTATTTTACTATAATCTATAGAATGGATGCAGGTTACTCATTCCACAATGGTGTGTATCAAAGCATCATTGACAAATTTTTAAAAAGTAGCAGTTATCTTCCCCTGAATTTCCTGAGGTGATCGTGGGACTTTTCACTGAACAAGCTGCTACAAAATATATTCTTTTAATCACAATGCATTAAATAAAATGTGAGAAGATATTGAAGGAGAGTCATCCCCAGGACTAATAAGAATGAGAAGACATTGATTTATTATTGTTTTTATTATTATTACTGTTTTAGCAACTTAGACAGCACTGAACATTTAATTCCCAAATTCAATTGATTTATTGTCTTAGAGAAGTAAAAGGAAGAACTCTGTTTCTTTCAAAGTGAAGTTTGTTTGTGTATTTCATATGAATTTCTTGTACTCAAAGACATTTTTAAAATGCTGACACAGGATTCTAGACACACTTAAATTCTAGGACTGAATCAGTGCCAACAATCATTAAACAATGATGGGAAGGGACAAACTGAAGAGAAGCCTTTCATATGTGCAGAGTTGTATATGAGTTTTTTTGAAGGAGGAATAGATATAAACTTAGGGGCCTAAGGGTAATTTTCCTTTTGACAAGGCAATTTCGTTGAGGCAGTGTTGACTAAGGTATCTGTCCTGCCTGGTCCTGGAGTCCCAAAGAATCACACAGAGGATTACATCAATTATAAACTGATTGGCCTAGTATCTCAGGCTCTTCTTATTAACTAATTCTTATAACGTACATTAGCCTATAATTCTTGTCTATGTTGGCCATGTGGCTTGGTACCTTTGCCAGCAAGGCAGTCACATCTTGCTTCCTCTGCAGCTGGGTCACGACTGGAGACTGAGCTTTTCTCTCCCAGAATTCTTGTTCTCATTGCCCCAACTCTACTTCCTGCCTTGTCGCCGTGTCTATACTTCCTGCCTGGCTACTGTCCAATTAGCATTTTATTAAACAAGGACAAGAAACAAATCTTTACAGGGTAAAACCATTGTCCCACAATAAAGCATGCTATAGTAGCCAAAGTGTATTAATGTTTTTTTAAGTAGTTACATTATTCTGTAGTAGGAAATGATTTTAAAGCTTAGCAAAATATAAGTTTTAATTTTAAAACTTTGTTGCAAATTCCTCCTCAAATCTCAATCTTCTCATTTTTTAAACTTAAAAAAAAAAGTATACTAACCCACATTTCTCATGTTGGAAATGTAGACTCTTTTTCCCAATATGTGTTCACTGTGTATTAAAAATTAAGCTGGTACTTCCAGATATTTATTGAGTCTCTGTCACATGTAAGGCATTGTGGCAAGAACTTGGACTATAAAATGGAACAGATGATGGTCTTCTCTGCCAGTGGACTTAATAAGGCAGAGATTATGCATCAAAGTAATTACAATAGGAAAGAGAGTGTGGTAGAAAATATACTTAGTGTCAGGTCAGTACAGGGCATCACAGAATCATGGTGAGGCTCTACCTGAGCAATCAGGAACACCCCACAAGGCAGAAAATAGATATGAGAAATCATGGCTGACCTGAATGATTAATGCTTGCACTATGATCGGAGTGTAAAGAGCTCAGGCCAAGTTACAGATGCATGCACAACACCATAGAGAGGCTGCGTGCTGGTATAGAGCAGCTGAAGGAGATGACTCAGCTGAGTTGTATGCCAAACATGGAATCACATGCACAGGACTGAGGTGATCTGACTGAGAACACACACACACAAGAGAGTTCCAGCCTTCATCAACAGCAATCACAAATACCACTCTATTAGACCACTAACCTTTGACCTCAAAGAACAATTAGACCATCAAAGAACATAGCCTGAAAGGGTGAGATGCCACCCAGGGTACATAGCTCCTGCTCTAGATTCAGAAGAATGTGACTGCAAACACTTGCTCTCAATACTCTGTGGCCTTAAATTTTACTATGACTTTGATTTTCAACTTCCTCATCTGAAAAGTGAAGATGGTAATAACACCCACTTAATAAGGGATCTCAGAAAGCCTTAATAAGAAACGTTGAATACAGTGCCAGAGAATAAATAAATAATTACTATCTTTATTTTTATATTTTTAGAAATTCCAAAAACTCAAGAAATGCCAGAATTTAAAAAGTCAACAAACTATACAACAAAGCTAAATAGGTCAACCCTAGTGTAAACTGGATTGATGTATTGTCACAAATTTAACATATTTATGATAACATTCTATTAGATACCTTCTTTAATACTTCTGTTAAAACAAAACAAAAATAAGATTCAAGTTGCTGAAGTGTTTTTAATATTTCATAACTTAAGTCATCAAATTTACTCTGGTTTGATATTTAGTTGCCATAATTTATTTCCTGCTCACCTAAAATTTTTCCAAGAAATTCATTATCCAAAGTAATTTTATCACTAGAAGAATATTCATTAAATTATATTTGTGAAGTCCTGTGGTTTTATACAATTTTCATTTTACTCAACAACTTTCAACACTAAAGTTTTTCCAATTTTTAATACCTTAAAACTCTAATATTCCCAAGCCTGTACTTCATCCTTGTCTCTTATAGCTCAGGCCTATGTTTCCGTGGGGAAATGATTGTTGGAACCCTTAAGTTTTACATCCCAGTTAAGTTGAACTCAGCAAAAGAAAGGCACCTGGAAATTGTTCCCAATATTAGCTTTTTAAGGAAATTTGTTAGTCTCTCCCACTCCCCAATTGTTCACTTGCCATGAAATAGAGCAGGGAGAATCTTAAACTCCACTGATGGAAACATTTGTCAATCAAAGTTTAGTCAGATGGAAAGAACTTCCTGACGACTCTCAGTGTATCATGTAACAACAGAAATCTAAAATAGCTGCTCTCTATACTATGTAGCCCTCATTTACCAGCATCTTTCATCCAAACAAAAAATACATATTTATTCAAATGTCTTTGCCAGTTTGTTTCTCCATACAGCTTTTTTTTTTTCATGTACCTTTGTCGGGTCTCAAACTCACCAATTTCCTGCCTCAGGCTTCTACATGCTGGGATTATACTTGTTTGGTACCATATTCAGGTTGTATCAGTTTTCACTGTATTTTACCTTTGTTGTTTTATTTTATGTATATGAATTTTCTCTGCATTTCTGTCTATGCCATCCTTGTGCCTGATATGCTTACGGTCCAGAAGAGAGCATCAAACAACTTGGAACTGGACTTAGAGATGGTTGTAAGCCACAAAGTAAGCCTTGGTAGTCAAACCTAGGTACTCTGGAAGAAAAAAAAATGGTTCTTAATTGCTGAACCATTTTTCCAGGCTTCAAATCTTTTTGTTTTTCTTTTGGCTTTTCGAGACAGGGTTTCTTTGTGTTGCTTTGGAGCTTGTCTAGGAACTTACTCTGTAGACAAGGCTGGCCTCAAATTCATAACCATCTGCCTGCCTCTGCCTCCCGAGTGCTGTGATTAAAGGCGTACTGCACCACCACCCATGCCAATTTTTTTTTTATAAACAAATGTTAAAAGGTAGGGCTCCTTCTCTCAAGATCAACTATGTCACTATGATTTGAAAATACTTTGGTGTCAAGGGTAACCATGTGGGTGACCAGTATCATGGGACTATATTAAGGAATGACTGAGATCTCAGATTAAACAAAGTAGTATCCCACTCCAATTCCTTATGGAAGATAGTGAGAATGTTTTGCTTATTGTAATGCTGTACGATTGTGATGCAATATTACATACAAAACACTTATCACAAGTGAAGACATCAACATTGTCAACTAAGAGCTATAGGAAGCAGTATTGGCAGTAAATGGTATTAACAGTGGTACTGGAGGAGCAAAAGCAGTAACATAATAGCTACAGAAGAAATGGCTTCAGTTGAAATGGTCCTGGAACAATGTCACACTGGCTGGCTTTTTGTGTCAACTTGACAATAGCAAGAGGCATCAGAGGAAGGAGCCTCAGTTAATAAAATGTCTCATGAGATCCAGCTGTGAGACATTACCTCAATTAGTGATCAATGGGGGTAGGACCTAGCCCATCGTGGGTAGTGCCATCCCTGGGATAGTGATCTTGGATTCTACAAGAAATCAGGCTGAACAAACCATGAGAAGAAAGTCAATAAGCAGCACCCATCCACAACCTCTACATCAGCTCCTGCCTCCAGGATCCTGCTCTGTTTGAGCTTCTGTCCTGACTTCCTGCAATAATGAATACCAATATTGGTACAAGCCAAATAAATCCTTTCCTCCACAACTTGCTTTTTGGTTATGTTGTTTCATCACAGCAACTGAAACCATAAGAGAAATGGTGTCAGCCACAGTTAAAATGGCATTGTTGTTATTGCTGGTGATGTTATTATGAATACACTACTAAGAACAATTATTCCATATTCGATTTAAATTTCCTCAGTGCTGCATTCTTCTTCAGAGTAATTCTTCCTAACGTTGCCATTTTCTCTCTCCCTTTGCCCTTGCTATGGATAACATGTCTAGGGATGGGTCACTTAATATGATTTCCTCTATCAAAATCAAACTCAGGACTCTTTGGTAAGATAATGGACTAGAAATTGCCCCCTTGTGATAAGATTAAAGAGGATAAGAACAAAAAAGGCTCGTGTGAATAGAGAAAGAGTTTTGAACATTCACAAAGGGAGTAATAGGACAGATAAAAAGCAGAGAGAAAAAGCAATGCTACAGAAATAATTAAGCTTAAAAAGAAAAGATATATAATTTAAAGAGTATTAAACCAAGGTAAACAGCTTGAGTTACACACTGCTGTCACACAAGGACAAGGGGAAACTAGACAAAGTCTCATCCACTAAGTAAGCTAGGTTTCCCTACTGAAAACAAACCAGCAGTGAAAACAGTAGTTTCAGGATTCAGCGAGAGGAAAGCCAGCAATAAAGCAGCAATATGAAAGGAAATCTATCAAGGATGTTATATTTAGAAATATATATATGCAATAACAATTAATGAAAAAAGAGGTCTGTGGATGGACTTCCTTTTTACCACAGGCCACAAAAAATTACACAGAGACTTCTTATTAATTATGGAAGCACAACATATTGCTTAGGCTTATACCACTAGCTCTTATAATGAATTAACCAATTAACCTGACTTTATTAATCTAAGCTTTACCATGTGGTTTTTACTTTTATTTCATTCTGTATGTCCACCTCTCTCCATATCTCACTAGTGTCTCCTTTGTACCTCGATTATCTCCTACTTCTTCTTTCTCCGTGGAAGTCCCACCCACACCATATGCCTAGCTATCGGCATTTCACATATTTATTACACCAATCAGAACAATACACTTTCATACTGTGTAAAAACACCCCAAAACATTTCCCCCCTTTGGTCTAAATAAAGAGAAAAGGGTTTAAATCTAACATAGTAAAACTATATACAATAAAAAAAAAAACAATTATCAAGTAAGAATTTACAATTTCCAGTCTATCTGTATTTAACAAATTCAGAGAAAATATTTCATTGTCTAGCTTATCTTGGTAAATCCAAAATTTTGTACCTAACTTACTTACTATTCTAACTTGTATTACTAACCCAAAACTATCTTTTCAGACTTAAAAACATTTTCTCAGATAAACAACTTAAGATTTTATATTTCTCAACCTTGTACACTTTACACCTATTATGCAAGTTTTTTTCTGAATTTCGTAACAAGCAAAACTGTAACTTTAACTGTCTCATCTTCAACTCCATTACAGACCCAAGCAGGATATAATATTACCTGATTAAACAGGAAGTGCAGAGCAAGCAAATTCTAAAACTAAGAACATGACAGAGACATTTGACTGCCTGGACAGTCATTCCTAGGTTCCTCTGCAACTTTGAGATATCCGTCTTTATCCTACAGGCCTAGACTATCTGACAGAATGTTTTTTGTGAAGCAGGAAAAATTTAAAGGACTGTCCTACCTGTCTTGGCAAAGTTTGACAGTTTCTTTCTTTTGTGTCCTGCTTTTCCAGGACATTTTGACAGGATACTGTCAGCAGTCAAGACAAGGGCAGTTTCTTGACCAGTGGCTAGCTTTTGCCACAGTAAAAGCAAACTTATATGGGGTTCTTCATACCCACAATCTTTTCAGAAGTAGAGTTCTGCTGCCAGGGGCAGACATGTCTCACTGTCATGAGAAGTCTTATGATATCAAAACATTCAAATATTCTGTAGGTCTTTGAAGTGTTTGACGATATAGCTGTTGACCCTTGAAAACATACCTGAAAGAACTATAACTTTGATTTTTTAAAAGATTATTAATGTTTATTTATTATCCCTAATAACTTTTAAGAACTAGAATTTTACATTACATTTTTAAATGAGCTGCATTGTTACAATACCTTAAACAAGAATAGAAACATGTATACAGTATAAAAAAACTTTAAATTTGTATCAATATACAAAATTCCATATCAATGTAAAGTATTTGAGACTGATGGCTATTCAAAAGTAGACTCAACAATCCACTGTTTTATCCCATCATTTCTATACTACACCTCTCTTTTCTCTTTAGAATAAAATTTCTCAATCTAATCTCTGTTATTCAAATTTTTTATGGACCATAACCAACAATAACTTGTAACCAACCTCCTTAAACAATGACAAACAACCATAACCCACCAAATGACAAAAACAAATAAACAACAACAACAACAACAACAAAAAAAACCACATTCACACTTCTTCTGGGAAATGTGGGTATCATGTTCTCTAGACTGCTTCCTGTTGTCTGGGGGCAATGACATCTTTAATGTACCCTGAGAAAATTGGGATAATGGTAAAGTCCTAGGAGAACTAGCTGTATTATTGTTTGTTTGTTTGTTTGTTTGTTTGTTTGTTTAGTCTCTGTGCATTGGTAAAGTGTAGAGCTTATCTGAAATCTTGGCTGCATAGTCTTTGTAGCTGGACCATCTCAGCTAGCAACTTTAAAGTTGTACTGGATACAGAATTTTGAAGAAACTGCAACAGAGACTGAATCTCCTGGGATACTTGTCTTTATTGGTGTCTGACTCTTTTGTTTTGAAAACACACAACTTTTAAAAGTAACATACATATCTGCAATGCTACAAGTATGGAATATGTGGCATACAGAAGTCAGTTAAAAATGATTTGTTGTTTTAGGTATGAGCAGGTAAAAAAATCTGTTAACTTCATAAATTTGTTTGGACTGTATAACCAAACCTCAATCCATGCCATATTAAAGGATGACATGTAATAATAAGTCATGAAGCCATCAAGATTTATCATGTCTCATTCAGTCTCAGAGGTGATCTCATAATAGAAGGATCAGCATATACATGTGTTTTGTAGATTTTCTTGGCTTCTTTCTTCATGTTTGTAGCCAACGTTTTCATGAGTTTTCCCCAAATCAAATCTGATCTCGACTAATTTTTAAGAAAATCATAACTTTTTGCTGCCTGTAAAAACAAAGGCATAACCTTTCCCCCAATACAACATATTTTCTGAGTTCCATTTTGAAGTTGAGATATTTTTAAAATATATGGGTTGGTTTAATTTAGCAATTTCTATAATACAATGTCTCTCAGTGGCTATTGTTTCTTGTACATTAGCATTTAAAAATTCAAAGTCAACAAAGCAACATACAAGATCCAGATACTCTGTGTATTTCTCAACTTACATGGCTTTTTTTATACTTTACTCTCTCTTTAAAGACTTTACTTATGATTTTTGAACTATTTATTTTTTCTGTGACTGTCTATATACATATTTTACTGTATCTGTTTAAACGTTTTCTTGGTCTGGACTCCTTTACTGTGTACCTTCAGCCTTCTCTGACCAGCTGCCTCAGGACTCTGGTGGCTGGCTCCATCTCCCCCTTGATTCCCTGAGAACCTAGCCTCATGTCAGAGTATTTACCACCCCAGCTCTAGGAAACTGCTCTGTACACAGTGTGGTACACATTTTTGTCTAGCACACTGGCTACTCAAGTATTCTGCTGCAGAGCAGGGCCTCTTAAAAGATTTGTGCCTCTGTAGCCAGGCCTACCTGAGAGACCACTTTCTCAGACCCGGTGTGAATATTTGAGCTGCCATGTTGGACACCATATGTAATCAGATTTTTATTTGGGCCACCAGCTCACAAATAAGAACATGGAGACTTACTATTAATTATGAAAATTCAGCCTATTGTTTGGGCTTTTCCTACTAGCTCTTATGACTTAAATTAACCTGCTTTTATAAATCTTTGTTTAACTACGTGGCCTTTTATCTTTTTTCATTCTGTATGTCCAACTCCCTCCATGTCTTGTTGGCATCTCCTCCACACCCCCTATTTCCTCTCTCTGCTTGGAAGCCCCACCAATACCTCCAGCCTAGCTGTTGGCCGTTCAGCTTTTTTTATCACACCAATCACAGTAATACACCTTCACAGAGTATACAAATATCCCACAACAGATGCCTTAAATTTGAAGGAGAGTAGGGGTACATAGGAGGGCTTGAAGAGAGGAAAAAGAGAATGATTATAATGTGTATGTGTGTATAAACTCATGTCAATTTTCAACTTTCCCTGCTATATCTAGAACTGGTTCTCAAATATTTATTCAGGTAAGAAATATTAACTGAATGGGAATTAGAATGTAGGTCACCTCATCTGAAGCCATAGTAGTAAGTCATTTCCTTCTCAAAACCTTAGTCTTTTCATTAACTATTTAAGGAACATAACAAGTACAGGTGTCAACGAAGCAATGATTGGGTGCATCTCAAAATGTAAAACACAAACTCCTAAGTGAACCTAATAGTTTATTGGTAGTATAAAACCTAGAAAAACTAATTCTTCCCCTGGGAAGATTTTGAAAGACAGTTTCCTTCTAGGCATATTTTACAATTCCTAAGCAAAGGGGAAGCAGAGAGGTTTCTTCTTGAGTGAGGCCAAATATCCCGGCTCCACTTCAATTAATTCAGGCTTTATCATAAGTCACAACATTAGCATTTGCTCATTTGAGAATCCCTGCTTTCTCTCCTTGGTTTATAAGCCTAAGCAAAGTTCTAACTCAACTTAATGCACCAATTGTCTGAGCTGTGGATTTCTGCTTTGTGTTTTCCTTCTGAATAAATCATGTGTTTATTTTTATCTTCAGGCTCGTCACTTGACTTTTACCTTTTAACTGAGACCTTTTAAGGTAAACCCAAAATTAAGCTGCACCTAACTGGAGAATTTGGCAAGAGTTATAAATAATTGCCTCTCATGCTTTTTAGATGCTCTAAGCTTTACTTCTATAGAGGCTGAAGAACTTAGAATATATCTGTTCATGCATAATCCTGTATTTATTAATTTGGTTGGCACATGGCTGGTGACTTCTGGGTGCTAGGCTGCACATGACATGTATCACATTTCAGAGCAGAAGTCATTCAGAAAACAGCAGCATTGTATGAGGACTAGTAAAAAGCAATATTTCCACTGGGTTATACAGGTCACAGAGGACTTTCTTTAATCTGTTTCCCTTAAAAATCTTACACAAAAAGTTATTAATCTCATTTCATATGAAGAGGCCAGAGATTAGAAAGTAGTGGAATGTGTAGCTTCTGAATGCCTCACACCTATGGAAAATCTTTATTTAGTCTATTTTTGCTTGATAGTCCATTCTGATTTAACTACATGTCCTTTCAATACTTTGCCTTAACCTCCACATTGCTTAACTTCAGGGACTAGAGGAACACAACCCTGGCCAAACTCATGGGTTTTCCCTGTCTCCTGTTCATGGGACTTAAGCTGACAGCAAGGTAATAAGGGGCCCAAGGGATATATGCTCTCTTTCTCTGGGCTCACAAGCTTTAGGGACAAAGTAAGTTGAAACTTTCTGACAAATTCCATTACATTTAGTTTGGACAATGTTTTCAATGTAAGGAGTCTGGTCAATCATAGTAAAGTTAGAGGCTCCTACCTACAAAGTTAGACATCACTGACCTACAGAGCAGATGGATTTCTGACCAATTACACTAGGGTTAATTCTCAGTCCTCCAATAGCCATCTCTTCTCTTCTCATAATTCACACTCAAGCAAATGTAAGCCCACCTCAGCCAGAAGATGGCCACGACAGACAAGGTTTTACTTCTCATTCTTGGGTCACAAAATGGTGGTGTGAAGGCATGCTCCATCCCTCACCAGCTTTACAGCCTTGAGCAATTTGCACGAGCCAGTATTCAAAAGTGCATCCATTATACACTGAATAACAAGCAAACCTACTTCTATAAAGTTGTTTTTCAAACACATAGTAAAAATGCCCAGTAAATTATAGCTTTGTTATCATCATAGTACTGAACAACAGGACTGTAAATAAGATAAGGAAGGCCAACATTAACCTTTCAGAGACTCACCTATAATATATAAAATGATTCAGTGGCACAGAGCTTAACTTTACATCACATGCTGTATGAATTCTCAGGAAATATGATGGGGAAGAAAGAGTCAGGGATTCTGGCTTTATTAGAAACATATTTGGTGCTTCTGTGCTAAATACCAGCAACTTAATGATGTGGAGAGACAATTAGTACTGGCTGACCGCCTACCTGGTCTCCTGCTCACCCTAGACAACTCATTTCACAGATCAGAACTCTGAAACACTGCATGATGCATGAACCTACACCTCTAACAACTGGAGTTCAGATGTTAAAAGCAATCACACCTAGCTTCAGATCCACACTGTGCCATTAATCATGGTGGACCACTCTAAAAACTATAGATGTTTGAAAGTCACTCAAGTTCCCCCATTCCTTTTATATCACAAACCCTTACACATAAGCCTACTTATCATCCCTAAGGATCTCTTAAAACACTGAGCCAAGAGAATCATGTGACAATTGCACCTCCTATTCCTGATACACTATCATTTCACCTTGCACTCTTTCCCTATTCTGAACAATGCCCATGGATCTGTACCATATCTTCTAGAGGTAGAATAAACCATCCAAATGTATATATTATCTTCTAACAATTTCACTTTTCAGATGTTTCATTAAAAGACTACCTGACTTTACCTATGAAGCAGAAATAACATTTACATCTTTTTTATTTCAGGTAAGTTTAGAAAGTACCCCAGGAAACAAGAAACTCACAAGTGAAAGGAAAATGAAATGCACACACACTTATTTCTTTGCTCTACTGTGTTCATCTTCATCTTTCCTCCTACCATTGTGAAATAATTGCCTCCAGAAGCAATCTGTACCTCTTTGGTATTGTTGATGCCTGTACACACAGCACACCCAGAGCTGGAGGCTTCTGATTTGTGGACTTTTCACTAAGTCTTCCAAGACTGCTTCTGCCCAGTTCTTCAGTACCCAGCACTAGCCCTTCAAGGCGGAGAAAACAGTTACAAATGAAGCTTTGAAACCACCTTAAAATAGCTCTGCAGTTCTCACAAGGACTCTCCTCTCTATCAGTATCCACATTTTATCCTGTACTTACACTGTACAAAAATGACTGTGTCAATAAGCCATGTTAGTGAAGGGCTGTCTGTGTGATAAAGAACAAAGTAATTTTAGCACACAACTTGTTCTAACAGCGGCTTATTCTCAGATGCTGACGTAATGCATAGTTCTGATAGAAGAGCCTGGGTGACTCAACAAGCCACATTCCTCTTGTTCTAGTTCCACCCAAAACATTCAGCTTTTCACAGCAAAGCAAACTTTGCTCATTCCATGTTTACTAAAATGTCTAAGAAATATGCTTTCCTAATAGTATATACTCATGCAAATAGAAATAAAAAATGACCAAGTGTACAGCAGTCCAGGGCATTTTTTTTACTGTTACACATATAAGACTCCTCTCAGAGCTACAATGTTCATTTGCATATTTAAAATTCAGACTGAACCAGCACCAAAAGAATCTTTTATTTTCTTTATAGTCATTCATGAATGGACTTTTGCAGATATTGTGAAATCATATTGAAGAATCATTGTTGGTTTTATTGGGTGCTCTGACATCTGCTAAGGCTGTGATGAGCCACCAACCCAATAATCCTTAACAAGTGAAGAGATTACAACTTCTACTGTCAGGAGTGCTACCAGTTACCAGCCATTTGCAATGAGTGCTCGTAGAAATTGCTCTCACACTGTTTTCATGTTGCTATTACGTGAAGATAGGGCACCCTGCTACCCCACAGCCTGCACACACTAATATGGGTTATACCCCTTCCGGGGTCATACAGATCAATACTGAATCTTATGGAAACAAACAAACAAAAAAATCCTGACATTATCATAAAGAGTATTCCAGAAAAGTAGCAAATTCTCAGCTTTTTAGCATCCCGTGGGATCAACTGAGGTCTTGACAGGTTTTCCTGGCAGCCCCATTTCTCTACAAAACACTGCTTGTTTCTTCTCTCCTTATGTAGTAATCCTATAGCCACTATCCATTCGCTATGAGTTCATGGAAAAGAAGCTTGCAACAGTGGTATGGCAGAACATTTTTATACATTAAAGGTGGATTCTAGAAAACCACAAATGACATCTATAATGATATGAAATCTTAAAACTGCAATGGAATAAAGCAGGGGAAATAGATGAAAAAAGATTGGCTCAATGCTAACAATTGTTGAAGCCGAGCAATGAGTGTGTGGAAGCTCATTGGAACATGATTCTTCTCTATATGGTTGAGAGTCTCCATTATTAAATGTTTTAAAAATATTATTGCCACACTTTCTCAGAGAATCAACTTTTCAAGCAAGTTGTCTATTATCTTGGGATATATTCAGTGTTCCTTTGTTCAGAATAAGGACCTAAATGAGCCAGGAAATTTTCCCCAATCACTTTCTGGGGCAAAGAATAATCCCAGTCACTCTGGGTCTGAGTTATTCAGAGGGGCCTCATTAATGCTAATGAAAATGTCATACATTAGCTAATGAACAGGCAGCCCTCTTTAATGCTACAGACAACCTAGCTACAGAGGCCTAGAAATCAATGCTTGCCTTGTGGCAGCCCTTTCCTCAGAGGTAACCTAAATGTGCCGAGTGTGCTGGACTGTAAAAATTCACCCAAACACAGGGAAAGAGGAAGAACTATAGCAAAAGCTACAGGAAAACAGACCAGCACAACAGAGCCAATTAACCCTGTGAGCTGTCACCCAGGCAGCTGGAACCAAGAGCTGTAATTACTTCTTGCCTGGAACATTAGCCTTCCTTGAAGTCCTAGGACAGGACTTGTGGGCAGCTTGGGGGCACTCGGTAAATAAGAAGATAAGCGTGGGTCTTTTCTTCTTAGTCCAGAGAATGCCAGGATGGATCTCTTAGCAACTCATGTGGAGAAGAAAAATACTCTCAATGATGGAAGTCCACTGGACCTGTCATCTGGATCTTCCACCTGGAGACTCCCCCTCTTCACACAGCGAGGCCTTGAGCATCTTGCCATTTGCCAGGCTTTACTGTTCTCCTCCCCTATGTCCTTCTGATAGAGTCCCTTAAGCTCAGAGGCATACAAAGAGCTGCTTGAAACTAACCCTGCATCTCTCCCAGAATCTATTCCAGAGTTTCTTTCATGAACCTCATGGCCATCTCTCATAGCTTTCCAACTTCCAGGCAATGACTGGGATCCCTCAGAGGGCCACTGCTCTTTACCCCAGGGTGTCCCTTTGATGCTGGCAGGTGCACCACCATGAAAACTGTCTGGTACAGCAGTGTGTGATGAACTGTTGACTTCCAGTCTTCAGGGTTTAAGAGGAAAGTGCTTTCTCCAGCACAGGCAACACTCACCTCCCTACTCTACCTCCAACCTGCAGTGCAGCTTCATAAGAGGCCTTAATCTCTAGTTCACTGCTCACTTGTGTCTGCCTGGGTACCATCTTTGTGTTGGATGCTGAATAAATATTTGAACGTTTCAGTTAGTTTTCTCTCTTTGAGTTCATGTAACAATTCTAAAGCTACCTGTTATATTATGATTTCTTCTTTGAACACAAGAATAAAGAGAGGCTTAGAAACTAGATAGCATGTCCAAGGTTAGCCGCATACACAAGTAACAGGCTTCAGACCATAATTCATGGCTAGCCTCTCCTTGTATTAGCCTGTTCTCCCAGGCCTTGAGTAAGACATCAGAATGTGTTAATGTGTACCTTCAGTGTTTTAATGTGACTGTGTTTTGCACCATGGAATGTGGAACCCAGGAAGCATCTTGGAGAAAATTTAATTTTATATTACTCAATGTGTTAGGGAACAAGCTAACTCACAAAGACACAGTAACTTCTCAAAGCCAAACGTTTAGTGGCCAAGGAGAACTTCAACCTCAACTCCCTGTGCCCCCATACATGCCATGTTCCCTGCCCCCCACCACACATTCATGCCACATGGCTAGACCAGTCATGGCCTGACCCAAGATTCTGGAAGAGTTGGATATGAGCCGGACTCTAACAATAATCCAAGCATGTATCCATGGGTGAGAAGTACCTCATTTTCTGCCTCGGGCCCTGTTAAACTTCCTTCTGTCTGTTTGCTTTCTCTCTTGGAGAATGTGATACCAATAAATACAGTCACTATGTAGTAGGAAAGGCCAATGATGAGCTATATATGATACTAGTTCCATCTCCTAGTGACATCATAGCCATCATAATTTTGTGTAGTCATCCTCCATCAGGATTGCACAGTATTGAAACTGCTGACTGACACATTTCTCAGAGAACGTGCCTATGGGGGAGTGATACATTACTATAAACTCTTTCAACACTAGAATATTAAGAAGTGTGGCTGAAGGCACTGATGGAGAAATAGATTGTGATTCCCAGAGAGCTGCTGTTTATTACTTCTCTTCCTAATTAATATATGCTTCTAAATGTGAAATATTGTAAGCAAGTGCCACTCTGGAAGTACCAGAGATGCCACACCACTAGAATAAGAGTACTTCCATTTATGTCTCTTCAGCATCCAATGTTTTCCTTCTCTTTTGTTAAAATAATCTTATTTCATGTGGAAACGGTCAGTTCCTAATGAATATGGGAATAATAGACATAGGTTGGGAATGTTCCCACCTTAAAGATGCTATTTAAAAAAAAAAAAAAAAAAAGGCCCAGAAGGACATGCCAACATCCCTATGCTATTTGCCTTGGGTGGCTGGGCCCTGGGGCCTCAGAATGATATCTCCCCTGTCTGTTTCCTAGAGGACACATTCATGCATCTTATGCTGGAGGAGACATAGACCTTTTTTTTTTTCCAAGAAAGTGAAGCAGCAAAGTAAAACTGTAGAGAAACAGCTCCTGGCCAGGCAGGCTGTGGGGCTGCATGCAGAGCTGGCATCCACAAACTGAGCTGGAAAAGATGCTACCATTTAAAGCTTTTTGCTTTTCAAACCGTGAATAAGCTGTGAGTCCTTCCCTGGTGACAGCAGGAAGGCAGCAGGGCCTGAGCCGGGAGGGGGAAACTCAGCTCTAAAAGAGGGTATTCTTTTTATAAACACCTTTGATTTGGATTGCAGGCATACAGCTCTGTTTCCGCAGAAGAGCCACTGTATTCCGCCTAGGTGCCTTCCTGCAGGTGGTCCAAGCCATCAGGCCTCTTGCAAGCCACCCTCTCTGCTTCCTTTGTGCTAGGCTCTGCTGGCCTCCTATCAAATAGCAGGGGAGAGGGCTCAGAATAAGCCTCTAAGAATCCATGTGTTCAAATGAAAAAGCAGTTTGGAAGAATGCAGGAAAAAGAAGAGATAAAGCGTGCTCTAATGCCCTTAAAGAACAGGGAAAGTTCTGGATGGAAGAAAAGAAAAGTAAATCTTTTGCTCTTTGCCTGTAAATTGTTCCTCTCCCACCCCCCACAGCCACTGCCCTTTAAGAAAGCAGAAAAGCAAAACATCCTTTCCCTGAGCTACACCCAAGATGATGAGCTCCAACTCTTCTTGAGTCACTCAGGCAGCTGGAGGTGAGGACAAGAGGCTGTTATCCAATCACATTCTCTCTGCCATGTAATCTCCGATGCTAGAATGTTCCTGCAGCACCCGCACTAAGGAAATCACGGAGATGAGCTAACAGGTGCTAAGGCTTTGATGAGAGGAAGCTAGTCCAAGAGTAGAAACTGCAATCAAAGCACAAGCCTACCTGGCATGCGCAGCTTTCCACAGACCTATCCTGACATCCACAAGATGAGAAGACAAAGAAAATCCACAGTCCCGAAGCTGTGTGTGAGAACTGGGGAAGTGGGTGAGATGACAAACTTCGGGAGGTTCCCTTGAACCAGACCTCTCTTCAGATGCATCTGCCAAAGCTGCCTCTGCTTTGGCGTTGGTGCTGTGGCTTTGCCATGTCTAGTAATACCCGTCCCGGGACTGATTCTATAGGACCTCAATAGACTTAAGCAAAAGAATGCTACCGGAGGGAAAGAAAACCAGATCCAGATACTTGGCTATGCATTCCCTTCAACTAGTGCTATATGTGGCCTTGGCACATTGGTCCAGGCACTTAGAATAAATTGGAAATCAAAACCAGTCATGTGTTAGACATGGTGGCCCCATCTATAATCCTAGCACACAGAAGACTGAGGCAGGACTTCCAGGCTAATGTAGGATACAAAATAAGTTCTATCTCAACAAACAAATAAGCAAAACCAAGCAAGATCTAAAACAAAAAACAAATAGGTGTCCACATCCCCCATTTATACCTACTGTCCAGGAAGACAGACACTAATATATTAGCTATACATAAATAAGTCAAAAATTAAAACTATAGTAAGTGATATGAAGTGCTGGGGTGTCTGTGCCTAATTCATTATAGGCATCTTTTCACTGAAATCTGACTTATTGCGTGATACACAGTATTGATGCAGACAGAAACACAAAAACTGATCTGCAAGGCAGGGGTTTACTGGAGTAGCTCCTAGTCGTAAAATAGACATGCTTACCAGGAACTCCTCTCACTGCACTGTTATGGGAAGGGAACAGGGGCCCAAATGCCTAGACCTAGAGAAGTAACTATCATACATCAACCAGGATCTCGGCCCAATTGCCAAGGAAGGGAGCAAGAGATGGGAAAGACTAGAAGTCAGGGCTGTCCAGGAGTAAGAGCTAGTATCCGTCCTCTGCTTTCCCTATTTTCCTTTCTTAACTCCTTGATTGGTGTGGGACAGTGGTCTTTTATCCTGTTACTTGCATTGCTTTTAATAAAATGCTGATTGGCCAGTAACCAGGCAGGAAGTATAGGTGGGGCGACCAGGCAGGAAGTAGAGGCAGGACAAGAATTCTGGGAAGAAGATTCTGCAGTATGCACTCATGACTCAGATGCAGAGGATACAAGATGCCTTGCTCAAAAAGGTACCAAGCCACATGGCTAACACAGACAAGAATTATGGGCTAATATAAGTTATAAAGGTTAATAAGAAGCCTGAGATACTAGGCCAACCAGTTTATAGTTAATGTAGACCTCTGTGTGATTTATTTGGGACTTAATGACTGGGGGAACCAAGCAAGAAAGAAACCTCAGTCAACACTTGATCATTAAATATGTGGTTATCAGGGTTGTGTTTGTATTTGCCTTGGGATGTCTTGGTGGTCTGCTCCATCTAACTTCTGCCTACCCAAATCTTGAACTCTGAAACAACCTCTGTTTTTGGCATCTAACTCAGACAGACCCCCAGGACACTTTAGGTTTGGTATCCTTCACTGTACAAGTTCCATACAAATCTGAAGCATATACTAATGCAATTAATTTATAGAGGGCTCTGAATCATCTTCTCTTGTTTCCCATTTTGAAAGTTTCTAGCTACTGACAATGTACATCACCCTTTGTAGGGGAAGCCACAGTTTGGGTATGAGAGGAGAAAATCTTGTACATGGCTTACCTAGTTAACACAGTCAGAGCCACACTCAGATAACAGGCATGAGCCGGAGGTGAAGAGTCATTATTCACATGTATTGTCACAAATCCATTCACAGTGTTTCCTCAGCTCTGTTAAAACATCAGCCTTTCCCAGGCTCCCTCAGCAGCCTTCTGCAGCAATGCATGGAACTTAGCTTTGACTTCTGCCTTACAGAATTGGCAAGAAAATAACATAAATGCTAAAAATAACTATTCTGCCCTCTGTTCTTTCTGAAGAACTTAGAGAGTGCTCTTTCCTTGTAATCAATATTTAAGGAGCAGGATCTGCTTCTGAGGCCGTCACATACAACAGAGCTAAACTGAGTGGTAATGAGCCATGTGCTATGTGAGTTCACATACAGTGTCAGCCCAAGAACACTTGTGGGATAAAGTACTACACACCACAGTAGGGCGAATACACAGTGAGAGTCAATATGCTGTGCACTTCATGCGATGCAAGTTACTATCTAGTTAAAAAGTGCAAATCATGGACAACGTAAGCATAAGTGCTTACATTTCACAGTGCAGTACTATAAAGCAAAGACACCAAGGAAAATAGTGTGACTGCTAAAGAGTGCAATTACACTACAAAATCACAGAAACTACCACACACATAGATTATGAACCCAACACAGTTACATGAACTGCCATACATTGCCTAATTCCATATTTACAACACTTCTGCAATCTGAAATCATTCCAAAATAAAAGTCCATACTGCGAAAAGTCTTCGCTAACATTTTCATAGTTTTGAAAGAGTCTCCTCTTGCAGCAGTCTGTTATAATAACGGTTATAGACTAATATGCCCAAATGTTTACTGGAGTGTGACTTCAAATTTGATTCTGAGCTTCCTTATTGAAAAGTGTGAGATGAACAATTATAGAATTCTTAGTGTTGGAGAGTAGGAAACCTCCTCGTTCCTTAGCACAAATGAAGACTTGCACCAAAAAGAAAAATCAAAAAAGAAGAGGAAGGAGGAGGAGGAGGAGGAGGAGGAGGAGGAGAAGGAGAAGGAGAGGAGAAGAAGAAGAAGAAGAAGAAGAAGAAGAAGAAGAAGAAGAAGAAGAAGAAGAAGAAGAAGAAGAAGAAGAAGAGGAGGAGGAGGAGGAGGAGGAGGAGGAGGAGGAGGAGGAGGAGGAAAAGGGGGGAGGAGGGGGGAGGAGGGGGAGGAAGAAGAAGAGGGGAGGAAGGAGGAGGAAGGAGGGGAAGAAGGAGGAGGAAGGAGGGGAGGAAGGAGGAGGAAGGTGGGGGAGGAAGGAGAAGGAGGAGGAGGAGGAGAAAGAGAAGGAGGAGAAGAAAGAGAAGGAGGAGAAAGAAGAAGAAGAAGAAGAAGAAGAAGAAGAAGAAGAAGAAGAAGAAGAAGAAGAAGAAGAAGAAGAAGAAGACTTAATAAATAGTAACCAAATGCTATTGAGGCGAAAATCTCTAAAGCGATTTTATAACAAACACAGGGATAAATGTCAAAAGGTTCCTGATGTGATTTTTCCACAGAAGCTTAAGGTAGAGCCAGACTGTGATTCAAGAAAGAAAATTCTAGCAGGCAAACACTAGGGATGTGAGTTTCTCACATTCTATCTGGAAACAATGACAGACTGGATTCCATGGGGAGGCAGAAAGATGCTAACTCCCCACCACACACACACACACACACACACACACACACACACACACTCCAACAAGTATCCTTTTCATCCCAAGATTTTACTTAGAACAGTTCAAGTTAGACATTAATTCAGCCTATAATAGAGTTGAAGATGCTGATTGGAGACATCTCATTTGTGATAACATATAGTTGTTAAGTAAAGAAAACCTTTTAAGTAAGTTTTTAAACTTCTAACTGCTAAGACAAGAAACAAGTTAATCCTCTTAAGCACGGTATCTATCACATTTGCAGGGTGCTAGGTAGCATCTATAAATGACCTAGTTAATAATAGCTGTCAGTGTTCTTGCATGACACTCTCATTTCTCCAGTTGAGAAGCAGGCCTAGACTGTTAACATGTCCAGTGGCACAAGAATAATACTTCTCAGCACCATGTCTGAATCCAAGTCCAAACTTCAACATCTGCTGGCAATGTGACTTTTGCTATGGTACTTAAATCCCATGTGTCTCAGTTCCCACAGCTGTGAAATTGGGATAAAATCAAAACTTCTTTAAAGGATTGTCATGAGAGTTAATAAGAGAAATAATTAATAACCTATGAAATAATAAGTATCGTAATGTATTTAGTACAATGACAAGCACCTAGTAAATCTTCAATGAATTATACACTTTTAGACTAAACAAAGGATTAAAGCCTATGCTTTAGACACAGAGGACACCACATGATCAATGCTTTCAGTCAGATCAAAAACTACCTGATAGAGCTTTGGTTGAAAGACAAGCTACAGTAAGATGTTCCCTGAAAAGTAGAAGTAGATATATTCTGTAATACGTGAACAATGTTTTACTGTAGTCTTCTATGTTTTATGAATCACAATCGATAGCACATCTGTTGGCCTGTACTGAATATACAGCGATGAATCAAAGAACATCTCGACTAAAAAGGGAGACAGTACCAAAAGTCTCCCATTCGCAAGGTTAATGTAACCCAAAGGTTGCATTCCCTTTAAATATTATGGGAATGCTTCTACATGTATTGTTTTCCTTGTGCCTGTTATGTACTCATATAGCCCATTTTAATACAAAAGAATTTGAACTACTTTTTCTACTAACTCAGGTTATATTGAAGCACTAAAAATGAATAAGTAACCATGACCCCAGAAATTGTTATTGTATATACCACTACTCCCCATCATATTGCTTACAGTAGAAATGACTGAGTAGACACACCTACTCCTTTTCTGTTGAGGCTAGCATAGCCTCAGCTTTATACTGAACTGACATGTTAGGAAGAGAGTAGGTATGGAGCAAGATCACTCAAGGAAAAGGAATGTTCTACTACCCATCCCATTACCCTCTTTTAGATCTAAACCAACTCTTACTCCCTAAAGGTCTTCATTTCTCTCCTGATCCTTATCAATACTAAACACAGCTGTCACCTTACAAGGGAGCATATTCTTGAGTTAACGAGAGTGATCATGGCCCGAACTGTACTGTTAGAAAGTTCAGCTAAGGCAGTTACAGTAAATTTGGGGAAATCTCGGCTATAGACTTCAGATGTTGTCTAATGACTTTCTTAGCTTTGGGGTTGGTAGAAACTAATAGCCTACTAGGCTGTTGCATTCAGTTTTAGCTGATAATTACAAAAATATTAGGTCAGACACAGACACAGAGGACGGCAATAAGTGGTTATTAAGCAGATCTAAAGATAGCCCAAGACAATCTGGGTGTTTTTGAAACACTGCAACTCTCCAAAAGCATGAAGTTCTAGTCAATTAATCAACCATAGAATATTTAATGAAGGTGTGGCTTTTAAAAAAAATCTGGAAACGTCTGTGTATATCTTTGTGTCTAGGCTCAGTCTACTACAACAACGGGGAAAACACTAGTTGTCAGAACAGCAGAGACATATCTTTATGGTCCAGGATCCTGGGTTCCTCCCTCCACACAGCATGATCAGAATAGACCATTCAATAGGAACTCAGTTCCTACAGTAACTCAAATCCAAGTCAGCAACAAAAGAGAAACCGCTAGGTCCATATGGAAGCTCACTCCAGAGCCTGGGATCAAGTGAATCCCTTTACACTAAGACAATTTCTTCAATTTTCACGTCATAAGAAGTCCCATTCAAATTCTTTTCTGAGCTTTTCTCAAGGAGAAACTGATAAAGATCACACAAGGTCCTACTTTCAATACTTCTTCACTGACAGGCATTTTGTTTAGTGTAGCTCTATTATAATAAGGTGAGAATTGTAAAAGCCAGTACAACTTGGATGAATAAGCACTATGAGGCTTTGTGAAACCCTTGAATTGACTTTAGTCATGAAGTGTTGGCTCTCCTAACTCATCTCCATGGTTAAAAATACACAAACTAGCTAAGTATCGTAGCCCATATCTGCAATCCGTACATTTGGAAAATTAAAGGAGGAGACAGTCATGGGTTAGAGACCAGGCTGGGCTACATAGAGAATTTTGCAGCTTAAGCTACAGATTTGAGACTGTGTTTAAAACAAACAAACAAACAAACAAAACAACAACAACAACAAAACACTTTTCACAGTTTGGGGGACTTAAAAGTCAAAGGGCAAAGAACTGTAGATTTGATCCTGGTAAAAGGGCCTTTTCCTGGCTTGTAGATAGTATCTTCTCAGTATGTATTCATCAGACTTTTCCTTTGTGCTGGCTCATGGAGAAAGAGAGCTCGGCCTCTGTCTTCTTATAAGGGTGATGATTCCATTGTTAGGGCCACATTATCAGGACTTAATCAAAACCAATAACGCCCCAAAGGCCCTATTTCTAAACACCACCACACTGGAGATTAGGACACCACACATCTGAATTCTTGGAAGGAGCAAACATTTATCCCCAGGATGGAAGATAAGGTTGGGCCATGAGGATTTGATCTGTCCTTATTGATTTAAATGGTTCCAACATTTAGAATAAACATAATAGTAACTCTGGAAATATCTGTTGATTAAGAACATGAGAACTATCAGTTATGTAAGCGCTGAACTAAAATGTAAAAGTCATTACCAAATTTCAAAAGTGTTACTAATATTCATAATAATATTACAGATTTCTACTGTCCAAACATCAGCGGATTATTGTTGTGGCTAAGAGCATGAGTTAGGACATAGGTATTGTACTTGCAGGCCTTCTTGGATCAATATTTTTGAACTGGGAATGTTAGCTCCCAAAGCTAAAACAAATCTTGGACATTTGGGGAAACTGATGACCATTTCCTTCAGTTAGGCAATGAGGTTCATCCTGGCTCTTCTAAATGCAGCTTGGCGGGAATGATCAGTCCAGTTCACCTTATAAGCATGAACACCTGAGCTGGCTCACCAGAATACATTTAAGAAGTCAGGCATGGTGTGTCTTCTTGTAATCCTAGACTTTGGAGGTAGGGTACCTGAGGTTTGCTGGCCAGATGACCTAGCTATTTGATGAACTTCAGAACAAGAGAGATGTGGTCTCAAAAAAAACAACATTTATGGCTCCTGAGGAGTGGTGCGGAAATTAACTTTTGGCCGTACATACACATGTGTGCACACACATAAACATGTGCTCACAAAAACCACACTCACATACATACATAAAAATACACACATATGTGACTATGAAAACATAAAAAGATAAAACCAGCTTGCCAGGAAACATGCATCAAAACATGGGGAAAGGGGCAAAGGGACCAATCTTCAAGTTCTTAATCCTCCTGACACATGCTTCTTCTAAAAATTTCTCAATATTTTATTCTTAACATCTATATAATGCCTCCCTTTGCTTTACTCATCACAGTGGCCATAAAGTGAAGGCCCCATCCAGAGATCCACACCATGAATCTCTGATTGTGCACCCAGCCACTTTTATAAGGCCCCAGCTCATTTCAAAATCCCAGTAGTCTTCTGGACATTCTCTGAAGTGCTTAGAGTACTTATCACGTTAGCCCTTCCAGACACTTGAAGGCTTCTACACTCATTATTTGTGCTCCTTCCTTACCTGTCACCTATCTCTAAGGTCTCCAAAGCCCAGTACGCTGTCCACATGATTGAGGACACCTCTCTTTGAGAACTAAACTGCCAGAAACAATCAAGGAAATCCAGTAAATTCATAGCTCCTTCTTTCTCTCTGGTTTCTGTTCTCATTGTCTTATCACTTTGGCCACTTCTCTCCTCCCTTGGACATTGGTTCTTAGCATCTCTCCTTAAACCCAGTACACATCAAGCCCAACAGGAAGGGACATGCCTGACACCTCTATAACAAAGAGAAGACAGGCTGGTTCTCACAGCCTTACCTTGATGTTATGCCCTGCTCTTGGGCCTCTCTCAACGCTGGACTGTCAGGAGTCCCAATCCTAATGAGTGTTCAGTGAACCAGCAGCCCTTTTGAGATGGAAGAACTTTTTTGAAAGGAACTCTGTAGTCCCTGTTCTTCTCCTTTCTGAGTCATTGTTCCTGAGTTAAGCTAGTATTTCTACTTTTGCCTCTCTTCGTCATAACTCTACATAGGGAGGGGCTTCTGTTTCTAGTGGTAACACAATCATCCGGCCACTTCTCTGTGCCTAGGCCCTCTTCATGGAAATGAATGTTGTAGATTGAATGTTAGTTACACCACCACGTTCTCCTATGCAGGAACCCATTACCAGAGTGATGACATCAGAAGGTCAGGCTTTGGAAAGTTCATAGGTCATGTGGATGAAGCCTTTGGACACTTTCCCTGTTTCCTGCTAGGGCAGGGTACAAAGAGAAGGTGGCCATCTGCAAATTAGGAGGCAAGACTTCACCAGATCCCAAATCTACCAGCACCTTAAGTTTGGATTTCCCAGCCTCCAGGAGGGAAATTTATAAAACAGTAAACTTGGCTAAAATAGCCTCTCTCTCTCTCTCTCTCTCTCTTTTTTTTTTTTTTTTTTTTTTTTTTTTTGGTTTTTCGATACAGGGTTTCTCTGTAAGCTTTGGTGCCCGTCCCGGAACTAGCTCTTGTAGACCAGGCTGGCCTCGAACTCCCAGAGATCCGCCTGCCTCTGCCTCCCAAGGGCTGGGATTAAAGGCGTGCACCACCACCGCCCGGCTTGCCTCTCTCTTTAATACCTGATAAAAACAAGGTGCCACACTGAATCCATGAGTTAACTCAACTATTCAAGTTCCTTGAGTAGTTGACGTGACAATTCCTTGTATTTTTTTTCAGTCTCACAGTCACTGCTTTATTTGTAATTACTTAAAAGTTATAAAGGAAAAAACTACAGTAGCAGTCAAATGAGCTACAGGGGCAAGGAGTCCATCTTGTCAAAAACTATGGGGATTTATTAACTCCCTTACTCCTTTACTTGACAATTCTTATCGCTTTTACTTAAAACAGAGGGCATTCCTGGGAATTGAGAGTTTAATGAGAGGATAATATAAGCTTTGAACTTCAGAAATTTACTAACTAATTCTTTCAAAGGGTGTAAATAGTTATAATTAGCAGAATATTCTCTCTTCCCATTAGCTTTTTTGCTTCTTCTCCTCATGGTTTTCTGTTTTATTTCTGGATCTAAACTCAAAATAGATTGTTTACTGATTAGAATTTCTTTGTTTTATGCCTTGAGCTATAGCAATTTTTAAAAGATGACAAGTCCATCAAAAGCACCATTTGCTATAAAAAGAAATATATTCAGTACATTCCAGACATAAGACTATTCCTAATTTTAATCCTATTGTGCCGAAATTGGAGATGTGACTCTAAATTTAGCTGGGTCTGACCTGACTCAACTAAATTCACCCACTATTAACAATGAGAATCTTTAAACTTCCCAATCCCTGCCAGTTTCTATTATTAATCAATAAAGCATTCCCTTAATCCTTCACACTCAAGAACAGCTTCATTACAATTTTAAAGTTACTGTCACAATCCCTGCTGAAATATTTGTTAGAAAATATGATTTTAGAAGTGAAAACTAAGCAACTTGATAAAAGTATATTTGCGAGTGACTCATTTATTCAAAAGTACACCTTTAGAGATGAGGAGTTTTTATTAATTTGAAGATCTCTTGACCCAAAGTGACCAGCCTTTCTATTTTTCTCTACAAGAGGAACAAGTTATATTCCATCTATTCTTTTCCCTATAAAAGACAGATTGGAGGCTCTGAATTGCTGAACTCAATACTATGGTTGCACACAATAATGAGAACCGTATTATAGACTCTTCCATCAGCATCTCCAAAGGCTGCACAGTGAATAGACTACCAGACAAATATGTGGATTTGTTTGAGAATAAGAGATTAAGTATCTTCACAGTCACCTTTTCCTCTGTCTCAATTTCTTTGCCATGTGGTCGTTACCACAAATTCACGACAAAAGAGGCTGTGCATTCTGCTGCTTTACAGCTTTCACTGTGTTCCTACATGGAAAGGAAACAACTTGGTACCTCATCAGCGGATCAGGGAGGGCCTCCATCAGCAGCTCATGGAACTGAACCTGCTTCAAGGGTTTGTTGAGCAAGAATTTAGTGCTTTGGCAGCATTTATTTTACTCATAACACATTGGTACAAATAAAGCTGCGCATGCTGCAGAAAGGAACAGGGCACAGAAAAGGGACAAATTCAGTCAGAATCAAGGCTAATGATTTAGGGCACGAGATTACATTGGCAAGAGTTGAGTGCCAAGATGAGATGTGAGTCAGGAAAACATTATTAGAAATAGGCATAGCCTCCCTCAGTGACCATACAAAGAAGAGGGTATATAATGGAAGTATGCTACAATGTTCTTTTTCTCTTTTTAGAGATCTGGAGCTAGGAATCTCAGGACCAAAATTTTATGCTAAACCTGATAACTACATGAAGTCAAACACAATATAAATCTGAGCCTTAAATTCATTTCTCTATCCCAGAGTCTTCTCAGCTACTCACTCAAGCTTCTACTATTATGCACATGTTTTCCTTAAGTAATTTTAAAGTAAAAGAAAATAGGAAATACATAAGGACAAGGAAACCAGGTGAATGAATTCAATGAGAGACGCTGCTAACGAGAGGATGGCATGTTAATGAGGCACTGTGTTAGTTTCTTTCCCTCTTACTGTGGTAAAAAACCCTAATGAAAACACCTCACGGGAGGAAGAGCTCACCCTGGCTCACAGTTCAAAGGCACAGTCTGTCACAGCTGAGAAGTCAAGGCAGTTTGAAGCTTGAAGGAGCCAGCCAGTTTGTATCTATAATCAGAATGCAGTGTGCATGAAAGTACTTAGATGCTCAGTTCCATTTCCACATAGATAATCCAGAATCCAATAAGAGAATGGTTCCACCTACAGTGGATGGGTCTTCCCACATCAGTTAATGTAGAGACAACTCCTCCTATAGGTATAGGTATGCCCGAACCATACACTCGCTCATAAATGTGCCCAGTGGCTTTTATATGTAATTCTAGATTCAATGAGTTTGACAATACCAATCATTATGCAAGCCATCCTTGTTCGTTCTTTCTTTCTTTCTTTCTTTCTTTCTTTCTTTCTTCCTTCCTTCCTTCCTTCCTTCCTTCCTTTCTTTCTTTTTTCTTTCTTTCTTTTTCCAAGACAGATTTTCTCTGTAGCTTTGGAGCCTATGTTGGAACTAGGTCTTGCAGACCAGGATGGCCTTGAACTCACAGAGATCCGCCAGCCTTTGCCTCCCGAGTGCTGGGATTAAAGGCACGTGCCACCACCGCCTGGCTGCCATCCTTGTTCTTAAAGGGATTATCTAACAGTGGGAGAAAAATAGAAACAAGGGAACCTATCCTCTCCTTAACACAGAAGAGACATGTCCTGGATGCTATGAGAACTAGAGTATTTACTGAGTCACGTAGGTAAAGGATAAATGTCTTGAAAAGATGATGCTGAAGTTAAGCCTTGAAATCACCAAAAAGAGAAATGCACATCTGTAGCAACATAGAAGGGACCTAAAAATTTATTGCTCTGTGAAAACAATGATAAAAGTAGCAGAGCATTGTTTAAAAATAGTATTTCAAGAATGTTGGGCATTAATCAAAGACTTGACATAATTAGAGAAGCATTTATTAAGAAAACACCTGCAACTCCCATTAAAAGCAATGAGACTGGCCTTTTAGATGACACTGTCCCAATTCTCCTCTCTCCGACTCTGCAGCAGGCATGAAAAGCAATTGTCTTGCTACCAGTGTAGCTGGAAGAAACAGCAGCTTAGCATTGGAGGATGCCAAAAAGGTTTAGAAGACTGCAAATACTCCAGTGCTAAGGAACCTCTCAATCTACAAAGTTCTGGCCATTCTAAGGGCCGAACCATGAACAGAAAGAAAAAAAAAGTTTCTGGAATATTCCAAGAAATTCAGAAGTCCATTTATGTCTTAGGAAGGCTCTGTGAAAGTCCTGAGCATTCAACATGAGTTAATGCCAGGTTCTTTGCTAGAAGCAAGCGAGAACTAAGATGGAGTTCTAAATTATCAATGCACAAACGTCTCACAACAAAGGACAGAGATTCTCGGCTAAGACTGAGAAACTTCACAGATTCCCATAGGAATGTAAAGCTCTCTCAGCCTAGACATCAGACAGTCATTAGCCTCACTGAACAGAGATTGAGTACCTTGTACAAAAAATTCAGAGACCCTCTTCAGAGCAACAGATTGAGCTCCCAAGGTCCAGTTGAAGAGCAGGAGGCAGAAGATGAGGAAGGAAGTCAGGACCGTGAGTGGTTGGTTCACCCACTGAGACAGCATGCCTGATTTAATGGGAGCTCACCAAATCCAGCTGAACCAGGACTGAAAGAGCATGCAATCAAACTGGACTCTCTGAATGTGGCTGCCAATGGGGGCGGACAAAGAAGCCATTGATAATAGCCCTGAGACCTCTTTCTACTGCATGTGCTGGCATTTTGGGATCCTAGTCTATTTGGATGCATACCTTCCTAGGCCTGGATGGAAGGGGAGGGCCTTGGACTTCCTACAGGGCAGGGAACCCTGCCCTCTCTTAAGGAGGAAGGAGGAGGGAAGAGGAGGAGTGGGGGAGCAGGAGGGGAATGGGAGGAGGGGAGGAAGTGTAAATTTTTGAATGGAAAAAAAAAAACACTGTTACTATTGGCAAGTGGAATGCTGGCCAGAGATACATCACCACATTGCCACCCGTAACAACCCAGTCCTTTTCAGAGATGTTAATAATGGCAGAGTTGGATTCTTTTTTTATATATATTTATTTATTTATTATGTATACAATATTCTGTCTGCATGTATTCCTGCAGGCCAGAAGAGGGCACCAGACCTAATTATAGATGGTTGTGAGCCACCATGTGGTTGCCAGGAATTGAACTCAGGACCTTTGGAAGGGCAGGTGATGCTCTTAACCACTGAGCCATCTCTCCAGTCCCCAGAGTTGGATTCTTGACGTCACTGAAGAAGGGACTTTCCAAGGCAGCATAAAGCAGGGTCAGAGGTTGTTAAAGGAGATGATTTAAACACAGAGTAAGCTAAAAAAAGTTATAGAAAGAGGGCATTTAGGAAGAGTGTGTGTTGGATGGACATTGCAAGGGAGAGTCACATTTTACTCTCTTTCAATAACTATATATAGAATTTTGGCAGGTTCAGACATTATTTTTTAGGACTTTAAATAAGATCATAAAACATGATTCCTGATAGGCTCCCCAAAGGGTTAGACCTCATCACAAAAGCTACACCAGGACCTTAGGATATTTTCACTATAAAGAAAAGTTAAAGGTCAGGCCCCAATGTAGGCACAAGTCTTTACAGGGCAGAGACAGGCAGAACTATGTGAGCTTGAGGCCAGTCTTGCTTTACCTAGGGAATTCCAGCCAAAGATACGTAGTGAGATCATCTCAAACATAGTTAGCAGTCTCGGGAGCTTGTTTGGTGGTTCTAGCAGGAGAGCACAGCTATTTATAGACCCTCAACCAAAGAATTGGGGAGGATGGCTTAAGTCTTGCTTGTGAAATCCTTTAACAATATCTGGAAAAGGAGTACGGCCATATAGGAGTCAATTTTGCTCTCACAGTAAGCACCGTTTACTGAAATTTGAGCATTTTTTTTATTCAAAAACATCTCTACATAAAAGGCATATTGTCTCTTTGTAACCACCTTTGCAGTAAAATTTGGCAACTGTGTTGGAATGCTTTATTCTCAGCTGGCAGGAGGCTTTACCCAGACTCTGGAAAAGGCTCCACTCTCTGCTCATGTCACCACCATTTTCCCTCTTTCAATCCTGCCTCAATAGGCACTGCAACATCATTTCAGAAAATTCACAAAACAAATAACCACAAATAGCAAGACAAAAATACTTGGTTGCTTGTGTGTGTGTGTGTGTGTGTGTGTATGTGTGTGTGTTGGGGGCAGGGGTCTGATTCTCAGAATTACCACAAAACAGATCACAGAATACAAAAGACTGAAGCACATAAATAAACAGAAAATGACAGATATGAACCCCACAGTATCCATAACTACACTAAATATAAAACAATCAATAATCAAGGGGTAAAGGACACCACAAGAAAACCCACAGAATCAACTAGCCTGGGCTCATAAGGGTTCACAGAGACTGAGTCACCTACCAGAGCGCTTGTACAGGACTGACCTACGCCCTCTGCACATACATATGTTACAGTTTTATAGCTTGGTTTTCTTGTGAGACTCCTAACAGAGGGAACAGAAGCTGTCTGAACTTAATAGAACAGGTTGTGCCTAGGCTTACTGTAACCTGATATGCCATGGCTGGTTATTATACATGGGAGGGTTCTCCTTTTCTGAAGAGAAAGGAGAAAGAGTGGATGAGGGGTGGAAAAGAGGGGAGGTTGGGGGTAAGGTTCAGAGGGAGAGGAGAAAGAGAGGAGAAACTGTGATCAGACTGGAAAAAAAATTAATTAGTTAATTAATAAAAAATATTCAACTCAGAAGACAAGTTTGGAGAAATGTTCACAAATGTGTGGTCCAGCTATAAGTTATCAGCAAGCACAATCAAAAGTAAAAGATGAATCAAAAGTAAAATAAAACACTGAAAACATGAAGCACAGGACAGCCAGAATGGCAATATGAATATGCAACAAAATAGATTTCATGTTAAAAATACATAGATACAACAAGGAGAATCTTAGGACCAAGAGAACATCCAAGACACTACAGGAGGCTAAAGGAAGGCAGAAGAGTCACAGGTGAGGTCTGTCTGACTCTGGCAAATAGGATAACAACAGAAGAGCTAGGTGAAAACTCAAAGCATCTACTTAATAGTAAGTAAAAGAGAAAAGTGTACGGACCAGAAGAGGAGAAAATTCAGAGTTCATCCCAGAAGGATCGGCAAGGTTTGGGGAACTCCTCATTCCCAGTGAGGCTCCCAGCAGAAGAAGGGCACCATGGTTTAAGACCATCTCAAAATATATATATATATATATTTCACTTTCAACAACAGACATTTTCAAGGTCAGAAAAGGAGGAGGGATGAACTCCAAAGCTGCACACAGCACTATTGGAAGAAGAGGAAACAGTTGGAAAACCCCTTATTTGGCATTAGACCACAACATGAAAGAGAAGCCATTTTTTTTCTTTAAAGATTTCGTTTTTAAGTTGATCATACATGTGTGACCAAACGTTCTGGGAATGCTCAATGTGTGCCAAAGTCAGTGGGACACAGAAGAGGATGTAGAGCTGAAGTAGCAGGTGGCTATATGTTCTAGACACTGAACTCTCGTCCTTTGGAAAAGCAACATGAGCCTTCAACCTTGGAACCATCTTTTCAGTCCCAAGACTAGTGCTCTGCCTAGATAACAGGATGACCATTTATGGTCCTCTATGAACTATAACATGTCAAATCTAAAGCCAGGGTTGCTGGTCTGTATCCTGAAGCTTAGCCACAGGCATAGGTGTAGACTGCTGGGGTGGTGGTGTTGATAAACATTGTCTCAGACTTACAGGGTATATGATTTTATTTCTTTCTCTCTTATTTTTCCATTCTACTTTTAACCTGATGTACATCAACCCTCATTCCTCTGGTTCTCCTTTTCTGTCTACCCCCATTCTTTAAATATCATCCCAATGCTAATTATTCATCTCAATATGCTCTTTTCCTTTTTTTCATAGCCATAGTAAAGAATATCTTAGTACAGCCTGGTCTACAAGAGCTAGTTCCAGGACAGGCTCCAAAACCACAGAGAAACCCTGTCTCGAAAAAACCAAAAAAAAAAAAAAAAAAAAAATCTTAGTAGTTCAAACACTGCTATGAAATGTTACCTTCCATTCTATCAGGACTGGTTTTTATTTTACTTTGAATTTACTGTATTTTTAGGGGAGGAAAGAACAGCATTTGAAAAGGTTGTATTTGGAGACAGTATTCTATTCTCAGAAGAGTAGTGGGGATTGGGCCTGATGCCCAGTTACCTGGAATGATAGTCTAAGAACTGAGCTAGACCTTAGTCAAACAGATGAAACATGGTCTCAACGTTACTGCTGTCAGGTCCCTCATCAGCACTATAAACACTTGCATTGTAAGAACAAAAGTAAATCAAAAATTTTAAATACAACCAGCCATCTAGCCACAGATACGCAGATGCTAATGAAGAAACGCAAGAAATATTAAAAAAATAAAAAACTACTCTCCCAAAATTCTCAATTCTTTAAGAGTGAACTAAAAAAAAAGTGATTATAAAGTTTGTTCAAAGAAATCAAAGCATATAAAAGAAAATGCATGAATGAATTCCCAGAGAACACAAATAGGTCAATGAAATAAAAAGTCATTACAAGATATTAAGTGTAATTCAATAAAGATAAAGAAATTATGTTGAAAATGTTTCTGAAATACCATAAATAGAAAATTTAACACTAGAAATAAAAAGCTTGGGGGCTGGAGAGATGGCTCAGCAGTTAAGAGTACTGCCTGCTCTTCCAAAGGTCGTGCGTTCAATTTCCAGCAACCACATGGTGGCTCACAGCCATCTGTAATGAGGTCTGGTGCCCTCTTCTGGCCTACAGGCATACACACAGACAAAGTAAAGAGAATATTGTATACAAAATAAATAAATAAATAAATAAATAAATAAATAAATAAATAAAGTAATCTACAGACTATCAAAACCATTGCCTCTCTCTTCTGTCTTAAAAAAAACAAAATGCTATTACTAATAATAATTAATGATAATAAATAAAAATTTTTTTAAAAAGAAATAAAAAGCTTGAGTGGAAAGCCTCACAAATATAACAAATCAGGTAGAAGAAAGACTATCAAAGGTTGAAGACAAAGTAGATGAATTGGACCATTCAAACAATCACAAAAATAAATGAATAATAAAGTGTGAACAGAGTATTTGTAATCTATGAGACATTATGGAAAGACTGAACTTACAAACCTGAGAATAGAAGAGAATTTTTCCTACTAAGAGCACTGAAATATAGTCAATAAATTTAAAACAAATATGTCTCTTCCATATGCATTCTGTTACATCAGACATTTAGAACATCAAATAGAGAAGATAACAGAAGAATCTCCCCACATCATAGTATAGTTACAACATAAATATACAGAGGAAAGTATATTGAAAACTGCAAGAGAAAGATGCCAAGTCATACATAAAGGCAGATCCATCAGAATAACAGCAGATTCCTCCGCAGAAATTTTAAGAGCTAATAAGATTTGGATTAGAATCTTTTATGCTCTGAAGGTAATTGCCAATCAGTTACATCAAAGAAAACTGCCTAACATAGTTGAATAAAAAAACGGAAATCTGTCTGATAAAGACAAGCAGAAAGGATTCATAACCACTAAGCCACCTCTACAGAAGACACTTGAAGGACCGAATGAATGATGAACATATCTATGGAGCTACAGGAAAGAATAAACCACACCAAGAAAGAGTTAAGCAAATGAAGAATAAGAAAACACTCAAGCTACAAACTCAACAGAAGGACAGAAGCGAATACATTATTTCAATAATAATTTCAAGTATTACTGCTGACAAATCCTGAATCAAAAGACAAGAGAGTAGCAGATTAGATACAAAACATGATCCATCTATTTGATTCCTCCAAGAAATGTATCTCACTATAAAAAGCCAGATATAACTTTCAGGTGAAAGGACAAAAAATGTGTTCTGAACAAATGGCATCAAGAAGCAGATATAATTGTTTACTATATGACACTAAACTTCAAACAAAATTGAGTGAGAGAAGATTAATAAGACCAGCTACTTCATGCTGATTAAATTCACCTGATCCATCAAGGGCATATAACAATCCTAAATAGATATGCACTGAACACCAATGCATCTACTTTTGTTAAATATACACTATCAAATGTAAATAGATAAAAACACAGCACAATAACAGTGAATAATTTCAACACCTGAATTTCACCAATAGATGTTATCAGCCAGACCAAAGAAACGACCTGAGAAACATTTGAGTTACATGATATCATAGATAAAGTTGGGTGTCTCTAAAGTAGATCATATAATACAATACAACAAAAGTCTTAACAAATACAATAAAACTGAAATAATATTTGTATTCCATATAAACACAAAGGAATAAAACATGAAATTAGTAACATAGAAATCAAAGAAGAAACACAAACTCATGGAGATCGAAGAACACACCATTAAATGATACGTGACACATCAAAGGCATCAAGAAAGAAATTTTAAGATTCTTAGAATTGAATACAAATGAAGACACAACATAACAAAACCTATTCTATGAAATGAAAGCAGAATCGAGGGGGTGTTTCAGCTATAAGTGCCTATATTAAGACATATTCTATAAAATGAAAGCAGTGCTATGTGTGGGGGGTTATAGGTATAAGTGCCTATATTAGAAATTCTCCAAGATCTCAAACAAATAATTTAGCAATGTATATTAGTGCCAAAGAAAATAGAGAATAAAAGTATGCCAAATTCAAAATCAGTAAATGGTAAGAAATAATAAGATTAAGGAGGGAAAAGGAATAAGCGATACAACTGGTTGATTCTTTGAAATAAAAATAAAAATATCGTTCCTCCTCAGCCCAAAGAGCAAGCAGGTTTCTCTGCCCTGTGGGAGGTCCAAGGACCACCCACCTCCATCCAGGTCTATTAAGGTGAGCATCCAAGCTACCTGGGCTCCCACAAAGCCATTACATGCAATAGGATCAAGAACCCATTGCCATTGTTCTTCAGTTCTCAGTAGTCCTCATTGTCCATTATGTTCAGCGAGACCGGTTTTGTCCCATGCTTTTTCAGTCCCCGGCCAGCTGGCCTTGGTGAGTTCCCGATAGATCATCCCCATTGCCTCAGTGTGTGGGTGCACCCCTCGCCGTCCTGAGTTCCTTGCTCGTGCTCACTCTCCTTGATTGGGGGAGGGGGAGGGAATGGGAGGTGGTGGCGGGGAAGAGGCAGAAATCTTTAATAATTAAATTAATTAATAAAAAAAATAAAATAAAAAAAATAAAATAAAATAAAAGAATTGTATATAGCTGACAAATTCTGGAAGACTTTGCATGTCTTTGATATATATGTATATATATGATATATATCCCTACATATATTATACTATATATATGTGTATATATATGGAGAGAGCAAATATGTATGTGCATTAGGAAAAGATAACTTATTTGCAAAGATACTCATTAAAACAAAGAGAACTTGAAAAAAAATAAAATAAAAATATCGACAAAACTTTAACAAAAATATCAAAATAAGAGAGAGAGAAGATTCAAATTAAGAAAATTAAAAGTAATAAGGGCTCTATCACAACAGACACCCATAAAACTCAAAAGATCATTGGGGCATACTTTAAAATTTAAATTCCTTGTTTTTGTCCTATTCTGATTTGGTTTGGTTTTACATTATTTTACTTTGCTATTATTCTTTATTTGCCTATTTGTTTCATAATGAGAGACAGAAATGGTGTAGATTTGGATGGGAGTGGAGTGGGAGACTTTGGGGGGAGTTGGAGGAGGGGAAATCATAATCAGGATACATTATATGAAAAAATCCATTTTTAATAGAATAAAATATGTAAACCTCAAAAATGTGAAAAGTCCATCAACTAAACAGAAAAAATGCTATATGGCATATAATGAACTATGTTCATCAATTAAAAAAGATATACTAATTCACACTAAACACTGATGGATTTTAAGAACAGTGCTGCTGGTGGTCTGAATGAAAATGGCCACCATAAACTCATATGGAGTGGCATTTTTGGAAGTGTAGCCTTGTTGGAGGAAGAGTGTCACTGGGGTTCAGCTTTGAGGTTTCAGAAGCTCCGGGTCTTCTATACGATTCCATTGGTCGACTTCTCTGTTTTTATGCCAGTACCACGCTGTTTTCATTACTGTAGCTCTGTAATAGAGTTTGAAGTCAGGGATGGTAATGCCTCCAGAAGTTCCTTTATTGTATAAGATTGTTTTGGCTATCCTGGGTTTTTTGTTTCTCCATATAAAGTTGATTATTGTCCTTTCAAGATCTGTGAAGAATTTTGATGGGATTTTAATGGGGATTGCATTGAATCTATAAATTGCCCTTGGTAGAATTGCCATTTTTACTATGTTGATTCTCCCAATCCAAGAGCAAGGGAGATCCTTCCATTTTCTGGTATCCTCTTCAATTTCTTTCTTCAATGCCTTAAAGTTTTTGTCAAATAGATCTTTCACTTCCTTGGTTAGAGTTACCCCAAGATATTTTATGCTGTTTGTGGCTATCGTGAAAGGTGATGATTCTCTTATTTCTCTCTCTGCTTCCAGATCCTTTGTGTATAAGAGGGCGACTGATTTTTTGGAGTTGATCTTGTATCCTGCCACATTACTAAAGGCGTTTATCAGCTGTAGGAGTTCTTTGGAGGAGTTTTTGGGGTCGCTCATGTACACTATCATATCATCTGCAAATAATGCAAGTTTAACTTCTTCCTTTCCAATTTGAATCCCCTTTATCCCCTTATGTTGTCTTATTGCTATTGCTAAAACTTCGAGAACGATATTGAAGAGGTATGGAGAGAGTGGACAGCCTTGGCGTGTTCCTGATTTTAGTGGGATGGCTTTAAGTTTCTCTCCATTTAATTTGATATTAGCTGTCGGCTTGCTGTATATAGCTTTAATTATATTTAGGTATGACCCTTGTATCCCTAATCTCTCCAAGACTTTTATCATAAAGGGATGTTGAATTTTGTCAAATGCTTTTTCAGCATCTAATGAAACGATCATATGTTTTTTTTCTTTCAGTTTATTTATATGATGGATTACATTGATAGATTTGCGTATGTTAAACCAGCCCTGCATCTCTGGTATGAAGCCTACTTGATCATAATGGATAATTTTTCTAATGTGTTCTTGGATTCGGTTTGCCAGAATTTTGTTGAGGATTTTTGCGTCGATGTTCATGAGTGAGATTGGCCTGTAATTCTCTTTCTTGGTTGGGTCTTTGTGTGGTTTTGGTATCAGAGTTACTGTAGCTTCATAAAAGGAATTTGGCAATGACTCTTCTGTTTCTATATTGTGAAATACATTAAGGAGAATAGGTATTAGGTCTTCTTGGAAGTTCTGGTAGAATTCCGCATTGAAACCATCTGGTCCTGGACTTTTTTTGGAAGGGAGGTTTTTGATAACAGCTTCTAATTCTTCACGACTAACAGGTCTATTTAGGTTGTTCACCTGGTCCTGGTTTAACTTTGGTAAATGGTATTTATCTAAAAAAGCGTCCATTTCTTTTACATTTTCCAGTTTTGTGGCATACAGGCTTTTGTAGTAAGATCTAATGATTCTCTGAATTTCCTCTGTGTCTGTGGTTATGTCTCCCTTTTCATTTCTGATCTTATGCCATGCCTGCTGGTTTACTGTCTCTTCCTGTTGCCTATGAATCCAGATGGAGAACTCTCAGCTGCCTCTCCAGAACCAAGTCTGCCTGCATGCTACCATGCTTCCTGCCATGACAATAATGGACAAAACCCCCAAGTATAAGCCAGCAAAAATTAAGTATTTTCTTTTATAAGAGATGCCATGGTCACAGTGTCTCTTCACAAGAACAACAGCAAAACAAATCAAAAAAAAAAAAAAAGTACGACAAGTGTGCTACATAAAAAGGGGCAAGTTATAAAATCTACATGTATGAGTCAATTTTTACAAAATTTTCAGAATGAGAAAATTCAAAAACAAAATATAGGAACATGGGGAGTCTGAAAAGGAATAACGAGGAAGAGGGTTCCTTTGGAAATGGCAAAATGAACCAAAATAGGCAGCAATGCTGTGTATTTATTTTCATGTCAACTAGCCACAAACTAGTCACTTGAGTAGAAAGGCTCAGCTGAGGAACTTGTACTGATTGTTTTAACTGATGTAGGAGGACCCAGGCCAAATGTGAGTGGCATCTAATAGTAGCCCAGATCAAATGGGCATGGCAAACCATTTTTCACCCATCGATTGTTTGGTCTTACCTCTAGTGGCCTAGTTAATCTATCTTGCCGCTGCTTATTCCTTCTCTGATACCAGAACAAGTCTTTCCAGGATTGAATCACTGAATAAGGTCCACAGGCTTGTTAGAAAACCATCTAGCCTCATGGATGGAACAGCTACTAGATTTTTGACTTCTCAAGAGTAACACAGCCTCCATTACTATTTCAACACAATTTAATAAATTATATGTGTGTTCTCATTCTATCACTCTAATCCTCTAGAGAACCATGACTAATACATGACAGTTACATAACTAACTATACTAAAATCTTCAAGTTGTGGCCTTAGGAAGTTGACTTTTATAGTAGATGAGTTATATATTAATAGTTATTTTTAAAAAATCAAAAGACCAAGTTGGGCCATAGTTTAATCAACTCCTATTTAGAATAAAATCTGTGATAGTGCTTATGAAAAATTGTTAAATGAAGAAATGAGTTATACTGTACCTTGAACCAAAATTACAAGGAGGGGATTAACAGAGGGGATGCCTTGACATTTCATGTAATTACAAGAAACTGAAAGAAGACACAAAAAATAGCAATTATATAGGAGTCACTCACAGGGCATCACAAGCAGACCATCTAGCACAGAACAAGCAGTTCTAGACAGACAGTGAAAGACCATGAACAGAGTAAGGTTAGGTTACCATTGCAAAAATGATAACAGGGATGAAGGAGAAAAACAGACTTAAGAGATATAAAAGTCTACCCATAAGAAAGGATCAATTTGTTGACGAATTAACTATAAGCACAAGAGAGATAGGCATCCTGGGAATCTAGGATAAGGCCTACATTTGAGTAGAACCTGTGTTGCTTCTTCATTGTCTCACAGAACAAAATCAATGAAAAGAAAACTAACAGAAATTATATATAAAAAACTATGGATAAAATATAGTAGCTCTTATAGGAAAACATTGAAAATCTGTATCAAAGTTACTCTTGGCCGAAGGTAGGAGAACTGTGTTACTACATAGATTTCTACATACCCTGAGACAATGGGACCATCTGCCTTTGTCTAGATATCATCTGTATTTATCTTTCAACACAAAGATAAACAAACACAAAGGTACTTGATCACTGTCAATCATAACAAATTCACAGTTCAAATTCTTACATAGTGTCTAATCTTCATTCAGGGGTGTTCATGCTCCTTTTCCTGAAGTTTTTTGATGACACTAAACTGATTTTACAAGACAAGCCTAAGAGCCTAGGAGATCTTAGGAAAAAAACATCAGCAAGCCATATGTGGTGGTTTAAACAAGAAGGACCCACATTGGCTCATAGATTTGAACGGTCGATCGTTTGGGAATGACTAAGAAGTGTGGCCATGTTGGAGAGGGTATGTGCTTAGAGATTTTAAAATATTCATGCCAGCTAAACGATGGCGGTATACCTTTAATCCCAGCACTTGCAGGCAGAGGCAGGCAGATCTCTGTCAGTACAAGGAAAGCCTGGTCTACAAGAGCTAGTTCCAGGACAGGCTCCAAAGCTATACAGAAAAATTCTATCTCAAAAAAACCAAACCAAACAAACAAACTAAAACAACAACAAAACGCCCCATTCACAAAGCTCTCTGACTCCAACTTTCAGATCAAGATATAAGCTCTCAGATGTTCTTCATGTCATGAATTTGTTCTGCCGTCATGGACTGTAACCTTCTGAAACCATAAGCTTCAAATTAAAGATTTTCTTTTGTAAGTTGCCTTGGTTGTGGTATTTTATCACAGCATAGAAATATAAAAAGATGAGTCTAGGGCCTTCCTGGAAAGCAAGAAGAGGAAATCATGCAACTTCACAGATAACATGTGTATCAAGAAATCCTTCCTCATTTAGAAAGTCCAGTATGACTAGTGTGTCCCTAAGTGTATGGAACTTTCCAGTGGATATTATGGTCATTTACTTGTAATTTGACATTTCAGTAAAATTATCCATGTGTGAACAAATGTTAGGAGCAATAAAATACTGTCAGAAAAACTGGTAGGTCTTATTTTTTGCTGTAATTTTAATTATCCTAATTTGTACTTTCTCAGATATATTTTCTGGTTAATAATTAATAGTTTGACCTTATACAAGTTTATTCTTTATCTACAAATGAAGAAACTGAATCAAAATGAGGTCTGAAGTTTGCTTTTACACCAATAACATCTGTTCTTTTAAATAGAGATTCAATTTTAGTCACAATATAATTACATGTTAAACATCCCTGCCCCGCTGTACTAAGTACAATAACCAAACCACTAAAAACCTTAAAGTAGCTTAGAACTATTTCAATTTAGTTCAAGGAGAAAGCTAAATGGGAGTTTAAGATTCTAGTTGATTAAATGTAGATTTCATGAGTACCTAGTTGTCTATTATTATCAAGAGGTTCAAGGTAAAGGGCCCAGTTGTAGTCAAATCACATTCAAAAGTGTTCTTGAAAGTTGAGTGGGTTTCAGAAGTAGCTAAATAAATTACATGCTTCAGAAATTTCTATAGAAAAACTACCAAATATATTTTCAATGAGAAGTGAATACTTTGACCCCATCAATCTACAATAGCTCTGCACATATCTTACTACCTATGGAGCCAGGGGAAGGTCTCTTATTCCTGTAGTTTTGTGTCTCAATTATACTATATATAGTAAATATTCTATAATGGCTATATGTATCATTATCTTCATTAGGTTATTTAGTCGGAGGTTATACTTGCATTACTGCAAGTACATTGAAACAATGATCCACTTGCAAAAAGATAGTCTCTAACTGAAAGAGTAGATAATACCAAAACTACATTTCCTCTGACTTCAGCCAAGCATAAATGCCATAAATGGTTTTATTTCTACTCTTTGTTGTTCAGCTAAAATCAGAGATTTAAATTTGAATAGTCCTAAATGGCTCTCTACACTCAGGTAACACTCCGTTGAACATCTGCCAGAATGCACATTTCCTAATATAGAACACCACTCCTACTGGCAATTTCATTTTCCTAATTTTCTAGAAGCCTCAAAAAAGCTCAGCATAGAAGTAGGCCCCAGCCGTCCTTTAGAAATGAAAAATGCCTCAAACAATGAAAATCATCTATTTCTTTGAAAAATTAAACCACAATTTGGCATACATATTTTCTCTGGGCAGGCCCTTCCTTTTTAGTAGCAAGCTATGGTTGACTCTTTATTTGAATCATTTAGAAGCGATTTGAAGACAGATGAGCTCAAATCACATCTTTAAACAAAGCCAAATAGATTTAGAATTCCACAAACATCTGTTAATTTTTCATACACACTGAATCCATTAAGATAATTCACTTTATGGAATAACTCACAATAAGGAGCTCCCCACACCGCACGGAAGAAGAGGAGATTCAGTTATGCAAATCATTTTCTTTTAAATGGTGCCCAGTGAACAGTAGAAACTGTAAGTGACTCAAACTGTATGTTAATCATTTCCCATCTACAGAGTTCTAGTAAAGCAAAGCTGCCAAGGTCAGATTTTCTAAAGAATTCCAAATGGAAGGATCCTGAAGGGCAAGAGCCCTGTCAGACATCCCCGTGATGAAGGATCTTCTCATGCAACAGGGATGCCCTATTCTAATGTACTTACTGGGCAATGGTTGTCTCTAGTGATGTAGATCTTTGATGCAGAAACAGCACCTGGTACTACTCTAATTATTCAACTTGGACCAAATTAAAAGTTAGCTGCCATTGTTTGCCATAATAGTGACAAATGCCCCACCTAGTATCATCTTAATGGGTCAAAGACCTACTTCTAATTCATACAGTCTACTAAACTAAGTATAATTTCATTTCATCCTCAGAACTTAAGATAGGAAATCTTTAAGCATTCCTCATTTGAGAAACCATTGAGTAATCTCCAAGACTTTTCTCATCATCTTGGAAACTGGAAATCAAAGGTAAGAGTAAGAACACAGTCAGGGTTGGTGAGTTTACTCTTCTAGGGTGTGGACTGCTGCCTGCTTGTACCCTCACTTGACAGAAGAGAAGCTAGATCTTTGTCTTATTTTATTTAGACAGTCCTGTGTAATCCAGGTTTGCCTTGAAATTGCTATGTAGCTGAGGATGGACTGCTCTGGTCCTCATGCCTCCACCTCTCTAGTGCTGGAATCATAGGCATAAGCCGCCCCCTCCAGGTTTTTTTTTTTCACTTTAGTTATTTGTATTACTCCTTTTAGTCTTTTGTTGTTGTTGTTGTTGTTGAAAAAATTTCCACCTCCTCCCTGCCTCCCATTTCCCTCCCTCTCCTCCCCCTCCTCTCTCCCTCTCCCCACTCCTCTCCCTCTCCCTCTTGAGTCTGAAGAGCAGTTTGGATTCCCTGCCCTGTGGGAAGTCCAAGGTCCTCCCCTGTCCATTCAGGTCCAAGACATACCTTGGGCAACTGAGGAGAGGGAACCTGAAATGACCCTATCCTATAGCCATACTGATGAATATCTTGGATATCACCTTAGAACCTTGATCTGGGGGTGGATGGAGATAGAGACAGAGACCCACATTGGAGCACTGGACTGAGCTCCCAAAATCCAAATGAGGAGCAGAAGGAGGGAGAACATGAGCAAGGAAGTCAGGACCCCTCCAGTTTTATACACTGCTGGGGATCAAACTCAGGGTTCAAGCATGTTAGTTTACTCTGCCATTCCTAACAGCTGCAGAGTTGTACGTGACCTTGTCAGATCACAAATGTCTCACCTACAAGTACAAACTCTGGTTCCCCAAGACTGTAAAGTTTGTTCTTCCTCCTTCATGCTTGGTTGAAGTGTCGGTTTTGAACTCAAAACTTAACACTTTGACATTCAAAGAGATCTACTTTAGTCTGTATTAATTTGTAAAATCTTCCCACCAGATTCAAATGTACACTTTTCTTCAACAGCCACTGGTTTTATAACAGTCATGCAATAGCAAGGAAATGAATGAATGTGTGTATCCTTCCACATCCCAAATCCCAACAATGCAAAGGAATTCTTAGTATTGTTCTCTGTGTACTTTCTTTCCTTTTTAAAATTTATTTATTTGTTTGTTTGTTTTTGAGATAGGGTCTCTCTGTACAGCTCTGACTGTCCTGGAACTCATTCTGTAGACCAAGCTGGCCTCCAACTTGTCGCCGCCTCGACGGGTTACTCTGTCTAGGGTTTGTAACCCGCCTGGCTGGTCAGTTATTCCAGGGTCATGGAGAGGCACCACCTGAAAGACATAGGCTGATAAGCAGGAAGGAGGCTAGGCAGATTTGTCGAATCCTCCGTTTATTAGAGTCATGGTTACAGCTTATATAGCCTCTGGATGAAGAGCTTGGGGGGCTGGGGCATGGGACCTTACCACGTGGTCCACGCCCGTCACGTAGTCCGAGAGGTTATGATGGGTCAGGTCACGATTCCTTGGTCGGGAAGTCACAAGGTGACACACCTAGTACTCTAGATAGTTTGGAATGTGAGGCAGGTTCTGCTAACAGATAGCTCTCAATTAACAGTTAATTTGGGTGTGAGATAGGCTTGGTCAATAAGACTGTTCTCAATACAATTGGAAAGTGAAGCCCTCTGCAAAAACTCCTCACGGTGGTGCTTCCCGTAAATTTTGGGGGGACACGGCTCCTGACACCAACTCTCAGAAATCTTCCTGCATCTGCCTCTCAAGTGCTGAGATTAAAGACATGAACCACCACAGCATGGCTTACAACCTGGCTCACTCTCTATTTCAGTAATTAAAAGAAGAAATCATTCTAAGTCAGGTTGGGATCCAGAAAACCAAGTCTTGTGAGTTAACTTTATTCTTTCCAGTGTGTGCAGAAAGACTATTAACATTCTTTACTTACTCTACAAATGTCCATGTTTCTAATCTATGGTATACAATATAAAATGGTAAATAAGATGTAAACATGTTTCCTCACTGACCAAACAATATTAAAAACTTTCACCTGAGCTAGTGAGGGGGTAAGGTGGGTAAAGGCTATTAAACTGATTTCTGTCCTCAGGATACACAAGGTAGAAAGAGAAGAACAACTTACACAAATTTTACTCTTATTTTCACAAACATGTCCTGGACTGCACATACACACACACACACATACACACACACACACACACGCACACAGTGGACACAAGGCTGACACCTGACACTTCCACCAAACATAAAGGAGAAAAAACAAAATTATTTCACCTGGCTGCTGTGAGATTTAGATTTTTATATAAAATTTTGAAATTTAGTAATATATATATGAATTTTAGTGTATGTATCTATGTATGTATACACACACACACAAACACATACAAGCTTCTGGGTAAAGGGAAGACTACTACAGCAAACATTCCTAGGTGGAAACACACTAAAGTGTTCACAACATTTGTTGAGTTACAGAAAATCATGCAAAGAATATAATGTAAAATTTAATAGATTGTTTCTTAAAAGACCCAGAGTTGCCAGGTGATAGTGGTGCACGCCTTTAATCCCAGCACTTGGGAGGCAGAGAACTTCTGTGAGTTCAAGGCCAGCCTGGTCTATAAGAGCTAGTTCCAGGAGAGCTAGGATAGTTACACAGAGATACCTTGTCTTGAAAAACAAGAAAATAAAAAACAAACAAACAAACAAAAGACTTAGGGTTATTTATGAATTGGTTTGTGTCTGCTCCCTTCCCACACTGAAGTCTTAACCCTACCCTTAATACATCTCATTGTGACCATATTTGAGCACAAGATCTTTTTAGAGATAATTAGGTTAGAATGAGTCATTAAGATAGACCCTAATCTAATATGATTAGAATTACATCCCAGATATATACAAAGAGGAGACAAAGTGGAAATAAAAGATGATAGATAGGATTTATAAATCAAGAAAGAAGGGCAGGATACCTTCTTCCCTCATGTTCCCCAAAAGGACTTTTTTGGCTAAGTGTGTTAGTCAACCAAGATATCCAGAAGCAACTGAGTTTATCAGGAAGTAGTCAACAAATTCAGTCTCAGTTGCCATCTGGGACAATGCCCTGACCTACATTAATATGTTTCATGAAAAAAAAATTAATGGAGGAAATTAAGAGCAATTAGAATTATCCCCCATTAAGCTACTCTGTACTTTAATTCACCTTGGCAACAAAAGGTTCCTCTTCTCCTTATTCAAAAGCAATAGACTATGTCTGAACCTATACTCCAGGATTCGTACATACTGAGAGCTGCCCAGAGATCAACGTCCAAGAATAAGAAGTGTCAGGATTATGATGAAGAATAGCTTGGTATTTGTTGGAGGCTAAATGTGACATATCTCCTATAGACTCATATGTTTGAATATTTCTCCAGCTAATGGGAGATTATGGAACGTTCAGAGGGTAGAGCCTTGCTAGAAGAAATGAATCACTGAGGGTGGACCTTGAGGCTTTGCAGCCTAGCTCTATTTCCTGTTAGCTTATGCAATGTCATTAGCTAGCCTCCTGCCACCGAGCCTTCCTCACCATAATGGAATGCATACCTTAGACCTGGAAGACAATCAACCCTTTTTTCTTTGCTTAAATTGCTTCCTTCCTTTGTTGTCACAGCGAGGAATCTGAATCAAGATAGAACTGAGGTGCAGAATATTGCATGTTTACCTGCACCTGAGAAACAAAAGCAGGAATCTGATCAAGATTAAGTACTTGCAATGAAAAGGACAGCAGAAGGAAGTAAGCAAGGACTGGAGAAGAAAGCCCCATTGCAGAGGGTCCCACAAGGGGATGTCTTTGAAGCCTGAGTAATTGTGTTGTGCCAGCTGAAGAGCAGATGCTTAAAGGGTGAAGCTGTCTCTGAAAATAGAAAATCTGACTGCAATTTAATGCCAGTGGTACCCAAGCAACTAAAATGAAAAAATTTTTTTTCATCAAGGATAACATTCTCCAGCAGGCAATGTTGCTATGGCATTTTAAAGTGTTGGTTACACCAGACTCTTGGCTATAAACTGAGATGGAGACATAATCAGGTGGTATTCAAACTCTGGCATACTATAATTATGTAATTATTTGATCCAATGATTTTGTTTAGTTCCTCTGCACAAAAGCTAGCATCTCTCTTCAATTTCTGCCACTGTCAAACTCAGTACTTGCTTGATATTTCCTAGCATAAAAGCTAAATATTCAGGTTGACTTGCATATAAATAATGATGATTTAAGCTAACACACTGGGAGCAAATCTCTTATTATAATACAATCAAACCTTTGGAGATCCCATCAGTCAAAGGTACAGAAAAATAAATTCAGACCACAATTTTGCTATGAAGGCAAAAAAATTGACTAAAGATTGGAAAAATGACTAGACGGTTACCTGTTTGCTTCTATAAATGAGGTCATTTGCATGGTCAGCATTATGAGAAAACGCCAACAAAGGTGAGAGCCAAAGGAAAGTCCATTCAGAAGATCTAGGCCATGTAGAGTGGTGAGAGTAAGTGGAGATCTCAAGAGGGGAATGCAAGAGGAAAAACAGGAAATAGACAACTTAAGGCTTTAGAGGTTGAAGCAACCTGGATTTTACTTCAGTAGTCCCCTGACACTCCTACAGGTCTTTAGCAGAAGGGTGGCACTTTTTGCTCTCTGCTTCTGAAAGATTGCATTGGCTGAGAGAAGAGATTCAAAAGAAACAGATGCAGCAACAGCAATAGCAGCCGCAGCAGCAGCGGCGGCACAGAGGCACCTTCAACCCAAGCGAAGGTGATGACTTGAATTATAGTTGGTTATAAAATAATGGAAAGGGCTTCTGATGGATAACACTTGTTAGAAAAAAAGGAATCATAGAGGAGGCAAAGATGAATCCTAGATTTTGGTATTGATTACAGTGATGAAACTTATAGAGATAGAAAAATTTAGGAAAGAAGAGAGAACTGAAGGGGCTCCATAGCTCTGTTATGCTCATGTTATGCTTGAGATGCAATTTAGGCCTCTGCAAACATTAATTTTCTCATTGTTGCAAGCAAATACTCAGCAAGAAACAACACTAGAGCTCTTGCTTTCATGACATGTGAGACATGACATTTGGAGTTTAAATCATGATGACAATTGTGACTTGCTATATCTCTATGAATCAGAAAATAGAGGCCAAAAGTAGGACTTGCCTGTAGTAACCATCAAGGCATAACCCCCATTGAGCCACTTCTTCCAGTTAGGCTTCAGTTCCCAAAGGTTCCACAAACTCTCAAAACAACACCATTAACTGGAGTTCAAGTGCCTGTGGGAGATATTTAATCTTTAAATGATACAATCCCACATATTCAGATATTATGTAGATAACTGAATATATAAAACTTGTACTCAGGCTAGGGTTTTGTTCTGTCTGTTGTTTTTGTTTGTTTGTTTGTTTCAGAGACAGAGCCACATATATCCCTGGCTGGTCTTAAACTTTCCATGTAATTGTGGATAACCTTACACTTCTCATCCTATTGCCTTTACCTCTCAAGTGCTGGAATTATAGACAGCCAATATCACACCAAGACTCTTATGTTAGAGTTGACTGCATAGATTTGGGTATCATTAATATAAATATGTATATTACAAATTTTCCTATGACTTAAGAAGCTGTGAATGTTATTTCAGACATTTGAATTTCTCGTACGTACTGAGTCCTGGTAGAGAACTGAAGCCTGCAGGGGAGCTAAGGGGACAAAGCGATTTGATGTAAGGAAACCAGAAAGAAGTCATGGCCAACCTTACAAATCCTGCTTTCGTATGAAACACAGACAAAAAAAAAAAAGAGAGAGAGATTTGGTCTAGAGTTGATGAGGAGATGAAGTGAAGACTTTGACAGAAGACTATTTCAAAGCTACAGGAAACAGAAGTGAGCTAGAGGAGCTTTGAGAGTAGAAAAAACAATATACTTGAAAAGTAGGACAAAACTAACGAAAGCACATGAGCCACTAGGAGTAATCCAAGGAGGCCAGCTGATTGATTGTATTAATTAGGCTAAGTTATTCTGCAGTAAGAAAAAAAAAGAGTAAGAACTCATTTTAGTTCAATAAACATTTATTGCTCACTCTAGACCCTTGGAAGCTGGGGTGGTAAGTATTTGTTGTTGCTGTTGTTGTTGTTGTTGTTGTTCTAGATTTTATACCCAGTCAATGATCTTCCTCTTTTGTCTAGACAATGTTTCTTCATAAGGGACAGATTGAACACGGAGGTTTATACAGGAGAGGTGATGACCAGGTCTGAAGGAGGTGCACTTCTACCCTTATTCCAGAACTCGTCATATGATTCCATGGAACACAAAAGGGTGAGTGTTGTGAGATATTTGATTACACTGTGTAATGATATGTCACTGTGATTGGTTCAATAAAAATGCTAAATGGCCAATAGTTAGGCAGGAGGTATAGAAGGGACTTCTAGACAGAGAGCACACTGGGAAGAAGAGAGGCAGAGTCACCAGCCAGGCAAAGAAAGGATGGGGAAAATGTAGATGAGATAATGAGTACATAGACTTAAGAATATGGGTTACTTTAAGTTATAAGCACTAGTTAGAAACAAGCCTAAGCTAAGGCAGAGCTTTCATAATCAATAAGTCTCCATGTCATTTTTGTGAGCTGGAGACCCAGTGAAAAGCCCACCTACAGCTGAGCAAGGCATTCTCTATCACAGTCAGCAAGAAAACAAAGTATGCTAAGTCTATACCTATCATTGCTCTATGTCTTGTCATTAAAAACACATTCTACTCTTCCATGTATACAGCATACTCATGCCTTCCTCAAGGTGGCCACCCAGAAGCTCAAAATACACAGAGATGATGTGTATTTTGGATGACCATTCCTTCGGGTATAGCTCCTCACATTCAGAAGCCTGTGAACTAAAAAGTTATTCCCTTCACCCCTGTATATAATTCACAGTGGTATTAAAGGAACAGAGGAACCACATACACACTGCATACAGAAAAAGGGAAATGCAGATAAGCTTAAGTGATGTGGGATTCCACTCTGTATGCTGTAAATGTGTTTGGTTAATGAATAAAGTAGCTGCTTGGGCCTATCACAAGATAAGATAGAGTAAGGTAAGAATTCCAAGCAGAGATAGAGAAGAAAGTAGGCAGAGTGAAGGAGAGGCCATGTAGCTGCCACAGGAGACAGCCTCTACATGCCAGACAGAAACTTACCAGTAGGCTACAACTACGTGGTGATACACAGATTAATAGAAATGGGTTAATTTAAGATATGAGAGCTAGCCAATAAGATGTATGAGCTAAGAGGCCAAGCAATGCTTTAATAATACAGTTTCTGTGCGGTTATTTTGGGTTTAGATGGCTGGGAAATGAATGAGCAGTTTCTGACAACACTTAGGAAGCAGCTAAAATGTCATGGACCTGTACTGAAAAGGTCTTCTGCCACAATTGAGCAAAATCTACGTAAATGAACCCTGATTCTGCATCATGAATCAGAAAGTCTTTTTAAATTTATTTATCTTTATTCATTGGTATCCTGAGTTTACACAAGATTGCTTTCTGCAGTTTATTATACATTTTGGCCCCATCTAATATGGACATTGGGGACTTTCCCCTCTCTGACAGTACACAGCTTATGTAGACCACCTTTGGCATGGGGGCTGTTCTAAGACTTCTTGGAAAGATAGACAGGCTTTTCTTAGATGCGGCTCAATTATTCCTTAGCAGTAAATTCTTACAGCAGTTAAAGTGTTTCTGTTATATCTGCTCATAGCTAGAGCCTTGGGCTGCTAATGTTAGTCTATGCTCTCTGATGAGACTATTACAGTTTCCTTAATTTCTTCACTCCATCATCTCCATCATCTCCATCCTGTCCTTGATGGTGTAGCTATCTTGAGGCCACTAAGCTTGAGACAGGCTTTTTGAAATTACATCTTTTTCACTGCCTTTAGCTTTGCAAGAAGTTGGTGCTTTCAAACTTTCCAACTGACTTGGGTCCTTTCATTTCATTTGTAAACTGGAATTCTCCTTGACTCATCCTGTGGTGATGAGTCTATAGCTCACCAAGTCTTAGTTTTTCACCATTTCCTATTTTAACATCTTGATTTTCTGACAAAATAATCTCTTAGGCCAACTGAAAATTTCCCTCTTAATAAAAGTTAGATACAAACCATACTGCATCTTCCCTCATATGACTGAAGTTTAGCATTCCTTAAAATAGAAGCACGAGACAAGTATCCAGCTAAAGTGTTTGCATTCTGTAGTGTATCAAGATAAATTAATAAGACATAAGAACTGAAAAATAATAGAAAACACAATTCAATTTGCAAGCAATAAGATTAAAGGATTTTTCAATATTCTACCAAAAAAGTATTGGGACAACTTAAGACAGCTTAGCAAATTTCTAGAAACACAAGCAAAAACAACACCGTTCCTTATGCTATTAATAACTCAATAAGAAAATGTAATAGAAAATTTGCATTTATATGTATAAAAATAAGAAATTTAACAAACGTTTTTCAAGACTTTAAAGTAACAAGTGGAGAGAATAAAAAACAAAGATGGTGCTTCTTTTTCAGTATAAAAATCCCTTTGTAATCATGAACTCACAACTAAAGACATCGTTCAGCTAGAATTATATGGCCACTTGCCTGTGACCAAATTCTATACATTGAAAAGTCATCTCAATGGACTTCCATATAGTCAAAAGAGCTATGCTGAAGACATGGAGCTTTGCTTAGGATTTTACACTTCTACTATGAACACTTTTATATAGTTATTCACAGCAAAAAAGGAAAAGTCAGAAGAGTTAAAACTAGAAAGTGAACAGCTTTATATCTTCTTTGTGAATCTTGTGTCCTTCACCCCATTCCATCCTTCCGTATCACCTAATGTCATTCTTTCTTGTTTTCCTTTCTATATGTTACATGAAACTGACACATATACCCACTAATACATATACAAATATACATTATAGGCTAGAATCTACATATGAAAGAGAACATGCATTCCTTCCTTCCTGATATTAGATGACCTCACTTGTTACATATTCTAAGTCTACCTATTTTCCTATAAACTTGTGATTTTCTTTACAATATAATATGAAAAACAAAACTTACTTTCCAAAATCAAATAAATAGATGTACAAGGAAAATCACATAAGCCAGATGAGATCACCTGACAATTCCATTTGACAGTCAACACTGAGATTCACCATTCCCTATAGCTGAACCTCATCCAATATACATGTAGGAGAAGCTTCAGAAAACAAATATCCAAACATACTTGTAAGAATGGAAAGTCTAAACTTAAAGATAATCACACTCCATCAGAACACAAGAAAGACATGGCAAACGCAAAGAAAGTGATACAATCACCCATGACCCATCCCTCACTTAGCAATTCCTTTATAAAAGAGTCCAAAGCTATAGAAATAGACATTTATATGGAAGAACTGTCCTTTTAAAAATTAATGATAATATAGAAGACTCAAACATAGAGATTCATGAGTTAAGAAAATCTGTCTAAGACCCAGAGAAGACTGAGTGAAACTGTAATTTTGAGGTGAACATTGAAAATATGGAGGGAAGTTCACCAAGGAGACTGAAACATTGAAAAAAAACAAAAATAAATATTTGAAATGAAGAAGATAATGAATTAGATAAAAAACAATCGCAGACATCATCATTAAGAGACAAGAGTATGCAGAAGAATGAATTTCGGGTCTGAGGAGCATGCATGGAATGTTCAAGAAGTCTGAACCTTCTTGAGGTCAAACCTGAGAATTCATGTTGTAGAAGAAACATCAGAAATAAAATCAAATGCAACAGACAGAATATTTAACAAAATTTCAACAGAAAACTTCTCAAACTTAAGAGAATGAAGTAGACTTTGAACCACAAGTGGTTCGTGGAACACCAAACAGACATGACCAGAGAAGAAATTCTCCATGATACATCATAGCCAAGATGTCAAAAATACAAAGTAAAGAAATAGCCCTGATGACGTCACAATAAAACCATCAGCTCCCAAAAGCAGAAAGATCAGAATTTTCATAAACAGCCATAAATTACAGGGGAACATGGAACAAAATGTTTTAAGTTCTGAAAGTAAAAACTGAACCAAGAATGTTATATCCAGCAAAATTATCTTTCAAAATTGATGAAGCATCTTAAAATAAATGAATAGATCTACTATCCTTATGTATGTTTTTACTAAAAATAGATTATTTTACATAATATATATCTCATGTAATATATTCTGATTATAATTTCCCATCCTCTAATCCTGCCCAGATACTCTGCACCTTACCACCCCCATCCCTAAATACACATCCCTATTTTATCTCTCTCACCAGAAAAGGACTTAATATAGTTTAATATCATTTGGACACAGAGAAACTTCAGTGACGTGTTCACAGACATGTATTCAATAAACAGCACTGCAATTGAAATATAAATGTCATATGAGAAATAAGATGTTTTTGATGTTTGCTCTATCTGACATCAAGAATAATTTCTACATTACAGTAAAGAATAAAGTCTCCTACTTGTAGAAGAGCAGATGGAGAGGCCAATGGACTAAAATGCTTGTCAGTGTAACAATTAGATGCAGCCTATTAGTTTTCTATTACCACTACAACAAATGCTCACAGATTCGATGGTGTGACACAGCCATATATTATCTTTTCATCTTATTAGTTAGAAGTTCCATACACATCTCCTTGGACCAACCAAAGTAAATATATTAGTAGAATTTTTCATGGAATCCATGCCTAGTACCATAAACCTGGAAAAAGTCTGTGACTGGAAATACTGCAGAGCTTAGAAACAAACCTAGAAAAACCTGATGATTTTTCTAAATGGACCTGTATTCACACTGCATCCTAAGCATTTATCACAAACCAGTGATGCTCTCAGACTTGGTCAGAGAAGTTTCTAGTTGAAGTGGCTGACGGTCAATGCACATAACTTGCTAAAGTGCTGATAGTAAGAGACTGCTGAGTACTTAGCACTTAAATGAGCCTCTATATCATCCTCTCCAAGGTCTAGGTACATTGAAGAAGAGAGGTTAGAAACATGATAAAAGCCAGAATCTGAGATGGGCTGCTATGAAATGCTGTATTTTAGATATGATGTGACTGTTGCAGTCATCAACACACAGTAACGGTGACTACCCGTGTAAGGGCTAAGTGCACACACAGGCACATGCATGCATTTACACATACAAACACACACATGCACACATGCATGCTTTCATGACAGAAGGAGATTGACTAGCTATGAAGAAAAAACTTGGGTCAGGGATGAAGAGGTAATTGGAGCAGTGATTATGGTAACAGTACATTATCTACATATATGATATTGTCAAATATAGTAAGAAGAACAATCTATTTTTAACTTATTTCATTGCCTTTTCCACTTCCATAGACAGCCAGCTATATCACCTGATAAATCTTCTTTCCCTATCTTCCTGTCTAATGTCAGTGAGGTTGCATCTCTGACCACTTTGGTGTAACCACATTTCCCTCTGACTCTACTGTCTTTCTCTTTTACTTTCAAGGATGTTTTTGATGATATCGTGATGCTTGGTTAATGCAGGCTAATCTTCCTATCTCAAGGTCACAGAGACTAGTAAGCTAGCAATCTTAAATTAGTAACCCAGTAACATTAGTAACCTATTTTCCATCCCTAACATTACTTCCTTGTCATGTGCCTTAACACATTCCCATACTTTCTCTTTCTGTCTCTCTGTCTGTCTCTCTCTCACACATCAATAGGCATCAGACACCTCAGATTTTATGAAGTTTTGAGCCAATAAGATTTGGAGCAGATATCGTGAACAAAAATCAGTGCTAAGTGTGGTGCACACCTTTAATTTCAACACACAGGAGACAGAGGCAGGCAGATATCTGCGAATTCAAGGTCAGCCTGGTGTACATAGAGAGTTTCAGGTTATCCAAAGTTACACAGTAAGACCGTGTCTAAAAAAAAATCACACCAAATAAAGGGGGTGAAGATGGTCACTCTGATATCCAGTGTTTAGAAGCAGAAAGAAAGAAATGATACAAGTAATTTTTTACATGTACAGAAACAAATTGCATGAGCACCTTGTTAAATTGATTTCTGGGAACATGAAAGGATCTTTTGTAAGTAAGGGTCCCTAAAGCTCATGTTTCATTGTCTTTTTAATAAAAGTACCTCCCATAAAAGATAAACCACATAGACTAGCTAGAACCATTTGTTAGCTGTGCGAACAAAGATAAAAATAAATTCTGCCATCATTATTTCTAAAAAAATTTTCCAACGTATTAACAATAACTATACAATATAAAAATAGTTTCATATCCTTGGGATAGAACAAGAAATCTTTGAAAAACCATACTTACTAAAGGAAAAGGTAGAAATTTAAAATACAAAGCTTTTATTAAAACTCTTCAAATTCTTCCTTTGACTCCTGTGCCACAGTTTCCATATCTAGCCCATACCCCATTAGTCTGATCCTTCTATGGATCTAAAGTGAGAAGAAATTGTGACTTTCTCCTTCCTTCCAAAGTGAACAATGTAAGAATTGGCCACCAACAAAGACGGTCTATTATATAGGATATGGGCACTCTGCACTTTCCAGAAAAATGTAAGAATTGGCCATCAACAAAGACAGTCTATTATAGAGGATGAGAGCACTGTGCACTTTCCAGACAATGTAAGAAATGACCATGAACAAAGACGGTCTATTATATAGGATATGGGCACTCTGCACTTTCCAGACAGCACTGTTCAGCACTCCGTGTGGCATAAGGAACTCAGACTCCCATGGCCCGTTTACTAAGTTCTCAGAACTGTTGGACGGTGCCTGCTCCAAGCAGAACAAGATCCCTGGTCAAATGGATTTGTCTGGACCAGTATCATTTCCCTAACCACACTGTGCTCCTTCCTCAAGGACTAGAATAAGTAAGGGTACCAAGAGAATCAGAAGGAATAAAAAAACCATTGTGTGTCGGGGGAAGAGGGGGGAAGAGTGTTACTCTTTTTGCTATCAGGCTGCTCTGGCAATAAGGTAAGAGTTTTAATAATCAGTTTATGGGGATTAAGGAGATGACTCAAAGCAAGAAGTCCTAAATTCAAATCCCTATTACCCATGTAAAAGGTTTGCCACAGCCATTTGTACTTATAACCCAGTATTGGGGACACGGAGATAGGTGGTTCCTGGAGATTTGTTGGCCAGTCTTGGACTAAAATAGCAAATTTCAAGCTCAGTAAGACTCTTACCTGAAAAAAAAAAAGTATGGAAGAAGACACCAATATACTCCTCTAGTCTCTGCATACACATATACACACACACACAAACCACATAAATCAGAATAATGATACAATAACAATAAACAAGTGGGTTTTAAAATACTACAACAACAACAAGGACTGGAAGAGTCTCACATTTAAAATACCATGGTATTTTTATTTAGCCCATGCATGTGGCCCTGGGTATTCATGTTTATCCAACCCTATTTCCTTATCGACGGATCCTCTCTGCTTAACTCACACTGTGGAATTCACCTTGTTCTGTGTCTGTGCTACTCCAAACCCCAAGACTGTGAAAGAAAGGCAGTAATGAGTGTCCCTCCATGCTCCTGAGACTGCTCCTAATTCTTCTCGGGCTGTCATGGACACTCTCCTTAAAAGAAACAGCGTGTCAAGTGGTTCAATGCCTTCACTTTCAGCCCACTCCTCTGTCATCTTCAACCAGTGCTACTGCCACTTGAGTTACTGTGACAGAAGCAAGGACAGGGCCGCGAAGACTTTCCTGAATCAGTGTCTGCACACCAACACTGCTCCTCCAGGGGCTCTGATAGCTAGTAAGGGAACAACAGCCAGTCCCTCCCTCCCTCCCTCCCTCCCTCCCTCCCTCCCTCCCTCCCTCCCTCTGTCTCTCCCTTCCTTCCTCCCTCCCTCTACACCTCTCTCTCTTTCTCTCCTTTTCTTTCCCTCTGCCAGTTGAAGTTGAAATGCTTCCATTATCCCTTTAGTGATTGCAATGTGAGGAAGAAGGGGAGGGTTAGAATGGAGAAGACACGCACTCAGTAGATTTGACTAAAACTGTGTTCTCTGAAACTTTGTAGGTTCAACACTGGCACCAAAGCCAATCATGTCTGGATATCTTCAGCACGTGGTCCTGCCAATCTCTTTTCATATTAATCATTGCATTCCATATACTCCAGGTACATACATCTCAGTGCTACCCCCTTTTCTCCTTCACAGCATGTACATGCCCCAAATCACCATGGCATTCATCCAATAATACACTAACCATCTGCGAACTCTGAATTAGCTTCTACACACAAAATCCTAAAATAAATATGGTCCTTCCCCAGGGGGCCCTTCAATTAATATAGAGAATATAACCGTATAAAAAAAGAGCCAGTTCAGGGGGAGGATAGTAGTGTGGGGGAGCACAGAGGTGGAGCACACATCACATGCTAGAGGGACTGGGAAAGATTTCCTAGGGGAGCAATCCCCCAGCTGGAAAATGCACAGGAGGAGTCTAGGAAATGTCAACAGTACACCCTAGTGTGGTGTCTCGCCCTCAGCACTGCCAACACTTTACACCAGAACATTGTCAGCTGGGAGGAGAGGACTGTCCCGAGCATTGTTAGGTGCTCCACAACATGGCGACTCCCTCCACCGACAATATCAACTGCTTTAAGCAGTGATAAAAAAAAATGTCTCCTGACACTGTCAAGTTTTCCTAGGAGGGACAAAACTGCCCCGAGTCGAGACCCCTGACCTAAATATAGCATGAAGAACTGGAGGGAGGTTGGTGTAGCGAAAGCCTAAATCAGAAGCAGGCAGCTTCTGGAACTGGAGATGGAGAAGGAAACAAAAGCCAGGTCTCTGAAAGCCCAGGAGAGTTACTTTGCCTAATGGGGCTATTTGCTATTTTGAAAACTGGAACTGGTGATATTTTCCCAGAGGGCTGTGGTGATGTCTGCATTGGGCCCCAGTTTCAGAGAACAGCACAGTGCTATTGCAGACAAAAGTGGAATTGTCCTTGTCTCTTCCGCTCAGCTTCATTGTCCAGAATGAGAGTCATGATGACAACCTGAAAAATGCCAGATGCTGGCATGAGGGGTGGCCAAGACCTCAGGGGCAGGGACAATGGAGCCACGGGAAGAAATAACAACTGAAGTGCTGAATGAGGTCCCACCTGGGTAGCAGAATCTTTAAGCCTCTCTCCCTGCCACTCCACAGTACTCATCTGAGCTTATCTTCCCAGAACACCTGGTCATCATACGTGAGTCAGGCGCACTTGTCTAGTATTTATCTCAATACAGCAAACAGCTACAGTGTCCCTTATATAGACATGCCAGGGGATGGAAAGGAAGGAGAAGACACAAATCTAAACAGGTAGAACATCTAAGCAGTAAAACTTCTATAGCGAGGGTGGAGAAAGCATATCTTGTTCTTCTGACAAAAATCATTCCCTCATCTGACAAGCTGAGTTCACAGCTGAGGTCTTAGCTCCTCACTAAAGTCTGACCCTGTGATATCCCCACCCTGACAGGAACACTGCATACTCTGCATGAAGCCACAGTGGTCCTATGTCCCTCTATCACAGACTGGGCTGTGTTGTACTGCAACTCACTCATGTGCTGGCTGATGACCAACTTGAGGTCAATCATCCTGCATTTCTCAAAACTGGTTGCATTAATATACCAAGACTCAGATCATTGATTAAGCTTCCCCACTGCTCTTGAGGATAAGTAAACGGAGATTTGTTTATTTCTTTAGGTTGACATCCTCACCCTCCCTACCTGTTGGTGATTGCATATGCATTATATCCCATGCAGCACATGATGTACTTTCCGTTCACAGTTTCAGAGATTTGAGGGTAGGGTTTTTCAGGAATGCCATAAGATGCTATCAAATTGCCAGCAGAACTTGTCAGCTATAGTGGCATCAGCAACAGAAGTTTGTTCTTGCTCAGTTCTGGAGGCCCAACATTTAAAACAGTACGTCAGGAACAATGTCAAGTTGTGGGCAGGAAGGACTCTCCTGTCCTTTTAGGGGATATTGGCGGTGCTTGGTTTGTGGATGCACGACTCCAATCTCTGTGGTCACATGGCCTCTTCTTTTCCACGCTCCTATGTGATTTTCTTACGAGGATGTGGCTATTAGATTATGGCCCACTTGACTTAAAATAAACACTTCATCTCAGGTCCTTATCTTGATTACATTTTCAAAGACACCTTTCCAAGTAAGACTACGCCCGTAGATCTTTAGGATTCAGCCTGGATATATCTTTTCGGAAGGTAGAGTGTGGTGTGCTGTGTACCATCCTTTACCTCAGATGCACCCATTAGAAATCGAAAGAGCTGTGGCCACTTCCAGCATCCTGCTGGCCTACTGTAGTAGTTGGAATTTACTATAGTTGGAATTAATAAAAAAATGCATTTCTTTTGAGTTTCAGGTAGAGTTTGTTTGGTGTTCTTTTGTGTGTGCATACATATTTCCATGCTGTGTGTGTGTTTAGGTAAGATGTTGATGTTGGGTGTCTTCCTCAATCTCTCCCCACCTTACTTTATGAAGCAGGCTCTCTCATTGAACTTGGATCTCACCTATTCAGCTCGACTAACTGGTTAGAAAGCCTGCGGCGTCTCCTGTCTCCACCTCTTTAGCAATGGGACAACAGTAAAGTACTGATTCGCTCATTTTTTTCACGTGTTCCAGGGGATTGAACATAGATTTTCTTGCTTATCTAGCAAGCACTTTACCAACTGAGTCATTTCTTCGCTCCTAGTCTGTGTTCTTTGCAAGTGTTATTTTTGTTCCCCGGCAGCTTGGGCAGAAATATCAGTGTGGTCAGAGTTAATCCTGTGAAAATAGAGTTCCAGTTTGCTCTCTGCAAACATATTAACTGTTCTTTCCTTACCTGTAAATCAAAGACCATAAAAGAGTGTGTGGGCATCTTTACTCATTACCCATATATTCTCTAATTGTGTTTTCCTAGGAAGCTGTCAGGTAAGAAATATCCCAATCCTGAGTTTCAGAAACCAGTAATACGGTTTAATATGATTAAGCATTTTTTCATAATTACCAAGCAAACATGAACAAAATAGAAATAACATATGGTCTGCTTTGAAGACAGTCTTTGCTAGACTGAACCCTCTGCTTTCCATTAAACAATGCTATACCTCTCTCAAAAATGTCTGGGGTAGACACTATTTTCCCCTGAATTTCTTTACTAAGGCATCCCACTATACATCCCAAACTACAAACACTATATATGCACATAGAAGCTTGCATACATACACACACACAATCCTTTATTCACAAAAGTATGAATAATTAACAATCAGTTTTCACCTGCTTGACACTAAGTGTTGGCAGGGCCCTGAGCAGGGGGCCTGTGTCAGCATTCTTCAGGGGCTTTTCAGCATTTGACAACTGCTGTCAGCTAAACCAAACTGCTGACAAGAAGCCCAGGTTTCGTAGAGAAGTTTCTAGGGGGAAAACACATTTAAATGCTTGCCCAGCCTCAAGAAGACAGTGACCCTATTATGACTCTTTTGTCAGCTCTGCCTTTCATCCTGATTTCATGGTTCAGCAGATAAACAAGCAATCCCAGCTGAAGGCCAGACTGTTTAGAGAAGGCTGGAGATGAGAGACTGCTGAGAGATACAAGAGAACGGTAATGAAAGCTATAAGCAGAAAAGGATGCTACTATCACCTGGGAATGGGTATTGTCTCCATTGGATGCTCCTTTTGGATGGTCCTACCCTCCTGTCACCTGCACAAAGTCACCTTTCTCATTACTATCTATATTTTAAGCCTCAGGCAAACAGTGACCTGATAGTCTGGCTAGCAAGACCCTCACCTGCACCATCATTCTGAGTTAGCGCAGCTGTATTCAGACATCCCTGACTCCTCACACCAGCATCTAATATCTCCTCAGTCTTAATCACTCAGAAAAAAAGCCGAGTGTTGGGAGCAGAAAAGGCTAGCTGAGATAAGGAAGTGGTAGAAAGGGACACCTGGGACTCCCCTTAGAAACTGGAGTGCTGGCCCCTTGCACTACTTATGGATGGAGAATGGCCAGAGATCCGTTGACACCACAGAGAGATGCCAAGCTCTTGTGACCACACTATACAAAGCTAGTCTGTCACTAAGAAATGTTTGATTACATTTTTAATTTTCTCAAGAATGTGACAAGGTCATGATTATGGGTCCAATTTGTAGTTATGACTTCGTCCATAGTCACAGGCATTCCCTGGTGTCTCCTAGACAGGCACCTATGATTGCTCAGCTATCTGGTGCAGCATCATCGTTACACTGACTATGTTCTTGGCATAACGTTAGCTAGTGGATCTGTGTCAAATACCAGAACCAATTAGGGCACATTCAATGTTCCTTACTTTCTTTTATCTCTCATCCATACAATCGCCAGCTCCTAAAGGACCATAAAGTTCACGTACATGCACTGCTTCTTTTTTGCTTTTGTAGCTTACAAGCTAGAATATAAAACCCACAAAGTCACAGATATGTGTCAGTTTCATTCCTGATTGGATGAAGCACCTAAAACAGTGTCTGGCACATTGTAAGCTCTCAACTAAGATTTTAAAAAAGAATGTAAATGTCAGCACAAAATGTCAAATGCAGAACACCTTGACTTGGACAACTGGTGAGGTTATGATAGAATTAATTGAGGAAAAAGTTTATTTTTTCCCCTGGTTAAATTATCTTTTTTTTATTTATTGTCACAGTAACTATATCAGTAGTCATGGGAAAATAGATCAGACACAGGAGACTGTGAATATTAATTACACAAATGAGATTACATAAACTCATAGGGTATTAATAAGCATGGGTTTTGGTGTGTTTCTAGACAGGATTCATTGAGAAGAACCACGACAGTTGAGGGAGGAGTCATTTCATAGACTGGGGTCCTTGATGATACAAAAGAGTATGCAAGATTTACTACTCCCTGCTTCCTGACTATAGTTGCAATTTGTCTAGCTGCTTCATGATCCTGTAGCTATGCCTTTCCCACAAGGATAGGCCAAATTCCCTCTAACTGTGAGCCTCCCAAAGGCCCCCACCTACCCTAAGTTATTGCTGGTCAGGTACTTGGACACAGAAATGAGAAAAGTATTAATATACAGGCAAAAAAAGATTATTCCTCAGCAAGGCCAGGGTATACCTTACTTGGAAAACCATGAAGTTTACTTTTGATTCCATCCCTGGAGTTAGTTTCCAAAGATCAAAGTTACAACACTGCAGGTTTTCCCGTTGTGCATGTTATTCTAACTCTCCATATTTGGTGGACGATTTATACATGAATATAATAGGAATATCAAGATTAAATGGACAATGTGTGGGAAAGAACAGCACTGTGGTAGGCATGCAGCAAGTAACATTATTCATATCCTTATAACCCATCCCAAAATACATTCAATTCTTCTTGACTTGGTAGTTTTCAGCCAGTAGAAAATATTCCTGTATATATCGACAGGTAGAACTAACCTCAAACAGTCACATATGTGCAGAACACTTTGCCAAGACCTTCTTAAACTGAAGTCAGTCAGGTAATGAAATCTGTTCCAACAGGGTCCCAGTTCTAAATTTAATTCATTATTGTAATTTATTTCCTTAGATCTTTTCTCGCTGCTAAAACAACATCCCTGAAGCTGGGTACTTTACAAAGAATAAGACTTTCTTTTGTATAATGAACATTCAAGGTCAGGCAACCACATCTGGACACCTTCCATCAAAGGACTCATGTTGCACCTACTTATGGTGAGGAAATGGAGAGAGGCAATACATGTACAGAGAGACACCTGTGCAGACAGACAGATGGAGGAGGGGGCTGCCCTGCTTTATGATTCCTGTAAGAACTTATCTAATCCTATAGGACATACCTTGCCTCTGAATGACTCAATTAAGTTTTAAGAGAATTAAGATGGCTAGCAACCTCTTCCAGAGCAGGCCAAAGACAGCAACCTCCACAGGAGCAGGCCTGAGCCGGTGACTTCCCCTGGAGTAGACCCAAGGCAGCGACTTCCACAGGAGCAGGTACAAAGGAGTGACCAATAAGGAAACAGGCCTGAGCCAGGAACCTCATCTTGAACAGACTGCCCAAAGAAATGACGCCCACAGGAGCAGGTACAGATTGCCCAAGGCAATGACCTCCACAGGAGCAGCTACAAGGGAGCTACCACAGAAGGAGCAGGCACGAGCCAGCAACCTCTGATGGACCAGGCCTGAGTCAGCAACCACCGCCAGAGTAGGCCCAAGACAGCAACCTCAGCAGGAGCAGACCCAACTAAGCAACCATTGTGGGAGCAGGCATTGCAGAGTGATCCCCAGAAGCACTGAGCAACCTCTGGGCAGACCAAGTGACCTCCAGTATGACTGGAACTATCGCCCTGACAACACCACAAAGAGCAACCATCTGAGCCTTGGATCCACTGGCACCTGGAAGATTTATCACCAGAGACACAGCCCCGCCTACACCAATCAGAAGATGACTAGATAAGGTAAGAACACAGAACACACACAATACCACAAAGAGCAGTATGACAGCAACAAAAACTAGTGGTCTTTTTTTTTTTTTTTTTTTTTGGTTTTTCGAGACAGGGTTTCTCTGTGGCTTTGGAGCCTGTCCTGGAACTAGCTCTTGTAGACCAGGCTGGTCTCGAACTCACAGAGATCCACCTGCCTCTGCCTCCCAAGTGCTGGGATTAAAGGCGTGCGCCACCACCGCCCGGCTAAAAACTAGTGGTCTTACAACAGGAAGACTTGAACATCCAAACATAGATGAAACAGAAGAAAATGACTTAAAAAATAACCGTAGGAGAATGTTTGACACCTTAAAGAGGAAATAAAAAAAATTCCCTCAAAGAAATGGAGGAAAAGACAAACAAAAATGAGGAAGAAATCAACAAATCCCTTAAAGAAAACCAAGAAAAAAAAACAGATGAAAGAAATGATTCAAGACTTGAAAATCAAAACAGAGATAACAAAGAAAACACAAACTTAAGAAATTATAGAAACAGAAATTATGAGAAGATAATCAGGTACCACAAATGCAGACATAAAAGAAATGGAAGAAAGAATCTCAAGTGCTAAAAATACAATAGGGGAAGTAGATTCATCATTGGTCAAGGAAAATATTAAATCTAAAAAAGCTTAACACAAAATATCCCAGAAATATGAGACACCATGAAAAGACCAAACCAAACAATAATATAGATAGAAGGAGAAGAACTCTAGCTGAAAGGCACAGAAAATATATTCAACAATATCATAAAGAAAACTTCCCCAACCTAAAGAAAGATATGTCTATGAAGATACAAGATGCTTATAGAACACCAAATAGACTGGAACAAAAGAAAGTCCCCTTGCCACATAATAATCAAAACACTATACTCCATTTTTTTTATTGGATTATGTGTTCTTTTGGTGACCAATTTCTTCAGTTCTTTGTATATTTTGGAAATGAGACCTCTGTCTGATGTGGGGTTAATGAAGATCTTTTCCCATTCTGTAGGCTGTCATTACACAATGGAGTACTACAAAGCAGGAAAAAATAATGACATCTTGAATTTGTAGGAAAATGGATAGAGCTAGAAAACATTATTTTTAGTGAGGTAACCCAGACACATAAAGACAATTATCACATGTACTCGTTCATAGATGGTTTTTAAACATAAAGCAAAGAAACCCAGCCCACATATCATCATCCCAGACAACAATGAGGACACTAAGAGAGACATACATAGATCTAATCTACATGGGAAGTAGAAAAAGACAACATCTCCTGAGTAAATTGGGAGCAGGGGTACCTTGGGAAAACGTTGAAGGCGAGAGGAGAGGCAGAGAGGAGAGCAGATAAAAATGTAGAGCTCAATAAAAATAAATGAAAACACACTACTATAGGTTAAATCACACATTAATCCACACACACTAATAGTGGGAGACTTTAACACCCCACTCTCACCAATGGGAAGGTCTGTCAGACAGAAAATTAACAGATAAATAAGGAAACTAAGAGATGTTATGACTCAAATGGACTTAACAGTCATCTATAAAAGATTCCATCCAAACATAAAAGAATATACTTTCTTCTCAGCACCTCATGGAACCTTCTCAAAAATTGACCACATACTAGGTAACAAAGCAAACCTCAAAAGATACAAAAAATTGGAATAAACCCACGTATATTATGATATCATCATGCATTAAAATCAGAATTCAACATCAACACTAATTTCAGAAAGCCCACAAACACATGAAAATTAAACAATGCTCAGCTGAATCATCAATGGCTCAAAGAATAAATAAAGGAAGAAATTAAAGACTTACTAAAGTTCAATGAAAATGGCCACACAACATAGTCAAATTTATGTGACACAATGAAAGCTGTGTTAAGAGAAAAGTTTATACCACTAAATGCCTACATAAAGAAGCTGGAAAAATCCCACACTAGTGAGTTAACAGAACATTTGAAAATCCTAGAACAAGAAAAAACAAACTCACCCAAGAGAACTAGATAGCAGGAAATAATCAAATTGAGAGCTGAAATCAACAAAATAGAAACAAAGAAAACAATATAAAGAATCAATGAGACAAGAGTTAGTTTTTTTGAGAAAATCAACAAAATAGACAAACTTTTATCCAAACTAACCAAAATGCAGAAAGAGAATATCCAAATTAACAAAATCAGAAAAGAAAAGGGGGACATAACAACAGACATGGAGGAAATGCAGAGAATTAGGTCATATTTCGAAAACCTATACTCCACAAAATTGGAAAACCTGAAGTAAATGGACAATTTTCTTGATAAATATAACTCACCAAATTTAAATCAAGACCAGATAAGCTAATTAAATAGATCAATAACTGCTAAAGAAATAGAAACCCAATATACCCAAGAGATGCCCTAGCATATGACAAAAGCATTTGTCCAACTATGTTCATAGCAGCATTATTTGTAATAGCCAGAACCTGGAAGCAACCTAGATACCCTTCAATAGAAGAATGGATGAAGAAAGTGTGGAATATATATACATTAGAGTACTACTCTGTGGTAAAAAACAATGACTTCTCGAATTTTGCATGCAAATGGATGGAAATAGAAAATACGATCCTGAGTGAGGTAACCCAGACCCAAAAAGAAGATCATGGGATGTACTCACTCATAATTGGTTTCTAGCCATGGATAGGGGCCACTGAGTCTATAATTTGTGATCCTAAGAAGCTAAACAAGAGGCTAAACCCAAGGAAAAACATATAGATATCCTCCCAGCTATGGGAAATAGACAAGATTGATGGGCAAAAAATGGGAATCTTGGGGGGTGGGGTGGGATGGGGATGAGGGGAGATGGGGAGAGAAAAGTGTGAAGGAGAGGATGAGGGGAACTGGGGGAATCGGGGTGATTGGGGGTAAAGGAAGGTTGGATGGGGGAGCAGGGAAACTCATACCTTAGTTAAGGGAGCCACCTAAGGGTTGGCAAGAGACTTGAACCTGGAATGGCTACCAGAAGCCCAGGGCAATGTCCCCAGTTAGTTCATTGGGGCACCTGAGGATAGGGAACCTGAAATGAACCTATCCTATAATCATACTGATGAATATCTTGCATATCGCCATAGAACCTTCATCTAGCCATGGATGGAGATAGAGACAGAGACCCACACTGGAGCACCGGACTGAGCTCCCAAGGTTATAATGAGGAGCAGAAGGAGAGAGAACATGAACAAGGAAGACAGGACCATGAGGGGTGCACCCAACCACTGAGACAGGGGGGCCGATCTATTGGGAGCTCACCAAGGCCAGCTGGACTGCTACTGAAAAAAACATGGGATAAAACCGGACTCTCTGAATGTGTTGGACAATGAGAGCTGACGAGAGGCCAAGGAGAATGGCACAGGAACTTTCATCTGGCGATGGATCGAGAGAGAGACAGAGACCCAATTTGGATCAACCGTCTGAGCTCTTAAGGTCCAAATGAGGAGCAGAAGGAGGGAGAACATGAGCAAGGAAATCAGGACCACGAGGCGTGCGCCCACCCACTGTGACAGTGGAACTGATCTATTGGGAGCTCTCCAAGGCCAGCTGGACTGGGACTGAATAAGCATGGGTTGAAACTGGACTCTCTGAACAAGGCGGACAATGAAGGCTGATGAGAAGGCAAGGACAATGGCACTAGGTTTCGATCCTAATACATGAACTGGCTTTGTGGGAGCGTAGCCTGTTTGGATGCTCACCTTCCTGGACCTAGATAGAAGTGGGAGGACCTTGGTCTTCCTGTAGAGCAGGGAATTTGGACTGCTCTTCAGTATCGAGAGGGAGGGGGAGTGGACTAGGGGGAGGAGAAGTGGAGTGGGGATAGGCGGAGGGGAGCGGGGGGAGGGGGCAATATGTGGGAGGAGGGGGAGGGAAATGGGAAACGGGGAGCAGTTGGAAATTTTAAGTAAAAAAGAATAAAAAAAAAAAAGAAATAGAAACAATCATCAAAAGTCTCCCAATCAAAAAAAAAAAAAAAAAAAAAGCCCAGAGCCAGATGGTTTCAACTCAGAATTCTACAAGATTTTCAAAGAAGAACTGATACCAATATTCTTCATAATGTTCTGCACAATAGAAACAGAAAAAATATTGTTAAATTCTTTTTATGATGCTACAATTACCCTAATACTCAAACCACACAAAGACATTACTAAGAAAGAGAATTACAGACCAATCTCACTCATGAACATTGATGCAAAAAAATACTCAATAAAATACTGGCAAACCGAATCCAAGAACACATCAGAAAAATCATTCACCATGATCAAGTCAGCTTCATCCCAGAGATCAGGGATGGTTCAACTTATGAAAGGCAACCAACTGACTGGGAGAAGATCTTCACCAACCCCGCAACTGACAAAGGTCTGATATCCAAAATATACAAAGAACTCAAGAAATTAGACCGTAAAAGGTTAATCAATCCAATTATAAAATGGGGCACTGAGCTGAACAGAGACTTTTCAACAGAAGAAGTTCAAATGGCCAAAAGACACTTAAGATCATGCTCAACTTCCTTAGCAATCAGGGAAATGCAAATCAAGACAACATTAAGATACCATCTTACACCTGTCAGAATGGCTAAAATCAAAAACACCAATGATAGCCTCTGCTGGAGAGGTTGTGGAGAAAGGGGCACTCTCATCCATTGCTGGTGGGAATGCAAACTTGTGCAACCACTTTGGAAAGCAGTGTGGCGGTTTCTCAGGAAAGTCGGGTTCAACCTACCTCTCGACCCAGCAATACCACTATTGGGAATATACCCAAGAGATGCCCAAACATACAACAAAAGTATATGCTCAACTATGTTCATAGCAGCATTGTTTGTAATAGCCAGAACCTGGAAACAACCTAGATGTCCTTCAATGGAAGAATGGATGAAGAAAGTATGGAATATATACATATTAGAGTACTACTCAGCAGTAAAAAACAATGACTTCTTGAATTTTGCATACAAATGGACGGAAATTGAAAACACTATCCTGAGTGAGGTAAGCCAGACCCAAAAAGAGGAACATGGGATGTACTCACTCATATTTGGTTTCTAGCCATAAATAAAGGACATTGAGACTATAATTCGTGATTCTAGAGAAGCTAAATAAGAAAGTGAACCCAAAGAAAAACATATAAGCATCCCCCTGAATATTAACCTTCATCAGGCGATGAAAGAAGACAGAGACAGAGACCAACATTGGAGCACTGGACTGAAGTCTCACGATCCAAAGGAGGAACAGAAGGAGAGTGAGCACGAGCAAGGAACTCAGGACTGCGAGGGGTGCACCCACACACTGAGGCAATGGGGATGTTCTATCGGGAACTCACCAAGGCCAGCTGGCCGGGGACTGAAAAAGCATGGGACAAAACCGGTCTCGCTGAACATAATGGACAATGAGGACTACTGAGAACTGAAGAACAATGGCAATGGGTTCTTGATCCTATTGCACGTAATGGCTTTGTGGGAGCCCAGGTAGTTTGGATGCTCACCTTAATAGACCTGGATGGAGGTGGGTGGTCCTTGGACCTCCCACAGGGCAGAGAAACCTGCTTGCTCTTTGGGCTGAGGAGGAAGGAAGACTTGATTGGGGGAGGGGGAGGGAATGGGAGGTGGTGGCGGGGAAGAGGCAGAAATCTTTAATAATTAAATAAATTAATAAAAAAAAATAAAATAAAAAAAAAAAAAAAAGAAAACCTGTCAATGTAATCCACCATATAAACAAACTGGAAAAAAAAAAAACCCACAGTGTCTTATTAGATACTGAAAAAAGCCTTGAAAAAAATACAAATTCCCTTCATGATAAAGGCCTTGGAGAGAGCAGGGATGCAAAGAACATACCTAAACATAAAAAAGGCAATATACAACAAACCAACAGACAATATCAAACTAAATGGAGAGAGACTCAAAGTGATCCCACTGAAATCAGGAACAAGAAAAGGTTGTCAACTCTCTCCATATCTATTCTATATAGGACTTGAGGTTCTAGCTAGAGCAATAAAGACAACAAAAGGAGATCAAAGGGATACAAATCAGAAAAGAAGAACTAAACTCTCACTATTTGATGATGATATGATAGTTTACATAAGTGACCCCAAAAATTCTACCAAGGAACCTCTACAACTCATAAACATTTTCAGTAATGTAGCAGGATACAAGATTAACTCAAAAAAAATCAATAGCCCTCCTTTAGACAGATCATAAATAAACGGACTGAGAAAGAAATCAGAGAAACATCACCATTCACAATAGCCACAGATAATATAAAATATCTTGGAGTAACTCTAATCAAACAAGTGAAAGACCGTATGACAAGAACTTTAAATATTTAAAGAAATTGAAGAAGACACCAGAAAATGGAAAGATCTCCCATGCTCTTGGATAGATAAAATTAACATAGTAAAAATGACAATCTTACCAAAAGCAATCTACAGATTTAATGCAATGCCCATCAAAATCCCAGAACAATTCTTTTCTTTTTTAGATTTTTTAATTGATTTTATTGAGCTCTACAGTTTTCTCTGCTCCCCTCCCTGCCTCTCCCCTCTCCTTTAACCCTCTCCCATGGTTCCCAGCTCCCAATTTACTCAGGAGATCTTGTCTTTTACTACTTCCCATGTAGATTAGATCCATGTATGTCTCTCTTAGGGTCCTCATTGTTGTCTAGGTTCTCTTGGATTGTGATTTGTGGGATGGCTTTCTTTGCTTTTTGTTTGAAAGCACAATTCTTCAAAGACCTCAAAAGAACAATACACAGTTTCATACGGAAAAACAAACAAACAAACAAACAAAAAAAACAGGATAGCCAAAACGATCCTACACAATGCAAGAACTTCTAGAGGCATCACAATCCCTGACTTCAAACTCTACCACAGAGCTACAGTACTGAAAACAGCATAAAAACAGACAAGAGGACCAATGGAACAGAATCAAAGACCCAGATATCAACCCACACACCTACGAACACCCGACTTTTTACAAAGAAGCAAAAAATATAAAATGAAAAAAAGAAAGTATATTCAACAAATGGTGCTTGCATTGCTGGATATCAACATGTAAAAGAATGAAAATAGATTCATATTTATCACCATGCACAAAACTGAAGTCCAAATGGATCAAAGACCTCAACATAAAACCAACCACAGTGGAAAAAAAATACCAACCACACTGAACCTCATAGAAGAGAAAGTGGGAAGTACACTTGAGCGCATTGGCACTTCTTAAATATAACCCCTGTAGCACAGACACTGAGAGAAACAGTTAATAAATGGGACCTCCTGAAACTGAGAAGCTTCCATAAAGCAAAGGACATGGTCAACAAGACCAAATGGCAGCCTACAGGATGTGAAAAGATCTTCACGAACCCCACGTCAGACAAAGGTCTGGTCTCCAAAATATACAAAGAACTCAAAAAAATTGGTCATCAAAAGAATAAATAATCCAATTTAAAAAATGGGATATAGACCTAAAGAGATAACTCTCAAAAGAAGAATCTAAAATGACTGAAAGACACTTAAGGAAATGCTCAACATCCTTAGCTATCAGAGAAATGCAAATCAAAACAACTCTGAGATTTCATTTTCTACCTGTAAAAATGGTCAAGATCAAAAACACTGATGACAACTTATGCTGGCTGGAGAGGTTGTGAGCTAAAGGGAACACTGCTGCATTGATGGTGGGAGTGCAAACTGGTATAGCTGCTTTGGATTTCAGTGTGGTAATTTCTCAGAAAATTAGGAAACAACCTTCCTCAAAAACCCAGCAATATCACTTTTAAATATATATCCAAATGATGCTCAATTGTGCCACAAGGACATGTGCTCAACTAGGTTCAGAGCTTTGTTTGTCATAGCCAGAACCTGGAAACAATCTAAATGCCCCTCGACCAAAAAGTGGATAAGGAAAATGTGGTACATTTACACAATAAAGTCCTACACAGCAGATAAAAAAGAATGACATCTTGAAATTTGCAGGCAAATGGATGGATCTAGAAAACACCATATTGAGTGAGGTAACCCAGACCCAGAAAGACAAACATAATATGTTCTCATTGATAAAGTGTCTTTTACACCTAAAGCAAAAACAAAAACAAACAAACAAACAAAAAACAGCCTATGATTTAAAATCTCAGAGAACTTAGACAACAAAGAGAACCCTAAGAAAGATATGCATGCATCTAATCTACATGGGAAGTAGAAAAGAACAAGATCTCCTGAGTAAATTGGGAGCATGGGGACCATAAGAGAGGGTGGAAGGGGAGAGAAGAGGAAGGGATGGGAACGGAGAAAATATATAGCTCAATAAAAACAATAAAAAATAAGAGAACTAAGTCTTGAGACAGACATTAATCAATTTGTCACAATGGAGACCCACCACCTAATCAATTTCAGTAGGTCCCACTTCTCAAAGTTTCTATTGCATAATAGTATTACTTAGAGAGGCAGGCGTCTAATGTGGGAGTGTGAGAAACAATTCATATCCAAACCTCAGCCGCCATGCTCTGTCACTGTGCTCTCCTTGGTACCAGTGCTGCCAAGAAAATCTCATTAGATTAACCCAGCTGTTTCTCCCAACTGAGATATGATTAACAGGACAGACACCAAAAACAGTACAACAAATCTGCAGTCTCAAGTTGTTTAGTGCAACCCTGGTCTAACACACCATCTTAAGTTTCCTTGACCAGTCCTCTCAGATATGTTCAAGCATAAAGCTTCAATGTTGAACCCATCCATTACCTTCTGTAAGCCTACACAAGACAATTGCTTATATACTCTTCCACCCAAATGTTTGCTGAACGTTGTTTTATGTATGTATGCACTGACATACTGCCAAGATAAAAAAAATTACCATAAAATGGACAAACACTGCTGTGTAAATCAACCCAGGGACTTGCAATATATTCCACAACATGTAACATATTTTCTAGCATAGTCCCTAGAAACCAGGAGCTCCTGCCTCTTGCTACCTGTGAATCATAGTAATAAACTATCAAAGCAAAAGGCAGACATACTAATTCAGATCAATCGAGCTTAATGCCATTGCAAACTTATGAAATGCTATGCCACCATTGCCTTTCTCATGAAGGAAGAATTGCCTAAGGAATTCTAATAAATTTCTGAAATGAACAATCTCATATGAGGCCATGCTTGAGACATATTTCACTCCTTTTACAATTCAGATTTTCTAATGCATAAACGGGACGATAAATTCTGCGGAAAGCTATTCAGCACCCAACAGCTTCAGCTCTTGCTGCTGGCTTTCTCTGTTAGAAGTGGAATCAGCATGAGACCAAAGAAGGGAGATTCAATTTGTTTGAGAAAAATTTAATTTTAGAACCACAAAAAAATTAATTACTCTTTTCTCGCTGCCAGATATGGATGTGTATCAATGTATTTGCCTGTGCCTTTGATTTAATGCAAATAAATTATAGAACTTGGTTTTGTGTTATGTTCATGTTCCTCTTAGACTGGGTTTTATGAAAGGACCCATCCATGAACCAGAGCAAGAAGACAGCATTGAAAGTATTCTCTTCCGGATTCTATTGACTTACATTGCACATACAAGACCACAGTAGCACTCATGCATTCTGGGGGCTTGGAGGCAAAGGCATTCAGTTGTAGCTCGAGTTCAGAGTTTGTGTTTCTTGGTGCATATATGAGGATTTTGCCCCAGTGTCAGCATCTATAAAATATAATTTCTTCACATGTCCTCTCATAAGAGAACTATAAACCACATTCATTTCTGTTCTGAAGCCCTAGATCTCGTAAGGCCAATTACATAGAGAGAATGGTGTTTCAGAGAGAATATGGTTCTGAGAGGCAACTTTCCATTTAAAAACAATAATTTTCATTAAATATTGAGAAGAGAATTGAACATCTAGTAACTGTAGGGAATCCTGTAGGCTGCTTTACAATCTTCACTGATATCATGTGACCCACAAGCTGAATGAGGCTTCCAGAGAGCAGATCAGAGGTGTCAAATCATGTTTAAGCCATAGCAAATGGCATAATGAATTAATCTTCTATGTTTATATTAATACTTTATATGTTAATAATTTAAAATTGCATTGAGCATAATCATACCCATCTACTTATTCTACATCATCATTGTACTCTATGTCCCTAACAAGGACTTTGACACATAGTACCAAGTCAGAAAATATATGTTGTATTGCATTGGCAAAAAGTCCCATGTCTGGAAATTACCAGCAGTTAGAAGAAATGATCATAAACAAACATAGATACTTGGATAAGCTAAATTTGAATTATCTTTAAACATCAACTTCTACATAAGGACTTTCCACACATAAAGATACATAAGAGGAGCGAAAACAGGGCAAAGGTAAAGTCAGCGATGCAAACAGAGAGGGGGTTCATGGATGCAACTGAGGGTTTCTTTAGAGAAGATTCTTTTCTGGATCCTTTGACGACAATGATAAACTATTTGTATCATGGTGGGGAGTATATAAAGTATTTATTTAAAAATAACCTGGACACGAGTGGTTTCCCTTTTAAAAACAAACATATCAAAACTCAGGGGAATGACTGATGATCACAGAATTGGAAGGTGTTTCTTACTTTAGCTCCAGGTCTGTCACTATAGCATCTAGTCATCCGCCAATCAACAGCTTTCAATAGGCAGCTGGCCTCAGCTCATTCGCCTTCACCGTCCCTTTTTTATTACCTTTTCCAATTCTCTTTTCTCCCTGAAATCCCTGCCCAGACTCTTTCAGATTGTCAGTGTGAAGACAGAGTGCCATGAACAATGCCAGGTGCTCTGCTTTGCCTTAAATCATTAAGCTGGAGTCTGCAGTGGTAAAGTGACTACTGACAGCAAATTGGTCTTTTTAGATACACCTGTTCACACAGGCAACAGTCACTCCTGGGAGAATCATCCTAAAATATTGACTGTTCTACTTTTAGTGTTCTCCAAGGTACTGCCATTTAATTCACTTGAACGAAAAAGGATCCAAGAAAATGTGCTGCTTCCTAACAGTATTTCATATACACTACCTTATAGCTCTGCAAATTCCAAGTCAACAGAGATACCTGAATAACAAATATGAATCCCACCCTTCTCTGCAGGCAGAAGACTGTTCATGCTTTATGAGATATGGTCCCTGCCATGACTGTGGATCTGAGGAACAGTCAGTTTTAGAACAATGGGAGGTGATTTATATGTCATAAACTGAGCAGAATGATACCTGTAACTGCTTATGATTTCCTTCAGCACCTGCCAAAGCCAAGTTTTCTGACATCACCTCTGCTTCATCCTAGGCACCTCCCAGTTTTGTATCAGCCACGTCCCATGTCTTTCTTCACCATCTCCTCAAGTTTCTTACCTTAACTTCTTTGTTGAAACATCCCTCCTACCTCTCAGAAATTCAACACAGGCAGGTCTGTTGGAACAATTCTATAATCTTAGCATCCAGGAGGCAGAGGAAGGAGGATAGTAAGTTTCTGGACTACATACTGAGATCTAGTCTCAATAATAAGTCCTTTTGGTTTTTTCAGCTTTGTGAACACAACAACTGTATCCACAGAGCTAAGACATGATTGCCTTCATCTTCTTTACTTTGGCCTCTTTGTTTTTCCATCTCAGGGGAAAGCAGTGCTTCTCTTATCATTAGCATCCACCAATCTCGTGCTTCTCTAAGACCTCACGTCATCAAATAGCCATCATTTTCCTTGATCAGCCATCATTTCCAACATCTTTGATTCTTTATATTGTCAAACAAACAGACACAGTTCTCTCACAGTCCTGAAATTCAGCCCAGTTGTGATATCTTTGACTATTCTACCTCCACAACAAATCAATGTATCACCAACTCAAACTCCTAAGACCTCTTATGTCCATCAGCTTTCCCACCTCGTCACTATTACCTCCATGCAAAAATTGTTCTAATAGGCTCCTGACTAATCCTTCTAGGCTTCATTCTGACTTCTCTCAATTCCAACCGCCATCACGCTTGCAGAGAGCATTCTGAGCTCTTAAAGTAATGAAGCTTAACCTTGCTTATCATCTAGTCACTGCTCCTTCTTGCCTATGGAACAAAATTAGACAACTTTACATAATGTGGAAGGTTCCTCCAGATCTGCCTCCTACCTATCTGGCTAGCCACTCTTCCTCTCCCACTTGGCCATCTTCAGATTCTTTTGTTTTCTCCCACAGCTCTATTCTTCTCTTTTTAACTTTTTCCCCAGCACTTTAGCCTTCAAGTAGCCTTCAAACTGCTTCTAAAGTAGTTTACCACTCAGTTCAACCATGTAGTCAAACACTCTAGGGGAAGTTCAGCCATGTAACTTATTTGAGAGAAAAGAAAAGGAAAGGAAACTATTTTTTCCCCATTAAGAATTTTTGCTTAGAAGCTGCATCTCAACAGATTTAGTCCATGTGTGTTTGGGGTCACACCTCTTTGAACATCTAATAATAAATCACTGTAACCTCAAATTCTGTCTTGAAATGCCCGTTTGTTTAAAACATAATTTTCACATTAGGAGGGGCTGTTTTGTAAATTCTAGAGGCAATGCACAGCAGATGCAGACAGCTCTGGGGAGAGAACAGTCAACAGTTAATCATGAGATGCTGCTTTTCAGTAAGCAATGCCAGATGCTACAGTTGTGGGTCAGTGACAGATAAACCACAAATAAAATAATCGCATGGGTCACATCAGGTACCAAAATCTGATGGAGGTTAAATCTCTTTCAGCACAAAATCTCTATTTGTTTTCCATTAGAAGTAAATCAAGACACAGTCCCTTGTCCAGGTCACCAAAATCATTCAATCACATATAATCATTCCACCGGTGCCCCTGTGCTTCACGCAGACTCTAATTCCTCTAAAAATGAGCACAGTAGTGTAGCTATGGAATTATTGAACTGAGCCTGACTCTGCCACTTGCTGACTAAATGGAATGTGCACAGTGCCTGACCTCATGTACCTGTCTACTCATCTCTAAGGGCGGACTAGGGTCATGGTAAAGTTGACTTCCCAGAGATAGGGCTAGAAGTAAATCACATGTTGGTTTCCTGGCACATAGAATATGTCTAAAAAGTCATATTAACACATAGCTCACTATTAAGTGACAAAATATAAAAGAATTTATTAGAGGGAACATGTTTCATTTTACAAGTTTTGTTCACTTGTCTCCCTTTGAATACTTCTAACCATTGTCCTATAAGGCAGCACAATAGAACTTCATTGAAGCTTTTGGGTAAACAGGTTTTAATTGATACACCCGTCTTAACGACAAAATATATTTTAATACCAAGGGGTTTTTTCAAATATTGCAATTTAAAAAGGGAGGTTGCTAGTTTCTTCCTTGTATATTTTAGAAAAATTCCAACACAGGGTGGTATTCCTATTATCTTTGTTTTTAAAATATTCTCAGCAGTTCTTTGAAAATTTCATACATTATATTTGTGAACAAAAATTCCTGAAAAAAAAAAGGCTGTGTATGCAGAAACTGATTAGAATTTAATAACTATGGAGAGGCTGGAATGTTGCAGGTCTAGAGGCTAGTTACCTTATCTCAGGCTAGTCCTAGCCCCTCCAGAGCAGTCCTTCCTTGTCCACCTCTGTACCAGAATTAATATCTGTTGACTAATAAATAGGAACTTTTTTGAATCTATTAACTTCACAGACCACTAGCTTCCAGTAACCCCAAGTTCAGATAGCACTTGGGGCCTATAGTAAAGCTTCTCCCATCTTGCTGTACCTGCCTATCTGGTTTACCTGTTAATGTATTTTAAGCTTGCCTTGATTTATGACTTTCTTTGTTAGGCAAAACTGTATAAACATTCTGAAACTATTTCCACATGGGAACATGGAATTTGGGGTAACCTGAATCTGTGTGCTTGGGCCATAGTCACTCACAATGACCCCAGAACAACTCTCATTCCCTTATAGATGAGAGCTGTGGTTTCTGCACTGACAATTTTTACCATGTGACCATACCAAGCCCATACACTATCTTTTCCCAGCTCTACCTCCACCCACTTCATATCCACCCAACTTTGTGTTCTCATTCATTACAAAAAAGAAGAAGAAAACATTGAGTACAATTAGTTCTGCCTGTATGGTCTTAGATGTTAAACTCACCAGAGGCCACACTTTAAGCAAAACCAACTACCTCCTCTTGACAGTAACCCATTACCAAGAGAAAATGTTTTGGCTGGTTTTGTGTGTCAACTTGATACAAGCTACAGATCCTAAAGAGGAAGGAGTCTCAGTTGAGGAATCTTCATGAGATCCAACTGTAAGGCATTTTCTCAACTAGGGATCAGCAGGGAAGGGCCCAGCTAATTGTGGGTGATGCCATTCCTGGACTGCTGGTCTTGGATTCTATAAAAAAGTAGGATTAGCATGCCAGGGAAAGCAAGCCAATAAGCAACACCCCTCCATGACCTCTGTATCAGCTCCTGCCTTCAGGTTCCAGTCCTGCTTGAGTTCCTCTTCTGACTTCCTCCAGTTGTAAGGCAAATAAACCCTTTCCTTCCCAATTTGCTATTTTGTTCATGGTATTTTGTAACAGCAATAGAATCCTTAACTAGGAAAGATAACAAAATCCACAGCCAGCATCATCTTAAATGTAGCTGAACTCAAAGTACTTCTACTAACGTCAAGAACCTACAAGGATGCCCACTGTCTCTCCTGTTCAATGCAGTGCTTGAAATCTTAGCTAGAACAATAAGACAAGCAAAGGAAATAAAAATGATACAAATAGCAAAGGAAGTGGAGTCAGATTCACTAATTGCAGATACTATGACTCTCTGCACATAATCGATGCTAAAAAAAAAATTTATACCAGATGTTTTAGTGTCGATTACTGTGAAGAAACACCTGGGCTATGGCAACTCTTATGAAAAAAGCATAAACAATTTCAGGTTTAGGGCATTATTTTCATAATGGGGACCATGGTGGCATATAGACAGACTTGCTGCTGGAGAACTAGCTGAGGGGTCTACATCTGGATGAGCAGGCAACAGGAGAAGAGAGCCATGGAGTCTAGGTTTTGAAACCCCAAAGCCCATCCCCAGTGACATACTTCTTCCAACAAGGTGACACCTACCCCAACAATGGCACACCTTTTATTCTTATTCATTAATGACTCAGCACCACTTCATAATGACTAGGCTTTCAAATATATACACCTATGGCAGGGGGCTTCTTATTCAAATCACCACAACAAATAAACATATTCAGCAAATAGGCAGGACACAAAATTAATAAAGAAGCATCAGTATCCTTCCTATAACCATACAGAGAAAGAAATAAAGGAAATAATAACATTAACAACAGCCTTGGGAATGTGTTGGTATAAAGCTAACAAAAGAAGTGAAAGATTTGTGCAATGAAAATGTTAAGGCACTGAAAAATGAAATTAAAAAAGACATCAGAAGACCTCCTATGTTTATGGATCTACAGGATTGTTTTTTTTTTTAATAAAAGGCCATTCTACCCAAAACAATCTATAGATTCAATGCCATCTCCATGAAAATTCCAACACAATTCTTCACAGAAATTGAAAAAAGTCTTAAATTTTATCTGGAAACACAAAAGACCTTGGATCTGAGTTCTAGCATCTTTTCCACCAGAAGATGGCCAGTTAGGTATTAGAGATGCTTCATGGAACCATGCCAGGTATATAAGACACGAAGTAATTCTTGTATGAAAATGTTGCCCACCTTTCACACAAAAGATATCAGTCACCTGAGAGATGTAGCAATCAGCAAAAACTTACTCTTTAGTGTGGTCTTCTGGAACTGAAATTTAAGTGGGTACAAATTGTATAACATATTCAAAAATACAAAAAAACTATTCTGGTATTGATTTTGAAAAGGCAATTGTAAAACCAATAGACTCAACCTTCCATTGCTATTATAAACTTTCATTTATTTTATATTGCTTCTAAGGGCTCTATCTCTGAAATATATCCCCATACATTATACACATAAATGTAATATTTATGAAGGATGAGATACAGTTTTTTTTTTTAAAAAAAAAAATAGCTCTTCTACATTTCTCAAGGCCCAAGTGGTTTCTGAATAAGAGTTAGTCATTCTGCCATGTCACCTTACATGTCCTCTGCTCAGGTCATTTCCTCATTTGTTTCCCTTCTGTAATGCCATGTGATATTCACTCATGTCCAAATTTTTCTACTCCATACCCTCAATGGAAAAAAAAAAAGGCCAAGAGTTCATAGATTCAAACAATCAAGTAAACAAAAAAAAATGTCAAAATGATGAGTTATTTCTTGTCCAAGAACCAGGTACCAGGTTCATATTTACAACCCAAATTAAGCATCAGACCAGGGGAAACTGTTGCCCATCCCTTTACAGATGCAAATGATACAGGCAGGAGTTGCACTTCACAGAGACGCTGCTGCATCCTATTATACTCATCTCTCTCATTTCATGAGGGACCGCTGATGTTTTTATCTCCGTACTTGGTTTTCTTCTTTTACTGGTTTGGCCATTACATCATAGGTATATGACACTTATCAGATTTTCTCATACTATATAAAAAAGCTGAGAACACAACAGTCATGAGTCCTGTTCTCCTGCATCTTAAATCCAGAGTTGGTTCTGATGTATACATGTTGATTTTTCAGATAGATAGATAGATAGAGATAGAGATATAGATATAGATATTAAATACTCAGTTCTGTGAAAGATGCAGGATAAAAGAGCTCGAGATACTATTGAACTTATGTTCTTGTGAGGGAGGTAGATTTAGACACAAACAAACCTAAGAGTAAATTACCTAGAATGGTAAACAGAGGGCCTCCAAATGAGACGGGATTTTACTGGATGCAAGATTCCTAGCCTACATATGGACGTTAGCTTCTGACAGTGTTTATGACAGATGAAGCATACTTTCTTGTTCATGCTAAACAAAGCATTTTGATCTCTTAATAATTTCTCCTAATGCTAGCAATACTATTTTTGACAAATATATCTAGATTTGAAAAGCAAAGGAATGAGAGGGAGAGAGATGTGGGTTCTACGACAGCCACGCAGGCAGAGCACCATGAACTACTATGGTGAACAACTGGGTATGCAAGCTGAGGGAATGGAATGGATGAAGGTGTGATGAAAAAAATAAGGCTAGAGATGTGGGGTCAAAAGGTGAAGGATACACAAGAATATAGGAGGCATTTTTTGGTTGAGTTTGGGTTTGTGAAACTTTGTTGGTAGAGCATTCACGTTGTGTGATCAGTTCCAAACATGGATGTGGTGCCTGGGTAATGAAGCTAGCCTGGCGATCAGAATATCATTGGAAAAAAGCTGTGTCTTTGTGGAAACTGTAGAGGCAACAGAGAGACAAAGCCAAGCCTTTAGAAGCCAAAAACTACCTAGTAATAACTAGTTAGCCATTAGAAACAGAGGAGGATAATTAGATGCCTGATGATAAGCATGTTCAGGTCATGGACACTAGATCGTTATTATGGTTATAAATTTCCTTAGAAAATACAATGGCTCATTAAAAATAAAATGAAACCCACTCTTTATCATTACCATTCTAACTTTGAAATCTCATAGAGGAGCTGACATTGCTGGCTCAGAAGAAGCCAGGTTTCATAATTACTTGACAAGTCCTGAGAGTTCAAAGAGGAAGGAAAAAAATAGTAAACTACCAAAGCAGACCCTGAGAAGAAAAACCGCTGACTTATTTCCCGTAGCTCTGTAAATCACTAGAAAACTTGAAAGATTCAATTAAGTGTAGATATGGTTCCAAGAAAATGGAATAAAGGCAGCTGTTTACAGATTCTGGTCACTTTTAGTTCAGGGCTCCTTGTACTAAAAGCTTCAGCAAGAGGTAACTAAGTGTGCAGCTGTTTCTGAGCTCCTCACAATGAAGTCGGACTTTGCCATTGAGTGTGTCCCACACTTATCCTCACACTTCCCAGGGAACTTTCAAGATCTTCCTTCTCAAGCCTCCAAATCCCACAAAAGAATGTAAGTGATAAACTGTAATTTTTAAAGATGTTCCATGAGATGGAACGTATGTCTGACACTACTTAGCTGACCAAGAACCTGAGATGGTATCTTTGAGCCACAGAATAAAACCAAATACTACTGTTCCACTACTGGAATGTAGTAGTGAAATGACTCCTAATAACATTGTACTATGCTCATAGATCAATTCCTTGCTCAGCTATCATGAAAGAAACTTCCTCCTAGAGTAGACGGGAATGAATGCAGAGACAACATGCAGAGAGCCGGGAATCTAGGAACATTCCACCCTAAGTGGGATGTCTCTATCAAATCCCTCCTTTCAGGGATCAGGGAACCTTGAGGAAGAGGGAAAGAGGAGGAGGAAAGTGTGTAAGAGCCAGAAGGGATGGAGAACACAAAGAAAACAAAGCCTTCTAAACACAACAGAACTGACACACATATGAACTCCCAGAGACTGGGGCAGCATGCACAGGGCCTGCATGAGTCTGCACCAGACGAGGTCCTAGGGCTGAAGAGAGAACACATACCTCAGTACCTTACCCAGAGGCTAGTTCCAACTGATAATAATATGCGAATGAAAATTTCATTTTCTCCAAGGGAGTCTCACTGGGGAAACAAACTCCTCTTAATGGTAGGCCACATGCCCACCAGTAGACGGCCAAGAGAAAACATACTCAGCAGCATCATTGGAGGTGCCTTGTCTCATAATTTCTTGTCAGGACTTTCCTTCTTTCCTTCCTTTCTTTTCTTTCATTTTTTCCATTTTTTTATGCTTTTCCTTTTTTTTTAACGTTTTTCCTTTGTATGTATATTACGACAACTTCCAGTTTTGTGTTTTTGTGAGATTCCTGAGGGTGGAAACAAATAGGAGCCTTTGTGTCTATATTTGTTTCTAATACTTTTGCTTGGGATCTTTGCCTTTTGTTTGTTTGTTTTCTCCTATTCTTCTGTGTTTGTTTTTGTTTAATCATATATTAATGATTGTTTTTTACCTAATGAGAGACAGGAAGCAGGTGAATCCGGATGGAAAGGGAGGTGGAGATGGGAGGAACTAGGAAGAGTAGAGGGAAAGAAAACCATAATCAGGATATATTGTCTAAAAGTAAATCTATTTTGAATAAAAGAAAAATGTGAAAAAATTAAAGGTCAACAGAAAATATATTGAGATAGGTGATGGAGGTAAGTTTTGGGCTAAAAACTGCAAAGGGAGTCATCCATATGTACCCTCAAGGAAAAGAGTTTCATTCAGAAAGCAAGAGAGGGTCGCTTGCCAGGCACATTTAAGACCACACAAAAGGCTGGTGGGTAGCCAAGTGCAGCAGTATAACTCATGGTAAGTAACATGGTGTGCTGGTTCTATCATTGCCTGGTAGTATATGGTAGGTCTAAGTGGAAAGAGAACAGCCATGGGGGTAAAGATGATATTTAACAAATCATACTGCACCTTGTTGAATTTACGTAGGTACTGGGTATAACTTAAATATAAGAAGAAGCATTGAAGGGCATTGATGGGCTTAATCTCATGATTTCTGTTTATCAAAAGGTCTTATCATCACTGAGTGGAGAAGGCATTGTGGTGGAATAGGACAGAGTACAAATAACCAGAGCTAGAGCATTCTAGGGCAGCAACAGCTCTCAAGTTCCTTGAGAGTCTGAAACAGAAGATGAAGAACTTTCTCACCAACCATCTTGTTTGGGACTTTTAGTGGCTCCTCTGCCCCACTGGGCTACTTGTAGGCCCTAATTGCATGTTTCATGGTAATTTGTATGTTTGATAGAATCTACATCCCCAGGAAGCAAGCACCTTTCTTTGTTCATTTTATATCCTTGATGCCCATAGAAAGTTGTCAAAATATGTTCATAGTACAATGTTGCAAGATAGTCACCTTTGTTTTAGGAAAAAGTAATTTTATTTATTTGAGTACAACCTTCTATGATTTATTAAATGTTATTTATATTGAAAAACAAGTAGCATTGACAACATAGAGTTATGACTTCAATTCAAATATGTCATAATTAAAGTGAATCTCAATTTATATGTAAAGCAGATTGAATTTTATATACAAAGAAGGTAAACTAGTTGCTTATGAGCAGGGAATCTTTGTAGTCCCTTCAAGATTTAGGTTAGTTCTTCTAAACTTAAGTTTCAACATATATTTATTTAATAAATGGAATGGAACATGACAGACTATTTTAGCTAAAAGCCTTCAATGGTCTATACAAATTATGCATGAGCAAGGTACTTTAGAATAAAGTATTAAGATCTTGGAAGAACTTATATTTAATATTCTAGTAGAAAGAACCATTGATATTTAAAGACTCTAGTAAATAATCAAACAGCACTTTTCATGTGAATTGATCACCAGAAATTAAGTTTTCAGAGGCCATCAAGCACTGGCTATTTCTGCCTGGTATTTCTGCTGTGTAACTCACTGTTTTTGTTGTTGCTGCTTCTGGATATCTGATACTTAAAGGAAGATGAAATGTTTAAGCTATAAAATCCCAGGTGGCTCTACAGACAGCACAAAAAAGCAATATGACACAGAATAAAACATTAAGTCTGCTTTTGATTAACGTCAAGAGGGGTTTTGATGTCACACACCGCCTTGATTGTTTCTTTCTTTGCTAAGCCACCGCATGGTATAAACCCTCTGCCCACATGCTACCAAAAAGTACAAGGAGGAATAATTCTCTGATTGCAGGAGAAAACGCACTGAGAAAGAGGAACACTGAGCTTCTTTCAGTGTTTGCACTGCAAAGAGTGCGTAGAGAAGAAACTAAATACCAGAGTGCTAACATGGAGAAACAGGGCTGATAAAACTCCATGGCTTACGGTGGGAGATGAGAAAATGCAAGCAGGCTCTCCGCTATCAGGATCTGGCTAATACGGTCTAGAGTGAGTTAGAGCATAAAAGACGATGATAAGAGCAACAATAATATTATTCATAATAAATATATTTTATCATATGTACATTATCATAGACTCAGCATTTTATCGTCCATGCCCATAATCATGTGGTAAAACTTAAACAACTTCAATCCCCACTTTCAGCTTAAGTAACTAAACTTAAAAAAAAAAAAAAACAGTTTAAAAAGCCACTCAAAACTTCTTTTCTAGTTGGCAGTCCAGAATCTCAACCCAAGTATATTTGGAACCACAACATCATCCTGACTTCAGAAACATTCTAGATGCATACAATTGAATCCAAACGCATCCAAACACGGCAAATTCTTTGAGACTCACATACACTTGCCCACAGTAAATGATGCCAAACCAGGTGGCCACAGAGTCAACTCAGGATAGAAAGAGCTGCCTCACCATAACTGTGTAAGATTTAGCTAGCTCCTACAGAGAAGGAATTGGATTTCATGCGAGGATTCCACGCCAAGAATAGCATTTGCTAAAGTATGCATTATACTTCTTTGTTTGTTTCCTATTTTACTACACAAACCCAGTTCTTCACTAATGTTATTGTCTTCAGATGTGCCAAGTAAATCTACAATTTGGGTATTTTTTAAAATCATGTCAGAATTGAACCAGACTGTCTGATCAGGGCAGTCAAGGTTTCAATTCCCAGAGGGTCCAACCAAGACACCAAACCGCTAGGGAAGCTAAAGTAGTAGTTCTCAACCTGGAGGTCACGGTGCCTTTTGGAGGGGGCTAATGACAACTTCACAGGGATGGCATAGGAGATATCCAGCATATCAGATATTTACATTATGATTCATAATGATAGAAAAATCAAGTTATGAATTAGCAATGAAAATAATTTTATGATTGGGAGTCACCACAACATGAGGAACTGTATTAAAGAGTCACAGCAGTAGGAAGGTTGAAAAGTAATGTTTCAGAGAGTATATTGCTACCTGAATACACCAGAGGTTAACATAATTTACAACGAACTTCCCTCTTTTCATACAACTCTATATATATCCCATCTTTAGCATCTACATAGATCTATTCCCACCAAAACAAATGTCAATGATAGGACAGTCACTCCTCCGTCATGGCACAAGAATTGCCAGCCTTTGGACCCCCACCCTCTTGCTTACTGCCTAGGTAAGCTATGTGAAGGTGACAATTTTGGTTTCTGTTGAGGCTAAGACTCCAATTCAAAGTATAAAATTCTGAAGCAGGTAGGCCAGCAGGAGTAAAACATGATATTTTTCTGTTCCTAATGAGGAAACATTGTGTTCTGCTAGGCACTCAGGGGTTCGGGAGCTTCTGCATTTGTTCGTCTGCAAACTTGAAGCTACTGCCCTTTCTATATAGTCAAAGGGCCTGCTGCCATAAGAGTACTCTTAGCCAGTGGTGGAAGACACAGCACCTTTGTTCCTTTAAAATAAAAAATAAAAAAACCAGGCTATTTTGGGAGCAATCTGGTGTCGACAGAAAAATGAAACAGAAAGTGCAGAGAACTCTTTAATTTAGAGCACATGAGCTAGACCCTTAGTCATCTGCCTCATGCCAAGGTGCAATCGAGGGTGAGAAACTGAGTAATCATTTTCTGTGGCTTTTTTCCCAGATTAAATATGAACCAAGGTATCATCACAAAAGAGAGGAAAATGAGCAACTGTGTTCTTTCACAACAACTCTATCCTAAGAACCTATTTGGGGCTTACTAAACAGTGCTCCCTTTAGTTACTATTATGTTAAGATCCATCAAGCCCAGACTGTGCCCATATTGTTTGTTGTGAAATCCACACCACCTAGTGAATGTATGCATGGAGTACACCATTATAAAAATATGTGTAACACATGGGTAAAAGAATATAGTAGGTAAAAAACAGTCATTACAGAAAACCTGCCTGCCTAAAAAGTACTAGAAGGTAAGTAAAACTGGTGCTGGCACTTGGAAGACCTCTCCAAAGTGTAGCTCTTGTTCTTTTTCCAATTCTTTGTTCTCTAAACTCTTTTGGACAAATTCCACTGCCTTGTGCAGTTAGACTTCAAGAGACTAACATTTTTGTGCTAAATAATGTAAGAAATGCTACATATTCATAACCTCTTTGTAATTCCTTTTCAGCATGGTAATTGTAGCACACTCATAAATCCTACATTTATAAATCTAATTATCTTCCCATATTTTTAAATTATACCATTCCAAATTTTCCCTTTTGGAAAGCAACATTTCACACTATGTCTTAGACCCCTAGTATGCAAAGGGCACAATCTTTGAGAAATACTGTGTTAGAAAAAGAGCTACTGAATGGTTTAGACCAAGGAATGCTCATTGTCAAAATGATTTCTATTAGGTTAAAGTAGTGGCAAGGAACGCCTGATACTTTGGAAGATGGTGAGGAGGAAGAACTGAAAAAAAAAATTGACCAATCAGTGCTTCTGTTCATACTTCATATAAACAGCAGGAATGGAGTGAATTTCTACCTACCAAGACGATTAAAGCTACAGCAGGACAGACTCTAAGCATCTCATATTCACTAGCTTAGTTAATTATTCTTTGGAGGGGTGACATGTTCCCTCTGTCAGAACTTTAGCATGTAACATGTTACCTTCTTTTAAATCCTTAACAGATCAACCTTAAAATGTGCTATTTTCTGTAATACTTTAGGACAACATGAACAGCCCAAACAATACCATATCCTGCAATGGACCAAACTGTAAAACTAATTTAGCTGCAAATCTACAATGAGCCACGCTAGAAAAGGTTATTTCTTAGTATTTATTTTCAGGGTACAGTCTGCCACCGCTAAGAATATGTGCGTTGTTCTTTTGCTATGTTTTTCATTTATTTTAATTTTATGTTCTTAAATTTCACATTTTAAACTAAGTACCTTTTTTATTCACTTCCATCCTGTTGTGTTATCTTTCTTACAAAAGTTATTATAATAAAAAATTTTCCTTGGTTCATTTATTTATTCACTACACTGGAATCTCTTCAGTCTTTACTCAGTGCCAATATGTCCTTCTCATTATCCATGTAAACATCGAATGGGTCTCATAATTTCCTTGAATTTGTATTGCTTGCACATGGGATGGGAGAATTATTAGGACATCAATTAAATGAGCTCTTACCTGAAATCCTATTCACCACTATGAACAACTTAAAGACCATGTTTAGGGAAGACATCTCTTAAACAATGAAGACTACTGTTGGCTCTTTATTTCATTATCATCTAAACCCTATAATATGATCAGAGGTACTTTCATATAGTTAATGTGTCCTCTTTAGATCAAGTGGGAGACTAGGGTATATTCCCCAAACATGCCTCCTTTGCAGAAGGATGGTTTTGAGTTGAAGGCAATTCAGAAGCCCATGCAAGAGACTTTCTCCTTCTCTCTGCCTAAAATCAGAGAACAGATTTACAGACAGAAACAGTCTACCTCCACCCTGTCCATGAAAGAGAACAAAAGGTCACCACAGAACACATTAGACACTTAGCAGTCATAGGTGACACCAGAGGAGCCAATATCACCTTCATTTGCCCTTCACAAGTACTCAGGGTGAGAGACTCGGTCTTTGTCCTACCTTCTCATTTCTCTATAAATGTATTATTCTTAATTGATGATGTTTTGTGAGCTAGTATTTAAGATTCCACGGGGAACTCCCATGTGCACAAAATAAATGTTTGTTACATTCTGCTCACTTTTTTCTTGTGAGCTGTTCTTTTGGTTAAGGGTCCATTCCAATCAAGAAGTAAAACATTGCTTCGGTATAACGACACATTCCAAATGCTAATCCTATTAAGCGTACACAGCAGCCTTGGGCAGATGAGGCTGTGAAGCATCTTCCTCCTGCTGATTGTTGAGCTGGAGACCAGATACACTGTTTTCAGTGTCGCTCTTCTGTTTTATTCCTCTGGCTGAGCGGCACAAAAAAAAAAAAAAAAAAAAAACCTCGGGTAAAAACCTACATTAATTAATGTGTTAACTTGTCATTTGAGTCATGAGATTGTGTGTGTGTGTGGTGTATCCCACATACCTTTCACAACAGATTTTCCAGTTATTTGATTACATGGTTCTGAAAGTAGGAATGCCAGTACCTCAAGGTCTAGTGTCCCCCGCCACTACCACCATGACATTGGGGGAAATCCTCTCTGCTGTTGGAGACCACAGAGTCCTGAGGCACTGAGGACATCCTGTGGCAAGAAGGAGCAAGTGAGCTTTCTCAAGTCATTCTTTATCTCCACTAATGTCACATAGTGACCTCACCCTCAATACTTTATCTGATGCTAACTATCTCCCTAAGATCCACTTTCAGAAACCTTAGGGGATTAAATGTCTAATATATGAAATTTGAAGGACATAGTCAAACATAGCAGTATAGCTGTGATAAGTGGCAGCAGTGAGTGTGGCACACACACACGTGTGTGTATGTCTGTGTATGTGTGTGCGCACACGCGTGCATGCACATGTCTCTTATGGTTTGGAACAGAAACTTAAATACCTTTTAGTAGAATAAATTAATCATTTGTTATGTCCCAAATATAGCCTGGAAGTCACCATTTATTCCAGAAATGTGGATGAGTCTCTTTTTATTAAGTAGATGGTAGACAGCTAGATGGGTAGACAGATAGACACAAAGATGATGGATATGTGTCTACACATACTTAGATCTAGTTTGATAGAGTCTAAATCTGAGTTTGGGTCATCCCAAGTGAATGCCACAGCTCCTAGGAATGTTTCTTCTCTTGATTCTCCCTCCCTCTAAGTCACATGATGCCTACACGCTTGCTTGCTCTTGCATCAAAGAAGTAGGCAGAATCTACCCATTAGAAGCCTTAGCCTGCTGTTTTCTTGACTAATTCATTCTATTTTGCCTTTTGCCTCAGCCACTCCTCACCTCATGTTTTCTGACCCTGCAACAATACTGAAGGCCCAGTGTACTCTGGGAAGCTTTCTTCCAGAAAGATTTGCTGGAATCTAGTTTTCCTCAGAGGGTTTCAGCATGAACAATTAGGCACACAAAAACCAACTAACAAATGAGGGGTTCTATCCTACATTCAAGATCTTCTGACTATAAGAATGAGCCACTGCTTCCAAAGTGCCAAATAAGAGCCAGATGCTATCAGACCGTGGGCTTAAGAGTGAGATTTGAGCGGGAACAGAAAGAAGAAAATGATTGAGGGTCCCTGATCCAAGAGACAGTCTCAGATGAGGCTGATGGTTCTGAAACTCTCTGTCCTCCCAGGACCTGATGCTGCCTGAATTAGAGGTTTAATAAGGAGTAAATTAGATTAGCTTCTTTAAACACAAGGCAATTCTGATCTCACGGAAGTCAAGTTGGGAGGATTGACTAGAAGGGAAGAGATGAAAGTAACTGAGGAGTCTGGAGTATTTGAGAAGGAAGCTGGACAAGGTTTGAGTAAGACTAACTCAGCCTTGTAATAAAGGAGGTGGGAATTTAATCTTTGTGAGAGGACTTGAAGAATCAGGAAGGGTAACAAAAGAAAGGATGGCATCGTTTCTCTGTCTCTATGAGGCTTTTTTTTAATCAAATAAAACTTATTATCTCTACACACACTCTCCTTCACTCACTACATCCGGACCATTTGAGCACCTGTCATTTGCCCTTTGTTCTAATCATGTCACTGTCCAATTTAACCAGATTTTGAGACCTTCACTGAAATGTCACTTTCTCATAAGGTTCTATCCACTCCTCCCACCTACATTTTAAAAACATCCAACCTTTTCTAAAAACTTTACTCTTGATTACTTACCATCATACAATATACATTTTTCACATGTTGCTAATTTCTGTGTATTTTCCCAGCATGGAAACTATCTTAACAACAACAAATATTTATTTCATTTTTAATTTGTGGGGTGGTATGTGCATGTGAGGGTAGATGTGGGCACCAGCAGAGGCCAGAGGCATAAAATTACTCTACATGTGGGGTTATAGATGGTCTCCAACCATGGTAACCAAACTCAGGTCCTCTGGGAGAGTAGCATTCACTGTTAACTGATGAGCAATCTCTCCAGCACTTGTATATTTAGCTCCTCCTGTAGGTCCAGAGCCTAGGAACATACCAAGACCAGCAGACTCTTTGGAAGGACTTGGTAAAGGAATATAGAAATGAATGGATGTGTATCTGGTTACAAGTAGAAACACATTAGAAATTAGCCAAAGCTCTCCCCCTTCAAACAATATAGCTTTGAAAAATATAGCTTTTCCTAAGTTCATAAAAAAGGACAGAAATTCTATTCACTTGTCATTGGAATAAAATAAGCTCTGTTACCTTCTGTTACCTCAGAATTATACATTATTCTCAATGAATAAGCTTGTCAATAAGTGCTTATTCATCCTGGCATTGAGAGGGTCTGCACACCAGCAAGGATAGAGTGTTAAAGCTATGTGAAGTCACTGGGGTCTTGAAGCCATTTTAAACAACAGAGAATGCCTACTTCTGCCTACTGTGTCTGCTTTATTGGTAAATATCATAAGTGAGCCATGGAAAGAAAAGAAAATAGGAACAATCCAAAGGTCTCGGTTTGCAATACCGCTGTGCGTCAGTTATCTGTGCAGTCGTGCACCTGAGCCCCACCCACGGGGAGCTTGGTGTCATCTTCTGAATCCTTTTGGAAGCGATTTGATAGATGGGATTGAAATCCATTCATCTAGGGAACTGATATACCTCTGCTCTTTTCTTTGTCCATGATGTCTCTTAATACCTCTCAAATTCAGCATAATTTTCTTGTGCATTGTTGGGGATTGTGTGTAGGTGTGCCAGGCATATGAAACAGCCTGAATCTATTGCAGGAAATATGCCAAGGATAAATGCCAGACTTTTCAAAATTTTGCTTACAGTGGGCCAGGTGCCCAGGAAGGTGGGTTGGCCTGAAAAACTATAAACCATTTCTAATGACCCTCCTTACTTGAAAAGATACTCTCCTTTCCAAACACTACAGTTGCAAAATAATTACTGAAAGAAAATTTGTTTACAATTTGAGAATTGCCTATAAAATTAGAGATTTAAAATTGCAAACACAGGTTACATCAGAGATCAAACTGGCAAAGGTCCTTGCTGAAGGGTGGACTAAGCAATCTATGAATGGTTTGTCTTAGTTTGACTGGCAATGAGTAGAAGATATGGCAAACAACCTGCCTCTCCATGCTTAGAAACAGTTTAAGCAAGAGTGAATATATATTAAGATGACCAAAAGTTAGGGGTTGAGGAAATGGATCAGTTAGTTAGGTAGGTAGGTAGGTAGGTAGGTAGGTAGGTAGGTAGGTAGGTAGGTAGTTTTAAAGTTCTTGCCTTTGTAAGTATGCAGAATGCAGACCTTAGTTAAATTTCCAGATCACAAATGAAGAAGGAGGAGGAGGAGGAGGAGGAGGAGGAGGAGGAGGAGGAAGAAGAAGAAGAAGAAGAAGAAGAAGAAGAAGAAGAAGAAGAAGAAGAAGAAGAAGAAGAAGAAGAAGAAGAAGAAGAAGAAGAAGAAGAAGAAGAAGAAGAAAAGCCAGATAGCATGGCATGTACTTTTAATCCCAATGTTAGGGAGATAGGACAGTAGGAAACCTAGGACATTGGCAAGTCATCCTAAACAAATAGGTGAGCCATACACCAATGAAAGACCCATCTCAACAAAACAGGATAGTGTGTTTTTACAGAGTTTGCACCAATTACACAATCTGGCTCCCTTCGTTAGCCTTTAAGTAGATTCTAATCTACTACCAAGAAGCTTAAACTCAGGTGATGCTGACATGCAACCAGGTCAACACACACAGCAGTATTCTTTCAAATATACTGAGTCAGAGTAGTAGACTTAGATTGAACAAGCCTCGCTTATGGGGCTATTCATATGGGCTAAGAGACATGCCATACTGGCAGCTCTTAACAGGCAAAATATCATTAAGAAGCTCCTATGATGTCCATATGAAGGAGGTTTGTGTGGAATTGAGCCAGAAAAGAAATATAATCAAGACATGGACAAAAATATCATTGATAACATCAGTGGAGTCCTGGATACAACTGTGCCAGAAGAAGCATGCCTGAGGCTTGCACGTACCCCTTTGGTAACCCATCTTTGTGTGGATGAATTTGACTTTTACTTTTGAATGACTGAACTTCCATCACTTCTATAAGTAATTATGCACAACTTTCCGCCTCATCTCTGGGCTTCTAGGTACCCTCTGTGCACAGCTCTGTGCTGTATCACAGCTATGATCTTGAACTTCCAGCCTTCAGAACTGTCAGCCAAATGCACTTCTAGTTTTTATAAATTACCGGGTCTCAAATATCATGTTAGAGGAGCAGAAAGCAGACCAACACCAAGAAACACCCGTGATCATTTCTATGGTTCTTTATCTTTGCTGCCTCTCGATTTAAGGGTAGGTTATCCAAGGGGAGTTTATCGTAGACCTGGAAGCCAGATTAAATGAGACCTAAATCATACGTCTACTACCACTCACCTGCTGAGCGACCCTAAGTAAAGTACTCCATCTATTGTGCACTTTCCATTAGCACCCACGCAGTAGAAATCATTATAGCAAACTCTCCTGGAGTAACTGTAACAAGCTAATAACTAGAAATTTCTGGGACATATATGGCACATTTTATACAACATACAAGTAAGCCCTATGGTAACTTTGACCTAATTTTATTACTATTATTATCACAAGGGTGATTATTAACATTATTACTATATGCAGACCTGCTGCATTATAAAGAGGGAGTCATTCTAAACTACTACGTAAGAGGAGTTTAATAGTACTTGTTTGCTGGCTCTGGCATTCTTCATAGATAGTATACACCAGGGACCATCAGGCATCACATGGCAACCCCTGGCAGCTCAGAATACTTCTAAAAGTCCCTTCCTCCTTCCTGCTATTTATTTTTTCTTTCTTTGTATCCCAGACTTCACTCAGTTCCTCCTTTTCACTTTATTACTCATGTCCAGCATCCAGCAGGCTCTAGAACTAGATGGTAGATTGAATGTCAGCATCTTTTCTTGGTTACTGGTGCAGGTAGATTTTTTATTTATTTATTGTATCCACCTCTCCATCTTAAAACATCTTTCTGAAATACCATACCACAGACTTGCACATCAAGGGGCAACTGACATCAGATTCAATAACATCTATTCCATTGTGATGTTTAGAAGATTCTGACTAGGATTTGAAGCATAATCTCAAGCCTGGGAAGATGGTACAATGGGTAAAGGCTTATCCTGGAAGCCTGAAGACCTAAATTTGAGTCTCCAGACTTCACATAAATTGGGGCATAGCCTGAAATACCAGCTCCCCAGCAAGAAATGGGGTCTAGACAAAAATAATCCCCAGAAGTTGATTACCAACTAACCTAGATTGTATTATAGTGGTATTTTGTTTATGATCTAACAAAGTTTGCCTAAAGATCAGAGTGCAAAGCTAGCCCCACTAGTCAGACATACTGCCCAGGCAGTGGTGACACACACTTTTAATCGCAGCAGCTACACTAGTTAGCCATAGAGGCTGGGCAATGGTTGTACATGCCTTTACTACCAGCACTAGAGAGAAATATAAGATGAGATGAGACAGGAACATCTTTTCAATCTGAACATTTCATAGAGGTAAGAGTTCTCTAGTGGCTTGGATGCTTTCCTTTTCTGATCTTCAACTTGAACCCCAATATCTGCCTCTGTGTTTTTATTATTCATGCTACAATGTATACAGAAACAAAGATGAGATCATACATGAAAGAAGGCCGGCAGAAATGACCAACATCCCAGGTTGTCTTCTGACCTCCACAGATGTGCTGTTACATGAATGCCTACATTCACACACAGAGGGGGAGATGGAGGGAGGGAGGAGGAGAGGGAGACAAAGAGACTTTAAAGTTTGATGCAAGATGTATCCAAAATACATATTTCAAAGATATTAAGATAAAAATCTTCTCTTCAAGTAAAATCTGCCTCTTACATCTGTTTCCAAACAGGTTTAGGGACAACAACGAGGTTAGGGAACCATTCCATGTGACTAGTTCAGTCTCACAAACAGGATCCAATGCTGAGGAGGCGACATGAATTGCTCACCAAATAAGGACAGTGGTGAGAGAGAAGAGCCAATTGTTTGCGTATCATAAACACTACCAGGCTATTTAAAGCATAAACGATTTATCTACACCCTGGACATGTGTGGGATGCAGCAGCAAACGCCATCACTTAGACTGCTACCTGAAGCAAAGTGGAGGATAAGGTTTGCACCAGGCATAAAACCATATACACAGCTATGATTTAAACATGAGATGTTTCCTCGTGCACTAAATTTGGAATGATTTGCTTATCAGCCATCCTACTGGAGGAAGTGAAAATGCTCAGTTTGGGAAATGACGACAGGAAACATATCAGTGTTTTGTTCATAATGTCAGGAAAGAGAATTATCTGAGCCAGGTGGATTCAAATGTACCCACTTTGCAAAAGTACACTGACTATATTTGGAACACAACTTATAAACTTAGAATTTGGATCCCATGGGATTTGATAATTTAACTTTAAAAGAGATTTATAGCTTCCACAACAAAAATGGAAGTTGTGCCTCCGTACAGCAACTCACTCAGTGGAAAGTTTTTCTGTATGACTTGTTAGAGACATCACTGCAGATCAAATCATATCCCATAGGAAGTTGTAACAACAGAAGAACTTCTAATATGGCCACTGCGTGCAATATTTCCTTCTTTCTATTCACAAATGAGGGAGACTTGTGCTGTGCTAAATATAGGGGGAAATACTAAGATTTTATTTAAAGGAAAAAATAGACACACCCCTGAGACTCAGTGTATAACTTTTTCTAAGTCAGTTTCCCCAGAAGCTGACTAAATGGTAGTTCACAGGCAAGAGGTTTAGGAAGCCAAGAACGAAGGAGAGAGGGGGAGGTAAATCAGAGAGAGACCCAAAGCCCTAGTCCATCCAATGGAGCTGCAGTGAGATCCCACAGGAGACTAGAGAGCATGTTACAAGGCAGACTTCCTCTAATCTGAACCTACATTCACACACACACACACACACCACCACCACCATCACCACCACTGGGAAAAGTTCTATAAATACAACACATATTTGCATTTATTTGTTCAGTCAAACAAGGCATCAATAAACAGAAGGGATTTTTTTTTAAGTCTCTTCTATTAAGAATAATGGGGAACCTAGGTGGAACTCTGAAACAGAGCTTGCTCCAATACTGAGGGGAGTGAACAGCCACATAGTGGGATATCACACTCTCTAGGACCTCCACAGTGAGACAAAATTTTGTGCCCGTTCTCCAACTCCCTTGGCTTTTCTAGCCAGCCAGCCAGCAGGGAGTTTCCTGCAGCTAGGCTCCCCCAAAACCCAAACCCATCCACTGGACCCCCTAAGCTATTTGCCACAAGAGCTGAAAGCTTGCTATAATACTCAGGGGTTCAAGAGCTTTCTACAACACTGAGAAAATTAAGAGAGAGCATCAAGAGAGCAAACCAGGAGAGACGACCAAGAGAGCAGGCATATAGACCCCAGAGGCTTTCTGAGATGGACATTGACAATACAGAGCAATCTGAGAAAAACTCACACTCAGGCAGCCACAGCAAGAATTGGATCAAGACACCAAGACATTTCTGGCCTCATTTGAAGGAAGAGATGGGTAGGCACCAATACAAAGATTCCTCCAACAACCATAAAAAGCAACATGGTAACATCAGAGCCCAGCAGTCACAGAACAGGAAGACTTGATCATCCTAACCCAGAAGAAGTAGAAGTAAATGACTTTAAACATAACTTTATGAAAATGATGGAGACGTTAAAAGAGGAAACAGAAAACTCCCTTGAAAAATAAAGAAGACAGGGCTGGAGAGACGGCTCAGAGGTTAAGAGCACTGACTGCTCTTACAGAGGTCCTGAGTTCAATTCCCAGAAACCACATGATGGCTGACAACCATCTGTAATGAGATCTGGCGCCCTCTTCTGGTGTGTGGGAAGCAGAATGTTGTACACATAATAAATAAATAAATTTAAAAAAAAGACAAACAAAAAATTTGGAGGAAATGAATAAATCCCTCAAAGAAAACCAAGAAAAAAACAATCAAACAGGTGAAGGAAACAGTTCAAGACTTGAAGACTGAAATAGAGGTAATAAAGAAAACAGAAACCAAGGGAATTCTGTAGTTAGTCTCTAGTTGGTGGCACGGCTGAGGTGGTGTCTTGCTGAAGGAAATATATCATGGGGGTGGGCTCTGAGCATACATAGCCTTGTCCCAGTCCTAATTCTCCTCTCTTCCTCTTTTCCTCTTGCTCACCCACTCTCCCTTTCTCTCCCTTGTCATTTCTGTTTTTCTCTCCTTCTTCACCTCCTCCTTTCTTCCCTCACCCCTTCTTTTCTCTTCCTTCCCTTTCCTCCTTCCCTGCATCCTCTGTATGTTGACGAAAATATGAACAGCCAGATTCCTGCTATTCCCACAGCCTTTCCTGTCTTGACAGACCATATCCCTCTGAATATAAGAAAAAAAAAGCAGACCTTCTCTTCCTTAATTGCTGTTGTCAGAGCATTGAATAACAACAACAGGAAAGTGGCCAAAAAAGTTTATATTTAAAGAATATAAACTTCCACACTGTGTATGGGTGATAGAGGAGACGGCAGTGGAAATATAAATGTACCAATGGTTTGCTCATCATTCCTAGTACACATGGAACTGTGGGACCTGGCAATTTCATGGATTAAAGAGGCATCATGTCATTAGAAAGTCATTTTCAATACTTTCTAAAAACCCACTTCATTAAGTGATAAAGAAAAGTGATTCATTTAAGGGGTTGATTTGAGAAGCTGGAGTGAGTCAACAGAGAAGAAATTGCCTCTTAAAGAACTGTTCTCAAAAGTGAGTAGAATCAATCGTTTATATAATCCCTCTAATACTATAATATGGAAATTAGAACCACAAGCCAACTTGAACTTTGGGTAATGCAGCAGTTCTCCATTGTGGAAGTATGTTCTTGCATTTGAAACGCATGGCAGTTGTTTTTTTCACTATGCTACCTTAGAAAATTTCCACCTACCTGTGCATACCTTGCTCTGAAGATCCAGGTTCTCCCTTGAAGCTCTCATAAACCCTGTAGGTGACAAGACTCCTGCCCTTGACTAGGAGAAGCTCCTCAGCACTTGGCCTGTGCAAAACAGGTTGCCCATATCTGGGGTATAATGGGGAAAAAACACCTTTGTGCACAGCACTGGAGAAGCCAGGGAAGGTTAAACACACAACATACCCTTTCAAACGAATAAAATGGTTAACTCCTCATCGGAATGCTGGGACTGAATGCAATTTCCATCCTGGTGATCTTTTGCTGTCTGAGGAGCCACACTTTCCCCCATATCTCCCAGAGGTTATGTTTTACTCATCCCAGACTCTTTTCCACTAAATCTTAAGCATTGCTTCTAGGTCTTAAAACCCATCCCTATAAGTGGTGTCATTTATACTTTACAACAGCCTAAGTTACTTCTATGTTATGTCAGGGCCAGGCCAATTCCAACACACACACAAGCATTATGTTTACCGCAGTCAATCTCCCTAGGCCCTGCCTTGGGCACTGTCTGAGTCATCCGTACCTACCTTTGTGAAAGAAGTCAGATGTACTTTGCAAGGAATTTCAATGTAAATGTGGTCAAAATCTGCTGTGCAATTGGGACTGAGTGAATTGTTAACAGAAAACTTCTTTTCCAAAATTGTGCTGTGCTTAAATATTGCTAAAATAAACCAATTGGCATCAGTCTCTCAAAGTCTTGGCCTAGCACCAGTACCTATATTGGGCTCAAATGAGTTTCATTCTTGTCTCTTCATGAATCATTTTCTCACCTGATATAAAGTCTGCAGGGACACTCAACACTGGGGGTGAATTGGTAGTTATCTCCTTGGAGGGATCATTACAAGAGGTCATTTCATATAATTCACCCTCCCTTCTCCTTCTACGCCAAGCTTGCTGTTTCTTCTTCAAATTCTTTCCCCCTCCTACTCTGAATTTCCCTTCTCTTCATCTAGCTTGAAGCTCTCAAACTTTTGCCTTATAAGAAACACATAAAACTGACCAAAAAAAAATTTCTTTTAGCATTTCATTCAGTGGTTTCTTTAACTCTGTTTCACTTTTGCTGATATATTTTAGGAATAGTATGGACTGAGAAGGATGAAAATGCACCCTCGGGATACAAATGGAAACAAGAGAGAGAAAGATGGGAGAATATTCAGGAAGCAAACAGGTTAATGACCTGAGACATAGCACCTGCCATGCTATCATGTAGTTGAATAATGAAAATAGCAATTCTTAACTTTGTGGAGTGTTTACTATGTGGCAGACACTGGTCTCAGCCATTAAACATACGGCATTTATAAAATCATTGCAACAGGCCAACAAGACAGGTGAAATTATTCCTTTCATTTTCCAGATGATAGAACTGAAGCACAGAGAAGTTAAATGTTTGGCCGAAGGCTACACAGTTAATGAGTAGCAGAAGTGGGATTTAGAGGCTAAGATATTCCACAACAGAAACTCTTTCCATCAACAGTCCTTAGTATAAAAATGCTATAAATTTTGCTGAGTTACTATTTATCCTAATTATAGCATCAACACTTTGGGAAAGTACATGAAATAAGATAGTATTTTATATTAGCAACTTATAGATAAATAGTATTTCTAAATAAAGGAATTGAAAATCAATATTCATTGATTTCTATGCTGATCCAGTTACAAAATGATATTAGTTGATATCTAGTGAATAGAATCAAACTGAGACTAGGTTCCATTAGGCTCTGGTGGAATTAATATCTAGTTATGTTAATTACCTCCATTTATACCAATAACTTACAAAATCACATATAATGCCCTATGAGAATATGTGGTTGGTCGTTAGACATATGGAGAAACATAGGAAAGGATAAAATAGGTTTGACTCAGTTGGATAATATCAATTAATTTCTAAATATGCACTCTCCATGTTGTTTGACTAGTTTACAAGTGATTTGTAGTCACATGGTCTGGTTATACCATAGATGTTTCCAGGAAGGTAATTACAGCTACATATAGAAATTCACTAGAAACACTCTCAGCAGGTATGTGGCATCTCTCTGAAAGTATCATCCAGTGATACTGTGGAAAAACTACCCAAGTACCTCATGCGCCTGTACAGAATTTCTATGTAGAACTGATTTCTCTCTGTGTGCCTTTGTCTCTGTCTTATGTGTGTGTGTGAGAGAGAAAATTTTATGGTATAACTCTGACTGTCCAGGAACTCCAAGGTTGGCCTCAAAATCTGCTTGCCTTGGCTTCCCAAATTCTGGGATTAAAGGTGGGTGTCACTATGACTGGCTTCATTTTTCTTTAATGCTGGCCATCTCTAAAATTGTAGCTCTCAATCTCCACCTTAATCATTTTAAGCAGCTACTTGTGTTTTGAATTGTAGATCTCTGGGGACTCCCAGAGACTCTGTCCCATTCGTTCTGGGAAAAGTGCCAGGACCTACACGTTGAGGAAGCCCACGTGGGAATTCCTGCAGATGGTCAGCCCATCTCACTTTGTGCAGCAGGAATTAAGGACAAACTGACTCAGTGCAGTTTGTGGTCCATGATTCTGATTTAACTCTGGTGCTGATGTGGTAATTACCTGATTTTCCCCATTCTATAATAATCTATAGTAATTCTATAGTAATCTCATGGCCAGCATGAGATTACGACCAATGCACCTTTTTTTTAACCACTGCTTAAGGGTTCCATGTTGTGAGATTTCGAAAGCAACACAGTGATTAGTCAAGGATGACTAAACCTGGAAAACAGAAAAACATATACATATAAATTGTAAAACTACTTAACATTTATTCAATAATTAAAAGAAACAAATATTCATAGAATGAACTTAACACCTAATTCGTTTCTAATCCCTCCTTGCTGAAGAACTAAGATGGCTGAGTGGTGGTTCAGTGGGTAAAGTACTTGTCTTGAAATCATGAAGATGTAGTTGACTCTCAGAACCAAGGTTTAAGAAAATGATGGGAATTGGGGCATATATTTGTAATCCCAACTCAGGACAGAGACAGTTAAATCCCTGGGGATTGCTAGCCATTCAGTCAAGGCCACTTGGTATATATCAGGTCAGTGAGAGACCCTGCACACATGCACGTGTGTGTGCGTGCGCGCGCGTGCACACACACACACATTTACCCAGGTGACTATAGGGCTAAAGCTTTTTACTCTATAACTGCATGGGTCATCTCTGTTCCTTGACTTGGCTTACTAATACCAACAGGTCCCCATATTTTCTCATAGGTACTGCTACTCCAACATCCGGCAAAATATGCTAACCCTATGACTTGCTCTTGAAGGTCTTCACCAACTATATCCATTAAAAGCTTCAGTTATTCATACTTCTACTAGTATTTTGAAGAACTACATGAACTAAAAAAATCATCTTTTCCTCTTATATGGTGAGCATGCTGCGATGTCCAGTGTTGAGAGCCTGGAGACAGATAGCATCTTTGTCATGACACAGTGAGGTGAAGAGAGATGGCCTCTCTCACAGAAAAAGAAGGCTTGACAAACACAGTGGGAGTCGGCAGCTTCCAGCAATGGGCAGAAGGTTAGCCTGTTTTCATGTGTGTTACTTAAGCTGATGCCCACACGGGGGCTGATACATTCCAGGTTCATGGAATTCAAAACTTAGTGTTTCCATGGTAGCCATGGTACAATCCAGATAGAGGTGCATTATAATGTACTTTAGGGTGGGAGGTTGTACTTTGAAAGAGAAAAGACATTCCTGTGTTTTGAGAAAGTTTGCAGTTTTGAAGTTTAGAATGTTTGGGGTAAGCTGCATGATGGTGTATAGGATTTTTTTCTAGTGATGTGTAGAATGCAGGTTAATAACTTTTTTCGGTTACTTTTTGAATAGGTCATCTAAATGCCTAGGAAAAAGAAACACATCCCGCGACTAAACTATCTTTTATTCTTCACTGTATAGGCTTTAGTTCTAGAAATTCTTTTTAAAATATACACTACTTTGGCAGAGTAATTATATACATTTAGAGACAACAGCATAATACACACACATACACACACACTCACACTGTAGTGATCTAATCAGGGTGACTGATTCGTCACCTCACACACTCACCATCTCTTTGTGTTAGAAATATAACTGGGCAAGAGAAATAGCTTCTAGGGTTGAATATCACAATAACTATTTTAACAAATTATTCAATATTTCATGAAAAATACACAAGTAAAAGACTCAGAGCTGATGTACCTCAATCTTTTGCATGCAAAGCCCTGGCTCTGCTCCTTAGTATCAGCCTCATGCTTCTACAGCAAGTACTTTACCTCAAAGGTACCCTGGGTAACTGATGCAAAGACAAGAATTCAAGTAATCTGCACCCTAATGAAATGCAGACCATCAGAGGACCTGGCAGCATTCTGCATTTGACCCTCTGCAACCCAAGTGTGTCTGAATACAGTGTCATCCAAAGCATGGGACTCTTTCAGCTGTGGTAAAACATATAAGTGGAAGTTTGTCATCTTAAATATAAAAATCTTTTATCTAAATCTTGGCTTTCGCCTTTAAGGTTATGCTTTAAAAAAATAGATCTGAAAGACGAGTGGGAGAGCAAGTCTCTGTGTTTTGCTTTGGCATCAATTCCTTCCAGCTACTCACTGCTGATGGCTTCAGGAGTAGCATCCTAATTCTGTCTCCTTCTCTTAGATACATGGTATATTCCTAGAGTCTCTGAGGAGTTCCGTTTGGAGACCTCTACCACTTGTCAAGCACACAAATCTTCTGTTACATGCACTTGTGTGAAATTCAGTAAGTAATTTTTACTTCATCCTTAAAACTTCTTTGCTCAGTTAAAGACCTCAGACAAGCATTTTTTCCTAAGAAAAAAGTTCAAAAATTCAATGGGATATGCATTTATGATGAATATGTTATTGTGAATATTATGTTATGACAAACAAACCTGTCTCTGGCTTTTGAGGGTAGCTATGAGAAAATGGCTGATATATGTGTGTGTGTGTATGTATACATATACAATATATATATACAATATATATATATATATACAATATATATATATATATATATATATATATATATATATATATAAGCTTACTGGACACACAGTGCTAGAGGTCTATGAGCATGGCACTGCCTCTGCTCAGCTTCTGGGCAGCTGTTGGGTCAGCAGATGGCGGGCTGCCAGGTGGGAAGTGGGCGTGTGGAGAAGAACACAGAGGCAAAGGAAGGAAGAGAAGCTGTCCTGTTACCCAATAGCTAACTCTTAAAATATAGCATCAAGTCACAACAGTTAACTCATTCCCCTGGGGAAAACAGCAGTCCCCCTTGATGAGCTGTCTACTTATGAAAGGCACCATCTCCCAACACCACCACACTCACAGAGACACACCACAGGGAGAGTACTTGGAGAGAACCATGCATCAGTTATATTAGCACCATAGGAATATGAGATGTGGACAAGAACAAAAGAAGGAAGAAAAAGAAAGAAAGGGAGGAAGGAAAGGGAGGGAGGGACAGAGGGAGGGAGAAAGAGAAGGAAGGGAAGGAACAAAGGACAGAAGGAAGGGAGGGAGGGAAGAATGAAGGGAAAGAAGGGAAGGGAAGGAAGAAAGGAAGGGAGGGATAGAGGGATGGAGGGAGAGAAGGATGGAAAGGAACGAAGGACAGAAGGAAGGGAGGGATAGAAGAATGTAGGGAAAGAAGGGAAGGGAAGGAAGAAAGGAAGGGAGGGAGGGAGGAAGGAAGGAAGGAAGGAAGGAAGGAAGGAAGAAAACTGGTATGATTATATAGAACCCTGTGACTCTCTTGCAAAGTTTCTGTCAATCTAAACTATTTGTCTATGTGCACAAAGAGCAGAACTGAGAGGTAAAACTTTAATGGTGGTACTGTCTAACCGACCACTGAGTGTCACAGTTTCTTCAGCAAAATCATCTTATTTATTCATCCAGCAAGACTGAATTTTAGTAAGAAAATCTCATAGCTAAGGCAGCACTGGGAATATATCTTGGTTAGGTGCTGTACACCATTTTCTTGTCTTTACTGAGTCTAGTTGTGCCTTTTTGAGGATCCCATTTGGAAGACACTGTTCCGTGTACTAGGAAAGAGTGACAACCTCAAAAGCGGGGTTCACCTACAGTTCTTCTCTCACTCTATATGAGTTACTTTTCCTGTTATGGTAATGAAAAATCCTGATATTTAAAAAAAAAAAAAAACACTTTAAGGGAGAAAGAGTTTATTTTGGCTGAGAAGATGCAGACCATCATGGTGGAAATAACTTAGATCATACTAGCCATATTTTAGGTTTATGAAATATTTAACTGTTATCAGCCAAAATTATCCTACTGTGGTAAAGATGTTTAAAAGTTATTCTTCCTATAAATTTCCCTAATGAGCATAAATATACTAATGCTTAATTTATGAATTAAGTACAGTAAGAGAGCAACAATAATAAAGCAATTATTATAATATATTGTAATAAATTAGATGAATGTTGTCTCTGTATCTCAGGTGACTGTAGAGAGTACAAGCACAGATGGGGAGGATGGATGATGTATGACAGAAGTACTCAGCACGGTCACTGTGAGGATTTATTTCCAAGATTCATGAGAAATACTTAGCACAGACGATAGCATGCGACAGACCTGCACATTATGCTAATTATGAAGAAAATCACACCTGATTTCTCTTCAGACTAAGAAACCCTTAATTGTCTTCTTCCATGTGTTGCCATGGTGCTGTGGTACGAATATGCTCATGGATTAGGAAAGCCCTGTAGGAATGCAGACAGGCATCCCAATAGTAACATCTACGAACATATTTGCTCCTCTGGCATCCACATCACAAGAGATTCACATAATGCTGTCATCTTTGGACACTTCCACAGAGCCTAGTCTCGTTCCCAGCTGGTTTGGAAGACCAATTTCCAGCAAGTAAAGTGGTAATTCTTTTATTCATAGTCAAGTTTACCTTGATGCCACCCACACCTTCGCCTTCCAATTATTTTTATAGATGCCTTCTAGCCATTTCAACTACTGGTCTGTTTAATAGATTTTTTTAGATCCATCCACAGCTTCTGATTTGTGGGGGAAGACCTTCAGCCTGGTCTCATGGACATCTGGCACGGGAGTCAGCACAAACAAAGGTTGAACTACAAGTCTGAATCTGGTTGGGATAGCATTGTGGAACAAGTGAAGGGGAGCGGGTTGTTTGAACGTAAAATGTCTTGCATAGTCTCCTGGGTTTTTTCCCCTTGTTTTCAGCTGGTGGTATTAGGTTCTATCCTGTCTTTGAAGTTTATTGCTAAGCATTGGGTGCAGGCCACTCTCCACTTCCTGGTTTCCCACAATGTGAAGAAACTTTGCTATGTGCTCCTCTGACCATACCCTAACCGCCATGATGGGCTGGTATCTCTGAAACCATGAACCAATATAAATTCTTCCTGCCTTGTGTTGTTCTTATCAAGTATTTTAGTCACAGAGAGAAGAAAGTAACTGATACAGGAGCGGGGAGGGTGGCCTCCAAGGAGCCATGATGAAGTCACCTCCATTCACTTCTTACTTCCCTAAAACGGTTCCATGAGACAGTTTTCTCATCAACTACTCAGTTCTAACAAACAAAATTTCTTGCCTCTCTCTTCCTACTGCAGCCTTCAGAATGCAGCGTCATTACTGGCTTTGTGGGAGCCTAGGCAGTTTGGATGCTCACCTTACTAGATCTGGATGGAGCTGGGTGGTCCTTGGACTTCCCACAGGGCAGGGAACCCGGATTACTCTTAGGGATGATGAGGGAGGGGGACTTGATGGGGGAGGGGGAAGGAAATGGGAGGTGGTGGCGGGGAGAAGGCAGAAATCTTTAATAAATAAATAAATTAATTTAAAAAAAAAGAAAAAAGAAAGTTACCTAGAGATAGAGGCAGAAATTGTGGTACTACCACAAACCAAAGAGTGCTAAAGTTTGGAGCCATCAGATCATACTGAGATAAAGGCTTGAAGTTAAAAAAAAACAAAAAACAGACTGAGGCGGGAAAAACCCACTTAGCTGGGGTTTAGAATTGGCCCTCTGAAGGCAGAGCAGTTCCAAGCTCACATGTCTATCATTTCTTCCTGTTGGCATCCTGTTCCTTGCAGGGACAATTGGGCATGTTAGTCTGGTTTATCCTTCACTTTCAGTCCAAGACTAAAACTGGCTCAGCACACCTTCCGGGAAGACCAATCATATATCCTAGCTTTGCCTCATTTTGTAAGTGCGGATTAGCTTAGTAGCTTGCATAAGCTTCCTTTGGTTTTGCTTTATTTTGTTGTTGTTTTTGTTCATCTACCTGCCTATCTGCCTGTCTGTCTGCCTGTCTTACCATTTGTCTCTGTTTTTAAACAGAAACTGATTTCCTTAAGAAAATTTTTGAATTTTCTCTTGCCTAGACTTAGGACTGTCCGTGGTTGTCTGATAGCTTCGTTTAGATTTTTCTTAGTGCTCTAGAACACAGTTGCTGCAGCTAGGCTCTTACACTTTCCAGAAGCTGCTTGTGGCTATTTACTTTCTTGCATCTTTTCATCTATTCAATTTCATTTCACTTTTATTCCAGCTTATCATGTTCCATGGATTTAGCTTAGGTTAACTATAAATATGTCATTTGCCGGGCGGTGGTGGCGCACGCCTTTAATCCCAGCACTTGGGAGGCAGAGGCAGGCGGATCTCTGTGAGTTCGAGACCAGCCTGGTCTACAGAGCTAGTTCCAGGACAGGCTCCAAAACCACAGAGAAACCCTGTCTCGAAAAACCAAAAAAAAAAAAAAAATATGTCATTTGCCATGACTTCATTTTGTGAGTATTTTAACTCTAGAACTTCCCAGCCTCTAGTAACTAGACAACTGCTTTCCCTTGAGGCAACTCTATTCGTTTATCCAGATACGTATTAAGTACTGGCAAGCAAAGCTACTAAAACACTAGGAGTAGGGGTAACAATTACCTGTAAATGAACCCTTTGATCCTCCCAGTGGTCTTGTGAAGAATATTCCACAATTGTGCATCCATTTTATGGGTTGTTAAAATAGTATCAGAAAAAGTAAAATAAATTCAAGTTACCAGAAAAATATCAGACATGACCACCCCAAATATTGTAAGAGTTCGTAGTTCAGTTACCTCTGAGACTGTGAAGTCTAAGTCACTAGTCTTGACAATATTAACTGGTAGAAAAGTTTTATGTTTGAAGCTAACAATACGGACACTAGATGGGATAAACTGTTAACATGAACAGGTAGAATGGGATGGAGAAAAGCATTGACCATTGGGGGTGATCATCATTTTCTACCACTTGAATATTATCATCCAAAAAGCTAAGTCAGAGACCAAACAAACAGTACCTATAAAAAACACAACATTTACTGTTACCAGATCTTGGCAGATATAAGCAAGATAAAGTGAGGCCATAACACAACAAAGTGGTCTCTAATCCAGTGTCTTAGTAGGGTTTCTATTACTACGATAAAACTGTGACCAACAGTTGTTTATTGACTTGCTCGTCGTGACTTTCTCGCCTTGCTTTCTTGTGCCATACAGACCACCTGCTAAAGTGATGTACCACCCCCAGTGATCTCAGTTTGCCCCCATCAAACTGTAATCAAGAAAATGACCTACAGACTTGTCTTTAGGCCAATCTGATGGAGGCAATTTCTTTGAGGGTCCTTCCCAGTTATCTTGTGCCAAGTTGACAAGAAACTAACCTGAACACCCAGTATGACTGACGTCTTATAAAAAGAGTTTAAACTGGGAGGAGAACCATGTAAGGATGGCAGTGCACAGGACAGGGAAGGCCAAGCACAGACAGAGCATAGATCCGAATTGCGCTGCCACAGGCCAAGTGGTACCTGGCGATCAGAAATCACAGGAAGGGAAGATCCTTCCCTAGACCCTTCAGAGGGAGGGCTGCCTTCGAATACCTTGACTTCAGGCTTCTGCCTTTAGCGCTGTAGGAGAATACATTTCCATTGCCTTAAGCCACCTAGTTTTTGTAGTTCTACTATTTGGCAGCCTCAAGTAAGGAACACATTCTTCAGGGCCAGTTTATGTATGTCTGTATGAGGATGTCACCCTCCTTGGAACTGGAGTTACAGACATTCTGAATGGCCATGTGGATGCCGGGTCCTTGGGAAGGACAACCAAAGTGACTAGTGAGTTTAAATGCTGAGCCATCTCTCCAGCCTCTTCCAAGGCCAATTTAAATTCCATGTCCCTGATGAACACATCACTGGACCCTTCTCTACTAAGAATGAGTCCCCCACTCTGGGCTGGATGATGGAATTCCATTAACACTTAATGTAGCAAGTCTATCTTGGAGTTGCACATTTGTCCACTACTTGAGACTTTCTCTTGCTCATGCGCTGGCATATCACATCCACACAGCAATCAATCAATCAATGAACAGTCACCACTCAGAAGCATTGACCACAATTACCCCCAAGAAGAAAAAATAATCATATACTAAACATTTGCATTCATAAGTTAGTATGAAATTTGACATGTGACTCTATATATCCAATAAAGTGTTTAAAATAGAACCGAAATTTTGTTACTATGTTTGTGACATAGTAGGAATACACTTATAATTTTTCCTTTGTGGGAATTCTGAGAATTCTACCAATCCAAACATGATGCTATCAAGAATTCTATCTTTCATAATTTTTCAAATGTGTCATTTTATAGAAGATATGAATGCATCAGGGAAACTAGTTGAGAAAAGGAAGGAATTCTGCATGGAGAGAAAAAAAGATAAAGGAAAACTAAAATATGTTACACACATGTATGAAAATGTCATCATAAAGAGACCTGCTATAAATAATTAATAAACATTTTTAAACTTTTAAATGTGTTTATAAGCTGATAATTTTGTAAATCAGCCCTGGTCAATAAGGCCATACTGATCATGATGCATAGTTAGGTCAGGAAAGCCACCATTGGAACCAGGAGGTCGACTCTCTGCTAATCACCACGTACTTCAATATGGTTTTCCAGACCACACAACACAGCCCTTTGACTTCAAAGTCAAGCTTATGCTCCCCACTGCGTCACCTGAACATGTGCTTTAGAAATATTTTTAATGTGAACCTTTTAATAGCAACTTAATGTACCCCCAAATCATGTAGAAATGACTTCAGCAGTAGTTGTTATTTGCTTCATGAAGCATTGCCCATTTCCACCACAAAATAAAATTACTTGTTCTCTATGCTCCTCACTGAAACTGCCATTTGGAGGAATTATAATCATGAACTCCTTTCTCCTTCATTAAAATTTTTACTCCCCAAGGGCAACAACTATATTTAACAACACTTTGTCATCCACACAGGGCTATTGGTGGTATATTTTAGGTATTCAATTCATATTAGTTGGATATAGAATAATTTGGGATACATGTACTGTGGCCATGATGCATATAAAATTGAAAAGATGCAAGAATATTGCAAATGCAGAAGAATTGTACATTGAAATCTGTATGATTTTTTTAAAAAAAAAAATCAGTATCTTTCCCTAAGAAAAGGTAGAGGATGTGGGAAGAGTTGTGGAAGGGGAAGAATCAAAATACATTGTACAAAAATTTAAAACAATAAAATGAGACATAAATTTCCTGTGACATAAAAAGAAAGAAAAATCATCTGAAATGCCATTGAGCCTTACATCATGGATTGACTTTCATACCCATCCAAATGGGTTAAAGAATTATGCAAAGAGGCTATACATACAAAAAACTGTAATTACCTGATATATTTAGCCAAGACATAGGAATACAGAGAATAAATGCTGCAAACCAAAGAGGAAAGAGTATCCCCAAGTGACCTGCACTTGTTACTCTTGGCACCACGTAGGTACAGACTAAGCTAAGTGGCCATAACAAAAGACCCAAACGCAATGGCTCAAATGAGACAGAAGCATTCTTTCTTGTCAACAGTCCAGGTTTGAAACACGGTGCAGGACTGCTGTGAAGCTGCACTTGACAGGATAATAAGAGGATTCCAAGTCCTTCTATTTCAGTGTTTTATGAACCCCTTGCAGGCAAGTCCAACTTTTCAATGTTGTTTAATTAATTTACACCTACAAAGTTCATATTGGAGAACTGTGGAATCAAGTTACAAAATATATCAGAAAAAAAAACATAATGCTTTCAGCAAATGCACGATTTTGTTTTGGACCTCATTTACAGCTCTCCACAGGTTGCATGTGACTGCACTGTGTGTGGCTTGCACAGCAGAATTGTTGCTAGGGTGCTGTTTACATCTATGCTAAAAACTAACTCATTATGAGTATGCTCTCATTCTAGTTCATATCATAAGGAAAAGAGACATGTTTTAGAGAATGTGTCTCTAATATCACACATGTTTCTTTGCTCATATCCAACAGGCCAGAAACATTCAAGTTTTGTTGGAATCAAAAGCAATTACAGGTGGGAGATGAGAAGGGAGTGGTCTTTAAGAAAAGGCAAACACATCTACAAATACAAAATTTCCGGTCAGATTTCTATCATCATAGTAAAATATTTCAAATAATCAATTTCTAAAGAGAAAGGTGTTATTTTGACTCATAGTTCTACATTCTAGCCTATGACTGGTTGAACCCAGGGTGCTGAGTCAAAGCCTATATCATAACATAATTCATGGCAAAGAAAAATTAGGGGAAGAGGGTTGAAGAAGAAACAAAAGTCCACAATTCCCTTCAAAGGCACAGCACTATACCTTAAGGACTTCCCTGCAGGTCCTGCCTCTGAAAATTTCTACCACTTCACAAAAGCTTCACTCCGGTGTGACACATGGACTCTAAGAGAACATTTTAGATCCATAATGTAATAAGAATATAGAAAAGTATGCATTTACATAAGCTGTGTTTAAAATTATGAACTTATATGTTGAAATGTTGTCATTTTTGCTAAGTGATAACATTCTGAAGATCTTCTGAGGCTGTTATTTCTACCTAAACACATATATATAACATATCTATATAACACACACACATATATATACATATATATATGTATATATGTATAATTTTCACAATCAACTCCGTGATAAAATGTCCATTTTATAAATAGGAAACGTTCTTTGAGCATAGTTTTATATACTTCGGTTACCTCAATAGGTAGTAAGTTGTGTTATAAATTGTCTTAAAATTCAACAGAGTGGGGAATTTTACTTCTACTGAGATAAAATAAATGTGACCAGATTTGTTCACCCTTCGTAAAGAATTTTTTAAAAAGCAAAACAAAACAATTGTGGACCATACACAGGAGCATGTTCAACAAGAGGCCATACCCCTAAAGAATCCTGATTTATAATAGTTTTTATGAAAAGAAGGGAAGGAAGGACAGAGGGAAAGAAAAGGAGAGCTAAGGACAGACTTTCGTAGAGATAAAACATAATATGAATTCACCTACCAAGGTACCTTCCAATCTGACACTAACAAATCTTTATTTCTGAAGATCAGGTACTTGCACTCAGTTTAATTGCAAAGACCTGCTTGCTTTACATGTCTCTAAACACATCGCTTGAGTGTTTCGATTTCTCCTGGCATCCTGGCAATCACTGAATTGGTCCCTCAGCTGACACAGAAGTGGGGAGCAGTCCTTTCTACCACCATGCATGTAACTCTCACTAAAGTAGAAATACTGAACTATAAATGGATCTTCATGAATTGCTAAATTCTTAAGATGAGTCCTCTGTTGTGACAGAACATATCTGATGAGTTGAGAAGAATTTCAATAATCAAAGGTGAATAATAAATGAAGGGCCATCTACAGAACACAAACTTATTTTTAAGATAGTATTTTTGCTTCTGCGTAGCTTTTCAATCTTCGTTATATTGCTCCTTCTTGAATCAAGAGCTATCAATCAGCCAATCTCCTGTTCACATGAAGAGTAATAATTTTTACCTTCTCTACAAGATATTAAATGCATGTCTAAGATTGCCCAAAGAAATACACTTATTCCTTCTTAAACCACTCTCTAGTAATATAATGTTTAAGATAATTTTGAATGCACAAAATTTCATGTAATTATATCCATGGTATTTGGTGGTTTCACTCAGATGAGGATTAAACAGTTTTTATCCAAAAATAGATTTCAGTACTAGACTGTCAGGTATGAGACATTTCTTCTCTAATACTGAAATGCTATCTTTAAGAACATAGCAAAAATCCGAGATGGAATTTGCATTGCTTTGTTAGTTTGCATTATTTTTTGGATTAAATAACAAAAAACAGCTACAATTTAGGAGGAGGGGAAAAGAAGAAGAAAAGGAAGAAGATGAAAAAGGTGGAAGGCTGAGGGATTCAAAACAAACTTGTCAGAATCCACAGTTAGAGAATGTAGCCAGGTTTTGAGAGCCACCTAGCTTGTTTTATGTGTTCTAAATTACTTTCCACAGTGTTCTGTCTTGCTTCAGTATGACATAGTAGAATAACACAACCAAATGATTATCAGCTTCTAAATTAATAATAAAATCATTAAAATTACTTCTAGGTTGAAATACCTATCGAAGAGACGTCCTGCCCTAACTTGGGTTGTCTTCATTAGGGTTTCTATTGCTGTCATAAAACACTGTGACCAAAAGCAACAGTGGATAAAAGGGTTAATTTTAACTTACAGCTCACACTGTATGACTGACAGAAGTCAGGGTAGAAACTCAAAGCAGGAACTTGGAATCAGGAACTGATGTTAAGGCCATGGAGGAGTGCTGCTCACTGGCTTACTTCCCATGCCTTACTCAGCCTGCTGTCTGATACCACCCAGAACAAACCACCTGTCCAGGGCTGAGACCATAAGCAGTGAGCCTGGTCCTTCCACATCAATCATTAATCAAAAAAAATGCCTACTTTACTCCATCAAACATTAATTAAAGTTTAAAAATTAAAACCACACCATTAAAATGACTTATTTTTTAAGACAGGGTTTCTCTCTGTAGTCCTGGCTATTCTAAAACTCATTCGGTCATCTAGGCTGGCCTCAGACTCAGAGATCCAACTGCCTCTGCCTCCTGAGTGCTGGGATTAGAGGCGTGAACTACCACCATAAGCACTGATCAGAGTATCTCCTTAAGAGGTAATTCACTTCTTGGTTCCTTCCAATAATCCTTACATCCCAAATTTTTATCTCTGGCAGAGAGAATACAGTTAAATTGGAGATTGCTCTTCATTACAGTGATATGACTTCTCACCACTGAAGAGATTTCCTCATCCCCAGAAGGAAGAGGCAATGCAGCTACTATTTTCTACTGATGACTTGAAAATTAAAATTTTATTTAAGAAGTCACAGCATCTATGCAGCATTGCTATGCCCTATTTCTATGTTTTGAATATTGTACTCCTAATACTTTGAATACAATTTTGTTAAAAATTAAGTTTTCATTTAAGGTGAAATTAAGAGTACCTGAATATTTTAGTATATTAAAAGTAGAGAGGAGGAGGAGGAGACCGACAGATGTGTTCACAGGCCATTCTGGTAGGGGTATTTTCTCAATTAAGGCTTTCTCTTCTCAAATGCCTCTAGCTTGTGTCAAGTGGACAAAAACTATCCAGGAGAGGCCTTGAACTCCTTCCTGCAATAACTAATCGTGCAGGTAATCACACTTTACCATGATTATTCTAGCCGCATCACACAGATGAAGGGTAAGACGAAGGTATACAAAAGACCATTATAGCAGGTCACTTGAAGGTGTTTGATTAGAGTCATGCCAAAACCTAAAGGGGCTGTTCACATCTGGGCACCTAAATTCCACAGGACCTTCAAAGTATTTTCAAGATTTATTCTTTGCTTAACTTTACCTATGAAATAGCACCTTACTAGGACATTTTTAATACTGCCATTTCTGGGTGGGTATAACCACAGATGAAGGTAATAAAAAGTTAACCACCATACCTATTTAGTAATAACCTGGCAGAGTAACAAACCATAGGCCATATTGGGACCCATAAACTTACTGCTTCCTCTCCTTAATAATGGGATGAATTTCTTCCTTTGGGTGTAGTTAACTTTTATTGATATCTTGGTAGCAAATCCCTGAATCTCTAGACATCATCTTTGTCCCTTTCTGCAAGGGATGTTAGGAAAAAGGCCCTACGACTGCTGAAAAGAAGCCATATCTTGTTACAAGATACAGAGAAAACAAGCTAGAACCAAGAAATGATATAAGCAATCTAGCCCAACAGTGAACCCTATGAACTACAATATCAACCTGATAGATAAAATGTCTCCAGTGGTGAATTAATGGCATGGCAGTTACTAGGGAAACCAGCTCCAGCCTAATTGTATTTGAGGCATGTTCTGCAGGAGGTATTTCAAGCTTGGTTTCTGTAAAAATCCATAGTGGGGATGTCTGAGGTGAAGAGAAAACTTACTAGTCTTGTTTACCTAAATTGACACGGTATCAATCTGCCTTATAAATATTTGTATTTATGCACATAAGCCAACGGTACTGTCAGCATTAACCAAGGAAGCATCTCTTTACAATGAAGGTGGTGAATGCAGAGACTCTTGACTTCTCAAAGTACTGAGGAAAATGGACAGTTGAGCATAAGACAGCTGTAACATGATACTACACCAAACTATCTCAGGCTCAGGGAGAATAACTATGCTTCCAAGGCTCATGGAGAATAACTACGCTTCCAAGGCTCATGGAGAATTACTACGCTTCCAAGGCTCAGGGAGCAGCATGGAAGGAATGGAAGAATTTAAGAGCTGGCAGACTGAGAAAATGTGGCAAAATCCTAGCTTCTCTCCATGAGACAACCACTGCAGTCAGGATCACACAGCAGTAGCTACTGTCTACACTGGGCCTGTCATGTGACCAGAGAAATAGCGAAAATGATAGTTTTTTTTTAGTTTATTTATTAAAGATTTCTGCCTCCTCCCCGCCACTGCCTCCCATTTCCCTTCCCTTCCCCAATCAAGTCCCCCTCCCTCGTCAGCCCAAAGAGCAATCAGGGTTCCCTGTCCTGTGGGAAGTCCAAGGACCACCCACCTCCATCCAGGTCTAGTAAGGTGAGCATCCAAACTGCCTAGGCTCCCACAAAGCCAGTACGTGCAGTAGGATCAAAAACCCATTGCCATTGTTCTTGAATTCTCAGTAGTCCTCATTGTCCGCTATGTACAGCGAGTCCGGTTTTATCCCATGCTCTTTCAGACCCAGGCCAGCTGGCCTTGGTGAGTTCCCAATAGATCATCCCCATTGTCTCAGTGTGTGGGTGCACCCCTCGCGGTCCTGAGTTCCTTGCTCGTGCTCTCTCTCCTTCTGCTCCTGATTTGGACCTTGAGATTTCAGTCCGGTGCTCCAATGTGGGTCTCTGCCTCTGTCTCCTTTCATCGCCTGATGAAGGTTAATATTCAGGAGGATGCCTATATGTTTTTCTTTGGGTTCATCTTCTTATTTAGTTTCTCTAGGATCACGAATTATATGCTCAATGTTCTTTATTTATGGCTAGAAACCAAAAATGAGTGAGTACATCCCATGTTCCTCTTTTTGGGTCTGGCTTACCTCACTCAGGATAGTGTTTTCTATTTCTATCCATTTGCATGCAAAATTCAAGAAGTCATTGTTTTTTACTGCTGAGTAGTACTCTAATATGTATATATTCCATACTTTCTTCATCCATTCTTCCATTGAAGGGCATCTAGCTTGTTTCCAGGTTCTGGCTATTACAAACAATGCTGCTATGAACATAGTTGAGCATATACTTTTGTTGTATGATAGGGCATCTCCTGGGTATATTCCCAAGAGTGGTATTGCTGGGTCCAGGGGTAGGTTGATCCCATATTTCCTGAGAACCGCCACACTGCTTTCCAAAGTGGTTGCACAAGTTTGCATTCCCACCAGCAATGGATGAGTGTACCCCTTTCTCCACATCCTCTCCAGCAAAGGCTATCATTGGTGTTTTTATTTTAGCCATTCTGACAGGTGTAAGATGGTATCTTAAAGTTGTCTTGATTTGCATTTCCCTGATCGCTAAGGAGGTTGAACATGACCTTAAGTGTCTTTTGGCCATTTGAACTTCTTCTGTGGAGAATTCTCTATTCAGCTCAGTGCCCCATTTTATAATTGGGTTGATTAGCCTTTTACGGTCTAGTTTCTTGAGTTCTTTATATATTTTGGAGATCAGACCTGTGTCAGTTGCGGGGTTGGTGAAGATCTTCTCCCAGTCAGTGGGTTGCCTTTTTGTCTTAGTGACAGTGTCCTTTGCTTTACAGAAGCTTCTCAGTCTGAGGAGGTCCCATTTATTCAATGATGCCCTTAATGTCTGTGCTGCTGGGGTTGTACGCAGGAAGTGTTCTCCTGTGCCCATGTGTTGTAGAGTACTTCCCACTTTCTCTTCTATCAGGTTCAGTGTGTTCGGACTGATATTGAGGTCTTTAATCCATTTGGACTTGAGTTTTGTGCATGGTGATAGATAAGGATCTATTTTCATTCTTCTACAGATTGACATCTTAGAAAAGACCATGACAAAAGCATGCCAGTTCACAGTTCGGGGCCTGTAAATCTAGTTGTCTAAAGCCTAATGAGCACATTAAAACAAAGGAAAAATATATAGATTCATTTCTCGCTCCCATGGTATTAGACATGAAACTTCTTAAAAAAGCAAACTGAAAAACTGAATGCAGAAGAAAAAAAAACACAAAGTGACAAAATATCTCCTCTAAAACCAGGAACAAGGCATTTCTATCACAGCATTTCTCCAAGCATCAAAAGTTGGAATGGATTCATGTTCTAAGTCCTTGAATATAGCAACAGAAAAAGGGAAGCTCATTTTATTAGTCAGGGTCATCACTGCAACAAACACCTGGTACCCAACTTAGGAAGACAGGAGGCTTCTTTTGCTTGGAGGTTCCAAAGAGCGTACGTGGCTAAGCATGTGAAGGGCCTCACCTGATGGAGGACAAATGAGGGAAGATGAAGAGAGCAGGGCCCCACAGTTCTCTTCAAGGGCAGGTCACCAACAACCTAACACCCTTGTGAAGCCCCAGTTCCTGGTGTTCATCATCACCAAGCTTAGGACCAAGCCTTTAAGTAGGTCTTTCGGGAGACATTCTAGATGAAAAAATATGATATTAATTTAGACATTTCATTAATTATAGAAAAGGTAAATGATAAAATCAAAATCTCAATCACCAAAACCAAAAAATGATGGATAAATTATGTTCATAATTATCACAAAGTTCACATATATACACATACCAACACAAAGACAGACAAACACAAGCAAACAGTTACATCAAACATTAGAATAAACAAGAGCTGGGGATGTAGTCAATGGTAGAGTCCCTGTGACATTCACAAATCTTTGAGTATAGATGTCAGCCTAAGGAAAAAATTAAAAGGAGAAAACATGGATCACTAGCAATGCAAAGAGATTTTAACAAATTCCAAACAGAATCAAAGAAACCAAAAGTTCAACAACACATTAAAGATATTATATACTATAACTCGTCTTAGAAGGAAGTTTCCATATATGCAAATCACTTTAATATACTATTTTAGGAAGGAAACAGGAAATACACGTCTTATTGATGCAGAAAAAGTATTTGACAAAGTTCATCAGCATTTCAACAAAGAAAAAAACAAAATCAAAACAAACAAAAACCAAAACAAAACAAAACAAAACAAAAAAACTAAAATCCCCTCAACAAAGGAGAAAGAGGAGGAAAGGGTCTTAACATAATAAACTATGAATAACATATGTCACAGAGAACATGAGAACCTTTTTCTTGAATATCAGAAGACGAGATAAAGAATCCAGGTTTCCCTTCTTGCATTTTGTAGACATTAGATTTCTCTGGGGGAGAATGAATATATGCTTTATTAGATGGGATTATAACAAATGGCCTGCATGATCCAATTATGTCTGCCATTACAATGGACAAGCCAAGATTTTGTCCGTGAGGCAATAGTCCTAGTCTGGTGCCGAAGACCTTCAGAATCGTTGGAGAGCCTCTGGTCTTCATTCCACATTAGAAGTCCAAAGAATCTGTGTTCTAAGGCCAAGGAAAAATGGAGGCAGCGATAGTACTAGAAGCAGGAAGATATCCAGGGCATGAAGGCAAGCAGGCAATCATCAAAGTTTCTCTTTCTTGGATTTCCATTATCTGAGCTGCCACTAGTAGATTACTACCCACATTTAGGGTGGATTATCACACGAAACCGAGCAAGCAAACCCCTCATATGGCTTCTCTGTTAGGTGCTTCTAGAGCTAGTCAAGTTGACAACTGAAATTAACCACGAGAGCATAGTGTAAAAGTCATACCATAGGTGATTCAGCAAGAACAAGAAATATGCCGTCCAAATTCAAAAGATGTGAAATTAACTGGTTTTTTTTTTCTGATCTCATACAGAAAAACCCTACAGATGATAAGAAGGAAGAGCAAAGGAGGGAGAGGGGAAGAGAGGGAACAAAAGAGAGATGGAGATAGTGATGGAAAACGACAGGAAGGGGTGGAGTTGAGAAGAAGTGTGGGGGTGCAGAAGGGAGAGAGAGTTAATTCAGCAAAGCTGAGGGATGAAAAAAAACCCATTAAGTAAAGTCAACTGACTCTCTGTATTTGAGGAATGAACAATCTGAAAAGAAAATTAAGAAACCATCTCCTTGACGATAACATCAAAAAGACTAAAATACTTAAGAATAAGCTTCACCAAGGAAGCAAAAGGTATGCTGTACACTGAAAACTGTAATATATATAAAAAAGAGATTTAAATACAACAGTAAATGAAAAGACAGGTCTTGACAGGTTAAATATTGTTAAAATGTCAATATTAGCCAGAGTTAAGTATACATGAAATATGATGCTTATGAAGATCTCAGAAGCTTTTGACAGAAAATACAAAATCTCAAGGGACTCAAAATAACCGACATAACTATATACATTACAGTTTAGGTTTTAATCCTCCCAAATAAATAACCAGAGCTAAATCCAGTTCCTCGGAAAGTATTTGAAAGTACGTTCTGAAGTGTTAAGTGAGCTAACATAATGTTCTGAGGGTCCTGATCCTATCGAACTAGCATTCTTTTAAGAGGAGAAACTCCAGACAGAGTGAGGCATCAGGAATGTGCACTCTTCATACGTTCCCAGAGGCAATATCACGTGAAGATATCCAGACTGGCCACTATAGCCATAGAGGAAGACACCAGTAAAGACACCTGCTCAGACGCCTTGATCTTCACCTACTGTTTCTGGAACCATGAGAAGTAAATGGCTATTACTTAACCCATCTATGTACTTTGTTCTAGCAGTCACGGCCAAGTAATAGAGTAATCTCCAGAGTAACAAAGCTGGAGCTGGGTGCAGCAGCACACATCTATAACACGAGCATTCGGGACACAGAGGCCGGAAGATTACACACAGATATGAGGTCAGTATGGGAGACATAGTGAGTTCCAGTTCACTAAGGGTTACAGTGCAAGGCCATGTCTCAAAATAAGTAAATGAGGAGCTGAACAGACTGCTAAGCAATCATGAGACCTGAAGTTTGAATTCAAACACCATGTGACAGGCTGGATCTCTCAAACATCTCTAGTTCCAGCTTTAAGAGATCCAACATGCTCTTCTGGCCCTGTGCAGACTCAGCACACACACACACACACACACACACACACATACACACACATACACACACGCATGCACACACACAGGCACGGTCGTACACATACATTCATACATTCATACAGACACATGCTCATACAGACATATACACACATAAATAAACAAAATCAATTTTTAATAAATGAAAGGAACTAAGTTGAGGATTACAAACCACCTAATTTCAAAACTTATCAGGAAGCTATAGAAATCAAAAGAGAAGACACAGTACCTTATTTCTTACCTCATTAATGCCATAAAAACTAATTTGAGGTAGGTTATAGACCTAGATGTGTTAATATGATTGAGCTCCTAGGAAAAAATTTGAGTGTACATTCATAATTTTATGGCTGGTAATGACTTCTTAAACATGACACATAAAGTGCTAGTTGTAAAATAAAAATTTATAATGTGCTTCATTAAAATTAAAAACTGTTACCTAACAAAAGATAGTATTTACCTAGTCAGGGTGCTGTGCTTGACTTGACTTGGCAAGCTGAGGGAAAAGGGTTCTGAGTTTGAAGATGACCTGGGCTATATAGTGAGATCTTGCATCAAGCAAACACACAAAACAAGTATGGCCTTGCAAAATCATAATTCTAGAAACTAGAAAGATGGCTCAGTTGCTAAAAGCACCTCTTGTGCTTGCAGTGGACCTGGGTTTGATTTCCAGAACCGTATGCTGGCTCACAGGCAACTATGAGTAACTCAAGTTATTGGGGATCTGATGCTCTCTCTAACATGCATTGACATCAGGCACCAAGCACACATATACACACATTTGTTTAGGCTAAACACTCATACACATAAAATAAAATAAAAAAAATTTCTAAAAAGAAAAACATTAACTAAAAAATGTTTAAAGAGATTGAAAAAACTAGCCAGAGGCTGGAGAGAAATTAAAATAAGTATGTCTGATAAAGGGCTTGTAGAAGAAAGACTGAAAATCCAGGTGTTAAAGATGATCTTGATCCAAGTGCCTAACAAAAGAGAATATCCAGCCAATCAGTAAGAATATGAACACACATCAGCAAGGAAATACAGATTACAGCATGGAGAGATTGGTGTGCTTTGATTAAGAATGCCCCCACCCGTAGGCTCATATATTTAAACGCTTGGTCACCAAAAAGTAGCACTATTGAAGGGATCAGGACAAGTGCACTTATTGGAGAAAGTGTGTCACTGAGATTTGGCTTGAGATTTCAAATGCCCACGCACAGCTCAGAGTCTCTTCCTCCGCCTATAGATTAAAAAATAAACTCTTAACTACTGCACCAGTTCCTGCCTGCCCACCACTATGCTCCTCACCATGACAATAATGGACTAAACCTCCGAAACTGCAAGCCACCCTCCAATTAAATGTTTTAAGAGTTGCCTTGGTCAGGGTGTCTCTTCACAGCATTAGAACAGTGATTAAGACAGAGATCAAGCCACCTAACCAGAACATCTGATGGCAGTGAGGACATGGAGCCTCAAGAGCTCTCCTATTGGACTGGTGGGCCTGGCTTAGTCATAGTGATCACATACATGTCTCATGGTCTCAGTGTACATACAAGAGAAGAGTGTTCTCACATCCACCAGCAGACAAGGTGCGAATGTTCGATATGGAAAAACAGTAGTTCTGGGGTTCGTTTAATGGAACACTGCACAGCAAAAAAATGGGTTTTCCACAACATGGGTAAATCACCCAAAGCTGAACCTAAGTAATTGAACATAAAAGTAGAACAAAAAGAAGTTTTACCTATAAAATACACAAACACTAGGTAAAGTAACAGATGGAAATGAAGGTTAAGATGGTGCTTATTTTGGGAAAACTCACTGGCTAGAAGGAAACATAGTGAACTTTTGGGTGGCAATTGGATCTTTACCCTTGTTCTGTCATGGCAAGATGCATACATAACATTTGTGCATTTTACTGTTTTACATACCACAAAAAAAGCAATTTTAAATATAGCTCCAAGGCAATTATTTTTCATACTGAATGAATTATAGTACTTAAGCATGCTTATGAACAAGTCAAACCCTCAGGAAATGAACCTTCTAACATAACCATTTTAATATAAATATTATAGATATGCATACTTAGAATGCATGCTAATTGTTCTTGTCACAGCTGAATTATTTGCAGAGGTGCATCTGAATGTTGGCTACACTAGTATGGATCCTCCAAAGAAACAGGAAACAGAGATAACATATATGCGGAAGAAATTTATTAAAAGGAGCTAGTTCATTGATTATGAAGGCTAAGAAGTCCCAGTCAAGGCCAGAAGAACACTATAATTCAAACCAGGCAGAGAAATTCAATTCTCCCCTCCTGACCTTTCATTCAATTCAGATCTTGGTGGATGTACAATGCTAAGGCACACTTGGAAGACATGTCTTTTGAGTCTACTGATCAATGCTCACGTCATCTGGACATTCTCTTCTAAGACATTCACCCATGTCAACTTGACACATTCATAGCCTCAAACTACACGTAATCTCCAAATAATGTCAGGAAGACTAATGAACATACTGCCCTCCTAACATGACACATCCATCATGCACAGAACTGGAAACGCACTCATCTCTCTTCCCCAAGCAGTAGTAAAGGCTATGAGTTATGTTAAATCTTGATAAAATTAAAATCTGACACAAAATAAACAATATCTTTACACTGTGATATAAATTTGGTGCCCCATGTTAAAGGATAAGAAAAAAACAAAGATATGTGACATAAATGTCAAACATTTACAACAAAATGAGGTCATATCCACCAACAGTTCTCATTTCTGTAATTGATCCCATGGCTGTTGGTGATATTTTCCACTCCTGTCCTTGCTGAAGGGTATGGACACTAGCACTACCTACAAATTTGCTATTGATCATAATCACAGAACATAGTAAAATGATTACAGGCATACTCTTTCCTCTGTAGGGTAAAATCTGATGTCCACTTAGCAATCCGGGCAGCCAAAACAACAGCACGTTTTTGCTTATCAATTCAAAGGCAGGAGGAGCGAAAAATCACCAAGGAGGAGTCATTCTATTAAAAAGGCAACATTCCTCCCTATGGGAGGAAAACATCTGGGCCAGTCAAACAATCGAGAAGAGCACAGGAGCAATAATTGTGGGTCATGAGGGTAATAAGTTTGCAAGTGGTGCCAGACTCATTTGGAGAACAGAGCCACAAACTAAAGACCTTTCTGTGTCTTAAGGTACAATGTGATTTGTCTCATTAGGCTCTAGGCTTACCGAAGACATTCACTTGTCCATCGTTCCCACGATTCCCTTCTGAAACAGAGCTTCATGTTCTGTGTCTATCCCTCCACTGTCTCCTGGAAGTACACACTGACTCGCATTTCAGTTCTGCCAGTGAAAATTTGACCTGTGATATATCCCACCTCATACCTAATGTGGACAATATCCAGATGAATATCTGACTCTGAAACTGAGACAGAAATGAAGACTTCTGAGGGTTAGGGGAGGGAATTAAATATGACTTATATTTGCGAAGGATGTGGGTTATGGGAAAATGCTTTGTACTATCTGTGCTGCCCTCAAAATCCCTATATTGAAACCACAGGCTTCCTTATGCCGCTGCTTGGACGTGCTGCATCTGGGGCATAATTACGTCATCAGTCTATAACACTAATGTCTTAGCTATGGTTTCTATTGCTATGAAGAAACACCCTGACCATGGCAACTCACAAAGGAAAGCACTTATTAGGGCTGCCTTACAGTTCAGAGGTTTAGTTCATTGTCATCATTGAGAAACATGGTGAGACACAGGCAGACATGGTGCTGGAAAAGCAGCTAAGATCCAGATAGGCAAACAGCAGGAAGAGAGTGAGACACTGGGCCTGGTTTGAGTATCAAAGTCCAACCCCACACTTCCTCCAACAAGGCCACACCTCCTAATACTGCCTTTCCCTACTGGTTTATGGGAGCCAGTTTTTTTATCCAATCCACCAGGCTCTAAGAAGAGACTTGAAATGTTCTCCCCACAAAGTGAGAACACAGCAAGATGGAAGGAGTAAAAGAACTTTCATAAGCAATGAAAAGAAGTCATAATTCATTACTGGTTTAACATTTTGATTCTGTTGTAAAAAAGAATGAGCATTGCTAACAAAATACCACTCAGTACTGGAGTTCAGTACTTTCTTACGCAATGTGTGGCAGGCTGGGTTGGAACTCACGACTACTAGTTCTGAAAACAATCTGCTCTTGCAAATACATAGCCTCATGTCAACGGTCTATGCTTGCCAGGCCAGAGAATGAACACAACGGTTATAAAACGGAAGCTTTTTTCATGGGACAAAACCGGTCTCGCTGAACATAATGGACAATGAGGACTACTGAGAACTGAAGAACAATGGCAATGGGTTCTTGATCCTATTGCATGTAATGGCTTTGTGGGAGCCCAGGTAGTTTGGATGCTCACCTTAATAGACCTGGATGGAGGTGGGTGGTCCTTGGACCTCCCACAGGGCAGAGAAACCTGCTTACTCTTTGGGCTGAGGAGGAAGGAAGACTTGATTGGGGGAGGGGGAGGGAATGGGAGGTGGTGGCGGGGAAGAGGCAGAAATCTTTAATAATTAAATTAATTAATTAATAAAAAAAATTTAAAAAAAAAAACGGAAGCTTTTATTAGTTGGGTTTCTTACTGTTCAGACAACTTTCTCTCTACCTTTTAAAGATACCTGTATCTCTGACAAAGGTCTTCAGCATCTTCTCAGACCAGATGGCAGCAGCAGATAATGGATTACCCCAGATGGCAGAAGCAGATGATGGGATAAAACACACACATACACGCTCTCTATCACTTTATAAATACTTTATAAATAGGACACAAGTAGAAGGTCAATCTGTGTCTTGATCAGCATGAAGCAAAAGTTAACTTTGATGATACTGAGGTAGTATGTAGAATTAATGCTAAACACCCAACACCATGAAAGGGTAGTGGATGGTCACTGGCTACAGAAACAATAAGAGCTTCTTAATACTAAAGAGTCTTGTAAGTTCACAGTCAGCGTTTACTTCTCTGCCTCCTCCACCTCCAGTGAGAAGAGACTTGATCAAAGTCTGCTAAGTCCACAGAGCTGGGGCTCGACCTGACTAGAGTGAGAAGGAATGAAAAAGGGGCAGACACACAGAGAAGGGATCATAGGGTGGGCTATACTTGCTCTGGGGGAGCAGCAGCAACTATAACATAATCTAGACCCTCAGCACGTTTATCATGTATAACAGACGGAGGGGATGGCTAGGAAGGCTTTAGCATTAACTTTCGCCTCACCCTGGGGGAAGGCTTTGCTACTCTCATGGGTCTGAGACACTGGGATCCGTGACACGGTGGTGCCCATGTTAAACAATACACATTCGCTGGGAGTATGTCTTCCAATCTTGATATATTCGCTCAAGGCTTCCTTGACTTCCACAAAAGCTTGCCTGGAACTTTGTGTTCCATCACGGTGGGTACACAGTAAGGGTTGACATAACCTATAGAGACTAAATCAGTGCACACTGTATATGTCTATGTATATGGATGGATGTCCCACATCCTAATACTCCTCTTAGCTAGGAGATCAATGGCCAATAAAAAACATAATTGAGCAGAGGAGATCTTCTGATTCCTGCTAAGATGAAACTGGAACAACAATCACAGTCAAGATTATAGTACTGACGAATCATGAACAATTACAAATTTTTCTTCAGAAGTTTACTATGGGTATACAGAAATACCCATAGTTGGGCTTATTATTACTTACAGTTCAGTAAAGACAAGAGAATTTGATCAATCCACACGAATGCATCAATATAGATGTTAATACCACCACAGAAAAATAAGCGATGGAAAATTTGAATTGCAAAAACATTAAGTAGTTACAAATACACCATTTCTTGTATTAAAAAAATAGAAACCGTATCCCTCTGTATCTTGGGGCTTGTTCCCGGAACCACTCTCCCTCAAAAAGTCCCAGATACTCAAATCACTCACAGATGGCACAGTATTTGCATATAGCCTCGTCAGTGCCTCCCACTTTGAGCACCTCCTATCTCATGCTATGTCAACAGTACATCTGCAACAGGTGTACTGTACTATTTAGGGGACGATGAGAGAAGGCCTGCACCACTCAGAACAAATATTTCTTTAAATTATATCCTATTCATAGTTGGCTGAATCTAGATAAAGAACAAGTACCTAGAAAAAGAAGGCTGACTACATTAAAATTAAGTAAAAGCAGGTATGGTAGTGCACACCTACAATCTCAGTTCTCCAGTAACTGATGCAGGAGGACCTTAAGTTCTTGGCCAGTCTGTGGGCATGTAGGACACACCCTGTTCTAGGCTCTGTTTCCTTCTTCCATTTTTATGTTCTCAACCAACTTTGGTTGGGGTGTTATGAATTCAATTCATGAAACACACAAGTCAGAATTAGCATTATTCCTCCAGAATGAGCCCAATCAGCATCTAGATATATCTTCCCCTTTACATCTACCATTTATATGAATAAACTGAACATGATTATGCTGCTATGGATATGCAAAATAGCACCAAGCTGGAAATCAGCTAATCGCCTATTAATCATCTAAACTATTAAAAACATTTACTTTAGCATTTGATTCTAGTAGTTAAAAGCAAAAGTACTCATCTCATACAAAGACCATCTTTCTAATATTTAAGTTAAAAAGTAAGTAGGTCACTAGAACCCTGAGTTATGTACATACAGATAAACAGTATGGAATATGGGGTTGTCAAGATGGCTCAAGACTGTAAAGAGCTCGTCACTAAATCAGACAACCAGAGTTTGACACCCTGGGCCTACAGGGTGGAAGGAAAGAATCAACTCCTAAAGTTTCTCTGACTTCCACGCATGCTACCTCAACACAAAATAAAACGCAATAAAGTATATACAGTATTATAACTCTTGTTATGTGGCATGGCTTAAAGATTTACTATCATGGAATAAAATAAACAATTGTATTTCCCTAAACATTACCAACTATGCTCCAAAATAAAACTCAGAGCAACTAAAATGTGTGTGTACTCTGATGAAATTATACATAGCAACCAAAGGCGGCACTAAGTACAAGAGCTTCACCATTAGAAAAGGCATTCTCTAATCTCTCATCCCAGAGATGGCATAACTCCGCAGAAATTCAAAACCTCAGAAATTTGTCAATCTCAGTTGCCAAGTCTTTTTAATAAGAAAAATGAAGTGCTGACCTCCATCTAAGACTGAATTACCTCTTAAGAGGTTACAATTCTATGAAAAATACAGAAATATCAGCCAGCAACCATAAATCATGAATGAGGCAAATGAGGTAAACGGAATGCATTATTCATATCCTATACGTGAGCATCAAATTTTAATTCCGCCAAATACAAAGGATGCAGAAAGCCAACACTCATCCCTTTCCAGGTGATAACAACCTTCCCCCACTTAGGCCAATGTATCTGAGCACTGAGTGCAGTGCCCAGACTGTCACTCAATATTGAAATCTTCCATAGCATGCAGAGGAGGCAGGAGGAGCAGGTACCCAAGGCCATCCTTAGCTACACGCAGAACTCAAGGTGAACCGGAACTACATGACATAACACACTGGCTCAAGAAAAAAAAATAAATTTAAAAAGTAGAAGCTCCATTTTCTCCAATTGCATGGCTTCTTTTATGATCCCTCCTTCCTGTTGCTTGAAGAAGGTTGTTTAAATTAGTAACACCCATTGAACAGCAAGTGAATTGCCTCTTGTTTCTGACGGAGAGGTAGAGAAGGAACAACAGTGATGTTCTCATCATGAGCAGAGCAGCAACACAGAAAAACTAACCTCACACACTGAAGGGTATCGGAAAAGCAAGACTGGTAATAGAAAAAGAACCATTCACTGCTCTTCGGCTACTGTAGTTTTCCAATACTTGGCTGAAAAGCAGACAGACAGAGTGTGCAAACAGCAATCTCCTGGCCGCTTGCCTTGTTTCCCCGCCAGAAAGATATGCAATAAAGGCTTGAACAGAACTGTCAGTTGTATTATCGCAAACCAAAACCAACTGTCTCTCCAGCCGCACTCTCTGACTACGAAGACTAGTGTGGTGCTGAGGGGTCCGTCTGGAATGCGGCTGAGGATGTCCACAGTGATGAGTATGTTACTGTCTCTGTGGCCGACATCTAAGGGAAGCTGCTTGCCTCTTTTAGTACTTTCTTGACTATGTGCTGTTGAGTTTGATTGGATTCAATCAAACTGGAGACTTCTATTGCTGAGTTGTGTGATTTTTTTTTTCCCAGCACCGTATTTCACAGAAAATGAACCTGGTAAGACTGGCTTCTGACAGCTAATGACAACTAATGATGTTTCTGTATCAGAATTGTTTCCCATTGCGATGGAATATAAAGGCCAGTACTTTAGCATAGACAAAAGGCACTTTCAGTTTGTCACAAAGCATAAGTCAACATAGGGCTAATCTTGGAGACTCCAGAGAGAATGTGAGTCTCACATGCAAGCTTGCTGTGTATTCAAGAAAGAGCAGACATGCAGGAACCTCAGGCGCACCAAAACAACCACTAAGAAAGTTAACTCACAGCCATGGATGTGACTTAGTTGGGAGAATACATGCTCAGTGTTAAAAGCCCGAAGTCTGCGTCTCAACACTATATAAACTGGACCTGGTGCTATACATCTGTCATTTCAGCAACTGGGAGGTGGAGAAAGAATAGGAGCTCAAGGTTATCCTCAGGTTATATAGCAATCTGGAAGTCAACCTGAGATGCATGAGATCCTTGCATGAGTAGAAAAGAAAAGGAGGAAAAGGAAAAAGAAAAAAAATAAAAGAAAGTTGAATTAAAATATAAACCATTGAGAAGCTATGGAAAATAACACCAATAGGGTAAAAGTGGTATGGCAAAATTATGCAATTTACACACAGGTTCCTACAGTATTCCCATTCTTAAAATCCATTCTGTGAGATCTTTTCAACCCTTATAACTTTTAAAACTGTATTTATGAAACTTCAACTCAGAAATCCCTCAGACATAACCGCTTTAATCAGTACAGTTGAGCCAACAAACAGCACATCTGATTATTTACTTATGCCTGATTCACCTTGAAAAGACACCACCACAAAAACTTTATTAAAATAGAGCTAAAAATGCTCTTAGAATGTATTGCATTTATTTATTTGTGTGTATATATAGGTGAGGGTGGAGGCACATATGGATCAGGGGACCACTTAGGAGACTTTCCTCTATCCACCCTAAGGGCGCTAGGTTTACAACTCACAAACTAATAGACTTGGAGGCAAGCACCATTAACCCATGGAGCTATCTTACCAGCTCCTAAAATGCTTTTCGCAATGTAAAAGTAAACCATCGGCACAAAACCAAGCTCCTATTTATTTCATTAAATACAAGCCTGAAGTGTTAAGTAGACAGAGCAATCTCAAGAAATTATAGTTTCAACTTCCAAAATATCGTATTGGTGCTTTGACAAGTCAAACAAGGTTTTAAAGGATTTTTTTTTTAATTCTTGATGAGGAGGGGGTGACAATTTAGGAATACAAAATAAGTAAATCCCAAAACTCACAAGCATATTTGGAAATTCTGAATCCCTAAGGCAGCTGTAAACAGTTTGTCTCTAAGAGTTCGTAGCTTAAAGGAATGTGAGTATCACATTTGGACCGAATCTGTGGAAGCCCCCCCGCAATGTTACACAGTCGTTTCGTGTTTCCATAGTCCAGTCCTCACATTACCAGTACTGTCAGTAGCTAGCAAGGCTCCCTCCTGCGCATTGCTCTTAACTGGTCCATTCTGCACGGCTAAGTTCAGCCCGTAAGATTTCTGCTGACTTTCAAGATCAGCTGCAGTTGGCTTCCTTGGCGTCTCCTTCTTACTACTTGTTGAAACAGGCTTTTCAACATTCCGGCTGCTTTTGGGAAGTGTGCTGCAAGCATCACTGCTGTCTTGTTGCGGTGGGTTGTACTGTCTCTCTCTATAGGCTAAATAAGCCCTCCGACTCCTCGAGTGTCCTTCATTGTTTCCTGACCGGCTCTTAGGTAAGCCATTCTGCATACTTCCTTCCACGCTCGTTGGGACGTCGTAGGCGTACTCTCGCAGGACTGTGAGTCTGCTGGCCCGGTGTCCTTTACTTCGGTTTTTATGGTGGCGGTTTGGGTGCATGTTTGTTCGAAACTGCACGTCTAAAGGAGCCACATGCATTTTAATGTCATTATCCATCGAGTGTTCTGTCAGACTGTTATCCAGCTGGGGTGCGGCATTCACAGGTAAGGCATTGCTGTGGTACTGCGCTGCGGCAGCCTGCAAGTTCGTTAGTTTGCAGCCCTGGGAAGAGTTTTTGAAGCTGGATGCACTTTTGTTGGTGCATGAAGACTCTGCACTGCTATTGGTGCACTTGGGTGCCTCTCCATTAGGACCGCTTGAGTTGGGGGGCTGGACGTTGACTTGCACTGAGTATGAGCTCCGCCCTGGGCAGCACATCATGATCCAGGCAAGTCTCACATCCTCCCTGTTGACGCAATGGTGCACCATGATAAAGGCACTGAAGCTTAAACACGTGGCTCCAAAAAAGAAGCTGAAAACCAAGTCCAAAGGGTAATACAAAGAAACAGCCATGGCCCCAAACATCCACAAGGCCACATACAAGAGCAAAGTAAGGCTGGCTCCCAAAAGCTGAGCCTGAAAACTGTGCTCATTTTCCAACGTGGATGTCGAGATGAGAGACAAAGACATGGAGTCCTGATGATTTAGTTCACCATTTTCGTTGGCTGCCAATCTCTGCTGCTCCTCTGTGGGCTCCTTGAGCTCATATTTGCGCTCAGGGTGTCTTTTTAACTGAATAAATATGCTGAGAAAGTACATACAGTTTACAAAAGTAATGAAACTGGCAGGTCCATAGAAGGCTCCCAGGGACGGTTCCCAGGCCATCCAGCAACTAGGAGAGAACATGGGGAATGAGTTTAGACACTCTGTATTTCAAGGCACTTAGGAGCTGCCACCAACTGCGGTGCCTACAAACTGCTCAAGAAGCAGTGGGCTCGGGCGTACAGAGAACACAGTACTCACTAGGGTGCACCAGGCCGGCTGCCGTAGTTCTTGATGTTCGCTGCTGCTGTGATGCCACACACTATGATGGGGATCCCTCCACCAATCAGGTAGAACCTAGGAGGGACAGTGGCTCATTATCCTGTCTATAAGGCACACAAACTTAGTACGACATCGAAACACTTCACAGGTCATTCTGTGGAGGCTAATGTTCCTCTCATTCCAGGAACACACTGCAACAACTTTCAGTAATTGCTTTTTTAAGTGACCTCCCTTTTGACATTTTTGTTCTGCCATGCTTTTTTTGTTGACTTGTTTCTTTTGCAAAAAGGCTCTAAGCTGAAGAAAGCTGGTCAGCTGCTGCCCCCCTGTGGCCACACAGAAGAACACTTGGGTCTAGGTAAGGCTTTAGCTGGTACTATTTTCAGGGAAAGAGGCTTCCACTAAATTCAGTTGCTGAACCAAAAATGTGAGTCTATGCCACGGCAACTTTTAAGAGTCACACACATAAAATATGGCGATGTGTTAGAGCTTGGTTCGTGCTCAACCAGATCTCTACCACAAACTGAGAATAGGGAGGGCATCAGGACCCCAGAAGCTTCCAGAGTACAAAAGCCTGTCTCTTTCCCCATGGAGCAAACAGTTGAAAATAAAAACAAGAAAAGGTGGAGAGAACACTCTTTTGATAAAGAGTCTGTCTTCTAAGTAGAAGAGGCTACGTTTGATCCCTGGCACGCATGTAAAAGCTGAGCATGGTGGCACACACTTCTAATTCCCATGCTGTTGAGTTGGAAGCAGAGATCCAGATCCCTTGGTATCCTGGCAAGTTAGTGTAGCCTTATTCCTGAGGATGACACTCACAGCTGTCCTCTGGCCTCTACACACACCGACACGCACACTCAAACATATAAACACAATCATAAATTAGTTTCGTTTAAGGAACTGTGGTAGATAGGCACCGATAATCCTGCCAAGGAAAGCTTTGTTAGTTGCTAGGGCATCTGAAGTCTCCAACCCACTAAAAAGGCTTTGCTGTTCCAGGTCGAGATCACCCAAGACAGCCAGAAGCCTGTATTACCCGTTCCTGAAAAGCTGCTCTAAATCATGAGTGGCCCACATGAAAAGCCTGTCTGAAACATTTTCTTCATCATACTCAGTTACAAGTATCTCAAATAGGACGCCAGTTTGCTGAAGTCACGAGCTGCCCTGGAAGTCTGGAACTATGCCTTCCACGTTTCATTTACAGTGAATGCCAAGAACTGTGGCCCTCCTATTCTTGCCACACCAATTCCCACCGGCTTTCCTTGAAAACAGTCTTCCTTTTGCATTTGCTTTGCCTCACTACCCGCCCTGCAATGTCCTGTTAACAGTCCCTCACTTGCAGCTATGGGTCTTCAGGCCTTCTTCACTGTCTCTTCTGCTCTGCTTATACACATGCTCAAGTGTCTCCATCTTCTGTCTCTTCCTGCCTGAACTACTTTCTACTGTCTTTCTCTGTCACACCCATGGACGCAGGTACCATCACATGCTTCATTTCCTGCTTACAGTGATGCACCAGCTGCCCCTGCATGCAGCAGCACCGCGATGCACCAGCTGACCCTCCGTGCAGCAGCACTGTAATGCACCAGCTGCCCCTGCATGCAGCAGCACCGCGATGCACCAGCTGACCCTCCGTGCAGCAGCACTGTGATGCACCAACTGATCCTCCGTGCAGCAGCACTGTGATGCACCAACTGATCCTCCGTGCAGCAGCACTGTGATGCACCAGCTGCCCTTGCATGCAGCCTTAACTAAGCCCAAGACTCAGAGCCAGGGGAGCAAGCAGCAGCCTTCCATGCAGGAAGCAGAGGGAATGCTTGTTGGCCATTGCAGGGGCAGGGTGTCCTAGGGTTTGGATCTCATGGTGCTTTTCCTTAAAGCTTCATGCTTTTCTTAGAACCCAGCGGAAGACCGGCAGAGGATGGGATTTGCCGGACTCTCACTCAGCAAAGTCAACATTCTTCACACAATGACAGGTACCTGTTCTCATCCTTTGGTGACTCTGCAGGCTGACTGAGCAAACTGATAGGCTCTGGAGTTATCTAACCTGCCTGGTGTTTTCTTCCATTTCTTCCCCAGCCCACCCAGTGAAAACAGATGCGGCCCAGGATCACTACACTTCTAACTCCTCCCTAGACCTTGTTCACTATCAGGGCTTCGCTGCCAGCAGCAAGTGGAGATGAACTGGGTTGAGTACTGGTAAGCCTCCCTTATGCTTACTCCCATACCCACCACAGCTACTTTTCCTGCAGCATTTGCAGCTGAAGGAAATGCCACCTGCAGAGATGGCCAACTCACCGGAGCCATCCAGACTCCTTCAACTTTCTGACCCTCACAGTGTTCAGTCCAACCCCAACTCATCGCCAGTCCCATAGAAGCTGCCTCACACATCTGGCTCACACTCCCTGGCTTCAGCCCTCTCAGGGCCAACCCCAGTGACTCATTGACATTCCTATTTTCAAGCATCCCAATTTATACTCCACACTCATGCCACACTGTGGTAAAATGACACCGTAAGGCCACCTCCTGAGCTAAAGATTTCCTGCAGCCATCCATATTTTAACATGACTTATTCACCATGAAGCTCTTTGCTCTGTATTGCAACAATCCATCCCTGGAAGAGGCAGGCATCAGATGCATGACATCCTCAAGAATATACAAAACTCATAAAGTTTACACAACTTACACAACTCAGGGGTAAGATCCCTGAGGTACGACAGGCAGTAAGGGATCCCTAAAGCAGAGCGAACTCTCCAGTAAGTAGCCGCCTGCCAGTTCCACATGAATTCAATCACGTAGCTTTCCAATGCTGGGGAGGGACAGTTGTGACACTGCTATCCAAGTCACCCACGCTCATGCACGTAAATCTAACAAATGCACTAGTTCCCCCAGGATGGACTTAAGTCATTTATTTGGTTTCTCACTAACTTCTATCTGATGTAAATTAAAAAAAAAAAAAAAGACTCACTAGGACAATTAACCTCAAAGCCCCCCACCAGACTACTACCGCCCGAATTCCTGCTCCTGCAGGCCACAGACTCTAGGCTCAGCAATCTATAGGTCTCGGCTTCCTCTGTTATTTACAGGAGACCTCTACCACTATATTAACCCCAAAGCCAGGCTCATGCTAGTGGCTCGGCATGTGCCCTCCTCCCACACGAGTGGCTTTTCTTTGTATGTGCAATTCTCTACTTTCAAGAGGCCTAAGCGGATATTCCACCATCCACAGCCAGTTCTGCAGACTCAGGGGCAGGGGGTGTTGTCAGCCTTCTGTGAACCCACTCACTGCTGATAGTTTTGCTCACCTAGCACCATCAATCCATTCACAACTCTTCTTATTATAATGGGCAGGAAGGATATATAACTCCAAACTCATTTTGTCTTTTGTAAGGGAGAAGAAATTAATTCTTGAGATTAAAATCAATGACACATGACCTCAAAAAATTCAAAAAGCTAATATTCCACAGAACTGACAATAGAGCTAATCCCACCTCTGTGCTCTGCAAGCAACCCACAGTGGAGACGTAGATACTGATAACACTCACGGCCAGTCAGTCCGGCTTATAAGTCCTTCCTTTGACCCCTAAAAGCCACACCAATGGTTCTTGCTGTTACAACTTACGATTGTGCTTCAACTAAAGCAAACACAATACTTAATGAACACTTGAGATACAACAAAAGTTCAGGATACCTGAGCATTGGTCGTGGAGGAGCAGGTGGCTCATCAGGATCCTGGCATCTCTTAGCTTTCTTAGTGACTTGTTTATAGATGTTTCTAGCAGTGACTCCAACCCACAACACCGTGGCAAGGGTAGAATAATGAAGAATGATCCCAACCTATAAGGAAGATTGGATGACATATGAAAATTAAAAGGAGAACTGTTTTCTCAAGTCTGATTAAAAAGCATATGAAGGTATATTGTAATCGACTCCTCTTCATGCTCACAAAGAAATTAAGGCTGTTAACAGATAATGCAATTTATCAGTTCATCTTTTAACCATTACAGAAAGAAGGAGCCGAGAAGACGGAGGCAACAGGAACACAATAGCACATAGTATGTTCTTGAAAAAGATACCTGGCTCTGACTGGGAGCCAGGAATTCACCAACAAACAGCACTGGAGACCGAATGGGCACAAAGCCCAGGGCACAGTGGGCACCTGACAGTGTAACTGCAGTGTAGCACATGACACGGATTAAACTCATTTGCTAGTGATGACAGGAAGTATGCTGATCACATGACCTGTTGCATCACCTCTTGCTGAGGATGAAATTCTAGATCATGATGAAAGGGGACACAAGGCTTGGAACATTTTTTTTTTTAAGAAAAAAAAAACACTCTATATCACCAGAGCAAGGACATAGAACGTTTTCTTTTATGGGATGGGAGTAGGGTGCCAGACTAAGACTCAATCTGTAACCCAGAGTGGCCTATATAACTCACTATGTAACCCATATTAGTCTTGAACTTGCAGCAATCCTCCTGGCTCAGCTTTCAGAGTGCTAGATTTATAAACATGACATCATGGCTAGCTTTCTTAACTAATGACTTGTTATCTTTTCCAATGGTTGTTGTTCTTGCTTCTTTGCTTCTTTTGGAGACAGGATGTCAAGATCTCCAGGCTAACTTCAGCATCACTGTGAGGTGGAAGATGACTGTGAACTCCTACAACCCCCTCGACCTCCTGGGTTCCAAAGCACACGGCGTTTCACCACACATGGTTTTACTGAATCCCGGACCAGTACTTTCCTTCCCACTGTTACTACAGGTAAAGTTCTAGAACTGGAAAACATCAAGAAAAATCTAAACCACGCTGACACTGCCAAACCCACCCAGGTCAGCAACAAAAGAACAAGAGCTGATCTGCAGCTAAATCCCAGGAGCACAAAAGTCCAAATGGCTCTTAACCAGGAGAGTCTCTGCCCAGAATAAACCCTGCAGACTGGAAGTGCCAGGACAGGGCATCCCGATGAGCTGAATTAGAAAAGTCAGAAGTCATGGAGATCTCCGAGGGACAGAAATAGCTCCTTGGTTCCCATCAGTTTTGCTGACTTGTTAGGAAAGCCAAGTTCATAGATTAAAAATGACATACCCCTTTGTGCCACCCGAAGTCACACTAAGCACCTTAAGTAAAAATAGCATAAGTAAATTTGCTGCATAGAAACCAGTATATTCAAGGGGAATCACTGAGCTTTTACTCAAAATGATAGGGTTTTTTATTGCTGGAAAAGCAAAACTGTTAAATACAGTAAGTGGTAAACATTTCAAAACAGGGGCAAGGCAGAAACTTCTTCTAAGGAGAAAAAAAGAAAGAGTCTCTGTTTTCTATAGCAATTCTAAATTTCTACAAAAGTGTTCGTTCTTCAGAATAACTTACACTAAAACAATTATGAAAAGAGAAACTCCTGGCTGTGTGGTACTTTTCATTCAACACTTGGGCAGTGCATAAAATACAATCCAAATACTTCAGAGCCGGGAAATTTTCTAAGCAGCTTAGAAAGAAGTAATCCACAGGGCTCATTAAAAGTAACATGTCATTACTGAAGAACATTACCTTGGACCAGAGAGAAACACTACTGTGAAAGTTTGAGGACCAAGTTTAGATCTCCAGAACCCAAAAGAAAGCTGGGTGGGCACGGCAGTCACCTGTGCTCCCAGCACTCAGGAGATAGGTGATCCATAGAATAAGCGAGTTAGATGGACCAAGGAGCCATGTCAGGGAGCTTCAGGCTCTGAGAGAGACCCTATCTTAATAATAATAATAATAATAAGTAAAACAGGAAGACAATATCAACTTTGCGCCTCTTCACACAGGGGGACAATGTTCACACACACAAGCAATTTTGGAGGGGGTGGAGAAGAACAGTTATTTCCATACTACATATGGGTATAAAAGTATGAGCCTCAGGGCTGGAAGCTGAATACTGCTCTTGCACAGGAACCAGGGTCTCTTCCCGGCACCCACGTTGAGTGGTTGATTCACAACTGTCTATAACTCAGTTTTAGGGGACCCAAAAACTCTGGCCCCTGTGGGCATCAGCCTCATACGCACATTCCCCGAAACACACATCCATGCAGACACATAATTCAAAATGTAGTTAAATCTTACATAAGAAGGAGAGGAGTAAGCCCCACTTACGGTACTTATGTAGTAATATATACACTGAAATACGTAAGCCGCTTTTTAAACTAAGTTACTGTAGCATACAGTGTAGCAGACACAAAAATCACCACTATGATGAATATAACCATATGTGAACAGGCAGAAATTAAAAAAAACAGCTTCTGGGCTGTGGTGTACACCTTTAATTCAAGTGGATCTCTGGGAGTTTGAAGCCAGTCTGGTCTCCAGAGGGAGTTCCAGGATAGAAATTACACAGAGCAACCCTGTCTTGAAGAACAACAACAACAAAGAAAAAAAGAAAAAGAAAAAGGAAGGAAGAATGAAAGAAAGGATAAAATAGAATAAAATAAATAGCTTCCAGTAGTGATAGTCATATGGCCACAAATAAATTTCTGTAAGCTATCTGACTTATGGCTCCTGGCATCACTTTGAGGTCAGCATTACTAACCTGAAGCGGCAGGAACAAGGTCCCCTGAAGCCAACAGGCTCTTCACACTAGGTCTACAATGCCCCAGGCCTTAGCAGAGCACAGTAATGGAGGTGGGGAGATCAGATCAAACGATTCGGCATTTAGTTAGGCTCTGCTGTGACACACCTCTAGTGAGTGATCTGGGGCACTTTATTTCTATACAATTTGGTTTGCACACTTACATAACAGGCAGAAAAAGCCTCCTAGGGTTAATAGAAAAGTTAAAGACACAGGTGCAAGTAGACAGCTCTTCCTGTTTCCTGATTAGATTTTCCCTTCTGGCTCTCCCAGGCCAGCACAGCACTTCTCCAGATAACAGATATAAAAGGACACTGGAAAAGGGCAGCTGGCACTGTATTTGTAGATAATCATGGAACAGTAGAACAACCAAACAAGGTCCATCCCTTAACACAAAGCTAAGAAAACCAAAGGCAGAAAATGAACAAGCAAGCAATGACCCAGTGGTACATGGTGAACTAGAACACAGATTCCTCTCAACTCTAGGACAACCTCCCTCTTTGCTTCCTCCAGCTCATTCTGAAAATCAGTAAAAGGCAGCAGAAAACTGGAACTGATCTAGGAAGCCAGCAGCTGGCACTTCTAAGACTCTCTACTAATCTCTGTGGGACAGAATTGTAGGCACCACCATCCCACGGGTAAAGAGGGAAAAAAGAGCTGCGTAAATTATGTGCATATGCAAAACGACACCTAAAAATGAACACATGAGGGCTCAGTGACTGGGTGGTTGGTCCACTCTGAGACTGTCAGGTAAGTCCAAAGGAAAATGGCTAACTGGGATACCTTTAGCATCCTCAAGGCCATGCTGGCCTGTTGGCATTCTCAGTGCCACAGCTACCTGCGGCTCTTCTCACCTGATCCTCTACTCTAAGCTTCTCCAGCTGGTGAGCATCCCGTCCCCCATCTTCTTATTCCTATATAACCCAGTCACCTCTGCCAAGAGCTCTCCTAGTGCTCTCTTTAGTCTCCCTCTCTTGGCTGCCTGCGCTGGCACGCTCTTCCTCTTCCCCTCCCACGCTCCCCTTCTCTCTCTCCTCACCTCTCCTGGCCAAGCACAGTCTGTGGCCATGCTCAGTATTCTTTCTCTCTCTCCTTTGGACTTTTCCTTCATATCTACAGTAAAAACCCTCTCCTCAACCACACCTTGGAGGAGTCATGCTCTTAGTTTATACATCTGGTGCCCAAACACTCAGTTTATACAGAGACAGGGTCTCACTGTGCTGGCCTGGAGCTCACTGCAGACTAGCTTGGCCTTGAACTCAAGAGACTTATTCACCTCTCCTTCCCAGGCGCTTAGATGGAAGGCATGCCTAGCAGGATTTTAGAGTTGGAAGAACATAAGGGCCATGCTAATTCAGCCAGCCTGACCCATATTTTACAAGAGAAATACAGAAGCCTCAGCTAGGGTGAGAGACTAGTACCAGTGGATGAGGCAGGCACAGAACGACTCCCTCCCCACCAGGACCTGAACTCTCACCCTGTTCTGCACTCCTCACGCTCCTCCCAGACCAATCAACGGAATCCTGTTACAATGCAAGAGTAAGCAAGGAGCCTTGAGTCATGAGTCCCAGACAAATGCTGCCTCGACTGCTATACACTGAAAGCGTTCTTTATAAACCTTTAACTGGAGCATTTGTTCTGAGGTAAGTCCATGCAATCCCTCTCATTTTCATTGTAGAGAGATAGTAAAACACCATTTGGTCATTTTTACAATGGTCTCTTCCTATTCATTTCCTTAATGAATAAATTAACGTGTCTGCTTCAGGAAACCAAGAAGCACTTGGGGATGAAACTGAGGATAGTTGAATCAATGTGTGTGGCCAGTTCTACTTACAGGAAATATGCTCCACAAGGCCGGGGGCTTAATTTCTATCCTCTAACACAGGCTGCTGCTTCTTCTTCTTCTTCTTCTTTGTTTTTTAAAGTAATTGTAGAGCACCTACTATGGGTCAGATCCTAGATAAATGTGGACGAACCAAACTGATACAATTCTCACCTAGGGGAAAGTTAAGAATCCAGTGGCAGCTTAGAGCCCAGAGAAAAGAGAACGTCATTAGGCACTGTAGGATTATAGCAAGCCCTGATCATGGGACATGAGGGACAGTATCTCTAAAACTGTTACTGACAGTGCCTTCCATGTAAGCCAGAAGCAGTGGCATGAATAGGGAAGGAGCAAGAACAAAGAAGCTGTCTTCTGTCTGTGCACTGTGCTGATCCCAGGCTGATTACCCGAAAATACGCTTTCAAGGGCAGAGGAATGGCTGACACAAACACATCACACCGCCAAGATGTGACTGTGTCAACAACACAGGCAGCAGCACTCGAAACACTTACTGAGAAGTCAGTACAAGACTGCTGCCAGCACTAAAACTCAGACACAGAGTCTTCGCGGCAATTCTTACAAACACTCAAATACCGTAAGCTAGTTCTCAGGAATGCCATGATGGATTGATCACCCACAGGCCATAACACAACATGACTGGACCAAGCATGGCCTCTGTCTGTGTTAATCAATTTGTTCATCATGTAATAATCATCCAAAAGTCCACCAGTAAGATGAAATGCAGACTTGACACCAACCCGATCTAACCACATAACCCCCATTCAAGGTACCATCACCCCCCCTCTGTTCTTACTCTTCCATTTTCTTCCAGCTGCCTATCCTTGTTGAAAGTAGGTTACATTTATCATTTTTATCATAATAAGAAGAGCTATCAGTGTGGATATGAATTCTCAGCCTGTTTTTACCTAAGCCTCGCTGGCTGTGTTCTTCGCTATTCACTGCAGGCCTAAGTTTCCCACTGTCTGTGACAGGCACTCATTCAGTTCCTCCAAGGCTCCTGCTACTGAATATAACACTCCATGAATATTCATGCCCATGTGTATACTCCCACCCACATGAGCAAGGTCATTAAACCTAAGGTGAAACTGCAGGCTCCAGTGGTTTGCAAACCTTTTTCCTTCCCAAGGTAAAGCCTCACAGGTTATGTCTACTCACATTCGAACCAACAGCGTACGCAGGATCCTAGGATCCCCATGTCCATCAGTCATACCTGTGGATTAGATGTATGCTCTCGGACTGAGAGCAGAGAGAAGGAGCAGGCAGGACATGGCCAGAGCTATCTGGGAGATAAGAGAGTATAGCAAAGGTGGGGGAGGAAAACCTTGCCTTTATCAATGGGGCAGAGGAACTGAAATAACCTGGGGGAGGTGACCAGGGCCAGGAGGCATGCATGGGGGCTTGGAAGTGTCTAACAGTTACTTGTGAATAAGGACTGAAGGGTCTAGAGACCAGCATGGGCTGGATATGCCACCTTATATATATGTCATTGTTGAACCGTGTGTCCCTTCTGCCAGAGACAAGGAAAATGATTCCTTTTGGCAGCCGGGAAACTGTTTCGTAAGTTCCTGAGGAATGCTGGCTTTTATCTAACCACGAGAAGTCCTTCTAGTCCATCTTGAGCTGATTTTTCTGGACATATGTCCTTCTTGAGACTTAACCTACTCATCTCCAATGCCATGCCCACACAGCTGCCATGCCCACACAGCTGTCATGCTGGTACAGAAAGCTCCATATTCAATGTTTGCTCTTACAGAGATGCCTTGGTCATGATGGTTTTTTTGAGGGGGAGGGCTGGCCTTGAACTCACAGAGATCTGCCTGCCTCTACCTCCTAAGTGCTAGCATTAAAGGTGTGAGCTGCTATGCCCAACTAGTCATACTGTCTTAAGACAGTAATAAGAAAGTGACCAAGACATCATGTCTGCATACTGGCATGAGATTGTGGTACATTAAGGTCATCCTTAGTCTTTCCTAAACTTTCATGCCATTTCTAGTAATATGTGTGTGAATTATTTTTGTTTTTTAACATATACAGTCACATCACCCAACAATTCAATTATCACCTCAGTTTTCAGGTAATAAAATAGACAGACGCACTGACTATGGGAATCAGGATTTCAAACTGATATTTATATTCTATGTTCACTGCAGCTTTACAATAGCCAAAAGGGTAGAAACGGTTCCTAAGTGCTTATAATGAATACAAAAAGGTCCTAAAATGGAATATTATTCGACAATAATAAAGAAGGAAACTGTATGATATTCAACAACATAAACTTTAAGGACATTATACAGTGGTAGCACGTTCCATAACCCTGGTAGTCAAAGACCATGAAGCGAGAGAAGGGAGGGATGACTGCTAGCTTTTGGAGCAACAAGAACACAGGAGCCGCTGTTGGGTGGGTACAGAAGGGACACTCCCAGAGTTACACAAAACAGGAAGTTTCCAACAGAAGACAGAAGATGCAGGGGTAGTACTGTAGTACAGCACACCTGTGGACTATGCACTGGGGGCAGATTTCACATGCTGTGTTTTATGTCGCAATTTCAAAACAGGCCAACAAACTGCCTCCACAACACAGTCAACAAGTGGTAGAACTGAGATGCAAATCCACATAGTCTGACTCGCCATTATTCTTAGGTAAGCAATGTACAAATAAAGAAATAAAACTATATTATGTCCTATTCCTATGTGGAGGAGAATAAGGTAACAATACCATACCCGAAGGCAAGAGGTAACAATTTAAATGCAAGAGTTGACTACTTAATTCTTTACATTTACCAAACCTAATGGGTTTCTTTGTGTTGCCCAATTCCTCTTGTTTTCATCAGTGGATTAAGCTATTTAAAATCTACAGTCAGAAAAAAAATGCCATTTATCTTTCTTACTCAAAGGGACTTTATAAACTTTTAAATGAACCATTAAGCACTGCAAAGGGTTTGACAGATAACAGGCAATTGCCAAGGACAGAAACAAGCTTTTAGAGCTAGTCATTAGGCTGGGAATAGGTACTCAAAACCTCAAGAACCTCAGTAGATTGCTTAGTGGGCAGACATTAGGCTGGGCTGCAGGTAAAGGGAAGTCTCCAGGGAAACAAGTTTTTTGTTTTACAGTTAATGAAAGTTATTTTCTAGAATCATATTTTTCCACCCTAAAACCTTTCAAGTTTGACTTACTGCTTGACAGACACTGGCATTTCTGGTCTGGGTTATTCCTCCCACGAAGACCACACAGGTCAGGAAAATATGAAAACACAAGTTCACGAGCATGTGCCAGCTCTTGAGACTGATCCGAATCAAGCTGTTGGGAAAGAGAGGAAGGTGAACAGTGGGTCTGTGGCGCTGGCAGCAGGGTTCTGACAGCACCGGGAGGTTAAGTCCAGCTGCACAACAGGGAATATGGAAACACCTTAAATTTAAAAACCTTACTTACGGAACATGTACTATAAATACACATACACACAAACAATATGAGGACCCATTTAACTTAACACTGTTTCTTAACGTTCAGCTTTATGTATTAAAAAGACACTATGGGATCACAGCGCCTACTAAAGCTATGCAAATTCTCCCCCGCTGGAAGATGGACAACTGGCACTGATACTGTCTCAGAAGACTGGATCATGTGCTCGGCTCTGTGGAGACGTCTGCAGTGTGCCCACGGGTTTGCGTCCTGACAGAGGAGGCTAGCACACACAGCCTAAATGCCCAACGCCTTTCCTCCTGGCCTTTTGTAATGAAATGTTGAAGTCTTTCTTTCTTTTTCCTTTCTTTTTTTTTTTTTTAATACAACAAAATCACCTTTTGTTTCCAAAGCAAATGTCAAGAAATGCCAGGCATGTCCAGCTTAAATAGGAAAATACGTTCTAGCAGAATCTTTTGTGAAGCGAGTTTCCTGTTTCACAAATCCTTTTAGTTCATTACTTCCAATCAGAAAGTAAGTTTCCATAGCCGTGCCGCCAATTAACAGAATCCCAATCCTCTGCTAAAATGTCACCAACTTTCTTAAAAGTGCCATCTTTAAAGCTATCACAGCATCGCAAAAGCTGTCAAAGACAAGTGCAGACAGTCTACGACCTAGAGACCCCTGCAGGGACCGTACAGATGACAGATCCACTCTCCTTCAGGCCCTCCTGGAGTAACCTGGAGCAACCTGCACCCGCCACTCCAACAACATGCCTCTATTTTCTTTCGGGTACCCCTGCAAACTGGAAAGGGGACCATGTCTTCAACAGAGGAGAGTGCGAATGAGAAAATTCCTCAGAAGAGCTCTGGAGTCCCAGATTTCACATCCCAGATGGGCATGGAATGAAGACTTGTGTGCAGTCTATGGTAAGTATCCTTACTTTGTAAGGGTACCATTGACGCCACAATACAGCCCCCCCATCCAAGTGCACAGATCTGCAATGGTCAGGCACACTGTCTTACCTGTGGTGGTACATGTAACTGATGATAACGGCCAGGAGACATAAGAGGAGAATGATAGCCGTAGTATAAATCACAGGATGCAGGAGACTGGCTGCTGGGGTGTACAGTTCTGACCCTGTCAGATCCTACGGGGACAAAAACAGTTTACAGACTGTTATGGATATTTAGCTACTAGAAGTTTCCTGAATGTCTGAAATATGTCATTGGCTAAAACCTCTGGTCCTGACATCTGTCTCTGTGTATCAATCCAAGGATGAATGTCCCTTGCTATACTTTTTTATTTTCCTTAGAAAGGAAGAATTCATCTAGGTTCTCAGTTTCTGAGGACAAGAGTCCATCGTGGCTGGGAAGGCATGGCATGGCCATAGGAGCAGGCATCTGGCAGATCACACTTCCTCCACACACAGGAAGCAGAGAAAACCAGTACGAAGTGAGGCAAGGATATAAGTGCTCAGTGCCTGCCCCAGTGACGACCCCCTCCACCAATGCTCTACCTCCTAAAAGTTTTATACCTTCCAAACAATGCCATCAACAAGGTACCCAGGGATCAAATACATAAACTTAGGAAGCCACTTCTCATTCAAACCATCATGCCATCTATGGTTCATATCATATGGACTTGTGATGTTCAGCCAGTCACCAGAACCTAAGCCTCGTTTCTGTGCTTAAAAAAACAGGACAAATACCGCATACACTAAGTAACCTCTGGTAACTAACCGAAAGAATACACAATGGTATCCCATAATTTTTTTTTTTTTTTTTTTTTTTGAGACGATTTCTCTGTAGCTTTGGTGCCTGTCCCGGAACTAGCTCTTGTAGACCAGGTTGGCCTCGAACTCACAGAGATCCGCCTGCCTCTGTCTCCCGAGTGCTGGGATTAAAGGCGTGCGCCAGCACCTCCCGGCGGGATTTTAATGACGCTTTTATTATGAAACACATTAACCAGCTTCCTGAAACAGTGACCAAAACAGCTACGATAAATCGTCTTACAAAGAGAAAAGTTTTCTCTGTCTAATGATTTCAGCACTAACCACTTGCTTCTCTATTGGGTCTAGGGTAGCATATCATAGTAGAATTACTCAGTAGATAAAAGATGCTTGCCTAATGTGGGCTAGGGTACAAAGGGGACATGAGGATCCTAACGTCCTTCACAGGGGCCCTTCAGTCACATATTGGTCTCCCTGCTCCAACCCACTCTTCACCAGTTCTTCCATCTAGAGTGGACAAGCTACTAACCCAAACCCTACAAGGCAGACCTTTGGGGGACAGTTGTCTACACTGTGCTTTTGTCATTTATTCTCTTAAGAGTTCATACATGTATACAATGTATCCTGATCATATTCACACCCTACTCCTGTCTATCAAACTCCCCCACCCACCGTCTTCACCAACACAGTTCTTTCCCAAGTTTATATCCTTTAAAAGAATAACCTGCGGAGTCCAACAGTCATGTTCAACACTGGACTATGTCCTTACTAGTGCTCCACTGTGAGCAGGGTCCCACAGGAGGTGATGGCATAAAAGTATAGACTCCACCCTCCTTAATGCCTTTCACCACTTAAAACTCTCACAGTCACCAGCTGAGGCAACATGGCAGATGACAGTGTCTCCAAACCAACAAAAACATCAGATATTAGGTTCAAGTTCCAAAAAAACAAACAGACCAGATACAATGCAAGATGTGGTTTCTGCCCTTGCAGGTCATACCCATGGGGGGCGGGGGATGGGAACAGAGTCAGTCACCAATGGCAGCAAGCCACTTCACACACACACACACAGACACACACACGTGTCTCAAGCATAATACGGACACTCTTTTGCTCATAAAGAACAGGCATCGTAACCCTGCCTCCCTCAGACAAGACACCTACACCCTTGATTGTATGCCACAGGGGTCAATCTGTAGACCCCCCAGGTCTCCCTATTATATTCTCCTTCAACAATGATTCCTGGGGGTACGAAATGGTGGCTGGATGTAGGAAGGAGTTAATAGTAATGTATCCATAAACCAGAAAGCTCTTGATAATATCTAAAGGAAGAAAAGCTATATGGAAAAGGATGGGACAGTGGACAAATACACAAGACAAGTGGACAGTATCCTCAACAGAGCAGGAAGGGAAGGGGCATCACCAGCAGAGCATTGGGGGTTACCCTCAACAGAGCAGGAAGTAGAGGAGTGAGCATCTTCAGCAGAGCAGGGAGCAAAGGCGGGGACACCCTGAATAGGGCAGGGAGAGAAACAGAAAATTCTCTACAGATGAAGTGGAAACTAAGAATAGGAAGCTGTAGCTTTAACAAGACAGTATCAGATCATCTTAAACCCAAAATCTTAACGACAGAAAAGTTAATGCCATCAAACAAACCAGCTAATGGGAAGCTACAGGGGAAACAAAGGAAACTGAGTTCCAACCTTAGAATTCACTGCACCATGATAAGCTCCTGCAGGCGACTCTTCCATTTACCTGACATCCATGAACTGGAGGCTCACCACAGACAGGCACAGTGCTGAGCAGATATGCAGCCAAAAGAGAGCAGTCACTGGCCTCAGAGCACACGGGGTGAAATTGGTACACAGAAGGAAACAGACAGACGCATCGCCAGTTCCTGGCCTCAGAGCACACGGGGTGAACTTGGTACACAGAAGGAAACAGAGGCCTCACCGATTAGCCTACAGTGTACCCTTGTAAGGGGCCCACAATATGGGTCTACAGAGTATGAACTCAAGAATGATGCCCAGTGAGAGGGAGAATCTTTAAAGCATGGGTAATGAACATCAGTTAGATGCCCTGAGGAACAGACATGACCGCCGCTCAGTTTATAGGAGAAGTAGCCATACTGGCATAGAAGTTAAGAGCTGGGGATAGAATTTCAGTATCTTGACAGCCACCACACTCTGTTCAGGCACTAGTGGCTTCTGGATCTACTGAGCAACTGTAGGAATTGGGGCTGTTTTCTCCTATAAGACAGAGAGACACCATCATCTCACAGGGCACAGGGATGGACTGAAGAAGGATACGCAAAGACACCTCTTACAGTCCTGGGCAGAGCATGATACACGGTCACAGAAGCAGGATAATAGCTACAGAATCTCAAAGCACCAAATTTTGCTCACAAAAGAAAACTGAGGAACAGCGAATGCTAGAACCTCTGCTCCACCACGGTAGATGCTGCTCAGGGACCTGTCCAAATGCAAAGAAAATCCAGTGGATAGGAAACCCAGAAGAATGTTCAGAGGGCAAACAGTAGATATGTCAGGATCTGCAGGGTGTGCTGTGGGAACTTACTAACTATTCAACACAGAATCATCCGCACCATAAAATCACCCTTAGATTTTCAACATTTATGGGGAAGGCAGAGGAAAGCAGCTTGCTGGACTAAGTATTATTAGATAATATAAGAACCAGAGGCCACTGAAAAGGTTAGGTTAGTAGGAGAGGGGAAAAGCTAAAGATCAACAAGCAAAAGAGAAATACGAGTGAAGTTATTATGAATTACATGTTATAATAATACAGATTATAAAATAAAAATATGCTTATTACAATGTATAAAACCAGCACTAGGAGGAGAAAAAGCAAAACTATCATTCCTGTTAGTAACACTGTTACAGAGGACTGAAACCCTTGAGCTTGGATCAATACTATTTCCATGTGTGATATGCCCACCCCTAACCACCATGGTTGCTACTCCAGCATGTACAAGCCCCATGTTTTTTTCTCCCACCTTTCTAACATGCTGTGCCCTGGGCAAGAAGTGACTGGGCTCACATTCCACACTCGGCAAGCATGGCACTGCTTTGCGCATCTGCTCTCTCGCCCATCATTACATTGGAAAAGGTTCTCTCTGTGTGTAGCACAGCTGTGTGCAGCCCATGGAGAACTGTTATACTGATAATGGGCATTTGGTTACTGAGTGGAAGTTGATCTTGACGAATCGTATGTTTACTTTTGATTGGCTATACATTCTCAGGAGTGGAGACCAGGACTGTAAACCATTCCCTTACTCAGCTTCAGTACTAACGTCCACAGCTGACCAATCATTGCTACCAGTTTCATTTCAGTTGTTGGGATGTTTCTCAGTTGCTCCTCGTCCTCTTAACCGTTGGTATCAGCAGTCTTTGCTGGTAGTGGTTTCACTCAGTCTGTGTCTTACACCACAGGGCTCTAGTGCTCACTTATACTCTGGTGACTGAGATCTTGAGCCTGTGTATGGATTCTTACGGACAGCTGGTGAAGGCAGAGCCCAGCCTGAGTGTGCCTGGGCATTATGAAAGGAACAAGGAAGTGGCACTGGTCCTTACAAATAGAACCATCGTTTTCAACCTTCCTAATGCTGCAACCATTTAATACAGTTCCTCGTGTTGGCATGACCCCTCACCACACAATTATTTTCATTACTATTTCGTAACTGTCATTTTACTACTGTTATGAATCACACTGTAAATATCTGATATGCAGGACATGTGACATGAGACCCCTGTGAAAGGGTCATTCAATCCCCAAAGGGGTCATGACCCACAGGTTGAGAACCAATGACCTAGATGATGCCAGTAACAAAAGCATAGCAGGTTTAGTGAGCACTTTGCCCTCGCAACTATTATTGAATGAGCTACTAATGTCCTACCTAGTGTCTACTCATATTTGCTCTTATTGCCCAGCGCTCCTTTGATTCTTTCTAACCCCACTGGCTAGTTCTGACATCAACCCAGCAATCCTAACTTCCGCTGATTTTCGCCCCTCAGGCTCTGGACAGCTTCTCTATAACTAAGTGTACCAGGCTGATGAAAACCAACCAGGCTATCATCTACTCTAGACAGAGCAGCAAAAACATGTCTGCATCTCACTCTTTAAAGCACAGTTCTCAAACGGGATCATAAAAAGGAAGCACATGGCTTATCTCCCAAGACAGAAGGGCACTGAGACTTCCCGTAAGGACAGAAGAGGACAGCATGGAAGAAAGGCAGGATGGCATTTATGACTCAATGAAAGTTTACAAGAAAACAAGCAACTTCGAGGCATTACCTCTGTCTTAACTGATATTACTGTAGGAGAGGCCCAATTTTCTGTTGTAGTTCAGATAATGGACCCAAAGGCTTCATACATGCTAAATAAGCGCTCAGAGATATGCCTACAGCCTTAAGCGGGTCTGATTCTATTACATGCCTGTAGGATGGATGAAGATGCAACTCTGAATTTTCCACCCTCTACTGTAACTTTACAACTTTGTCAGCAATCCATGATGCGCTTCCATTTTCTGCCTCTAGGTGGCAGTTACATCTCATAAAACAAGATACCAGAAAATAGGGGGAAAGATCTTAGCAGTCTTTGAAAAACTGTGTTTTACATTTTCTAAAAGATTAAAAGTCTGAAAGATAAAAGAATAGCTTATTCCTTCTAGAAAAGGATTATACTAATTTAAATAGTTTAGAAGAACAGTTAGGAAGTTCAAAAATAGAAGCTTTCAACTCGTATTGGATTAAACAAAAACAAAGGTTTCACATAGTGCAGTATCACAGTGAAGCTTAAAAATGCAGTATTTTTTGTGTTTCACTTATTTTGCTCAACTTCTGATTAGTACTATATACATTTCAGACAACCTTGTATTTCCTGCTGTTTCTCCTTCAAACGTTATCCTCAAGATGTGAGTGGAAGAAAAAAAATTTTAAGCCCAAACCAGTCAAAATGCAGAATTGTGGAACCAAGTCTCAACTGACACACCTACCACACAACTCTTGCTACCAGGGCTCTGGGATCATCAAGGAAGAAGAGATGGAAAAGATTTTAAGAGTCAAAGGAACAGGGAGCTTGCTGGGAGATTGTGTGTCTTGGCAATGTCAGAAGCTCCACCCACAAAGTCTCACTACCATTGAGGCCCAAACATGAGCTGAACCAGGAGGTCACAGCAACTAATGTGAAGGGGAAGGAAAGGCACCAAGTCCCAACCTGACGCACAAACTGCAGGCAACTACGAAATGCTGCAAGGTGGAGAAATAATTTTCTCCAGAAGAGCATACCAATAGGTTGGCTATCGAGTACCAAATGGTCAGTCCTTAAAACAAACACACAAGTAACACTATACAGCCTGAGCAGGTTGTATTTCTGTATTTAGAAGCGTGTATGCATGCAGACATACACAAATAACAATAATTAAGGGAAAAGAAGTTGCAAATTTGAAAGAAAGCAGGAAGAGGTATATGAAAGCATTTGAAGGAATGATATGATTGCATTAAAATCTAAAAAAAAAAAAATGGGAGTTGTCTCAAACTTTAATTAATGCCAGTCCAGGGGATGGGGGATTACTTTTTACTTAGGTATCTTGCATGCATATGGGCGGGGGGAGTTGAATGCCATATGGCATGAGTAGGGGTCAAAGGATAACTGGAGCCAGTTCTCTTCTTCCACCATGTATGAGTTCCTAAGCTTGGCAACAGTCACTTTATCCACTGAGCCAGACCAAAAGCCCGCTACTGCTTTAAGTAAAAGACAGTTACAAAACAGTGAAATGTGAACTTACAGAAACCAGACACCACATGAAGAAAATCATTAGCTAACAACACTAACTTAAAGCAAAAAAGGATAAATATAATAATAATAAAAGTTGGTTCTAAAGATACACACCCAACCACCATCAAAGGTCCCAAGAGTAGGCACGCTGGAGTATGGGTATGTTGGATATGGTTCAAGTGCACTGTTACAGCTGTGTGCAAAGACTCATGTGCCACTGACAATCCTATCCATCTTGCTGCCTCCTCTGCCAGAGAACCAGGACAGGCATTAGAACAAAGTAGAAGAAGGAAAATTAAGGAAACATTGAGGAAGATTATTATAATCTGGGCTTGCCCTAAGATCATTTCTAGAGATAATTGGTACCATACTAAAAAAAATTCAGCAAATATAAAATAAACCATGTTTCAAGATCACTTATACTTGGATAAAACACTGTCTAGATACCAGATTCACAGTTGAAGCTAAATAAAACAGGGAAGCCTTGTTCATTTCTGAGCTATGTCTCTCAGACCGGCAGTGATTCCTGTCTGCTCTATACACACAACCAAGATGTTAGCACCATGTAACAACTGCGAAACAGTCAGCTATAGCAGCAACTAAGAGGAGTCATTTCAGCGTGATATGCTCAGGAGGGAGAAGACCGAAGCAAGCACCTCGGCTTTTAAGAGACCTGATCCCATGCATTAAGAGAAATTAACTTTACAACTAACGGGCAACAGCAATAGTGAATAGTGGGCAGAATAGGGCTGACTGCCAAGCAAAGAGAAGACCCTGATTTGATACCGTTCATGCAGTCACAAAAGTCATTACCATTCAGTCCAATGTTCGTCCTCATCTCAAAAGGTCAGCACTATTGGTGTGTGGTCAGAAAGCCAGGAATAGGAAAAGCAGTACAGCGATCTTTTGATACCCACAGTGCGTCCTATGGCAAATGAATTGCCCTAAGTCGAACACGTTGAACTGCATAAACAAACCCAAGGTATCTCCATATTTTGAGGTCTGAGCCTAGCTAATCTGATTCCTTACAGGGTTCACCAGCACACACCCCAAAAAACACGGTCTCGTTCATTTCACTTGGTAGTAACTCAATTTCCCTTGAAATCCAGAATCACCTCTCCCATAATTAACGGGAGCCATTTATGTTAAGTTAAAAAGTAAATTCTACATCTGAGCTTAATTATGCATAGAGAACCATTAGAATATTTAGTATTTATGCATCAAGCTAACAACGGCCACACCATTAGCACAGCGTAGTTGCCCAGGGAGCCGCACTGAATGGTGGTGATGTTCTCATCCGAGTAGAGTATACAGCACCCGTCTGACTTCCAGCCTCCTTGTCCGTTCAGCAAATCAAAGTCCCACTGCGCGGCAACAGCATCTGCTCCATGCGCGATTCGTCGCAGCGTCACATTAACAGGGATGTGCTGGGTATCCACAGTCATGCCATCTGGAGAAAATGGGGAAGCACGGTATTTCTCAAACCAGCTTCATAAACAATTAGATGCCAACTTACACACCGATGGGCACTCTGCAAGATCTTTTCTCACCAGTGACTCGTTAAAACAACAGAGAACAAAAATAAGCTTTTTAAAGGAAGAGCAACCAATAAAGCCATGGTGCCCCGCCACTGTCGGTGACCATCTGCCACACAGACCTATTTTTGTGAGGATCACAGGGGTCACGACTGTCCGCCGCTTGCCATCATCGGCCAACTTGGTGGAGTTTCCAGTGGCTGGAAAAAGCTTCCCGTTGCGGAACGCAATGAGTTGAAGCTTATAGAGCGAGTCATCGGTTGCTCTGACTTCTCGCTTTTGTTTTGATGAGAAAAGGGAAGAAGGAAGCTGAATAGAGGCCTCCATGATGGTATTCTGAGAAAAAAAAGACAAAAAACAAAACCATGGTTCAGCATATTAATATATCAAAACCTAAACGATGTCAGGTAGCTGTGAAAATGTTCAAGTTATATGCTAAACATTCTAAAGGTGTATATAAAAAATTAACATTTAAAACAACTGGCAAGTTCAACAACAACGAAAAAAGTCTGAGCAACATAGTATGGCTTAGAACAAAAATATAATACACAGAAAAATCCAAGGAATTCATCCAAGCGTTTAAGGATAAGAAAATTGCTAATTTTCCTATGACAGCACACACAGCCCCAGCAGAGAGCATTAAACAGACCAAGGATTTCAGAGGCCACTCACCTTTACAATGGTCAAGAGCAATTAGGAGGGACAAACACAGCCAGGTTCACACAACAAAAGAACAGAATTTTAGAAACAAAATAGGCGTTTACATTCAACACATTCTTATTTCAGCGTCCGTTTCCTCGAGACTAAGGAAACCAGTGCTCGGTAAAACAGAAGAAGCCCAAAGTGCTGGTGGCCGTAGAACGCATCCGTATTTCTTCACACTTGATCTCAGCCAAAGAGCAAAGCAGCAACCCTTTCTGTGTTTGCTGCACATTTTAAGTTGCTCAACAAAAACAATGAGATCTATACATTCAAGAGCTAACAGTTAACTAACTTGAAAATATTTACTAATTGGAGAATTTATCACAAAGTCATTTTCTTGGCCGACAACCACGCTTCACTCAAAGCCAATCTTCAGGGCACCACACGATTTTTTTTCTTGAAGGACAGAGGTAACTCTTATTTTACTTTAATAACACGTTGGTTCTGAGCTATCTAGAGAAGACTGTACCAGATCCTAAGTCCCCACATAATTGTCCTGCCATGCTTGAAGCAACACGAGCTCCACAGCAGGAGTCCTCTGGCCTCCACACTCCTCATGCTGGGCAAACAGGGCCCTAGCTACCATGCCCCGCAATTCTGTTGCCTGGCAAACTCTTGAATCTATCCATTCGTCTTGCTATTAACAAGGTAATTCTGTTGACAATGGGAAAGGCACATGGCTAGAGGCCAAGAGAAAGACTTTACACAAGGTTGGAGCATCATGCTCTTTGGTGGCAGTCTTTCGGCTAGCCTTCCTAGGTGCTTTCCCCTCTTCTGGACAGCGTGCACACCTGTGTCACACAACTAAAGCAGGCAGCTTCCACACATGCCTCACCCTCTGCTCATTAGCGAGACAGGAAGGAATTGGGGCTGCAAATAACATTATTCATTTTTTATCACCTATGGACTACTTCCTGTCACTTTCATTCACTGAAAATAGCTCACTGTTAATACATTTAACAAAGTCAACATGGCAAGTTTACTGAAAAAGAAACTTTCAAGGTTCTACTGAAGCAAATGACTGACTTTATAATGGCTTAAGTGCTCTGCTTACAATGAAGGCACAGCCGATATCTGACAATCATCTGTTGGGTGTTATTTGAGAAATTTACATATTGCTCTAAAATTAAAGATATCATGAAAAATATCTGTGAGAATTATTGTCTAAGAAAAACCATGGAAAGATTTCCACTGCTCTTAAAACTATAGGATGAAACAAATCCCCTCCCCCAGAGCTCAGGGAATCCCACCGAGGAGAGGAAGCAGAAAGAGTATGAGAGCCTGAGGGGACAGAGGACACCAAGAGATCAAGGCCATCTAAATCAACGGAGCAAGGCTCACAGGAGCTCAGAGAGAACAACATGGGTCTGCACTGGGTCCTCTGCAGAATTATTTTAACTATTAGCTTAATATTTTTATGGGACTCCTAAGCTTGAGAGGGGTCTCTGACTCTTGTGTCTGCTCTTGGGAGTCTCTTCGTCCTGTTGGGATGTCCTGACCAACTTCCATATGATGGTTGTTATCTCTTAGGAATCTGTTCTTTTCTAATGAGAGAAAGAAAGTTGACTTGGGGGTTGAAGGAGCTGGGAGGTGTAGAGGGAGGGGTAACCATAATCAGGATATATTGTATGAGAAAAGAACCTATGTTCAATAAAGGGAAAAAATGAAAAAATGTAAGATGACATAAAACAAAGTTTACTATAAATCCACTTATTTATTAACCTAGTAAATTTCTATAAAATACATAAATTTATCTTGAGTCTATAAGAAGGTACCTAAAGATGAAAATCAAAATATCAATAAACTAAAAGTTTATAATCCTACATGATGAACATCTATTCAAAGTAAATAATTATAAAATTCATAAAGTAATCTTACTAAAGAACTCATATTATTTGAAAGTATATAGAGCTATCCAGGAAGGTATTAGTAACAATAAACCAAACTGAATTTTAAAACATCAGAACTAACATTTCCTAAAGGAAAGTTGAAAGGGGGAAATGAAATACCTTGAAATTAAGGTGAAAAAAGTCCAATCCGAAGCTTGTAAAACTAATCAAAAACAATAAACAAAAAGTCCATAGCAAGAACTACAGACCCAGGGCCATTACATACTCAGAGCTGCTAAACTCCCTCTCAAGCCCAATAAAGAATATTACCGAATAATTATCACAGGTTCCCTGGGATGAGAGAGAGAACCCTGGGGTGCTGATAAGATGGATTACAGTCATATCAATAATGTCCAGCATTTATAGTAAGGATGTAAAACGATGCTGGCCTGCTTTAAAAGCAGTGCTGCTCACTACTGTTAAGAAGGCTGTAAATCTAATTTTAGAAATCACTGAAGAACATTTAGTTTGTTACATTTCTCATGACTGTACCTTTTGTCTGCTGGCCTGAAGGCAGGAAGCACAGTTCATAATTTCAATTAATCATGTGTGGGTTTTAAAAATGTGTGGATTACAGTAACGAGGAAGATAATACACATACAAATTACAGCTAATAAACCAGAAATGTCTCTTAAGAAGCTTTGAGAAGTGCACAATTTTGGCTTCTAGTTATCATTGTTGGAAGATCCTTACAGAGGACAGAGGCAAACGTGTTTTAGGTGGCTGCTTCATGCTCGGGAGACAAAGTAACACTGCTCACTTTCTTCCAACTTCTGCATCTCAACTTCTGAACATAACCAGTGACCTCTATAAAAAAAAAAAAAGATGGCCATGGCGGAGCTCCACAGCCTGCAGAGCTGGGTGTTATGGTTCTTTTTCCTCTAGGAGTGGGAGGACAGTGGTCAGGGACCAGGAAGAAAGAAAGTGGTGACTTAACAATAAGACAGAACCTCATGTTGTAATATCTGTAGTTCCGTTTTCACTATTAATTTTAATACAAAAACAGGTAAAACATATGAAAGGCATGCTATCATGTGCCTTTTGATATCAAGAGGCATGACAGACATTAACTCAAACATGAAAGCACTTTGGATGGATGTCAGCATCTCATGAGAGAATACTGGCATCATCCAGGAGTAAAATTCAAATTTTAAGTAATAACAAATTTTCCTAATGTTTATAAAATTCTAACACTAAAATCAGAGTGAGTCAAAACCACTGAATTAAAAACAATGAAAATACCAATTTACTCATGCATGCCTCCCTATTTACACATGTAACTGCAAAATGGCATGTCCTAACATATTTTCCTTCTGTGGATAACTGGGGGGTAAGGGGTGCCTTTAGAACTCAAATTGACTTTAACCATTCAATGGTTATTAAAGAATAGGTTACTTTGTGCTGGGCCCCATGTAGAACCCAAGGGTATCATGTCCTTGCTTTCAAACACTCAAAATTTAGAATAAGCGAGAGGGGACAGCTGCCCCGACTAAGAAGCAACAATAAAACTAACACTGAGAAAGTACTGTTGTGAATGCCAACATATTTACCCCCTTTGATCTTTTCAAAACCTTTCCAGTTTGGTACCATGTCATAAGCCCCTGTCAACAGCATGGAACTGACAGTCGGAGAGGCTAAGACACTGACCTTCATTTATGCAGCTGGTCAGCAGGGAACAAGAAGACAAACCCGGGCTACCTAGCTGCAGAGACCACCTTCTTAAATACGGTGCATGACCTCTGAGAACCAGCTCACTATCAGAAGTCTGCCAACTACTCCAGCAAACGAACAAAGCAGCTGGGTAATTCTGTCTGAAGAAAGAAATGCAGTCTGCACGGAACTCCAGGGGGAGGCCCAGCGTGTTCTCCAGGCAGGGAAGAGCTAAGCACACAACAAAGAGCTGAATCAAGGTAGGAAAAATGGAGGAGCCTGATGCTGGTGTGGGAAATGGGGAGGTCTTTTGCAGGGATAAAGACCCGGTATCTGAGATGAGAGAAATGAAGGATGTTCAAGGAAAACTGGGCTTCTGTTCAGTTATAAAGAGTCAACACTTAGTTACAGTGCAGCTAACTCAAAACACTGACTTCTAGCATCCCTCAGTAGGTTATTGGGAATGAACTCTGATCCAGCATATGAACAAATCTAGATTATGGTAACAACAGCAAAAGGGACCAGTGGGGAAGGTAGGTAATACAACAGCCTTGGGTGTAACATATAGCAGTGAATATCAGGCACCTGGAACTCTTATCCTGAAGCCCACTGGGGCCAGGCTTCAAATTCAACCTAGAGAAGCTAATCTGCCTGACATGATGATTCTTGTAGCCCCCACACATAACCATGACAACAAGCAGTGAGTACTGTCATCAAAGCGTGATGGGGAGAAACCAAAACCCAGGTAGGATATGAGTAAACTGGTAGACAGTGTTAGTTGAGACCTCTTGCAGGTGACATTTGGTCTCGGTTTTAACGTGTCATCAGGAGCTGGAAAGGTGGGAAGCGGCAAGGAATTCCAGCAGAAGCATTAGCCTAAGTCTGGACTCAAAGAGGTCAAGTGATTCAGAAACAAACCGAGGGAAGTTTGTTATCCCTAGACAGAGAGGAGAAGCAGTAACAAAGGATATAAAACGGGAGAGCTGAGGGCAAAGGCACAAGTCAATGGCAGACTCGTCCAGAGAGTTGCTGTTCTTATATGGGGTGCATAAGGTCAATTTTGCACTGGGGTAGATTTGGGGGTAACAGCACATAGACATCACAGGCACTGACACCAGCCACTCGAAACAGACAGGTCTACATGAGGCGCCCAACAGAAACATCGCAGGGCCAGGTGGCATTCAAGAGTGGTGGCAGCAGCTACATGGCTGAAAAGCATCTCAAAACCGCATTAACTAGCAGGACAAAGATGGTCCACATGATCAGTGTTCAGTAGCCCAGATAAGCGAAGGACGTTAAGGACTGTGCAATGGTCTTGTAAATACAGGCAGCTCTTAAAACTTAGGATGACTTTCTCACTTATGAATTTTGACAAAGATATATACTTGGCATCAACCATTCCTTGGCCTTTGGTCTAGTAATTGGTAGTGCCATGCCTTCTTGTAACACTGGGAGGCAGCAGCAAGCACACGTCCCCACGGGCCATAATGTCACACATGACATCCAGACCACACAGCATCATGTGCTGTTCATCTATAATATACAGTAATTCAAGCAAATCCCTACATTCTCCACAGCACTATTTGAAGCAAAAATCGTATTATCAGGACAAGTCCACACTATAAGCCAGGAGAATCTGCATGGGAAGACAAAATCTAGCTTGGGTGAGGGCAAGCACGGATGTACCACACACACACAAAAAAAAAAAATTACAAGAAGCAAACAAGTCAAACAGACATCTTCTGCTAATGCTAAGTAAAGGTATCTTTTTTCAGGTTCAATTCATGTGTTAGTCTGCCCACACTAAAGAGGGATGCAATCAATGATAAGGAGTCTAGTTAGTATATTAAAAGCACTTTTAAAACTATGAATAGAAGGAGTAAAACAACTGCCCAGAATAAATGTTTTGGGAAAAGAGAATCCTGTGTTTCAGTGAAAAGCTGAAGTGCATTTCTCACTACTGACATCCAACCATCTAATTCTGGATCGTGAAAAGCATGTTCCTTCCTGCTCTCTTCACCGGAACCACCCATGAAATGGAAATAATGACACGGAGTGCCTTGTTCTCTAGCCACAGGATGATCTTAAAGGAGAATGGTCTGAAAGGGGCAGATCACAGTATTCACCTGAAGCCCTCACTGCTAGCTGCGAACACTCCCTTGACACAGGCTGTGAAGCTGAGGATATGTAGGGTGACATCATTTCTCTCCCTTTCTATCAACTGTAAGACATCAATTAAGTCCTTCTCAGAAACACATGCCTGTCTCTCATGGGCTCTACCTACTGCTGTCTCAAAATCTCTTTACAGTCTCTTTTTTAGCCAATAAAAGATGTGGTAAGGTAAGTGGAGGTACACTTGCAGGTGGCAGGCTGGGGTAACACATACTATCATCAAGCCAAGAGTAACAGATTAATCTGGCCAGTTTTCCTCTGAGCACACCATATGGAGTAAATGCATGGCACCATCAGAAGTTCTTGCCCATTTCAAATTCTGTTGGACAGCTACAGTATTTCCAGTGTATTTGCTTTCCTTACGAAGGGCGCCAGGGTAAACCATGAGGAAGTACATTAATGATCCATTCTCTGACTGGCCACATATCAGGAACCTTCCTACCACAGCGCCTCTGTGATTGAGGTTTTTTTTTTTTTTTTTTTTTTTTTTTTGCAGGCATTAAAAACTCTTTCCCACGTCATTTAGAGAAAGACAGAAACAAGACTCCCTGTAACTAAAAAGTCACAGAGAACACAACGGAGCGAAGAGAGAGACACGTGGGTTCATCAAGGGCCGCTACTCTGCCTCTAGAGTTCTTTGCTTCGATGTAGCTGAAGCAAACTCCGAAAGTCAGGAACTAAGCTTTTCTTTTTACTACTCAAACAACAACAAAGCACTTTTAAAACATATACATATCACAGATTTGGATTTTTGAAAAATACATGTCATATATTTGCACTTCTTTGCCTAAAATTTTGACATACATCATGACTGACTAAACAGCCTGCTTCAAGGCTGACTTCTGTAGATACGTAGTAAGCACATTGCCAGGATCCCACAATAATTCTAAGGCTGTATGGAAATGCTTTAATGCTTTAAAATAAAAAAGGAAAACCTTTATGTGATAAAAAAGATTCCAATATGTAGTATTACTAAATCTGCCATGGCAATCAGAAAAACAGTAGTTTTTGATATTTCCACATGGCGAAAGGGAGGAGGAAGGCAGAAATGTATAGGGCCAGTGAAGTCTTCTAGTTCTACTCCTGTCTAAGTTTCCTTTAAAACAGCGACACAATATTCCGAATATTCTCACCACCACCCCCTAAAAATAAAACAAAACAAGCCCTTTAAGGAGATTTCTGTGTAAAGGCAAAGACTGTGATTAAATCTAAGCACAGCCAATTTTAAACAAGCAGTGAGCACAGCGCACCTTCAGTGCCAGGCTTGAGAACGTGCTGGAAACATTGCACTTGAAGCTCAGCTGCTTGTCCAGGTTTCCATCAGGGTCCCGCCGTCCGTAATCAGAGAGGCCTGTGCGGTCAGAGGCAGCCACTTTCTGGAACACCGAGCAGGTCATCCCTGTGAAGCCAGCAGCCTTGATGACGTAAGCTTCCAGAGCAATATTTGGCGAATACTGCAAAAGTCAATCAAATAAGCGTTGGAAGGTTTAGAATAAGGGGGATTTCAAAGATTTCACGCAAACACTTTCTCTGTCTGTTTCTCTCTGTTTCTGTCACTAACAGATACACAATACATACTCACAGATGCACACTCTCTCACACACACAAACATACAATATGTACTCTCTCACAGATACACATACACACACACTCTCACACAGAAGTCTCTTCACAGACACACAATGCACACTCTCAGACACACACACTCCCACAAAGACACACAATACACACTGTCTCTCATACCCACTCATACACAACACACATTCACAGACATTACATGCAGACACTCTCGCACAGACACATAATACACACTCTTACAGACCCACACATGCATGCAGACATACACACTCATGAATGCATACACAGACACACACACACACACACAACACATACTCTCAAACACACATGCATGCATGCATACAGGCACACACACACAACACACTCTCTCAGACTCAGACTCCCCACACACACACACTTAACATTCACACATGTTAAAGAAGAGGAGGAGAACACTGAATCTGGAAGAAAAGTGGGAGAGGCAGGTATAGAAAGGGTTGAAGGGAAAAAGAGGGAATTATGTAATATTCAATTATATCAAAATGTAAAAATAAAAATAACCTGAGAACAGGCACTATCGTTCAGTTATAGAGCATTTGCCTAGTACACACAATGCCAGGTCTGAAACTCAGCATTACAGATAAAATGAAATAAAGTAATAAAACAATAGTAATAAAACGATTTTAAAAAATATTAGAGCTAACAACTAAAAATAGAAGATTTTTACTTAGGCAATGAGCTGTGAAATTAAAAAGGGGGGAGCTCTCAACGGCTCTTAGTAACTACGGGAAGAAGAGAAGGGACACTAGTGACAGGCTACCCACAACGCCTCTTCATGAGAACACGCAGGCTGTCTACGCTTTATTCACAGAAAGAAAAGTAAAGCAGATGCTGATCCAAATGGCAGGAAATAAACAGAGTCAAAAAGGAAGTTAGGTCAGAATAATTGCCTAAAGCAGATGGCACCTGCTGACCCTCCAGCTTTAAAGGACACCACGTCTGTACCCAGGAGGACCCCCAGCATGACTCCCATCCACCACCCAGGCCAGGGAGGGCACAGGACAAGAAAAGGTGACAAGCGGGATGACTCGCCTTGCCGTCAGGATAATTATGTCTGCACATCTCTTGTTTCATACACTAACCCTGTGAAATCAGCATTAATAACATAACAAATATACTCCAAATTATTGCTGGGTCACAACATACAAAAATCCAATACAGCTGCTGGTAAGTCTCACCCACCACCGCTGATACATGAATCTTCCTATGAGGAATAACAAAGCTGTCCTTCTACAGACTCTCTTCTTGGTATTCTGGGAACATACCATCTTATTAGTTTATTTCCTAGAGTTTCAGATACCCAAGGCCAACCACTGTCTTGAAGCATTAAATGGAAACTTCCGGAAATAAACAACTCGTAAGTTATAAATAGCTTTCTTCACTGTTATAATTGTTCTACCTTACGACGAGGTGTTATTATCAGTCTCTTACTGTGCCTGATTTAGAAGCTGAGCTTCAAAGGTATGAACACAGAAGACAGCATACACAGTGCTCTTGACTCTCCATGGCTTCAGGCATGCACTGGGGTCTTAGAATACTTTCCCAGGGCTAAGGGACGCAGCTGTGTGAGTAGATGTGTAACTCGGGGAGCCCGTTTTACATGCTGAAACGGCCTGCACTCATGCACCACCACGTCTATTATACCCTTCTCTGGCACCAGAACCTGTGAGGTTTAGCTGAGTAATAAGTAAGGCTGTAAGACGGGACCAGGTGGAAGCAGCTGGGGAGGCTACTGATTGACAAGTCATTCTCAAGTCAGGCCACGCATCTAAAGAGCCAAACTGGCTCTCTGCTCCTCCCTGTTCTAGAGACAGCCGCTTCTTTTCGTGCAGTGCCAGCCTCATTCCAGAGACACGATGGTGAAGGTCGGAGTGAACGGATTTGGCCGTATTGGACGCCTGGTTACCAGGGCTGCCTTCACTTCTGGCAAAGTGGAGGTTGTTGCCATCAATGACCCTTTCATCGACCTCAACTACATGGTCTACATGTTCCAGTATGACTCCACCCATGGCAAGTTCAAAGACACAGTTAAGGCTGAGAATGGGAAGCTTGTCATCAACGGGAAGGCCATCACCATCTTCCAGGAACGAGATCCCGCCAACATCAAATGGGGGGATGCTGGCGCCAAGTATGTTGTGGAGTCGACCGGTGTCTTCACCACCATGGAGAAGGCTGGGGCCCACTTGAAGGGTGGGGCCAAAAGGGTTATCATCTCCGCCCCTTCTGCCGATGCCCCCATGTTTGTGATGGGTGTGAACCATGACAAGTATGACAATTCCCTCAAGATTGTCAGCAACGCTTCCTGCACCACCAACTGCTTAGCCCCCTTGGCCAAGGTCATCCATGACAACTTTGGCATTGTGGAAGGACTCATAACCACAGTCCATGCCATCACGGCCACCCAGAAGACTGTGGATGGCCCATGTGGGAAGCTGTGGCGAGATGGCCGTGGCGCTGCCCAGAACATCATCCCTGCGTCCACTGGCGCTGCCAAGGCTGTGGGCAAAGTCATCCCAGAGCTGAACGGGAAGCTCACGGGCATGACCTTCCGTGTTCCTACCCCCAGTGTGTCCGTCGTTGATCTGACATGCCGCCTGGAGAAAGCTGCCAAGTATGACGACATCAAGAAGGTGGTGAAGCAGGCATCCGAGGGCCCACTAAAGGGCATCCTGGGCTACACTGAGGACCAGGTTGTCTCCTGTGACTTTAACAGTGACTCCCACTCTTCCACCTTCGATGCTGGGGCTGGCATTGCTCTCAATGACAACTTTGTAAAGCTCATTTCCTGGTACGACAATGAATTTGGCTACAGCAACAGAGTGGTGGACCTCATGGCCTACATGGCCTCCAAGGAGTAAGAAGCCCACCCTGGACCACCCATCCCAGCAAGGACACAGCAAGAGAGAGGCCCTCGGCTGCTGAGCAGTCCCTGTCCTAACTAACCCTTGACACTGAGCATCTCCCTCACAGTTTCCATCCCAGACCCCCAGAATAGCAGGAGGGGCTTAGGGAGCCCTACTCTCTTGAATACCATCAATAAAGTTCATTGCACCCCTAAAAAAAAAAGAGCCAAACTACCGTGAACTTGCCTTGGAGACAGTAGCTACATTAGGCCTCTCTTAATTATTCAGAAAAGAAATTCTAATCTTAATGGAGCTAAAGATGTAATAATGTACAGCAAAAATCAAAATGGGTTCAGGAAAATGTTCACAAAAAATGAGACACGGGTCAAAGTATGGAGCACTCGACTTCACTGTAATGGTGAGGAGCTGAAACCCGTGAATCAGATCAGAAGACGACAGCTAAGGAAATAACACATTTGTTCATCACATTTTTAGAACATAAATAAGCGATACACAAGGAAATTTACAAGTTCAATTTAGCATGAACATAATTTAATACTGTTTAACAGATTATTACATCGTGCCAGTAGCTTTCCAAGTGTTGGAGAACATCCCAGAACTTGAAGACTAAACCCTAGGCAAGCTATCAGGCAATCTCCCAAAGCATCCTTAGGAGCTCAGAACTTAGTCTCACCTTGGATGGACATTGGTGACATGTCAGTAAAGCCTTAAAAACATTTGTGTTTGTCGTAGAATTCGTTTCAGTGGACAGACAGTGATAGTCATTCAAATTACATAATACAGAAGCATTTCCCAGTTACTGAAAAAACAGACTAAGATTACTCAGAAGCAAAATTAACTTCTCAAACACTTCAGAGGAAGATATTCTGTGCTAAACAGCAACACCATGCTGAGGTAGAGAGACGAGGCCCCTCGAGGTTAGAACGGACATAATCAAATCCTCCCTGGGCCTAGGACAAGGTTGCACTTACTGTGGAGTACACGTGAGCCCCACTGGCCAGGCGGTGTGTGGCAATGCGCTGCAGGCACTGCACAATTCGACTGCAGGCTTTGGCTTCCCTCTGCGCCAGCCACAGGACCCGCTCATCTGCCAACATGATGTTGCTCGCCACATCAACCATCACATCCCCGAGCTGTTGAGCAGACCAGAAAGAAGAGAAAGGTGTTAAAAGGCAGAGCAAGCTGCTGAATAGACTCAAAATAAAAAATAAATAAAATAGACAGACAGACAGATAGATAAATGAAATATAAAGAAATAAATTAAAGGGTGATATTGGCATATTGTCGAAATGTGCTGCAAGAAAGCCCCACTTGCTTCTCATTAAAGCCCTCAGATATGAACAGCACGTTCAATTACGGTCATTTGGTTAATATTTAGCTCAAAACAGTACTTAAGTAGCCACTACATCACTAGTGACAAGACTGCTGTGCAGCATCTCAGAGGGAAAGAAAGGCAATTAGATTAATTAAGGAGGAGATGTGACACTGTCACAGACAGACTTCAGCTCATCACGTAGAAAACCATTATGAACACTTCCTGTGTGTTAGCTTAAACGCTTATTAAATGCATACAACCTAAAACATCTCTTCTACCTCCTGGCAAGTTCAATATACCACTCATGTCCACCACTGCGAGTACCCAACGTGGACTTTGCGCTCTGAAGCATGTACACGTACGACTTCCCCCTCTGGGAAGGAACTCCTTTATACATCCCAACTCAAAGGGCACCGAGAAGCCCAAAGCCATGCGACCAATGATCCAAGGAGGCGCTCACTTCTCTGCCACTCCTTCCTCGCGTCTCATTTACTCTGCTATTTGCTCACTTGCCCCTCACAGGCATCTGCATAAGGCAAAGCCAGGAACAGGTCACTTGCTTACTGGTTACTGCGTTACTGCAGCAAGTTACCCCAGGAAAAGCACTGGGCAGCCTCATGGCTAGGGAGACCCACTGAAGTCAAAGGTTCATGAGAAGGACATCGTGGCAGAGGACAGGAAAAAGAAAAAAAGAAAAAAGCAATTCCAGAGGCTGGAGCAGAGTTTGCAAGCCCGCTGGTCCTCACGCCACAAAGCAAGCATCAAAGGCCTTAAGCTGGAATGCCGAACCAGAAAGCCGGGCTCTTTTAGCACACGACTTCTGATCATCCCAGAAGATCCCAGCTAAGGCCCTCAACCTGATCTGCACCCAATACGCTGCACAACAAATACGCGTAAGATGGCTGTGGGGGATTAGGAAGAGGTCCAGCCCACCCGCCCCACCATGGTCCACTTTACAAAGAAAATAGGCCAATGGAAATGCACCAGATCCCAGCTCTATGACCTTGGGGCAGTAAATCTCAGTGAATCCACGTGAACAGACCTCTCAGGCCAAAGGAAGAGGCAACAACAGACGTGTATCTTCTCAACAGTAAGCACCGAGTTCCAGAATTACCAGGCTCCTGAAAACAACCCTGGCTCATGGCAAGGACACAAACTATGTGGGCTTTTTCTATCATTCTTTTATTCTTCTGAAAAATAAATTTAAAAAATCCCCAATGGAGGCCTGATTCCTGAAACAGAAAGCTTTGTGCTGTGGAGGGGGGCAAAAGAGAGCACTTGGTATTTTTGTGTTATCCTGCCTTTTAATTCTTTAACTGGAAGGAAAGCAAACCTGATCAAGACCCCTAGACTGTATCATTTTGAGGGCTCATCATGGACTTCTTTGGGGACCACCAACTCATCAAAATGCTCCTTCACTTACACAACAATGCACAATCACCAAAAGTCTGTCTTCTGCTCTGATCAGCGACACCAGTAACGTTTTCCTAGGGCCTTTTAAATACAGCCTCCGCTAAAGTGCCTGTCTGCTGCTCCTCCATCTTGGACCCTTCATCACTTTGAAGCAGCTAAGAGCTGTCTTCACCCACAAATGCCCTAATCGCAGTTAGGGTGATTTCTAAGAGGGTGGGAATAAAAGACTCGCTGGTAAGCAGACAGACAGGGAGAAGGGCCATGGCTAGGGTACAAAAGTGGTAAATTTCCAAGATGGGCAACCTCTTTCTCACCCTCCTGACTGCAGATAAAAGCCAGGCAGCTTAAGGCAAAGGCTTTATAGGCTTTTGTGCCCCACTAGCAGCCCCCACCACCCTCACCTCCCATCCCCCGCTAATGGAATGACTCAACCAGTTCAAGGGCAACTAAGGATACGTCACAGAAAAATAAGTTCTGAGCCGATCAACCACCGTAACTTTCTTCAACTAATCAACCCTAAATTAGGGAGGCCACCTCTTGAGAGGTTATAAAACCCCCAGGTCTCAAATCTGACTGCATTTTCAGCTTTTGACCCATGTATCTGTTGCATGTTGTGTTTCCTAATAAAATGCCTTTCTTCAACTGCTAAAAAAAAAAGAAAAAAGAAAGAAAGAAAGAAAGGAAGGAAGGAAGGAAGGAAGGAAGGAAGGAAGGAAGAAAGAAAGAAAGAAAGAAAGAAAGAAAGAAAGAAAGAAAGAAAGAAAGGAAAGCAGAGGCACTTTGCATATCTGTTTTCAGATATCAAGACTTAATGCCTCAAATACAACCCTAGTTCTAATTATTAAAATACCTAACTTTGTATTGCACTTACCACAGAGCACCACAGTGGTGGCCCAATTTTAATTCCCTTCCATCGGGGAACTAACAAGTGTGTTACTCACGTTTTTAGTCCCCATACAAGGCTCAGTAGAACTGCCAATGGCTATCAGTGGTCATTTACTCCATGGTTCAATGTTCATTAGTGGTGTTCACTTGCATTATCACTGAATAAACACTGACTGACCGTGACTCACTACCCTGAGGAATGGAGACAGCACTAGAAGAATCACGCATGCCCCATTTTCAAGCTTGTAACGCAGGAAAAAAAACAAGCATGGGATTCTTCCCATTGAGATCACTACAATGAAGGATTAAGCAGAGTAAAAATATTATGGAAAATAATGAAATATAAACAGACCATTCCATTTCAACTGACTCACACATTCTCTAGGACTGTATCTCCTTAATGTAAAGCATTAACAGGGTCAGCTGGCAGAATAATTAGGATTGGAACAGGCATAGTGGTGCACAATTACAAGCGAAGCACTTGGAGGCTAAGGCAGAGGATTCTGTGCACCCAGAAGCAGGGTAGGAACAACCTGGGCAACAGAGTGAGATCTGATGTCAAATGGAAATGAAGGAAAAGAAAGAAAAGGAGGAAGAAGAGGAGGGAAAGGAGGAACAAGAGGAAGATGGGGAACAGGAAAAAAAGTTAGAGAGGCAAGGAAGCAGGAGGAAAAAGTAGGGGAGGGGAGGGAAGGCCAAGAAGGGAGAGAGTAAGGGGGAAAGCAGGACGAGAAAGAGCATGAGCAGACAGCCACTAATTTCATTCATCTGGTTTGTATAATTTCATTCATCTGGTTTCATGTGAAACATGGGAATACCCTGTCTTACACTTTCCTACTAACAACAGGTACTATGGCAGCCAGGGTCCTTATTTCTCAGTTCATGAAGGTGGCTACTGACTCTACATGCACCTTTTTCTGCACCTGTGAATCAGACACTGACAGAAATAGACTAATGAACTCCATGTTTAAATGCAAATTAAGAATGGCTGGAATAATGCTTTTTAATAGTCTTTAATTCTGGCTTGCTGTTACTTCAGGATTTTAAGCAAAAACATAACAGGCAGTGTGATGAAGTTCTCAGATATGCTCAGAGACCACCAGAATTGAATTGTTTTTGATTATAAAAACCTCAGAGATATTGCACACAAAAGCATTGATTGCATTTAGGACAAAACCACTATGAGCTACTACAGACTAACACGATGATAATGAGATGTATTTAGTAGGGTTTTTGTTGTTTTTTTTTCTGACTTAAACACATGAACTTTCTGAGGATCTGATATGAGGCCTGCCAGACTTGTCACCCATCCTGAAAACCTATGATTACGACACGAACAAAGAACACTTGCTCTGGCCCTCCAGATAATGCCAGCGTCGGACAGGAACTCGTGCTAAGCACTGTAAAGGGGGAAATTACCTTCCAAGAGGCACAGAGCAAACAAGAGTGACGGCTTCAGCTGAGAATGAGCAAGCTTTCTCATTATCCCGTACCGAATGGCTAAGAACTCAGGAAAAAGATCTGTCACCAAAATATTTCCTGCAGCAGATAACCACAAAATGCCCCATGCTTCTATGGTTCCGTTATGAAAAGACTTCAGAATTTGTCACCACAGCAGGAAAAGCTACACTAGATAAAAAAGAATTCCTGAAACCTGACACATATGTTAAAAGCAAAACAAAATTTCAGCCTGCGTTAAGCAGCATGAAGTTTCTCCTTGGGCTCATTCCCTCGTAGGCCACTCCAGTCAGGAAAGGGTCAGAAGGAAAGGGTTCTCCTCACACTCACCTATCGCGCTGAACTCAGAGGACCGACCAGGAACTCTATCAAAGACAAAACACAGACCACATGTCTGGTGGCAGTAAGGACTCAGAGCTAATTCCGGCGACACTATATTGAGTGAGTGGTGTGTGTGTGTGTGTGTGTACTCCTGAGTGCACAGGCGTCAGAGCTCAACCACAGGTGGTGTTCCTCAGGTTCGTCAACCAACTCCTGGGTTGTTTTTCATTGCTTTGGCTCTTGTTTTTGAGCCAGACTTTCCATTAGCCCAGAACACACCACTTAGACAAAGCTGATGGTACCCCAACAAATCCCAGGGACCTCAACCTGCATCAGCTTTCAAAGTACTAGGATTATAAACACCCTTCAGGCTAAAAAAAACAACAATAAATAAACCCACCATAAGTTTTAGGGGCTGACCTCAGGTCCTCATGCTTATAATGAGAAGCATTTTACTCTTTATTTGGGCATGACCATACTACCATGTGTGTCTTTCTGTGTGTGTGTGTGTGTGTGTATAGGAGGGAGGGAGGAGAGAGAGAGAGAGAGAGAGAGAGAGAGAGAGAGAGAGAGAGAGAGAGAGAGAGAGAGAAGAACTTCTCAGAGCTGCCTCATGACTTCTGCTATGGAGATCCAGGATCCAACTTGGGTTTTCAGGCTTAGCAGCAGCCTTCATCACCTACTAAACCATTCTGCCAGTTCTAAAGTTTCTTTTATCTTAGAAAAATTATGTACAAAACACGTTAAGTTAGATTTTAAATAATACATCACTGAGGAAGGGGAGGATGCTAGGAGGGGGAAAAGTGGGAGAGAAAACTAAATGCACACATAGGCCGTATAAACAAGATTGATGATTGAAAACCGTCCAAGTTAGGTGAGAGGGTAAGACAGGAGTTAACTAACGATAACGTCCTCAAGACTCCCTACGGTTTCCAATAAAATGTTCACAGGAGCCTAACCTCTAAGCGATAAAGCTCCCAGGAACAACATAATGCACAAGTTGAGAACACGGCAGCAGTTCTCAGAGCCTAGACTGAAGAAGGAAGGCATTTGCAGCAGATTCCCAGAACCCAACCCAGGATGACAATACACAGAGCCCGGGCAGGGGCAGGACTGGCAGGACAAGGACAGCAATCTGCATTAAGAACCCAGCAGATGCCTCCTCCAGGAGGCTCACGCCACAGGAACTGGGTCTTTGAAGTAAGACTCAGCAAAGGAAATGAGAAACAATGAAACAAAGGTATCCAGAGCCACAAGAATGGATGTGATTACACCCCTTTGAGTGCAGCTGAACAAATGGGCAACTACGGATGCATGGAAGTGTGCTGAGTGCACTCACAGGAGCCTGGCCCTGGGTGTGATCCTGCTCATACAGTCAGCTGGAGCACAGCAAGGGACTCTAATGCCAAGCGAAACCTGCTCTTTACGAACCTTTTCATCACTGGACACAGTAAGTACTGGCTTCATAAGAAAAATTCTTCCAGTAGTATGGAACACACACTTACACTCAGGCAGACAACACTGGGTGCCTTTCCATGACCACCAAATGTACCTTTTAGGTCTGTCGGAGTGATATCTTTCAAGTAGTTATGCTGGTACAATGTTCCTGGCTCGGACTGGTAGAAATCAACCATCTTTATAAGGAGGAATCACCTCAAAATATATTAGCTATGTACAGAAGCATGTGGGTATACCCACTGCAAAGACCTTGCTGAATAACTGAGAAATTCACTTACCTGCTTGTCCATCTTAGGTATGTGCATCTCAGAGTATCTTAGCATAATCTAATGCAGCAGTTGGTGCGGGAGAATTGTGTGTATTCTGTCAATCATGTTTTAAATAAATGCTGATTGGCCAGGCAGGAAGTATAGGCAGGAAAACCAGACAGGAAGTAAAAATGATACAATGAGAACAGGAGAATTCTGGAAAGGAGGAAACTGATTCCTTCCATTCCTGCCCAGACCACCCAAGCAGCAGGATGTGATCTGCCCCACTGAAAAAGGTACTGAGCCACATGGCTAACATAGATCAAAAAAATGGGTTAATCAAGATGTGAAGTTAGCCAGTGAGAGGCCAGAGCTAATGGGCCAATCAGCTTATAATTTATGGAGACCTATGTGTGATTTTCTTTGGGGCCAAACAGTTGTGGGGTACTGGGCAGGACAAAAACCCCAACAACAAACAGGACCCTCCATGTTACAAGCAGTAATTAACTTAAAACACAGTCCTTAACTCCCACGATTTCTATTCACTACACTAATGAAAAGTGAAAGGCAATGGCTACACTACCCGAAGGATCACACGGGATGACAGACACTACATCACAGGGGATATATTTATACTTTTAGGATTCAAACAGGAGTCTATTTTTTCGTTTTGATTTCTAATAAGTTGACATCACATCTTTTTAGCGAATACTATAAACTTTACTATATTATCCAGACATAGCCTCCAAGCTAAGTGTTCGGAGAAGTAACTGAAGCCCGGCAGAGTTTTAGAAAGGGCATCCTTAGATTGGGAGCTGACAGAAAGAACGTCAGGAAGTCAGACCCATGGCGCTGTCTAATAAATAAATGCCTTCTGAGATGAGAAAATTTCATAATCCTGTAAAACCAGACCCAAGCTTTGAGACCACTACACAACATCATTTCCCCTGAATTCTTGTACCTGTGTATAGAAACTCTGTAGGCTGAACGGGACCGATGCCATCCTAATTTCAGGAATGAAAAAGGCCATGGTAACTATTACGTAGTTACCCAACAAGATGCTGCCACCTGCGACATGGAGGTAAGACTATTCATCACAAGCACCAGGCAACAGTTATTTAATCCATGGTGCCATTTACTGTTGTCTACAAGAAGGTTATATTTATGATTACTGCTGTCTGTCTACACTATCCGAGTGTGAGTGTGTGCCCTAGTGTGTGTGTGGGGGGGGGGGCAGTCTTCAGCTGTTTCTCCCTCCTTCCGCCTGGTTTTGGGTTCCAGGTATCAACTTGGTTTGCAATGCCAGCAGTTTCACCTGCTGAGCCATCTCATGGGCCTGCGCGTTGCTCTTTCCAGGGTGAGTACAGAAAAGCAGTTCTGCACATTTGCGTACAGCACAGGAGGAATACAGTTATCATGTTGCAGTGCTCACATTCCAGACGCCACTGTAAATTATTGTGCTAACTCGAAGCACTCCACTTTCAGGAAGCAGGAGCAATCATGAGGGCAGCTACCCTGTGATTATCAGCACCAGCAGAGAGTAAGAGCACCAGTCAGAACCCAAGCAGTTTCTTCCAGGGTTAGCAAAATTTCCCCCAGCGGGAAGCGGCCCTTGCCAAAAGCACGGGAAAGTTTGTTTGAAAACCAGGGTCCATGAGTTCAGACAGCCACGCTGCAACAGTCTCAGTCTCCAGCAAACCTGCCTGTTACCCGAGTTCCATTTATATACACATACCATTTCCCCTCCTTCACTAACTATACCCTACCAAGTAAACACCAAATCTCCTAGGGATGAAGTCACAACTTACTAGCTGCATCCAAGAATAGAAAATGCTAAGAGAAACAAAAAGGAAAATCCTTGCAATGAACCTGGGGTGTCATCCATAAAGAAATATACAGACTCTGTTTAGCTAGCAAGTTCCCTGCGGTTACACAAGTTAGGACGAGGCTGGAAGTGAAGGAGGTAATGCAAAACACACTTCTAGATCCTTCGTGAGGACTCCCACCACCTGTGTACAGCTCAGCCCCAGCTTAACTGTGTGCACTGATATGCCATTTCATTTTCAAGAGGCTTCAGTTCACACTCGGCCTAAGCTCTTTCTGCCCGCCTTCAAATCCATCTTAGTTAAATGGCTGTATCTCAGGAGAAACAGCATAAATACTTCTTAAAGAGCTCAAAACCACAATTTAAGCAAACTTTATTTTTGCCTCAATAATTAAATAACATTTTATTTGCTGCTCTGGAAATCTGGGTTTTCCCCCCCTAAGGAATGCTATGCTAGCAAACTTACTATAGTTTTAATGTGTCCTATTTAAATACACACCTTCTCAAAAATTATTCTTTCCTTGAACTGACTCATACAAGTTGTATATGTCTACAGGTACCACGGCATTTCCTGTGTGTACACAGAAGTTCCTCGGCAGCCCTCATTTCTGGTACACAAGGAAAACAATGGGGCAGTTCCAAACAAGGTCCAGTTGACTAAAACAAAAAGAGGGGCATATGGCTGCGTAGACAATGGGAATTCCAGACGCTACAAGAAGAATCTGGCTAACACGCAAGATGGTGGAGGCTGCATTCCCACTTCCTCTGCTATTTATGGCTCCTCAGTGTATAAGAGCTAACAGCTCCCCTCCATCTCCCAGATACACAGGTCCTAATCACTACTGGCACATGAGATCCTCAAGGGCAAGTCTGGAAATCAAAAAGTGTATGGAGTTCAAATACAGAAAACATAAACCAACCTTAAAAAGAAGCACCCAGCTAGCTCTCTCTCATCAGAGCTTAACACTGGCTGAAATGCACACTGCAAGTCTGAACTTAGGAACATACCTCTTTTGATTTTTCCTCTTTGGTAAATCTTCCAAACTTTTCTATCATTTCAGCCACAAATATAACATCCATTTTGTCAGAAAAGTTGGCCGCCTCCACCGTGTAAGCCAGCAGCTGGCGAGCTGTCGCTATGGCATTTGTAAGATTGAGGGGCATCTATGGCAAAAGACAAAGAACTGTACATAAGGACTAACGTTGATATCATTAACTGTCCTGCAAAATCTTCCAAGGAATTAAAACCAATAGATGTCTCAAATGATTTTTTAAATTCAAAAGACATATTTTTGACAAAAAGAAAAACAAAAAAATTAAACTCAGACATAAAGTAATACCTATAGACACACTAGGCTAACATACAGCACTATCGACCCTTTGCTTAGCCAGATAAAACACAAACCTCCTCCCCCTCCCCCGAGTTGTCCAGAAAAGCCATTCGCAGCTCTCCAGCTGCGAGTGGTGCATAAAGCAGGAGCCACTTCTGTAGTCCTGATCTCTCTGTTCTCGGCCGGGGGTGTCTTTCAGCTAATTTACTGACTGATACTCTGAGAGCAGAAAAGGTAAGCTGGAACTGAGGAGCAGAGAAAACACCTAACACAGACACCACATCCTGGCCAGGGGAGGTTAAAGGGGACACGCAGAAGCGGTGGAAATGAGGCCAGCCGAGAACTCTAGGCGATCCCTTCTGACAGAGGGCTTATGGAAATATATAACAAGAAACCCAGATATGTCTGGGACTCTGACTGGTCGAGCAGTAGTAGGGAAAAGATGGGTTACCACAGAATACCCTGGTCCCAAAGATATAAAAGAATGTACACCTAACACTCACTATGTGGCATTTAAAAAATACTGTATTTCAGGGGCTGGAGAGATGGCTCAGAGGTTAAGAGCATTGCCTGCTCTTCCAAAGGTTCTGAGTTCAATTCCCAGCAACCACATGGTGGCTCACAACCATCTGTAATGAGGTCTGGTGCCCTCTTCTGGCCTGCAGACATACACACAGACAGACTATTGTATACATAATAAATAAATAAATGAATAAATAAATAAATATTTTGAAAAGATACTGTATTTCATCAACAACCCAGGTGAACCAGAATGTCCAATAGTTACCTGATTGAACATATACAGAACTCGGGTGACGTCATTTGCATACTGGCAGCGAGAATAATCATCATCTGCCCAAAAGCCCCCTCTGTCACATCTGCGCCATGCCTTCCGTTCATCCTGTGTGTTTCCCGGGTAGATCCCACTGCCATGAATGTTCCGGCTACACTGAAGATAAGCTGTGATGCCTGCCAGCGTCCTGGGCCATCTACACAGGTGGAAACAAAACCGTCTAAGAAAACCTAGGATGGCAGAGGTTAACAAGGATGGTAATGGCACAGAGGGGGGAAAAAGACTGAGACATGAATATGATAGCAGAGAAAAATCACAAAGAAAAAAACTCCTGGGAGAGTAAAGATCACAATACTTATTAAAGTTACTACAGAACCATTTATTCAGTCTATCACCTGAGAGTATTTTGATAGCATAACACAGTAAAATAATTTTTCTAAAATAAAAATCTAAATGCCACTAGCAATGTTCAAGGTAATTATATCACAGCCATGTATCACATTCTATTCCTGTTTAATCAATGTTATTATATCTTTGGAATTATAGAACAAATATGATAAGATTCTTGCTCAATAAAAACAGAATTTGGCCTTTTGGACAAGGAAATGTGAAGAGAGAAGATGCCATCACAGGTCCTTCAGGACAACCCTGAGGAAACACTATTTGCACAACTGACCCTATCCATGGCTGCTTTGGCCACGAGAGGGGTGAACTCCTGTGATCTGTTGAACGAAGTGTGACTGGCTGTGGCTACATTGCAGGCTTAGCTGAAGCTCTGCTTCCCTCCTACAGTCTGGGAAGTTTGGGCTGTGCTAAACAGAGAGACTAAAGACCAGCACTCAACAGCAGGCTTGGTGCTAGTCTCAGAGGGGTGTTCCCGGGTGGAAACACAGCACGATGGGTACCGGTTGCCTTCTGAGTCTACTGGAGAAGTCACTGTGTGTGCTTTACCCACGGATTCCCGCAGAACCTGCCTATCCCTTATCATTAAGCTCCGACTATTTCTACACAGAGATCCTATACTAAGGTTTCACATACAAGACCTTGTAGTGAATTTCTGACACCTCCATCACAGTATTCAATAGAATTTATCAGTAAAAAGTTACTCTGCCAGGAGTCATTCCAACCTGGTGCATCGCCTGTCAGAGCTGGGAGAAAGCTTTGTATCTGAACTGTTCTTTTTTCTCAAATCGAAAATGAAGTTGTGCATACTTAATACAAATTATAACTGATGTGTAGCAGCGGAACTGCTGAGAGATCACTCATGTCAACATAGAAACCATGATCAAAAACTCCATAAACAAATCAAGCAACAACCAAACGACTTTAACGCAGCGGTGGTTTAATGCTACAATACCTTAAGGAGAATCAGAAGATACATAATTCATTAATCAATTAAGCATGGAATACACTCAAGAATTGAATGAAAGACAAAACCCAACATAAATGGAAAACACGATTACTTGATAAAAGACGTTGAACGTCACAAAATTAACAAATGTAGCACTTTACACTTTCAAGTACTAAATATAAGCATAGATAGAGCGCAATGCTCGTGAAAGACTTATTCGGTGGCATTAATGAATGCTCACACACACACACACACACACACACACACGTATTTATCAAGTTTTACTACTGAGGATGAGCAACCAATTATGTGTTTGAGAACGCAAAGCTCTGGAGCAAACCAGCCTTTCCCAGTGTTTTCCATGCCACTGACCTGAAATCACCTTTGTTGTTCACAACCCTCTCTGGTGGACAGTACTGGGCAGAGCTTTCTAATACCACAATATCAACAGTTCTTGTGTTATTTCCACGTTTGGTCTGAACATGACAGCCCCAATTTCCAGTAGACCCAGCCTGAATATTTGAAATGGTTAGGGCACTGCAGAAAAAAAAGGAAAAAAAAATTGTTAAAAAGAGAAAAACATTAGTGTCCTACAGATAAAGCAGAGCCACGAGAGGAGCAGGAACAGAGCACAATGGTTCATTACACAAAGGGATTCCAGAAGCACGATGGGACATAGACCAGCCAGCCCAGAGGTGGAAACACTGTTGGAAGTCACACCTTTTCAAAATTCCAAACAAGATATTCATGAAAAAAGGACCATTATGAAGAGGTTTTTTAAAAATAAATATGTAAGGAGACACAGCTGGAGAGATGGCACTCAAATAGTTAAGAGCACTTGCTCACAAACCAACTGTAACTCCCGGTATCAGATGGTCTAATGACCTCTTCTGATCTCCAAGGGTACTGCATGCACAATGTGAACATATGTACATGGAGGCAAAGCACTCACACACATATCAATCAATCAATCAATCAATCAATCAATCAATCAATGTGTTTAGCAGAAAATACTGTGTCAAAAAAGATTATGCAGAAAAACAAGTCAATCAGTAGGTAAAGGTGAGTGCACCATGCTGGGTGACTTTAGTTTGAGTCCCAGAACCCATATGTAGCAAGAGAGAATCAAATTGCTGCAAAGTCTTCTGACCTCTACATGCATAGTGTGACATTCATGCAAGAATACATGTGCATATGCTGAATAAATGTAAGTCTCAGAAACGATTAGTAAATGGCCAATTAATGATTCCTAAAGAAGTATCTATGGGAAGCCATGCTTCTCCTTAGAGCTGTATGTCTCCATAATGGTCAGTAAATTTCATTCTCAATATGAAATCATAATTCTCTAATATAAACCTATTAATTAAAGACCAAGTGTCAAAGCCTTCAATTAACCTCCTTTCCTCTATATGATCCACCATACTTTACTGCTATGTAGACACAAATGAAAAGAAATAATTAGATATAAAGCATGTATCATCTTAATTAACTTATCAAATTATGTATGTCTGGAAGTGAATACACATTTATCTGGTCTCCTAAATCATCAAGGGCTAGCTAGCATTCCAATAAAGACTCTGAGGCACTGTTATATTCTGAATCATCAAAGAAAATGAATATTAGCTTCCCTAAGTTAAGAAACAAGTCAACAGCTGTAATAAATATTTTAATGATGAGTGACATAAAAAGGAAAATGCTTTATTAAATAATCATCAAATTCAAAGATATTCTATGTTGTGCAGATATACTGAACTAGGATGAAATACACAGAAACTGTGGTGATAAAAACTTTACATAATCCAGGTTGCAAGATCAGCTCAAACGCCTTCACTATGACACTCCTTTACTATGTACCTAATCCTCAGAAAGAAAATGTCTGGTAGTTCAAACCGGTAGGACAAATGTCAAAACTGAGCATAGTCAACCACAGTGGCAAACCCCTGTAATTCCAACACAGAGTAGCTGAGACAGGAGCATCACAAGGCCAGCCTAAGCTCACAAAAACAACAAAAATATCCTAGTATCTACATGCTAATAAATTAATAGTTTGGCCACTTGAAACACAGTTTAAAAAATAAAATTAAAACTTAAACAAAAAATTAAAATTTTAACTTATCTTTAAATAAACACTAAGATTCCACAGGGGATGTGACTGCCTGTCAGCCACTCTGAAAATAATTATATCTCAGAGACTAATTAGGCAAAAGACACTCTTTTCTTCTGTGATTTTGACACAGTACTCACTGGATCACAACAGCCTAAAGGCCCACCATCTCAAAACATGGTACCATCAAAAGGGACATGACACATTTTGATGAAGACACAGTGCTGTACTAACAGCTGGCACCCTGTGGTATCCAACAAATGCCACTGCCTCAGAGGACTAATGTGCGTCCTGGTGTAGGTGGTACCTTTCTGGGAATCACGAAACTATATACTATGCCAAAGTTTTTGTGGATAATTTGTAACAATGCTTTCAATGTCTAAAAGCATCCACTGGATTAAAAGTCCCAGGAATCTTCCAGACAGCAGGTCTGGAAACAGGAGATTCAAGAAGAAAACAGCAGCTTGAGTTTCATCTTGTAGGAAAACTACAACAATCAAGTCTTACAGATGAAGGATGGTTGACATCAAGAGACCTATAAGGAAGCTTCAGCCTCACCCTCTTCAACAGCCATGTGTTTCCTTTCTCTACACACCCTGGGGTAAAGGATGCTCCATCTTCATATGAAACACTGTCATGTCAGTCAAGTGTTTCTACCAAGAAAAATGTTAGGCCAAGTAGTTTCTCTTAGAATTAATGTTTTGTGCTGCTGTAAAAGAGATTTATACATACTTTAAGCATAATGTTGGAAACAAATTTATAAAGTAAATCCACTTTAGTCATACAACTTAGACTTTTAAATTAACCAAAGCTCTTTGTATATAGAAGAATCTATTATGTTTAAAGTTTTGTTGTTGTGGTGTGTCAATTATTGCTTATTTATACGATAAACTCCCTAAGAGTGTGTAATTAGATGAGTTTTGACATATGTATATGCCTGTGTAATTATCACCACAGTAAAGACAGTATAACAATGAATACATCATTTCTTACAATTAACAACACCCCTAATAAGGAGTTCAGAAGCTAAGGTCGAGCCCATATTAAGCTTCTTCCTGCAGTCAGCAGCCGCAGCTCTGAACACATTAATGAAGTGTAAGTATGTGGATTCTGTACTAGGATGCATAAAAAATAAGCAAAAGCAGCCAGAAACTAAAGACAATGTGATGGAGGAAGAAGGGATTGGCAATGGGAAATAACTTGGGCAGTATTAATGGCTTTGGCCCAAGGCTCCTCTAACACCAGAAATACACAACTTTTGGAGCCTGAAAAATTAGAATACCAGAGTAAAAGTAAAAGTTCAGATGTCTTAGACAGGGAATATATTCAAGGGCTATGGATGGAGCTCTGTGAAGAGCATTTTCCTAGCATGTGTGCAGTCATGCGTTTAAACCCCAGTGACACCTGCACTCAACATGCATTTCAGTCACCACCTCCAGAGACACAGAGCCAGAAGTGGGAGGTTAGCCAAGCTAACTGTCCAGCCAAATAAAAATTTCATTCTCCTAAGAGGAATATAACAGAACCAGAAGAATGGAGTCATGGAATATGTTCCATGACGAGACTGTAAATATTTTAGATTCTGCGAGCTAAGAAGCAATACAAACATGATATTCCATAAATGCTTACATAATCATTTGAAATGTGACTGCTGAAAAATGTCAATTCTCGGTGGGCCCAGAGTAAGCCGCAATTTGAATGCTTTATCAATATTTTCTTCATCACACATTTATAATAAAGTCAGCGGTTTAACCCAACATGATTACTGTACAAATACTTTTTAAAACTATATTCATGGTGTAGGAGTCCCTTCTGTTTGTGTGTTGCTTTCATTGGTGGGTTAACGAATAAAGAAAACTGACTTGGCCTAGTTGATAGGGCGGAACTTAGGTAAGTGGAGAAGACAGAACTGAATTCCGGTTGAAAGAAATCAAGAGTCACAGAGAAGTCATGGATCCTCCGCCTCAGACAGACGCTGGTTAGAATCTTGCCGGTAAGCCACAGCCATGTGGTGATACACCGATTAATAGAAATGGGTTAAACTGAGATGTGAGAGTTAGACAATAAGAGGCTAGAGATAATGGGCCAGGCAGTGATTTAATTAATACAATTTCTGTGTTTTTATTTCAGGTGTAAGCTACCCGGGCAACCGGGATGAACAAGCAGGCCCTCATCCTTACAACATATTCAAAAAAAAAAAGTAGTCAGGAGTGATGACCCCTCCCCATGCAAGATGACTCATCTACTGGAGCTGGAGAGCAAGAGTGCAGAAGCATCTATTCTAAACATTAGAAGACATAAAATGAAAATATGCTTCCAGGAAAGAGGTACAGGTTTTCAAAGAAGAAACTGTAAAATAAAAAAATGCATTCCTAAAATTCCCAGAGTTGATTTTAGGTTCCAAGAATCCCCTTTCTCAGCAAGTTTCTCGCAGCATCCTTGTCTTGGCTGTGTGGAATCTGCAGCTTACTCTAGCAAAAACTCCAGCCAAACTCTAGGCAGGCAAGTAGGCAGTGAGCAAGCCAAGGAGAGAGAACAAAGAGGATCTCTCACTCCCAGGACTCCCGAGTGATAGTACACACAATTTTAAACTGTTTTTATACTGTATTGAGTTCATTCAGACTAACAAGCCATGGGGCTGACAGCTCAGAATTATACTCTTACACTAACAGTAAGTAGGTGGGAAGATAAAGTATCTTAAAACATAGCATTAATCAGAGGATGAAGTAGTGGAAGTGTGGTGATTCCTCAAAGAGAAATAAAAGTTTAGCAGCAGAAATGGTTAGCAATTAGGTTTGGCACTAAAAGTTTACATTTTCCTCTTAAAACTTTAAAGAAAAAGACTTCAACTTTAAGTGTTTCTCTTTTATATTCAGCTTTTTCTTCCAAAACCGGATGAGGAGATGGTTAATTAATTTCCAGTTAAGCACTGCAACTCCCAAAGGGCAACAAACCCAGGCACACTGTACCTCGCAATCAAGGAGCAGTTGTGAATCATGTTTTTCTCCACAAAGATCCCTTGAGACTCATCAGTCTCGACGATGCGCCCATCCTGATACCACAGCACTTGCATGTCCTGGTCTATGTACGACGCCATGCACTGGAAAGGCAGGCTGTCTCCTTCAAACACAACCTGGCGATGAGATGGAGTCATGTAGAAAGATGGCAGTTCAAGGGGAGGATCTAGAGACAGAGAAACAAAGAACGGAGTGAAAGAAAGCTAAAGCAATTCACGCACTGCCTTTGGAAGCTACAGATGCTCTGTGGAAACCGACAGAAACAGAAGCACAAACATTCCTCAGGACCAGCAGTCTAATGCTAGTACCAAGGTGACTACTGAATCAAATCATAGCAATGTGCTCCCAGGGTCCCAGGGTCATGCATGTCCTGGAAACTTGGTACCCAGTACAGCAATATATAAGATGATGAGTCTCCTGGGAGGGTATTAGGGCACTAGAGGTTCCGCCCTCGGAAACTGGTCTCCTGGATCGAGTTGATGAGAATGAGTTAGTATAGCAGCCAGAGCCTGACTCCTAACAGTGTGGCCTTCTGTTTGAGATGTCATCTACTCCCATCATGATGCCATTATCATGAGGCCTTCATCATAAGCCAAAACCAAAGAAGCATGATCTTGACCCTCGATCCAAAACTGAACTAGTAAATGAACCTCTCTTATTTAGAATGTTACTCAATTTTGCATATTTTGTTATAACAGAAACAAAGTAACACAAATAGATCACAAATGGGAACAAAGCTGAAAATGAAACCATCTGACATTCATTTCCAGTATTCAGAACCCCTCCTTTCCAGGGACGTCCTTAGTACCACCGGACAAACACAGAAGCAAAGAAGGAGGCCAAATCATAAAGTGCTGAGATCTAGAGACTGGAGCTGGGGGAGAATAAGTGCTTCTGGCTATCATTTTAAGACACATTTTTGAAGATCATATTTCCTTGGATTCAAATGCTTTCTTCTGCCTATAAAGTTATGCACATAGTAGAAAATTTTAAAACATTTAAAGAAAAATTTTAAAAAATAAGTCCCTTATTTCAATCACTGTTTAAAAAGATTACAATTCCTTCCAGTGTCAGAAAAAGGGATTTTACATATATATGTAAAAAAAAGTATACAAATACTACTGATTCATTAAAGACCTTAAAATACTTAGTTCATTAATCTAACACAATTCGGCTGTCAGCGGTAATGTGTGGAAATCAAAATTAAAAATATGCGAAAATATATACAAAGAAATTAATCACTGTGTTATTAATGAAGTGGGGAATTATTAACAAGCTAAAAATGCAGCTGGCAGGAAGCAGTTACATGACAGTTACGGCTCCATAGTACTATCAGCAGCGGGCTCTGCGTTATTCAAAGAAGTAAGCGTACGCTATTTTAACTTTCAGAAAGTTATCTTTAGGAATATGATGACTTTTTTTTTTTTTTTACAAAATACAGGAAAAGGTACAGAAGTAAAACACTAAGCTCACAACACCAGCTGTTCGTGAACAGCATGAAAGCAGACATGCAGTTTGTTCTCTCTGAGTTTTCTCTTTCACATTTAGAGAACATATCTTGACTGTAAAATGACAATACTATTGGTAATAAAGAGAAAGGGGAAAAAGACGAGATCATTTATTTCATGTCCATCATTTGTCACATTCAGTTCCTATTGTGCATTTTATCATTTCACACACAATAATTGTTCTGTTTCTCTCATGTCTGCAGACACCTGCAAAAATATGACTTTTCCAATAATTGCATGTTACACACTGAACAGATATGCCCAAAGTCATTCAACTATTTCTTTATTATTATGAACTTCAGCATATATATATATATTCCTTTAATTTCACCCTAAGATATAGATACATACTGCTGAACTGTAGTTCAAAGGTCACATTGTGTGACTAAGGGTGTGACAGTTAGGACACTGGCCTGCCATGTGCAAGGCTGAGTTTGATCCCCAACACAACAAAACACAAACTACAAACCACAACCACAAAGGCTCTGATGGATCCCCACTCCTACCAACAAACACTGTGAAAGCATCCTGTGCCTGGATTCCTCTCACTGAGTTCTCCATTTGCCTACTGTAGAACACATGAGCACCCTGCTACTATCTGAAATGGGTTCTCCTGAAGCAAGCTGTTCAGAACCAAGAACAGCTACCGTGGAGGCCAATGGAAGAACTGTTTTCTCATCTGGCTAGACTAATCACTGGTTTACACTGAGATTAATTGTTGTGCTGAGATTCTGTCCGAAGAACTTCAGAGTCTGTCAAGAAAAACATAGTAGCAAATCAAACATAGTAAAGGCTCCTCAGTTTGGTTTCTCCCTTACCGCATGTTAACAGCTCCTGCTTCACCCCCGTGACTGGCTGGGCCTGCAGTGACTTAGGATAAACACACCTGGTGTCCCGCACAGTGATGTTCCTCTCCTTTACCCAGCGATGCATCCACAGTATATTACAGTCACACAGAAGATACTCAGTCTGGAATTCTCTGTAATGCACAGATTAGGACAACAGTGAACAGCATCATGTAGCAGCTGGGCTCTGTACTGGTTCCATTGTGTTGTAACAGTTGATCGTCTTTGTGTAAAGCACAGGTGCAGCCTGTCAACTGGTTATAGTCCATTTCCAACGCCCTCTTATCCAGCACTCCAATACCTCCCACGATCCTAGGACCACTTATGATCGAAGTTGAAATAAGTCAACAGAATGGCATACTCGTCAGGACTCCTGCTTATCCCTGTTCTATGCACCAAGTCTCCCGACCCTGAGACCCTTCTTCCGACCAGGTCCTAACCCACCCTATCAAGCCCTTTCCTTTTACTGTAAAACACTTGATAATAATTTGGGATCTTCACAAATATTACCACATCACTGCCATGTTCTTGGCCTAAATGCTGCCAATTCTACTGCTAATACTGGCAATGAAATAGGAACATAAAGGACTAAAGGACCATTCTGTGGTTACATCCTGGACATCTGAGCAGACTGTAAGCTCTTAGGTGGGGACCACTTTATGGCACTCTTCTACTATGCACTGGGTGACTCTACATAGAAAGCAAGACGAACAATACTTTAAAATCAATATGAATACAAACAGAGACCATGAATTTAACAGAACACTCTAATTTGGCCTTGCCAAAAGATTAAGTTATCAACCCATTAATGTGACATTCCTTTCACTAAACAATGACTAGCCCTATGATGCACAGGATGATGACTCTAGCTAATAAAACTAACTGTGGAGATTATCCCTGCCACCATGGCATATCTAATAGAAGCAACAAAGCATCAGTACGAACTCAACCCTATGGAACGTGAATCTTAAAATAAGTCAACAAAGAGCATAGATGAGCACTCTTCTAATACACAGGTTGCTAGCACATGGGGTCATCTCATAATTTTAGCCAAAACATCAGGAGAGGAGGATACAGCGCAGCACAAAAACAATGAATTTTAAAATATTTTCAAAAGAATGGCTTGATGTATTTCTAATCATAAATTCTGCCATGTAAAAACACTGCCAATGTCTCCCATTTCCTTGATGAAATTACTTCCCAGATTCTTATAACTAAGGTTCAAAAGCAAGGTTATCCTTTGCCATCTTATTTTATGTCAAGGGTGTGGCTTGGTGGTAGGGCGCTTGCCTGCATGTGCAAAGGCCTAGGTTTAATTGCCAGCACTGGGGTTAGGGGCCAACATATACTGAACAGAGGCATCTGGTAAAGAAAGAGTTCCCTGTAAAATGACTCAACCCAATAAATTATACATAATGACAATGTGATGAACAGTTTAACTGTGATTCTAACAAAAATCAGTATAATTTATAGGTTGAAATAGAATAATGATTATCTGGAAACAGAGTTAATTTTCAAACATGATTCCTTTGCAGCCTCTATTTGCGACAGACAAAATAATCTATATAATTACAGAGAACTGTGTGAATGTAATCTTACGTGGAGGGACTTCTCAATAAACATTCCTAGCAATATCAGTAACAAGCTGGACATTTAATGTGGAGCAGAAATTACGGGACAGAATTAGATCCTTTATGTATAATGTCGTCCCTGAATGAGTCTTTTAGGAGGAATGAATGGGCTATATTTTAGGCATTTAATTAATCAACAACAAAAACTTCTGGATCTGAAAATTAAGTCATGAGAAACAACTGCCACCAGTTCATTCATTTTTACTACAGTTGGGAGGGACACATTCTCAGGAGATGGTCATCTTGGTTTGAAAAATCCCTGAGATTTACCTCATGAGCTTCAGGTCAGACGCTGGCTCCCGTAAAAGCAAAAGTTTTGAAAATTTGCGAGACATTTCTCATGAAACCTCTTAAGCTACAAACCCATTGTCTGGTTTTTTTTTCCCCCAACACTGAATATAAATTAAATACAACAAAGAATTCTTACTTACAAAGACCGCAATGAGCCGAGATAATCAAAAGTTCCTTGAGACAGTGAAGTAAACAAATTCCCTGAAAGGTTTCTAGGGGAAACGAGGAAATAGGTTCACTTTTTAAAATACTTAGCAAACACATCACTTACTATTTGATATTGTCTCGAATATCCTATGATATGAACAAAAAGTAATAAGGAATTCATGAAAGTTGCTTGAATTCTTATACAGAAGAGGGGATGTATAAATACCTCTGTGAGACTGGAGAACAGTCGTCTTCAGTGTACACTACACAATGTACTAAGCAAAAGCTTTAAAAACACCTTAATGCTAAGTAAGATTCTTCTACCCAGTATCAGGAAAACCTAATATTCCTTATGGATTCCCCACTAGAATGCCTGCTCCAATGTTCACTTGAGATCATTCAGAAAAGAAACAAACGTTGAAAGAGTAGCCTTTGTGGTCAGCAGCAACCAACCACACACCAAGACTGAAGAGATGTGGGCAGAGTAATAAGCCCTGGAGCTGGGAGGACTCGGTGCACAGGGCAACTAGGACCTCAGATGAGGTCTATCCCCTCTCTTGGCCTGCTGCCAGCCAAATGCTGCACAGGGCAAACTGAGTAAACTCAACAGCAGGAGTGTTAAAGTGTGAATGGGCTGAGCGCTGGCTGCCTGATGGCATGCTCAGGAACTGGAGTAAAGACGACACATGTCTCTTTTGGGGGAGTGCTTCTGGCAGGTAGAGGTAAAAAATAGGCACCCCATGTTTCTTTAACCTTTGTTTGTTTGTTTAATATAGGGTATTTCCATGCATAGGAAAGTATTTTACTTAAAATTTGACAAGTTACGGATATGGCACACAGGTAAAAAGAACAATATGATATTAACTTGTACTGCTGTAATCGTCAAGTTAAAAAGAAAGAAAATGGGCACTCAATATTGGTGCTAAATCTTCAGGATAGACAGAACATACTCCGTGGGTTCCTAACATAAAAGAAGCATGGCAGTCTCTGGAAAACCTGGCAGCATCATTCAAAAACCAGGAGATCTGTTCTGTGTACCAGAGACAGATAAATTGAGATTATCTGAGAAGGGGAGATGGGGCAGAACGGAACACAGAAAGGGCACAGGACAGAAGTGTGGGGGTTGTGAAAAGGCCAAGCTCTCCTCTGAGGTATGGACTGAATCCTAGTGTGGGAGGGAGTGCCACCTGTGGAGAGAGGGCAGAAAACGATGGGGGGGTCACTGACACCCACACAAGGGGTTCCTGGGTTGGGATGGAGTCCTGCTATCATACAAGCACTAACACTCAGAATCAGTACACAATGGTCTCCAGGGAGATGGCAGGACTGGTGTGGTAAGATGATATATTATAAGTCCTTAATCTGAAAATCTGAAATCCAACATGCCCCAAAATATTTGAGCTCCATGACAACAGCATGGAAAATTTTAGATCATGAAACTTGTGTTTCATGCAACTGAGCATTTAAAATATTGTGTAAGATTATCTCCAGGCTCTGATTAGGGGGTGATTATGAAAGAGAAAAAATTCCGCATTTCCATTTGCATCTCACATGCAAAGTATGTCCTTGTGCACAGAAGATCTCCTCAAGTAGGAAACACTCTGGTCCTAAGCGTGTCTGCTAAGGGATTCTCAACCCATCTTCTGAGCATACCACATCCCATGACCCGGTAGTAAGCTTCCTATCTCTGTGGCTTCTACAAGGCCTAAAGTTGCTACTTAATTAACATGCCACTGATGTTCAGAAACTCCTCGGTACCTACTGGTTCAAATATCTTAAATTTTCATAGAGTAGAAAAGGTACTTACAGCCGAACCAGATTGGTGAGTCCTCGGAAAATGTCTGCGTTCAGACAACCTATTCGGTTGTTTGTCAGGTCCCTAAGGGAAGGGGGAAGGGATGATTTTATTTAGTTCTCTTAATTAATATAGCTCTGATAGATTCCGATTCGGGTCAAGAATATTAACTCCCTTCTCTTCTGCATCCCCCCTCCCCCCCACGTGAGATACAAACAGCACTCCAGAAAATGGTTCTTGGTTTACCTTCCTTCGGGCACACACACACACAGGATGCTATTTAATTATATTTCAATCACTTACCCTATGAAATTATTCAAGACAACACAGGAGTAGTAAAACAAGACCCACTCTATCTTATTATGTGCTAGAACTCCTGAGATGCCCTGCAGAGTCAGTCAAGGGAGAGGGCTCAGGACGTAGTCCAATCATCAAATCGCATTAACAAATATGACTTTTATAACCCCATCCTTAGATACTCAGACACTCTAAGTAGAATGATGAGGAGAAACACTAACTTAGCTTTGACCTCACAAATCTGTCATTCACTCTCAAGCCAGATGATTTTAACAACATCTGGATGTTTTTAAAATTCCTAGGGTAACAGCCCAGCCATTCTGCCAGCCCACCCTAATGCCTAATGACTCCTAATACCTGCCGCCCTCGAAATATTTCCTCTGATAAATCTATGAAGTGTCCTCCTTTTTATGTATGCATACTTATTAACTATTATTTATGACGATGTGGGGGAGCAAGAATAAGCACAAAGCACACAAGTGACACAGCATCATGTGGAGGTTGACGTACAACTTTCGGGAGGCGGTTCTCTCCTTCCAGGCTGTGTCCGTGGATGAAACTCACATAAGGCTTGCCCGACAAGGGCTTTGCCTGTGGAGCCCTCTCACTGGCCCTGTGAAACTCTAGCTAATACTTGTATTGCTTCTGTGCTCTCTTACTGAAATTCACACCTGGAACAAGGAACACGTTGGAGTTTCCATTTAACCAGGGTGCCAGTGAAAACTGTGTAGAAAGGCAATTTCAAACTTTTCCCTGGCCTGGCTGGCACGCCTTTCAATCTAACTCTGGGGGAAAAAAAAAAACCTGTGATGAATCATTCCTTTTATCAGTTTTACACTTTGAGTAACTGAATTCACTTAGAATATTATGGAGAAATTAGAAACTTCTGTAAACCAAAATCTCAAAAATACTCTTCTATTTCTTCTAAAGTCCACATGATTTTCCAACACAAACAACATCCTTTGCTACACTTTGAGTTACACTATAAAAAGGGGGGGGAGGGTAGAGTGCTCATTTCCAAACAAATGCTGCTAAATTCACAAAACACATGCATTTGACTATAAATTCAAAGCACAGAGCAAGAAACCTGGGTCCCTCCTCCGTGAGTTTGCCCCTATGTATTTCAAGGCCACCCTAAGTTATCCAGCAGAACAGGATGTTTTAGTTCTGGTTTCCCTCTTTTATGGATAAAGTAACCTTAAGCCACACAAACCTTGCTCTCGGCTTGGGTAGCTCAAGCTCCTTACAATCTTAAAGCCAAGCATTTAATCATGTGGGATTTTTTAAAGTGGATTTTCCTTTTATTTCTAGGTTTTGCAGTTTAAGAAAATGAGGTATCATCTTGTGGGCTGTTGCTTGAACAAGCATGTTTCGGTCCTATTCATTATCCTAGCTCACTTCTTCTGAGCTTTAAGTGATGTAATTACCACTGACTATGGGAAACAATTTCATTATAGCTTCACCTACTTAAATGGAACTTAGGTATTGATAATGAGTTTTCATTTCGATTGAGAATCAGCTTAAATTCGTTGAGAAAGCAAATAAGACAGTGTGAATGGGTTCGAGTTTCAACTACTCCTGGTAGTTTATCTTTCAAAAGCTACTTAATCTTCCTGACTCCAATTATCTATAACTACAGACCAAAGCATGAAGACTGACAAACACTTTGTGTGGCCACTGAAATGAATGACCTGAAGCTTTGCAAGAAAGAGAGTCTGGGTCTATTAAAAAAAAAAAAAAAAAAAAAAAAAAAACTAGCAGCCGTTAACTACTAACTACAGGGCTATCTTTCCATCCCACTAAGTCCCACGTAGGACTCCTTCAGCTGCAAGCTGTACGCCGTAAGCGCAATTACAAGTCAGCTGCTTGGAATTAAGAATGTATTTGCTGGCAGGAAGAAGACTGTAAATGGCAATTACCTTCCAAGTCAGGAACACCAGAAGAGCACTTACTGTGCAAAGCAATGCAAGCAGGCTAAGGCAGAACCCTGCACAATTACCAGCAATTAACTTAAACGCTACTGAACAAGATTATTAAACTTTTAGATGGAGGTACTTGAGACATTATTTAGGATAAGGAACTAAAGCAGGAGCCAGAGGTTTGCTGAAAACGTTGTCACCGAACTGTCTTTTACTGACAGCCTACTTCCTCTGGCCCGTATCTTGGCATGGAGGTGTTATAAGCATTGACCTTTCTGCTACCCATACGGCTGTGAAGACAGTGTGGACCACACGGGAACACAGAGAACGAGTGACGGCAATAGAAGGAAGAAGTCGGAGGGAAAACATGAACTGTAAGCATCAGTTACTGGGAAGGATGATTAAAACAATCTTGGCCCAGATCCAGTTCCTGATGGGACAGGGCTTATCAGGGCTTATCATTAATTCTTCATTTATCTAACTACGCACAGACTCAAGAGTCCATTTCCTTCATCCTGCTTCTTCTCCAAAAATAGTATCATTCCTTCTTGAAGAGGCTCAGTGAACCAGAGTAATAACAAGTCGCTGTCTTTGCCCACACTGTATAGCACATGCACGTTAACAAATCTAATTTTCTCTCTTTGGTCAGTATTTTGTCATCAAAGTCCAGACAGGGCACTTAGGAGGTCAGTCCTCCAGCCCAGCCCACCTTCTCACTCACATTGAGAGGTTGTGAGCTGTTCCAGAGAAGTGGGCGTGTGTACGTAGCCAGTGCGCAGTAGCTGTCTTTACAGGGAACAGGGTGGAGGATGGTCTACGTGCCTTTAGTGCAGGTACCTTCCAATGTGAGAAACTAGCAGGAGGTGAGCTTTCAGAGCAATAAAACAGACTCTTTAGGCTTCGAAGTAAAAACACACAAGGAAATGGCAAGCCATTACCCCATTAATGGAAAGCCTGGATTTCTGGGATTCAAAAGATGTACAGTTTGAATCCTGCAGTCATAGCCCGAGGATTGCCTCCACAGTAGTTACGGCTACAGTGCTGACATGATAATGCGTTTGTTAGTGTAAGGGAGGCACCCAACGCATACTGATGGAACACTTAAATCCTCTCTGTTCTGCCGGGGACCTGGCCAGATGAGCCTCTTTTGTCAAGCTGGAGTTCACTGCTAACAATAAAAGGGATGGTTCAGACTCCCAAGCAAGCAATTCAAAACTCACAATCTCTTCAGCGACGACAGTCCCCAGAAGGCACCAGGGGCTATCCTGCTAATCAGGTTGTTCCGGAGGTCCCTGCGAAAGGTAGAGAGTCAAATGGTCAACGCCTCATGAAATATTTCAGCATACACTTACCTGCCACAGACACAACCACCAGTGTGGGAGGAAACCACAGCAAAGGTGTGTAAGCCAAGATCTCCCCAGCAGTGAATGACAAAATGTGAATGCAAATTTGAGACCTCTGACCTCAAAGCTTTCTGTTTCATCAACAAGAGCAGAGGTCACAAGAGGTCCAGGGTCCTAATAGCACTCAGAGTTCCATCAGTTCTAACCACACCTATTGTCCTTCCCTTTCGCCATGTTTATGTATGCATGGTGTGCATTATTTGCAAGCATGCGAGCAGACACGGGGGTGCAAGTGCATGTGTGCCTGCATCTGTAAGCCAAGCTCGATGTCATAAATCGTCCTCAACAGCACTTCCTCCTTATTCTATAAGCAAGGGTCTTGTAAATGTTTGTCTTACTTGACAGCTTACTCTGGGGATCTCCTGTCTCAGCCTCCCCAGACTGGAAGCCCAGGCAGGCTGTCGTGCCTCATATGGATTATATTCGGGGTGAACCAAACTCTGGCCCTCCCTCCCTCTTCCTTTTTTTTTTTTTTTTTTTAAATATTAGGTAGTACAGGAGCTGGAGAGATGGCTCAGTGGTTAAGAGCACTGTCTGTTCTTCCAGAGGTTCTGAGTTCAATTCCCAGCAACCACATGATGGCTCACAACCATCTGTAATGAGATCTAGCGCCCTCTTCTGGCGTGCGGGCATACATGGAGGCAGAATGTTGTATACATAATAAATAAATCTTAAAAAAAAAAAAATATTAGGTAGTACTGTCAGTCCTGTGGTTTTCTCCAGTAAGGACTGTTCTCTCTACCCCTTTGTCTAGGAGGAGTGTATCAGCAAAGTCTTGTTTCATCAGACTCAGCCTTCTCGGTCATCCAGAAAATTTCAGGATGTGTAGAACGAAGTCAGATTTTTTTGTTTATTTGTTTTGTTTTGTTTTTTGAGACACGGTTTCTCTGTAGCTTTAGAGCTTATCCTGGAACTAGCTCTTGTAGATCCGGCTGGCATCGAACTCACAGAGATCTGCCTGCCTCTGCCTCCCAAGTGCTGGGATTAAAGGCGTGTGCCACCACCGCCCAGCAGCCCTCCCTCTTCCAAAGGTAGCATTTTAACCACTAAGTCAGTGTTCCAGGACCACACACACATTATGTCTGCAATTTCTTCCTTACTTTGGTTATTAAGCACATCGGTAGTTGGGCTTATCACAAACATCATTAAATCAAATGTTTTCAAAATAGTATTTTTAAAATACGTACTCTGAAATTCGTGTGACTTGCTTTGTTTTCCCTCCCTGGGATTCTATACTGAAGTTCTCCATAAACTGAGGTTATAAATAAACACATTATAATAGCCCAGAGCAAAGACAGAAGAAGCCTGTATCTCCTGTCATCTTAATCTCCTTCTCAAGCAGACGAATATCTCCGTGCCAGTTACTGGACGATAGGAGGGAAGCAGTGAGTTCCACAGCCATGTCTCCCTACCCATGAGAAGGTCAGGCCTCTGAAGATGGATAATCCAAGTATGAACTAGACCTCTGTAGAAAGGCCAGTACTTTCGATAATTTCCTAGTATCATGTTCCTTCCAGTAAGAAGCCCACCCAGATGCCCTAAGTAAGCCTGTGTGTCAGGACCAACACATAGCCTTGTCCACTGAGTGTCCTCTGGTCATCTGTCAGCAAGACAGAGGGCAACAAACAGAAAGTCTTCCCCCCAAGTCCATCTCAATGATAACAACCTTGCCCCTACAGAGCTATTCTTGAATCTCCTGTGCCTCCTGTTTTCACACATGGCTTGGCCACATGCACACTGATGACCAAACAACAGAGATGTGCTAGATGAATGTTCACCAAGTCAGAATGACAGGTTATTGATTCCAGAGTCCCTTCCAGTTCACTCGGGATGTGAAAGGCCATCCTGAAAATGGATCCTGAAATTTGACAATACCCACTCCTACAACATGGAGTTACCCTGCACCGTGCATATCTAAGAACTATAGTTCTACCAAGGACAGTTGAACCCATGGTCAGGAAGTCTCTAAGACTCAGACACAGTCATCTGGTAGCCTTCTCAAACCCACTTCAGCTCAGAAATCACCAGAATCCCTTTTCTACTTATGTTCAAGAAAAGACTCCAGAGAATAAGTCTCACCAGTTGATCAGTGTCCTGGGTTTTTGTCCGTCCCATCTGACCATCTGAGAGGCACACTCCACAGCACTGCTCTCCTAGCTAATGAAAACTGCTGAGCAGTCTGACTCACACATGCTTTTCTTCTTCTCTTCTGAAAGCTTATTCTAATTGCCAACGCAGCCAAAATGCAATACAGGGGCTGCATTCTGGAAAGATTTCCTGAGAAAATTCTCTCTCTCTCTCTCTCTCTCTCTCTCTCTCTCTCTCTCTCTCTCTCTCCCTCTCTCCCTCTCTCCCTCTCTTTCTCTCTCCCCCCCGTCCCTCCCTCTCCCTCTCTCCCCCCTCCCTCCCTCTCCCTCTTTCCCTCCTCTCTCTCTCTCTCTCTCTCTCTCTCTCTCTCTCTCTTTCTCTCTCTCTCCCCCCCGTCCCTCCCTCCCTCTCCCTCTCCCCCCCCCCCGCCACACACACACACATTAAATCTGATAGGCTGGTCTCTGCTCACCATGGCAGAAGTCATTCATTCAGGTACTGTGAGCTAGTAGCTAGGGGCAGGACTTCCTCCTTCTCTGCTTCATATCTACCATGATATGAGATGCTTTCTCATACCCATCCAATGCTCATGTGGACTGAAAGGGGGCAAAAGGGATCCTTGCTCCTCATAAAGCCTCACACACAAAGATGAAGAAAATTTGGTCAAGTTCTTGATGTCAGGATTTAAGCACACCCTTCATGAAGCAGGAATTCATAAAAAGGAACTAAGTAAATTTACATGTAAAGCAATTGAAAAATTGATAACCAAACACACCATGAAGCTGGTTATCATTAAATCAGAGTGCTGGAGGGAAGATTCTTTCAGCCTCCCTGCATGTTTGAAAATGAAGTTGAAAAATAAATTATTGTATACGACAATAATGTTTCAAATCACTCAGGTCCTGTGCAACCCCTGTGGCATTATGTGACATAGACTTTTAAACACAGTTTGCACTGTATATTGAGCAGACTTTTCAAACAGTGTATCTATCTCCTCAGCTATTCTCCATTGCAGGTGATCTTCCTGAGCAGAGTCTTGATCGTGTCTCTCTGTTAAAACCTCCAAAAGTTCCCATTACTCAAGAGGGAGGAAAACATGCAAATTCTTTAAAGAGCCCTGATCCCTGAGACGTGGCCCTTGCCCATCTTTCCTATGACCCCTTCCTTCACGCTCCTGCATTCAAGCCTTCCCATCTTCATGTACTGTGGTCACATTTTGCAACATGTCTAGAAAGGACCATTTTCACATTAGACATGTAAGTCAGTGACAAGAAGCTTCTCTGGCACACTACAGGCACTGGTTTCTATCCCTAACATCAAGTCCCGTAGGACCAGGGACTTGTAAGACAGACAGACAGACCATGGTCTACTATGGCCTCGGGAAATGGGATAATCTACAGAGAGTAGGTTGGTGGACAGATAAATGGAATAAACAATAACCAAAGCTAAGAGACAAAATTACATGAGCAACCCTTAACTTTACAGATACTTCAGGCAACTATGGGAGTCAGAAAATCAGCCAGCCATCAAGCCAGACAAGGTGAAGAACATGGCATCTCACACAACATGAACACTTGTTGGAAACAACAGTGTCATGATGTCCATCAGTGACATCCATGTGATAACTTCTAATGTATACATGGTGTACTGCCATATTCCAATGGTAATGTAGGGCAGCAAACTGTTAATCATTATTAAATTGCTGAATATGGGCAAACTGCTGATTTGAGAGGGAACATGGTCCTTTTCATGCTTCAGAAGTATGCAGGCTTGGGCTGGAGAGATGGCTCAGAGGTTAAGAGCATTGCCTGCTCTTCCAAAGGTCCTGAGTTCAATTCCCAGCAAACACATGGTGGCTCACAACCATCTGTAATGGGGTCTAGTGCCCTCTTCTGGCCTGCAGGCATATACACAGACAGAATATTGTATACATAATAAATAAATAAATATTAAAAAAAGAAGTATGCAGGCTTTCATAATAAAATTCCCTTTGTCCCAACTTTCTTAAATGCATCAGATCTTAACAGGAGGCACATACATCAGAAGCCTCGCCTTTCCAGGTCCTGCCTCCCACTCTCGCACTGCACACCTCAAGGAAGGAGAGTTTCAGAGTAAACAACTCTGATTTCTACTTATTTTGAATAAACAAAACAAACAAAATCTCTGCAAATAGAAATATACAACAGCAGCCCTACTTTTATAAAGCATAAGTTTTTCTTCTCAGAGTCTAAGCAGCTTCTACACGAGGAACCAAGCAGCTCATAAATCTGTGGTCAGTGATAAACTGTGTGTGTTTCTACAAAATACCTCGCATGAGTAACTGAGTACTATAATATGATTTAAAGATACATTTTTTCTTAAACAATAAAAATTCTTGACATATTATATAATATTTAATAATAGCCATATTAATCAGACACTGCCAAAAGATATTTATAGTCAGACCCTCTCATTTAGTATTTCTCTCCCGAACAATACAAAGTGTGTCTAGTACACAGTACACAGTAGTCCAACTTCAGGATGCAGGGCTAAACCACACACACACACACACACACACACACACCAAAAAAAAAAAAATACCTAAAAAGAAGCCTTTTTTAAGTGCCTAGTCTCATGAGGGAATGTCCTCCCTCAGGCTTATGTGTGTGGACACTTGGTCTCCAGCTAGTGGCACTGTTTTGAGAGGCTGCAAAACCCCTCTACAGGTTGGGGCATAGCTGGCTGAGATGTGTCATTCACAACTGGATTTTCAGGGTTACAGCCAGTCTGCTTCAGATGGAACTTCCTGTCAGCCATCACTATGTGACTGATCACGGACAAGCTCAGCTCACGCAGCCTCCAGCAGCTGTCCCTGCCTCTCAGCCTGTCCTAGCTACCATGATGTCCCTGCCTCAGCGAACGGTACCTCTGGGACTGTAAGCCAAAAGAAATCTCTCGACTCTCTCCTCGGCGGCAACAGAAGAATCAGTGCAGTGGCCTGAATGAGAAATGTCTTCCACAGGCATCTGAGCACTCAGTCCTCAGTTGGTGGTACTGTGTGTGTGTGTGTGTGTGTGTGTGTGTGTGTAGGGGGAGTTAGGTAGTGTGGCTTTGCTGAACTGCTGAAGAACTATGACATCAGAGTGCTTTGAGAGCAAAGAGCCCCACCAACTTCCAGGCTGTCCTCTCTGCTCCATGCTTAAGGTTGCAGATGTGAGCTGTCAGCTTCCCGTTCCAGGGGCTACGCTGTCCTCTGGCCGCCAAGCTTCTCAGTCACAGCCGACTCTTATCCATACGAAACCAGCGACCTAAAGAAACTCCTCTCTAGGCTGCCTTGATCATGGTGTTTTACCATGGCAACCAAAGGGCGAAAGCACCGACGTCTTTAGGAATGAATACATAAAATAAGGAATGAGGTACCTTTAAATGCAAGCAGCCCAAGCCTCACCTCAGCTGGGTATGGCAATGCACACCTGTCATCCCAGCACTCAGAAGGCAGGGGGCTCTTGGCCAAGTTCAAGGCCAGGACTACAAACTAAGTCCCCATCTCTAATGTAGTAATAATAATAAAACTATCATCGCACATTAAAGGAAATGGAGAAGCCGAGCAGATGTGGCTAGCTCCATATACCTCTCAGAGCCACCATCCCCCACAGGGAAATGCATGTTCCTCATTCATGACATGGTATCCCCGGTGCCCAAATTCCTCTGGGCACAACTACAAGAAAGAGAACCAAGGAACAAGCACTGTATTCTTGTATCTCCTTAGAAGCCAAGAGCTCTTTCTCCAAGGCACCTATTCAGTTAGGGGCTAGAGAGACTCTGGCGTCAGCTGAAACCAGATGGCAAGTTATTCTAGTGGTCCCAAAGTAACACACGACATTGATTTAAGAATTGGGAATGAATCACACTGATCAGTAGGAAACTTAAGAGTTTCCCTAGAGTCTGGCTTGTGTATACATGTATTTTTTTTGTCTCACAAAAGCATGGTGGTATTTTGGGATTCAGGTATAAATAGGCCCCTGGTTAAAACATTTAACTCATCTTAATACCCACAATGGCAACTCAATTTGTTTCAACTATATATAGAGATTTATTATCACAAAAGGCAGAAAATACAGTCAAAGACAAAGGAAATTAAAATGATGTGGACGAAAAGCATACGTCACAGTGCAACACAGAGTACTAGCCATGGTGACTACATTGTTTATGGTGCACATGAACAATCACATGAAGCCAGGCAGAGTGTTTCTCTATACGACAGACACCACCAAAAAACCGCAAGGGCCTGTATCCCTTCCGTTAACCACACGAATTTCTCCAATTATCAGCTCAGCAAATACTAAATGCCTCGCATTGTGCTGCATGCTGGGATATCTGCCAACAACACTGTTTTCCAAGGAAGAAGGGTCAATGGGAAGATGTTGCCTTCTCCATTCTAATACTGACTGCTGTGGATTCAGCGCTGTCTCCCCACCGCTGAGAGTTACTCCTCACCCGCTCTCTGACGCCCTGGTCCTAGCAAGCGCAGGTTCCTTCGTTCCTCCTGACAGTAAGGAAATTCCTTCCCTCAAACCCCAGGCACATCTCCACTCAGTCAAACTTATCCAAACACCCATTGCTGAAACAACCACAGAATGTGTACGAAGGACGAGTTGGCACAGTCAGGTCTGGAATTGAGGATACAGCCAGCATCCGCAAGACTCATGGATTGTGAGGACTATGCCAGGAATACGTCAACAGAAACAGTAGAAGAATGTAAGCACTATAAGTCCTGAAGGGCCAAGAAAGATTTTATGGGTGTGTGTGTGTGTATGTGTGTGTGGTGTGTCCCTGCATATTCACATGCTTGTACACGTATGCATAAAGTATGCATATACTTATGTATATGGAATGCTGCATATAATGGATATTGATAATTATATACACATAACCGAACTTAAAAATGTAGTAAAATGAAAAGAACAAAGCCATGAACAAAAGGACACAGAACTCTAGATGGTATATGCTGAAGCAACCTTAGCAACCTAAGCAATCAAAAGCCATGGAGTTTGACTGTGGAAGCCACTGGATGAATGGGGAAGGGAAAACTGGGAAGAGAAGGTCAGAATATCAGGAAGAGCCAAAAGAATTGAGAAAATAAGGCTAGGCTTTAACTTCCCATAAAAAACTGTGCATGCACGGTGTGGCTCCCTTATGTACTTTTAAGTTTTATTGTAAATGAGTGTGTACCAGGTCAGTTTTAAACAGGATCCTTTAACACCGTTCAGAACACAAGCAAACAGCATATCTATTTCCCCAAATCTACCAAAATGAGTGCCTGTGCTACATCAGCTCAAGAGAAAACTTCTAAGAACACATGACCATGTTCCACGATACTGACGGAAACACCAGTTTACTTAGGCAATCCCCCTTGATACGCTTGTACTCTGTTTTACGTCTAAGACACACGTCGTATTAGGAGGCATCATTTGAAAACATCACCCCTGTTCAGCTGGCAAGTGGTCAGCAGACTGTGGTCCATGGCTTGTCTAGTAAACAGCTTTATTGGAAGAGATCTGCATGAGCTCCTTCATTACCCCCGTGCTGTCGTGTACAACACATCAGTAAGTACTGACTCATTGCTGTCTAGATTGCTTTACCACTTCACGGGCACAGTGCAGACACTGTGATCCAACGGAGAGCCCACAGAGGCTAACTGGAATTACTGTCTGGCTATTCCCAGAAAGCGTACTGACCTCGGACTATGTGATTGCTTCTCTTTGAAATGTCACTTCCTGAAGTTCAACATAATAAAATGTTGGGAATTTTTTTTTTAAAAAAATTGTTGGGAGTTCCTTCGGCAGGCTTACAATGAAAATACATTAATTACATAAAATAAGAAACGACCATGAGAGAATACTCACAATCTTTCGAGGAGACTTAACCCAGAAAACGAACCATTCTTCAGCTCGGATATCTTGTTGTTGCTCAGAATCCTAAAAATGACAAGAAAAAAATAAATAAATATGTGACTTGTCTAAGCACACACCATCAGTATCAAAGGAACTGAGCTCATTTTGATTAGATGTAATAGAAGAAATTCTCAGACATCGTTAACCAGAATTTCTTTTTTTTTTCTTTTTCTTTTTCTTTTTTTTTTTTTTTTTTTTGGTTTTTCGAGACAAGGTTTCTCTGTGGTTTTGGAGCCTGTCCTGGAACTAGCTCTTGTAGACCAGGCTGGTCTCGAACTCACAGAGATCCGCCTGCCTCTGCCTCCCAAGTGCTGGGATTAAAGGCGTGCGCCACCACTGCCCTAACCAGAATTTCTTAGGCAGTACGGAACAAGGTAGGTTCTCTCCCAAAGAGCTTCCAGGTCTTGTCCCATCTTATGTCAATCTTGTCACACTTCGGTGAAAATGAAAAGGGGAACAAAACTGAACAGACAATAACGACAGAATCAATATAGGGTAGAGTTGGTCAACTTAGGAACTTAAATACCTGTTACAACTAGAAACGTAATAGAAAACATGACATGAGATCCCAAAATTACCTATCTTACAAAGAAATATATTAGAAAACCCATGCTGAACATGCTAGATCTCACCTGTAGTGTGAAGTATGCAGATATACTATCTATGTGTGTGAATGCCTGCTTTGCCTGAGCGCTCACTGTCCCAGTAGCTGCGCCATCATGGCTAACCTTACATGCCACGAGATTGTTCACCAAAGGACAAAATAAAAACAAAAAACCTGCTTTCAAAGAGCCACAGATGGGCGGCGTCCCTGATAGAACTCCCCATAAAAAGAGACTGTACGTATTTTATGCTCCTTCCTTTAGTAGTCTAGAATTTTCTACAGTGTTCAGCACCTGAACGCTGGTTTCCAGAAACAAACTGAAGACGCTACAGTATCTGGTTCAAGAGGGTGATCAAGATGAGAAGAAAATGAGAAATTTGAGTCAAGAACTCAGCACACTGGAGGCAGTGTGGCAGTGCATGCCTTTAATCCCAGCACTTGGGAAGCAGAGCCAGATGGATCTCTGTGAGTTTGAGGCCAGCCTGGTCTACAAGAGTTAGTTCCAGGACAGCTTAGGGCTGTTACACAGAGAAAACCAATCTCGGGGTGGGGCGGGGGAGGAAGAAGAAGAACAACAACAACTAGGTAAACTGCCAGATGACGTTAGCAATCAGCAATCAGATCTTGAAGATTTATTTTCACTTTTATGCATAATTGTGTCAGTGTGTACACACTGCATACGTGCAAGTGCCCTGGGAGGCCAGGAGGCGGCGATCACGGAGCTAGAGTTCACAGGCAGTGTAAACCCCCGAAACTGCTGCTGGGAACCGAACTCAGGTCCTCTGCATGAGCACTCTTAACTGGGGAGCCACATTTCAGCTCCATCAGCCAGATTTTGAACCCAAGCAATGTCTTCTCTGCCCATATTCCTCAACATGCAACAAAGTTGGCCGAAGCCACACAAGTGTCATTGAGGGCAGAAAACTGCATCTCACATGGTGTTGCCTCTCAGGAACAGCATTTGCAACAGGCAGAAGAGTCATTATGTGTAGACGTGAAGACTAATGGGGTACTCTGGAAAGCAAGACTGCAAGTATGCATCTCTGTATATTATAAATTAATTGATAAAGCAAGTAAAAAAAATAGCCAGCTGTTATCTAACCTTCTTTGGATATGTCAGATTTGTAAAAGGAAGAAGAAAAAGACAGGGAGAGAAGGAGGGCGGGAAAGAGAAAGGGAGAGATCCCAGCCCTGGGACAAATACAGCAGACAGAGCAGCTACTGTGACACGCTTAAGAGCACCAGGTCAAGCCTGCCCCACTCAGGCCACAGCTCTAGCACTTTCTAGTTACCTTGGTCTCCTGCAAGAGTTTCCTAACTCCAAAGCATAAGGACAGGCTCACAACACTACCAGGGAATTTTAAAAGGCATGGCACACCCAGTGAGCAGCCATTAAGATACAGGATTCATTTGCCCGAATCTGAAGTATAGGCACCCTTCTCAGTTCACTTTGTACCTTGCGATCAAAGTATCCCATTAGGTAGCCTTCTGTCCGACTCCAAGGCATCACTGAAGCAAAGACAAAGTCCAAATATTAGGACTGGAAAAAATGAGGTGCAAAACATTCTAACTAAAATACAATAGTGTTTTCTTCAGTGAAAATGATAAAGTTCTTAAAAAGAAAGGTAGTTGACTCAGGCAAGGAAAACCTGACTCACACATATGGCCCCAAAGTCCCTGTGCCAACAGGCTTCTCCAACAACCAGGTAGTTCAGAGCAAGAACCCCAATCCTTATCACTGGACATCCAGAGTCTCAGCCCACAGTCACCAAATATAGCATAGAGTACAAGACCAAGTGCATCCTGACACCATAATCTCAATGTGATGCATATAACGAACAAATATGCTCAAGGCTACCAAAGGGCCACGAGCAGGGGACAAATACAACTCAACAAAGCAGTTTAGACATGCAGTAAAGCTGCCACCTGAGGGCAAGGAAATGATCACATCAATTAAGAGCAAACAACAAACTTAATACCACAGACAGAAAAAAATCTAGATGTAGCCAAAAACAAGAAAAATAGCAAAGACCCAGAAGGCATGCATGGGCACATGGTTAGTTATCTCAGTGACAAGGCTGTCATTCTCTTCTCTTTGACTATTTATACTCAATAGTAAAAATTCTGAAATATCTACAGGGAGACTCTTACTTTCATGGTTTCTCACTCTCCCTCCTGGTGGTAAACATATGAAAGAATCTTAAGTATTTTTTGCTGTAAACTGAGTTAATTTTGAGTATATGTACAGTCTCAGAAGTAAAAGCTAAAAGAAATGCTGAGTGCTTTGAGATTCAGAGTCCTGTTTATTTGTTTGTTTGTTTAGCTAAAGCAATGCTCATACAGTGACTGACATTGTGACCTTAACATGCACCAAAAGAAGTAGAGAGAACAATCAGGTTCGGAGCCCAGGCATTAACAGAAACTCTACCAAGATGACTGGGGCTGTGCCAGCCACTTCACTCTCTAATAGCCTTCGATATCCTTAACACTAAAAAAGCGGATATTGAGTCAAAATGATTACCGAAATCCCTCCTGCTTCTTTTACTTTCCATACTGATTTATGTTCTAATAGGCAAAGCTGCTTAGTTTGACCGTGGCTAAGAATATGTAAGCAATAACCCCAAAATAAGGGGGAAAATACACACTCCACCCAGCTCTAGATGCCATTTCTGAGTGAAGAAAGATACCGAGATATGGAAGAAACTTGCCCAGAACTGGTGGCCACTGACTGGCTCTGCCTGTGATGTGGAATAGCTTCAGCAATGGGACTGTCATTTCCTCAGTCATAAAGGCTTTACCGCAATAAATGATAGGTTTTATTGAGGAAAGTAAAAAGGAAGACATTTCATCACACTTAAAAAGTTATAACTGTAACCTTAAAATATAGTTTACAACCTTGAGTTAATATATTCCGTCTACACATTACTGGATGTGTTTAAGGATTTTGTGCAGGAAAACAGGATCGGAAAGAATAAATCTACTCTGCAGACAGCTTTTATACTCAATTTTGAAATGGGGGGCTGTGGAACCAGCAGGTGCTTAGTATCATATATCACGATGAACCTAAAACCCATTCATAATCAATATTTTTCGCTGACACCTTTGAAATTTCAAACTCGGCCAGAGTTATAGAGCTTCTATAGACCCGTTCCTGTTCTACATTAATGATGGAAACAAGACACAATCTACAGACAATGAGCAGAATGTTGTTCAGCATCCACCTCTTCAGTTCAGAAACTAGATGGAGGAGTCTGATAGCCACTGCCGTTGCGCACAAGGCCAAGTTAGCGCCCTATATCATCTACACTCAGGTATAAAAGAAGAACCAGACAGACTTTAAATCAAAAGCAGAAGGAATGAGAGGGATTAGATGTCCTCAGATGATTGCTACTATTAGACATAAAATGGATCAGACCCTGAATGGGAACTGCTCCCTGAAAGGCAAGAGTAGTCACAATATAATTTCCTTTGCCAAAGGAACTTGCAAACACACTTCCAGAGCACTATTGACCTCAGGAACATAGTGTGGGATCCTGGCTGCTAGCGGGGAAATCCAGGTTAGCAATCCAATGGGGTTAGGGAAGGGCACTGAATGGGGATCGTCATGCTTAATTTTAATTGTCAACTTGACCCAACCCAGAATCACATGAGAAGAGCATCTCAGCGAGGTTGGTCTGTGGGCATGTCTGTAGGCGGTTTGTCTTAAGTTGACCGATGTGGGAAGACCCTGCCCACTGAGCATGCTGATCTGGATGAGAGTGGATGAATCAAACTGAGCACAAGCGGGCATGCAGGCACTTTTCTTGTTCTTCTCTAGCTACTTGAAGTTCCTACCTTGACTTTGCTGTGACAATAGAACTCTAACCGGGAAGTATGCGTTGCAGCAAGACCCTTCTTCCTCTAAATTGCATTGTGTCAGAGTGTTTCATCCCAGCACCTGAAATGAAGCTAGGACAGATAGAATGGGATGGCAGATGGGTTTACCTGTTATCTGGAAAGGGACCTCTTAGGACCAAAGTGAAGATATATTTGTGCAGATGTAATTAAGGACCTAGAAATAAGACCATTCAGAATAACAGCAGGCCCAAATCCAGTGAGAGGTGTCATAAGACCAGAAAAATGCAGACAGGGCCACAGGAAGATGAAATCAGAGTGCAAATCAGAGAATCCATAACAGAAAAATGAGCAAAGACTGAACAGACAACTCGGTACATGTAAAAATGAGAGCAAACACATAACATATAAAAAAGGATCATTTATGAGGTGGTTGAGAAAAAAATGATTGCTCATGTGAGGCCAGGAGGTCAAGGACAAATGTCTCCTTAAAAGGACCCATGTCTCCTTAAAACAAAAAAAAAAAAGAAGAAGAAGAAAACAACAAAAGTTCATTACTTTATTGGCGAATGTGCATCCTCAATCAGAAGAAAATATAGACTTAATCAAGATACTATAAAGCACTTATTACCATGGGAAAATATAACCTATTATGGAGGAAACAATCGCTCACATTTTTACAATGCATCAACCGAACCACTGTGGCAGGGAAACGTACCAATGAAAACACTTTGATTGCTTCTTAGAAAACCCATCCTACACAGATGCATGCACTTAGGTAAAATATATGACATGCTACATGTCACATAACTATATGAATATGGCAAAATTATTGTAAAAGCTAATGGCTAAATATTACTATGTTATGTAATATTACCAATAATGGGCTCTTTTTTTACCTGCCTACCAAATTAGTATTGACAATCAAGTACTACAGATTCTAGGAAATAAAACTCCCTCGAGAGTCACACAGATCAAGGCACAGGAGCTCGGGATGTAGGTTACTTGACAGAATGCTTGCCTGTCACTCACAAAGTTCTAGGTTCAAGAACTGACACCACATAAACTAGATAGGGTGGGACAAGCCTGCAATCCAAGGGCTTGGGAGGAACAGTCAAGAGGAACACACGTGCAAAGTCACCTAATGCAAAGCGTTTGGAGGCGGGGGGGAGGGGGGGTAAGGCATATATTCACACAGTAAGCTTCCATGCATTGACAAGTCTAATTTACTCTTGTAATACAAGGTATAGTACAAATTGATACTCATCAAGTTTATTATGTAGAATAACGTATGCCCTTCCTACAACCTTTCCCATAGTGTAATGAAAGGAAAGCAGGCTTAGAGCCTGGTGAGTCATTCGTCTCTTTTGGCATACACCCAAAACCTTTATGGCCAACTGCCCTCAGCTAAAGTCAGGAATGAAACTCCTTAGAAATGAATGGCAGAGCTTTGGGGTTTTTTGTTGTTGTTGTTGCTGCTGCTACTGTTTTGGTTTGTTTGTTTGCTTGTTTGTTTTTCTGCTGAGGAAACCGTAAGCCTAACATTGCTCAACACTCTGTCTAGTCCAGAGCCCATTATACCCAGCTGAGCCCTTTGTTCACCATGGGTCCACTGGATTAGATGAATCCATCCATTCACTTCTGCAGAAAGGTGTTCCAGGTTACAGTATGTTTTGGTTTGCCATTACTCCGCTCACTGAACATACAACTCGTAAAGTGCAGCCACGGTAAGATCTATACGATGCGTGTATTTTTTCTTGTTTGACCATTACTGGTAAATCTCACAGAGAGAAAGACAAACCACACTGGAGAACATCTACCCCTCAAGTGGATTTCCTCATCATTCCTGAAAACCTCAGGACAAAGATCGTACCAAAGCCTCCAAAACGGTAATAAAAATCTGTGTGACTAGTTAGGCAGTAGGCGGTTCGTTCACACTGGCGATCCTACCCACCAGCTGAGATCAGATGCTAATGCCATCATCAGTACAGAACGTGTCATCTGCGGCCACTGCGGTGCTGCGTGTCCCCTCTCACTAAGTCATCCAGCAGGGTAGCTGTTGGCAGAAAGGGCCCAGCTGCAGGCCTGGAGAGAATCTTTCTCCTTTTCAGTTTTCTGAAGGTGCTCATTCTGTAAGCAGAGCCCAGTCCGTGGGCTGAGAACCGTAGCATAGAATTCCAGCCATCTGCCCAGCACACAATGTCCCCTGGGCAGTCCCCACACTGACAACTTGTGCTGGGCCAGTCAAAACCAGCTCATAGCTGTAGGGAAAGTAAAGGTGTCGCCTACCCTGTGTCCTTCTTGCCTCTGCTTTCAGATATGCTCAACTTGGACCCTCACCACCTCCTGTTTTCCTTCATTTTTCTTTTTCAGTCATTTTTCCCCAGTAAATCATCTTGTACTTCAACCTCCATCCTGGCCTGCGGTTCCCAGAAGGCTCACATGGCAAGGTGCTCACAACAGCTGTTCCATAATAAATGAAATGAAAATATAGCTAGGTTTAAGTTTCTCTGTTCACGGATCCTTCCCTGAGGACCACAAGACACGGAGTAGGTAATTTACTGGCCTCTAGTGGTACAGAGAAGTATAAATCTAGACCCCTCTCCTTCCTCTGGGAAGCTCTGGGGAGTTTTCTGAAAATCTACCCGATAATGTGTGGTTGTCTTCTTCTACTCCTCCAGTATGCTACGATGCCTGTCCATGCTGGTGCCCTCCTAACATTAGCAGACAGAAACCTCCAGCTGCTAGGGAAGGAAGACGCCATGAGTTTATCAGGAAGTGCTGTCGTGGGCCCACGTACAATCTGGGGTTGAATTTTAAGTCTAGATCTTCAATTATGGTTTTATGTTCATACATCAAGGTCCCATTACGAAGCAGCACTGAAGTTAGAAGCTGTACAACAGAAGACAGGACAGTCGGTGTGCGTGAGAACGAACGACACCACTCTCAGAATTTTGCAAGTTAGACAGGCTGGGTGAATCCATTCCTATGCCACGAAAAACTACAAAGCCACGGCTCTCGTAAGCCGTCGTCTAATCGTGCTATAAAAGAAATACTGACGTTTCTAGAAACTAGATTCGATTGAGGGTGTGGGAGGAATGAGGAACAGTAAGGTTGATAAACTAAACAAACGTTTAAAAACACTTCAGAGCCATCCAAATTGTATTTCATATTTTCATGACTGAAGATACTCTTACAAACTCGTTTTTAGCTGGGCATGGTGGTGCACACCTTTAATTCACCACTCCGAAGGCAGAGGCAAGTGAATCTCTGTGAGTTTAGGGCCAGCCTGGTCTACAAAGTAAGTTCCAGGAAAATTAAGGCTGTTACACAGAAAAACCCTACCTCGAAGAAACAAACAAACAAACAAACAAACAAAACCTCATGATTGAAATCCCTGTTACATGTACAGTGGAATAAACAGATTTTCTTCTGACTTCCACAAGTGCATCATGGATCACAAGTATACACCACTGTATACACACAGACACTGACACTCAAAAAGCAAACTAAAATGCAATTTTTGAATCCTCAGAATTAATGACACAGGCAGTGTATGCCACAATAATTAAAGTAACAGGCATTCATTTAAAACAAAAGAACGAGAAAGCACTGATTAAAAAAAGGGTAATATGTAAGAGAAAAGCCAGGTAATATTGGATTAAAACTTTTAAGCGACTTCTACCCAAACCCTGTGCTCCTGAACCTCGTTCTAAGCTATTTCTAAACCACAGCTGGGAAGGCGTATGTTAAAATGATCTATGCAAACCCTGGATGGTTGTGACTTGGGACCCTGGATGAGAGGGATGGGGGTTGGCAGAGGTGTTAAAGACGTGGTACCATTGTGGTGTGGAGAGAGAAACCTCCATATTTAGAGAAGCCAGCTCTTGAGAGAAATAAATAATCTCTCCAGGCCCCAGGGCATTTGCGATTCTGTCTCAGCCTTAGCTGATACTCACTCCTTAGCCCCGCCCTCCAGTTCTTACTCCGGCTTCACAACTTCCATCTTAATCCTTCCGCTTTGAATTTGCAAATAAATCCTCTGCTCAATTTTCCAGACCACTAATTTTCCACATCCTGACTGCTTCTCTTCTGCCCTTCAGCGCATCCACTGACCCCTGAACAGGCTCCTTCACGTCTCAATCCCACGACTAACTACTCACAACTCCCTTCTCATCCTTTCCCACGAACTATTCTTGCCCTATGGAGCTGCTATTCTTTTGGATCTGAAATACAAACCAGAATTCTCCCGTGTTAACATTTCATCAATGCTTACAAAAGACTGGTTCGTTGCTGGCTCACAGTGTTGATTTTTTTCTCAAATGTCTAATGACCCTGTTCCGCCCAAATCTGTGGGTTCCCATGAAAGCCAACAAAGGAGACCGAGTCCCATATGTAAAATCAAAGAGCCTTTATTTTAATCAAGTTTGCAAACTCGGTCTCTCTGCCAAGTCCAACGTATTAGAATATCCGGAGAGCCCCGAGTTCAATTAGAATTGAGTTTTTATAGTAGTAAAGGTGTGTGTGTGGGGGGAGTCTCTGAGGTTCAGGACCCCTGATTGGCTGACATTTGTCTAGGGGTGTCCTGGTGAAATGCTGGCAGGTGTTTCTATTTACAGTGCTTGAAATGCCAGGAATTTTCTTTTAATGGTCTGTTCTTGGGTGGGGGTCCGGTAATCTGGGCCTGCCAGGTCAGCCTAAACTATTGAGACTCCATTTAAATTTGTCGAAATTTATCGATGGCCAGAGTCCCAAGTAATAATGGTTGGAGGAAGTAAAGAACTTCCTTTCTGCCTAGACTTAGATTATCACGGCTGGCTCTCACAACCCTTTCTGTTGTTCGCTGGACTGATCAATACTGAGGGGCAGCAGAAGGGTTTCATTAGCATATATGAAAATAAGGGTAGACGGAGACAGCAAAGCTCCCCGTATGCCAAGTTTGAGAAGTCTAGTAATTTTGGGGGCGGAGACACAAGATCTGTGGGGCTCAACGACTTCCTGCTGCAGTCTCCCATTCTGTTCAGGCTTGGCAAATCACCAGACAGTCAGAGACCAAGCAAAATGGTCCTGTAGCTGAGGCAAACTCAGATCACCATCTCCTCCTCCAGGCTCAGCGGTTCAGCTGAACAGAGCATCTGTTTCAAGGTCATTAGTTCCTGGCTGGGCACTCACATTACCCATTTCTGCTGCCACTCCCTATAGCTGCAGTTCTTGGGACTCTTCCAGGATGCTGTTGAGAAAATTCATTTTTCTAGTGAGTCGGCACGTTCTCTCATGGGTGGCAAGTCCCCTGCTCTGGCGTCTTCCCTTCAATCTCATCTATCTGCCATATTTACTCCAGAGTCCCCAGCGCTCCAGGGCCGCAGGAGCACCTCTCCCAGTTTTCAGCCCTGTTTGAGTTTCTGCTATCATTTTCAACAGGATTTTGGACAGGACAGAAGTGAGAGGGAACAAAAAGGAAATTTCAAACATCCTTTTTCTTAACAGAATTATTACTTTAATCAAAAGATTGCCGTGTAGACCAAAGTTAAGGTCCAGAAATTCTATGGAAACAATATGAAACAATATGGTGTCCCTGAATATAAGAATTCACTCACTCTGTACCATGGGCATGGTGCTGGGGGCTACCCCATCACCAAAACGGATCACATGACCAGCTGAGGAGACCAATGTGACACTGTTTTCTGACTGTGCACTAACAAATATGTTGTTTAGGGTCCTGCTTACAGTCCCAGCCTTGACCCTAACAGTTACTGAGCAGGTAACACCACGACAGAAGGCAAACTCTGGCACATAACCTACCTGGTTTGAACTTTAATACCAAGATCTGGCTTCATCGTTCTGCACAAGGTTCTTAACTTCGGCTACTGAAAATCTCATCTATAAACTATTCTAGGTACTGAGGAAAGAAACTGAAAATTGTTAGCGAACATATAAGTAAACACGTGACATGGCACTTAAAGCAGGCCATTAGTACTACTTCATAAGATTCGAGCACATCACAACATCCAGGCAACAGCCAGCCTAGCAGGAGGAGTTTCCATTCTGCAGTGCCCACTGATAACTGCCTACCATGCTGCCTTCCATGAGGTCTGCTACACCTGCTCAGTCACACCAGCCTTGGCCAGCTGTTACACTGTCGAGGCTCATCTTTCCCAGTTTTAGGGTAGTCTTGTACAGGCAATAGGCGGTGGTACCCTGTAACAACTAAGGATTGTGGGGTGTACACATAGGCAATATTACCACTGACAAGATAGCCAGAGACAGAACAAAAGTGCAACTCAGCAGCCTGCCAATGAACTCTCTGACCAAGCATGCTCAGAAACCTCTACCAACCCAAACAGAAGACACCCTAATTTCTTAAGCTGGTCATCTCAGATTTACTTATCCATGATGTGGAATTTCCCTCTGTATGCTGTGAATACTATTGGTTAATAAAGAAACTGTCTTGGGCCTGCGCAGGGAATAGAGGTAGGTGGGGGAAACTAAACTGAATGCTGGGAGAAAGGAGGCAGAGGCAGAGAGAAGCCAGGTAGCCCTGCAGGAGATAGACTCTGGAACATTTCTCAGTAAGCCACAGCCACATGGCGATACACAGATTAATAGCAATGGGTTAAATTAATATATAAAAGTTAGCCAATAAGAAGCTAGACCTAATGGGCCAAGCAGTGATTTAATTAATACAGCTTCTGTGTGATTATTTTGGTTCTGGGTGGCCGGGACAAAAAAGCAGCCCCCTCACTACATATCTAAGAAATGTATTTTACAGAGCAGCCTGTAGAACTTAGCTACGTTCTCAAAGCCGTACACAACACTCAACTTCAATCTGCTCAAAGTGAACAATTACATAAAATGAGACAGCAAGTCAAAGACAGCATGGAACACATGATTACAGAGTCTGAAGATTAAAAGGTGCCTCTAATAACCATACGAACATAACCAACATCACCTGGGTACACAGTAAACCCTGACTCTCCAAATGGCTCATTAAATAACCTTTCAAGTTCCCAGGCATTTTTCTCTGAGATCCAACACTTAAAATAATACATTAAGGTCTGATTCTTCCTCATTTGCTTTCAATGCTTTATTTAACAATTTCATAAATAAAAGGTAAAAAAACATATTTTTCAGCCTTAGCAATAAACACTGTGAGTGTTTTATAAGTGAGTTTACATAGAGTTACACAAATTTTAGTTGATTAAGAAAATCTAAAAGGTTTTTAACGCCATACTAGACATCTTTCAACAACGTCTAAAAATGAAAAACTGTTTATTAAACAACACTCCATCATGTCTTACAAACACATTAGCTCCTTGAGCAAAGGACACCCATTCTTCAAGATGTCGGCACATCAGAGAGAATGCTAGAAACATGATATTTATGAATACAATAAAAGCACGTTTATTTGGCATTTTAATCAAACAGAAAGCTTTCCACTGGGGCTACAATGAGGTTCTTAAGAACTCAGAGCTTTGTTTTTTCAGCTGAAAATTTTGATGATATATTGATTACTCATTAGCTCAGATTATATCTTAGCAACTACTCTGGGCTGGGTGACACCAAGGAGAGAAAAGCAGACCTCAAGGACTAATAAATAAACACACACACACATACACACAGTCCAGGTATTAAGCACTATGAGAAGCTGGTCCAACACGAATACAGACTTTCAAAGATGACTGAAAATAAGTTTATTAGAACACACTTCTGAACTATATACCCTAGGTCACGCCCTCTCCCATTCCAGAAGGTAGGAAGTTCCGGGAGAGCCCGAAGAGCAAGATCCTTGTAGCCCAGCAAAGGTTGCCACCAACAGTTCCCAGCTCTGCGGGTCAGAAGTGCAGGCAGGGAGTGGTTGGGTCCTGTATCAGGTAGAACCGCCACAGGAGGACAGGGCAGCAAAGGCATAGAAGATTCAGGGCTCACACAAGGGTGAGGAAAAGGGGCGGCCACTGAAGTGGCACAGGTAGCTGTACTCACAGGGTTCAGCTGCAATGTTCAGGAGAAGGGGAACTTAGAAGGCCACAGAAGACAAGTGTGCTTTCCTAGTGCCCACATTCCCAGGACAACATACACAAGAGCCACACTTAGCCTTACACTTCCTGTTGCCTGGAGAGCTGGTGGGACCCACAAGAGCCATCCTGAAACTCTACAGCGGGGTTCACCAAACCGGCACAAGTGCCAAGTCCTTTAAAATTTAACAAAGACGCAAGAGATGGAAAATAAATTTTACAGAATTTTTTTTTAATTTCACAAGTTTTGAGTGACAAGCTCAAAACATAGAAACAACAGAGGGAGATTTTCTTTATAGAACTCCCCACAGATGCTCTCCTCAACCAAACTCTAGTCAGGTGACTCAGGACCCTCCTCTTCAGAAGGCCTCAACCTTTGGCTCTGTGGCATGGAGTCCCGTTTAACAATGATTTCGTTAAGTTAGACCCCCTCCCCCTTCTCTTGCTATCTGATGGAATTTCTCATTTCCCTGACGTCCCTCCTGACAGCAGATCACCTGGAAGAATCCTGTTAGGTCAGTTTTGCAACAGTCTCTCCCTTCATGTCTCCACTTAGTAATTTTCCGTCCAATGACCCTCTGCCCCAACCTCCTTGGCAAGCCATCCCCATTCGCCAGTATTATATTAGGAGTGCAGCCCAGGGTCTTGGCCCAGCTACCATCCATCAAAACGGTCACGAGTAGAGTCTCTGCTCTCATTTTAACAAAGGTCATAAACACTTTTCTCTTTAACTCACTAGTGAACGAAAAGAAGAATGCCGTTTCCTTTTTTGAAGGAGAGAAGATAAAATTTCCCCAGCTGAAGTTCTGATCATCAAATCCATTTCAAATGTAAAACCCCCTTATGCACTCCCAGGCTGTACAACAGGAAGAACAAGAATGTGTTGGCCCTCGCTCTTGAGAATGTATAGCTCGCAGGAAACAAAAGCTGTCAAGAAGCCTCACACACAAATTCCCTCCAAGGCTCGTCCCACACTGCGGCTTTATAGCAGTAACCAAGCAAAAGGCATTGGTGTGTGGGGAGCAAACACAGGGACATAAAATTAGCTTCCTGTGAAGAGGCCTATCAGAAGGAAAAAGCCATATGCATCCAGCCTTTGTCCTCTCGTTTTCTTTAGCCTCGTTCTATTAAGAGGGAGGAGAGGGAGGGAAAGATGGAGAGTAAAAGTCAGGAGAAAGGGGGGAGGTGAGGGATGGATGAACGAGTGGGAATGAGTATCGGATAGAAGCAGGTTTTCAACCACAGACCCAGAGCCAGGCATATGCCCCTAAACACAGTTGAACTTTTAGGGAAGAGGATGCTAAATGATATCTAGTGGAGGATTAAAGCTTAGCCCAAAACAGCCTCAGTACCTACTGAACCCACCTTGACCTGAAAAGAAACTCTAACTAAAGAGTACACATACCACTGACCAAGCAACTTAGCATTTGGCCAATCAGAGCAGATTAACTTCCTATCAGTGAGAAGGCTGAAAGTTGCAGTACCTAAGACAAATGCCAAAACAAGCCAGTCAGGCTGTTTCTGTGGTCGATTCCTCCCACTGGCTACAGAGATAACCTGTACACATGCTGGGGGGAGGGGGGGTGAAGAGAGTGCCTATACTAAACCATTTTCAGCTCCTGTGCTGACCTACAGTTCTAGAAACTTCCCTACAGAAGCAACCTTATAGAAGCAAACTTTAAGCTAACTCATCTCAAGGGCTTTTTGGTTTGTTACAAAACATAGTTTAATACAATAGTTTTTAAACATGACTGAAACCCACAGCTCCCTCAGAGAACTCAATATACATGCACATCGATTTTTCCTCATTCAGGTACTTGGTGATGAAGATTTATTGAGTGTCGACTACATGCTTGAGAGCATTAGAGATGCTGGGGGAAAGAAATCAAAATAAAATTCCAGTCTTCACGAAGTTTATATACTAGTGGGCAGGGGTACACAACCAAATCAGCAAAATAGTAATGTCCTGGCTGGTGAAAAAAAAAAGAAGAAGAAGAAAAAGGAAAAAGAAAAGAAAAAATCTACAGGGAAAATACGATATAAAAAACACCACAGATATTAAGCTCTAGCTAAGATGAAGAGACCATCTTGAATGATAAGTGACAATTCTCACTGAAGAGTGGTTTGTTTTTAAGTAATTTTTATTACAGTAGCAGTGGCTGTGTACATGAAGAATAGGGAAAGGAGACCACAGTTCTTACGTACAGACAGCTGGGTTCACGCCTTCACAAAGGCCTGACACTGTCTACCACATACACAGGCGGGCGTGGGCTCCGTAGACGCAGATCCCATCGCAGCTACCTGGGATGCCAGAGATTTCTGCTACCGACTCCACCTTTCCAGTTCAGTCTATTTTCATATCCAGTCCACAATCAAATTCCTATGTATCTCAGAAAGATCTTTCACAGATCTTTGTCTAAATAAGTACCTAAGACCACACCTATTTGTAAATGTGTCACTAGCAACATAACACAGTCTAACCCTGTTTTGTTTGATGAACAAAAACTAAGAAAGGAATAACAGCTCATGGCTGAGACGACAGGATCAGGAGGCTAGCCTGAGGTACACAGGGAGTTCCAGGACAGCCTGCTCTATAGAGTAAAGACCTGTCTCAAAGGCAAACATCATCACCATCAATAGAGACACTGTGGGAGATCCTCGGTGCCTTGTTAGTCCCAAATACTACATCCCGATGCATGCAAGACTGTCTCTGTCAAAGATAGAGGTTCCCAACCCTTTTGTACCTTGAGCTACTCCAGCAGTGGGATGAAGCATCAGGACCTGAAAGGCAGAGCCTTGTAATCTATTGAACAAGCCTCCCTGGGGATTTGGATGTGCACTTAAATGTAGGAACCTGCTAAAAAGCACATGCTCTATCATTCAACTGCAAAGGACACAACTTACACACTCTGTCCTAAATGAAACTGGCACAAACTACTACCAGCTGTTAGCAGAGCTTTTGTGACTTGTTTGTCACTATTGTGACTTGTTTTGTTAGGAGACTAAAGACAGGTCTCGGGAGAGGCTTGATGGATAAGGTACTTACCATGCAAGCCTGAAGTCCTGAGTTCAAATCCCCAGTGTCTGCATGAAGCCAGTTGTGGTGGCACACATCAATAATCCCAGCCCTCATACAGAATATTGGAGGAAGAGATGGGAGACTGACTCCTTGGAAGCCCACAGCCAGCTAGTCTGTATGCAGGGGTGAACAATGAAGAAATCCTCACAAACAAGGAGAAAGGCACAGACCCAAACCCAAGGCTGCCCTCTGACCTCTGCACATTTGCCATGACACAAGTTCCTGAATTCACATTCACACATTCACACACACATACACACGGGCAGAGGGGGGATCATATAGTCAAAATACTAAATTCTAAGCAAACACTCATTTCATTTTTAATTTACAGGATTATTTTTAATTATTAGCTAGTAAGACTATTCTATGAGTAAAAGATTAAAAACTATAAATAGAGCCAATTCATTATTTTGAAAGTGAGTAAGAAAGGACCAATTACTCATCTTGTTTGTCCTGGATAAAGTAAGGAAGGGAAGTCAGCTCAGCAGTTGAGAGTATGAATGCTCACTGTTCTTGAAGAGCATACAGGACAGTTCCCAGCACCCATGGGACGCACACCTATATACGTAAATAAAAATAATAAAAATGCATTGTAAAAGAAGTAGCTTTAAGGAAACCAAGTGATAGATCAGGGGAAGCTCCTCTGACAAACACACATGAGCTAAGAAATGAATGGGAATGACGAAAAGAGAGGATGATAACAAGAGCGAAGCTACAGACATCTTCCGAGGACAGATTTAGGGGCGATAGGGCCAAAACCTGCTAAAAAAGCATTGAAATAAAGTACTGCGTACTCCTCGACATAGGCACATGGGTCACCGCTTGCCAGCCTCACACTGGACTCTGAGAGCTACACGGTCACCTCACAGACTCAGCTCACACTGCTGAAGGTCAGTCTGTCCTGTCACTCTTAAGACAGGCTCCGGATGCCAATTGCCTAAGCTCAAATTGGGTTCTACATCTTGGTGGCTGGGTGACCTCGGAACCTTTTCCTTCCTCAGGCACGAACCAGGCCTCCCCATAATAACGACCGCATTAGGGAACTGTGACAGTAACTCCAACATTCCCGAACATCCCACAGGACCTGGCAGAGTCAGCAAAATTATGTTATAGTTAGCCTTGTTTTTGATGGCTTGCTAGTCATTCTTTCTCATTTAGGTTCCCCCAATGCAGTTCCCAAAGATCTGTGATTGCTAATTAGAGTCGCTCCTAATCAGAGTCTTAGGAAAGACTACATAAGAAAAGAAGACTGATTCAAACTGGGCTGTTGTTTTTTGCTTGGTTGTTGTTTGTTCTATTTTTGAGGAGGGGTTGCTATTTTTGGCTTCTGGGGTTTAGTTTGCCCCGTTTTCTTTTCTGAGACAAGGTTTCATGCATCCCAGGCTGGCAGAGAGCTCAGTACTACAAAGCAGAGGATGACCTCGAATTTCTGATCCATCCCTATTTCCCAAATGCTGGGATCACAGGCAGGCACCACCATAGCAGATACATGCACCGCTGGAAACTGAACCCAGGACCTTCTGCGTGCTGGGCAAGCACTCCACCAATTGAAGAACCCTGTCAGGAATCAACATTTAGACCATGATAGAGCCCACTACTCTGTACAGAGCATAAATAATTACACTGGTTTTAAAAAAAAAAAAAAAGAGGGAAGGGGGAAGGGGAACCATCTTTTGAGGGTTTGAGAGAAAGCTCAATTGGATAAACACTTGTGAGGTAAGTGTGAGATGTGATGCAGCAAGAGTAAGGCCAGTGCTGAGGAGGCGGAGTCAGGAGAATTCCTGTGGGAACTGGGCGGGGGGGGGGGGGGGGGGGGGGGGGCGGGCATTTACTACCTAACAAAAACACCTGTGATTCCTATACTGATGGATGCCCACACATTCACCAAGAGCTCAGAAATTGAAACAAGCAAAGCAGCCTGGGCTACTCATGGAGCTGGAACTTAAAAATATGTGTTCCTGTGGCAAAGGAAGAAACGGGGATATATCAGGGTTCACATACTAAACAGGCTTCGCAAGTACTCAAGTCTTAAAGACGGGAACCCTGAGACAGGAAAGAGATCCAGTTAACAGAGAAGCAGAGTTCAAGGTCCCGATGTGGGGATTAGCCCAAGGGAAGGAGGGCAGGTCTCAACTGGCAAGTGAGGGGCAATTAGAGCAGCTAAGAGCAGTGAATAAAGACAGGGAAGGAACCAGGCAGGCCAGACGCCAATCACAGCACCCCCACCCTGCCCAGATTTCCCTGGCTGCCTCTGCCAAGACAGCCCCCGCGCTTACTGTGTGAATACCATCTAATGATGGAACGAATCCATCCCTTCTAATAAAACTACTGGGGCTTCATTAACGTCTATGCCTTTAAAAAACACCTCAGTGATCTTGTCAGGTTTGATTTGGTTTTGTGAGCTATGGAAATTCATAGAAACCTGGCATTTAAAGAGCTCGTAAGGACAATCTAGCTCACAACCTCACTTCCCTGTTAGATTAGGAAGTGAAGGCCAGCGTAGTTGTAATGAGCTAAGGGCCACCATCCACACTTGGCAAAGCCCATGCGAGTTCCCTGAAACCAGTCTGCTGTTATTTCCTCTGCTTCCTCCTTTCTTGTGTCATTATTAAACAGGGATCTTGGAGCTCAGAACCATGGGAAGCCTGGACCTCCCCGAAAACTTCGGCAGAGTGACAAAAGCTGGTTCTACATCGGAAGAAGACAAAGGGAAGCTGTGCCCCCCCTCTGATGGTCTTAGTTGTCCCGGGTGTGCAAGGCAGCTGTGTTTGCGGAGTCATTTGTGATCCCAGGAGGAAACAGTCTCAGAATGCAGATGAGCAGAGCTCTACCGAAGCAGAACTGTCCTGGTCATTCCCACAGCTACTGCCAACAGAGCAAAATGGGATAATAATAAACTTCTTCCCTTCAACTGCCATTAGGAACCTAAGTGCTAAGGGCTGTCTCTCAGTTCCTGTCTCCCCATCCGTCAGCCATCTCTAAGGAACCCACACACACCCATTCAGTGTACACCAGTCTCTTTGTCAACCCCTATACAGACTCACACCCAACCCTACTGGCAAATGGTCGCTTTTATGGTATAGCAATAGTCAGAACTGTCGGCCTACAGTTACAGAGAAGGCCGAAAGGCCAGGCTCTGCAACCTGCAGCCTATAAAACTGGGGAGGAAGCGCCTCAGCCGGAATACCTGGAAAACACAGATGCTCCCTTTCGTGGAAATCTGACAGAGCCTGGAATCTGCTGCTTGGGATGTGCCGAGCACAGTAGCTACTACCCAACAAGTATCACGATGTCAGTGATCTCTAGAACCTGGAAATCAGCCAAGGATGCTGAGGTTCTAAAACCAAGGCGCTCCAAACACACCTTATGCTCCCTAAGCCCTGGCAGCTCAAGCCCAAACCAATTTGAGAAGAAAAACCATTCGATCCTTTCAGGTGATGAATGTTCTGTGTCCACCACGGGACTACAGGTGCCCAGGGAAACATTGTTTCTCTGGTTGTGGGACATCAGTGTGCCTGATACTTCTAGATCCAGGCTGGGACTTACGCCCACACTGCTGACTCCCACACCTGATGCTCAGCAACTAGAGCCCTGACTTTGGGACAAATCGCACCAGAGAATCCCCTGGTTCTCCAGCCTGCACGCTGGACTGCGCTCCTTATAGACTCTACAACCAAATGAGCCAGCTGTTGTAACGTCATTTCCATCCTTCATTCCCTCTCTCCATCTGCATCCTACAGTTCCTCTTTCTCCAAAGAACCCTACTGGCCCCGTGCATGAGCTGACTCAACTGTGGTTATTTCAATAATGAAAGCTACAGATCTCAAAAAGAACTCATACAATGGTAAGGGGTGTTTTCTGAAATCCTATCCTTACAAAAAAAGTGAGGGCAGGATCTTTCATTTTACTCTCCTCCCCTTCAATAACCCAACAAAAACTAAACTCATCCCTGAAAAATAAACTGAGTCATTCCAGAACATAACAGCAGGGCATAACAGGACCAATGCACAGGAACTCTTTCTCTGGGGAATTGCAAACCAGTGTCTATCCTCTAGCACAAACCAATGTGCTAGCCCATCAAAAGACATCTTGGGGAACCAATAAGTTTATCTGGCTTATTTACAAAATGTACATGAAGGGTTACTTATAGGCGTATGGGTGACCCCAAAGCTGCCACACCACTTCACCCTATGACAGATGATAACTTCCTTACAGCTGCAGAGTACCCGCCCTCCTTCGTTTAGCTTTTCACCCTTTATACTATACTCTAGCACCTCCAAAGACCATGCGCAATTAGGACAGAACCGTATCCAAATAGCAGCGGGGACAGGATGGGAGCTGTCAAAATCTCAGGTGAGAATGCAATGATTCCTTTTTTCCTAGTCTTTCCTTCTCTGAGCAAAAACCAACAGTGAACAGACCTCTAAGAAGTGAGCACAGCAGCTCTGATGAAGATGGTGGTTGTCAGGCCAAGGGGATAGGGCTCCCTAACACACATGCTTCATAAACCAATGTAAAACAGAAACCCAAGAGCATGAAAACCACTGAGCCAGCCATGCTATCCCACCTCCGTCCAGGAAGAGAGGAGCCTCCTTTTCCACCCACTGCAGGTCCTGGGTCCCCCACACCCTTCTCAGCTGCCACCCCCTGCTCACCCTCCCTAGGCACTAGGGCTGAGAATGGAAGAGCTCCCTATTTCTTCTCCCACAGCTGCTGCACACATCAACAGCAAAACGTCCGAATCTAAAAGATGTCATCATCACTAAAACACTAAACAATGCAAACGTGAACACAGGGAAATAAGATTATACAATTTTTTAGATAAATAAAAGGAAGTATTAAAGTTCTTCACAGACATGAGTATGGTACAGAATTGCTAACTTCTAGCTGAGTTGATGGATAAGTTTTTCCTTTTTTAAAAAAAATATTTATTTATTATGTATACAATAATCTGTCTGCATGTATGTTTGCAGGCCAGAAGAGGGCACCAGACCTCATAACAGATGGTTGTGAGCCACCATGTGGTTGCTGGGAATTGAACTCAGGACCTTTGGAAGAGCAAGCAATGATCTTAACCACTGAGCCATCTCTCCAGCTCCTTTCCTTTTTTTTTTTAACCTAGTTCAGATACCTCTTTCGAGGCCCTGAGTTCAGTCACAATAGCATGGGTAAATACTGACTGGAAGGATCTAGAATCGCATGAGACAAAGCTCTGAGCCACGTGTCAGAGGGTTTCTAGGCTGGAATAACTGAGGAGTGTAGAAGCATCCTACTGCGGGGCAGCCCCATTCCACTGACGAGGGTCCATGACAGAGTACATACACCAGTGTTCATCTACTTGCTGACTAGATGCAATGCGACCAGCCACCTCAAGCTCCTGCCACCATGCCTTCCCCGCTATGACGGACTGTACCTTCAAACTGTGAGCCAGAACACACCCTTCCTTCAATATATTACAGCTCTGTCACGGATTTTGTCAAAAAAGTGTAACTAATACACCCCATTACCACAAAAAGGGGGGCACTCAAGCAATTTTTCCTCCAGAGAGTCCTTAAAAATCAAATCTAAGAGAAGAGTTTACTAGGGTTTTCTGTTTATTTGTTTAAGCAAGAAATAATTTACAATAATCTGGAATAAAACAGTCTATATTTCTCGGAGGTTCACACCACATGATACCTACCCCTCTGCCTCAAAGGCCATTATCCTTCTTGTGTTTATCTTGGCAGTGAAACCAGCAGACTGCTTCTAGGGGCTTTCTAGCCCAAACCACACGAGATGAAAGGGTGGATTCAGTTGCTAAAATTCAGTAATACAGGAGAGTGATATCAAATGTTGGCATCAGACTACAGGACCAGAATGAGAAGGGAAATGCTGTGGGGCTGCCAGAAGCTTTATTCTCAGCAGCCCGAGTGCGCACAGGGGGCAGAAACTAGTGAGCAACTGGCCAAGACAGGAGGAGGACTGGAGGAAACAGAGAGCATGAGGTCCAAGGAGCCTAGCAATGGGGCAAAGTGGGCGTGCAGCAGGGTGCTACAGAGGACATTTGGGAAGCTTAGAAGAGAGGAGCAAGGATGTACCAGGGTATGCAAAGCACACCTTCACAAACTATTCAAGAAGTTGGGAGAGGAAAGATAAGGCATGCTTCCCAGATGGTAGGAAGCAACTGGAATAGGAAACAGAACTGTGTGGCTAGGAGAGACAGGCACTGCACCGTCAGATAAAGAATTAGGGAGGGAAAGTTGGACTCTCACTTGGAGAGTTTGTATGTGTGTGTTTATTTTAAAAACTTCCAGTCAAGTGTATTAGGAGGCTCAGGCTGGATGTTTTCCTTTTTTAACATTGATTTTTGTTTGTCATTCTCTAAGCCCAAGCTCTCCTTTCACAGCCCAGCCTAAGAATTCTAATGTGCTTGCAGTGGGAGCTTGGAATCTGCATTGCACCCTGTTTAAAAGCCAGTTGCTCATCTTACCTTGTGCCCACTTCCTACCTGCCTGCCTGCTGTTTGCTTGTGTTATGTTATGGGACTTGCCATATTTTTGTGGAATGCCCACATTTGCTGTCCTCACGCGCTGACCACACTATGGGTTCCTGTTGGTCACACTGGTCTCTGGGTCAGGTTCAGGCACAGAAGCATTCAGTGTTTCTCTTTATAGAGGGATCCCATTTCCCTGATCTTCTCAAGTTGGATGGGGAGGCGTCTCTCCCTATTCTTCAGTGAAATGGAATGAATCTGTGGTAGCTGAGCCTTAGAATATTCACGGCCGACAGTGTATGGATAGATAGATAGATAGATAGATAGATAGATAGATAGATAGATAGATAGATAGATAGTAGGAGGGTCTTCTATCTATCTGTTGCTTTCATTGGTTAATTAATAAAGAAAACTGCTTGCCGCTCCTTTTACATATATATACATGTATATATATGTATATATATATATAGAGAGAGAGAGAGAGGATGGATAGATACACTCTCACATGACTACATACACATATCACTAGCAAGAGATGGCATATGTTGTAGATACATAATAGATATATCACCCTATGTAATAACATAAATTATGGGATACATGGACATTGACAATGATTGGCTCACAAATAGAATGGTGTTATTTTTAAGAATACAAACAGCATCATGAAGCACGAACTTTTGGAGAATGCACGTGTAAGAGCTAGAACATGACACCTCCGAAGCTCGGGGTACTTGAGGAAGGAGAACAGGATCACTGGGGAGAGCCTCGAAGCTCTCTTTACTAATCCCAAGGGCGCATCCATCTGTGCTTACTGAGGCACTCTTTGATATACTTTTCACTGTATTTTTCTATTTAATACTTAATGAAAATCATTTAAAAACAGGTAAGAATAACAGAAAAAAACATCTTCACCACTGCCCTGTGATCTCTTTTCGCCTTTTTCATAAGAAGTCGGGAAAAAACTACACAGTCAAGAAGGCTCTTTAAGTCTTATCTTGATGGGAAAGGAATCGGCTTACTTAGCCTCCGAATCAAGCATGCCTAAAGAAGGGAAACATTGACACCGGTGTTAGAGACCCTTCATTATCATTCCACGGAAAGGCTGCTCAGAGTTTCTTTCAGTTAAATCCAAGGGGGAATTATACTGAAACATAGGCCAGCACTAGAGTCCTCTTACTTGTCCGTCCCTGCAGCAGATAAGTGCTCCCGACAGATGGAACAGAGCAGCCCCGGACAGTAGTTCGGAAGGGGCCAGCCACACAGTGGAATTACACATCCCAGATGAGAAATATCTCCGTATCGTGTGCTGATGGAATTCTCATATGTATGTACGTACGTGTGTCTGTATGTATACCAATCACATTCAACGCATGTCCGTGGGAGGGTAGGCGGTGGTATCTTGGAGGAAACACCCCAGGAACCTTCCATTCCCTCCAACACCATGCTTGGCCTCCTTGGAAAAACATCAGTCCGCAAACACAATTTCAACAAGTGGGCAGGGCAGCACTTTCACATACAGAGCTAACAAGCTAAAGGTTTTTCTCCTCTGTGAGTTCAAGGGTAGCCTGGTCTACAAAGGGAGTGCCGGGACAGCCAGGAAGCAGGGGCTACAGAGAGAAACCCTGTCTCAAAAAAAAAAAAAAAAAAAAGGAAGAAAGAAAGAGAAAGAAAGAAATCTTGCTATGATGATATTGTCACTGGATAAAACCCTAAATGAGATCAATAAAAGTTCTTAACAGACTGTCAGGGTAGTAATTCAGCCTTCCTTGGACAGAATCCATAATTCGGCAGACCTGCCATGTTCTACCCCCACACCTGTGACGAACATTCTGGAAAAATATGACAAATGTAGAAATATTATGGAATTTAATCTTAGGAAGGCAAAAACATGAGAAGGAACACAAAGAAGAGCAGATGTAAGATTTGTGTTTTATTTAAATTAAGAAGCAAGAACGCCAGCGAAGTGAGCTGATAAGAAGCTAACAACTGGCACAGGCCTGAGAGCTGAGCTGATCTGCGGCCGAGCAAGGGAGTCTCATGCTCTGCAGTCTCAGGCCGTGTCCACAGCACACCTGCCAACTGTGAGATCAGCCACACAAGGAGGTCTGCAGGAATGCCTCTCGCAGGCCAGCCAAAGCAGCAAGGAAGCGATGCAACAGGAATGACTCCTACTCTCTCTCCCCATCCCTCTTCTGAAGAAGTAACTTCTGCCTCTCTCTCCCCTGCCACTCTCTCTGTCTCTCTCCTTTCCTTTTCCCCTTTCCCCCTTCCTTTTCCCCTCCATAATCCACTAAATAAACACTATACCCCCCCACCAAAAAACACCTATTAGAAAATGTTCAGAGAAGTTAACCATATCCAAATGACTCTTCCATACATAAAGTTATATTAAATAAAGCAAATTGAGAACTAAATTATCTCTCTCTTTTTTTCTTTTATCAGACCAGTCATTTATCTCTTTTGTTTTTCTTTTAGAGCCTGAGGAAAATCCAAGTAAGATCAGACCTCAGCCCTGCAGAGAACCTTCCCGCTCCTGCTACCCAGAGTGTCATCTTCCTTCTCCTCCTGTCTGCTGCAAGAGGCTACAAGCCCATCTGAGCCGTGCCTCCCCCCACACAGAGAGTACTGTCCAAAGCCCAGAATTGGTTTGCCACGTCTTCTTCTCTGGCGGTGTTCTCTGCAGTGCGGATCCCAGTTTTCACACTGCTTGAGTTCATCTAGCGACTCTCTGTTCACACTGTGGTTGCTTTCGGAAGATTCCAGTGACTCATCTTCTTGACTCCTGCTCTGAGAAGGTTCACACATGGAAATCGGACCTTGAGTAATGCCGGGAACCAAACTCTAGTTTTAAATCTCGTGGAAACGAGTAAAGGGACCGTGAGCAGGGACCCTTTCTGTTTTGTTGCCCATCCAAAATCAAACACACAGCAGGCCCTCAAGGGCCAGTGGGACAAATGTTGGCAGTTGTCAGGCCTTTCAAGTCCATTCACTCATGTCCACAGCGCATCTCTAGCACCACCCTGCCCTCGCCCACCAACCTAACAGGAAATCCAGTGTCAGACACCATGCCTGGCTCTGCAAACAATTCTCGAGTCTCCTATGAACAAGGCCCCAGCCTGCAACTCTCTAACTTTCCCAGCAATGTCTCTTAATTTCATCCCTCTTTTCTGCACCGAAAACAGCGCACCCCCCTCCCCTCTCCTCTCCCCTTCCCATCTCCTCTCCCAGCTGCCCTCAATTTGTTTCTAAACTCTTTCTTCCATCTTCCTTTGTTGCAGCAGAGGACAGCTGGTAGCCACAATTAACCCTTAAGGTTACCGGGATACCTTACAATGTGTTTTTAATCGCAGGTGACATTGGAATCAATGAAAATCACTACTGTCTGGTGCCCCATCCCTGAAGAACTGCATCCAAACACAGGCCTCTGCTCCAGGTATGGGAATATTTAATGCTCCTGGGTGCTGCGTATAAAATTTTCAACAGCACACACCCATCAGGCTTCAGGAAAGTGGAGACAACACATGCCTTCTACGCCATACTTCACCACCGTGTGCGTGTGCGTGTGTGTGTGTGTGTGTGTGTGTGTGAATATCTGGTGTGAAAATCCTGGAGAGACTCCACGAATAATGGCACGACTAAGTGCTCCAAGTTGGAGACACTTGGGGCCACAGCGAGGCTTTGTGCCCAGGAGATGGGCGAGAAAGAGAAGAAGACAACACAGTCATGGTCAGTGGAACAAATGAATTCATCACTGGGCCCCCTCAGCAAAGTCCTGCCTAGACCTGTCTTATGACCCTCCCTTTGGAACCCTTACTCCCTCTAACATATCTAAAGCCCCATAAACCATCTCTGTAGTCTGCTCTGTCTCAGCAGAATGTGGGCATGTGGGAGAGCATGAGTTAACTGACATCCTGAGGATCTCTACCCTTGGTCACTGCCTGAGGTACTTCAAGAGTTCTTTTTATATTTTTTTTATTTGTATCTTGCTTCTTCTATCTCTTATTTGTTTTTAAAGCCCATCTTTACAGGCTCCTGGGGACAGATGCAGTGACAACACTGGAACAAACATCTCCAAACTTTCCCAGGTCCTTTGTGCCTGGACCTGGCATACCGCCAAACCCACCAACTGCTCTCCTGTATTCCTGATGCTGAAGTACTCCAAGCAGGCAAGAAGAAACAAGATTTGGGGGTGGGGTTATGCAAAACCTTGACATCATATCAGACAAACTTAAGCGAGGCATTCAAGGACCAGAAATGCCTACTTCTGCCCCTCATACTGAACTGTTCCTGTAAAGCAGTCCTTGTAGGAATGCAGGTCGCTATATAAGATCGAGTAGGCTGAGTGTAACTCTAGAGGCACCTACGACAGCCATTTCTGAATCATGGGTCCCACAGCTATGCATTACTGGCCAGACCAAAATAAACAAATGCTCTCAGTTGTTGTAACAGTGCGAAAGCCTGAATTCACATCCTTCTTTCAACCTCCACGCTTCCTGATTTTCCACCGTTCACTCCTGAATCTTTGTTGACAATATGCTTGCCAATAAAGAACACTTACTGTGTGAGAGAGGTCTCTTTCGAATCCTTCCCTTCAAGGCTCTGTGCAAGGCTATCCAGGATCATGGACAGTGTGGGACAGAACAAATCTCAGTGCTCCAGGGTGTGGTTAGCCCGAACCAGGCCTTGGGAGTAGCGAGAGGGGACAGGAGGAAAAAGGAAGGAGAAAAAGGCAGAGAAGACAAAAACAAAGTGACCTAAGACCAAACCAAGAGTCAGTAAGCAAAGACTTCCCAGAAGCTGAGCCAGACTGTGGAGGACCCAAAATTTCCCAGAGCACAGATTCCAAGCCAAGGATGAAAGTTGAGCTCTAGAGAAAGCTAAACACAAACTCTGCTCCAGGGACAATGAGAGGCACAAAGTCTAGACAGAAACTACAGAGTAAAAACGGACAGGGCTCCCTCCTGCTGACACCCTCTGACTTTTCACTGGGACAGACTCTGTCTAGCAAAGAGGCACACCCAGTAGATCAGAGCCACCATAACAGCAAGAAGACACCTGCAGGGAGAAACCCTAACTGTGCTGCATGTAGGGCCACCAGACTGGAGGCAAGATCTTGAATTCAAAGAAGGCAACCTTACCTGGTGGCTACTTGGGATCACTGCAGGTTAACTAAAAGAGAGAGGGGCTGCTCGACAAAACACCCTCATTTCTGTGACTATACTTCCTGCCTCGCCTGCAACCTGCTACCCAACTGGATAGAGCAAGCCTGCTGGTTGATTCCTTCTGGATCTGAGTCCCATCATCAGACAGAACTGGACAGGAATCCACCCTGCTGACTACTAGGCAATTCCCAGTGGCTTCCCTTTCTGAAAGGATTCTCCTTTCCCCACTCTTTTCACCTTCCTCCTCCAACCTCCTTCCTTCACCTATGCTTTCCGAGGACACAGAAGCGATGGAGGAGACCCCCTCGCTGTACCTACAGCTGTCTGCCTTCTTGCTCCATTTTCCTGGTTACACCTTGTCTCTTACCACTCTGTTGCCAAATAAGCCACACTCCACTTACGCTCAGCTCCATCTATCTCCCCTTCCATCGCCAATTCTCCTCTTGGCCACTGTCTCCAATCCTATTCAGTGTGCTCCCAAATTCCCCAGAAAACTCAAATCATTTAAGACCAGCACACCCTCCTGCTTACTTCACCCCAAACTCCTGCCTTGTCCCCTTGTCCGTATGCTGGTTCTATCTCCCACAATCCCTACTGCCTTCAAGCCTCCAATCCTGGCTGGCGTCTTTCACTTGTGTTGTATGGACGCTGCCCTTGAAGGGCTTTCAAACCTTCATCTGTCAAAGATTAGTCCTGGTCTGTCTGCGCATGACCTCTGGGCACCTCATCACCAAGCAGCTTCTGCCACCATGAAATATAAACTTTTGGGGGCTCTCATGGTTACTTTTCTCTTTGTTCCATCAGCCCCAGTGGTTCCTCCAGGAGGGTGGTCTCCTTTCCAATCTCCACTGGTTCCAACAGCCCCCAGTTTCTGCCTACGACTCCCTCCTCCTTCCCATCTCTTTCCTAACTACTCCAACAAGGCAGGTCCGTGAAATACAGGGTGTGTGAAAGCCAGTGTCCCCAATCTATCGCTACACTAATGACCCAACACAAGATGTCCCTTTCAACGGGGCTGGCAACCAGTGTTTCTTCTTATGCCTAGCATGTTCTCTGTCCTCCAATCGAATCTTTCCCTTCCTTGAGGTCAAACTCATGTCCTTACTTCTTCCAGGAAAAAAAAAATTTTCCCAGTGACTCCATAACTACCCAGAATTCTCCCTCATTTTAAGTCTCCAAAAACATGGGGAAAGCCTGCAATGTGGGACCTACTGCAGAATTAATTACAGGCATTCTCTAATTGTACCTTAATGCCGCCTATTCCTACCATCCTGTCCTTTCTCTCTAACAATGGTTAAGTTCCAGAATACTGGGCCACACCGAGATATCTAAATAATTACCAATTGACAGGAAACAAGCATGACGTTTTATATAATAAAAACTCAAACTCATACACTATTTTCATTTATCAAACAACCTAAGAGAAAACTAGACTTCAAGCCTAAGTGACAATCTCTAATCTATGTATTTTCCTAGAATCACTATCATGGCAAATGTGGAAAAGCATGGCTAAACCTGCAAAACACTCAACCAATGAAGTTCTCATAACTTTTAAAACAATTGAATATTTCATATACAACATAGGAAGGTAGTAAATAATGTGTTTCCTGCAAAACTATTAAGTACAGGTAATTTTTGTTCAACTTATATGTAATACTCGGAAATGCAATTTAATTCCTTTACAAAGGCCTGTAAGAGAACCTGGGAATAAGCATGATAAAGTCAAAGATTTTTGCTCAACTTCTTTTGATAAATACAGCTCTGCAAAACCCTATCTCAAACAAACAAAAAATACAGCCCTGGAAGTGAGAGCTGTTCACACACATAGTTAGAAGGTCAGCTACATCATCCAGCTTCAGGGATGTCAAGTTCCTCACCAAGTAGGAAACTAGCCTCTGTCTTTGTCATCCTCGCAATCCAAACCAATTAAATTTCCTCTCTGCAGCAACATGACAACTCTCTGAAAACCTTTGGCCACACACACTTGGGGCCTAGAAACTAAATCAAAGAGCTCATCTTCCAATTTCTCCTTCTTGTGGGCATCCAAGCAATGGGCATTTGCTCCTAACGTTCCATTGCCACCAACTGCACAGCATCTTAACTGGGTACTGCCTTCTGGGAGTGCTGGCACGGTGAAGCACACTGACTCCAACCCCCTCTTTGGCTCTCTGTGTCAACTATTTTCTTCAGTGGTCTTCATTTTCCCAGGATTGGCTCAAGACCTTCAGAGCCTGGCTCACAGCGAGCACCAAGGCTGTGGCCTTCCTCTGGGTCATGTGTGCTAGATGTGTATCCAATAGTAAAACATTTCCCATACTGCTTGGAGCTTTACTCGGAAACTTTTCTCCAAATACCTGTACATCCCTCAAGAAGAATGGTTGTTTGTTTCCGCAGTGATGAAAATCAGCCTCAGAACGCTGTGTGAGCTAGGCCCATGATGCTCAACCACTGACCGACACCCCACCCCCTCTCTTATTTTTATTTCTATGCTATAATGAGATACTTGGCGATTCCCCAAAGATATCTGTCCAGGTCTGCTACCTTTGTAACTTTATTTGGAAAACAGGTCTTTGCTGAGAGAGAGAGAGAGAGAGAGAGAGAGAGAGAGAGAGAGAGAGAGCCATCTATGGCACAAAGACACAAGGGAAGATGGCCAGGTAAATGAGGAGGCCAGAATTCTCCAGTCATAAACTGAAGGGCAGCAGATGAAAAAAGAATCAAGGAAGTCTGTCCTGAAGTTTGTGAAGCTAACATCTTGGTTTTGGGCTTTGGTCTCCTGAACTGAGGGAAAATAAGTTTATTATTTCAAGGAGTCAGGTGTGTAGTAATCTATAGCAGCCTTAAGAAAGAAAAAAAACAGGCAATCCTAACTCCCACACAACATCGTCCACCAAGCTGCAGCTCAAAGCAATAAGCACTGATCTTGAAAGATGGAGAGAAACATCTCAACTGCAGGGCAAGAATCTTGGACAAGGACCCAGACACCAAATCACTATGGGAACTTGGATCTGCCAGTTACCCACAGTTCTTTTGATAGCTTGCCTAGCAAAATAAAATAAGTAGCCTCCTAAGGCCTTCTTGCGGGCCTGAAATACCCTACCATGCTCAGCATCAGCCTAACCTAACCGTAATTACTTCCTCCTAGTCACCTAAGTTTATTCATTTTATTTTCATCTAAACAGTTTCAGACAGAAAAAGGGACCAAAATGATATGTCAAAGGCCTTACTACACTCTACAAATCTATTACAACTTGGAATAGGCTAAAAAGTGACTTTCTACAATATCGCCAATTTTTTTCAACAATTTACATGCAGTTGATCCATTTCAGAAAAACTGAACATAAAAGGAATCAAGCTGAGTGTCACTCACTGGCCAGCATTTGAAGGTTTATCAGTCATAACATTTATGGTTTAAGTCATAACATGGGTACACAGTCACAAGTGACTTCTCCAAAACGGGGCCTTTCTCCACCCGTCTCAGACTGTAATTAAGGAACCAACACTTTTCACTTCAAAGCATCTGGTCAAAAACTAAATGAATACAACTCCTGCCACTACCAAATGGCAAAGACAACAAGGACTGGTTGCGTCAATGAGAGTCCAACACAACAAAGACTACTTTACCCATTTTTATAAACCGGGGTCAACAGAAACACATGTCGTTTCTCGTGTTAAATGTCTCCTTATTGGAAAAAAAATAAAGAAAAGAAAGAAAAAAGGAAAGTAGAAGAGAATGAAAACGAGCCAACAAAGGAGTTGATGATGCTATTTGAAACCACCCCACCACATATCCTTCTGTTGAGCTGGGCTAAATTAAAAATACCACTTTTAAGTGGTTTCATAGATCACACATGCCTCTGCCTTCATGTGTGCCTAGTGGCAGCCTTGGTTCTTTTTTAAGAAACCAACCAAAACAACACAGAGGAACACGAAGCCCAGGGACTCATATTTCAGTCTGACAAAATATCCATTTGAAACACTCTGACTTAAACTTTTCCAAACCAATTTTCATCTCTCACAGAAAACAGAATCTACAGTCATTGGGCCAACGCTTCAGCCCAATTGGCACAAAGAACTACGTTTCCAAGACTAAACTTTTTCCTTCCAGGTGGAAACCTACCGCGAAAACCCAAAGTCCCTCCATCCTCTGGAGGGTCTGGAGAGCTCTCTCAGCAAACAGCTTTCAAACCCGAAGTTCCTGGTTTTCCAGTGTGAGCTCTCAGACTTGAGTATGGGGCTGAAATGGACTTGAACAACTTTATCTTGCATTTTTCAGACATTAGTAACTTTACTTCAGAAGTTGTTCTTAAATAGCACTAAAGCTAAGGCAGAAAACTGCAACGTCTCCGAATGGGTTTGGGGACCACAAAGAGCCACCCTAATCCCAAGTGTCCAGCAAACTCTACCTCAGGTGCAACCTCATTTTCAAGAACACTTCTGAGCACACATGGTGTTTCCTGGAAGCCCCAAGCCAGGATGAATGAGCTTTAACTGCACAGACTTAGTGTTTATTTGCATCCTCACGTGGTACTCGGCAACCGGAGCGGCGCAAAAGCAGAGATGGCATGGGGCGCGCCCAGGAACCCCGAAAACTTTTCTTTGCAAAGTAGCAGAGGCGGTTGGTATGGCAATCGGCCACCCTGGTCCCCCACGCTAAGCTTAAGGGCTTTCCCAGCACCATCCCCTGCCCGCCGCTGCGCGCACACAAAGGAGCATGGATACAGGGGAGACCCCCACCCCGAACCCGTTCGGCGCACCTCCCCATCCCTCCGGAAAGGGCCAGGGGGCGACCTGCGTTACTTACAGGGTGACCGTGCGGTTGGGCAGCGTGTCCGGGGGCAGGACCTGCGCGAGCTCCAGGCTGCTGCACACCACCTTGCCCTCGGCGCCGGCCGCCCTGCCGGTACCCCGGGCCCGACCGTCGTGCTTACAGCCCGCTGGCAGCGCCGCGACCCCGCGCTCTCCTCCTGTACACAGCAGGGCGAGCAGCGCCAGCGGCAGCAGCAGCGGCGGCTCCATGCCGCTGGCCGGGCCTGCGAGCCGAGCGGCGTGGGGCACCGGCCTAGCGGAAGAAGGCGGGATGAGCCGGGCCCGGCGGTGGCCCGATCCTCCCGGCGGCCCGAGGACCGATCCTGCTCCGCAACGACATACTCCTTTGTCCGCGGCCGCGCTCGCCCTCCGCGGAGACGCGGGGTCAGGGCCGCCGGGGCGCAGCTCGCTGCTCGACCCGCGGGAGCACCGCCTCCTCCCGACCGGCTCCTCCCCGCGGGGCCGCTCCACCCACACCAGCCCCGCGCGCTCCCCAAGCCGCGGGCGACCCGACCCCGACCCCGGCACGCCCCCAGGTCCTGGCCGGAACTCCTGCACTGGGCGGAAGAAAGTTCTAGACTAGTCCCAGTTCCAGCCGCCCTGCGGCTCTGCTCCACGTTTCCCGGCTCCGCCGCCTTTCAAACAAAGCCGCCCTGTGCGCCCCGAGAGCCCTAGCCCGAGGGGGTGAAGTTCCTTCCTCCAACCTGAGGAGGAGAAAGCCTGAAACCGATCATTCCGAAGAAAGGCGATGTTGGAAAGTTTCATCTGCCCCTTTATCTGCCAGAGCAAAAAAAAAAAAAACAAAACAAAAAACAGGTTTCTTTCCAATAAACTGAACTCGGAAGTTGTCCCTGGCCTGCAGCGCCAGGCTATGGTCCAGATGAGGATGTATGGGGACCTTTAGACTGAAATTTCTGAGGCCACAGATAGCTCAGATGTTAACCAGTTGGAGCAGTAATGAAGCAGCCAAGAAGCTGAATTCATTATTCATGCCCGCGACCACAGACCCCACCCTAACATTTGTAAGACCCAGGCTCACCTACCCTATCTTTAAATTTTATAGACACTATACAAGCCAACAAAATGAGTTTTAGTCTCCCTTGAGAAACAGACTTCCTTAACAACCAGGAAAGGCAATTTGGTATACAGAAATCTCATGTACTTTGGAGTTCTACCCTGTAACATATAAGTCAGAGAACATGTTATCACACACAGCCCTTGGCCTGTTCACCCCTTGCTGACTTTGCTTCCTGTGCCAGCTCCACTCAACAACAGGAGTGCGTGGCACGTGTGTGGATGCCTGGACCCGTTCAGTCTGTTCCTTCCGACAGAAGTGAACATTCCAGCTGTTTGGTCCTACATTGAGAAAATTGAAGAGGAGGGCATTTTTTAAACTTGGCCCCCCCAAAAAAAATTTTTTGCCAAGATCATGTCCCAGAAATACTTATTTGGCTTTCTCAATAGTAAATATCCTAAGTGTATTTGCCATACACTTAGATAAGTGTGAATAGTGCATCAGTTGACTCTTCTTGAAGACTGAGCTATCTAATATCTAAGCCCAATAGTGCCTAGAGTATACTAAAACACTCAATGGTGATAGAATTATTCTGGATCTGTGATGTAGGAGACCCTCTGTGTATTGCTTGTATTGGTTAATGAATAAAGAACCTGCCTTGGCCTGATAGGACAGAATTTAGGTAGGCAGAGAACACAGAACTGAATTCTGGGAAGAAGAAAGCAGAGTCAGAGGGACTCCATGGATCGGCGGCCTGAGGTAGGTAGACATGCTGAAACTTTTCTGGTAGGACATGACCTCGTGGTGACACACAGATTAATAGAAATGGGTTCAATCAAAATGTGTTAGCCAATAAGAGGCTAGAGCTAATGGGGCAAGCAGTGATTTAATTAACACAATTTCTGTGTGGTTATTTCGGGGCTAAGCTAGCTGGGCGGCTGGGACAAACAAGCAGTCTCCTTACAACAGATCTGGAACTTGAAGTATGCCAGGGGAAAGAAAGCTCCAGACCTGGTGGTAGCCCTGTATGGCTACATAGACCTTGAACTCTATCTACCATTCTGTAGGAAGTACTTTTTATTTCACTCTTACTAAACTCAACTTTAAACGCTACGATACACGTGTTGAACAGCACAGATCTGCACCTATAATGGACAGGAAAAGCAGGCTATTACAGCCACAGTTAAGTAGCTTTAATGCTATAACTGACTTTAGACTCAAACTGATATTCTCTGTTAAGATGAGGTTGGTCATGTTTCTGTAGAACTTACTTGAAGATGATGATTCCCTCACAGAAGTGACATCAACACTGTCATCATCACCTGTTCTCCCCATAAAGATAAAATCTTCCCATAATAATTTGGAAGCTTTTAATTGCCGTGTTGCTGTTGCTACAGCTATAGACAGGCCTGTGAATCTAGACTGTAAGAAGATTTTGATACCTATCACAGAGGTGAATGTGTTTGACTCTTCTGAGATGTACTTAGCATAAACCTTCAGTTTGGTGTCTTCTTTGTACACTTCACTACAGTTGAAAACATTAAAGTGTGAAATTACCAGAAAACGGGTTGTCACACATGAGACCATTGACTCCAAAGACAAACATGGAGGAAATGTTTTTTTTAAATATGGATATGATATATTCTTGCAAGGAAGTCATTCAGAGCATTTTTTAAAAATAGCTCATTTACTCATTCTATCAAGGTATCTCTTTCATTGCTCCCCCCCCCCATATCTCCCCCAGAGGGACTTACCCCATCTGAGGAATGGATGGGGGACAGGAAACACAAGGCAGAAGAAGGGGAGGGAGGTGGAACTGGGGTTGGTACATAAATAATAACTCATCTAGCTGAGCAGTACAAGGGCATGCCTGTAATCCCAATAGTCTGGAAGCAGAGGCAGGCAAATCTCTGTGAGTTTGAGGCTAGCGTGGTCTACAGAGTGAGTTCCAGGACACTCAAAATTAAACAGAGGAACCCTGTCTCAAAATAACAAACAAACAAAAACCTCATTTAAAACATCAGAAACTGGAGCAGGCTTTAGAAATTCCCAAAACCACCTAGCAGTGGTTGAGCATTCTGGGGGCTAAGGCAGGAGGATCTCTGAGCTTGAAGCTAGCCTGGTCTACAGTGAGTTCCAGGACAGCCAGGGGTACACAGAGAAACCCTGTCTCAGGAGGAGGCTGGGTAAGAAAAGAACAAAAAAGGAGAGAGAGAGAGAAAGAGAAGTTCACAACCTTGGAATATGCAGAGCCTCTTGTTCTTTAGAAGCCCCAAGGACCTGGGGGAAGTTCTTTGTAACTACAGAGGTCTCAGAGGGTAACACGGTCTGAGCTTTATACAGTCTCTTGCCCCTCAGTCACACCAAAACCTAAACTTGAATTAAGCTACTGTCACCCTGAGAGCTTCTTGCCAGACAGGTCCAGTGACAGCTAATCCCGCCTCGGGCCTCAAGCACTGGCAACATTTGAAAATTGTAGGGTTTCATGGGCCCTTTCTGAGTTCTCACTGTGTCTGTGACTGTCCCTTTGTAGCAAGGCCTACGGAAACTGAGATATTACATGGTAACCATAGAAATACACACACCGGCCAGTATCACATCGACTGTTGCCTCAAGGACAGTATGTGGGCCACATTCCAACACTTCAGTCTAGAGGATCTTGTTTCGTAAGGCTTGTGAGAGATAGCAAAGATGCCTTGTTCTTCATTTAAAAAACAAACAAACAACAACAACAACAAAAAAAAAACTACGGTGTATGTCTGCATGGATATGTGTAATAAAAATGTTTATTATCTGTGTTCACAGATAATATATCCATCTAAATCTATTACTAACAATTTCTTCTACATATCTGCCCTCTCTACCAGATGACAAGCTTCTAGAAGGTTTTCTTACTCCGATTTTCAAATCCCTCACTCCCGTTTCTGTTCCCACAATTATGTGCCTCTAGAAGCTGGATTATTCAGAACCAGTCTAGGAGATTCTGTTGGTTTAGGTCAACTTGGACCATGGTTTCCTTTTGTATTCATTTTGCATGTGTGCATGTTCGCTCTCCCTGCTACAGTTTCAGCCCCACGATGCTCCCTATTTACTGCCTATGGATTTCACCCTAGGTTGCTGCCAAAAAGCCAATCTCAAGCTTTTCAGGCAAATTGCTTATCCAGCCATCCTCACTACAACGGGTGGCATGTGACCTATCAAAAGGAATCAACCATTATGTTGTTCAATATGGTATATAAATTTAAGTTTGCAAAATTTAAGCTAAAAGTTTGACAAGGTTTTAACCAAAAATTCTATTTCCTAGTCCCTCGGGCCAGTATTTCATAGCCACTTATCACTGATGAATACCTTTGTGGACTATGCAGACCTTATAGTAGTTCCAGAAACTTCTTTGTGTTTTTATTTAAAAAGAGACTAGAGGCTGGAGAGATGGCTCATGGGTTAAGAACAGTGGCTGCTATTCCAGAGGACTGTGGCCTGATTCCCAGAACATACCTGGAGACTCACAACTATATGGAATTCCAATCACAGGGGCTCTAACGCCCCCTTCTGGTTACCTTAGGCACTGCATGCAGGCAAAATATACATATAATAAATAAATAAATGAATAAATACACTTAAAAATAAAAATACAGAATATTAGAAGGCTAATAAGAAGTCTCAAAATGTCAGCTGTATGCATTTGTTAAGCGGTGGGGGAAAGAAGGAGAGAAAAGGAAGCTAATAATTCATCTTTCTCTCACAACTTCCAGTTTCCCGCTTCTGGACATGGTCTTATGAGAACATGCTACCTCAACATGAAACATGTGTTTTATGATCAGAAAACAAAAAAACTCAAGGAAAACTTCAAAATCATAGAAGAATGTTGAAAGACAGAAGACATTCAGCTCGCTGAAACTGTGGTTGAACTCTCAATCAAGCCTCTGGACTTCTTTCTCTCAAAGGTGCATATCCTCGAGTTTACATCACCACTGTTAGTACTTCCTACTGCCTAGGGTGTTCCAGCACACAGAAGGAACTCAGAAGCATTTGTTAATTCACATCATTTAAATTTTACTCATTTTTATGTTTCACGCATCTGCTGCCATTGCTCAACCACATTGGCTAGAGCATAAGATTTATTGAGTTAAGCATTTTGCATGGCCAGGCACAAATTCCCAGGTCATGTCAGCTAACATGAGATGATCGAAGTTCATGCTCCTAGGGTCAGATGGAAATGTGTAATGTCATGGTCAAATTTACAGCAGGAAGGAACAGCAGTGGTCAGCACTTGAAGCATCTCTCTAACACCCTTAGTCAGCCTTGCTAATAAACAGACATTCTCAGTTTTTTGTGTGTGTGTGTGTCCTTGAATGTTTGTCAGTTAATTGTGACAGCTGTGGTTTTTTTATTTTTAGTATTTTCATAACACGCTAGAATGTGTGCTTGGTCATTACCCGGGACCCAGCTGGATCAGTAGTACTATCTCAGATATCCTGCCGGCTTGGGCCCCTGTTCTGGCTCACCTGTTGGGAGACACAGTGACCTTCAGCGGGTCACCATTACTTACCTTTAGGAATGAGTGCTTAAACAGGCACAGGGTTTAAAATCTGACTTTTGTCCTGATGAACCATGAATTCATTGTTTGTGTGCAGCAGCCAGACTCATTGGAATGTATCTTTGTGACAGCAAAATACTCTCTTTGGGTGACCAAATATTTCTCTGAAATGATATTTTCCTTCCCCACTGCAGTGTAATTATTATCATTTATAAATACAAAAGGAAAATATGAGGGAACATTTAAGCAGCCCTGCCATATGATGAGTTACTTTGATAGAACAGCAGCTACCAAGAATTTTTATGGCCAGATAGGCTAGCACCATTCATGGGCCCAAAAGGCTCAGTATATACTCATATCTCATGGTTGTTTAATATTTAAAAACACAATACAGTGTGATGAGATGGTCCAGCAGTGTCTTAGTTAGGGTGGTGAAAACATAGCATGACCACTTCAATTCTTATGAAGAAAAAAATTAAATTGGGGCTGGTAAACAAAGCTGAAAATAGGCAGACATGGTACTGGAGAAGGAGCTGAGAATTCTACGTCTTGATGCACAGGCACCAGGAAGTGAACTGAGATGCACTTCCTCTAACAACGCAACACCTACTCCAACAAGGCCACACTTCCTAAAGTGCCACTCCCTGATTCTAGGGGGCCCATTTCTATTCAAACCACCACAAGCAGTTAAGAGCACTTGCTACTCTTCCAAAAGATGGGAGTTCAGTTGCTAGCACCAACATCAAGGAACAAAGATCCTCTCAAACTCTCATCCAGAGACTGTGCCACCCTCTTCTGGACTCTGCAAGCATCTGCATGCACATATGGTGTAGAACAATGTTTTTGTGCACTGTAAACATTGGTTAATAAAGACCTGACTGGTCAATGACTAGGCAGAATTTTCAGAGCAGAGAGAACGCTGGGAAGAAAAAGGGCAGAATCTCTAGAGTCATGAGGAGATGCGGAAGAAGAAGATGTGAACATGCAGTACTAAGATTAGGTACCAAGCCATGTGGTAGAACATAGATAAAAATATGGGTTAATTTAAGTTGTAAAAGTTAGTTAGTAACAAGGCTAAGCTATCAGCTGAACATTTATAATTAATATTAAGTCTCTGGTTATTTGGGAGCTGTTGGCAGAACAGAGCTGACCCGTGATCCCAACAAAAACCTCGGCCTACACACATGTGTATGCCTATATACACATTTCTTACATGCACACATAAAGATAAAAAACCAAAGAATTGGAAAAAAAACAAAGGGGCACAAGTTGAAAAAGAATAACTACATCTCAATATTAAGTTACAATATCATAGACACTGTCTGGATTAACTCATGTGTTTGTACTTCCGTCTTTGAACTCAGACACATCAATGTGCCCTACTGATGAGTGTGACTTTAAGGCTCAGGTCTGAGATCAAAGAGCAAAGCGAGCTGACAGACACAAGAAACTAAGGATCACTTGTTCTCCTGGACAGATGGGGGCAGTGATTACTGACCATAGTTACAACCAGACCAAAAACCCAGTAATGGGCTGAAGACTGTGCCTGTGCTTTTTGAGCACAGCACATGTGTGTCCAGACTAGCTGATTATATTAGAAGTCACTGATTAAGTCAATAAATACTGAGTGCTTCAAATGCCCACTGTACATACAGTGGGCCATGAATAGTGGGCGTCTCCTGGGCCTTCCAATTCTTTTTTGTGTATAAATACTTTTCTCTTACATTCTATCACTTTTATCTGCTTACGACATCTACTTTACTTTCCCAGGTCTGCCAAGTCTCACATCTACTTGCTCATAGACTTACTGTTTTTCCCTCTCTCATCTCCCACATCTTTTCTAGAATATAAGTAAATATCCTCAACTATTACTCAAGATACATAACAGACAGTACAATATAGAACGATAGTCTACTACAGAAATACCATGACTTTTCCAAAGCAGTATTTCCTGCATGTCTGTGTCCCAAATATATCACAACTTGTCTGTACTGCCCATCTGCATTATCTACATGTAACGTCAGTCCTACATGCAAATCATAGTGTTTAACATCTATCAGCAGACAAATAACTATTAATGGAAGACTCAGTAGCAGATTTAGCAAATATGGAAGTCCACCTAAATCTTTCTTTTCAATAATAGCTCCCTCAGGGTCAGTTTATGTGATGAAAATCCTTTTGTTGAGTCAAACAGAATGAGAAGGTGTGTTTGAAAATATCCCTTTGTCAACAAAGTAATTACTACTTTGATTTGGCCTCTGATCCAGAATGTTAACCACTAAGCATCCTGTTTTTTGGAGCACACACGACAATTAGTTATTAGATTTTATTTTTGGTTTAGCTATTGGACTGGAGATCAGACCCAGTTTTTGTCAATGGACTATACCCATATCCTATTTTTCCCATGTTCTTTTATCACTTAGAGACCTCAAACATTACTATATCACAAGAAGTTTGTGGAAAGACTCTTCAAAACATTATAATTTAGATTCATTATATCACATACGACACAAAACATCTCTAATACGTCTTGATGTTAATATTTCACTTGCCTATAAGTTAATAAATTTAGATGCATTTTTATTTAAATATGTGTGTTTTATGTAAATCCAGAACTGTTAAAATATACAGGAAATACAAAAGTACACAGAACACTGATTTTGAAATTGAGAATCAGATTACTCTATTGACTGCATCCTTAGCTGGGTTGCCGTGGGAAATTGTGTATTTTGGTAACAAGTTTTCTTCTTATATTGGGAGGACTGGTTTAAATTTAAGTTAATCTAACATTGAAAGCACACAGCACATGGCTTGCCCACAGTGGATGGCTCAAAATGCAAGTAGACCTGGAATCTGGCCCTTTCCTCATTCCAGATGAAGAAAGCTGAAGCCTACAGAAATTAAATGAATGTGTCCAAAGTTCTTGTTTCTTGAAAAGCCTGAAGCAGATATCTGGGGAAGCTTTGCAGCTGTAATTTTTCTCCCTTTAAACTTATAATCAGGCTTTCCTTTACACCTGATCAAACCCTGACTTACAAAGATCACTGACTCAAGATCTGCAGCACTGAAGGATACTGATAACCCCTGCCTTCTGGTCATGATAGAAAGGCAAAGTAATGCCGGGATGAAATCACTGGGAAAAACTTCTGTGTAATGATAGCATGTCATCACTGCAAATTATGAAAATATTTTATCTTTAATAGCACTATAATTAGGCATATCAGCTCCTTTCATCACTCACTCTCTTACCTGCTATGGAATAATTACCCCGCATAGTATTAAGACTAGCCCTCCGCTAGCAAAGCAAAGCAGAGAACCGAGGCTATCGAAAGGAAGATTTCACAGAAAGCAAGCCCGTGTTCTCCATGTTTACAGTTCTATCTGTGCAGCTCATTGCCCCGATTGCCCTCATTATTTTAGTTAAAATACCCACCACTACACAGATTAATAAACATGTACGCTAAGTTTGGTTCCATGTAACTGAGATGCTTTGAACATACAGTGCATGAGGGGGAAAACCTATGTCATTTATTAATTTATTATTGGACTAGATGGTGGTAGGCATTCCAAAAGTGATTTTATTCATTATTTTTCTGTTGCTGGGCTAAAATGCCCCAACAAAAACAACTTAAGGAAATACAGTTTATGCTGATTCACAATTCCAGAGGGATAAAGTCAATCATAGTAGAAAAGGCCTGGTGATGGTTAGGGAACGCATGGTGACAATGGTAGGAGCTGCCTGATCGATCACATCTTCATCCACACAGAAGGAGCAGAAAGAGAGACTAGGAAGGGAGGGACGGTTATAGACTCACAAAGCCCACCTCTGAGGTTCCATAACCTCACCAAACAGCCCCACCCACTGGACACCAAGTGTTCAAACTCGTGAGCTTCTGGGGAACGTTTCTCATTCAAACCACAACAGAAGTCTATAAGAAATTGTTGAATCATGAAACAAGAGAATGAATACTATTTCTCTACTCATTAACATGTCATTTCACGACTACCAAATGTCCACAATTAAATATGTCCCTGATAGCTTAAGCAAAACTTTTGTTTAATGAATTGGACTCCCAGCCCGGTTGAGTGTGCCTTGGAACTTGTCACTCTTCTGAGAATGCTTCAACTGACTGCTGCTGCTGCTGCTAGATAAAATGATAAAACTCACAGTAGTCTGACTCCATAGCCAGCCCCAATCAGGAAAATTACTCATGTATTTGAAAGCTGTTTGGCAGTAAAAGCCCTGTATATTAAATTCTAAATCCACTTAATTAACTCCTCTAATCTTCATTAAATAAAGCTCAGTCCACTTTGATGGAAATATGTAATAAAACCACCCTCGCTGGCAACTCATCTGGTAATGTGTTAAGTCTTGAGCAGATTCTGCCTAGGGCTCTGTCCAGCACTCTGACTCAGATCTGTACCTTAGTCTGGTTCCATAGTCAGCTAGGAAGAGCTGCCTTTATCTTCGTTTTCTTTGTGTATTCAAGCCCTCCATTCTGTGTTGTAACAAAACCCTAAAAGGAAGAGAAATGAAGTCAGAGTCCTCACTGTAGCAAGTCCAAATACTATCAAAACTCTTCCAATATCAACTCAAGCAATGTCAATAAAAGCAACACAAACATAGTTTGCAACTAGTTCAAACTCGAAAAGAAAGATATTGGTCCATGTCAGTAGCTTCAGGCATAGCTGAATCCAGAAGAGTTTGAACAATGCTCCCTTCTCTTTCTTGTTTCAGTGTTACCTTTGTTCTCAAGGAAGAATTCATCACCAGTAAAGGGGCAGCCGTTTCCCCACACAGTGTCCTCACATTCTAAAATTCCCTCGCAAGGTAAAAATAAAAACAAAGCAGAAATGCACACTCTAACAAGATGATAAGGGTCATGGCTGATCTGTTTTAAGATGCACATGCCTGAAAAGGGAAAGTATAGACTGGGTTAAATGTGAGCTTGCTGGAACGGGGGCAGGCTGCAGGGAGAAAAGGTTCTTCAAAGAGATACATGATGGTAAAAGAAAACAAAACAAAATTGTCTGCCATCCTGCTCTCATTCCTCTTAGCTAGCATGTGACATGGACAAAACAACAGGAAGAAGAAAAAAATGCCAACGTGGTTAAATCTGGATAAAGAAGATACAGGTGAGCTTTAATTTGTGTTTTAAAAAACAATTATTTCCTTTTTAACATGGACATAGACTATGAATATTATTTTAAGTATTACATTTAATTTTACTTATTTTTAGGACTAATGATTTTTTTGTGTGTGTCCAGAGTCTACCATGAGCAAACTATTCTTTCAAAGAGTGCTTAGAGGGCGGGAGTATAACTCTGGGGTAGAGTATTTGCCTTATTTGTGCAAAGCCCTCAGTTCAGTCCTCAGCTGAGAGTTGAGAACAAATTAAAAGAAGGAAACCCTTGCATGTATACATATACACACATATTTTTATGTGATTTCTGGGTGTATGAATAAGTGGGTCTCTATGTCTATATCACTTCATGTGCTTTTTCTTGAGCTTTTTTGCTTACGTTTGTTTATTTTAAACTATATCCTTATGTTTTCATTTTGTTCTATTTTATTATTATCCCTGAGATGCATGTTTGTTTTCTAATGAGAGATAGAAAAGTGGTGAATTTAGATGAGAAGGTAACTAAAGAAAGACTGGAAAGAGTGGAGAGTGGGGAAACCATAATCAGGATATGCTATGTGAGAAAAAAAGGTTATTTTCACTAAAAAGCATAAAAGAAAATAATGTCTAGCTCTTTATATGTTTACTTTTTAAAGAAAGATTGATTTTACTTTTTAATCAAAAGACATATTGATTTTTAAATAGGCAAAACATGAACAATTGTGAGTACATTTTTCAACTTCCTGGCATCAATAGACGGCAAATGATCCAGAGTAGGTTCTGTTTCAGTTGTCCCTTGAAGGAGTCCTCTTCATTGTGAGGAGTTATAAATATAAGCAATGAAGGTACCCAAGTGGTGTGGGAAGTCCTTCTGCATGTGCGTTGCTTTTTTTGCTTAATGAATAAAGAAGCTGTTTTGGTCAGTGCCTTAGCAGAATAGTGCTAGGCAGGGGAAAACTAAACTGAATACTGGGAGAAAGAACATGGAGTCAGTAAGATGCCATGCAGCCACCAGAGGAGACAGATGCAAGGCCACAAGCCTCATGGAAAATATAAAATAATGGAAATTGGTTAACCAAAGACATAAGAGCTAGCTAACAATACACTTACATGATTGGCCAAGCAGCGATTTAATTAATACAGTGTTCTGTGTGGTTATTTCAGGGCTGAACAGTCGGATACAAACAAGCTGCCTCCTACAACATATTGGCACAACAACATGGTTGACTATATCCATGTAAAACCTGAGAAAACTTGGAAAGCAATTCTACACTCTAAAAAACAAAGTTTAGCTGCAGTTTTCTTTCAGATGGGCTTTGCTTGCTGGCAGCATGCTGCAGCTCCTTTAAGAGAGGTCAAAAAAAAAAAAACTCACATGGTTTCAAAACAGCAGCAAAAACTGCTCTGGTTCTTTCAGGAGGCTAAGCATTTGAATGGCATTTGTGGGCCTGGATGCTTGTACGCCCATTTGGGTTGGGAGGAAAGTAGCTGAGACCATGCCCATGGCTGCTCCCCACTTGGGCAGACAGTGGAATCAGGTTTACTAGGTGTGCACAAATGGGAGAGCTTGGTGGGTTCCTACCAGCATACCCAGAGATATTTACAGGTTGCACAGTGTGCTGCATGGCATATTTAGCTATTACTCAGATAAAAAGGGTTTATGTGCTACATAATTGTAATTGTAACTCTTGCTTGATATCTGTTTTGTTATATGTAATTTTACTATGATAAATTAAAACCTTCCCTTTTATTTAAAGAGAAAAGAGGAAATGGTGTGGGAAGTCCTTCTGTATATCTGTGGATTTATTAGTTAATGATTAAGGAAGTTGTTTTGGCCAGTGGCTTCACAGAATAGAGCTAGGTGCAGAAAACTAAACTGAATGCTGGGAGAAAGAAGGTAGAGTCAGTGAGATGCCATGGAGCCACTAGAGGAGAAAGATACAAGACACAAGGCAGAACTTTGCTAGTAGGCCACAAGCTCCGTGGCCTATTATAAAATAATAGAAATGAATTAATTTAAGAGATAAGAATGAGCTAGAAATATGTATAAGCTAATAGGCCAAGCAGTGTTGTAATCAATACAGTTTCTGTGTGATTATTTCAGGAGTCTGGGCAGTCGGGAATGAACAAGCAGCCTTTGACAACATCTATTACCTTATAAGAGTCTGTTCTTTTTTTTTCTAATGGGTTTACTAAAACTACTTCTTGGATTTTTTGGTCAATCAGGTAACTGGATGGAGTTTACATGGGATAAGAGAGGATTCTCAGAAGTAAAGGGCCACTCTGAAGGCCAAGACCCCTCTGAGACTCAGTTGTTTTATAGCTCTGAAGACCTCATTTGTCTTTAGGTCATTCTATTGGAAGTAAGAGTCCTTTCAAATTAAGTCCAAGAAGAGGAAACAGCCTGTGGATCTTTAATATAACTGAAAATACACCAGAACATGGAAACACGAAAGAAGACCAGAATATTGAAACAAAACCTGAAAGAGCTATCCAGTGAGTTCTGTAATATGCACACATGTGAGACTAAGCAGGAACTTGGTTTGGTTATTTTGTTTATTTTTGTTATTATAATTATTATAAAGAGTGTTCTGGACTATCAGCTGGTGGTAGGGCATATCTTTAATCTTAGCATCAGGAGGAAAAGACAGGCAGATCTCTGAGTTCAAGAGCAAGTCCAGTCTACAGAGTGAGTTTCAGGATAGCCAAGACTACTCAGAGGAACTCTGTCTTGAAAAATAAAAAAATAAAGGAATGTTTTGGAAAACAAAAGAATATAATGCACAAGGACCTGTGCCCTTTTCCATTACACACACACACACGAACATCTACATATATGAATATGCAGATACCCTACATATACACGCATGCACACATACAGTACACATGTGTACACATATGCACATATGAATACACATATGCACACAGTACACAGATGTACCATGTTTCCGCACATACACATGCATATGTGCACACATGAATACACATATTCAGACAATACACAGATGTGCCATGTTTCCGCACATACACATGCATGTGTGCACACATGAATACACATATTCAGACAATACACAGATGTGCCATGTTTCCGCACATACACATGCATGTGTGCACACATGAATACACATATTCAGACAATACACAGGTGTGCCATGTTTCCACACATACACATGCTTGTGTGCACATCTGAATATACACATGCAGACACATATACTACATACACACATGTAGCATGTACATACACATACACCATGCACAGAGAGGCATACATATATCTTAACAACACTTGGAAACCATTGAAGGTTGTAAGGCAGGAAAAGTTACATGGTATGTGCTTCTTTGGACTCAGGAATGAGATTATTGAGGGAAAGGGAACTGTACAAGGGTGTATTTTTGGAGTGGTTAGGAACTTGTAGCTACAGTTTAAAAATTTGGAAAATCTAAAGTAGGAAAGTGGGGATGAAGATGGAAAAAAGTGGATACAGCTGAATCCTGTAGTATTTTAGAAATCCACAGGCTCATTTTTGCGGTTGAGTGGAGGGAATGAGGGACAAGAAGGCATTTAGTGTCTTGATTTGCTTGAGTGATTGATGACAACATTCTCTTAGCAAAGACCCCTGGAGGAAGACCAGTTTTCATAGGAGGATTATGCCAAGACATGCTGAACCTCAAATTCATTTCCAAGCCAGTGGCTATACTTGCAAGGCAGCAGCGGGAAGAGTCTGAAGTTTCCAGTACAAGCTGGAGAACTATTTGTTCTTTTAAATTGGAGTACAAAACTTTTATTTGAAGTCACAGGTGTAGATGAGGTTTTTAAGCAGAGAAATTAAAAGAGAAAGCAAAATCAAGTAGCTAGTTTCTACCCTGGTCTGGAAACTATTGGAAGAGGAGAAGGTGAAAACAAGAGAAGGATTTGGCAGCAAAGAAAGGTAGAGAAAGTCGAGAATGAAGCCCAAGTGTAGCATTCCACAGTTAATGATGAGACAGGAACACAGGCTTAATCCCTGCAGTCATCTGATTTTTCCTGGCTTTTGCCAGTTCGTGGTATCTCTTGGTGACAAAGAAGATTCAAAAAGCAAAAAACAAAAACCAAAACAAAACACCTTTGTTTACCAGGAATAAAAATACGTTTTAAATTAACCATTCTCAGATTGCCTTTAGGAGGAGCCAGACACCAGATAAAACTGCAGAGGGACTATTGAGATCAGGTTGTGTTCTACTCTGGGTTACTCCAGTATTGTGTAAAATAAAGTGGGATTTTCAGCTGTGCACTGCCCTAGGAGACCACATGTTACACGCAGCTTCTGGCTCCATTTCAGAGAAAAGAATGACTATAGGCCCTAGGTGGGCCCAGAGACTTCACCATCTGCCTGGCACTACCTCTCCAGTACAGGCTGAAAAATGACTTATTCCTGGGAGGAGAACAGGAGCCACCCGGTAAGTTTATTGAAGTGAGTTAAGACTTCGGGCACACATGGGCATATTATAATCACTTCAGAGAAAACAGTCCAAGAACTTATCAGACACACCAGGGAGAGCAAAGGGTGTGACTCCTTCATCTAGACGCCACAAAGTGATGAACACCTAAAACTTCAATAGCATGGCCTCATGCCAGCTTATCACCGGGTGCCCGCTGTGGGCCTCAAGGACTGAGAACTCCCAAACTCATTTTGGTCCTCTGCCATTAAAGCAGCCACCTGCTATTCTGGACCTGACTTGAGCCCTATTTCCTGCTCCAGTCTTCACCTCCCTGTTGGGCTCTGTAACTTCAGTCTCAAACCATTCCCAGGTGCTCCATCATCAACTCCCTTGCTGCACTGTTCATTGTCTTATGCACCCAGACTCTTTCTGCAGTCACTTCTGAAACCTCTTAAACACCACTGCAGCCTCCTTTTTAAATTGTATCCATTCTGCAATCCACATTTAATATATATATGTATATTCACCATGGGCTATGTGAAGGGTGATATGAATTAATCTTAGTAATTAAGATGGAAGTAAAGAACTTGCACTCTCCTCAGCCAGGCTACCAAGACAGGTAGATTTTAAGTCAGATCTTAGCTGTTGAAAAGGCCAATACTCATGGATTTATTGTTATTCAACAAATTCTAACATTGTAGAAAGACACAAATGAGTTCCTCTCTGTTTCTGGCATATCATGCTCAGGTGAGGAACAAATAATGCTAATATCAAAAGTATGTAACTACCCTCATCTATGCCACACCCAGCCACTCTCCCTCCTTCCCAAACTTTCTGCACACTATCTTGCACATGTTAGCATACGCTTCTGCAATTGGTGGCACCACCTTCAGCGAGCCTGCTGCTGAGTTACCTAACACCATGAGATTTCCGCTGAGTCCCCTTCAGTTCCTTGCCATTCAATGGAGTTCTTGAAAGAAAAGGCTAAAAATTCATCCTATGGTGTGCTTCTCAAGATTCAAGTCACAATGGAAGAATATCCTATCCACCAGTCTTTGAACTGGGGCCAACCTTTGTCCATCTGTGTCTCTCAAACTTCTAGGCTGGCCTTTTTGTAAACATTGCCTGAAGCAAAACTTTATTCTTTGGACCGGCGGTATGGAAATGGGGAGGAACAGGTAAAAGGATTAGGACTGACTTTCCAAGGGAGTTGCCTTTGTCTCATGGATTATACAGCAGGAATCAGCAAACATTTTGTACAAAGAATAGGCGGTAATTATGGGAGCCTTTGTTGCTGTATGGTCTCAGTTGCAACTACTATGGTAAAACCACTGGGAAAGAGTGTATGAATGAATCACTGAATCTCAGGTCCAGTTATACTTAGTTTACAGACTCCAAAATTGTACTTTCATATAATTCTGACATAAAATTATATTGCTATTCTTATTTTTAAATTCTGTTTATTATTAATACTACTTTTAGTAGCAGCAGCAGCAGTAACAGTACTGTAGGAATGCACTTGTCAGGGGGAGGGCACATAATAGAGCATGCATAAAGAAGTCAGGGAACGATTCTCAAGAGTCAGTTTTCTCCTTCCACTGTGAGATCCGGGGATAAAAACCAAGTCTTCAGGTTTGTAAGAGAAAAGGCTTTATTCCAATGAGCCATCTGGTCTACCCAGTGTTATTCTTATTTTGACTCCTTTCTTGCATGTCAACAGGCAAATGACAGCTGAGCTATTGGGCTCGGTATAAATGGATAGATAGTAGGCTGACCATCAGCTCAGGGGTTCACTTGAGCTATCACCACCTGCTGGACTACCCCAATAACTAATTTTGGAAGTTAAATTCCAGTTGTTCAAAATGAAAATTTTAAACTTTATGGGATAGAAATACCGGCAAATACTGGAGTCTGGTCCCACCAATGTTCTAATTTAAGGCATTTCTAGTGGCGAGTACCATCCAGGGATGGCCATTTGCTTGAGGGTGATAAGACATAACGGTGACAGTTCAGATAAGGCTCCCAACTGCAAATTCTCACAACTCAGGCTGAAGCTGAATCAGAACTGTTGTCAGTAGAGATGCTGTCAGTCAATCTGGGTTGCAAAAACTAGCACGAAGCTGTGATTGTTGCCGCAGATGTCTGAAATGTAATTATAAGCACTTAGAACCACTTTGAGAGAGAATTGAACACATGAAGTTCTTCTTTTGGTATCAGCCTGCAAAATCAATATGAATTTTAGAATTGCACATTGAATGCTGAGGAGCCCTTAGCCTGAAATGACCTTGAACCAATATTATCTAGTCAGCCACATTCCTGTACAACTTTTTTATTTTTTATTTCTACGGTTGTTTCATTCTGTGGATTTGTCCCAGGCTGTTTGCCATGTATTTAAGTAAAGAGCTCTTGCAAATTCCTTTTGACTGATTTACACTCAAAATGGTCTGATGCCTGCCTTTCAGAAAATCAACATTATTTCCCCACAGAATGCATTCTTTATATAAAACCAATTTGTTCTGATGACCTGGGATCAATTCGTTCCCTATTTCATATTTTCATTATTTTCTTTTCTTGAAATGCGGGTTAAAGAGGAATCTTCTACAAAGTAATTCCAGTACATCATCACAATTTGTAGTCTCAGACCTCAAACTAGTAGATTCCTGAAGCTCAAAAAAACTCCCTGACTGACAAGGTGGCATCCCAAGAGAACTCGTTCTCATTCTCAGCAACCCCATGCTTTCTCTTGCTCAGTTTTTTAAAAAGATTTTAGTATGGAATATGTGTGGTGTAATTAAGTTTAAAAACATGTACACTAAATCCCAGTGTCTCATAGTCACCTGTATTTCCCCACTTATACTGGTTTGGATGAGATCAGCCACAGTGGAGCAAATCACAACCCTCCAGGGAATAGCAGAAGGGAAAGAAGCTGCCATCCCACTGAGAGAAGCTAAGCTTGGGAGTTGAATGGATGGTTTTAAGGTAAATCAGAGTGAGTGTTTATCAGAGTTGATGGAGCAGATATCAATAGCAGCATCAGGCATGGTAGCACATGACTGTGACCTTGCACACTGAATGCTGGAGCAGGAGGTGTCTTACAAATCTGGGATTAGGCATAGACCCATAATGATTAACAGGCCAGCCAGGGCTATATAGCAAGACATTGTCTTAGGTGGGGCAGTAGGGAGGGGTAGGCATTAGAAGCCCATTGCTGCCCAAGGAAGGGTTATATTTTTTCTTTTTTCGGGGGTGGGATGGGGTGGAGTGGAAACAGGGTCTCTGTGTAGCATTCACCGTCCTGGTACTCACACTGTAGACCAGGCTGACTTCAAATTCGCAGAGATCCACTTACCTCTGTCTCCTTGGAGATTAAAGTGCTGGGATTAAAAGAATGTATCATCATTGCCCAGTTTTTATTTTCAAAAATGACCTTAAAGACTGGTAAAATGGCTTATTAAGAACAGCTATTTGCCACCAAGCTTGACAACATGAGTTCAACACTCTGGAACCCACATAATGGAAAGAGAGAACGAAATCATACAAGTTGTCCTCTGACCTCCACGTAAGTACCTTGGCGGGCTCATGCCAACTCCACAGTGAATAAACCTGAAAATATACATGCAAGAAACATTAGGAAGACTAAGCAGGTAACATTTAGCACTATAAAAGCATATATGCACGTAGTAACAATGAAAATGAAGTCATGCGTTTAATAGAAAGCAAGGAGGGGTATATTGTAGGCTTTGGAGGGAAAAACCAGGAAAGAAGAAATGCTGTGATTTTATTATAATCTCTAAAATAAAATTAAAAAAATAATGCCAAGTTAAACAAAAGGGATCCCAAGCAAATAGGCAGACCCCTTAGAGTCACAAAACTTCCCTAAGTGACAGACACACTGTAATCTCCCCCTCAACCAACACACCTTCCTCAATGACACACCTCCTTCAATTGACACACCTCCCCTTGCTCTTCCTGCATAAGAAATTCCGCTGCAGACATCTGAGGGAAAGCAACTGCTGGACACCTGAGGCTGTGAAGCTAATTGGAAACAGACTGAGTTTTATTCGCTCAAATGGGCTTCGGAGATATACAGATGGCTGCGAGTCCCCTCCTCATCCTTTGCCTAAACTCAGTCCACAGCATCTGTACAGTGTCCATTCTATACAATAGCAAAGGAAATTTAAAGGACTTCCCCACAACTATCCATGAAGATATCTCAAGACTCCATATGGAGTCAATAAGCTCAATTTCTGTTCTCCCAGAAAGATAATCCTGGCAGGCTTTGAGAGTGTAAAAACTCATGCCGTTTCCTGTTGGCTCTCTCTGTTCTATGCTTGCAGTTTGAACATGTGAGATCTCTTCATTTCCTGTTCCAGCTTCCACGCCTCCACTCTACCAACATGGATGTGTATCCCTCTTGAACCGTAAGTCAAAAGAAACTCTTCTCTAAGTTGTGTTTGATCATGGTGTTTTATCACAGAACTATAAGCAGAGAAGTAACTAATAAAATTATTGTGATGTTGAGTCTGTCCCTGCTTTCAGGTCTGCTAAGTCTAGAGTACAGACAGCTTTTAACTGCATGTACCTTGTTACAACAGTACTCTCCTCTGTTTAAGGTCAAATTAAATGTTATTGGTGAAAGATTATACTATCTATTGCTAGAATCAAATGTCTCACAAAGATTGTGAGATAGGGCTGGCTTAGATGTAAGATATAGTTAGCCTCAATGTAAATAATTTTTATTTGGGAAAATGGATGCATGCCTTTTTCAGTATAAACTGTGATGTCTAATTTCATAAAAGCTTGAAAATTTTTGTAATAGAAAATAGAAAATAAATATCTGTGGATTTAGTTTAGAAGATGCTCCTTATGTTCATAGTTATTAGTTGTCACACTGGCTCATTCAAAAGTCAAATCTGGTATCGTCAATACTGTTTAAAGAATTTTTAATTATTTGAAGTTAATTCAGAATCTCTAGGAAGAAAAGTATGCATATATATGTATGTATACGTATATATATATATATATATATACACACACACACACATATAAGACAGAGAGAGGGAGAGAAAGGAGGGGGGCAGGTATATTACTTAAACTTTTGTGTCATTATGACCAAACTTCCAAGGAAAAAATTAAAGAAAGAAATTATATAGATACATTTGTATCCTGATTTTTTAAAAAATTTGTTAGTACTGTGTAACCTAGTGACCTTAAGCAACTAAGTCACTTAGCTACCAGCTACCTCACTTGTGAAATGGGGAATTAAGATAATGCTTCATGTGGTTGTTGCAACGAGTATGTAGGCTACTGCCTGTGAGAAACTTAAATCTGTATGGCTGAAGTATCAATGAACATTAGGACATTCATTAATTAGCCAATAATGTACATTTCACCATTTTCTTTATCAGAACACAGTAGGAGACTCTAACATTTAAGAAACTAAGACTCAACCCTAAGTTGGTCATAAGAGCAACATAGGGACCAGATTGTGATAGAATCAGAATACCAAGCTTTTTTGTTGATAAAACCAAGCTGGTTATTAAAACCAAGTTGGGTGTCCTTCCCCTGTAATCAGATTGGTGAATACTCTATCATCATAGAGTTTTCATCCAGTAACCGTGGAAACAGATGCAAAGATCCACAATCAAGCAAAAGGCCAAGCTCTGTAAATCCAGTTGAAGAGAGGGAGGAGGGAACACATGATCAAGAGAAGTCAAGATCATGATGGAGAAATCTACAGAGACAGCTGAACCAAGCTCATGGGAACTCATGAACTCTAAACCAACAGCTGTGGAATCTCCACAGTACCAAAGTCAGCCTTCTGTATGTGAGGGACAGTGGTGAAGCTTGGACTATCTGCGGGGTCCCTGGTAGTAGGACCAGGATCTATCCCTGGCACAGGAGATAGTTTGTTGAACCCCATTCCCTGTGGTGGGATGCTATGTTCAGCCTTAATATAGAGAGGAGGGGTTTGGTCCTGCCCGAACTTAATGTGCCAGACTTTGTTGACTCCCCACAGACGCTCTTACCCATAGGGAAGAGTGGATGAGGTATAGGCTGGGGTGGGTACGTGAGGTAGGACGGGAGTAAAGACGGGAGGGAAAACTGTGGTTGAAATGTAAAATGAAATAAAAATAAATAAATAAATATTAAAACAAAAAGAAACTAAGTTGGGTTTAATCTACCTCCAGAGGCTGTGGTATAGTAGTTTTACCTACACCATCACAGGCAGTGTGCTGGATAGTTTTAAGTCAACTTGACACACTGCAAAGTCATCTTGAGGAGGAAACCTCAAGAGAATACCTTCCTAAGATCAGGCTGAAGGAAAGCCTATAGGGCATTTTTCTAATTAGTGATTGATGGAGAAGGGCTCAGTCCATTGTGGGTAGTGCCATCCCTGGACTGGTGGTTATGGGTTCTATAAGAAAGCAGGCTGAGCAAGCCATGTGGAGAAAGCCAGTAAGCAGCACCCCTCCGTGCTCTGCATTAGCTTCTGTCTCCAGGGTGCTGCCCTGCTTGAATATATGTCCTGATGTTCTTTGATGATTGTTTTAGGGTTTCTATTACTCTGAAGAGACACTGTGACCATGGCACCTCTTATAAAGGAAAGTATTTAATTGAGCTGATTTACAATTTCAGCAATTTAGCCCATTATCATCATGGCAGCACTCATGATGCTGGAGAGGCAGCTGAGAGTTCGATATTCATATCCTCAGGCAAGAGGCAAGGAGAGTGAACAACTGGGCATGATTTGAGCTCTGAAACCTCAAAGCCCATCTCCAGTGACACATTTCCTTTTAAAAGGCCACAACTACTCCAATCAAAGTTCACACCTTCCAATCCTTTCAAATAATACCATTTCCTATGAACCTATGCGGTTCACTTTCATTCAAACTACCACAGTGAAGAACTGTGATGTTGAAATATAAGAAAAATAAACCCTTTCATCCCCAAGTTGTTTTTGTCATGGGGTTTTATCACAGTAATACTAAGACAGGCAGTATTGGACAACCAAGTACCAACCCCCGGCAGTAGTCAAACCTGTCCTGATAAGTTGTCTGCTTTGCTGAAGCCATCATAAGAATTTTTGCAATTAGCAGGTTCTGAAAGAGTCACGAAGAAGGTCTGAGCTGGACAGACTCCCTTACTTCTATATCCACCAATAAATTTAATAGAAGAAATTAGAAGATGGGCCAATAATGAAGTCTTTCTCCAAGGAATACAGAGTTACAGACATGGAGTATTTTCACTGACTCACACCACTAAGTCATATATGTTATGGAAATGGTCCAAAGGGGCTTTGCTTTGCTTTTTACTTTGATTTGTTCATGAGATCTTTATAAGTGGGAGAGATAGTTAGCTATTAAGAGCTTTTTCTTCCCTTGTAGAGGACAGTGTGCCATCCATCTAGGAAATCTGATGTCCTCTTCTGGCCCCCAGACACATTAATGTAACACACACACACACACACACACATAGACATACATACATACACACATACATACACACACACAAACACACACACATGCACTCACACATAAAAAAGAAAACTTCTATTCAAAATCATTTTTTGTTTGTTTGTTTTTCAAGACAGACTTTCTCTGTATAACATCCATGACTGTCCTGGAACTAGCTCTTGTAGACCAGGCTGGCCTCACAAGGATTTACCTCTCTCTTCTCTCGAGTGTTGGGATTGAAGGCATCTGTCACCACTGCCTGGCTCTCTTCAAAATCATTTTGAAGCAATCATGAGCAAATACTAAAGAGAGAAAGAGAAGACAGGATAGGAAGGAGAGGGAAAGAGAGAGGAGAGAGAATGTTTTCCATAATGTCAATCAGTAAGAAGATGGAAGAGCCTGAATTCCAATCTATCCTCAGCTTCCTAACTCTGATATTTAGAGGGCCTCATCTTCCAGATCTGCTTTTTATGGACATAAAAAGCAAAAAGAGCAATTTTAAAGTAACAGCAGTGCACACACGTTCTGTTCTGCCCTTGGGTTATAGGCACTTTACTGATGCATATATTAATTATGTTATACATTGCTGTGACAAATCTTGACAAAGGCAGCTTAAGAAAGGAAGAGAATGTTCAGGATGAACACACCGTCTCTCACGGAGTGGAAGCCATATGTGCAGGAACATGAGGAACATACGGGCCATACATGCCTGTCATGTGGCAGCCAAATCAAAAAGAAGAGTGATGAATCCTAATGTTTCCTTCACTTCTGTTTTTTCATGTAGTCTAGGGCCTTAGCTCAGGGATAGGTGCTACTTAGGATGGGTCGTCCAACCTCAGTTAGTCTATTCAAGATGATCCCTCAGAGACTTGCCCAGAGATTTGTCTCCAGTATGATTGTAGAGTCTGTCATGTTGACGGCCGGCGTAAACCATCACAGGGCAGAACCATTGCTTCATTTCCTAGGTGTTTATAGTATGTTTCTAAAATTCAGTGTTGAATGTTGGTTATGTCTATCCCTTTAAAACATTATATACTTCATATCATGTAAAAAGAACTGGCATAAGGCTGCTTCAAGTTTCTGGCTTCTACACCATTCTTCATCCTAAATAACAGTGCTGAGATTCCATCTACAAAATCCCCCAGCTTCTGAGGATGTAATTTGCTTGGTGTTGGAGACTTAAATTCACTTAAAGTGGTTCTGTGCCTTTTTTTATTATCTTTTCCACTATCTTGAGTCAGAATCCCTTTTTAAAAATTGGCCCCCTTTTAACTTGAAGGAAACCAAATAGAAATATTTTAGTGTGCTGTCACCTTTTAGCATTATACTACATAGGCTCGTGCACGCACACACGCGCGCGCACACACAGATGCACACATAGTACACATGTACACACAGAGATGTACAAATAACACACAAACATGTCCATACACAGAGAGAGGGATAAAAATGAGAAAGAGTGTGTGTCACTTGGCTATGCATGGGCACAAAAGAGCAGTCTCTCCCTTGAAAAACGTCATTCTGTCCTCTTGCATGCTTTCAGATACTCTTACGTATTTGTTTTTGCGTTCCTGATGAATCTTGGTTACTAATGCATTTTTGCACTAAATTTCCGACCCAAATTCTAACCTAAAAACATTGCATCACTGAACTGATGCAGCAATGATTCCATGTGGGGCAATATGCCTCAACCTTTCTATCTGGTTTCAATTTATGGTACCCATACTGTAGGACAATTTCAAACAAATGATTAGCTTCCATAAAACAATGAGTAAGGTTTAATAACATCTTGATAAAACGCTATCCCCTTAAACAGATATAGCTATATAGTCAGAACTTCTTTTAAAATACCAAGATTGTCTTGCACCATTTGTTTTTATGCTTTTAATTCTGTTGCTTTCTGAACTATTACAAATTGTCTTAATGCTAAATCTGTTTTGCTAGAAACGCTACTTTTAGCAGAGAGGCGTTATCCAAATTTTGGTGCACTTTAGGGAATTCAGCTTGGATTGCCCTTCAAGAACAGAATTGATGCTACTGACCCACCATTAGTAGGGCACAAAATCTGAGTTATTTCCCCTGTGTGGGTGATGGATTGTGCCGCCCCAGCTCCTGGCACTCCATTGCCCATTACCCACTGTGACTAATCACATGCATTTGCAAGATGATTAGCCAAGGTTAGGGGTACAGTCTGTGATTATGGAAGAGATTTTTTTCTTTATGTGAAAAATTACTAGTTTATAATAGCACTGAATTATAATTTTGCTCTGTCTCCTAACCAATGGTGGGCTGCTAATGGTAATTCATGTTCCTGCGGTTGCTTGTGTTATGTTCTGCATAGTTTCTGAGTCAAATCCTGCCCCATCCTCATTTCCCCCAAGAAATGTTTACAGCTGTCACATGTACCGGTTCTACTGCCAAAGGACAACAAACACATTCATATATTTGGTGTATATTTCCTGTGCGTTTATTGTATGTTGATTTTTTTGTTCTGATGCTGGGAATACCATCAGCATACCCAGAAGTCCTTTCTTTCCTGGAGTATTCATTTTGGTAGAGGATGGAAGGACAGATAGAAACATACAAGTGAAGGCATTGGTAAGATGTGGTAAGTGGGGAAAGAAAGTAGAAGGGAAGCTAGATAGTACAATGAACAAATGATTGTTGCTTTCTATATGGTGGCCAGTGAAGGCCTGGCTGATAAGGAGACCTACGAGCAAAGTCTAAAGAGGGAAGAACAAACTGCATGTGTCTTAGTTACTTTTCTATTGCTATAATAAAATTCCATGACTAAGGCAACATAGAGAAGAAACTTTTTTGAGCATGTGGTTCCAGAGCAACAAAAATCCACGATAGTGGGAAAAGGCACTGTGGCCTTCCTGAGGGCTCATATCTCAATCTCAGGAAGGAAGAAAAGAGAGAACTAGAAATGGTGCAAATCATTTAAATCTCAAAGCTAATCTCCAGTGACATACTTCCTTCAGTAAGGCAACACTTTCTAAGCCTATCCAAATAGGGCCACCAACTTGAGTTGGGACCACATATTCAATGCCCAAGAATTTGGGGGCATCTCCTTTGGACTACTGCAATGTGAGTGTCTGGAGAAAGCATCAGTGGAATGCAGGAACCCTGAATGATGGGGCGGGGGTATGTGCTTGTGTTCCAGAATTATCAAAAGGCTATTTTGAAGCAAAGACTCACAAAAGATCAAGTCAGAGAGCAAACAGGAAGGGTGATCATATAGGACCACATTGATATTTAAGTATCTTGGCTTTTACTGCAGTGAAATTGAAAAGAATTGCATAATTGTTGGTGGCAGAGTGGCTTAATCTGCCTTTGAGAGCAGTGAATTCGGCTGATTTTTAAGGTTAGATTTTAAGTAATGTATTAGGCATCTATTTGTGTGTAAGAAGTAGCCTCACAATACAATCACTTAAAATAACACATCTATCATATAGTTTCTCTGCATCAGGAATTGAGTATATATTTTCTGGGTCCATTTCTTCACCCTCTTTACAAAGCTATATTAAGGCACTGAGGCAGTAGCTCTGTGGTAGATTGCTTAAATAGCGTGTGTGAGGCTGAGTTTGATCACTGGCATCAAAATAACAAACAGAGTGGCATCAAGGTATCGGTAGGGACTCCACAGCACGTAATCTCAGGTTGATACTATCTCTAAACAAAACAAAACCCAACAAAATATGTACAGGAGGTTACTTATACCTTTTACCACATAAAGAGATAGCAAGATGGTGCGCCATCTATGAGAAAATGAGTCCCCACCAGGCACCCAATCTGAAAACACCTGACTGTTTGATCCTCAAATTGTTAGCCTTTGGTCATTTATAAACTACCTCAAAGATGATATTTATAGCAGCCAAAAAGGACCAAGGCAACAATTGAGATTTTGTCCCCATCAAAGACAATTCTCTACCTTAAGTAGATAGGTTCAATGCCTCATAGACTCAAGCATGTGGAGAATGAAGAAAGTAAAATGGGACCTTGGAGCAGGAGTTTGCAGGAAGAAAGTTTGGCTACCTTGGTTACCTTGGCTGATCTAGCACATCTCACATTTGCTCTCAGTTCTCAGGCAGAATAAATCAGGAATGCAATATCCCAACAAAAGGGGAATGTCTGCAACAGGACATGGTACGTTTGCATTGTTTTCAGTGATTCCAGTGATGTCTAGGATACAACAACCAGGACAAAGTGCTTTCAGCTGTGGTGTCAAACAAGCATTCACAGAAAAGTCTCCATCTATCAGGGCATCTTGCCTTGGCCCTAGACTACTAATTGGGTTTGCTGGGGATCTTAAGCATCTGCTTATTCTTGTTGCTGACGCATGTCTGTGAGTTAAATATGCTTTGCCTGGTATGTTGTCTGTCTGACTCAGTGGATGTATACTTTGGCAACTGAGTTTATACATAACTTCCATTTAGAAGTAGGAAGTTTTGGAGCGTCTCCTGGCTTCTTCTAGTCAGTATTGCCCTGGAATCTTCATCACCCAAAGGCAAAAGCGGGTCTATATTAATTCATGGTGGAAAATTTGAAATTACAGAGAACTCTTAAAATATTTCCAAGACAATTCTTTCTTCAAAGATAAGATAACTCCTCTTTTTTCCCCTTGTGTGTTGGCCTAGTTTTGTTTAGGACAAGGATCATTGTCATTTAGTAACAGTTCCTAGAATGCATTTCCCAGCAGCAGTAGCGGCAGCAGCGGCAGGAGCAGCAGCGTATTCTTTTTTTTCTTTATCTCTTCTTCTGACCAATTTCACTCATTAATTTCATCATCAAAAATGTTTTTGATATATTTGTGTGTATGTGGCATGTATAGGTGATATGATCTTTATCTATACAGATATGTGCATACACACACACACACACACACACACACACACACACACTGGAATTACAGTCATGCATGACCATATCTGGCCAACTTTATAGTATAAAACTCAGATACTCTCTCTATGGTTCCTGACCATGTTTTAACTGTTCTTGGAGAGTCTTGACTTGAAGGCCTACAGAGACAAGAATGGACTCACGTTCAGGTCCAAGAACTTACTCACTTGATTCAGTTCATGACTTCATCATGTTCCCAGGTGAAGGCCGGGACCCCTCACTGCTTGATGGCCAATATTTAGGAACTACAGTTAGTAGGAATTTATATTTATTAAAAGATTGGTATTTGGAAGATGGAAGAGTATCGAACAAAAACTTCTGGAGAAACTCATTTAAAAGACTTTTTTTTTTTTAGGGAGGAAAATACACAGAGTGACTACATTAATCATTTTCTCATTGATGCAGTGAAACATCTAACAAAAGTAATTTAAGGAAAGAAAAGTTTAATTTGGCTGATAGTTTGGAGGTATGGTCTATTATGGTAGGGAAGTCCTGCTGGTAGGAGCATAATGAAGCTGGTCACATTGTATCTACAGGCAGGAAGCCAACTCACTTTTTGATGTCAAAAGCATAGGATGCTTCTTAGGAGTTTCTGTTCTCTAGTACTCTGAGTAATAATGATAGTGACAAAAACTCTTGAACGGTTTATAAATATTATATCTAATCACTGCAATAACCCCAACAAGGATATGTGATAGCACACATTGTAAGAAGATCAATATAATCAGAACGTATGAATTCCAATGTGAAGCTCTTTAGCTTCCATTCTCAATGGCTGCTCTAACTGTACAGAAATTCATTGAGTTGTATAGACTTGGGGTCTCACAAACTTCCTTGTGCAATTTTTAATTTCAACTTTTTAATAATAAAGTTTAATTTTAAAAATATCACTTAATTAATAGAAAAAAAGATGTGTGAAATACTGAGTTTGGAAAAATAAGAAGCGGTATGTTCACCAGAATAAGTTTTGTTCTGCAAATTCAACTTAGTATTTTCTGTACTAAGAAAAGCTAGCTCAGGGGGGGAAAAGTGCTTGCACCGCAAATGTGGTGACTAGAGTTTGACCCCTGGAACTTAAGGTGGAGGGAGTGATCAAACACCTGCAGGTTGCTCTCTGACTGTCACCCCTCCCATCCTTCTCTCTCTCTCTCTCTCTCTCTCTCTCTCTCTCTCTCTCTCTCTCTCTCACACACACACACACACACACACACAAAGAGTAAAATAAATCATTTTGTTAAAAAGGGGAACCTGGTGATTTAGAATCAATCTCTTATCTCAGGCCTCAGAAAGACACTTTAACAGCTGGTGACTTCCTTTACATCTGCAGATTATTTTCCTTCTGAAGGACAGATACATTCTCTTCTCAAAGTTTCTCCTTAGTGCGCAGCTTCTTAAAATAATCAGCTCAAAATAACACTCATGCAAAAGGAAGATATGGAATTCAGATTCTGGTCCCTATAGTCGTATTTCAGGATTTTCTATTCTGGTCCCCTGCAGTCCTGTTTTGGGATATTTTATTTTGGTCCCTGATACTTTCTAATTTGTTTTGTTTTCAAATCTGCAAAGGGGCTAACCTTACCTCACTGTCACCATCTTATTTTTAGGAATGGTAATTATGTAACATGGATCTAGTCTTGGCTACTTTATTAGTAACACTTTACTATTACAAAGGCTTTTTATGGTAGAAAGTAGTTACAGTGATGACATGCTAGAACAAATTGTTGATGGTAAGGAAATTTTCCTTAAGTTTATCACACATGCACCAACCATGAAGTAATAGTCATTAAAAAATTGACTTGTTGTAATTAAGACAGTAAGAACAATGGGAAGATTTGTACTTCACATGCAAATTTCTTTTATTATTCTACTTTCAAGTAATTTATATTTATTGTGTGCAACATGGTATCTTGAAGTATATGCATTATAAAATGACCACAGCTGGCCAATGAGCCTCTGTTATACCTTATATAGTTTCTTATGTGCTGTGGTGAATACATTTCAAGCTCCCCTCAAAATTCCTCAAGAATATTTTTATTAACTATAATCACCTTAGTTTATAATTGATCTTTGGTTTTTGCTTGCCTGTGTTTTTTCCCTTTTCTATCTCTCTAAATTCTCCTACCTTAACCATGCCAGTTTCTAGTAGCTGTCATTCTGTCTATGGGTAGGATCATGTGATAGATGTTTATGTGTGTGCTTGCCCCTTTCTACCTAGCACAGTGTCCACCAGTGCTATCTACGTCATAGCAAATGGCAGGATCTCCTTAAGACTGAAAAGCATTCTACTGAGGAAGTATTCACATTTGCTTTACCCACACGTGGCTGATTCTATATCTTGGCCATTGTGAACAATGCTACATTAAACACAATAGTGCAGAATTCTCTTGGCTACCTTGCTTTCACTTCCACCATAGGACATATGTAGTAGGAGGAGCAGCGGGCTGTCTTCCACCACCCGGCTAGCTTATACCCGAAATAACCACACAGAAACTGTATTCATTCAAGTACTACCTGGTCCATTATCTCCAGCCCCTTATTGGCTAACTCTCACATATTAGTTTAACCCATCTCCATTAATGTGTATTACCACTTGACTGTGGTTTACCGGCATGTGTCTAACCAGCATCCGTCTCAGGCAGGAGAACCATGGAGTTTTTGCCACACTGCCCTTCTTCCCGGAATTCTGTTCTGTCTTCCCTGCCTACCTGAGTTCCGCCCTATCAACTAGGCCAAGGTAGTTTCTTTAATAACCAATGAAAGCAACACAAATACAGAAGGGCCTCCTACACCAGACATAAACCTAGTGGTGGGATTGCTGGAGCCTGTAGTAGTTCTACTTCAAACTGTTTAATGCCCAGGCTACTTTTATAATGGCTTTACTAATTTATATTTCCATCAAGAGTGCAAAAATTATCTCCATATTCTAATACCACTATCTTTTGACTTTTCCATAATAGTCATTTTAACAGGTTGGGGGTACCATGTTATACCTCTTTTCGTGTGCTTACTGGCTGTTGTTGTTCATCTTCTTAAACAAGTCTATGCAGGTGCTATGCAATTTTCTTAATTAGGTGGCTGGCTTCGTTCTCTTACTCCTGAGCTTGAGTTTTTATATGTTTTATAATTACATGATTTAGATACATGTTTAGATATTTAGACAAAACTTGCAAACTGATCTACAGTTTACAAAATTTTCCTTTCATTCTGCATTTTGACTTTTGAGTTTCTTGATTCTTCTATTTTCTCTATAGAAGACTCATCTTTCTAAACCTCCTTGGAGTTTCTATTTTTTTTTTTTTGTAAGCCAGTATTGGTAAGTTTTCTGTGCTTAGGCATTTCCTCTACTTTTTTAAGATAGCCATCTTATTGATGTATAATTGCTGATAATCCCTTAGGATCTGGTATTTCTGTTGCATCATTTTAGTGTGTACTTTAATCATTTCTGATTTTATTTAAATTTTCTCTTTGACTCTCTGTGTATTTCTACTTTTCTCCTCTTTTTTGTCTTAAGCCATCTAAATTTGTATTAACTTTATGAATTATTCTAAAATCCAACCCTTATTCTTAATTGATTTTTTAAAATTAATTTTTGAATATCTACTATTAGTTCTACCGGGTAATTTTATTTCCTTCCTTTTATTGACTTTTGTTTATTTTCTTCTTTTCCTGGTTACTGAAGATATAACAGCATGTTGTTTAATGGAGGTTTTTGTCCTTTTCATTTGTATAAATAAACTTCCCCTTCACAACAACTTTTTTCTCTTTTCTTTCCTTTTTTTTGTATATTTTTATTGATTTTTTGGGAATTTCACATCATGCATCCCAATCACCCTCATTTCCCAATCCTTCCCCATGTTTGCCTCTTCCTTCCTTGTGACCTCACCCAAAAAAATTAAAATTAAAAGCAAACAAACAAACCCAGCTTTTGTTATCCACACACTCACAGGAGTGTGGCCAAATTCTCAGTGGCCTGCCCCTCAAGTAGAACTGAGTCCTTCCCCTCCTGAATCCCCACAAGAATCCATCAATTGTGGTGAGCCAAGCTCAGCATCCTTACCCTGCTTTTTAAAGGTTTTCTTCTATGGCTTTCTGTTTAAGTTGTTACTCTTCATTTGGTGGTGGGGGAGGGTGGTGGTGGTGGAATGGGTATAGGGATTGTCATAGAAACGTGCTATGCCCCCCAACTGTGCCTGCAATCATGAATACCACTGCCGCAAAAATAGCTTCCTTGATCTTTACAGTCAGTGGGAGCTTGGTTCATGGACTTCCACATGTTTTCTGATGACAGAACAAACCCCGACTGCAGTAAGATCCAGACAAAGCCCTAGGAGACAGTCCAAACCATAGATATCAGCTTGTCCTCAGGTAGCAGCACAGGCCACTCACATCACTATATTCCCTGAAGGCAGCACGGCTCATGAACATCAACATGGCTTCAGGCTACAGCACAGATCATGGACACCTACATGGCCTTCGGTGGTAACATGGGCCATGGACATCAATGCAGACGTTGGCCGCAGTTGAATCCTGGACACAGACATGGCCCTCAGTAGCAGCATGGATCCAGACATCACCAGGTCCTCAGGTGGCAGCACAGTCCACTCACATCAGTATGGCCTTCAGATTCAATTTCCAGCACACAACTGTCTGTAACTCTAGTTCCAGAGGATCTGGCATCCTTACACAGATATAAATGCAGGCAAAACATCAATGCATATAAAAAAACTGTGTCTCATAGCTTTTGATGTGTTGTGGTTTTATTTCATTTGTTTGTAGCATATTTTAAATTTCCTCTTTAATTTCTTTACCTACCAGGTTCCTGGTATTTCTGTGGTGTATTGGCTAATTTCCATGTATTTATGTATTGTCTAAAGTATCTCTACTTAATGGTGTATACCTTATTGTGGTAAAGGAAGATACTTAGCAGTCTTTGAGTATTCAGTTTGAAGAATATCCTATGGAATTGATAAGAATCTGTATTCCTTCCTGTTAGTTATAGGTTTGGAGCCATTGAGTTTAGAGTTTAGTTTAAGCCTAAAAGACTTTTGTTTATTTTCTATCCAAATGATCTGTCCATTGCTGAAAGTGACATGTTGATATTCTCTGCTATAACTATATTGTGCTCTTTCTTATCATATAAATTAATATTTGATTGGTATATTTATGTTCTTCAATGTTGAGTGTATACATATTCTTACTGAATTGACTCATTCTTTATTATGTAACACAATGACTTCTAGATCTTTTTCTCAAAAATTTTACTTTAAAATATCTATTTTATCTGCTACAAATATAAGCAATAAATACAATTCTTTTTGTACTCCTTTGTTTTTACATTCATTGCAATTGTAATGGATTAAATAAAAATGTTGTGGATCCCTGAGTGGCTGCAGCAGCAAAAATGCTGCAGGTCCCCAAGGGGCGGCAGTGGTCCACAAGTCCCAAGCAGGGAGCCACATGGTGAGTGAGAGACATCAACGGGGCATCGAGTCCCATGAGGAGAGACAGACAGATGGGCACACCATGAGACCATGCTGCAGGTCTCTGAAGGTGGCTGGTCTCGGGCAGGAAGCCACTCGGTGGGCGAGAGACACAGACATGGATAGGGTGAGGTTGGATATTTATTTAGTAGGTTATGGAGGGGAAAAGGGAGAAGGGAGAAGATCAAAGAGAGAGAGAGAAACAGAAGGGAGAAGGGTAGAAGTGGGGAGAATGGAGTAAGGCAGAAACTGCCTCTTTGGGGGAGAGTTGGAAAAAGGAAGGAACCCAGACTGGAAGCTAAAGATTAGCTTGCCTAGGCAGACTGGGAGGGAGTGGGCATGGCTTGTCTCTTAAAGGGACAGGAGAGATCATCACAGTAATACTCTTTTTTTTTTTCCTATTTATGTGTGTTCTCTCAAACAAGGAGTCTCTTATGGGTAGCATATATCGCTGAGTCTTTTTAAAAATTTCAAGCCATTTTGCCAATATAGAACTTTTGATCAAAGAATTTAATCTATTTGCATTCAAAGTCATTATCAATAAATAAATAGTTAATACTTACATTTATTAATAGTTTTTAAATACAGTATTTAAATACACTTTGTTTTTCTCACTCTGTCTCTTATTTTGGTGTGTGTGGTCAAGTGATTTTTCTCTAGTGGAATGTTATTTACTTATTTAATATTAATACTATTATTTATGTTTATTTTTAATGTTTTTTTTTTAACAGAAACCCACAATGTGTCCAGGCTAGCCTTGAACTCAGTATATATCCCAGGTCTCTTTGGGTTTTCTTGCTGTGAGAAGACACCATGACCATTGGACAGTTTCAGAGGTTTAGTACATTAGTTTCATGGCAGAAAGTATGGCAGTGTGCAGGCAGACATGGTGCTAGAGAAGGAGTTAAGAGTTCCATATCTTGATACACAGACAGCAAAATGAGACTGTGTCACACTGGACAAAGCTTAAGCATATCAAACCTCAAAGCCCACATCACAGTGACACACTTCCTCCAACAAGGCCACACTTCCTATTAGTGGCCCTCCCTGTGTGCCAAGTATTCAAACACATGAGGCTATGGGGGCCATTCATATTCAAACCAGTACACCAGGCCAGCCTCAAACACATGGAAATTCTCTGGAATCAGCCTCCCTAGTGCTATGATTACAGGGATGTACCATCATGCCCAACTTTGGTTTCATTTTAATTTTTTTCTTTTTTGACAGGGTTCCTCTATATAACAGCCTCGGCTGTTTGGGGACTTAGAAAGATCTGCCTGCCTGCCTGCCTCTGCCTCCCAAGTGCTGGGATCAAAGATGTGCACCACCACATCTGACTGCTTTTTATTTCTTTTTTTCCTTAAATTTTAATATATATTTATTTTTAAAACGACCTCTTCTCATTTTACATACCGATCCCAGTTCCAACTTTTTTTCCCTCCTCCTGCTCCCCCATCTCCATCCCACTCAGTTCCCTCAGCTATTCTTCAGAGAGGGTAAGTAAGGCTACCCATGGGGAGTCAACAAAGTCTAGCACATCACTTTGAGGCAGGACCAAAGCACTCCCCCCATATTTACACCGAGCAAGGTGTCCCTCCAAAGAGAATATGCTCCAAAAAGGCAGTTCCAAGCACTAGGGATAAATCCTGGTACCACTCCCAGTGGCCCCGCAGACTGCCCAGGCCAGACAATTGTCACCCACATTCAGAAGGCGTAGTTTAGTCCTATACAAGTTCCCCCCTCCATCAGTCCAGGAGCAGTGAGCTCCTACAATCTCAGGTCAGCTGTGTCTGTGGGTTTGCCCATCATGGTTTTAACCCCTTTCTTTGCTCATATTATTGTTCCTCTCTCTCTTCAACTGGTCTCTGGAGTCTTGGCCTAGTGCTTAGCTGTGGATCTCTACAACTGCTTCCATCGGATGCTGGATGAAGGTTCTATGATGAAAATTAAGGCAGTCATCAATCTGATTGCAGGAGAAGGCCAGTTCAGGTACCCTCTCCTTGCTTAGAGTCTTAGTTGGGGTCATCCTTGTGGATTCCTGGGAATTTCCCTGGTGCCAGATTTCATGCTAACCCCACAATGGCTCTCACAATCGAGATCTCTTTCCTTGCTCTTCCTCTCTGTCCTTTCCCCATCTCGACCATCATGTTCTCTCATGTTCTCCTTTCTCCCCTTCACCCTCCCCTTCTGTTCTTCCTTCTCCCCCCTCTTCCCCACACTCTCCCATTTTTCTCAGGAGTTCTTATCTATTTCCCCTTCCCAGGGGGATCCATGTATATTCTCTTAGGGTTTTGCAGAGTGAGAGGAACACTTTCTCTTATACAGCCATTTGGGAAATCAGTATGTTGGTTTTTCAGAAAATTGAGAATCAATCTACCTCAAGACCCAGTAATATCACTCCTGGGTATATACCCAAAGGATTCACACTCATATCACAAGGACGTTTGCTTAACCGTGTTCATAGAAGCATTATTTGTAATAGCCAGAACCTGGAAACAACCTAATGCCCCTCAAATGAAGAATGGATAAAGAAAATGTGGTACATTTACACAGTGGAGTACTACTCAGTGGTAAAAAGCAATGACATCTTGCATGCAAATGGATGGAACTAGAAAAAAAAAATTATCCTGAATGAGGTAACCCAGACCCAGAAAGACAAACACAGTATGTAGTCACTCATAAGTGGATATTAGATGTAAAGCAAAGAATGACCAGCCTAAAGTCCATGATTCCAGAGAAGCTAGGAAACAAGGGAAATCCTAAGAGAAATTGTTATGCCCAGTTTGTGGGAACCCCAAAAGACCACCAGGGAGACTGATTCACTGAAATGCAAAAGCAAGGCTGCTAGGAACTTTTCAACATAGCAGTGAAAGGAGGTACCCTGCCCTTCTAGAGGGCACTATTTAAAGGCAAAAATCAGAAAAGTTACATTAGCCGGATACAGGGTGATGGGTTCAATCCTGATTGGCTTTACATTTGACTAGGAGTATCCTGGTGAAAAGCAATGGGTGTGTGCTGGCAGGTGATCCTATCTACAATGGTTGGATCATTAGGAATTTCCTTTGAATAGTCTGTTTCTGCATGGTGGCTGGGGTAGTCTCAGTTTGTGGTCTTTTTGGAACCAGCCTTAGGGTAAACTACTGAGAGATTCAGGCCTCTATTGAGCTTTTCATGGCTAAGTCCTGCAATTATGTACCCACTATTAATATTTGGTCCCCTTGAGTTTTTCAAATAACATTTTACAGGTTATTTTACTCTAATAACAAACTTTGATCATATGTACATCTACTACATTCATCCCCACCATTTGACAATTTCATTCTTGCTCTATTTTTTCTGTTTTACTCTAGTAGTAAGGGTAATAAGAAGCCATCCTTCCTAACTCTTCAATCCATTTTTTTTTTTTTTTTTTTTTTTTTTTTTTTTGGTTTTTCGAGACAGGGTTTCTCTGTGGTTTTGGAGCCTGTCCTGGAACTAGCTCTTCTAGACCAGGCTGGTCTCGAACTCACAGAGATCCGCCTGCCTCTGCCTCCCAAGTGCTGGGATTAAAGGCGTGCGCCACCACCGCCCGGCTTTTCTTGCTATTTTGCAAGTATGTTCATGTGTGTATAGTCCTTCAAACTGATGCTTTTGTGGAAAGACAACCACCAAGATAGCTCTATTCTTCTTTTCACCACAAAAACATTTACTGATTTCTTGGATAAATAAAAGGCACAGTTGGTTCTTTGCTGCCCTCCTGTGCCCCATTTTAGGATTCTTCCACAGTCTGCACTCACTTCCCAACAGCCTCTGACTTTGCCTTTCACACATTTTCTGGGACAATAATAACTCTACTCACTAGCTCTAGGAAGCAAACAAAAACCAACAAGTATAACTTAAAGCAAGGTAATTGGAACAATATACTTTTTGAGCAAAGGGATTGGTTCGGGAATTTTCATATGCCCAAATCTAGAATAATCAGACGGATTGAAAGGCTAGGAAAGCCACCATCTTTTGTATCAGATACACTGGACTACTAGTATGAAGTTGATTTGTGTATTAATAAAGTTTACCTACAGATGAGAAGGGAACAAAGAAAAGAAGACAGCTTGAAGGATCACAGAAGGACTGACACGCTGACTGATTATATTTTATTCATGCCCAGAGTCTCTTCTACTTTATGGTCTGCCATTTAAATGAGCCACATTCTCTTTATTACTTTAGTCACTGTGTTGAGTGTGCTGTTACTTGAAACCAACAACTTTCTTATGGAGTCATATTAATGAATAGCTGGTGGATAAAACTGACGATGAAAAGTATATTCTATATTTTTATATATAAATACAAATACAGTTTATGCATTGTGCTGTCCTATGAAGTCACATAGGAGTCTCTGCTCCATAGATTACAGCAAGATACTTGCTGATAATACTCTCTTGATTATAGTCAATTCTGGCTTCTTTGTTATTTCATTCCCAACAAACTGGCATAGTGAATTTCAAGTTTGATTTACTTATATCGTTTGAGGTATAGCAACTGGGATATATCAGTAATGTGGCAGAAAACTGAGGAAGGCTTGGAAAGTTGAACTACTTGTTACTGTGGTGTTGTGCAATATTAGTTTAAGATGTGTTACATTTGCCTTGGAATATTTGTTTATGATGAAAAGATGTGTTGTATTCTTTTATGTTGCATTTTTTAAATTTTGTAAAGCTGTGTTACTTTGCAGGTCTCAAACACCTGATTAGACTAATAAAGGGTTAAATGGCCAACAGTTAGACAGGAGAGGGATATGTGGGGCTGGCAGGCAGAGGGTATAAATAAAGGAGAAAAAGAAAAGAAGGAGGAGGGAGAGAGGACACTAGGGGCTAGTCACCTAGTAAGTCATGGCATAAGAAGTAAAGAAAAGTATTAGAATAGAGAAAGATAAAAGCCCAAGGGCAAAGGTAGATGGGATAACTTAAGAAAAGCTGGCTAGAAAGAAGCCAAGCTAAGGTCAGGCATTCATAAGTAAGAATAAGTCTCTGAGTATTTATTTGGGAGCTGGATGATGGGTCCCCCAAAGGTAAAAACAAAACAAACCACAACTACATCACCAAACTAATGGATTCAAGCATCAAACACAAAATAAAAATGAAACCATGTCTACAGTCATGAAGATGGGGTGAGCAAAGGCTAAAACTAGAGGAGGCACCAACTCCCTGTGTCATTTACAGCCTGTAGAAACACATGGCCTAGTAAAATCTGAACATCTTCTCCAGTAGATTATTAATTAAATCCTTGGTCTCCAGCTGGTGGCATAATTTCAGAATGTTCTAGAAACTAGCTCTAGGTAGTAGGTTGCTATGGGTAGCATTTGGGCTACCTTTTCCCTGGAGTCTTCTTGTCTTCCACTCTGCCTCCTGTCTATGTGGAGGAGCTGGCCCACCACTGCCCATCACATACTACTGCCACTCTATATCCTGCATAGGCGCACAGAGCCAAGAAAACCTGGACTGAACACCCCAGAACCACAAGCTGAAATAAGTCATCCCTCATATAAATCGGCATGCCCTAGCTTCTTAAACTATGGGTCATAAACCCCCTCCCCATAGAATCACACAACTTAATGTCAAGGAACAATAAAAGGTCTTGGGAACAATAAAAGGTCTCTGAATATGGAATGAACAGAATTTAATATTAAAACAATCAAACGCACTGGGACTCTAAGATGCTTCTGGTAGCTCTCATCCATGTTATGTCGTGTGACTTTATTATAATCTCCACTCCAAATACACAAGCTTATGTTTTGTGCTACACACACACCACGATGCCACGATACACCAGCTGTCCGAAAGAGCAAGACTCAGATTTGTGTCTGTCAGGACCACAGTTATTTGATGTATATACACTAAGTTCTCTGCTCTTACAGAAACACAGTCAATTAATTCAGAAGACAAAGATTGTTAATATTTTTTATATTGTTTCTTAGCCTGTAACTATCAAGTTAGCCCATGTTTGAAGTCTATTATGTTAGATTTTGATTTTTAAAATTTGTTACCTTAACTGCTCATTTGAGTTCCTTTAAAAAAAATCTCAAATTAATTTTGGTTTGGGATTAGGGAACAGTTTGCGAAAATGTATGAAATGGTCCTGAACATACTTTTCTCTGTTTTGTTCCATGTATTTATATCAGTGTCATTCTCAGTGCTAACAGTTATAAAACCGAGCAGAGATGCTCCACTTCCAACATTATCAAATAGAAGAAAAGATTTAATGCTTTGTGTAAAATCAACAAGCACATCCATCTCATTAGCATGCAAATTGGATTTTGTCTTTAATAAATGTTAAAATTAAGAATGGTTGCATTATCAGTAAATGCTTTGTATGTGTGTGTGCATGCACATGTGAGAAGGATATATTAAAAATTTGAGATCATGCAAACTTTCTTGGACTAATTTGGACTAAAGGGTTGGGGATAGAAAAAGTTTAAGGAGCACTGGTTTATATCAGATATTTAATCACAGTAACATGAGAGTGAAGAATATATAAGCCTAGTGTCTTTGTTGGTATTTTATTGCTGTGAAGAGACACTATGACCACAATATAATTATAAAAGGAAACAAAAAGGCTTATGGTTCATAGGTTTAGTTCATTATCATGGTGAGAAGCTGGTGGCATGCAGGCACACATGGTGCTGAAGAGGTAGCTGAGAGTTGACATCTGGATTTGTAGATAACAGGAAGAGACAGTGACACACTGGCCCACCCCATAGTGACACACCTTCTCCAACAAAGTCACACCTACTCCCACTCTGGTGTTTTATGGACCTTGGTGTTTGTGAAAGGGTGTGGGGGAAAGAATGAGAAAGCCTCAAGAATGGTAACTTATAAAGGGTCAAGGAAAGTCGCTAACACAACAATTATCATTTAGATGAACTTTATTTTAAGATAGGAAGGAGGAGAGTAGGGCTTCTGGTCTAAAGAGGAGCTTCATAGGGCAAGATATAGCATGATGGGGGTCCCAAACAGCCTCCTCAGTTCCCAGAACATCAGGAGAGCTTTATCATCATGGCCACCACAGGCCACAATGTTGTTAACTTTCAAACCCAGAACAAAAGGTTGAGGTGTTTATTTAACATATCAGAACAGACCCAGCCTCCAGCTTCTCCTCGCATGGCTCAGTCTCTACCTGTAACAGGGTATGACTGGCACATGCTACCCTCTAGCCTGAACTCTCCAGCACAGGGGCTGGGCTGCCCTTCCCCCAGAAGCTCTTCTTTCCTTTCTCTCTCCCTACACAGCTCAGTTCAGCCTGGTCAGTACCACTCTGGACTCACTCAGATATGTCTGCCTCTGGCTATGCTCTCCCTTTTATCCACAATAAGCTTTCTCCTCCACCATACCTAGGAGCAGTCATATTCTTTCTTTCCTGTTTAATTCTTCTTCTTCTTCTTCTTCTTCTTCTTCTTCTTCTTCTTCTTCTTCTTCTTCTTCTTCTTCTTCTTCTTCTTCTTCTTCTTCCTCCTCCTCCTCCTCCTCCTCCTCCTCCTCCTTCTCCTTCTCCTCCTGCTCCTCCTCCTCCTCCTCCTGCTCCTCCTCCTGCTCCTCCTCCTCCTCCTGCTCCTCCTCCTGCTCCTCCTCCTCCTGTTAAATGGGACTATGAAAAGTGAAAGGAATAGGGCCTTTCCTTCAAATGCCCAGGAAAACAAACAAACAGAGTTTCTGACTCAGATGCTATTGAGGGAATGAAGAGTGAGCAAAGTTCCTATCCTGTGTCCTGACCTACATACTGGAGTCATGGAAGCATGCACTAATTAGAACATGATTTAAAAGCCTTGGTCCTAGTGTGAGAGCTAAAGTGACATTTTAAGTTTTAATTATGATGCCATAATGGTGCAGGACAATTGTATTCTACCAATTATGTTTTAAATAAATGCTGATTGGCCAGTAGCGAGGCAGGAAATATAAGCTGGACAACCAGACAGGAAGTAGAGGCAGGGCAATGAGAACAGGAGAATTCTAGGAAGGAGGAAGCCCATTCCTTCACAGTCCTGTCCAGACACTGAAGAAGCAAGATGTGACCTGCCCCACTGGAAAAGGTACTGATCCATGTGGCTAACATAGATAAGAATACTGGGTTAATATAAGTTATAAGAGCTAATACGAAGCCTGACCTAATGGGACAATCAGTTTATAACTTATGGAGACCTCTGTGCGTTTTTCTTTGGGATTTACCAGCAGCAGGTACCGGGCAGGACAGAAACCCCCAACAAGCAGGCCTCATGTTACACCATAGAGACCCATGAAATAAAAATGCCTCCGACCTGCCAGCCCCTTGCCCAAAAATAGGTAGTTCTGAAATGCTGGAGGCTGTTGTTTATAGGAGATAACAAGCCACATGCTTCCACAGGTTTGTCTGACCTGACCCATCTACACAGGCTTGATCACGTGTGGGTGTGAGGTTCACAGGCAGGAAATGTCAGGATGTATACTTGCCCTTGACTGGACCAGATGGGAAATGTGATTTGTGGGTTTGGCTTTCTTAAGTCCTTCAAAACTAATAATTTGGGGCTAATTTTCTGGAAACCCAGAGAATGACCTGGCCAGAGTCCATTGATCTGGCCAGTATTTAATTCAAGCTTGCTTCACATTTGACTTTAAACTGTGGTAGTGGTCTTATTCTCTCAACCTGTGGGATTAACACCAGAGAGTAGAGTGAGGAGGTTGGGCTACCTAAACTTGGAGTGCTGTGACAGCCACAGCAGGGCCCTGTCATTTCCTTGTATTAAGGGACAGAATGCAGGGAAGTGTGGTCTGATTTCAGAGAGAGAAGGGGAAGTTTGCATCCTTATGCCAAGTCTTGAGGCAGAGTGAGGGCAGAAGCATTTAAGCGAGTCTTTTCTCCCTTACATGAAGGCCATGGCAGAGGCATCTGGAACTAGTTTAGTACAAGCCCTCCGATGAAGAGACTTCAGAGTGAGTGTGCAAGGGACAGAATTGCAATATGTACAAAATATGGGCCTGAGTCCTTGCCTGCATCTCCCTTCGGAGAGGGGCTACCATTCAATACAAGTCCAGCATGGGATGGCACCAGAAACTGTGCGGAACCCCTTTGGGGATGCCACATATTACTGAGAATTTTAAGACATAACCTCTGTGGGTTCTTAGTCTTGTTAATAGAAGAATTTAAGAGTGAAGTAAAAGGGAAGACAGTTTCATTAGCTATTAGGTAAACACAGCTGCAAATCTTGGCAGCTGCCTGGAAGAGGGGGAATGGGAGAGAGAAAACCATGAGAAAGAGTTTAGGTCGAAGAGGCACACAGTTCTACAGATCCTGGACTGTGGTGTGGCAACCAGCTGCCCCAGGATGTGGCCAAAATCTCAAGCCCCCCACCATGATTCCAATGCTCCAGATCAGCTAGAAACAGTTTTGAGAACTCATTACCCCATCCCCGTCGGACCTGCTATCTCCTTTAATTTCCCAACTTTTTTTATGTCTTTTTTTTGGTTTTCCAAGACAGGGTTTCTCTCTAGCTTTAGAACCTGTCCTAGAATACCGGAACTAGCTCTTCTAGACCATGGGGCCTTGAACTCACAGAGATCCACCTGCCTCTGCCTCCCAAGTGCTGGGATTAAAGGCAGGCGCCACCACCGCCAGGCTTCCCCACCTTCTTATAATAAGCAGAAGGTGGGAATGTTAGTATTCAGGCATTATGCTGGCCCTTGTCACCTGGCAGGATGCACTCAGGCAGTTCCCTGGTCAGCCCAGGGTCCTATGGTTGCTAAGTTACTATGTCCCCATTTAAGGGACAAGCTCCGCCCATATCCGCTCATTCTTTCCCACCGTTCTGAAGAGAGAGGGAAGTCATTGTTCAGCCAGTGTCTCTCTCTCCCTCCGTCCCTCCCTCTGTCCCGTCCCTCCCTCTGTCCCTCCCTCCGTCCCTCCCTTCTTCCCTCCCTCCCTCTCTTCCCCTCTTCTCCTCCCCTCCCCTCCCCGCTTTTCCCATTCCCTTTCTATCAATAAAATCTCTCCACATGAGCAAGGTCTGCATGGCACATCTGTCGTCTCTCACCTGCCATCTGTGTCTCAATGGCTGTGGGGCTTGACATGACCCATCAGTCAACGTCTATCTTGCGCCGACAAAAAAAAAAAAAAAAAAAAAAAAAAAAGCATACTTGCATACTTGGACCCTTGGCAGCATCTAAAAGAAAGAGACAGAAAATGAATAAGAGGAAAAAGTCACACCTTTCTGAGTTAGAACTCCAAAAGGCAGACCAGTTTAAACAGCGTCTCATGACAGCTCTGTAGTTACTCTACTAAAGGCAGGCTTTCTGGGAAGGAAAAGTATCTCATTAAAGGACAATCATTCCTCTTGTCTCTTTAGCATGGCTTAAGGCTAGTCTGCCATGCTGAGGTAATTGACCAGCCCTAGGGAATTAACTCAGTTTCCTGCGGCTTGGAATGTCAGGTTTCCACCCAGGCTAAAGGTAGATTCCTTTCTCTCTTCCTAGAGGAAATGGCTTTCTCTTAATGGGCCTCCGATGTCACTATAAGCAGGAGGGCAGTTTTCTCCATGTGTGGTCTGCTAGCCATGAAATCATCTGTAGTCAAGCCTGAAAAAACACACATGTTTAGGTGGACTCCTCAGAGGGAAAGCCGCACTATTTTATAATTTTTCAAACATTGAGAATTTTCCTGAATGTTTTCCCACCATTGTATAGCTAGGGCAAGAATCTGGATTAAATTATCCATCGGTTGAACAGGCCTGCATTTAAGGAATTCACTTTTCCTGGCAGAAACTCCTTGAGTTCAAAGACTTTTAAATAGGATGCAATTTACGGGAGAAAGGGAAACTCCACAGAGAATATTGAAGCGAAACCCAGCTATTCCTATGTAACCAAACTCTCAAATTGAAAGATCTCAGAGAATCAGGACCTAGAGTTCTGTATTCTTTAGACAGCCATGTAAATCCTTTATAGATGATTGCATTTCTACTAAATAATGTAACATCTTTGGATCCTCAGTGTTTACTGACTACTATTATCCAATTCTCAAATTTTATGTGACATCTTTAATACTTTCAAATGTCTTGTTGGAGTTTGTCTATTTGTGATGATAAATTACACCTCCCTCCATACCTTAATGAATGCCACATTTACTCAGCTTTCCTCAGGGTCTAGACTTAAGGCTTACTAGACAAATCGGATTTTGTTGTTGCTGCTGCTGTTTTCCTCCATTAGAGACAGGGTCTTACTATGTAATCCTGGCTGGATGGTTTGGAATTTTCTATGTAGACCAGACTGGCCTCAAACTCAACAGATCATCATGCCTCTGCATCCCGAGTGCTGGGATTTTAGATACGCACAGCCACACCCAGCTCACTAAACAAATCTGAAAAGGAATAGGATTCATTGGACATGTTGGTCAGTAATCTTCCATCTCATTAACAGTCTAAAAGGCCTTGCCTCTACCCAGTACTGGAGACACAGCTCAGATACCAATTGTTCAACCAAAAATAAACAAATAAATAACATATATCAACAGTTTAAAAAGAATTGAAGGAAGAAAAAAGGCTTTCAAATTTGATTATTTAAAGTGGGGGCTAGGGGGGAACTTGGATATCTCCAACCTTTGTTTTGTTATAATGTTTTTCTCTTTGTAATACAGTTCATATTGAGTGTTGTTGAATAACAGTTCCTGGAGGCCATTGGCATGGACTGAGTTCTAGGCCCAAATACCAAGACAAAATGTTGCTCAGGTTGAAGTTCCACTTCAATTACATGCCAAAACTATATTGTTTACCTGACCTCGGAAATCAAGAAAGACCCAATAACCATATCCCTGAGCAGATCAGCTTTTAACACGAAGCTAGAGATGCCTTTCTGCTTCACGTTCATAGGAAAGGGAGCTTTAAGAGGACCAATCTGCTTCATTTTCCTTGTGTCTGCTTACCTCAGCTTCCTTGTGCCTTTGAAGCCAAACTCCTTTGCTCAACTACCGAGCACTGATGATATAAAATAAGTTCTCATCAATTCTAAAGCTATAAGCTAACCCAATTAACATTTTTAATCTGTGTATTGTTTAGAAATTACCTGTGACCATGTAAAAACACAACTCTCACATCAAAGAAAAGAGACAATTTGTGAGTCAAATATAGACGACTACTGATAGATAGAAGGTGTTGGGTTCCCCGGAGCTTTTTCTATTGCCTGCTTTTCAGCGGAATGAGAGTCCATTTGTTCAGCTCTGACAATCTGCACTGACCTGGTGTCTCCCTAACCTTGAAACTGTATAGGTTGAGGATGCTGAACATATTTGGTCATTTCCATAATTATAGCACTTTCTATACAACTGTACATTGACCCCTGTCTGTACCTTGGTCCTGGGCCTGCTGTAGGTTCCAAAATGTCTGTCCTAAAAGACACTCCATTAGCCTATTTTGGGTGCTAACTGAAAGGCTTTCTGTTATGATTTCAGTCAAACCAACACGGCTGACACTTCCGGGTTCCAGGACTACGCATGTGTGGACAAGCCCTCAGGCATGATCCTCCTGTGGCATGGTTGCGTCACCTACATATGACACAGCTACGTGAGACCTTGCACGCATGCATGAGCTCTGTCATCTGCATATGACGTAGCCACGTCATTCCCCTGTGTGCATGCACCAGGCAGCCTTTAAAAGGTGGACACGCCATCTTCAGCTCTCTATGCACAGCGACCTCACCAGGCCTGTACACCCCCACCCCCACATACTCCTAAGCGGGTTTGTTGCGTGTTTCATGTTTTCTTCTCGCTCGCAGCAGGTACTTTTACTCTCCACTTAGGAGAACGAACCTGGTGACTCTCCTTCATCTTTCAGTGCAAAACTGGCCTAAATATACACTGAGAAAATGGCCATTGATGGCCCAAATTTGAAATGATCAATTTCTAATACCTAAACTGATTTAGGCAACTTCATAAGAAGGAATGGCAGCGTGGTCCAAGGTGCCGTTCCCCATTAAAATTACAGTTTACTTTAAATCTTATAACTAGACCAAAGTCAGAACGCCTGCCACTGTCTCTACTGGGCCTCCAAACTTGTATTTATTCCCAAGACAGCACAGATCTTGCCTTATGTCTCTTTTGCCTTATGCTTTTTTTTGCCTGCTTGTGGTTCTGCCTCTCCTAACCTGGCAAATCCTGTTTATATCTTCAACAGCTAGATAAACACATTTCAGGTTGCTGGCTCCATTTGCAGACACACACAAATTAGTTATGGATATGTAGATCACTGGTCAATATTACAGAATCAAATGTTTTTTTAAGTGTGAATAATACTGAAAAATTGTTTTATGTTAATCTACTTTCCGAGAAGGCTGACTCTTGCTGTTGAATATTATTTTAACTGAGAAAAGATGTGTTATATTTATTTATGCTGTAGAATATTACTTTAACTGTGTAAAGGTGTGTTACATTTGTTTATGCTGCATCTATTTAATTATGTAAAGATGTGTTACATTTGTTTCACCTTGTTTGTCTAAGGCACCTGATTGGTCTAATAAAAAGCTGATCAGCCAGTAGCTAGACAGGAGAGGCATAGGCAGGGCTGGCTGGCAGAGGGAATTTAAGGAAAAATCTAGGTTCAAGAAAAAGAGAACATGGAGAAAGAGAGGGATGGATACTCCCTGGGCAGAATCCAGGCAGCTGCCAGCCAGACATTGAGACAGCGGGAAAGTAAAATATATAGAAAGGACAAAAGGTAAAAGGACCCAAGGTAAAAGATAAGTAAAAACAGATTAAACTAAAAAAGATATCCAGACATGAGCCTAAGCTAGGCTAAGCGGTCAAAACTAATCGTCATCATCTAATAAAAGTGCTACTAATAATCTAATAAAAATAACAATAATACTAATGACTACTGTGTCATGATTTGGAAACTGGTTGGTGACCCAAAAGAAAAAGCTTGCTACAGTCTCTGTAGTTAGATGTTGGCCCATTTTCCTCAGACTTAAGTAAGTTTGAAAGTTTCTTCTAATGTCTCTGTCCTGAATGAGGCCAGCCACCTGACTCTATGACAGAGAGAAAAAGAGATAAACAACAGCTCAGGAAAAGACTCTGCACTTTAGAAGTAAGAAACTATTTCCCATGGGCCTAGAAATGGCAAAGTAATGTGGGATTTCCCCTCTGTATGCTGTGAATACCATTGGTTAACAAAGAAGCTTCATTGGGCCTACTGCAGTGAAGAATAGGGCAAGGCAGGAATTCCAAGCAGACAGAGGAGGAGAGAGTAGGCAGAGTCAAAAGGACACCATGTAGTCACCAGAGGAGAAAGGTGTCCATGCTAGTACCAGTAAACTGCAAGCCTCATAGAAAAAAATTAAATAATAAAAATGAATTAATTTCAGATATAAGAGCTAGCTAGAAATACACTTAAGCTATTGGCCAAACAGCATTGCAATTAATATATTTTCTGTGTGATTATTTTTGGTCTGGACATCTGGGAAATGAATGGAAAGCCTCCACCTACAGAACTGGTGCACCAATGTGGGCCAACTACATCCACATTAAACCTGAGAGAGCTTGGGTCTTGGGTGGAATGGAAGAATAGATATTTAAAATTATAGTTTTCCTTAGTTATAATAAAAGATAAAGTAGATATAAATAGTGTAACTATAATTCTTGATAACTGTTTTGTTGTATGTAATCTTGCTATGTTAAAGTTAAAACCTTTCTTTTTATTTACACAGAAAAAGGAAAGTGATATGGGATTCCCCTCTGTATGTTGTGAACGTCATTAGTTAATAAAAAAGCTGCTTTGGTCTATAGCAGCGCAGAGCAGGGCAAGGTCGGAATTCCAAGTAAAGGAGGAGAAAGTAGGCAGAGTCAAAAGGACAGCATGTAGCCGCTGGAGGAGAATGGTGTCTGGGTAAACCACGAACCTCGTGGTAAAATATAAAATAATAGAAATGGGTTAATTTAAGATGTAAGAGCTAGCTAGAAATATGCTTAAGCTATTGGCCAAACAGTATTGCAATTAAAATAGTTTCTATGTGATTCTTTCAGGTTTGGGCAGTTGGGAAATGAATGAGCAGCCTCTACCTACAGCAAGGTGTTTAACATTCAGACGTCTTCCCCCTTTTTCCTGTTTTTTTTCAATATCTTTGAGGTTTTTGTTAAACATTTAATTTTCTGTATTTTAGGATGTATAAGTTCACTGAGTGTGATTTTACAAGGATGTATAAATAATCTTGTAAAGTTTGTTATAAGGTACCATCTGTGTAACTTGAACTCTGGTTTTGGAAAATGGTATGTTTCTGATGGGTTCACCTTGGAGTACCACTGGCTTGCTACCATCTTGGCTAATAACCTAGCTCCACGTTGGAGTAAATAACAACCATGTGGCTTGCTACCATCTTGGCCTTGTGATTCATCCAGCATCTTTGCTAAGTTTAAAGAAAGAACGTGCCATGTGACTTCACAGTCATCTTGATGTATGTGACCATGTGTTATAAGTCTAAGGCAGCACTCATAAAACAGCCCACTAGCCCTCTGCTTATCATTGTATTTCCCCTTTTGTAGATGAGAGCTGTAACACAAGGCTTCCAAGATGTATGTTTTGAAACAAAATTATCTAAAAATACAGCTGGCGTTTTATAAAACTACATTATAAAAGGACAAGAAAAGTGAAGTTTCTAGTCTCTTTGTAGACTGTTTTTTATTGTTTAAAGTTTATTTTGATACTAAATATGAGGGTAACTAAATGTTAGGGTTTTGTGGCAATTAGAGGGCCAAAGGAATGCCACAAAGTCACACCATGCACCTGCCTCACGAGAAAGATTTATGTTGCGGTATATAAAGGCTACCTCTAATCAAGGATGGAGAAAAAAATGGGCCGAGTCTTGACACAAAGCACAGGCTTTATAACGGGGTGCAGTGTATGCACACATGGAGAATATGTGACTCGTGGCTACAGAAGAGATGTGTTGTGATGGCAATGATATGGCTGCTGGTGCTAGGTCACTGAGGGCAGACTGGGAGAGCACCTGGTTCTAGAATGTGGGTGGTTCTCAGTTTACCGACAGAAGGATCTTTAATTGAAGAATTACAACTTTTAGTGCTCACACAGGGATAAAATTGTAATGTCCTAATTTATAAAAGGAGTTACTAACTTACTGTAAACTGTTAAAGTTAATTAAGATATACAAGTTATCGGACAATCATAAGTGTATAAATGTAATTTATTTATAGAGATTAGCTTAGAGGGAGACATCAATTCATATCTCCTATTATATACCTTCTGAATAATATAAACTAGTATTCAAAGTCATGTGTATTTTAAAACTGGCTATAAAAGAGTGGATTCTTGAGTAAAACAGGTTAAATTTACAATACACTTACACGGCGGGAAACTTCCATGGATGGGGCACAAGTTCCTCACCATCCTCGTGGAGTACTTTGTGTGTTAGTCTCATTACAGGACAAAAACTCATGGGAAAAAAGACATGCCAGATGTTTGCTGCTTTTGCCTTCAGCTGCATAGGTCTGACCAGATCTAGCTGGGAAAGCCTGGCTTACTCTGGTATGTATGCAAAACAGAAAAACAAAACAAAACAAAACAAAAACCCCAGCTCCTAAATATCTAAAGATGAATTTTCCCTCATGTCTCATGTGACAGGGTCATGGGTTCCATTGCCCAATCAAAGACCTCAGAATCTGCACCCACATCCTAAATGTCTCAAACAACAGAGAGGCAGACAGCGATTGCCTGCCTGATGTCGCCTGAACTGTTAAATGAATATTCTGTAAACGGGAACCCTGGACCTAAATCTCCCACCAGACTGGTATGAGACCTGCATGCTAGTTAAGCTGGTCATACCCTCTGCCCTGACCATACCCTCTGCTCCAACTTTCAATTCTTCCTCTTAGAAAAAGCTAAATTTCAGGGTCTATACCCTAAGACCCAAGTTCCTCACTGAGAGAATAATAGACACTCTGCCACCAAACAAACAGCTTTAGAAAGTTATTCAGAATATCCAAGAGGTATCTTTAATATAATCTATTCTCTACCTGGATAGGGAGCTTCAGGACCAGTGCCTGCACTCATACCTTAAAGCCTACAAAGAGTATACAGCTTTGGCAGTGGTGTTTGTGGATATTCGCTAAAAAAATTTCAAAATCCAGCATAATTTAGTTTAGTTATCTGGCTTGACAAATTATGCCTCTAAACAACCAATCTATTTTTAAGTAGATTGATGTTAAGAAACATGCTACCAGTATGTGGTGACCTAGAGATTTGTTCATCAGCCGGAAGAGCAAAGAATTAGCTTTAGCTTTCTTTGTTAATTCAGTCAATGCTACATGTAAATTATTTGTCACAGATTTGACATAACTGACTGCTTTCATCTTTCGTCTGCTGGCTGAGTGTATGAATTGAAATTGTAGAGATTTTTAAAAGGTTCTGTTAATAGATTTAAGTAGAAAAATAACTTTGTAAAGTGAATTCATTTACTCTTGACAAGGTAGACACTGTCTCTGGGAGCACACTTTTTAAATTAGAAATGAAATCATTTCAGGGAATGCAATTTAGAATGAAATTGTCTCTTCTGGGAACATAGGTATGACAATTTGATGTTGACAAAGTCTATATTAAGTAAATCATGTTTTCAAATAATATTGACTTATCAAATTGTTTCTAACCAAAAATTTTGTTTTACTTAAGATATTCCTTTTTGTTCATTATATAATAGCTGATAGTGTTAATAGTTAAAACATATCTAAAAAGTTTGCCACATGAGAAAATACTTTGTCTTCAGATTCCTTCCTCAGATGTCAGTTTTGGCTGACATCTTTTACACTGCTTCCACATGCTCGTTCCTTATGCAGAAGTATGACATAAATGATCAACTAGCTACAGTCACCTTACCCTGTGGCAGGGCTCTGGTACATGGCCCAGCCTGTTGCACAACTGCATGTAACTCATGTTAATTCTGATGTAGTTTTCCTTGCGTGACTTTATCTCTTAATGTTCCCCACAAAGTTGTTCAGTTTTTACCTCCTGACTTATGTTCTGGATCTTTGCAAACTATTAAGTTTTATCATGGCCCCATAGATGGTCCCTTTTCTGAGGCACTCCAACCAGACACATCAACCAGACGTCAACTCAAAGCAGTTACTGAGAGAACTATGCTCCCAAACCCCTAAGCACAGTTCATGTAACCTCTAAAAGGTGATTCATAGGCCATGGGACATCCAATCCATCTCCCTTCTTGATGCTCTGGACATTGTTTTGGGAACAGAACTAAAAGAGCTTCGCTGAAGCCTTCTTTTTTGCATAAACTAACCTCTCTATCTCCTCATCTCAGGTTGCCTAACATCTTTCGAGACCTTGACTCCTGCAGTACTCCACAATTAAAAAGGACTAGATCTGATTGCTGCTAAAGATGGGATTTGTGCCCTCTATGAATGATGCTGCACACAACATTAGATTGTGTGAAATGGGGCTTAGATAAAGGATCCAGGAAAAAATTTCAATGACATACCTCCTGGTATGTTTAGTTTTCTGGGTCTCTTCCACTTTGGCTCCACCCTGTGACCACCCTTTCCTACTTATTATCCTCATGTTTTATCCTGTGTTTTAAATGTTTTACTTACTGAACCCCCGCTAACCAAAAAGGGGTTTTACATAAGATCTCCCAATGGATATCACCCTACCACAGCTCCAATTGTTGCTGATACATCTCCAAAAAGACCTTGTCCATGGAGAAACTGGCTGGAATGGACGTTCATCCCTTTCACTGCAGGCCAGATACAGTTTTCCATTAGTTCTCTGTTTTCCCTTGTCCCCTCCCTCCATTTGATGCTTTGTAACTCACGGCTAGCTCATTCTGTTGCAACAGTCCTGGCAATGGGATCAGTCACTTCTTTCCTGAATCAACTCTACGCCTGCTTTCTCCCTCTTCTGTTCCTCCTCCTTCTCCCCCAACTTTCCTAGAAAATCTCCCAGTTCTACTCTGTAACCAAATCAGCTGCTTACAATCCTCTAATAATTCACGTCCAGGTCTCTTTATCAATATAGGATGGTAATTTCCTGATTCATTGCAGCCAATCATATTTAGATTTCCCCCCTGCACTGAGGACCCTTTTTCAACCGACCCAGAAATACTCCCAAAGACTCTCCTCAGCGCTATAACACCCCGCCCCTGTATTTTTCATATGCCCCCAGGGTAAGTAATGATCATTTTTTGCTGAAGAACTACACTTTCCAGCTTCACCTGTGGACTATGGAAGGCATTCCCTCACATTTCTGCATTTATAAGAGGCCACATCCCATCTTCCCTTGTAGGTATTTTGGCCATCCATACATGTGATGAAGTTGCCCCCTCACCATGAATAAATATTAATGGGAACAACAGCTATGCCAGTTATTTTAAAGCAAAGATATCTCTGTTATGGGTCTCAGATGCTATCAAATGACATTCTCAGCTTTTCATTGGTGAAAGCTACTGGTCTCCTAAGTATATGCATCAAAAACGTTGGGTGAAATACAGCGGTGATCAGGTGAATGACTATTAAGGAGGTGAACGACAGCCCATATTAGTTTCGCTATGTCCCTACACAGTTCCAATTCTCCCACAATCATGGGTGTCTGCCCTGTGATTCAGTGTTGGAGAGTCTTTCTGGAAATTTCAGAACACACAAGTGATGCTGTATTCTTCTTCAGTGTGTTTCTGCTGTATAGAGCCACTTGGAATGCAGAAAATTGACTAAACTGGGTGACGTAGAACAAGGGGTTACATAGTGTCCCAGTGGGCTGCACTCTGTGATTCTTACAATGTGTACTAATAAAACGTTTTTCCTTTTTTTTTAAATAAAAATACTTTATTTTACATGTCTGAGTGTTTTGTTAGCATGTATGTTTGTGTACCACATGTGTGCAGTGCCCACAAAAGCCAGAGGAGGGCATAGATGTCCGGAAATTGAATGTACAGATGCCTGTAGACTTCCATTTGGGTGCTGGGAATTGATTGAATCTGGGTCCTCTTCAAGATTAGCCTTAACCCTAGGACCATCTCTCCAGCTGTAGAATTAAATTGTTCTTCAAATAATATTTTCCTACAATTTTTTTTTGGGGGGGGATTGGGATTTGTTAGTTTTGTTGCTTTGTAAGACAGCCTTTCTCTGTATAGTTGTGGCTATTTTGGATCTCTCTCTGTAGAAAAGGCTGACTCAAACTCAGAGGTCTGCCTGCCTATGTCTTCCAAATGCTGGGATTAAAGGCATGTCCAATCATCTCCCAGCCAGTGTCTTTCTACAAAGTTCTAAAGTTACATAATAAACTTGCCTCTGGACTGTGAAAAACAAATCATAGGCCAGCTAACTGCTAAGAGGTTTGGCCTGCAGCTTTTACAGGAACTTGTCCAGATTTTGCTCAGCTCCCTGGTCGTAGTGATCTTCACAGAATGAATAAGAGGAGACACAAAGCATTGTCTTGAAGAGAGGCAGAGGTTATTGCAGGATAACATGAGGCTCTCTCAGGAGTAAGAGTTGGCGATGGCTAAAGGGCAGGGAATGGTCAGAGGTGTCATTGTGGAAGAAAACAATCCCATGACCAAAGACACCATTATGTAGGAAAACACTCTCACAGGCTGAGTGGACAATGTGTAGTGCCAAGGGAGACTATTGTATAGGGCAAACTCTTGAGGGGTAAGAGAAGACAATACCTCAAGGGACCATTATACCTCCATGTTAGGTAGGCTTTATACTTAAAGTCCCTATGAGGGAGATAGCTTTGCTGAGGGGCAGTTTCCTGTTCAGTTGATTGACAGGACTATTTGGATTAGCTCCTAAGGGAAAATGATGGTGTCTTTGTTCTCTATTGGAGAGCTCGCTGATACAAGTAATCTTATAGTCTTTCCAGCACCTTAGAACATCACATCTCCACACAGGAGAGAGATACAGCTCAGATCTTATTCTTTTGACTGGAAATTGTGTAACAAAAAGACAGATGTGAATTAAAAAAAAATTCTATAAAAAGAGCCATGCATTTCCGGGAAGAAGTAGCTGACCCTTAATTGGCATTTTACAAAAGCCCTGCTACCTCCAATTCATTTCTTTGTCTAATCTGTGCCTATCTTTTCATACTTTAAATTTTAAGGAGCATGAAGTTGGGGAGATAGTTCAGTGAGTAAGAGTTCTTGGATAAGCAGCAGGGTAAGTTCAAATTCTTGCTTCATATATATATATATATTTCTTGCTTCATTCATATATATATATATATATATATATATACACACACACATATATATATATATATATATATATGCAAATATAGGCAGATCCTGAGAGCTCACTAGGTAGCCATCCTGACCAAGAAGGCAAGCTTCCTGTTTAGTGAGAGACTTTGTCTCAAGGCTATAAGGAAGAGAACAATCAAGGAAGACACCCGGCATCCTCCTTTGACTTCTGGACTGCTGCCCTCCCCACCACAACACACACATGAAGAAATTAGAAATAAATATCATTGGAGAGACAACTATCACATTGATCTACCACCATTTTACATTGGCCGCATTATTGCGTTATTATATTGCACATAGTATAGGGGGGTCCACTGCCAGGGACCTTCAAGTCTGTTAAATTTTAACTAGCTGCCTAACACAATGGTCATAAACAGAGAGGAAAACCAGTGGTTTTTTTTTTTCGAGATTGTAATTACATCATTTCCTCCTTACAAGCACTTCCATACACTTTTCCTTGCCCTCTTTCATGTTCAAGGCCTCTTTTTTTTTCATTAATTGTTGCTACATGCATATATCCACATGTATACACATATATATTCCTAAATATAACCTGCTCAGTCTGTATACTGTTAATCATATGTATGATTGTAGGGTTGACCATTTGGTTATTGGTTAACCAATTTGTATTCTCTCACTCTCTTTCTTTAACCATGCTGGGAGTCAAACCCATTGCCTCAGCTATTCTAGACAAGTTCACTATCACTAAGCTATATCCCCAAACCAAGGTTCTGCTCTAAAACCTGGCCTGATAGTAAGGATGCTAGTGTTCAGTATAGAAGAACATGGGTGGAGGAAGGGGAGGTGTGGATCAGAACTGCATGACTCATGGTTGAGTAATTGCATACTTAACACAGCATTTTTTAGTGTTAAAAGTAAAACAATGCAAGAAAGATCCAGAATATTTTTTTTGTGTGTGTGTTTTTCAAAACAGGGTTTCTATGTCTAGTTTTGGCACCTGTCCTGGAACTAACTCTTCTAGACTAGGCTGGCCTAGAACTCACAGAGATCTGCCTGCCTCTGCCTCCTGAGTGATGAGATTAAAGGCGTGCACACCACCCAGTGATATTCTGGAAATTTAAGAGGTATAGAAAAAAATGTCCTCTTGACTGTTCATGTACATAGATTAACTTTTTCGAGCTGTTATTAAATAATTCCACAAAGTGACTTACACGGTTCTATGGTCCAGCAGCCCGAGACCAAGATGTCAGCAAATTTGAATTCTTTGGAGGCCTTGCTCTGTGACTTTCAGATGGCCACCTTCTCCTGTGTCCTCAGGTGGACTTTTTTTCTGTGTGTAGAAATACTTGATATGCCCACATTTCATTTTCTTTTAAGAACACTGGTCAATTTAAATTAGGGTTCAATTTGCCCCCTTTATTTAATTATAGTTTACTTTTTAGAGACCCTATCTTCAAATAGAGGTACATTCTTTGGTTTTAAGACATAGGGCTCCAACATAAGAATTAGGTGGGGAAGGGTGCTGGAGAGATGGCTCAGAGGTTAAGAGTACTGACTGCTCTTTCAGAAGTCCTGAGTTCAATTCCCAACCACCACATGGTGGCTCACAACTATCTGTAATGAAGTCTGATGCCCTCTTCTGGTGTATAAGCATACATGCAGGCAGAACACTGTACACATAATAAATAAATCAATATTTTTTAAAAAAGAATTAGATGGGGTCATAATTTGATCTACAACAGTATAGTATGCATGTATAATATTTCACATGAAAGGTATTATATAATTTCCAGTGTTAGGAACTTAATTACACTTTATTACATATAAATGTGTCATACTTTGTAATAGCTTAATTTGCCAGTACTAATTTGTGTAACAATAATAGTTTTTGGAAATATTTGGCTCCTTTTATGTTCTGTATTTGACTTATTTTTTATTAAAAGCATGATCCATATTAAGACTTACATTTTGATCCTGAATCACACACTATCTTGGTTAAATCAACCATATTTAATAATATGAATTGTTTCTGCTAATTATTTGCAATTATAGGTTGCAAGATATAGCTTAGATCTCCTACCAAGAAAGATGGTTACTACTTTTACTATTTACTGTTAGAGAACAAATTATCCCCTCCCCTTCTATGATTAAAGACAACAAACATTGCTTATTTGACAGCTTCTGAGAGCCTGAAATCTTGGAGTAGCTTGGCTCCAAGACTGTCATAATGGTGACATCAAGGTGTCACAAGGTCTATAGTCATCTACATATTGATAGAGACTAAAGGATCCAGCTCTAAACATCTGACCAAAGAAGCTACTGACTGGACGCCTAGTTCTTAAGAGTAGGGAAGGCAGCTAGTTCATTTACCTACTTCCCAGCAGCTCAGACCTGAAATAACCACACAGATGCTGTATTAATTAAATCACTCCTTGGCCCATTAGCTCTAGCTTCTTGTTAGCTAACTCTTACATCTGAATTTAACCCATTTCTGTTAATCTGTGCATCACCATGAGGCTGTGACTTACTGGCATAGTTTCTGCATGTCTGTCTCTGACAGTGGCTCTATGGCTTCTCCCTGACTCTGCCTCCTTTCTCCCAGCATTCAGTTCAGTTTTCCCCACCTAGCTCTAGTCTACCCTATCACAGGCTCAAGACAGTTTTTTTATTAACCAATGGTATTCACAGCATACAGAAGGGAATCCCACATTAATTTCCTTCTCTAGGTTCTACTATGCTGTATAAAACAGTGGATTTTCAGACTATGCCCTACCCTAGGAGACAGACTCTATCTTCTAAGCATCCTTTGACTACATTTTGAGGGAGAAGGTTGATTGCAGCCTCTGGTGGACTCAAAATCTGTATCATCTGTCCAGTGCAACCCGCCCAGTAGAGAGGATAAAAGACATATTCCTGAGAATAGAAAGGAAGTCACCTCAAAAGTTTATTAGAAAGACTTAAAACTATGGAAACACATAAGAATATTAAGATCAGGTGGCTGGAGAGATGGCTCAGAGGAATAGAGCACTGGCTGCTCTTCCAGAGGTCCTGAGTTCAATTCCCAGCAACCACATGGTGGCTCACAACCATCTGTAATTAGATCTGGTGTCCTCTTCTGTACTGCAGGATATATGAAGGAAGAAACCTATATACATAATAAATAAAAATCTTTAAAAAAAAGAATATTAAGATCATATCAGGAAAATCAGGACCAGAAACTTAATGGGCACACAGAGGAATGGGTATAACTCTCTCACCTGGATCTTATAAAGTGATTCATAGCTACCATTGCAAAGCCATGATTGCACAGCAACCTATCATCTGATTCCTGGTGCATATATCAGGGACAGAAGACTCCCTGACCAGGCTCTGTCCCCTGCTGTGGATGAAGCATATTAGACTTCCTGCCTGTCACCCAGTTCACACATTTGAACCTGGATATGGCCATATTTTGTTCCTGACATGTCTTGCTCTAGACTGGGTTTTGCCTTTTCCCCTCACAGATGAATTCTGAAATTTCACTTTGCTGTATAGCATTTTTTTCTAATATGAAAACATTTTATCCTTCATGGAAAGCTTTTAGACACAAAAAAGGAGATATCACATCTCATTCTACATGGAAGCTCCTTAAGTTTAGGAAGTAAACAATTCAAAGGCTTCAGAAAGTCCCTAAAACTGACCAGAAACATACACCTTTTCCATTCTCTATTGCATATATGTAGTAAGGACTGTTGAGAGATACTGTCAGACCAGCCAAGCCTCTAGGAAGAGGTTGAAACAAGACAAATCACCTAGGGAAAAACAAAGACTAAGTTGACTGGAAGAGACAGACTCTAATTGTCCTGGCTGATTTGTGTCAACTTGGTACAAGTTAGAGATATCAGAGAGGAAGAAGCTTCAGCTGAAGAAATGCCTCCGTGAGATCCACCTGCAAGGCATTCTCAATTAGTGATCAAGGCACAAGGATTCTAAAAGAAAGCAGGCTGAGCAAGCCAGAGGAAGCAAGTCAGTAATCAGTACCCCTCCATGGTCTCTGCATCAGCTCCTGCCTCCGGGATCCTGCCCTGTTTGAGCTCCTGTCCTGACTTCCTTCAATGATAACTGGCAATGTGGAAGAATAAGTCAAATAAACCCTTTCCTCTGTAGGGTTTTGTTTTTTGGTCATAGTGTTGAACTGCAGCAATAGAAACCCCAACTAAGACACTAGATGAGTTGCCTGGAAGAGATAGTCTAGCTAAGCTGGCTAAAAAGAAATTCTTAAATCTGTTGAGCTGTCTGTAAGTTGTGTAAGAAGCTTAGGGATCCAGCTTTCATGAGCTTTGACTTACAGTAGAGTTGGCTTTGATGACACAGCTATCTTGGACTCATTTCTGCTCCTGTAAATAACCCCTCATCTGCTGTGGTAGTTTGAATGTAATTGGCCCCCATAAGCTCATAAGAAGTGGCATTATTAGGAGGTGTGGCTTATTGGAGAAAGTGTGCTACTATGGATGAAGGCTTGTGGTCTCCTATGCTCAAGTTATGCCCAGTGTCTCAGACCACTTCTGTCACCTGTGGTCAAGATGTAGGATTCTCAGCTCCTTCTCCCGCACCATGTCTGCCTGCATGCTTCCACATTGCACCATGATAATAATGGACTAAACCTCTGAAAATGTAACCCACTGCAACACAGTGTTTTTCCTTTATGGGAATTGCCATGATCATGGTGTCTCTTCACAGCAATAAAACCCCAACTAAGACACCTATATTCCTGTAAGTTACTCTGCTAGAGCACAGTGTTTCATTGTGTTGGCATTCTTCCTTTGGTCTGTCATTAGTTCTATGTATAGGGTGAGTAGATGTTTGTTTACTTCCCCATGCTGCTGTCTCACACCCTCAAGTCTGACTCCAGCAGCTGTCTCCCAGCACTTGTCTGGTACATTATCTTATCAATATGGACCCTCAGGTCACATCTGAAGCCTCTTGACTTTTTCGGCAGTCTTTCAAACTTGTATTCATTCTGTCATCCACATATATGTGTAGAGATATATAGATATAGGTACCATGTGCTTTATAACGGGTGTGATATGAAAGTTAATATTAATAACAAAGACTTGAAAAAAATTTGCACTTCTCTGAGCCAAGCTACCAAGACAGGCAGATTTCATGACACAATGCTATCCTAGAGATCACTAAATATTGTGAATTTATGGTTATTCAACAAATTCTTACCTTGCAGAAAGACACAGGTTGGTTTTCTATGTTTCTGTCATAGCATACACAGGTCCTATACTGTGACAAGCACTTCCTGGCTATGTTTTCCTGATGGAGTCTTTTGAAAGTCATCTCAACGTGACTTACCATCCCTTTGAGCAAGTCAGGCAAAATAGAGTACCAAAGGGACATTACCTTTTATGGCTTGCTTTTAGAAATCACACAGCACCATTCTGCACATACTCCATTTCCTAAAAACGAGTTACCAAATTTAGCTCACTAAATGAGAAGGGAATTAAACCCTAACTTTTAGCAGCAGAGAACCAAAGATGCATAGTCAACACGTGACATGTTTAAACTACTGTGTTGTCACAGGGCCAAGATAACACTAATTGGGAAGCCACGCTAGTCATTTGGGGCAAGTGTAACAAAATACCATTAAGGAGGCAATGCTTAAACAGCAGACATTTATTTCTCACTGTTCTAGAGACTGGAAAATCCAAGGTCAAGTAGCCAGCAGATGTAAACAGCATACTTCCTGGCTCTGGATGAAATCTTCTCTCTTCTTCCTTTGTAGAAAGGCCAACAATGTCTTGTGGAAATCTTTTAAAAGAGCACCAATCCCATCACAAATGCTCTGCCCTGGCAATGAACCATGCCACTACAGCTCACTTTTAAATCACATCACTTGGGAGTTCAAATTTTAATAAGCTAATTTCTGTGGTGAGTATTGAAGCCATGGTGGATGAGTTATCCACTGCAGGCCTTGGTACGGCAAACCAGAAATCATAGCACGAGATAAGGACTGATAAATGTTAGTTACTTTCATAAACAGCATGAGGTCAGAAGAGGAAGAAATTACTTGTCTAGGCAGGTTTCTTGACGGAGCAGCTTATCCTCGTGCTTGAAATTTAGAGCAACCAAACCGAACACTGAGCAGAAACCATTGAGAAGGGAGGATTCCTCGTTTATCTGCAAATTGACCTAATAGATTTCTCTAGTTGTCTAGATTTTTCTATGTTAAAATGTCATTATATCTCTCTTCCAGAATGTCCCAGCCCTTGCCCTGGTACAAAGCAAATAACTTAACTTCACTGGCATAAGGAGGAGAAGAAAGAGAAGAGAGGACAGGGTTTTCAAGAACACTTGAATCTTTGCCGGGAATTCTCCAAATGTCATGTAAGATGAGGTTCTTACTGTATAAAAAGCTTTTCTATAACTTTAGGTAAACCTGCAATATAAATTTCAATTGTGTATCTCATACCACATTAAGTACTCTGGTAGAAAACTGTTGAAAACCTGTGCTACGAGGAAAAGACAATGTATATGTTATTATTAAAAATGTTTGTCCCAAAGGTATTAGTGCCTAATTGTAGGAACTTGCAATTACTACCTAACATGCCAAAGTTGCTATAGATGTGAATGCACTGGAAATGTTGATTCAAGGAGACAACCTGGATTGTACAGGTGAATCTAAATCACAATTATTTATATATATATTCTTCTAGAAAGACAAAAGAAGAAGATTTTTATACATATAAAGGCTTCTAAGATATGGAAAATAAATATTAATGCCTTCAAAGATGCTGGCCTTGGAGGGATATGGCCAGGCTCCTAGTTACGCTGGTATCTCCTTAAACAAGAAGAGGAAAGAGATGTATTCTCCTCCACAGTCTTCATTAGGAGCATAGATGCCCTGAGTTTTTGACTTCAGCCTAGAGGCTGAAAAATTTTCTTCTTTGTGTTCCCAGAACTGTGAATCAATTTGCTGTTTGAAACCAGTATCTTAAATTTGTTATAGCAACCAGAGGAAAGTAAGACGGCACCTTTGTATGAAAACACACCCGAAACATTTCCAATTATCACGGTGATCGTGTGTATGTGAAATTGTCGACAGATGTGTCAGAACAGTTCCAGCTTATCTACCCACTCTTTGCTCCCAGCCCCTGGTACACAGATTGCTGTCACTCTCCACGATGAGCTAGTTCCTAGTTCATTTTCAGCACGACTGTGAGTTGGCTGACACTGGATTTTTTTTTTTTTTTATGAACATATCTGCAACCATGCTCTATGTGCAGAAATTCCAGAGAAACAGTTGCCTCGCACTCAGCTTGCTGGGTCTATGGATTCCCATACTTGTGGGATGCAGATAACCATGTCCTTACACACACACATCCCAAGGGCTGTTGGCTCTGTGTAATGAGCCACAGATCGGAAGCAATGAGACACATTAGAGAGAACCACCAGCAAATCAAGGTGCAAACAAATACGACCCCAGATTTTCATCCTTGTAAAATGATGAACAATTTTCTCCTGTAAGAAGCAGGTGATACTAAGTGATAACCTAGATCCAAATACTTGTATGTTGACACAGAACAAATAGGCACGTTATGAAGTAATGCCACAGCATCACTCACAGGCGTCTTTTCCCTGTTGTCATTTACAGTTTGCTGGTATTTAAAAAATGTGCTCTCTTCTGTCTCTCGCAATGTCCCTCTCTCAAGGTGCATTTAAAATGAAGGTGAGAAACCACAGTCTTTGAAAGCTGTCTGTATAGAATGCGGAGAAGTATATGGACCTGTATATTTCCAGGTGAGAAACTGGGAGGCACCCACCCAGTATACCAGAGTTACAAATGAAATGTTTCAAAAGTAAACAAAACAAAACAAAACTAAAACACCACAAAAACCTCAAATAACAAGTTCTTAATATTTTAAATATTTTACTTCTCTGGGACAAAATCCCAGCTTCTCTGAAATGTATGTCTAAATGTGCTTCTTAGAAGTCGATGTTTCAAAATTTTATAACCATATGGGGTTTATATAAAAAGCAATGGACTAGCCTATATTCGTCAAGAACAGTATAAAAATCATACTAGCATTTCAGTGGATGTAAACTGACAATGTTCAGGGCCAAGAGAGGTGGGAAAACTCCCAGCAAAGCAGAAGGGAAAGGGAAAAACAAACATCTATTATCTCATAATTTCTGGAGGCAGGAATCTAGGTGTGGCTTATGCACGCCTCTGGCTCAAGGCCGTTCCTGGGAGAAGTGGCAGGCAGCCTCAGCTAGAGCTGCAGCGAGTTCCTTCTGTGCCAGCTGTGGCTGACAGCCTGCGCTTTCCACGTTCACTCCCACAGCTCTCGCAAGGCTGATATTCTCTTGATAAGGTGGCTTAGTTGCCTAGTTTTTCCCTCCTTTGCTAAACATCAAGGTGTGTCGTTTTCCCTTTCTGGGTGTCTTGGGGCTTCTCTCCTGCACAAGGCAAACTCGAGCAGGGGCTTGTGTGTACACAATGTCTTCGTTTCATTTCATATTTCTGTGATAAAATACATGGCCTGCAAGCAAATTAGAGTGGGAAAAGGGTTTATTTTAGCTCACAGTTCCAAGTTCTAGCTCATCATCTTCGGGAAGGCAAGACGGGAACTGGAAAGAGCTGGTCAGACTATGTCTTCAGCAGCCTGGGATTGTGAGAGGGGCTATCTCTGTTTCATTCCTCATTTGTAGGTCTTTCTTTGGTGCCAGAATTATTTGTCCCTAAATCTGTTTATTGCTACTAGTTCAATTCTCTTTACAGCTTGGTTACAAAAAATCACTTAGCTCCAAATATAAAGGTTTAAGTGTAGGTTCTTTGTTTTAGGAGCTAACTCATTTGTTGTAACATACTGATTGCCTCATCTTCAGCTATGAAGGAAAAATTTGAACTTTGGAGCATGACTGAGCATTTGATATTCCACCACTAACTATGATACTACCACTCTTTTTTTTTCCTACAACAAAATGTTGTTGAATTTTGGAAATGCTTTTTCTTCATCTACGGGATGTAATCTTACAGTTTTACCATTTATTGTGTTCATATTTATGGCATATCTTAACAGCTGCTTTATAGATATCATATTACCCTAGCACTTAGGAAGAGTGGTAAAGATACTTTCTGCCAAGTCTCATGGCTGGAGGTCAATCCTTGGGACTCACATGATGGAGACAAAGAACTGGCTTCCACAATTGTCCTCTGGCCTCCTCACAAGCTCCTTGATATGTATGTACCCACACTCACACGTAAACACATACACACACACACAATTAATTATAATAAAAAGGTTCTGAGACTGTGCTCTTTTATTACAATAATGGTAACGGATATCAATGATGACAAGTAGCTTATTGTACCAAGATAGAATTCCTTCTATGATGCCTGGATTCCTGAGGTTTTCTAAGCTAAATGCAGAATATATCTCGATAATATAGTTGTGAGCTGCAATTCCATGATTCTTAAACTCAATGAAAACACTATCCAAACCTCAATCTCCTAAGACAGAAGCACAAATGGCACAGCCTCTGTTACTGTTTCCCTTTGCTGGGGTCTCTGTATAGAGCACCACAAACAAAAGAGCTGACAACACTAATTCATTGTCCCATTGTCCTGGAGGCCAAACATCACACGTGAGGGGTTCAGGGAAGAGTTGTCTCACTCCTATCTCCTTGTTAATAGGTTTTCTGCCCCTGATAATAGGTTTCTCTACTGATGAAGTAAGCCAGGTCAAGCTGAATTGAAAAAAATAACAACGGGTTTACTGGGGAAAACAACTCCCAGGTGGGTTCTCTAGTCACAGGGATCAAGGCCAGAGAATCCCCATCTCCAAACTAAAGCAGGGAGATTATATAGGTTGTAGGCAAGGAGTAATGACATGTCTGCCACAAGCTGGGTCTGTGCCCAAGTATGGTCAAAAGCTGAGTGCTTTAGGCAGAGACTTTGGCAGCTGGCCACTTCAGGGGAAGAAGCTGCAGTAGCTGCCAAGAATGCAGAACTGGGCTTTTTGGCACCTTTTCTTTGTTCCAAGACTTTTTGAGTGGTCGTTGGGGTTTGGAGAGAGAGAGAGAGAGAGAGAGAGAGAGAGAGAGAGAGAGAGAGAGAGAGAGAGAGAGAGAAATGGATCTTTTTGGATCCTACAGGGACAAGTTGGAGGTTCCAACTGAACACTTGCTTCTGGTGTACTTTGTGTCCCTTGTCTTGTACTAGAATTTTTAAAAAGATATTATAGGATCAACAAAGGTGCAGAAACATACTGTGCTTCAGAAGAGCACGAATCTGGAGAACTATGGTCTCATCATAGACAGGGAAGATGGGACCTGCAAAGGAGGAAGCCTTCAGTTTCTGGATCTGGTGTGTTTGAAGGGTGTGTGGAGGTTATTTAGCATATAACCTAGTAGTACGTTTTAGGAGGCCAGGAGACACCAATTAAGGGGGTAAAAAGAATATCACCTTGATAATTCAAGGTGACTTTGTGTCTGGGTAACAGTGGGGTGGGCCTGCTTGAAGTGACAAGGGGAGGGGGGGAAGGAACTTCAAGGTCACAGCAGGAGTTGCTCACAAATTCTCTAAGCAAGAACACAGAAGCTTCAGAGGGAGTGGCAAAATCCTCCAAGACTGAAGCATATGGTTCTCTTAAAGCATGTTTTAAGGCCTGTAACTAAACAGTTTGTAAAATTACCACCCTGACGTTAGTCACATCTGCCTCCGTCTTTACATGCATTCTCCCTGTGTCTGTGGCCATGTTTCCACCTTTCAAAAAGACACCAGTAAAACGGATTTGGGCTTATCCAAAAACCACCCATTTAACCTGACTACATGGGGAAGGCTTGTCTCCAAATAAATTTACATTCTTTGATCCTAAAGACTAGGATTGAAGGTATGAATCTGAACTACTGCTTGAGAAGTGAATCAAATTATTTTTTAAAGCTCTTAGGCAAAGTCTTAAAGATATCTTAAAATAATAAACATGAAAATGACACTTCCAGTCAAGCCTGTGGGGGCAAGCCTAAAATCCCAGTGCTTAGATGCTAAGGAAGAAGGAAAGGAGTTCACCGCCAGGTTACGCTGCACAGTAAATTCAAGGCCAGCTTGGGCTATAGGAAACCCTGTCTCAACAAACAAACAAACAAACAAACAAACAAAAAACTAAGACCAAAACAAAAGAAGCAAAATACACATTTTATAATATCCTTCATATTTTCAGTATTTATAGTCAAACCTGAAATAAAATTGAAAAAATGATAAATTTCTCCTTTTTAAAGTTTTCATGTTTAATACTAGAAATGTTTTAAACTCACTGTGCTACATCCTAAACTCTCTCCTGCCATGGCCACTGTATTAAGGAAAAGCTGTAATGATGAATTTCTAAGGGGCCAAGGGAGTCACTGCAGATTGATTAAGGAAAGTTTTTAAGGGACTGAGGGAGGAATAAAGAAAAGGAAGACATAAAAATGGAGGAGAAGGAGAGTCAGAGAAAGAAAAACAGCCAAGGAGAAGGGAGGAAGTAGGTGGACTTCTGGGAGATTCTTTCTTCACGGGTGGGATGGCTGTCAGAGATAATGATAGCGAATTATAGATTTTAAAGTTAGATTCACACAAAACTCTAATAAGTTTGTGTTTTGTTTTGGTAATGTTTTTAAGATGATATGTTTCTTTTTCTGTTTTAGATTTTAGGGCACTGTTAGGATTTTTGCTTTCATTTTTATATTCGTCAACACTGGCATTTACCTGCATGTTCATGTCAAGTTATTTGCTTGAGTCTCCTAAACGGAGATCCAAATTTAACGATAAAACCCTAAATTAAGTAAATATGAAGTAATTATGAAACAACTTGTTTGGGATTTTTAAAAACTAGAGTAGTAACTTAATATTCTAATTATGAACAATTACATAACCGAGAGCATTTTATTGTTCCAATCATGTGTACATAAACTAATTATATGAACTAATTTGCTAAATAAGATTAATTGTGATTCACGGATCATTAATTTTAATGGCTGTCCAAAGCCTGACATTCTGCAACAAGTCAATTTCTTTTTATAACTATTTCAAGAAATGAAAATTGGTGATAGAATACGTCAACTTATTTAATGTTAGAATTGTAACTATTTGCTAGCTGTAAGGACTTTGAAATAATGTATTCCTGGGGTTTGCATTTACTCGGTGAACTTGAGTGCTTTTCCTTTTTAACCCGGTCATCATAGAGCATTATATATTTATTTAAAGGAAAATCTCCAAAGTCTGGAAAGATAGCATAACAGCTAAGAAAACTTAGTGCTCTTGCAGATGATCCAGCTTTGGTTCCCAGAACCCTAATGAAAACTCATAATTATTTTTAATTCCAGTTTCAACATCCTGTTCTGACCTCCAAGTACTAGACATGTGCATGATACAAATATATAGATGTAGGAAAAACCCTCATATAAAGCTAAAAATTAAAAAAAATTACTGAAAAGGACAATTTCAGAGTTTCTAAAATGTCAGAAAGCTAAGCTCAGTCCATAATATATTCATATTTAAGAATAAGTGAATGATAAACTTAGAAAATAATGGGTAAAACTTGAGTCTTTAGACCCATAATGTTGAGCAATAATAGGTTTGTGAAAAATAATATTATAATTTTTATGGCTACAATTTTGACTTGAATTTTCTGTTCAATAACTCTTGTACACAATAAAACAAACTTTTTCTGTATTTCTTTTCTTCCCTTCTTCTTTCTCTCTCCCTCTCTCTTTCTCTTTTTCTCCTTCTCTCTCTCTCTCCCTCTCTCTCTCTCTTTCTCTCCTCCCCCTTTCTTTCTTTAGACATGGAAGAGAATCCAGTTAAAAACAAATGCTTTTTCCTGGATAATGAAAACTTTAAGACAGTTGGGCATGGTGGTATACGCCTCTAATTCCGGCATCAGAGGCAGAGGTAGGCAAGGTTTCTTTAAGTTCTATGCCAATCTGGTCTACATAATGAGTTTCAGGTCAAACAAGGCTACATAGTGAGACTCTGTCTCTGAAAAAGAAGGCAAACATAGGGTTAGACATGTTTATGATGGTGTTTTATCTTTATTAGGCTTCAGTGGTGTAAATGGCATGCTCTCCTAGTTTACAGGTTGTGGAAGAGCTTCATCCTGCTTGTTGTTAATGAATGTATAATGTGATGAGTATCGTCTCTTTTGTGTAACTAGCTGTCTCTGTGTGCTGTGTGTCTGTGTGGGAGTGTCGTGCAGTAGTTTGTGAAACTGTTTCTTTTTTTTTTTTTTTTTTTTTTTTCATGCACAAAACTCAAGTCCAAATGGATTAAAGACCTCAATATTAGTCTGAACACACTGAACCTGATAGAAGAAAAAGTTGGAAGTACTCTACAACATATGGGTACAGGAGATCACTTCCTACGTTTATCCCCAGCAGCACAGACATTAAGGGCAACATTGAATAAATGGGACCTCCTGAAACTGAGTAGCTTCTGTAAAGCAAAGGACACTGTCACTAAGACAAAAAGACAACCCACTGACTGGGAGAAGATCTTCACCAACCCTGCAACAGACAAAGGTCTGATCACCAAAATATATAAAGAACTCAAGAAACTAAACTTTAAAATGCTAATGAAACTGTTTCACTTGAATGTTTTTCTCTGGTGCCATGGACTCAGGTTTAGGACTTAAATTTCTGTTAGGGTTTGTGAAACACTGTACAGCGCTTCACGCAAGCACACATTCACTTGTCGACATTTCATTGTCACTGAAACTACATAAGAAGATTGGTCTTCAGAGAGATAATTAAAATTAAATGAAGTGGTAAACCCGGTCCCCAAATCAAATCCAACTGATATCTGTGAAAAGCTGGATATTTGTGTAAACAGAGGAAATACCATTCAGGAACCAGGGCAGGTCAAGCAAGGCCTTGGAAGAAAGAAAACTGGACTACAGCTTGTTCTTATGCTTCCTGCTTTCCTAACAGAGGAAGAAAGATACATTTCTGATGTTTGAATCTCTCTTTCAGTGCTGGTTTGCTGTGTTGACCTTGGCTAGTTAATACAGGTCCATCTGCAGGATGTGACCACCAGGTTGTGGTTAGAAACGTGAGATCTAGGTGTTTTCATGAGTAGGTTCAAATTCCAGCTTCTGTCCTTATCAGTGGTATGAAAACGGGCAGATTGTTTGATCAGTCTAGGCTTTTTCTGCCTGTTTTAGAAAGGGTTGTTTAACAGTAGGTGCTGCCATTTGGGAACTCATTTATACATATATAAATTATCTATGTATATAAAGACACAGATACGCTAAAGGCAAAGGATGAAGAAAATTGCACTGTGTAAACTTTAAGATTAGGAAATTTGAGCAGGGAGGTTAGCATTTCAGAAAACAGAGTTTGGTACAGGGATACTGCCAGCGATAAACAGTCACAGGTTCTAATGTTACGTTAGATTCATTCATTCACATTATTCATTACAAGGACATAGACCATTAACCACCACAAGCAGTAATAGAACTTTGAAATACATCTAGTAAACACAGTGTGGACACTTGTTGAACAACTCATTCAACAATATTTAAGGGATCATTATTTTTGAACTAAGCTGGTTACTTCATACCTGAGATGAGAATTTGTTCTGACTCATGGTTTCCGAGGATTCAGTCCCATTAAGACAAGAGTTAGTTTTCTGCAGGAAGGAAGGGCATGGTTCATGTGGTCATGTAGAATGTATCTCAACCAGCAGTAACCAAATGAGTAAAATGAATTTGGAGATAGAGTGAATAAGGTAACCAGGATATGTGCACATTCCTTTGAGTGGGTGAGTAGTCTGTTAGTCACTTTTCTGGGTGAAATGAGTGCACATGAGGAACAGGAACAGAGCTCTGACTGGCTTGGCCTACATTACGTTCCAAAGTTCAGTTTCAATAACATTCATTTCCTACGGTAAGATTCATAGAAGGTCAGTCGGCCAGGGAGTCGTTCACTGTTCTTCCTTTGGAAAGTCTGCTGCTCTCTGCAGTTCTTTTTCCTTTTCTCTTAATAAATCTATATTTATTCTGCTAACTCCTTGCCTATGTTACCTAGTTTGTCTTAGGAATGAAACAATGAACTTGAAAGTTATTGGCCAGGATAGCTTTGGTGAGCCTTGAACAATCCCAGGGCATGTTAGCTTCCCAAGTTAAATTCACTGAGAGCTGAGAAGGGGTCCAGTGAGCTCAACAGTTGGTTTTCTCAGGCTTTTATTACAGCCTCAGGAAAACGAACTAGGACAGAAGTTAGTGACAAGGACATGGGGAATTATTGTGATGGATCTTGCTGTGTTTTGTGTTTGTTTTTTGTTTTGTTTTGATTTTTGGTTTTGTTGGTTTGTTGAAGGGTCAGTGTTGTAGAAGCCTTTAGACATAGGACTGGGAAAGCTGTTGAGTGCTCAAAGATTAATGAACTTTGGTAGGGGGAATGTGTGAGATGATGCTGAGAGCAATATAGATGATGGAGGCATAGTTGTGGAGTTTCAGAGAGATGCAAAGTCTATCAGGGCAGTTTCTGTGATATTTTGTATTAAGAATCCATGGAATTAAAACTTCTTCACTGGGACAATCAATGCTGATTAGCTGGGGCTGGAAAACCAACTGTGATTGATAAGAGACTGGCAGCAGACCAAAGACATGGTCCAGCTGGGGCCAAGACTGCAATTTAAACTGGAAGCTGAGGGGCTAGAGAGATGGCTCAGAGATTAAGAGCACTGATGGCTCTTTCAGATGGACCTGAGTTCAAGTCCTAGCACCCACATGGCAGCTGACTACTGTCTGTAACTCTAAGATCTTACATCCTCACATGGACATACATGTAGCAAAATACCAATGCAAAATAAAATAAAATAAAAATAAACTATATTTAAAAATTAAATAAACTAGAAGCTGAACTTGGTGTATAAAAGTCTTCTATATGGTTCCAAATTTGGAGACATGATGTCCTAACAGAGAGCAACTGAGGCTTAGAACTGGGAGACAGTATAAGAGGTCACTGGTGAAGGTACAGCCTCAATTGTAGTGAAGAACCCTGGTGTTGCCAGGACTGTGAGATGACCACCAAGGACATGGCATGTGCAGAGAGGAATGGACCTGAGCTTAGGAGGCAAGTTTTGTGTGTTTTGATGACATAGATAGAAAGGTGGATCAACCTAAACATTTTCTTGTCCAGAAGATCATGAGTGTGGTGGTTTGAATGAAAAATAAACGCAAAAGAAGTGGCATTATTAGAGGTATGACCTTGTTGGAGGAAGAGGTCCCTGGGGGTGGGCTTTGAAGTCTCAGATGCTAAAGCAACACTCAGAGTGTCCGTCATTTCTTGCTGCCCTTAAGTCAAGATATAAAACTCTCAGTTACTTCTCCAATACCACATCTATCTGCATACCACCATGCTTTCTGCTATGGCTATGATGATAATGGACTAAACCTCTGAACTGTAAGCCAGACCCCAATTAAATAAATAGCTTCATAAGAGTTGCTGTGGTCAGAGTGTCTTTTTTTGAGCAATAGAAACCATAACTAAGACAATGAGTTTCTCTCAAATGTGAAATACTGAGCTTTTTACTCTTTTGGATTTGGTTTTGCTTTGATTTTCACTGGGCCCTGGGTCTTTCTTCTTAGAGTAAGAAAGCATGTAATTTATTTTGGATTTTATAAGAGCCCACAGTTAATAGGTTTTGGATTTTTTTTTGAAACAGACAGTGAACTTTTAAAGCACTGAATTTATTTATTTATATTTTGGAACTTGTATTATATTAACATGATATCTCGGGAACAAAAAAGAAGGAATATATTGTGATGTAAAGTGATGTGCTTATGTGTGAAAGTTGACAGAAGCTGGATTGTGTTATTTAGACTTTTTTTTCACAACTTGATACAAACAAAGACATACTTGGCAAGAGGTAATCTTAACTGAGAAGCTACTTCTATCAGCCTGGTATGTGAGAATGTTGGTGGGCATATTTTTGATTATTAATTGATGTAGATGAATCCAGCTCTTTGTAGGGCATACAATTCTTGGACAAGTAGACCTGGACTATGTAAGAAAAGGAGCTGAGCATGCCAGAGAAAGTAAACCAGTGAACACTATGATCCATGGTCTCTGTTTTTATTTATACCTCCAGTTCTTGCATGAGCTCCTGCCTTCACCTCCCTCAGTGATAGACTGGATGCTCAAGCTAAGCTAAGATCTTTCCTCCCCAGTTTGGTTTTTGGTCAGTGATTATCACAGGAACAGTAAAAGCAAACTAAGATTGATATACAAAATCAAAGTGTTCACCAGCATGTGAATGAACAATATACTTTTGGCATGCTCACAAAATAGACTACAACTCCACATCGAGAAAGAAAGAGCCATAATAAAACAATGGCAAAGGTATGCTGGAAAAAAAAGACACCAAATAGAAATACAAACCATGACTTCAAATAGAAATGTCTAGAAAACACATGATCTGTGAATACAGAAATAAAACTCTTACTCTCTGAGTTCAGGATTAGAGACTGAGTATTAATATTAAAAGACAAAAAGGGACAGATTTAAATGGCATATAAAGATGCTCAGAATGAAATTGTTTTGTGTCTTGATGGTGTTGGGGCTTCCCGGGGTATATTCATTTATATTATCCCTAAATTCATTTAAAGACAGACTGATTGTATGCAAATTAATTCTTTATAAAGGTGTTTTAAAAGATGGTTTAAAGGTGACGTTTTAGTTGGAAATATCTGGATTATTCAATTTGTCTTTAGGTTCAAGAGATCAGAGCCTGGGCTGTAAAGAGAGGCTTGTGAAATGTATGTAAAGTGAGGGAATCTTCCCTGGCTGGAGGCTGATGGCTTAAACAGCAAGCCAAACATCTGGCCATTGAGATAGGTCCAAATGAAGTCCAATGGTGTACAGGAGTGTTTGACAAACAAAGTCAGTAGGGGAACTTCTATAGCTATAAGGGCTTCTAGGGAGTTCTGGGAAATTCTTTCTCCTTATAGTTCTGTCATCTGCATCTGTAATCACTTTTGATATCTGTGGCTGTTTCTTTCCTCTCAAATGCTTCCTATTGATTTGGGGTTTTCCTTCTTATTGATTTGTAGTTGGCAAACAAGTATAATTAATGTGTCGAGGAGAATGTGTGTCTTAGACATTACTAGACACCAGAAAATTATTTTTCAAAGTATTTAATTAAGTCATATAAGAAAAGAAACTGAATAAACTCATAACACATATCAGTTTACTGTTTTAAATTTTAATATATGTAAGTCTAAAAGGAACTAATGATTGGAAAAAGTAACGTTTTGAGTCTATTTAAGGTTTACTTCACTAAAAATAGAACAATGAGTTAGTTATATATACAAAATAAGTAATAATAGATAAAACTATTTATAGGATTGACATACAAACATGACATTTGGCTGATGGTGTGTTGCGTAGAAAATTGGGAGGGTATATGCAGCATGAATACTTGTCTGTTTATAATTTTTGTAGGGTTGATCTATTTCTTTTTCAGGTATGGAAAATGCCAACCACAATCTGTTTCTCAAAATATTTAAGTATAATTTAAGGGAGGACAATTTTCATAACATCCAATTTTACATCTTTTTGAACGCTCAGTATGTGCTAAAATTCAATTCAGTTCCCAACCCAACGGCCTGAAACTAACTGAGACACCTCAGCGTAAACTTAGTGCAATAGATTGCTCCTAACTCAGGGGTCAACCAGAAGTCCCATTTCTGTCTGTGCTTGACTACAGACCTATAAATTGTTGATCCCCACCACCCATTCCTTGTTCTTAGGAATTTGCTAGAATAGCACACAGAACTGGGAAAAAACACCTTTTCTTGTATCCTTGATGTACTAAAAAGATTATAAATGATGAACTTCACAGAGCATGTGTCAGAGGACTTCAGAAGGAGCTCCTGATTTTGTGGCTTTGAGCTGTGGCATCTTCCTAGTACCTGTGTGTATGCATTAACCAAGACGACCCCATATCAAGGTTTATGTTGCGAGTAAACCTCACTAAACTTCTTAGTATTCAGAATGATCGCTAGAGTAGGCTAAAGATATTTGAGGGTAAATGAACTCAATTAGCTCACATCAGTCTTTTTATCATGTCCATTTATTATTTCTAAGCTCTCTCCAACGTTCTCTTGATGTTTCCCTTTCAATGTCTCATTTTCCTTGCTGTTTTCTTGCTGGTTCTTCTTCTTTGTTCTACCTGTACCACATGGTTTCCAGTTTATATACCCACACTGACAGTTAGCAAGCAAGCATTTCACAGAATCACAAAAACAGATAAAGGAGGTGCCTTACGTCTCAGAAGTTAGCCAGCAGATTAACTAAGAATGGGACTTTAATGGAACACAAAATTATAAGAAGAAATTTTCACACATTAATTGCATTTTTTTGTGTGTAACTAGTTAAGTTAGAAGTTTGTGAATAATAATTTTAGAAAATGCAACAGGGCTGTTGTACTTTCTGGGCACTTCTTCTGGGAACACAGTGTTGGTAAGCCTAGGAACCCACAGGCCTGGGAGGAAGGCAAAAGTGTTTGATTTGTATTACTGTCTAGTTAACTAAGACAAAAGGAATTTCTTTGGAGATTTTTCTTCCAGCTCTAATGGGATGCCTGCCAGCACCCAGGTGAGAAAGAATTTTTTTCTCTGGGTCTGGTTTAGTGACTCAAGTTTTTTTCCTTTATCTTTATTGGTAAAGGCATAGACAGTTAAGTTCCTGGGCTATGATCTTATGTTAATTAAAACCAAGGTGAAGGGCAAATAAAGAATGTTAATGCCTTGTTAGGTTAAAGTAAAAGGCCAGTAGCTTATACCTTCCTGCTGCTAGAGAATTCAGGGTTATCCAGACCATTTTATCAGTAAGGGTAGACATACTGTCTCTCCGTTCAGTGCCTCCTATTTAGGGCTCCTTTCTTCTCAATAAGTTATGTCAATAAGGATAGTTGTGGGGTACTAGTTTTATGTAGATATGACTATTAGAACAAAGGTTTGGCTGAGCGAATGCTTTTGCAGCACTGGCTCCATGGTGTGGATGTGTAACAGGAAGGCCACTTGTTTGTCCCGGCTGCCCAGAACTGAAATAATCACAAGAAACCATATTCATTAAAACACTGCTTGGCCCATTAGCTCTATCTTCTTATTGGCTAACTCTTATATTAATTTAACCCATTTCTATTCATCTGTATTTTGCCATGTGGCAGTGGCTTACCTGCAAAGATTCAGCATGTCTGTCTCTGGCAGTTCCATGGTGTCTCTCTGACAGAAGGATTCCCACACCATAGAGGAAGTCATCCAGTTGCCAGTGCAGGAAAAGTCAGGTTTAAAGAATGATGTATACACTGCTGGGATATTATGGAAGGGAGAAACACCATGATTCCATAAGATTTCTAAAGAATTGACAGTGATGTTGCAAAAGATAATTTTTTCCAAAGCTCTGCAAATCAGGTTCTCTATATGGAGTGTACACTGCCATTGATCTGTCTATAGATCTGTCAATGTACATTCCCTGTATAATACTTGTGGACTCACATCAAATCCAGCCATGTAGGGGTAATACAGTGTCTCATCACAAGGCCATGACTATTAAGTCAATCTCCAGCTCCTCTACATTCCCTAGAGATGAAAATTCTAAATTTCTCTCTAATTTATCTCTTTCTGGCTACCAGCCTAAACTATATATAGGTCATCGGGTAGCCTCATTAGACCAAAAAACATCTGAGCATAACATTCCTTGCAATGTAGAAACTCTTGTCAGATATTGGGACTGAAGACTGTATCTGTTTTGCTTACTGTATTGTACCATCACATTGGGCAGTGACTGTATTTGTATCCGTGGTTTTGTTTCTGGTGTTGTTGTTTTTTACTAGAAATAAATTTTATTAAAAAATATGGAAAGTACAAAAAACCCCACATCCATAAAACCAAACAGCAAGAATTTTTAAAACTTTTCACATATGGCACATAATGCCGCTTGAATGGTGGAGGATCATAACAATGGGAGCTTAATTTTAGTATAAAGTGAAGGGCTATGTAGGCTTGTAGTCAGTGGAATTCCTAAGGAGTTGAATTTTCTCCTTATATTTACATGTCAGTGGACAGCTCTGAGTTATTGGGTAGAGGGTCCCAAGACTTCTTATCTTACTGTTTTTTTCTCATTTCAATTCTTTTCTGTCTTTGTAATCACGTTATAGCATTTTATTTTTGTCTATGTTTATGTTTTACTCACCATATGAAAATTTCTTTACCAGATAATTCAATCAGATGAAGTCTTAAGAAGTTTAACAGGGTTGATTTTCTTTTGATGACCTTTTGTTTCTTTTCTGGGAGGTAAAAACCAGGGTATCAAATAAATTAAACAAGCATTCACGCATTTAGCCACACCCACCCTAGCACATAGGGCCGTGTTTATGTTTATTCACAGTGAAGGGGCCCTTTTGTCATCCACATGTGTAGATGGCCTAAATGCCTTTAGAAGAAGATGGGTTACAGCTCCCCAGAGGGGTGAAATAATCTATGCCTCAGAAAATATGCTGCTTTGAAATGGGGTCTAGAGACAGGAAACAGAAAAAATTCAACCACAAGCTACCTGTGTATGGGTTTCTGGTTCCCTTCCACTCTGGCTCCTCCCTTGAATCACTTCTTTCTTCCTTATTATCCTCATGCTTATGAGTTTACCCTGCTTACTTACTGAACTTTACCTTATACCCAAACAAAATGTTCCATAAGCTCTCTCCACAGCTATTACCCTAAAACAGCTACATTTGTTCCTGATACATCTGCAAAAAGACCTTTCAGATGCTGTGGAAAATCTGACTAAAAGGGCCCTTCATCCCTTTGAGCCCAGGCCAGATACAATTCTTTATGTTAGTCCTCTGTTTTCTCTGGTTCCCTTCCTTTGAGGCCACCTGCTACTTCTGCTAGATCATTTTGGTGCAGCAGTCCTGGCAATGGAACCAGTCACTCTCACCCTGAATCATCTCTATGTCCATTTTCTCTCCCTGACCCACTCAGTCTTTCCCACCTTTGCTCATCTTCCTCCCCCAACTTTCCCAGACATTCTCTCAGTTCTACTCTGTTAACCAATCAGCTACTTATAGCCCTCTAATAATTATTTTCCAAGTCTCATTAGGAATACAGAACAGCAATCACCTGATTCATTGCAGCCTACCAAGTATAGACTCGTCTTCTGTACATAACCAGAGAACATATTCTTCAATGGGCCCAAACTACACTCCTCACCCCAACAAAGACTCATCAGAAAAGAGTTGTAATATTCCTGCCCTGCATTTTTTATATCCTCAGAGTTAGAAATGCTAGTTTTTCTGCTGAAGAACTACACTCCCCAGTTTCCCTTGTGGGCTATGTAAATCATTTCTGCCTCTATATGGGGCCACATTCTATCTTCTTCTGTAGCCATTTTGATTATCTGTGCATGTGGGTGACAAAAGTGCTCCCTTCTGTGAATAAATATGTTCCAGCCTAAGGTCAGACCAAACCTCTCTTTCTTTCTGCTTTCTCTCTCTATATATAGCTGCTTTAATAATCTAACCCTCTGCCTTCCCAGTGTTAAGATTCAAGATCCTTGCTACCAAACACTGCTTTCTACACAGGTGCTAAGGGTATGAACTTAGTTCCACTGATGAGCCATCCTGTATCCACCTTGCACTTATAGTAAAGCCATCTTATAGTAAAGACAAACAAGATTCTTTCCTGTTTATGATTAAATCAGTTATTCAGGGTTTGGGTCATGCTCTACCTGCAACCTTAACTACAAATAGTTCTGTACAGCCTGTTCCAGGAAACAGCAACCACGCCTTTGCTTCCAAGCTTTTGTGACCCTCTTGTTATGACTATCTTGTTTTGACCAGTTGTTTTTTATGACCAACTGTTATTATGACTGTCTTGTTATGACTATCTTGCAAATATGTCTTTGTTTCATAAGAGGTTGTTATGACCAACTTGTTATGTTCTATTTTTGTAATCCCACCTTTTGCCTTCCAGATTCCCCATTTGAAAACTTACCCCTGACCTATAAAAACCCTTATGTTGCCCATGTCCAATGCTGATCTCTTGAACGCTACCTTAGGGGAAGGCAGTCCATGTACATGAATAAAAAGCTTGCTTTAATTAATTACTTGCTTTAATTGATTTGGCCATACTGCTTTGGGTCAGTGGTCTGGCATCTTTGAGATTAACACCACATGTTTGCATGTCAAGTACTTTACACACAGAGCAAGTTCTGCAACCCTGTTGACTTGTTATATATCGCTATATGTTGAAAGATAGTAAATTATACTAACAATTTCTGAGAGGAAATTTCTTCCCTTCAAAAATAGTTTATCAATTACATATATAACTGGGGAAATATTTACTTGTGATCTCTCCTATAGGACACAACCACTGGACTCTTGATGTTAATTTATATTTTAATTTAAATCTCCTGTTATGTGGGGGGCAGAAGAATGCCTCTAAGTCATTCAAACTTAAAACTCTTGAATTTTGGAGGTCAACCAGTGCCCTTGGGGCTGCTGCCATATGTAAGGCCTTATCATCCATAGTCTAGTTTTATTCTGAGATCCCTCATTTCTTGATACTTTCTTATCCTTTTGTGAGATTAACTATGTCTTTGAAATAATTTAAAATAACATCATCTATCAGGCTTTCAAGTGTTTCACAATGGTAAGGTTCTCCGGACATGTAGATTGTGATAGTATTAGATGCAGAATCCCAGTTTTAAATACTCAACACAGTTGTAATAGGAAGCGGTGGGCTACGTTCCTGTCACCCGGCCGCCCGCACGGCTAGCTTTATACCTGAAATAATTACACGGAAACTGTATTCTTTTTAACACTGCCTGGCCCATTAGTTCCAGCCTCTTATTGGCTAGCTCTTACATATTGATCTAACCCATTTCTAATATTATGTGTAGCACCACGAGCTGGCTTACTTAACCTGCATCTGTCTGGAGTATGAGAATCATGGCGACTCCTGACTCGACTTCTTTCTCCCAGCATTCTGTTTTGTTTACTCCGCCTATCTAATTCTACCCTATCAGAGGCCAAGCAGTTTCTTTATCAATTAACCAATGAAAGCAACAGATAGAAAGATGACCCTCCTCCATCACAACACTCTCCTTTTCTTGTCATCTATGTCTCTGCAATAAATATTTAAAATTAATGTTCATAAACAATCAGTTATCATGCTTGTGACGATCTGTAGCTTAATAATTTGGACAGGGTGGCTGGAGACATGGCTCAGCAGTTAAGAACACTGTTTTTCCAGAGGACCCATTCTCATCACCCAAAAGATGGCTCACAACTGTCTGTAACTACAGTTCCAGAAGATTGGACACCCTTACATAGGCAAAACACCAATGCACATAAAAATAAGTATAAAAAAAGAAAGAATTTGGACAGGACTGGGCGGGATGGTTTTTTAGTCTTGTGCACTATCAACTCAGCTTAAACACATGTTTTCAGTTGCAGCCTGATCTGGTTTAGAGGGTCCGAGCTGTGCTTACTCATTTGTCTGGAGCATCCTCCAGATTTAAAAGTTGAAGCACTTCCTTTCTATGGGAGAGCATGTGAAAAGTCTTTTGAAGGGTGCTGATGCTGAAGAAAGGCACATGATGGGGCTCAGAGGAAGAGGAGGTAGATGATGGTGATGGTTGTACAGCAGGGTGAATTTATTTAATATTAATGTACTGTGCACTTAAAATGATTATGATGGTAATGATATGTTATATATGTTTTATTAAAATAAAAAACATAATTGGACTAACACTGCATGAACCAAACAGTTTGGTCAACTAGAATAGTCCAAGAACTGTCAATTTACACCATGAAGCATTAACTAATAACTTCAATAGCCAGAAGGGAACCTCTAGGAAGGGGTGAAGTCTGCACTATGATCTAAGCAATCATGAATACATTCAGCACTTGGATTTTTGCAAAAGCTTTTGTGTTTTTTTTTCTTTTCAGACAGGAAAACAGTTACAATCACTTCCCACTGAGGTTCAACTTTACAATTTTATTTGAATTTGTATGTTATAAACTCTCATCTAACAATTGAGAGAATGATTTATTTGGTTTGTCAAGGGAAGTAGTATATCATAGAACAAAGAAGAGCTTGTTATTCAGAAAAGGGAGCAAAATGCCTTTAAAGCTTTACAAGCAAGAAGAGAATTTGTAGTTTTACACAAAATGGATCAGCTATGTCACAACGTGTGGGTTTGTATTGTTGGAAAATAAAAGTGTAAAATATAAATGGACAATCTGGTGGTGAACCAAAATTGTTGAATTACAGAGACCAAACAGAAAGTCCCAGTATCTCATGGTGGACCTAGCAGAGTGGATTTTTCTTTCTTCCCTTGTAATAGCAAGCTCCAGAAAAATGAGAATGATTACAGATTCCCATGTGCACAGAGTTTTCCAACATTGCTCTTAATGCCAATGCTCACAGTGAGAGTATACAAAAAAAAAACCACTCTGCACAAGCTGGTATTGCATATGAACACAGCAAAGACACGGTAGCTGAGGGGTTCTGAGGAAATCTAGACATTAACTTCATAGCACTTACATAACAGAATTCGTTGCCACAAAGGAACAATCCAAACATTTGAACTTTAGTAACTTTAAAAAAAATTATATTAGAATTTAAATTGTTATTATGAGACAACATTCCTGTGTTTTCATTAGCAATCAAAATTTATAGTGAAAAAGCAGCACTACCAAGATGTAATTTAAGACTGAATGATTTAAACAGAGGAGCTGTATCATTAGACATGAACTGGAAAGATTACTAACAGGAGTGGTCCCTGAGGTTGAGGCTGAGATCTTGGGGGTAAAAGGGATGGAGGGCTTCATTTTTAGTCCTGTATGCTGGCATGGCTTAGAGCTGCGGTCATCCTGTGATGTGCTCCAGTGCTCCGGAGGACCAACCTCTTAGAAAATAGTTGATATAGGGCCAGAAAGAAAAGAAGGATTCTGAGATTGATGGTGTTATGTCAAAAGACCACAAGAACCAATTTAGGGCATGCTTGAGATAATCTGAGTACCAAAAACAAGATAATAGCCGTGGTCAATGGACATACCATAAATCTGAAAAACGATTGGTTCATAATGATCTACAAAAGTGAAAGGCTGCCCTAAATGCTTATTCTTGTTACTCAATCATGTTAGTGTTGTTGACTAATTTATTGGATTGCTGAAGTGTATAGGAACATAACAGTAAATACTTCAGCTCAGTATTTTCTGTCTCAAAGGGGGCATAAATAGAATGGTGCTTTTAAATTTGAATTTGTGGCAGACATTAAAATATTTAAGTTGCGTTTAAATTGTGTGCATATTTATGCAAGTATATAACTTAATACAAATTATCAGTAGCATAAACCAGAATTTATGTGAAATAATGTAATTAATATGTATATATTGATATAGTCATTCTATGGAGCTCATAGAAGATGGTTTCAGGGTCTTCTTACAACCACAAATTTCTGAGGATGATCGAGTTCCTTATATAAAATGATCTAGCATTTATACAACTTATAAATCTTTTCCTATACTTTAACCATCTCTAGATGGTTACATAATATAATGTAAATGATATGAAAAGAGTGGTTGTGGTGATTTGATTTGTGGCCCCCATAGGTTCATCCTTTTGAATGATTGGCCCATAGGGAGTGACACTATTAGGAGGAGTGGCCTAATGAAGAGGGTGTACCCTTGTTGTAGGAAGTGTGTCACTATGAGGGTGGGTTTTGTGGTCTCATAATCTCAAGCTACATCCAGTGTGGCTCACAGTTTCCTTCTGCTGCCTAAAGATCAAGATGTAAGACTCTCCATTCCTTCTCCAGCACCATGACTGCCTGTACACCACCATGTCAGGCAATGATGATAATGGACTAAACCTCTGAAACAGTAAGCCAGCACCAATTAAATGTTTTCCTTCATAAGAGTTGCCTTGGTTATGGTGTCTTTTTACAGTAACAGGCACTCTAACCAAGACAGTGGTTAAACTGTATTGTTTAGAAGAAACTGACAAAATATTTTTGAACATATTTACTGTCATTTTTTTCTTTAGCATATTTTCTTATTCATTGATAGTATAGAATCAATGACTGTTGAACTCATGAAACAAAGGATCACATGTATGTTAAAGATCCTTACAATTTTAAGAATGAGGAAAAATGTAAATATTATTGTATTCAATCAATCAAACCTTCAGGGTACCATCCATTGTGAAGTTCCATTTACCAAGTCAAGTGAAAGTCTATTATTGAATGTAAGGATTAGGTAATGTGATTTCATGACCATAGGCTAAAAAAATCTTTGTAGGGTTATGGAATCACTCATAATAAAATATAACCTGGACTCAGTAGATTACATAATATAAAGAAAAAATACCTTTCTCATGTCAGTCTATGTCATGTTAATGAACAACCTGAGAGAGCTTGGAAAAAAAATCTGGACACAAAAGAACATGACTTCTTGGTAACAGCATTTTTTTGGGTGGGCTCTGTTTGCTGGTGGCGAGCAGAGGCACTACTCCTTTTCAGAGAAAGCTTCCTGACTCAGTGTTAGCAGCAAAATATGTTCAGCTTCTTTAAGAGCCAGCTTTTTGTTTTGTACCAGTGTAAATGTCTCTGGTCTTTTTGAGAAGTCTTGCTACAGAACACTTGGGGTTTGTGAGCAGAGTGCTACAACTTGCTTAATGACAACATAGACCCTCTGTGTCTCTGGAGGTGGGGTGATGAGCATGGTTTGTAGAGCTGGCAGTAAATGTACCTTGTCCATGTTGTAATGGATAGAGACAAAAGGCAAAACAGCCTTAGTCCTAGCCACTTTCACTTAATATTAAATAAAATGGTGTTTCTGGCCAGAAAATGATTACAGATACATAATAGAATGATTCAGACATATAGAAGATCTCTAAACAAGACCCAGTATGTTTTTAAGAATGTACACAGGCTTGGGAAAGAAAAGAAAAAGAAGATAGAGAATTATAAAAAGAAATGGGTTTAAAAAATAAAGTCTTTAATGAGACAGTAAATGTAACATAAAAGAGTACAGACAGTTATAGATTAAAGGGGTAAAGAAAAATAAGCCACAGAAAGATGGAATATATACATAGAATCTAGATTATGTATATTGTTGTGTTTTCTTTAATTTTTTTTTGATTGTAGAGAGATATTTTATTCTGGAGATTGCTAAGATAAACCAACACATATATTTTAAAGGTATCTTGACTTCAAAATCTGTATCTAAGGATATGTTGCCTTGCAAAAAAGGTTTTGCTTTTGTTTCCACAGAAAATGAGAACATGTTGATACCTTCTAGGCTAATGTGGTTTGATGGAACAAGGTTCCCCAAAAGGTCTCTATGGACCCTAAAAATCCTTCATGCAACAAACAGCAGGAAACAGTTTGGAGAGAACAATGCCCAAATTCCCAAAATGAGTGTTTATAAATATTTATTCACATTTAAAGGGGGTTGATTATAAGTGATTAATGGTCACAGTCAATTTCCAAAAATAAATATGATATAGATATATCCCATTGGCATGGGTCTTGATCTATTGATACAAATTTAAGGTTAATTTTGTTACACTGTGTATACATATTTCTGCTCATGTTTAAGGCATTATGTTTGTGCAGCTCATTTAAAAATGTAATTTATAATTAAGAAATACAGATTAATATATAGTCATCTATTATAGTCAAACTGTAGTCTTGTTAGTTAAGTTTTCTAGATATTCAGAGATATATTTCATTAGATATATAATCTAACTAATTAGATATATAATATAAACACTTCGAAGACTTACAGAAAATGGCATACTTTTCTTGACAGTGAGATGTGTCTGCTTCTGGCTGCACCAATTACTTCAGAGAGGTTGATGGGCATTGAAGAAACTCCTTATGAAATTTGCCTTCAGTGTGACAAGGTTAGCCATTTGGGCAAGAAACTGCTCTTGTCTATACTGTTTGATGGTATGCTATGTGAACTGGACATGCAGGACTCATGGTAAAGTGACTGCTGAACATTCCAAAAGATGGGATGATCCTTTAGTATTCCTGCTTCACAGAAGAAACTAAAAGACATTCTGTAGGATACAGAAGAAAGTGACTGAAAAACTACTAAGATAGGTGAAACAGCCTTTCAAATTTCCTTCTTTATGACAAAATTCCACCAGATACTATGGGTCTATAGGCTGAAGATGGATGCCCCAGTGTTACTGAAGAACTTTGGATGATAGTCCAGACAGCAAGATGTCTCTGTCAATTCTAAAACTTTGGAAGTTGCTTATAATATACTTCCAATTTACTTAGGTAATATCATTCTGAGGTCTTTGATAAGACATCAGCCAAAACCTTACTTGGTAAGCCACAGCCTTGTGGCAATACACAAATTAATAGCAATGCATTAATTCAAGATGTAAGAGCTAGCTAGAAATATGCCTGAGTCACTGATCAGTGTTGTAATTAATATAGTTTCTGTGTGATTATTTGGGTCTGAGAAGCCAGAAGATGAACAAGTAGCCTCTGTCTACACATAGTTGCAGTTTCAAAGCTTATGTGGCGATATCCTTGTATATACTTTAAAAGTATTTACTTGTTCCTGACCAGTTTGATCTACAGAGTGAGTTCCAGGACAGCCAAGGCTACACAAGAGAAACCCTATCTCAAAAACCAAAGCAAACAACAACAACAACAAAACAGTATTTACTGAAGGGCAAACTGAGTTCCTCACTCTGTTTGCTAAAGAAGACAATACTAAGTGCAAGATGCCAATCTCTGTTGTACCTTGTAGTAGAGGAGCCTGATTCATCCTTAGGTGTGGCCAGTGAAGATCTGTAATAACACCAGCATTCTTAAGTATCCTTAAGCTTTTCTTGTCCCTGGGACAAGATGTGTTTGCTTCTGTGATGAGGGAATCAAGGCGACCAACAGGACACCCATACCATTAATGTTGAGGTTTTGGGACAGTGAGAGACCTACGTGGATTGTAGAACTTTCTTCTGGTCTACACTCAGCCCAATAGATTCTATCTTATCCTTTCTGTCCATCTCTTCTTCCAGGATACCAGGCAAACTGACTTTTGACTGCTTTGAATAGCCTCACAGTGTTGCTCTGGAGGCCTCTCAAACATGTATGGTCAAATCCATGGAGTAAATTACATGGATACAGGTATGCACACCACTGGAAGTCTTCCTACTAATCCTACATCTCAGAACAATTCCTGAAGAACATAAGCTGGAATGAGCCTGTCAGCATTTTTGTATGGAAATACTGTATCTCAAGGATGCATTCTGTTAGTCTAAGGTTACATAAGTAACAAGTGGTAGAAGACGCAATGCCTGCTCCTCTTCTCTCTACTTCCAAAAGCTTTAGTCAGATTAATCTGTTTTATGAAATACAATGCAAGAATTACACTTGTGTGGAATATTAATTGATTGATGAGTGTCACATTGAAAACAAGCAAGGTAATTAATCTAATTCAGCACTGGTGATTAGGTCTCATTAATACTATATTTAGTATGTGAGCATCTAATTTCTTTTAAGAGACATAGATAAATTGGAGGAATTTTTAGAAGACTAACCAACCAAAGGGGGATTTGGGAAGTAGAAATGTTAATGAAATAATTCAAGCAATGAAATATTTGGAAGAAAACAGAGGTTGTGGTTAGAAGATAATATTACAGTACACAAATCAGTGGAGAGATGGGGGAGAAAAGCATTTAAAAGTCCATGGGACTAAAAAAAGTGTTGTAAGAGGAGATAAACATAGCATCCACTATTCTAAAAATGCACAAAAGGGTCACACTACTCTCAAACTACTACTTAAAGATTGGGCATTTCAAATAATTTTTGAATAGATGAGAAAGAAAACCCAGTCCAATGATCTGGTTACCACCACTTACACATAGTTCATCCACTCCAAGATATATTTCTCTCTTGTGTATTAACATCATTGAATTTAGGATATATCTTATTTAAGTTGTATATGAAACATTGGTGTGTATAATAAATAGTAAACGAGGTATTTATCATTTGTATGATGTAGTTGTTTTGTTATTGGAAGCAAGTCCATTGTTCTGGGCTTCATTTCATTGTCTCTAAAATAGTACCATAAAAATAGCTTTCTTATAAGACTATTTCAAGGAGTGAATGAGAAATTTCTGTGGTGTGCTTAGAGAAAATAGTTCTCTTGGAATAAGGGTGCTGCCTAGAAGGCCATATCAGAAGGTGGTGGCTCAAAGCAACAACCACTCTTCCTTTTGGATCAACACATCTTCTGACTGTGAGAGGCTCCCCATGGCCCCCTCCTGCATCTCCAGTCCACTGTAGATCAGAAAGGAGATTCTGCTCTTAGATGAGTTTTTTTTTTTTTTACTAATATAGAGCAATGGCTGGAGCAGTTTCTTGCTTTATGTACTCTTTACTCCTTGTCTCCTGGACAGTACCATGGGCTATCTGTTATCTATCTATCTATCTATCTATCTATCTATCTATCTATCTATCTATCTATCTATCTATCTATCTATATCTATATTGTATTTTTTATGACAGAGTTCCTTGTCCATCCTGGAATTCACTCTGTAGACCAAGCTAGCCACCAAATCATAGAGATTCGCTTGCCTCTGCCTCCCAAGTACTGGGATTAAAGGCATGGGCCACCATTGCCAGGCCTCCCTGTTATGTTAATGACAGAGTTTTTAGAACAATCTTGAAGCAGTAGGTTAGAAGATGGAATGTCACTATACCCATTATATGCTATTAACTAAATCACACTATAGAGTCAGTCTAGATCAAGAGAGATAAACTCTGCCTCACAACAGCAGGAGCTGCAAAGGGCATGGATGTGGAGCTTGGGATATCTGAGTTGCTTCTAAAATCCATCTGCCATAAACAAAACCTTGTTGGGTCAAAATTATCTCAGGGTCTGTACTTCAAGGCCTGTAGGACAGAGAGAAGCCTGACTCCAGTTTGAGTGAGGATAAGACAGCAGAAACTAGGTAGACGCCTCTCTGGAGGGTTTGGCTGCCTCTCATTGGCTGGAGGTATCCCAACATCACACCGTGCCACTTGACCTATATAGGCTGATGCTCACAGTAATAAACTGAGTTCTTTCTTTGACTCAACTCTTTATAGGGTCTGATTGTCCTGCATTGTGGGGCCACGGAACAGGTGGATAACACACTCACCTGTCCCCTGGGGAACAAGGAGGCTAAAGAAGCCTAGAAAGACCTGATATACAGTGAATATATATAGACTTAACAAACGGTACTTGTCATTGTTGTTAGTGAAGGCCCTCATGAATGAAAAAGAGAGTCAGCCAGTCAAACTGGTGTAGTGCAAGTTGGAAGGGAAGATCATGGAGGGGCTATTCCTGAGGTGGATTCAAGTCACCAGTGTATATGGTCATATCCATTAGCATCTTTGAAGCACTGGGTCTCAAAATACAAGAGATAAAAATACATTCAAATTTAACTCATCTCTCTCAACTTGTTAAAAATCATCTGGCAGAAGAGCATGGATGTCTAGGTCCCATAGCAATGCTCTTTTTCTTATAAAATGCTGTTTCTCCTCTAAATACAGCTAGGAGGGTAAGAGAAAGGTTCTAATTGTTTTTAAATGGTAAAATAAAGCAGATGAACACATATGTACTATAAGCTCTTAAATCTTCAATCAGAAATGTACATTTGTTCATCGTGGCTCTTTGATGGTAAGCCTTCAGTCTCTTGGAATTCGTAAATTCTTTTCAATGATGACTAAAGCATATTCAATAGTTTTCATGACAGTCATCTATTTTCCACTCACACATATGCATGAGACATAGAGGCTTACCTTCCGGAGCCTTGGTAATAATGGGCAGCACATGTGATTCGTGCCCGTTCACTTTCTAGGGAGAAGCAGGCAGGGATACATTTCTGTTAGTTTGGAAATAAAAATGGTGAAAATGAACCACTTGGTTTTTAGATACTTGGCAAACTGAGTTCTCTATGTTGAAGAATAAAAGACACTGGAAATATTTATTTTCAAATAAAATCCTGTCATTCACAAGTTCAATGTTAAAATGGATTTTCAAATAAAATCCGGTCATTCACAAGTTCAATGTTAAAATGTTTAACAAAGTCATTTATTAGTTTGTCTCCCAACAAGCACCATCAACACCACAGATACTGCTACCGGGATGACTTTACCTATGCTATTTGCTTAAATATTCTCACAGTACATTTGCTGGCGCACTGGAGTTGAAGTCCACAGGATCAGAAGAGAGCTGGCGAGTTCCTTAGGCTTGGGTCATCATAACTTTCTTTCAGAGAATCATAATAATCTAATAACTTATGTTAAGGAAACATACAGCTAGGGGGTCAAAAGAAGCTCCTTGTTAATCTGTAAAATACTTTTTTCTTCTTATTTTTTCTTTAATTTTGAACAATACACATAAGTAATTTTACTTTAAAATATTTTAGGTTTATTTACTTAATGATTCAATGTATATTCATATTGTTTTCAGAGAGAGAGAGAGAGAGATAGAGAGAGAGATAGAGAGAGAGAAAGAGAAAGAAAGAGAGGTCCTTCTGTCCACTTATTAATTCTCATGTAGGCTAGGCTTTTTGGCTGGAGTTAATAAATGAGTTAATACAAGAACTGATTAACAAGAAAAGGCATAAATGTTTCACTAATTCCACATGTATGTGAGGGTCTTCACAAAGGACTTAAGTCTGAAGAAATGTCTAAAACATGAAGCTTTCCTACTTTATACACAAAACTATAAATTTATGAAGAAATGACAGGAAGAAAGGATGTTATTAACTACTTAGTGGCAGAACCCGAGTCAGTCTGTTTGCACTTGTGCCCAAAGACTATATTCTGATATCAAATTCATATGTTTCTATAGACTAAGTATACCAGTCCAGCAGTCCTGGAGGAAATTTACTTGGTCAGAATTTTGTTATGAGTATATGGTAGTTAACATATGGTGTCTCACATGTAGGGTTGTTGTGAGCTAAACTAGGAGCATATCTGTGCTAAAGTGCTAAGAGAGTATATGGTTTGATATTGGACAGTGGGATCGCATGAAGTACCAATAGTACAAATAAAACAAAACTACATACTAAAAACAAGACAGCTAGAAGCCCTTTACTGGAACTTCACCTTGAGTCACACAACACAATTCCAAATGTACTACCATTGACCAAGGGAACCAAGAAGCTCATTTGAATAAAGGAAGTGACAGGTTTTTATTGGCTTTTTGAAGAGGGTAAAGCTTTGTAATTGTCCATTAGTTGTAAACCTGGTTTAGAGAGATTTTTTTTCTTCCTATATACTGGCACCCTGACCATGCACATGGTGGGTCATTGGATACCCTAATCTGCGCTGCTGAGTTTTAGTTGGCAACAGCACCTTGTAGAAGCATCCTGGTCTCACAGTATGGGTATGGCTAGGTCATAATGCCTAGAACTGTCAAGAAAAAAACACAAGCAGAGTGGAAGAAGCATGCCAAGTACAGACGACAATGACCAAGTTAACCCTGTATTAGACTCAGATATGAAACTAATACTCAGAACATTTATTTGCAGAACTGAGTACAATCAAAAAGGCACATGTGATAGGAAGATGGAGGCATCAAATATTTATCCTATTTTAGCTATGGTCAATAGCTTTAGGTGTTCTTAGACAGGTGGCCTTAACTAACAATCAACAAAAGTACTTCATGAAAGAAAAAAAGAAGCTTTACAGTAAAGGAAACGGTTCATTGAGTGAAGAGACAACCTAGGGAATGGCAGGAATCTTGGGCAGAATATCAATATTTATACTATACGAAGAACTAAAAAAACTAAACAAGAAATAAAGAAGCCTAAAAAGTGGGCTTGTGAAATGAACAGAGAGGTCTCAAAAGATGAAATACAAATATCCCCCAAAAGAGAAAGAAAAAATGTTCAAACTTCACTAGCCATCAGAGAAATATAATCAAAACTACATTGAAATTCCACCTCACCCCAGTAAGAATAGCAGTCATTGAGAAAACAAATAACAAATGTTGGTAAGGATGTAGACAAAAAGGAAGTCTTGTATTGTGACTGGAATATAAATTGGTCCAGCTACTATGGAAGTTAGTATGCGGGATTCTCACACTGAAAATAGGTCTCCCATTTGATCACACGATACCTCTTCAGGGTATTTACACAAAAGGCTCCGAGTCAACAGGTCAAAGAGATAGTACCACATCAATATTTATTGCAATATTCTTCAGAATATATAAATTGTGGAATCAAGCTTGGTGTGCAGCAACAAAGAATGGGTAAGAAAATGTGGTATATATACACAATGGATTTTTTTTTCTGATATAAATAAGGAAATTTGTATAGTTTGAAGGAAAATAGATGAGGCTGAAAATGACATTGTTAAGTGAATTAAGCTAGCCTCAGAAAGACAAACAGTATTTAATTTCTTTCACTCGTGGTTCCTAGGTTTTATTAGAGACATAAAGTCACATCTATAATCACGAAACTCTCCAGGAGGCCAAATGGGCCTGACAGGGAAAGGGAGTGAGAAAGAGAGGGGTGGGTGGAGATGAGGTGGGGGGATCAGTGCAGCATACAATGTATAGCTGTGCGAAAATAAAAACTAAATTTCGAAAAGGAGAAGCAGCCTGGAAAGTTTCTTTCAGAGTAGCCAAGGCAGCTGTTAACTCATACTTTAGAGATGTCATCGAAGTGAAGCCATTGAAAAACTCTAAGCATATTGTTCAGCTATGTGACTTTCAAAATTAGAGGATTGTCCCCTTTCTTTTCATGTGTGTATATATGTTTGAATGCATGTGTGTGTGTGTGTCCATGCGTGCACACGCATGTGCACATTTACGTGGAGGCTTGTGGCTGGTGTTAGAATCTTCCTCGATTGGTCCTCCACTGTATTCCTTCAGTCAGGGTGACAACATGCCTGGAGACCCCCTGGGCTCTACCTCCTGGAGGCCTGGATTCCAGGTGGCCCCATGGCCACCTTGCATTTGTGTGAGTTCCTACCCTCTGAACCTTGTCACCTTGCTTGTACAGCAGACTTTTGAATGCTGAGCCATCTTTCTGGTCCTCAAGTTAGAGATTTTTAAATCCACTCTGATCAAAGGTTCTTGTTTGGCTGACAGAACATCTGACGCCTGAGTTGATTCCAGGGATCATCATCGGGGCATTTTGTGAGCTATGACATTTTCCTTGTCAGTTCCTCATGCCTTAGTGTGTTACTGTGTGGCTGTCTTAAACTCGAGTAGATTTTTAGCTGTTTTAGTGTGAGGGACTTCTTGTCTGAAACCCTTGTGGTGCGGGACAATTGTCTATATTCTGTCAATTGTGTTTTAAATAAACACCGATTGACCAGTACCCTGGCAAGAAGTATAGGTGGGACAACCAGACAGGAAGTAGAGGCGGGTCAATGAAAATAGGAGAATTCTGGGAAGAGGGAAATTCCCTCTGCAGTCCTGTTCAGACACCGAAGAAACAAGATGTGACTACACGACTGAAAAAGGTACTGAGCCATGTAGCTAACACAGATAAGAATAATAGGCTAATGTAAGTTATAAGAGTTAATAAGAAACCTGAGCTAATGGGCCAATCGGTTTATGATTAATGTCGACCTCTGTGTGATTTCTTTGGGACTTAATGACTGCAGGAAGTGGGCAGGACAGAAAGCTCAGACAACACCCTCTGACCTTGGCATCTAATCTGCTATTTTGTTACAAAACTGTTAAATGTCTGCTAATAGATTAAGGGGCCTGGATTTTATTTTGCCTTCGTCCCCTTGTGGTGGTTCTTAACTATTTCAGTTTGATAAAGGACAATGTAGAAATTGGGGGCATCAGCCTTACAGTCATCTTATATTCAAACAGAAAAAAATTGTTTACTAGCTGAGAGAACAACCTTTGACAGAAATGTCCAGCTTTCAGTGAGTCGTTCTCCATGAAATTCTCAGCAGAGTGGCTGACCCACAGCTCAGCTAACTGCTAACTCCTAACATTCACACTGTTATTTTCCAACAACACCCTTAGGATGCTTTTGGATTGCCCCCCCCCCAAAAAAAAAATTCCCTGGTACATTATCTAGACTTCATTCATCAGATTCCATTACCAGAAAGTCACATAACTTGTCTTGTACAATGAAAATAAGGAATTGGGGAATAAAAGATAATTAGTCGAATTCTTGGCAACCCTGTCTGCTCATTTCTCTTTATTTAGATCATTACCCTTGTTTAAAGGAATTTTCATCGCAAGTCTCTCACTCTCAAGCTTGTCCTTTTGCATTTGGCAAATCCCTGTTATTTCCGATAGAGATTTTCAGCATTTCAGGACTTTTCCTCTAACGTATTCATCTTCTTCACGGCATTGCTTCATCTCACAAAGCTCTCCCCAGAGTTTTATTAGTTGCTCATTTCTCTGTTTTTGATAGTTGGGTTTTCACCCTTGGAGAAAGTTTTCTGCGCCACTTAATGGGAATCTAAATTGATCTTCTAACCTTCCCAGTGTCTAGAAAGACTTCGGTAGTAGGATAGTGATTATGGGACCTTTCTCAATTTTGCCAGTCAGACACCTTGAAGAAATCAATTAGTAGGCAAATTATTAATTAATTGAGCATTTAGAGTGTTCTTACTTTTGAAAAATCAATTAGGCCTTTGCCCTTAGTTTTCAAGCATTGCTTCACTATTAATTGTTTTAAACAGCAGCTCATCAGCAATTGGTGGAGATCAGCTGACTGTTGGTTTTTGTTCATATGTTGTGCTTATTTGATTAATACAATGAGCTGAACACCTTTAACATCATTGATCTTGTCATGGAATGCTGAGTAATTGGTTGGCAAAATGTGATTTTTTTTTTTAAATTAGTGAATCAACGGTTCAAAGGCTCGGTCCAGCAGCAAACTGCAGTCAGCAAAACAGAAGATTTTCCAGATTTCTTCCAGACAGGTAATCTGAGTGACAGCCTCAACTCATTCTTGAAGCCAATACTACTGTGATAGTTTCTTGTTCTGTAAGAAGCAGACATGGATCTAATCTACATGGGAAGTAGTAAAAGACAAGATCTCCTGAGTAAATTGGAAGCATGGGGACCAAGGGAGAAGGTTGAAGGAGAGGGGAGGGGCTGGAAGTGGAGCAGAGAAAAATGTAGAGTTCAATAAAATCAATAAAAAAAGAAGCACACTGTGCCATCTATTGTTTCAATGCCTGGATTTTACTTATCAGTGGTAAGTATGGATCCCAACGCAGTTCTGAGGAGATGGCTGTTGCGGTTGAACTCTTACCAGAGTTACAAGAGACTGACAGCTGGTAGGATAGAGCTTTGTAATATCTTCACGTTGTGTTAGGTGATAGGCAGAGTCGTGGGGCTCAGCTCAGCCACTTGTGTTTCTAAGAAGCTTTTTTTTCTGGTGACTCTTTGTCCCTGGCTTTATAAACATAGTTCTGTTCCTGAATTTTCAGGGTATTTAGCTTGTTTGCATGGCACCTTCTGCCATGAAACTAAACTCATAGAGTTCCTGGGCTTAATCTAAGTGCTTTCAAATATTTAGTACTACATCTGACTTTAAAACACAATTGATGCTGAAGGAATATTGGTTGACCAAATGAATGTTAGCACACGTGCGCACGTGCATGCACACACACACACGCATACACATGTAAACACAAATTCTTTTGTTCAGATAGGGAAATATATTTTATCTTTGTACATATGTTATATTTTATTATATGTTATATTTATTACATAAATTATATTTGTCATTGTCATCATTATGATAGTATTTCTGCATCAGTATATCTGCTTATCTACTTTATATAACAGATATATCTATCATATAAGATATTTATTATCTGTCTGCATCTATCATTTATATATTTATCATCTATCTACATTTGTTTTTTTGTTGTTTTGTTTCTTTTTTTGTTAGTTTTACCCACTCACAGAGTGTGCTCTTATGGGTCAGAGAGGCTTTTATTCTGCTGGGGTAGGGTCCCGCCTGTGGCCACCCTAGAGATCACACTGGGCTTGGAAGTGAGATGACAAACAATGATTCGGACAAGTCACATGATTACAAAGCTGGGGTTCCCAGCAGGGCTCCAGGTGGTCAAGTGAGGCATTGACAATGATGTCTAAGGAAGCAGAGGCAAGGGAGGGGCAGGCACTGGGCCGGCTTTGAGCCACCTCAATGACATCAGGGACAGGGTCTAGGCAGCTGGTGGCTCCAGGGATCTCCACCCACACTTTATTGGCCAGGGGGTTCCTGAAGGATCTGTCGGCAAACAGCCTTGCTGCCCAGCTCTTACTCCGATTCTAAGAATCTGATTGTACTTGGACGCTCGGATCGGCTTGATCTGTCCAGTATAGAGCCCCACCACCAGGTCAGCGATGAAAGTATCCTTAGTCTCCCCACAGACATGGGACACCATGAAGCCCCAACCATTGGACTAAGCCAGCTTACACGCCTACAGAGACTCAGTCACAGAGCCGATCTGGTTCCCTTTGAGCAGGAGCCAATTGCAGGACTTCTCACTGACAACCTTGGCCATCCTCTTAGGGTTGGCCACTGTGGGATTTTCCTCAACCACCTGGATGCCAGCACCAACTGTGAACTTCTGCCAGGCTTCCCAGTCATCCTGGTCAAAGGGGTCCTCGATGGACACCATTGAATAGTCCCTGATGAAGGACTTATACAGGCCAGCCAGCTAGTCGGGTGTGATGTAACTGCTGGATCTTCAGGGGACTTGAAGTCCAGGTCATGCTTGCGGAACCTGAAGAACTCAGAGGCAGCTATGTCCATGCCGATGACAGCCTAGTCAGTGTAGCCTTCCCAATTGCGTTCTCCAGCAGCGCCAGAGCTTCTTTTTTCTCCAGGACGTTCGGCGCAAAACTGCCCACATCACCCACATTGGTGGCTTCCTTCCCATATTTCTCCTTGACATTCATCAGGTTGTGATAAACCTCTGCTCCAATGTGCATGCTTTCCCGAAAAGTGGACGCCCCCTCAGGGAGGATCATGAACTCCCGCACGGCCAGCTTGTTGCCATCATGAGAACCGCCTTTGATCTCATTGAAAGGTGGGACCCGCAGGATGACTTCAGGGATGCCTAGCCAAATCAACCACGAGGCAGTAGATGGGTACCCCCTTTCTGCAGCACCAGCTTTGCAAACAGCCAGGGATACTCCCAGGATGGCATTGGCACCAAATTTGGATTTATTCTTAGCGCTGTCTATCTCAATCATCAGTTTGTCGATGTTCTCTTGTCTCACAGCATTCCGTTTCTTGCTAACAGAGCAGGTGCCATAGTTTTACTGATGTGTTCAACAGCCTTTGAGACACTTTTCCCCATGCAGAGTGTCTTATCATTGTCACGGAGTTCTGTGGGCTCATAGATGCCAGTGGAGGCAACGCTGGGCACGGCAGCTCAGAAGAGATCTTTTGAGGTGTAGAGATCAACGTCAACTGTGGGACTCACACAGGAGTCCCACGGAAGTTAAAGATCTCTCAGGCATGGACCTTGAGAATAGACGTGGTGAGTTTCTGGCAGTCAGATTGCCATAGAGGAAAACAACAAACGTTTCTGCACACATCCTGGAGAGAGTTTAGGAGAGATGTTCCCGACCTCTCATCTGTTTTTCGTAAACAGGTAAAAGCAAAGTTGCTTGGTTTCCAAACTAGTTATTTGATGTTCAAGATATTTGGCAATTATTTGGAAATTTTCTCTATTTTTCATGTTGCCAAGGCCTCATGCGTTAGCCAAGATGTGTGGTCATTTTTTTTTTTTTTTTTTGGTTTTTGGTTTTTGGTTTTTCGAGACAGGGTTTCTCTGTGGCTTTGGAGCCTGTCCTGGAACTAGCTTCGTAGACCAGGCTGGTTTCGAACTCACAGAGATCCACCTGCCTCTGCCTCCCGAGTGCTGGGATTAAAGGTGTGCGCCACCATCGCCCGGCTTTTTTTTTTTTTTTTTTTTTTTTTTTTTTATTTTCGAGACAGGGTTTCTCTGTAGCTTTGGTGCCTGGAACTAGCTCTTGTAGATCAGGCTGGCCTCGAACTCCCAGAGATCCGCCTACCTCTGCCTCCCCAGTGCTGGGATTAAGGCATTCGCCACCACTGCCCGGCCCTGGTCATTTCTTGATAAGCATTCTAATTTATTTCATTCCTGTGTCTTTAGACACTATGAGATAAAATTTAAACATTTGTTTTTTTAATAAACCTCTCAAGATATAATTAATAAAAAATGACTTCCCGTCAAATTAATTGTGTGAAATCTATCAAATTCATATCTTTGGGGACTGTCTGATGTGTGCTAAAATACTGAAAATTCTGGCAAGTCCAGTCACAATATTGCACATCTGTAGTTTGTGACCTGGGAACCCTTTGGGGAATATTGGCCAATGTCTCAGAGATAGAGTAGTCTGCAGAGCCCAGGATGAGAAATGCGGCTCTAATTCTTGAAAGGCCAGAGAACCACATCTCAATTTTAGTTCTTGTATAGGACAACAGGCTGACAAAAGCAGGCTCTCCCAGCTTTCCAGACAAGCCAGGAGTATAACAACTTTTAATGTCTCCTTTTCTATTCATTTCTGGCTTGTTTTCTGGTAATAGTAGTTTATTGAGAGAAACTACTTTTTAAAGTAGTTTAAAAAAATACCTTTATGATGGTTCGTGCACAAATAAATTCAAGAAGCCTAGGAAAAGCACACATTTTCATTCTTCTCATTAACATGAGCCACGGTCAGCTTTAGCTGTCAACCTGACAGGACCTAGAATCTCTGGTGAAGACGTTCTCAATGAGGGATTGTCAATACTGAGTTAGACTGTCCACGGGCCTGTGAGGGATTGTCTTGCTTGTCTTAATCGATGCTGGTCGCACTTTGTAGTGGAGGCCCACATAAAAGGACATGAACGAAGGAAACTTTTTGGCATTTTTGCCTGGTTGCCCTCACTCTTGCTATTATTTATCCTGTTGCTGACATTGCTGATTCCTAGGCTGAGGCTAGGGCCAACTTCTTCAATTTTTCAACATGGACGGAGAATAAGCAGATCTCCCAGTATCCTCTAGGCCTTCAGCAGCACACTGTGACTACTGCGGCTCCCAGCATCATGGCCTGAACAACTACTAGCTTCTCAGCTTTTCTGGTGTATGACAGCCATGTCAGACCACTCTGACAATATTAATTACATAAGCCAGGAAAATATATTCTCTTTGAATATCAATTAGTTATATCGGTTCTGTCCCTTTAGAGAGCTCTGACATAATATACACATTGACTTTCCGGTGGAGTCGCCGTACAATAGCCTTCTCATGGTTTAAAGCACAGATCCCTCTTGTTTCTGGGTGTATGGGGGACCAGTGCCTATTGGAAATGACTGTGGATAATTAGGAAACTTCTAGAGGATCTTAGGAATTATCTCCCTGAATTTCTTACTGTGTGGCCTAGTTATGTTCCCAGGATAGCCAGAGTCCCCTGCCGTTCCAGTCTAAGGTGCTGGAAATCCATTTGTCAGCCTCCCACAGCCTGTCGTAACTGTCTTCAAGGACTGGGCTGAGGCTCAGGGCACAGGCACCTACAGGGAGCAGAGCTAAAAATAATAACAAAATTAATATGCATTTGGGAAACAATTGCTCAAGGCAAACCAATACACGCATAATGGATTCTGTCCAAAGCTTCATTTTCCAAACTGAAGAACAATAAGATGCATATTAACCCAGGTGAGTGTCGAAACAGATTCTTGGCAGCCTGTGATTAGATAAAGGAGCTCATGCAGCCTGAATGCAGTAGACACAGTTAAAATTAGGCAGCATCACAAAGGGACGAAGATGAGATACATTAATGTTCAACCCGTTGTTAATTCAAAAAATCTTTCTTACTTTTAAAATTCTGTGTAACTTTGAAGTTTAAACATGATTTTATTTTCTTTGCAAACTGGCTAACCCTGACTTTTAATTTAATTGCTAAATGTTCAGGAGCCTGTGGTGAGTGGGAGTTCTATTTTAGAAATAAAATTGGAGAATTTATAAAGAAGTTTAAATTATATAACTTTCATATGCTCTTATTAATACCTGGTTAAAGAAAAATGGTAGTTTAATATTATTCTTGTTAAATATTTCATATGTAAAGTAGAAAGTTTTGATTTCAAAAGACATTTTGAAGCTCAATGTACCGGTGCACACCTTTAATATCAGCTTTGAGGGAGTAGAGTCGTGTGGATTTCTGTGAGTTTGAGACTAACCTGGACTACATCGTGAGATTCTGTCACAAAAAAAAAAAAAAAAAAGAAAGAAAAAAAAAAGAAAAATAAAGAAAAGAAGGAAAGAAAAAATAGAGGGCAAAAGAAATGGCTCCCTGGTTAAGAGTACTTGCTGTTCTTTCAGAGGATCCAGGTTTAATTCCCACCACCCACCTTCATGGCTCACAATCACCTGTGATTCAAGTTTGAGGGAATCTGACACCCTCTTCTGGCCTCTCCAGGCACCATCCTATGGTGGTGGTGTAGACATAAACACTCCAAAACAAAGTGTAGCAAAAACACTTTATGCTTTAAGAAAATTTGGTGTATAAATACTGGAATAAGTAATTTTTTGAATGAGAAATGATTTATAAATGTAAAAGCAAATGGGTAAGTGGGGTTTCCATAATTCAGTTAAATAAATTTTGCAAAAAGATGATGAAAAATTGTAAGATAACACTTTTGCTTATTGAAGGCATGTAAGAGTAAGGCATGTTTTTAAGTTCATAGAATAAACTATGTTTATGAGGTACAATGTAATGATTTGACATACATACATATATATGAAATATTGAATAGTTCAATGAAACTAACTAGCATATTTATAACCTTACTTATTTTTCTCTTGAGAAATATTTAAAATTTTCTTATTTTGGAATATATGTTGTTTTATTCTAGTCATTCGCCATGTGATGACTCTTAAAATTGTTTAGATTATTCCCAAACCCAGCCTCTCACAACTACACCATACTCTATTTCTCTGTGACTCCATTGTTTTAGACTCCACATAGAAATGAGTTCATATTGCATTTGTCTTTCTTTTCCTATTATTACAATATCTTCTAAGTTTATATATAATTGCGAATGACATTATTTTCTCCATTTTAAAGGCATAATTGTGTATTTATAATTTTTAATGCATTAATGTGTTGACGGACATTTAGATTGATTCTATATATTGGCTATTAGGAATAATGGCAATGAACATGTAATTTCATGTTCCCTTGGACACATTTGTTTTCATTCCTTTGGGTAAATGAGGTTGCTAGATATCATGAAGTCTGTATTTGTAGCTTGTTAAGGAATCTTCATACTATTTTTTCTCTACACTTTGCTAACTTACATAACCAATACTAGTATAAAAGATTTCCTATTGCTCCTATTTTACCAAAACTTGTTTCTCATCTTTACCAAAAATCAGTGTTTGGTGCTGTGACTTTGTTTTTGTTTTGTTTTTTGACATAGTGTTTCTCTGTGTAGGATCTTGCTGTCCTGGAACTCACTGTATAGACCAAGTTAGCCTCAAACTCATAGAGATCTGCCTGCCCCTGCATCCCAAATGCTGGGATTAAAGGAATGCACCACTATTACCCGTTTCAGTTTGTCTTTTTGAGGCAGGGTATAATGTACCGCAGGCTGGTCTTGAACTCACGACGTGTTCAAAGATGACCATGAAATTCATTGCAGTTGTGTGCTTTCTCTCCTGGTTTTCAGTAGTGCTAGGGACTGGATCCAGGGATGTGAGTATGCTAGACAAGCACCAAGTGAGCAGTCTCCCTATGCCAACTTTCATCTTAATCACAGAAAGCCATTGTCACAGGTCTGAGGTGAGGAGACTTCACTATGGTTTCAATGCACACAGGTCAGTAGTACTATTTCCCATGTACTCCCCATGATGTGTGCATGTCTTTGGGGGAATTCTTGTTTAGGACCTCTGCTTATTTTTTCACTTGGCTTATTCATTTCCTTGCTATTGAGTTGTAATCTCTTAGTTCCTTGTAGATCTTGAACTTACTCCCATGTTAGATGTATGTAAATACTTTCTCGCTGACTGTAGTTTCCTTTTCACTTCCTTAGCTGCTAAGGTATGGGTTTGAAAAAGAAAAAGATATTCATGTGGACAGATGGCAGAAGAAGTATTTCTATTTGGTTTAGAAAGGGAAGCTATTATTTGCTGAACACTTATTATATAGCAAGCCTTAACAATTTATGTAAATTCTTTCATTGAAGTGTGTCATCACCCATAGAAGCGATCACCCATATTTCCCTTGTTTTACTTTAGAGATGAAACATGAGGTGCAGGCTGCAAAGTACAGTAAAGGAGATTGAAATATAACACTGATAGTGACTGATTCCCGTCCACTTTGCAATGCAAGGATCACAGGACTGTAATACACACTGCATTTTCCTCTGTACTGCTGAATATGAATTCAGATGCTGCATTTGATTCCTCCGTGGGAGAATTCCTCTTGACACTAATGCCATCCGAGAACTTCCATTTTTCACATCTTCTTTGGAAACTGTGCTCCATCACCAAGAATCTCTCTCTTTCCACCATCAATAAAGAGCTGGATAAGAGGGGATTGTTTTTTTTTTCTATCATGCAAGATTATAATGATTTGTAATCATAATAATTCCTTTCTTCTTTGACTTTGTGTATCTGGTAAATGAAGCTGAAAAGTATTTTGTGTATAAAAGGCCTGTAAAGAACGCTAACTGCCATGACCATCAGTTGCTACTCAAGGGCATGAAACAAAACATGTGCAATGGCTTCCAGCTGCCAAGGGGTGGGTGCATGGGGAAGAGTGGACATGTTCTGCCTCTTCTTTTGGATTCTTAACTGAGAAAACATATTTAAAAAGAGAAATGAATCCAAAGATAATCAGCAACACTTCTTGTAATTGCACTTGTTATATTAGCTATTAATTTGACTGTAAATTCACGGGGGCCTTTATTCACTGAAGAGAAGCCAAAAAAGTGTGTGTGCTCATGTATGTATGTGTGTCTGGTGTGTGTCTATGTGACATGTGGTGTGTGTATGTGTGTGTGGTGTGTATATGAGGTATGTGGGTTTTGTGTGTATATGTGTGTGGGGGTATTAGTCAAGTGTAAGTTTGATGTTTGTGGTATATGAGTGTGTGTGGCATGTATACGCTATGTGTGTGTATATACACACACACACACATATATATATATATAATGTATTTGTATGTTGTACATGTGGCCTCTGTATCTCATGTATGTGTGTGTGGTATTTGTGTGTGGTATATGTATGTGGTGTGTGTGTGTGGTCTGATGTGTATGTGTGTGTGGTTTAAACAGTCATGAAACTAAGGGCAACAGAGTTCTGGCTGTAATTATAGATGCCCTTTTCTCTAAGCCCATGCTTTATTTTCATGTTTATGCAGGTGAGACTTAAAAACACAAGAGGTATTCAATTCAGAATTATGGTTTTCACAAAAATTACAGCATAATTCTATCTTACACTGATTCATATTTTATAAGACATATGACCATTTCCTAAATATCTGGGTGTAATATATTTTAAAATACCAGCACAATGACTAGGCTGAAAAAGAGCACTAACTAGACATTTCCCCTAAGAAAACCATTTCACATATTGACTCAGAATTATGTATTAAGCTAGGAAGGTTTAATATTCCATATAAAAAGAATGAGTTATTCTTTCTTTGGGAATTATAATTTTGGATTTTAGACTTCTGTCTATTTACTATTTCAAACACAGCCCGTGTTTCTATAATTTTGAGGCAGGCATTGAATATACAAGCTTTGGTGATGAAACAACTTCCTTTTTTTTTCTTGACATCAACACAGAATCGCATACCTATTTTAATACATACTAGGTTCTCCGCATATAAACGAAACATTGCTAAACAAGTACAACTGTGTGTTTTTGAAAACCAGCACAGTTCAATGTTTTCCTAACTCTCTGAGTCTGGGGAACATAAATAATCACTTTAATTCTCTGGTAGACACTGAATTACATAGTAAATTATATCAAGTCTGGAAAGGCTCCATTTAAAAAAGCTTACATATTTCTTTTATAGGAAGAATATGAGATATGAATTAACTCAAATGGTATTTAAGGTTTTGACTAAAATTGGCAGAACTTAAAATAATTCTTATTATTTGAAGGGAAAAGCTCTGGAGGTCATTTGAAAAAAAAAGGATTATACCGAAAAAGAGAAAGGCAGAAAGGAAGAGAGAGATAATTAATTGAGTATACTAGAGATGAATAACTAAATGAAAATATACAGATCTGCCAGAGCCCAGGGCAGTCAGAATAATAGTAATCAAATCTTACTGACTCTTAATTGGAATAATGAGAAAACATTCTTAGCCTGCTTGATCATGTTGGCATTTTAATTAAACTTTCTTGGATCCTAAAGAAAACAATGGTGTTTTTGTTGAAGTGCTTTTTGTTTAACTGTTACCAAAAAAATTTGGAAGGCAGTAACTGAGTAGTATAATTGGGGTCTTTATGTATAGTAACAAGGCAGAACATGTAACCATAGATTCAAAACTTTGGCTTTCAAAAAGTTAACTGTAAATCTATGGCTACAAGAAGCCAGAACAATGAAATGTGGATTTAATTAGAACAAAGGTCCCACATTTTCAGAGACAATATGCTGCCTATCCTTCTGCAGCATGTACTAAATAGAACAGTTCTGGTCTAGTGGAATAAAGATTTTCAATAAATAAATAGCTGACAATTTCATATAAACATATATACCATGCAAGGTGCCAGAGGCAATGTTCTTAGTGCCGGAGTGGCATGACCCCTTGCAGTCTTCATAACTTCCACCTAATACAGGTAGTGTTCTCACTCCCACTTAACGATGAGGAAACAGAGGCACATGGAGGTTCATAATTTGTGCCACATATACACAAGAAATAAAAATAAGAAAAGGCCCAGGAGTTGGCTCAGCAGGTAAAAGCTCCAGCTGAACAAACATGAAGCTGGAGTTCAAATGTCCAGCGCTCATGTAATCAAACCGGAACAGTCATGTGTGCCTACAATCTCAAAGCCACAAAGATCAGGGACAAGAGGACTGCTGGGGCTGGCTGGCTGCAAGCCTTATTCTAGGTACAGTGAGAAATTCTGTCTCAAAGAGATAAAGTGGAGTGAGGGAGAAGAACATCTGAAGTTCTCTTCTGGACTCTGCAGACATACCTGGCACATTTTCACACACACATACACCACAAACACACATACACTGAACTTGAATACTTTTTGTGTCTGAGAATATACTTAACTAACTGCAGAGCATGGATTTAGACTTCAAATCTGATTTCAGCTTGTGTCAACCCCAGATCATACCACTGATGTTCGTCATAAGTAGCTTACACAAAATTAGGAACCTGATTCTGTGACTTCCATCTTCTCATCTTCAGAGTAGCAGTCTTCCAAAGCAAATATTGTCCTTTTACGGATGGCAAAAATAAGGCCAGGATGTTGCAGGGAACCACTTGTTTGTCTCTGCTGCCTGACTAGCTAAGCCCTGAAATAACCACATAGAAATTGTATTAATTAAAACACTGCTTGGTCCATTAGCTCTAGCTTCTTATTGTCTAACTTTTATATTAATTTAACCCATTTCTATTAATCTGTGTATTGCCATGTGGCAGTGGCTTACTGTCAAAGATTCTAATGGGCGTCTGTCTCAGGTGGAGGATCCATGACTTTCCCCTGACTCCACCCTTATTTCTCCCAGCATTCAGTTCTGTCTCCCCACCTACCTAAGTTCTACCCTATCAACAGACCAAGGCAGTTTCTTTACTCATTAACCAATGAAAGCAGCACATAGACAGAAGAACCTACTACACCACCAGGAGATATGAAGTAATGATCAAATTTAAACTACAAGGAGGAAGAATTTAAGCTCATCTCTATCTGACTCTGAAGTGTCGAGGTTGTTCACCTCTTCTTAGAAGGCCAAGACTAAGTGCTGTACCTTTTTGATTCAGGTGTTCATCTTATTTCTCTATAAACTGAACAATATTTCAGAGGGTTTATATGTTTTATTTTGTTAATGAGATTAAGATATATTATGAAAGATCATTTGTTCCTCCACTTAGGAAGTTGTCGGGGTTTTAAACAACCTGGACGATTATCTTTAGGAAAAGACTACAAATTCACATAGAGAAAACGGGATAAGCAAGCCATTAAGTGATCCAGTGGGTTATGGACCTCCAGTCTGGGGCTCTGATGCTTATATTCTTGTGTTGGGTGTTGCTGCACAGTGGAATCATGTTCTTTCTCTGGCTTAATTGCAGTAAGAAATCAAGCTTAGTCACAAGAATCCTCTGAGGGGATTTTCCAAGCTTTTGGGATAGCCTCATGTAGGGCAGGAAACTCCACTAGCTTTGCAGTAATCTAGACTGGCGAGGAATCTGTCAGACATACACTATATTCCATGCATTGCGTGACCTGTAAGAAAAGAAGGCGAACCAGCCTGAACAATAGAGAGCTAGCAAGAAGGAGAAAACAGTATTTTTCATATTTGATCAGATAATGTCAATCAGAAAAAAACATGAAAAATAGATGATTTATAATGCAAAGTAAGAAAATAAATCTTTGTATTGTTTTTATTTAAATAAGAAAAGCGTCCTGTTTTCCTCTTTTTCAATATTAATTTGCTGATAATTAGGGTGTGGCATTGTTCATGTATATGAGTGCCTGTGTGCATATGTGCACACATGTGCCACAGTGGACATGTGCAGGGCAGAGGACAATACTCAGAAGTTGGTTCTAGCCTTCTATCTTGTTGAGGCTGGGTTTATTTTTTATTCTGCTGTGTTTATTATTCTAGGCTAGTCCATTCATAAATTTCTCTGTGATTCTCCTGTCTTTTCCCTCTTGCCCAGGAATGTTGGGATTGTGTTTGTGCATCACTGTGTCCCACTCTTTGTGGGTTACTGAATTAAATACAGGGCATCAGACTTGTGCCACAAACACTTTGACCTGTTGAGAAATCTAGCCAATCCTGCTTTTCTCCATCTAGTTAAAAAAGAAATAAATAGGTAGAAATCAGTCCACAAATTTGATGGTCGTCTATGACACAAGAAAGAGCACATTTCTAAATTGTTAAGGCTTTTTATAATTAAGAATGGTGAGCTGAAGGGGCTCCATTGCTCCCTCAAACATAACAGGCTATAGCCAAGTTTACCCTCCACAACCTGGTGACAAAAAAAGACCCTATTGCTAAAGACATTGTTTACTTATGTCAATGAACATGGAGAGGTAGAACTGGTGCCCAGCTAGAAGCTTTACCCCAACTCACTATCATTCATGGTGCTGGCTGGTATTTTGCATACTATTGGAGGAAAAAAGTAATCATCACTGTTATCTAACTATAAGCCATGTTACCTAAAATAGTGACCTGTGTGTGTGCAAGACATACCGGTGCAATACTGATACAAATGTTATGAGAGCAAACAAACACGTTTTGAATGGATTTAAAGCCCACTCTATGAGACTGAACCCAACCCTAACGCTGCTAAAGTGGTCAAGAATGTGAGACCAGACTAGTAGTGGGCCCTAGGGGAAAGCCTAATACCGTTATTCCACTAAAGGAAAATAGTAGTAAAATGACTCCTAATGACACACAGATATAAGTGTAGATCTGTGCCTTGTTCAACTGTCATTATAAAAGCTTCTTCTTACAGAAGTTGGGAGTTAACACAGAAACCCACAACTGCATAGTGTACAGAGAGTGAGAGACTTTGAAGCACTCAGCCCTAAATAGGATGTCCCCTCAGGGACCAGTGGAAGAGGAGGCAGGGAGATTCTAAGAGTCGGAGGTGTAGGCTAACTCCAAGGAAACATTGCCTTATAGACACAACAGGGCTGATGCACAAATGAACTCCCAGAAATTATGATAGCATTTAAAAGACCTTCACGAGTTCAAGCTGGACAAATCCCAGCTTGGCAAAAGGGAAGTGGGCAAAAAGCCCCAACCCTAACCAAAAACTTGATGTCTGCTGGGAAAGGGAAAATCAATTTTCTTTAATGGAGTGTCACTGGGTATATCAATCATATTCTGGGGAAGGCCTCATGACCCAAAGCCTCTAGTTGGCCAACAGAAATTGCATCCCATGTTTTCACTGTGTGTGTACCTTTTGTTTTGCTATTTTTTTTCTTATTAGGTTGTTTGTTTTGATTGAGGGGGGAGGGAGAGAGAGAGAGAGAGAGAGAGAGAGAGAGAGAGAGAGAGAGAACATGAAGTTTTGTGAGGAAGACCATAGAGTAGTGGGGAGAGAGGAAACAATATCAAAATATATTGTATACTAAAAAATTAAATACAACCTGGCAGTGGTGGTACATACCTTTAATCCTGGCACTTGTGAGGCAGAGGCAGGTGAATTTCTGTGAGTTTGAGGCCAGCTGGGTCTACAGAGTGAGTTCCAGGACAGCCAAGGCTACATAGATAAATCTTGTCTTGAAAATAAACAATCAAATAAAAAAGAATAAAAGATAAGAGAACAGCTGTCATAAAAACAATAGTGAACTGTGATAGAGAGATTTGTTCTAATTGCCTTGATTCTTATGCTTAGAAGAATCTGGCCTCACACTGGAGAAGGGGAGGAAGAGGTATGAACTGGAATTTTCTGAAGAATAATGTACAATACTGTCTCCATTCTGGATGAGGACATCAATGGAGATGTTTAATTTGGTAATTCTTGTATTTTTTTTTTTTTTTTACTTTTTTAAAATTTCATTTTACATTTTAACCACAGTTCTCCCTCCTGTTCCTTCAACCTCCCTCATCTCTTCCCCAGGCCACCCCATCCACTCCTTCCAAAGGGTAAGACCTCCCATGGTGAGTCAACAAAGCCTGGCACATTGTTAAGGCAGGACCAACTGCTGCCCCACCCAATATCAAACCTGAGCATAGCATCCCACCACTGGGAATGGGCTCAAATAAGCTAGTTTATGCACCAGGGATTGATCCTAGTCCTATTACCAAGGGCCCATCAAAGAGAACAAGCTACACAACTGTCTCCCACATGCAGAGGCCTACTCTGGTCCCATGTAGGCTTCATATTGTTGGTCTAGAGTTCATGAGTTTCCGCGTATTTGGTTCAGCTGTGTCTGTAGATTTCCCCATCATGATCTTGACCTCCCTTGTTCACATAATCCACATAATCCCCCCTCCCTCTGTTTGACTGGATTCCCGGAGCTCGGCCTGGTGCTTGGTTGTGGATACTGCATCCGGTTCTATCAGTTACTGGATGAAGGCTCTTCGATGACAATTGGGTTTTTCACTAATCTGATCATAGGGGAAGGCGAGTTCAGGCATGCTGTCCATCAATGCTAGGAGTCTTGTCTTTAACATACAATGATTTATTTTTTTAACATCGCTTATGGAACCAATAAATAAATAAATACCAAAAATTGCTTCTTCAGCCCTATCTCTATTCTCCCTCAGCAAGTGTCTGCATGAACTACAGGAGACATATATGGGACAGTAAGGGAAGAGTGAAGAGGCATTCTCCTATCTCATAATTCTCTAGAGAGATGAAAGACCTACCCTAACAAAGAAAGCACTAGAATGGTCCACATATCCTTAATTTAATGATTCTGGCTGTAAAGAAGCTGTTGTTTTGGGGTTATATGTCTATGGGAAGTCCTTTCTCCCTCACATGTACAGAGTCTGGGGCAGAAGTAGAAGGAGGCCTACATATCATTTGTCTAATTATTTCCAAATAATGAGTCATTGAACAAGATGTGTAGTTACTTCCTTCCTCGAAAGACAGTGCTTCATAATGCCAAAATGGAAAAATTGTATAAAGCCAGGATTTTCAGAAGTTTGAAAGTTGACAAAACATATCAAAGTTGATTGATTTCATTATTTTCACAAATGGCTGGATGTTCTTTTCATGAGTAAAAGATTTATGGGTCAATAATAAAGACATCTATAATTTATAAATTGTGTGTTTCTTCATAATCCCCATTTTTCCTGACTTCCAGCAAAATCAGTGATTATAATTATCATAATCAAAGTTTTACATAATTTGTGTTCCTCTGGCAGTAATGATCAACAGAAGCAGATACTTAATTTTAATTCTGCTATTACAGCACTAAAGTAACCACAAATATACAAGCAAATGGATGTAACTGGGCAAGCATGAAGTCTTATCAACATGACCACAGTGAGGTTCTTTGATCTTGTATTATTTGGTTTCTTTTTTTCTTCTTCTTCTTCTTTTGAGGGAGCTCTTACTGTGTAGTTCTGGCTGGCCTTGAACTCTCGATGTAGACAAGGCTGGCTTTGAGCTGGAATAAAAAGTGTGTACTATCATGGTCAGCCTGAAATTTATATATTTTCATTAGAATCACAAAGCAAAACAAATGTTATAAAAAAACTCGATTTTCCTATGTATCTCTAAAATAGTAAATTAGTCTAAAGGTTAAAAGGAAGAACAGTTTTATTCCTTTAATTGCAGTCAATGATTATTTATAAAAATACTTAAATGAGCTGTGATTTCACGTGACCTTTGAAGAGTCATTGTATCTATATGAATATGCTGTATATACATTTTTATTTTGGGCTTTCCATGTCTATGTAGGTGGCAATGTGAAGGACAAGTATGAATGCAAAATCCAGGCTTACTCCTATAAAAATGTAGATGTACTGTTTGCTTTTAATATAGGAAAAAGGATCTTCACTCCCATTTGCAACCCTTCCAAAGACTGAACTGGTTCCCAAGTATCAAAGCAAGTAAGAATTGCATCGTAGAGAGAATCCAGAGAAAGGCTAAATGATAAAAATGTCACAGTAGAAGCCAGAACCATTGCATTCAGACCAGGGGAGAGAAGGACTTTCCAAGTAAATAATAGATTCAGTCATCTCTGTGAAATTTCTTCCACTCACATGATCTTATGCTGATCATGCTCTCCATTGTCAGGAGTGTGATATTTGAACACATTCTTAAAAAAAGGTTTATTTCTATTTTATGTATATGTGTGAGTGCCTGCATGTATATAATTGAACCACATGCATACCTAGCGCTGGTGGAGGCCAGAACAGGGAGTTGGACCCACTAGAGTTACAGGTGGTTGTAAGCTGCAATGTGGGTACTGGGAACTGAAGCTGGGTCCTCCGCAAGAGCAGCCAGTGCTCTAAACCACTGAGCCACCTCTCCAGTCCCAAATTACTTTTAGTTTTCTGGTGTAGGTTAGAAAAATCTAAGTGTTTTTTTGAGGCCAAGATGGTCTTAGTCACAAATGTGATGTGTAATGACACACACACCACTTTACTGGTTTGCGTACTTTTTTTCTAGATAATATTTTTTAATACGTAACTAGAATTTTAGATAAAAAAATGTTGTTCAGCTGGGCGGTGGTGGTGCACACCTTTAATCCCTGCACTCGGGAGGCAGAGAAAGGCAGATCTCTGTGAGTTCGAGGCCAGCCTGGTCTACAAGAGCTAGTTCCAGGACAGGAACCAAAAGCTACAGAGAAACCCTGTCTCGAAAATCCAAAAAAAAAAAAGTTGTTCAGAAGAGAAGCTACAATAAAATATAATGAACATGTACTTGTTTCTAGTTTGGGGTTGTTTTTCTCAGTAAAATGATTTTTATACAGTTCTCTGTAGGGCCTGTGTGCTTTCTTTCTCTTTTGTCAAATCTTGGAATCTCAGCATTTTTTAGTTTGGTCTTTTTCTGGTTACTAGCAGCTGAATTTTATTGGATGTCAGTTTTTGTTTCCGTGCTGAGTAGCAGCATCAAATTCTATCCACACACCCCACACTCACATTCGTTCAAGCAGTGCTGAGTATTGAACCCACCCTAGGCAAGCACACTGACCTAGATTCTCAGCTCTATTAATCTTTCTTGTGATGTATTTGTTTGCTTTTGTTGCCTATTGAGAATTAACTAGAATATTAGCCATTTATTATTAATTTATAATAACTTATTATTTACCGTGTGGGTGATATTTGCATGTGAACACATGTAGCACTATATACGGGTGGGGGTCGGAGGGCAATTCTGTGGTTGATTCTCTCCTCCACATTTCTGTGGGTTCCAGGGATAGAGTTCGGTCATCAGTCTTGTTATATCAGACTTCAAGCCCCTTTTACATTCTCAATTGGCCCTAATTTAAGAAGTCTTTAAATGTTCTGTGTAGAAATTTCTTGTCTGATCTCTGTCTTATACATCTTCTCTTCCAGTTATGTTTGGATTCTCCTTGTTCCTAATAGTATCTTAAGATATAGAAAACTTCTGAATTTTGAGGAGCCATTTGTTTTGTGAAACATGGAGCGTGTGAATTATGTTCTGAGGGTTCTCTGGGAAATACTAGGTCAACTTACAGATTCCTCTTGCCCAGGGGTGAGCAAGGACTGGCTCCTTTATCCATTGATAACTCTTAGAGATGACTCTATGCTCCTGGAGTTTTTTTTTTTTCCAATTCGTGTTCTCACTGATACATGCCCTTAATAGTTAGCAATTGAACAAGACATTTAGGTTAGATCCTATTATAATCTCCTATTGATAATAGGGGCAAGGGAAGGGCAGGGAAATCAATAGAGACTCTAACATTGTCTCCACCATCCAAAAACTTTCTACAGCCTAATTCATTAATATTCTGACAGGATATTAAGTTTGATTGAGAGCAAGGTGTGTGGGGTCAGGGAAGAGTGTTGATAACATAACCAGTGATGGAAAGGAAATACTCTGGGAAGTCAGAAAGTTAGATTTAGAATCTCTGCTTTCCAACATAAGAGCTACACAACCATAGGCTGTATGCTTTCAAAGTCTAACCTTAGTTTTTTATCTATAAAATGGGGTGATATTTGTATTAATCTGTTTGGGCTGCTGCAACAAAATACAATAGAGTATAAACAACAGAATTGTATTGCTCATAGTTCTGGAAACTGGAAAGTACAACATCAAGATACAGCTAATTCAGTGTCTTTTAAGAATCCTCCTTTCTGGTTCATAGTTGGCACCTTTTCAATGTGTTCTTTTATGGTGGAAAAAAAAAAGCAGAGCAATTCCCTCAGCCCTCCAGACTCTCACGGTGGTAATGGCAATCATTAACTGAACAGAATTCAGAATCACTTGAGACAGTGGCCTCTAGGAATACCTGTAGGGGATTATCGTGACTGAGGATAGAAGACCGGCCCACTGGGAGTGGTACCATTCCCTGACTGGCATACTGCATTGTGTAATTGGAGAAAGGGATCTGAGCAACAGCAAGCATTGATGGTTTCTCTACCTTCTGATTGTTGATGTAATGTAACCAGATTCTTCAAATTCCTGATTCCTTGACTTCCCTGCAATGGTGGATTATATGCTTGAACCAAAATAAACCCATTTACCTATGTTGTTTTTGCCAGAGTAATTTATTTATCCCATAAACAGAAAAACATCAGCAACAACAAACCCAATCATCTCCCAGAGGCATTTTTCATTAATATCATCAGTTTGGGATTTATAATTTTGTTCTAAGAACTTTGGAGGTTGGCACAAGCAGATCATGGCAATAATATAGTTGAGTTAGATGTGATTTAAAATGTGAAGAGTTCTAAGAATAGTGCATGGCATATAATAGCCATTCAATAATCTTGGACTATTATTATTTTTAATAATGAAGTTCACACTATGAATGAGACCTATGGATGTCAGAGTCCCCAAATTGAGATAAGCAGATGCAAAAAAAATGTAATGAGGAGTTAGCAAGATGACAGCGCTTTTAATAACTTTGTATCACTCTGATATTCTCAGCATTATATGTTTGAGCAGAGTGAAGCAGGCAGAGAAGAGTGAAGGAGACAGATGTGGGGAAAGAGAGAGAAAAGGAAGGGTTGTTTCCACTGTGTCTGGTTCTTTGATGCTTGGTTCCCTTTGGGGGTTATATTAGGCAGTAGTTCAGAACGTAGGGAAATAGGAAAGGTTGCTGGTGTCCATGTTTTTTGCTCCACTCTCCTGAGATTTTTTCACCCAACCACTGCCCTGCCAGGAACCTGCATTGCTATTCTTTATGCCTCTTGCTTCCATGCACACATTGTCAGTCAGTTCAAACATATGTAGGGGAGTATACACTTCCCACCTCTGTATCCACAACCTTCAGGGCAAATTACATTATGTCAGGAGGTTATGGGTGAAAAGGTCTCAGAGCATGCCTGGCAAATGCCTGGCATGCTGTTGCTCATCTAAACATCTTAGACATTTGGGGAGAATGAATGCATGCATGCAAGCTTCTACTTGCATAAAAGGAAATTCCGATCTTCCTTGGCTGCCTTTTCTAGCTTTAATCTCTCATTTCATTTGTTTCCCTTTATTCCTGTGGCTGCTTTCTAGCATCCAATTAATATTTTCTCTGATAAATGTTCTTTTTAAGGGTAATCTATCCTTGGTGCTAAACTCAACATTTTTCTTATAACTTCAAAAAAAATAAATAAAAGACACATAAAAGTAAAAACTGATTCCTTCCTGTAGCCTGAAATACCAGCTCCAGCTAGCCAGGTTTGCATATTTGTAATTGTTCTGTCTTATTCATAACAGCATTCTCATAAAGTCAGTTAGGATTTAATGTATATTTGTATAGGGTAAAATAGAAGTGACAAAATTTGGAATCCACATTCATATGTGGTTTTGTCTAGGGAGTCATAAATTTGAAGCTATGCTCATTGCTCTCCAAGGATATTTAAATAACAAATATGAGAAGATACCTGGGCGCACACAGGGTAGTTTTGTGTTGTGCTGATTAAAATTAGAGCAGGTTGCAGAGGAAACAGTGGGACACAGTGCATCCAGAATTTCAAATAACTTACGGTTTTGTTCATTTTCGGAGACAGAGTTTGACATTATCATATTTTAATTTTTTATTCAGGAAAGAATTGTTAAAATAACTTCCAAACCAGGGGTGAGGTTTTCTTCTCTTTTTCTCCTTGTGAAAGCCTTTCTTGTTCTATTTGGCTTTTCTTTTCTTTTTCTTTTTTTGCCATAAAACATATATACCGGCAGCTCCTCCACTGGGGTATAGATTGAGGGTGTTGGATAAGATGCATAACTCAGTTCCGTGTGGCTCAGTATGTGAACTGTACTGGCTTTCATCCTTAGATAAGAACGATTCTTCCAGCTGGTTATTTTATAGATTATAGAGCATGGTACATTTATTACTTCTCTTAATGGTAGTTGCTAACATTATCAGTGCTTTGTGAAACCTGTGTTCTTCCTTGTGTTTCATTAATACACTTAAGACATTATTTTCTCACTTTCATTTCCAAGTTTAAACTTAGAAAACAATGGTTTTAGATACATTTTCCAGGTTGTGGGATGATCAGAGCATGTCCAGGTGGTCTGGGCAGAGGTGTGTTTGGTTTTTCCAGAATCACTCATCATTGGCATGTATCTGCTCTTTCTTAAGGGGCATTTGAACCCAGAATCTCCTGTACAATCATTTGCGTTCTATCACAGAGGCCTAGCACATGTGTGTGCTCTTAAAGGACTCAGGATAAACTCCTGCAGAACTCAGGAGAGCACGGCAAATCCTCAGGCAGTTGGGAGTGGACACAGGGGCTTTTTATCTCAAGATGACCAGGAAAATTCTAGGTCTCTTTGTCTTCCATTTCACTCCTCCGACTTTCCCTTTGGTTAGGCTAGATTAAATTCTGTTTCGACATCTCTAATGATACAGGCATTCAGGGCACAATGAAAAATAAAGACCTTATTACTTCATAATATGTTTGGAATTGTGCATAATTATGTTTAGTTGATTAGTTGGCTATAGTAATCACAGGACCGTGCAATGAGTGAAATTAGAAATGGAAAAGACCCATTGGGTGTCATTATAATTCTTCCCGTGGAGGCCAAACATGCTCTGAAGTGTAGTGTATTCCTCTGTGTGTGTGTGTGTGTGTTAGAGTTCTTTTTTAGCTAGCTACACAAATGTACAAACTGTCACATTAACTTAGGTAGAAATAACAATATAAAGAAGTGGGGACAACTGGTTGTGTTGATGTACACTTTTCATTCTAGCACTCCAAAAGCAGAGGCAGGCAGATACTTGAATTCTAAGCTAGCCTGGTCTACAGAGCAAGGTATAGAACAGTCAGAGCTACACAGAGAATCCCTGTCTTCAAACAAACAATAAACAAATAAACAAACAAAGCAGGACACATAACCAGAATAACCCGGCCCAAGAAATAATAGTGGTTTCACACGTGTTTTGGTTTGATTTGCTTTCCTAGGTAGATGCTGAATCGTGTAGGAGGAGGAGCAGATGGGTTGTGTCCCATTGCCCAGCTAGTTTAGCCCCAAAATAATTACACAGAAACTGTATTCATTTAAACACTGTCTGGCCCATTAGCTTTAGCCTCTTATTGGCTAACTCTCACATCTTGATCTAACCCATTTCTAATAATCTGTGTAGCACCACGACGTAGTGGCTTACCAGGAAAGAGTCTAACCTATGTCCGTGTTAGGCTGGAGATTCATGGCTTCTGCCACACTTCCCTTCTTCCCAGCATTCTGTTCTGCCTACCCTGCCCACCTAAAAGCCGCCCTATCAAAAGGCCAAGACAGTCTTTGTATTCAACCAATGAAGGAAACACAAATGCAGGACCTCCTACACCAGAATCCCAAGGCTCACCTATGCCAAGCAATTGGTTTACCACTAAGCCACATTTCCAGGCTGCAATAGAAGCTCTTAGGGCTCCTTATATCTATGCCAGGTTTGGTGTTTACACTGTCTCTACTAGAAAAACAATAATCAGATATAAATATTCTCATGTTACATGTGAGGAACTGGAATTTAAACAAGGAGAAATGACTTGCACAATGGCCACTCTCAGATTCTGTTTTAACACTAAATACACACCTTCTGGCCCTATCACTTGAGAAGAATGGAATAGCCTTGGCCGCGTAGACTTGGGCTCTATTAAGAAGGTTGGAATGCCCTTGACTGCATGGACGGGGGCAGTCACACAGTTGGGGGCAGACCACACGGACGGTGAAATCACTGACAATATCTCGCTCCCCAGGCCCAACTTGAGATAGACTTCTCTGAGGCCTGCGTCTGACAAGGTCCATACACAAATGCTGTCTTTGTCCATTTAGTCCAGTGTCAGCACAGATCCTTCTGGATCCATTAGGTAAGAAAACCACTAAGCTTTTTGTTTCCTCTGCGTAGTTTCCAAATCACAAACCCCTCAGTGTGAACATTGGTCTAAGCACTGGACTGTCCTCCCATATTCTGAGTTGAGCTCAGTCTCAATCCCTAGTCTCCCTCCAACTACAGTTTTATCCCCCTTCCCCATTGCCTTACTGCTCCTTACAAGGACAAGAGCAGTAGAGCAGTTTCTTCTTTAACTTGCTCATGGTCCTAAAGAGTTTGGGGGCTGAAAACAAGACTACCAAAATCAGTGATGGTGTCTGTTTTAGGAACACTGTTGCTAAGGACAACAGAAGGAAATAGTACAGATTTGGGGAGTTCTCAACTCAACTCAACTCAACTCAATTCTTTTTTTTTTTTGCCCAGGGCCAAAGTGTAGCAAGGAACAGAGGAACAGGTCATGTGTGCAGAGTCCCCCTTCCACTTAGGCCTAGGCTAGTTCCCACTTCTGTAAAAGAGACTGCATGGATGGGTGCAGGTTGCTTGGGCTTAGAGTCAGTCAGTGCTGGGAGAAGTCCCCAGGACACAGGCAATGATTATTGCAAGAGAATCACAAAGAGGAAGTTGAAGTGTAGTTATGGTTATTGTCATTATGGTAAATTAAATCTGGTACTAGCCTTCTCGTTTAATAGGAAACCCAGTCTCCTATTTCTTAAAGACCCGAGGAAGAACAGCGATGGGTCTGGTCACTGGGATTTAGGAAGATTCATTCTGGTGCTTTCCGTCAGGTCTTAAATGCCACGTGTCTACTGAGTATCTCAGTATAGTGAAGCTAGGGTTGCTTATTAGGAGCCCCGGACTGACAAAGTTTTCCACATGTATCCTCTATCTCTTCATTTTAGACCTCTGAGGCTTCCTCCGTGTCAGTACACCTGAGGTCATCTGTGTGGTCGTGTGTGAGGACTGACTGACCCAGTGAAAAGAGCAAAGGTCATTCAGAGCTACAGCAGCAAACCTATGGTGACTTGCCTTTTGGTTGAGAACTCAAAGGGAACAGAGGATGCCAACAGCCTCATAGTAGAAAAAAGAGATGTTTCAGGTTAGTCACAGATGGAGGCTGCTTATCTGGACAAGTCACCATTGGGTTAATTAGCCGCAGGGCATTCTGGGTAATAGAATTAGAGTGGATACTTGGTTTTCACTGCTTTATCCTAAGTTGGAAGTAGGAGTAAAATGGGGAAATGTTGTCTGACTTTCTGGACTTGTTGGGGTTGTTGTTTGATTTCCTGGGTTGTCGCTAGAGATAGCAGTCCATATTCCTGAAAAACCTCACTTACAGCAGACAGACTTCACATGCTACTTTCTGTAGATAAGGGCCTTGGTTTTCTAGCAGGTTGTGGTCAAGTCGGGGTCTGCAAGCTCAGTCTCTCTGGGTTTAAAGGCTACGTACAGTTGTAGGTGGGAGTAGATAGCTAGCTTGGTGTTTACAAATGTTGACGTGAGCCCGTTGGAACAGGATGAAGCAAGAGGTGGTAGTGAAAAAAATGGTACCATGTCACAGCTAGAGACTAAAGGCCAAGGAAAACAGTCTCACATATCCGATCTTGGAACAGAATTCCAAGTTTTACAAATCCCAAATTGAAAACTGGCTTTCCAGATGCTACAAAGGAATAATTAGTTGTTAGTTCTTTGGGAATTTCATATACTGTGTTTTGAACCTGTTTACTTCTTCCCCCTACTCCTTACAGAGTTGTTCTTCTTTGACCACCCAACTTTGCCCTGCCCCTTTCAGCCCATCAAGTACAACTGATGTCGCTCATACACTTTTTCAAATGCAAGGCCTTCCACTGAAGCTTGGTCAGCCAATCCACTGGCAGCTAAACGGTTACATCAAACCTATTCTCCATTTCCCAGCAACTATCTGTTATTAACAGCTCCTTAGCTATGGTTAGAACTTCATAGACGTGAAGTCTTTCCATTCTGAGGTTTTATCCGACTTGCGCTTACGCTGGTCATATGCATGCTGCCGCAACTGCTCTAAGTTCATTCATGCAGGAGCTATGTCTGGAAAACACTGCTTTCTTGTTGCCTTCTGCTGATCTTGGCTTTTATACTTTTTGCAGTGGTCCCTGAAGAGGAGAACATGTGATACAGATACTCTTGTTTACCCTCTAAAACCTGATGGTGAGGCTCCATTGCTGAAGATACCACATACTTGAATCACAGAACACAGAAAAGTCAAGCCGGTACTCACCTGGAAGTGTTATCCCCACTGGCTATCTTTCATAAGGCTGGACAGTGCTGCCCAGGGGAGAAAAATAATCACCAATCTTACCCAGCTGTGAACTCAATGAGCTACAGTAAGAGCGACCTCGCAGGACAGTCCCCCAGAGACAGTAGTGGCATGAGTGTTACGCCGCTGACTGGATGTAAGGCCTTGCTCCACAAGCTGAAACTCCTACCTGGCACCTCTGGCTACGGGGGATGGAGAGATGGTTTAGAGGTTAAGAGCACTGGCTTCTAATCCAGGTTCAATTCCCAACCCCTTATGACAGTTCACAACTGTCTCTAACTTCAGCTTCAGGGAATCAGACATCCTCACACAGACACACTTGCAGGCAAAACACACGCACATGAAATAAAAAATAATTAAATAACAAAAGGATCACTGGCTAAAATAGTCATAGGACCTAGGAGAAAATATACTACTGTTACTACACCAAATGGGTATTAATTGACGTCTAATAGCATATCAGTACATCCACACATTAGAACACTTCTCAGCCTTCATCAGGGAAGCTTCTTTTGATGTAGATAGTGTCGGAGTATTGATATATAACGGTGTGATGGGTGGTAGGTGGCACACACCTTTAATCCTAGCACTCAGCAGAGGCAGGCAGATCTCTGTGAGTTCAAGGCCAGCCTGGTCCACAGAGGGAGTTCTAAGATGGCAAAGAACAGAAAAGAAAATCCTAAACAATAAACAAAAAGAAATATAATGATGTGGTTTTTGTTTGTTTTTACAAGCTGACTCTTGAAACTGTGTGATGGTGGTAATTTGTCATATTTTGTCAGTCTCAACCAACACGGAAATAAAATTCTAAATTATTATCATGCATTTGTACTATTTTTCTCATATTGTTCATTATTAATTTCCAATGAAGCTATGAAAACACTTACCTCAGAGGTGGACTCACCAAAATGACATAATTTTATCTAAAGCTCTTGCACGCATACAATGGAGGAAGTTGAATGGTGAGATGAACACAGTTGAGCCTGTGAAGAGAATTCTGGCTCAGAGTTCAGTTCTTAAGTCCAGGGAGACAAACACACAGACTTCCAACATTATCTATGGAAGCTTTTTCAGGAAACTGAAAATCCCAGTGGAGGAAACTATTCTCAAACTAGGAAATTTGGGCCATCTGTTAGCATGGTATTTTTTTTTTCACCCATGGGACAGTGTACATTCATGTAATTTGGGACAAGTATAAAATGAAAAATAAAAGAATGATAATCACATCCTCAGATTTCCTTTTGTATTACTACCAAAATGTGTGATAGCAATCATTCACTAGTCCTGCTGGCCTTTTTAATAGGCCTCATGAAACTCTTTTTTTTTCCCCAATGGCTTTATTGAGGTACAATTTACATATCATAAAACTCGCATATTATAACTGCTCAACTCCATGACTTTTAGAAAATTTACAGAGCAGTGCAGCCTGTACCACAATACAGCTGCTGAACATCTTTATCAATGCACACAGCTCCCCGGGGTCTCTCCAGGCTCTCATAACCTTCAACCCTAGTCCCTGGTGACTCTAAGAGCTGCTCTCTTCCTATGAGTTTGCTTTTGCTGGAAATTCTATGTAAAGAATCTGTTATTTGCAGTTGTTTATACCTGGCTTCTTCGGCTAAGCCTAATGCTTTTAAAGGCTCATCCCCGGTGTGCTTTTGGTTAATAGCTAGTATTCTAATGTGGGAAAGTCACATTTTTGCTTGGCTATGCAAATATCTATGTGTTTTGGGTTGTTTCCAGTTTGGGGCTATTCTAGATGATGCCTAGGTAGACGTAAGTTTCCATTTCTCTAAAGGAAATGTAAGTATCAGACTGGAATTGCTTTGTGGTCTGGTTAAAGTAGAATGTAAACAACTCTTTGCAGTTCTAGGTGCAGTCTGTTACATGGGGAAGGCTGGTAGGTGGGAGCGAGAAGCAAGTGGTTACATTGTATCCACATCAGGAAGGGGAGAGATGAATGTCAGAGTTGAGCTGACCTTTTCCTTTGTATATAGACAAGGATGCCAACCCATAAATCAGGGCTGGCCACATTCAGTTTGGGGATTCTTAGATCACTTAACCCTCTCTGGAAAGGCCCTGAGAGGCACATCCATAGCTTTCCCCAAGTGATTCTAGATCCTGCCAAATCAACAATCACCATTAACCATCACAGATGGTTACTTTGGTCTCAGCAAATCTGTAAGTAACAAAAAGCTAATTCCAAGGCTCTCAAGGGGCAAGACTAGGCTCGAGTCCATGTGTTATAATTACAATTTCTGCAAGAGCCCAGCAAGAGATGGTGAAGCGGCTGGTGTGATGAAACAGAGGATCCCCAGGCTCAGAACTGAAACCTGAATTAGAATCAGAGCTACCAGGGTGGGTGTGGCCTTGAACAGGGGGACAATGCACACTTGTTGCGATGGCTATCACAGAAGGTGCTGCAGATGGAAGGGTTTTGTCCTGGGCTGCAGAGGCTGTGTCTTTTGCTGTTGTGTTATCTGTGAGGAGCTTAACAGCTTCCAATCTTAATCTTTGCACTCTCTTTTATTCCTCCAAGCTTTTAATATTTTCTCAAAAGCCAATCTTAATCGAACTCCTTCATCAGACTAGCTTTTCTTCTTTGAAATTACTTCCCTTTGACAATATCTTAATAGTAACTAAGGCATCCATGCAGAAAATTAGAAATGTATTGTGGTTCACCTCCCAGCCTCACCCCCAACAGGAAGTATGGGATGGGGGAATGGGTGCTGTTGGCTGCTGCAGAAGATTTTGAGATAAGAGAGAAATCTTATAATCATACCAATCTTAGCATTCACATCTTCTCTTCTTTTCTTTGCTCCTCCGCCCCCTTTCCTTACCCCACCTTTCCTGTCATGTTGCTGTCCATCCTCCCCCTGTGCCCCTCCCAGCCCTGTCCGGCACAGGTCTAGCTTTCAAATAGTTCGCAAGAAGCTGTTAGCAAGAGGCTCTGGATTGCTGGAAGAACACATTAGAGCAATACATTGCTTCCATTTAGTTTAGCAGGGAAGTAGCCAAACTGTTCAGGGAAATGTTGAATCATAGGAATCAAAGACTCTGGACTTGGAACAAGAAAAACTGTTCCACCTTCGCCTTTCTGTTTCCCAGCTGGAAACCCTGGGTAGCGTACAGGGCCATGATCTTTTTTCATCTGTGTGGTGCAGTGAACAAGATGACCACTTATGTAGTTTTTTGTTGTCGAAGAGTTAGAAGACATAAACTAGAGTCTGATGCTATTAAGCACTTGAAAACATAGGCAATTTTAGGGGTAATGTGACAGAATTCTGGCATTTTACATGAGGTCTGGGGATGATGTCACTTCTGGCATTTTGCATCATGGTTGGGGAACTTGGTTATTTTAAGGAGAACATAAAGTCTAAGTAATGAACTGAGCAGGTAAACAACAGCAGGAGCACAGGCTGCGAGGCGGGAGCAGTGTTCTGTTCATAGGCAGGGTGTGGGAACAAGGTAATGACCTACGTGGCTAGGGCAGGATGTTTTGGTGTGTCTATGTTTGGTAGGTCTTTTTGGGGTATGTTGGTGAAAGTCTCTAGTTAAAGGTTTGTTTTCACCATCTCGTTGGTGGAACTTGAGCTTCATTTTGCTGTGCAGATCAAATTGGTTTTTTGCTTTATTTGCATAGGAACCCAAGGAGCCGAGTTATCTCAGCCCAGCTGCCTTTCAGTTAATCTTCTTGATGCAAAAGGACTGGCATTTTCTAGACAACAGATTTATCCCGTGCTTAGCTGGATGTCCATAACAATAGTCTGTAATAGCAATCACTGTGCCTCTCTATACTGTGATTTCTTTGAAAACTGTCATTCAAATTGACAGATTTCCTAGTGGTTGTCAAAAGTATCTTCGTCCCATTTTAATCCTTTTATACACTCTCTATGTGGCCAGTGTTGGGCACAATGAAGGAAAGTGGAAAGTGAATTCCAGGATAGCTTCCCACCATTCTTCAGGATAGACAGGAAGCAGCAAGTATCCCGAAGAAAGAGTTGGAGGAGAACAACTAGGGTTCTGAATTTTGTGCCATCACAGCCAAAGACATTCCTGATCACTGCTGTGAAGCTGACCATGGACATCAGCTCCAGCTTGTTGGGTCACTTTTTTTCTAGAGTAATTACAGTCTTGAACAGATCACAAAGCTTGAAATCTTAGGACCTAGACTTACTCATTTGGTGAAGCAGTACCTTTAAAGGTGAGTTCTTGTCTCCTAAGGTGTAGTTCAGCAGTTGTTATTAAGAGAGGCATCAAGATGAGAAGGAAAATGACAGAAACAGCCCATTTAAAATGGAACTGAAAAGCTGTGGCAGAGCTAGAGAAAGCGAAGAAAATTAACAGCGTGTTCCCCAACGCTCTCAATAAACCTCACCCTTCTGGTCCTTCTTCCTCACCTAGCACCCTTATGCAGTGAGAATCAGAGGAACACATGCTTAAGCTCTTGGTGAATAATGTAAGGAGCCCACATATTTAAGGAGCTTAAATCTACCTATGGAAAGAAATAGAGCCTTTGTGTCAGGGGAGCTTGTTAAAGTGAGAGAATGCCAGAAATTCAGGAAGTCAGGAGTCAGAGCTTCAAAGAAAGGTGTTTTCTCCTACTGTGCTGTGGTGTGTAAATAAGGGGCTGTGTCCCCAGATTTTTATCTTCAGTGAGGAACAACACTTACCCCAGAACTTGGGACTTTCCTTTCATCTAGTGGAGGGAAAGAGAGGGGAGAGAGAGAGAGAGAGAGAGAGAGAGAGAGAGAGAGAGAGAGAGAGAGAGAGAGAGAGTTTCTATATGCTAAGCATCAACATTTTCCCCCCAGTTAATAGTTTTGTTTGTTTGTTGAGTTGGTTAGTTTTGAAATACCTCTATTTTTCCTGAATGAAAAAAAAGGAAGGTGATTTTGTTTGATTCCAGGAATTCAGTTATTTCAAAAGACAGAATAAATGGGACTCAACATTTCTTCTTTTACAGAGAAGTGAGGAGCCAAAGTCTTTACACATTGGAAATTATGTTTGAGAACTGATGTGGGATGTCCTTCTTTATATGTGTTGCTTTATTGGTTCATGAATAAAGCTTCTTTGGCCTATGACAGGCCAGAATAAAGTCAGGCAGGAAATCTATCTATCTATCTATCTATCTATCTATCTATCTATCTATCTATCTATCTATCTATCTATGAATATATATATTCATTTGAGAGAGAGAGAGAGAGAGAGAGAGAGGAGAGAGAGAAAGAGAGAGAGAGGGAGAGAGTAGGCCGAGTCAGAGAGACACCATGTAGCTGGCTGGAAGGAAAGAACCCAGAACCTTACTGGTAGACCACAGATTGATAGAAATGGGTTAATTAAGATGTAAGAGCTAGCTAGGAATACACTAGAGTCATCGGCCAAATAGTGTTGTAATTAATATAGTTTCTGTGTGATTATTTGGGTCTGAGCTGTTAGGAAACGAAAGAGCAGTCTCCATTTACAAATGGCATGCCAACGTGGGTCAACTATATCCACATAAAAACTGAGAGAGTTTGGGAAGGAATTCTAGACACAAAAGAACAGCATTAAGCACAGCTTCTTGGTAACTGCATTTTTTCAGATAGACACTGTTTGCTGGCAGCAAGCAGAGACACGGTTCCTTTAACAGAAGTCTTCCTGACTCAGTTTTACCAGCAAAAAAATTACACAGCTTCTTTAAGATCGAGCTTCCTGGTTCATGCTGCCAGAACAAACTCTGGCTTTTTCAGGTGTCCTGCACTGAAATTGGGTCTCTGAACAGTATGTTACAAATTGTTTAATGGTGACATAAACCCACTGTGTCCTTGGAGTTGGGGCTGTAAGCATAGCTCATACAACATGCCTCTCCCACGTTAGATGGGGTCTGCAGAGTTGGTCCTAGCTGTGCCCACTTAGTATTTTTTTAAAAAAGCACTCCTAGTCAGAAAATGATTACGGATACACAATAAAGAAAGATTCAGATGAAAAAGACCTCTGAATGGGTCACAGTGTTGGATAACTGTATGCAGACTTGGGAGAGAGAAGAAAGAGAGTATAGGCAGTTATAAAAAGAAATAGGTTTTAAAAATAAAGTCTATAAAGAGTAATATAAAAGGTACAGAAGTCATAGATTAAAGGAGTAAAGAAAAATAAGCCATATAAAAATGGAATATGCACAAAGAATCTGGATTATGTATATTATTGTGTTTTCTTTTAATTTTTTTGACTGCAGAGAGACATTTGATTCTGGAGGCTGTTAAGGTAAACCAACATAAAGGTATCTTGACTTCAAAATTTGGGTCTAAGGATATGTTGCTCTGGAAAAGAGGCTCTGCTTTTGTTTCTACAGGAAATGGGAGCCTGTGGATTCCTTCTAGACTAGTGTGGTTTGATGGAACAAGATCCCCTAAAAGGTCCCCATAAACCCTAAGGATACTTCACCAAACCCACTGTGACCTTGGAGTTGGGGCAGTAATCATGGCTCACACAACATGCCTCCCCCACGTTAGATGGGGCCTGCAGAGTTGGTCCTAGCCATGCCCACTTAGTATTTTTTTTAAAAAAAGCACTCTTAGTCAGAAAATCAGCATGAAGTAATCTCAAAAGCTACACCCAAATTTCCAAAATAATTGTTTATAAATGTTTGTTTTCATTTAAAGACAGACAGGATATAGAAATAAATATTTTACAATGATGCAGACTTTGGTCTATTGATACAAATTTAAGGTCAATTTGTAACACTGTGTATATGTACTTCTTCTCTTGCTTAGGGTATTGTGTTTGTGCAGCTCATTTAAAATGTAATGCAAAATTAAAATTACAGATTAATAGATAGTAATTTATAATAGTCAAATTTGTAATCTTGTTAGTTAGATTTTCTAGATGTACAGAGATAAATTTCATATAGGTATTCTTTAAGCCTTTCAAAGACTTACAGAATATGGCATTTAGAAAGTTTTAAGAACTTAGACTTTTCTTGACAGTGAGACATGTCTGCTTCTGGCAGTACCAATTACTTCAGAGAGGTTGATGGGCATTGGAGAAACTCAGAATGGAATTTACCTTCAGTGTGATAAGGCAAGTCTAGCCATTTGGGCAAGAAACTACTCTTGCCTGGACTGCTTGATGGTATGTTGTCTGAACTGGACATGCAGGACCCACAAACAATGACTGCTGAACTTGCCTAAAGAAGGTGAGACAGTCCTTCAGGGTTCCTGCCTGATGAAAGAGTCTGCTAGACATTCTGCAAGACACAGAAGAAAACAACTAATAAACTATGCCATTACAAGGCAGAACAGATCTTCAAATTTCCTGCTTCATAGAAAAGTCTGCTGGATACTGTGGGTCTGTAGGATGAAGATGGGTGTCCCAACATTGTAGAAGAATTTTGGGTGACTGTTCAGGCAACAAGATGTTTCTGTCAGTTTTAGAGTTTTGGAAATTGCTTACAGTGTACTTCCTGTTTACTTAGGTAATATTATATCCTTCTGTGGTCTTTGATGGAGTTAAAGAAGATAGTTATAGTTTTTCTTAGTTATAATAAAAGATAAATTAGATATAAAACTTTAAACTCATAAAGAAAGGATGGATGGTATGCTATTTTCCTTAATTTGCCAAATATAAATGAACTAAATATCGCAACTGTAATTTCTGCTTGATAACTTTTTGTATATGTAATTTTACTATGTTAAAGTTAAAACCTTTTTTAATTAGACAAAAAAAGGGGAAACAAAAGAGCAGTCTCCAGTTACAGAGGGGTTATGAGTTTAAAGAAGAATCATAATTTGGGCCAAGCTAATATGTTTCCCTGCCAAGAATATCCTTGGTATTAGTCTGGGTTTGAATTGAAAAAAAATGTTCAATGGGTAAACTCAACTGTCTCCATCTTGGGTTTGAAAACCATCTTATAGTAAAGAAAACCTAGGTTCATTCCTATTTATGATTAAATCTGTTTCTCAAGGATTGGGCTATGCCCCACCTGTAGCTTTAAAGTACAAATGGTTCTATACTGTCTGCTCCAGGAAATGGCAACCATGCCTTTATTTCAGAAGGTTGTTATGACCAACTTGTTATACTTATGTTCTGCTTCTGTGACTCCAGCTTATTTGCCTGCTAAACTCTCTATTTGGAAACCCCATATTCTTGAGCTATAAAATCTTTATCTTCCCCATGTCCATGTCCAATGCTGATCTCTTGAAACCCACCTTAGGGAGAGACAGCCTGTGTACATGACTAAAGCTTGTTGTAATTAATTTGACCACGATTTAGGTTGGTAGTCTTTCCCCTCAAACCCATGGAATTAACATAACCTTGATGATGCCCCCTCTTTTAATCTTTAGCAAGAGTCAAGAGACTTTTAGTGTTTGGGATTGTTGTAAGGAAGGCCTAGACGGGTGTGGCAAAGGGTTTAGGATCACATAATACCCAGACTCTCTTGATTTCCTTTCCATCCCTCATACTTATCAAATTTTATGAGAAATGGAAAATCCCAAGATAGTATTAGTATTAGAGATAGTGGTTAAACTTGTCCTTGGCCTGAGCAGTGTAAACACAAGTGTTTATGTATTTCAGTGCTATTTGAAAAATGAAATGGGTCAATGTGTATTTTTCTGATGTTTCTGAACTCATCAAATTAGCTGTAATTCTTGAGTACAGTATCTGTGAAGAAAGAAAAGATGCAGATGCCCATTTAAAAATATTTCATTTTTTTATTTATATGTCTGTGTCTGTGTTTGTATGCCAATTGTGTGTGGGTACCTGTGGTGACTACAAGGTATCATTGAATTCTCTGGAGTAAGAGTTACAGGTGGTTATGTACCGCCCAGTATGAGTGCTGGGAACTGAATTGGGGTCCTCTGGAAGATCATCAAGTATCCTAACAACTGAGTTGTCTCTCAGGCCCCAGACTATCCATTCTTCATTTGGAAACTGACAACACCCTTACACAACCACAACCTTGTAGCACAAACCTCAGGAATTAGGAATTGTCATGGGCAGGTGGTACTCATCAGTATGGGAACTGATCCTTGTAGTAGGAGGCTGCTTGTTCATTTCCCGGCTACCCAGACTCCTGAAGTAATCACTCAGAAACCATATTATTTGCAATACTGTTTGGCCAATAGCTTAAGGGTATTTCTGAATAACTTATATCTTAAATAAACCCATCTCCATTAATCTGTGTATTGCCATGAGGCTGTGGCTTACCTGGTAAAGTTCCGGGGTCTGTCTCTCTGAGTCTCTGGTGGGGCTACATGGCTTCTTCTTGACTCTGCCTCCTTTTCTCCCAGCATTCAGTTTAGTTTCCCCACCTAGCTCTACTCTGCCCTATTACAGGCCTAAGACAGTTTCTTTATTAACCAGTGGTATTCACAGAATACAGAGGGGAATTCCACATCACTTACTCACTTAGGGAAACATGGCTTTCCCTGCCTACTGTGGTAGGTAAAACTCACTACACCAAAGTATGACCTGTGATACGCTGAATACTAAAGTGCAAACAATAGTTGGGACTCCAAACTAAGATCTTCCCAACCTTTCATCCCATCTTTCCCCTATCACCTCCTTCCCTAAGTGATTGTTAGGTCCCAGAATTCCAAATCCTCCCAAGGTAGATGATGGAAACTGGAATTTCCCTTTCCCCAAAGTAAGTCATAAAACCTAAAAAAGAACACTTCCTACCTTTCTCCTCAAAGACTTATCTGAGAAAGATTTTATTCCATGTCTGAGCAAGGAATGCTGTATGCAGAGGTCTAGAAGAAACTGAATGGACAAGGCTTTCTCAAATTCCCCTTTTGTCTGTTAGCGTCAGCTCACAGTCTTCTTTGCCTATTTTCTATTCTTTGATGATGTGCATGGAGTTTTGCTTTTATGTATGGCTATGCACTATGCTCATGCCTGGTGACTGAGGAGGTCAGAAAGGGGTGTTAGATCCTCTGGGGCTGAAATTATAGATGGTTGTGAGCTGCTATGTTGGTGCTAAGGATAAAAACCTCAGTTCTCTGAAAAAGTAGGAGGTTCTTTTAACTGCTGAGCCATCTCCCCACATCCCTTGTCTTCTTTTTAACCAAACCATTTAAATTATGGCAATATTTTTTAAAAAGGTTGTTCTCTTTCTCTTTTTAAATTATTTCTGAGATAAGGTCTCTCTCTATGGCTCTGGGATGTCCTGGAACTCACTGTGTAGACCAGCCTAGTTTCAGACTCACAGAGATCAGCTTGTTTCTGCTTCAGTAGTGTTGGAATTAAAGATGTGTGCCACCACATCTAGCCTTTTCTTACTTCTTTTGATATACTATTTAGTGTTTAATCCATAAAGAAAAAAATCTCTCTCTCTCTCTCTCTCTCTCTCTCTCTCTCTCTCTCTCTCTCTCTCTCTCTCTCTCACACACACACACACACACACACACACACACACACACACCAGCATTTTGCTTCTATGTTGATCCTGGCAAGAAATTTCTGCCCTGAACAGGCTGATCATTTGTAATGACCCTCTTGGTTAGAGGCTTGCCTTATGAATTTTTTTAATCAGTGCAGTACCAGTTTTTCTTGGGTGTGCCACTTATGCTGGGCTTCCTGTACACCAGTGGTTATAAATTCTAATGTCAAATCCATAACAACACAAACTTCCAGATCTCTCTCTCTCTGTGCCTTTTTGTTTTTAATTTTTATTTCTATACTGGGGAGAAATGGAAAGAATACAGAAAGAGACTTTTTTCAAAAGTATAGGCTGAAGAGTCTGGTTAGGGATGCAATTTCCTGGCCTTTTGGCAACTGCTGTATATACAAAGATTAGAAGGCAGAACTACTGGGTGAATACAAGTATGTACCTAGAAAATTGGTTATATATTTCTCTCATGTCCTGGCCAGTTAAAGTACCAAGGGAAATGGGAAATTATTTTGGCATATGGACTAAGACACAAATGTGTTTTTCTTACTGGAGTAATAGTAGACTAGGGTCAAGTGGATAAAAATGCTGAAAAGAGAGGTAGGACTCAGAATGTGAAAACTTAGACTTCAGCTGTGGTTTTGCTGACATATCACAGTGTCTGCATGTGGCTCCTGCCTCTTCTTCCTTATAAATGTTGTGCCTTCCTAAATGACTCTCACTTTTATTTCCCTCTCAAAAGTCTCTATGACCCTGCCGAGTCTTCTCAGAACTCCATGAATAGGGCCTTTTAGTTCTATGTTTTATGATTCTGAATGAAGACTTACTTCCCCTTGACCACTGTAGAAAGGAAAGGGGCTGTGGGCTGCTAACTGCTAAACCACATAACACAAAGAACAGCTGTACTACAAGCATACTGCTTTAAAAAAACAAAAAAAGATACTAAAGAAGACAAAAAAAGACCAGACAGAAGAAGGGCAAGAGCTTCTGGAATGTTCTCTTTATTTAGCCTTAAATGATTGGCAGCCAGTTGTGACATTATTACTCAATGCATTTTTTTGATGCCATTCAAAACAGTTGTTGCAAATGTTCAGCTTGAACAGTAGGCCTGTGTATGCTTCCCGTCTTCTGCCTGGCTAGATAGGAATGTACACAGCTTGCTTTTGAAGAGTAGCAGTGGTTAGAATCAGGGTCTGCTGCTGGTCTGTAAATCTATATCTTCCTTGTATGGCCTCATTTTGAGAAAGTCTCTTTCCCTCTTTTGATATACAACATGTACATATTATGGAGCATTAGTAAAGGCACAGATATAAATGAAGACATATCACAACCTCAATAACCACATATTTGGAAGGAATCCTATGAGATACGTGTGAGTGAAAAAAATATGTACACACTACATTTGGCAAAGGGGATGGGGTGGAACCTCCCCTATATCTACAGATTCTTTAAATTACTTCATGATTCCTGAGGGCATGGCTACGGCTACATCCATCAGAAGAGTAGAAGCATTATGGACATTTGAAAGCTAATATGTGGAGCTAGGATAAGGCAATGTTGCTTTTTGAGAGAAGAAGAGGATCATATTTCAGGTCAGGAAAATAATTTTGGGAACTCAGTTAATTGTGGAGGCAAGGCTGAGCCAGAGTGTGGCTGGAGATACAAAGGAAGCACTGTTCGTCCCTTTAAGTCATTTCCAGTACGTAAAGTGGGACCAATCCTAGCAGGTGACTTCAGAGCCCTGGAAAGATTTAACCGCACAGGAATAAATCTTGCAAACACATTGGAGGGGGAAAATGCAAAGTATAACCTTTAAAATAAAACCCGTGGCTGTCGCATTTAGACACTGAAAGCTCAGAAAGCGAAGCTTGTTTGTACCAGCCACAAAGGCTGGGGACCTGTGGTTTTATTGCATTTCTCATACTAGGAAAATATTTACACTTGGAGGAGATGATGCATTTTTAACTGTAAAAGCCTACATAGCATATTTGTGGAAAAGCCTTGCGAATAAAAATGGTTTGTATCCTCTAGCCTGACAAAACTGACAGTTCTGCTTAAGCCATCAAAAATGGGTGAAGAAATCATACTATTTTTTAAAGGTGTGAAGCTTTTTATTCTTAATAGAGATGCGTATGGGCGATTCTGTGAAAGGAAAAGGTCTTTTATGAGTCTACTGTTGTCTATTGCTGCAAAATCCAGGATCCGAAAGTACTTAGAAGGCTAGATGTACATTACATTGAGGGGAGGAGAAAAGAAACCCATAGAGAAAGTGAAAACAGAAAAAAAAATCACATTTACATGGCCAGAGTACACTAGACCAGGAGCAAACAGAAAAGAATGAACTGTCATTGAGTTCACAATATAGTGAGTTCAGAGAAAATTAAATTCTTTCCAGTTAATCATCAATAATGCAATTATTGCAAAGTAATCACTTATTGATTTAGAAATCAGTTAGTTTGGAAGAAAAAAGGGGGCACTATCCAAACTAAACATTAGCCATATTCATTAGCCATCGTGCCCAAAACCAAAGTCCTTATTTTTAGTTGAAGTCATGAGACTTCCAAAATAACAGAGTCAGGAATAAAACAAAACCCGCACACAAGCTGGAGAAGGGGATCCAAAAACGGATGCGCCAACACTCGCTGGCATTTTGTGTTTCCAAAAGGAACATCTGTATGCCTTAAATTAGAAGGGGTTGAGCAATGTCCTTGTAGTCTTTCCAATCACTTTTGTCATTTCTGATTGTCTCTCTATAACATCCAAGGACAGTTTCTTGACAAAATGTGTTAAGAACTATTCAGACTGTGCTGTAGGACTGGAGTTTAGCTTCAGGAGAGAGGACAGGGTCAAAATTTTGCCTTTGCTATGATTTGACTGTGTCCCTAAAGAGCTCTGCAATTTAACCCTTAATGCAAGAGTGTGGACAGGTGCGACCTTTAGCAAGTGGTTAGGTCACCAGAGTGCCAGAGTGCGGCACTTGCGGATGGATTGATGCCATTGTGATGAAAGTGGGGTGGGTTCCTTGGAGTGTGCTCTAGAGAGCTGACTTCTGCACCATCTCTAGGCTGTTTTCTGACTGTACCTGGCAAATGACCCAAAATTCATTTCTATTGATTATATACTATCAATTCCACGTGTTCTATTATAGTAGGGAACACGATCTAAAATATTGACCTTCTTAGAATTTTAACTGGACTTGAAAATTAAACTGACATAAAATAGAGCAACAAGACAAAAGTATACAGGTTTTTACATGTGTTTGGATCTTTCAGGAAAATGAGGACCCATGTAGTCACAAAGCTGCATGCTTATGCAGCAGGTTGAACAAGGAATGGCAGTTAAAAGAAGGTAAATTTTAATTCTGTGTGTAGATTTTTCCTGAGCTTTCCCCATATGGGCTTTTGTGACAAGAAATTTTCTCTGTCATGGTATAGGCAAGTACCCCTTACATGGGAGCTGCTCCAGACCCTGTGGTGATGAGAATGCCCCTTTTCTCTTTATGCAGAGTGTTCAGGACATCCTTACCGTTTGGCTGTTTTTAAAATACCGTAGCTCCGAATAGCACTTATGCCATAGTGCCCTATTTGATGTGGCTTTGGCTAGCATGTATTCATATTCTAAATACTCTTTAGAATATGAAAATGGATGAATTTAAGACTTCAGCGTTTGCTTTAAGATCATGATGTGGTTCTGAACATACTAACCCTACATTTGATAGAGCTTGGCGTTTGCAAACCTAGCAGAGGCCGAAGACTCAGGCTCATCTTCTGACCCAAATCTTTCTCCCCCTATGGACATCAGCAAGCCTAGGACTGCCTCCCTTGGCCTCTGTTCTCCCCAATGCAGCTCGTAAGGGTCTCATTTGAGTGATACCCCCATGCCCATATTGAAAGGAAAGAAGTAGTCTTATCTCCAAAGCAGTGGTAGAGTGCTTGGTAGTCCTCACAGGGCCTTGGGTTCAACCCCCAGTTCCACAAACACAGCACTTAGCCATTTGTTTATGGTTGATACCTGGACCAATGTTTCTGTCTCTTACTATTCCAGAAAATAAAAGATACCAATTGCAGTTGGAAAACAGAATTTCAGTTATCTTCTCAATAAAAGTGGAAAAGGCAAATTTAGTGAGCATCTCCCTTACTGTCAGAGTGCTCATAAGATAGAAGGAGAAAAAGCATAGGATTTAAAAGGATGAAAAAAAAAATGAAGGTTTAGCTAAGAGCAATCACAAATTCCAGATGTTTCTTGAAGTCTCACCATAGTGATACCCATGTTATTATAACTTTACTCTGAATCATTATTATGTTTTATTTATTGATATATTATGCATTTACTTGAAGATGTGTTTACAAAGGAAGATCTCTACCATAGTAGTGAACAGAGAAAACAAACAATGCAAGTAGGCCGTTTTAATAAGTTCAACTTCTTTACTGTGGCTCCATCATTTCCCCTTGTTTTCAACACCCTCGTTTCTTTTAGACTTTGATCTTCTGTGGCCAGTAGTGCAGAGGCTTCGGCTGGAGTTGGATAGAAGTTGTCTCGTGGAAAATACACTGAAATATGGCTCCCCTCTTGCTTTGAAGGCTCCCTGCTTTGAAACATTTCCAACTTCCTGCTACCTTTGTATAGCTGATCTGGCTCTTCAAAAACTTGTTTCTGGTATCATGTTAGGTGTTGACCATTGGCTTTGGTGAAGGATACATCTGTCATTAGTATAAGCTTTTTGCCATCACCAGAACTGTTCTGTCCCCCTAGCTCTGAACATGTTCTTTGTGGTTTCCGTTCATGGGAATAATTAATGACTTTACTCAATGAAATTCTAACCATGGGCACCGAAAAATTTTCAGAATAATATTAATTTTTTTTTTTTTTTTGGTTTTTTGAGACAGGGTTTCTCTGTGGTTTTGGAGCCTGTCCTGGAACTAGCTCTTGTAGACCAGGCTGGTCTCGAACTCACAGAGATCCACCTGCCTCTGCCTCCCAAGTGCTGGGATTAAAGGCGTGAGCCACCACCGCCCGGCAGAATAATATTAATTTGTCACATGCTCCTTCCCATTAAGTTTATTGTTGTTGTTTTTTAAAGTTTATTTTGAACCAGACACTTTTTCCATTAAAATATATATAATCGCATGCGTATGTATTTTCATGCCAGAACACACATGTAGAGGTCAGAGGACAATTTTGTGGAGTCAGTTTTCTCCTACCTTTCCATGGGTTACAAGGATCAAATTCAGGTCCTCCAGGCTTGTGCATCCTTGAATGATCAACTTTGTCTGATGAGCCATCTCTCCCCTCTCCATTCAGTGATTCACTGCCATCGTCTATCTTTGGCATCATTTTGGTTTCAGAAAGATTTCTAACACATTGTTAGTGCTGCATGAATTTTTCTTCTTGTGTATAAAGACTAATATAAAAAAATCATTAATGGCCAGGTGGTAGTGGCGCACGCCTTTAATCCTAGCACTCGGGAGGCAGAGGCAGGCAGATTTCTGTAAATTCAAGGCCATCCTGGTCTACAAGAGCTAGTTCCAGAACAGTCAGTACTGTGAAATTCTGTGTCAAAAAATCAAATTAATGGCCAGGTGGTGGTGGCGCACGCCTTTAATCCTAGCACTCAGGAGGCAGAGGCAGGCAGATTTCTGTAAATTCAAGGCCATCCTGGTCTACAAGAGCTAGTTCCAGAACAGTCAGTACTGAGAAATTCTGTGTCAAAAAATCAAAAAAAGAAAGAAAGAAAGAAAGAAAAAAGGAAAAAGAAAAGAAAGATTGAAAAAAAGAAGAAAAGATAAAATTGTTAAGGAAGATGTAAACTTGCAAAACCCACATGCAAAATGAGGACACCACAATCTTCCATAACTACATAAAGTGGACAGACTATAGGGCAGGTTCACATGCTATAACTAGAAATGGTAAGCTGAGGTTGGTGGGGTGTCAGGAGTCATAAGTTAACTCATAGTTCTCCATTATCCAGAATGGATTGTCTTCAGAAAATGGGGCCACCCCACCAGTGTACCACACTGGGTGGAAGGACCTTTGTACAAGCAATGCCAAAACTAAGCAGTTGTAGGTTTTCTATGAAGTCTGTCATCCTTGATGTTTGTGTCCTGAATTGAAAAACCCCAAATCCACTTTATTCGCTGCTTTCAAAGGACTCCTTTCCCTGCTGAGGCCTGATCGACTCTGAGCAGCAAGCAAGGCAGCTTGCCATACTTGTCTGTATACTTCCCCTTCTCTCCCTCCCCAGTTCCTTTCTCTATTATGGTTATGTAAAATGTTGGCAAAGAAATGGCAACAAAACATTTAGGAGAATTAGATATTTCCGTATCTACTCTCATGTTCTTCCCCAAGAAATATGGAGGAATTCATGAGATGATACTAAAACAAAGATAACATTTATTTTCTATTGCTACAACAAAGTATTTAAGACCAGGTAATACATGAAGGGTTATTTAGTTCATCGGTCTGAAGGAAGTAAATTCAAGATCGGGTGACACGGTTCGTTCAGCCCCATGGTGTTACAGTACTGAGGGCATGTGTAGTAGAGAGCATGGTGAGACGCAAAGCCAGAGAGATTCTACACCCAGGCTTATTCCTTGCCCTTTTGTGGAAACTAACCAGCGCCCCTCAAAAACCCACCTTGATCCCTTCTGAGGGTTTTGGCCCCAGCAATTTAGCCACTTCCTTCTAGGACGGACTTTTAACATTTAAACGGAATTTGTCTGATTAAAGCGATTCTTACGTTCAGAGAGGTTTTAAGTGAAAGACGACTAAAGATGTTTTAAGCAACTGCTGAGGGGCATACCCAAGACATTGGAAACACAAGCGGGGAACTCCCACTCGCTGCGAACTTAAAAGGTAAGTTCTATAGTTAGTGGAAAGTAAGTTAAAAGTTAGCCAAACTAAGAGAAAACCAAGTCTGAGGCAGAACCGACAAAGAATTTGGAAGATGAGAGATTTAAATAGAGGAGAACAACAAAGTACAAAGCCAAATTCCCAAGCTGAAAGCAGATGTGAGCTAAACCCTTGTGTGTGAACAGAGGGAGAAAGGAAAGTTCCATTTAAGCATGGCTGACTTCCGGAATCTCTTCTCGAAGCTTGAACTTCCAGAACAATCTGTGGCTTACATGGAGCAGACGGCAGGTAAATTATATTGGATGGAGGCAGTCCATCTGGAGCTTTTAAGTCTGGATGAACTTCTTTTGACTGGGAAAACAGAAGAGTCTACTGGAAAGAAGGTAAGTTGAAATCTACATGACACGCAAAGAAACTTTAGTCAGCTCAACATAGAGGCAGGCGGCATATAGCAGGTGGGGAGAGACTCGAATGTCATCGCAGACCTGGGGCAGCCTCTAAGCCTGGATCCAAGATGGAAAATTCCGAGCAGGGTCTAGATCTCCACACGTTTCGAAACTAAATTTCTTTTCAATCTGCATTATCTGAATTGCTTTTTTTGCCTGGGGATGTAGCTCGGTTTGTAGAGTGCTTGCCTAGCTAGAACAGAGTTCTGGGTTCAGTCCCCAGCGTCTTGGAAAACTGGGTATGGTGACTCATACCCATGATCCGGGTATTGAGAAGGTAAAGGCAAAGGGTGTCAAGAGCTGGAGCTCAATCTCATCTGTCTAGTGATGTCAAGGTTAGCCTGAGTAGAAGAGACCCTATGTCAAATAAACTGATAAAATAAAACTGCTTTATTATTTATAAAATTGTTCCTTTTCGTTTTTATTTTATATTGTTTTTGCCCCAGTTCCCCTCTTTCATGTCTCCGTTTTAGAATGTGGGTCTCTGAAATACCACTTTGTTTACTGTGGGCAGAAAACCCTTTTGAAGTCCCAAACTCTGACTCTATGTGAGATTAATAATCAAAGATCCTCTCAATGTGTAAACACCTGTAGGATTTAAACAGATTAGCTACAGTCTAGTCCCGAGGCATACCACACACCTGCTCATTGCCACAAATGGTCTGTAAATAAAACCAGTTCGTCCTCTAGAGCAAGATCTTTGAACGTGAGCATTTTTTTTTCCCTTTTAACCACAGTGCTGAGAGAGCTGTGCCTTCTTACATTTTGCCCCCTAGGCGCCTACTTGCCTCACCCTAATCCCAGCTCAGTTTAACATGTCTTCAGATACTCTGTCAGAACATAAGACGTGGATTGTGTTGGGAAAAGTGTATTACTAAGAGGGTGACCTGAGTTTCCACCTCTGGTCTGTGGGAATAATATGTCTGATGAGTCTGAATCACATAGAGAAGAGGCATGGGGCCTCTGGCAGCTGCACTGGGAACACTCTCCCGTGGTGTGCTACTGTTGGAACTTGATCGCACAGCTGTGGGTGTTTGTTGGAAGGCCCTCAAAGGGAATTCCGAGGCTCTGCCTCCACTCACTGCCTTTTAGAATTAGATCTCTAAACACAGGAGTTGCTGTTGGAGAGGGTGTGGTGATTGCTCGTATGCCATTGTTGGGTTCAGCCTGTCAACACCTTGAAGAGTAAACCATTTTTTTTGTTGTTGTTGTTTTGAAAATTACTTACTAGTGAATCTTTTATGTAGCAGTATGGTAGTTGTCTTTGTTTCCTGTGTGAAATGTTGAGTGATATAATGCTGTTGTTTTGTGTTTCCTTTATGCTGGACCTGAAAGACTGTGCAATCTTGAATGAATGAATGTAACTAATGTAACGGAACTGGCCAGAGCTGCCACCCATCAGCTCACAAACACCTTCACTTTCAGTTTGATAATCTGGGCCAGAATTAAATAAAGGTAAATAAAAACCTGAAGTTCACTTATTGGGAGGGTGTTCTAGATAGCTTTTAAATTTTTGTATTTTACTCTGTCAGTGTTTTGCCTGCACATATGTCTGTGCACCATTTAGATGTCTGACACCCAGGGAAACAAGAAGAGGGCACCTGGAACTGGAGTTACAAACAGTTGTGACCTGCTATGTAAGTGCTGGGGATTGAATTCAGGCCTCCGAAAGAGCAGGCAGTGCTCCTCACTGCTGGGTAATTTCTTCAGCCCCTGCCCTTAGTCAGTCTAGAGCATCCATTGAAGGATCGCACCTATTTTTTGTGCGGTGATGTCTTAGGTTGTTAATTGATGACAGAAGGGCCAGCCCACTCTGGATGCTACTGTTTCCTGGGTCGGTGGGGCTGGGATATAGAAGAAAGTGAGACAGTCCTGTGCCATGAGCTAGCAAGTAAGCAGCATTGTCTGGGGGTCCTGCGGTAACTCTGGCTGTAAAGAGAGTTCTTGATCAGAGGTAATGCTTTGTGGAACAGAAAATAACCCCGCCTCCAACTTTCTGCCCTGACTTCTTCCAGTGGTGGACTGTGACCTTGAAATATAGCCAAATAAATCCTTTCCTCCTAGAAGTTCCTTTTGGTCATTGTGTTGGTCACAGCAACAGAATGAAAACAGAACAGAAGGAATGTAGGTTATAACCCCCCCGCCCCATAAGACACACACAGACACACACACACACACACACACACACACACACACACACACTCCTCCACTTTCATGTGTCTATACTCAATTATGAACATCTACTCAAAACACAGGCTTAAGCAGATAGTAAATATATCACATGTGCTCGACTGACCCTTGAATGACATTGAGGTTAGGAATGCCAACTGCTGAAAGTAGCGGAAAGTTCAATTATAAACTTGAATTATATGCCTTTCTAGGAACTTAACTCAGTAGGCTGCTATTGACCAAAAGCTTTATGGACAACAAAAACAGTCATTGAACAGGTATTGTATCTGCTGTTCATTGAAAACCATGTGAAGATTGTGAGAGATCGCTTTTTGCTGTGACATACAGTTTCTTGGAAGAAGAACAGCTCATGAGGAGGCAGTCTGTGTCATGGGGTGTTTTCGATAGATGCTCACAACACTTGCTGCCTCTGCAATAGCAACAGTAAGAGACAGAAATGATCACACCATATAGTGCACCCTGTAGTTAGTTTTATAATATGTGGCTACATCTGGACTTCTGTCTCATTTTTTGATTGTGATGGTACCTGTATTTCTATAGGCGACTTGTGGTGGCTATTCTTGGTTGTCAATATGACTGACTAGATCTAGAACTAACTAAAACTCAAGTGACTGAGTATACCTGTTAGAGATATTTCTTAACTAAATCATTTGAGTTGGGAAGACTTACCTTTAATCTGCATCTTTAGAGGTGGGAGGATTCATCTTTTGTAGAGGGAGCTGCGGGCCTCTTCCCACAGCCCGGGTCCTGGCCGCCTGGCTAGCTTATGCCCTGAAATAACAACATACAAACTGTATCCTTTTAAACACTGCTTGGCCCATTAGCTCTAGCCCTTACTGGCTAATTCTCATATCTCGATCAATCCATCTCTAATAATTTGTGTAGCACTAGTCTTACCGGGAAAGATTCAGCATGTCTGACCTGGTGGCTTGTTTGATTGCGTCTGCCTGAGAGGAGCTGCCCTGCATCTGAGCTCACTTCCTCTTCCTCCCAGCATTCTATTCTGTTTACTCCACCCACCTAAAGGTTGGCCAATCAAATAGGCCAAGGCAGTTTCTTTATTAGCCAATGACCTTCCTCCATCAATCTTTTTATCTAGGATTCAACTTCCCGTGGCATCCTCTATAAAGGACGTGGGAAAAGGATGTTAATACTGTTTGCCTGCAATTCCTCACTTGTGCTAGCAAGTTTGTTCTTTCTTTAGGATTCTAGCACATACTCAAGACCAGCAAAGACATCCAGACTCATGGACTGAACAACTGCTGCGTTCTTGGACTTTACATTGGTAGACAGCCATTGTTAGATTACCTGGATCACAGCCTATTACATTTGCCATGAGAATCCTGACTAATACATGGGTATTGATGGATTTTAACCTTTTACAATAGATCAATATAAGTTGCATGGTAATAGTGATAAAGGAAATTTTGTTTATACAGTTTATTTTGTTTGTTTCTTGAGACAGGGTTTCTCTGTGGCTTTGGAGCCTGTCCTGGAACTAGCTCTTGTAGACCAGGCTGGTCTCGAACTCACAGAGATCCACCCGCCTCTGCCTGTCGAGTGCTGGGATTAAAGGCGTGCGCCACCACCGCCCTGCTGTTTATACAGTTTTTATGTTATATACATGCCTACATTTTTCAGTGTTTCAAAGTTGTGCAGGTCATCTGTAAGCTTTTTCACATTATAGGAAATCTTCAAAATAAAACCAATGACCCTGAAACGAAAACTATTCATATCTAAGTAAAATCATGGCATTGAAATGCATGTTGTTCATGGTTAGCTAAATAATTATAAGCATAAAGTACACACACACACACACAGTTTGAATCACAGTTTGAAAATTTTGTTTGTAAGAAACAGAAAACTCAACTCAGAAAGCTCTGAATCATAAAGGAAATCCATGGATCATCCAGTGGTCTCTTTTTCATTGTCCTGTATGTTCCAAAGCTGGCCCTCTTTATGTCTATGAAATGTCTGTGAAGAGGAACACTTCTTCACTGAAGTGTAGTGGTAATGGTATGCCAAACAAACAAACAAACAAACAAACACCAAAACCCAGCTTCAGTGGGAAATGTCTTTCAGGAACAGGTGGACTTCTCTGGCATCTCAATGTTTGAATTGGATGTCAAGCCCATGTCAGATCCAATCCCTATAACCAAGGAAATGAGAAATGGAGATGGACATAAATGAGTCCCTGGAGATAGTGAGGTTTTGGATGGGACACTATATCAGTTTTCCTAGAAGCATTCAGGTTGCACAGAGCAAGCAAAAGTCAGATCCTGTTACCAAGAGACAGGTTAACTGAATCTAGGGTAACCTAGCTGACTAAATGTCTTTGTCCTCTGCTCCTAGAAATGAACCTACATTCACCACAATAATCAGAATTCTCATAATTGGCAATTATCATTACTGGTTTTCTTCCTCCAACCATATTTTGACAGACTCTGAGAAACTAAGAATATCATTATAACTAATTTGGCCATGCATTTCCATGCATGAGAAACTGGTATTATCACAGTCAGTCTATGTAATTCCAGCCTAAAGCAATAAAGTTGATGCTTGAGATAGCCTGGAAGATCTTATGGAAAACAGATTCACAATTACAATTAGAATTATTGAAAAATGAGGAATAGCACACGGTTAATAGGGGTCACTGGGGCTGCTTAGAAAACACGTTCATACCGGTGTGCTTCTTGGATTGACCAGATCATGCAGAAGATCAGCATGACTAATGTACTGCACCAACAGCTCTAGGTCTCTCCCTGTCTTCCTTCTTACCTCACTGTGTTCTCTACCACTTTCTTCTTCATTTCTTTTTCACCCATGATACTATCTCACTGATAAAGACCCACTGCTGGAGGATGCAACTTCAACCTTAAGACACACCCCTACACTCTGTGTGTGTGTGCATGTGTGTATGTGTGTGAAATCTAGTTATGATTCAGATTATGTATTAGCATCTCCCTGACTGTGGTGGTTTAGTAAAACAAAAATGTATTATTATTAATAGGGTAGTACTAAGGTTGCTTGGGCAGCCAACACAGTCTTACTCCATACTATAGTAAAAGTCTTCTGCCCAGACATTGCTGAAACTTTGACATTTTCCAGTAGAGCCTGTGTCTCTAGCCAAAGGATGAAAGGGGAATGAATGGTGACCCATACATGAGTCATGAGTCATTGTGTACTGAAGCAGGACAGAAGCCCTGTACACTAATCCCGCCTGACAGTGCTGCCCGGGACTCAGTCCTGGGGCCATGCACGTGCCAGAGAACTGACAGATGATGCTGGAGAGTGGGTCCAGATGGAAACGGAGATGATTGCATTTGATGTCGAGACACCTTTGCCATAAACAGACAAATTAATGTTCACTAGCAATCCCCTCTCCTGCTAATATACACAGAATGGAAAAGTACATATATAAGAATGGAAAAATTCAACTTCTGAACCTCAGCAATTCCAGTAAAGAGGTCAAGATTTATGAGGACAAACCTTCATTTTTAAAAAAGGCAGTTTATTTCACAATCCAGGAAGAGATTTTTTCTTTTCTTCTTCTCACATATACTACATTCTGGCCACAGTTTCTCCTCCCTGCATTCCTCCCATTCCCTCCTCCAACCTTCTTTCCCACCCCAGATCACTCTTCCTCGGGAAATAGAATTTTGGGGGAAGGGGAAAGAATATGATCAAAATACATTGCATGAAAAAACAATTTAAAGACAATAAAAATCAAACATAAATTATTTAATTTTTTGAACCTTATATGGTAGAGAATTTATTTATTTGTTATGAGCCGAATGTAAACTGTTCCCCCACAGGCTCACATGCCTCAATACCTGGTCCCAAGATGGAGGTCCTATTTTGGAAGAATTTAGAATCTTCTGGATATAGAGCCTACTTGGCAGAGTAGGGAAACAGGAGACAAGACACAAAGGTTATTAATCTGGCCATCCCAGGCTCTAGCCAGATTTCTCTCTGCTTCTTAATCTGTAGAAATGAAAAGAGAATATGCTTATAGCCCATGCCTGCTCAGACCAAGCTTCTCTGATGGCTGTATCTCCTTACGCCATGAACCTAAATAAATTCTCCTTCCTGAAGTCTCATAAGAAAGTGACTCACAAGTTCCCAGCATTTCCCAGGGCACAGAGTGCTCTTAGTTACCATCATGCGGTTGGTGGTCTGATGAGCAGGAGGGAGGACAGCAGGATCTGAGAGATTAATGTGAGATTGTGATTCAGTCAATAGTTTAGCACTGTAGCCCAACAGTGGAGCATGAGCAAGGGCTGAGTTTGTTCCTAGCACTATAAAAACCAAAACCAACCCCAAACACCCCACCCCCAACAGATTCCGTGGCCAAAAGATTATGTACGGACTACAGTGGGTCCTGACTGTGGGTATCTTGATATTAACCAATAGGGAGAAAAATTGGGAGGTGGAGAATAGGATCATTAGAGATCTTTGAAAAAGATTGTTCTTTATAAAGCCTAAATCATGAAATGAGGTGGAGGGGATCTAAATGGCAGCAAATTTCAGTTATTCTTTCTGGATGAAGTTGTTGAAGTGGGAGCGGCGGGGCTGCACCCGGCCGCCCGCATGGCTTTACCCGAAATAATTACACGGAAACTGTATTCTTTTAATCACTGCCTGGCCCATTAGTTCCAGCCTCTTATTGGCTAGCTCTTACATTTTGATCTAACCCATTTCTAATATTCTGTGTAGCACCACGAGCTGGCTTACCAGGAAAGATCTTAACCTGCATCTGTCTGGAGTGAGAGAATCATGGTGACTCACTAACTCGGCCTCGTTCTCCCAGCATTCTGTTCTGTCTACACTGCCTACCTGATTTTCTGTCCTATTAAAGGGCTAAGGCAGTTTCTTTATTTAACCAATGAAATTAACTCCTCCATTAGAAGTAGTGGAGTCTGATGAGTTCTTTTCTTGCAAAGAAAGTAGAGGAGGAATGTTGCTTGCTGGCTCACTCCACTTTTGCCCCCATTCATCAACTATTACGTTAATTTTGAAAAATTTTGTTAAGGTCTTAGTAGATTTCTTTAATTAGTGCATCCACTTGTTTGACTTTTCTATATTTTTGTTAGTTCTTTTTGTACAGTAAGACTCTAATTTTTTTCAGACATTTCGGCTCTCTCTGTAATATTGGATTCCACTCTAGGGGAGTTGGCGATAGTGCATGAATGGCAGTTGTGCCATATGCTTTGTGATGCTTTGTTATATTTTACAGATCCATTGAAATGAATTTGTTTTGAATTCCTCTTCTTCTGTGCCTATGGGATATTTTGCTTTCTGTGACTATTCTTAGAGGACTATCTGCATGAAATTTAGCTAGGGTACTGGTTAAACTTAGTGTTAATTACTGAATGGGTTCTAACGTGATCTAGTTTTGGTTCTGTGTAAACAGGACCAATGGAAAGGCATTCCATGCTCCTCCTTGATTGGCAGAATTAAATTAATACTGTAAAAATTGCTGCACTATCAAAATTGACTTATGAATTTAATCCAATACCTGTGAAAATTAAAGTATTATATTTCATAGGTTTAGAGCACAATACAAGGATTCATACAGAGAAAAAGAAAGATCATGAATAGCCAAAGAAATTGTAATTAGTCAGAACACTACTGGATATATTTCAATATCCAACCTCAAATTATACTATAGTGTTATAGTCATAAAGACAGCCATCAATTGGCATGAAAATAAAAAAAAATGATCAGCATAGTAGAGGACCTGGAAGTAAAATGCCAAAGGTATGTCTGCTTAATTTTTGACAAAGAAAGCAAACACACACACTGGGGAAAAACAGTTTGTTCAACACATACTGCGTCAAATTGGATTTCTGTCCATAGGAGAATGATATAGATTCTTATATCTTACCTTGTACAAAAAAAAAAAAAAGAAAGAAAGAAAATGGACCAAAGATCCTAATTTAAAACCAGAAACTTGTAGAATAAAATACAGGGAATACTCTTTAAGAGACTAGGAAAGGAAATAACTTTCTAAATAGAACATCAACACAGGAACTAATTCTAAGTTTTGGTAGATGGAATCACATGAAACTCAGAAGTTTCCGTACAGCAAATCATCAGAGTTAACAGATAGCCCACAGAATGGGAGGATATTTTTACCAGCCATACTCCAGATAAGGGGCTAATGTCTCGGATTTAAAGATTTGTAGAAAATAAATACCAAGAAAGTAAAACTGTCAACCAAATCAATAAACAAACTGAATAGGCAGATTTTTTTTAAATAAAAGCAACAGAAGTGACCATTAATTATTCTAAAAGTGTTCAATATCCACAGTCATCAAGGAAATAAAATTTGAAGCTATTTTGAGATACTATCTTATTCCAGTCAGAAGAGTTATCATCAACTAACCTAACAACAAATGTTTGAGAGGCTGTGGAGAGAAAGGAGCCATTACCCACTATTGGTGTGAGTGAAAAATTAATACAGCCATTAAATAAACCAATTTGAAGATTTCTCAAAAAAGTGAAAACAGAACTACCATATAGCCCAACTATTTCACTCCTGGGCATATAGCCAGAGCACCCTAGACCCTATCATAGAAATATTTGTACCCTGTATTTATTTCTGTTTTATTCATTATAGCAAAGAATTGGAAACAACCTACTTGTTCATATATAGATGAATGGATAATGAGAATGTGAGGTATATATATATATATCATATGTAGCTTTAGAGTTGAATATCATTCTTATATATGTAAATAATATCCAGTGCTTAAAAATATAATTTCCCAAATTGCTTGAAAATAAATGGACTTAGAATGTATGATATTAAATGAGGTCACCCAATCTCAGAAAGAAGAAAAAGATATACTCTCTCTTATATGCATAATCTATCCAATAACATTTGTGTATATATAGACACATATACATAAATATGTGTGTATACATGCATATAAACAAACATTTATGTGGGTACAGATAGCATGTAGAAAAGAGAACGATGAGGGGCGAGGAAGAATTGAATACAGCCAATGAACGTGAGTTGTGAAAGAGGAAAGAAAACAAGTGAGTTTTCTGTTCCAAGTCTCTTATGGGTTTTCCATCCTCTGGCATGGTAAGTACATAAAGCTATTTTTTTCTTTTTTGATTTTTTTGAATACAGGGTTTCTCTGTAGCTTTGGAGCCTGTCTTGGAACTAGCTCTTGTAGACCAGACTGGCTTAGAACTCACAGAGATCCATCTGCCTCTGCCTCTGAAGCACTGGGATTAAAGGCGTGCGCCACCACCACCCGACTCCACAGCTGTTTCAAATGGACACTCTAACTGTATAGAAGTTCATTGAGCTGCATACTCTTTGCATCTGGTTAATTTGAGTGTGTGTATTTTTTTTTAATTTATAACAATTTCTTTGACAAAATTTCAAAGTCAAAACACAAAAGAAAGTAGAGGAATTGAGCAATTCTTGCTTCTCTAAGATGTAGCTGAAAATTCATGTTTTAGAGCCACAGAAATCACTAGGGAAATTTCTAAAAGCAAGAAGGATAGAGGGCTTGTGGGTAGCAATGTAAGGCAGTAGAAGATGGGGAGGAAGAAAGTACTGTGAAGTCTATAGGTTTGTGTGTGTGTGTGTCTGTATCTGTGCGTGTGTGCATGCATGCGTGCGTGTGTGCTTTCCTCTGAGTACATGTGTGGAGGCCAGAAGTTAACTCTGTATAACTTTTTGGGATGGTATATCTTACCTTTTGAGACAGTTTCGCTCACTAAACCATGATCGTACAGGTATCTCTGTAGTAGGATATAGTGGTCTTTGGGAGTATACTGAGTAAAGGCCGAATACGTTGACCATTCCTCAGCTTGTACATGGATGCTGGGAATTCACACTCAGGTCCCCAAGCCTGCATAATAAATACTTTGCCCATTGAGTCATCTCTCCAGGTCTACAGTTCCTAAAGTATGATTCACGGGCTTGCTGAAATTCCCATTTCCATTTAGGACTCCATAAGGTCAAAATTATTTTAATAACCATATTAATATGTGATTTTCTTCCTTATGCTTCTATGAATATACACTGGATTTTTCAAGAGGTAGCACACTGCATAAGAAGTAAAAGTGTATCTAGTTGTTTCAACTAGACAACCATAATGGTGACTTGAAAAAAATGTAAAATATTCACTTTTCTTACTATAATTTTGAATTATGTTTTTCCAGATAAATATATTATCTATATCAACAGTCTTTTCATTATTATTTTTTTGAGATAGAGTCTCAATATGTAGCACAGGCTGGCTTGGAATTCACTGTGTAGCTTTGTCTGCCTGGAGACATTCTATTCTTGTGCTTCAGTCTCCTGAGTGCAGGGATTATAGGCAGGGTCCACCATTCCCAGTTTTCATTACTTTAAGTGATGTAAATAATAAACAGTTTCAAAAGTTTTCAGGTTCAATTTCTAATGCAGTATATAGCCATATATATCCCACATTAAAGAAAAAGCACTTTAAAACCTCAGTTATGTTTGCGAGTATTTAGTTGTTGATACTGAAAAGCGATGGACTGATCTGTGGGATGATGAACCAGAACTGAGAAAAAAAAAAGATAATTCTGAGGTTTGGGAGTAAATAACTTTAGAGACTGTGGAACGCAGAGAAGTATGTTGTTCTGTCTGGAGAAGAACCCTGGAAAAGCCTAAGGAGTTAGCAAGGACTGTTGCACACCGAGAACATTAAGATATTCCATTTTCCATTTTAACCCATTTGTGAGCCTGAATAATTGCAACACTGCCATCTAGTGCTCCATAATGAAAACGTTTAACCCCCGCCCCCAAAATTGGTTTATACAGATTGTTCCAGACTGGATTAAATAGCTCCATCTGCATTGCTCATGTGTATGTATCCAGTTCTGTAATTTTAAATGTCTTAAGGGGTCTTCTCATCTTCCGTGTATATTTAATGCTTCTTTCTTCTTAGGGTTAGGATTTCCACTGATCCCTCCTTCCACTCTTTGTATTCCTGTCCTTGTGCAGGGACCGGTAACTTTCCTGTGCTCAACTCCTTTCTCCACAAGAATGTTTCAAAAATAAGTTTTTAATCGTGGATTCTGTTGGCTTAAAGAAAAGCTGCAATGTTAGTTTCGAGAGTCCCAAAGGACACCCCTTCTATCTTGTCTCCCTGTTAGCAGCAACCTACATCACTAGAGCCCATCCAAGCTCTATCCAATAGCATAAATGTCCCACATTTAGACAGACAGCTACACAGTTTCAGAAATAGAGGCCTGGGGAGCAGAGAGGCAGTCCCAGGGGGAAAAGAAAAGACAGGCTGTGTAAAGCTTGGGGCTTCAATTGTCAGCACCCTTTTCCATAACCATACCAGGAGCCAGAAAGTCATAAACCAATGCCTTCACCCTCCTACTTGCCCCCCCCCCACATGTACACACAAATGGACTGGGAGGAACGCTCTTGGAGAATTATATAACTTAGAAGCCATGCCCATGCAAAATAATGAACTATCAGGTATAAACATTAACTTGGTTAGAACTTGGGCGATGCAAGTCTCTTAAGAACAAGGGAGAGCTGGGTCAAGAAAGTCTAATCCTTATCTTGGACAGCAGGATTGGAGTCTTGTCACAGTGTGGCCACTTGAGTGGGGTCACCCTACTGCTCTTCTTCCATTTGTGTCTGTGTCTGACACTCTGGTCTGGGGTGAGAGGTCACCAGTCTTTACTGCTCAATTCCCCTGGCTGAAGTCCAGACCTCCCTGTAAGCCCCTGTTATTCGAGGGTGACAATTATATCTCTGCAGTCATGGCTTTTCCTGTGGGGTTCGGATGGGGAGCAGCCACTGCCGCTTATCAAGTAGAAGGTAGGAGAAGATGCTTCTCCCTTGTTGGGGCTGGAATGGATGCTTTTGGTGGGTTCTGTATTCCTGGGGAGGAGGGTAGAGTGTTGAACAGGCAAAAGCAGAAGAAAGATGAAAACTATAAACAAAACTGTCCCCTTTTAGATAAAAGAGACAGAAGAGGCTGCAAATCCCCTCTCCTTCCTCAGATAGAAGGAGTGGTGGGTGAGGTATAAGGGTGGGATTTTGTTGCCTTGCAGTCCGTCCCAGTGACTTGAGAAGTCAGTTTACATCGGATCCGCTGCTTTCCTGACTGACTTCCTGAACAAGTTTGCCAAGTGTTTAGAAAGGAAGGTTTTCTCCCACTGGCTAGAAGAGTGTTGAATAAATTCCTCCCAATAGCTCTTCATTAGCTGGTAAACATGCTCTGCTCTGTTCCAAGTGAGGCAAAGCTAAGTATTACCTTGAACATGTCACCTCTTTCCTGGGTTTGGTCCTAAGAGAGGAATAATGAACTATCAGGTATAAATGCTACGTCCACATGTGCTTGGTGGCTTGGTGTCTTGTTGTCTCTACACTAGTCTCCACCCTCACCAGATGAACATTATCCCCACCCCTGACACATACATGATCTATTCACCTGTAAAATAGAAAACAAGTATCCTCTTGTCTTAACCAAGAAATGAAGAATTCTTTTCTTTTCTCCTCCTCCTCTTCCTCTTCCTCCTCCCTCTCCCTCTCCTCCTTCTTCTCTCTCTCTCTCTCTCTCTCTCTCTCTCTCTCTCTCTCTCTCTCTCTCTCTCTCTCTCTCTTTCAATACAGGGTTTCTCTGTGCAACAGCCTTGGCTGTACTGGAACTCACTCTGATCAGGCTGCCCTTGAACTCACAGAGATCTGCCTGCCTCTGCCTCCTGAGTGCTGGGATTAAAGGCGTGTGTCAGCACTGCCTGGCAGAATAAAGAATTCATAACAGCTACCACAGTGGAAATATTTATTTGGTTATAGAAGCATATGGTGAAACCCTGGGTTAACCAAAGGTAAAATGTTTCTTATAACTTTCTATGATTGCTGTAACAAATAATACCAAGCTGTGCTGCTTAAGCAACTAAAATTGGTTCTCTGACAGTTCCATAGGCTAGTACTGGCCATTTGAAGGTGCAATTAGCTACATTGTACTGGAGTAGGATCTACTGTAACTCATCCACTATAACTTATGTCCTCATACAAAGAAGTCTGGACACTGAATGAGACCCATAGGAATACCTTGTAATGCCAGGCAAGCATGCCTTTAATCCCAGCACTTGGAATTTGGATGTCTATGAGTTCGAGGCCAGCCAGGTCTACAGAGTAAATTCCAGGATAGCCAAGGCTGCAGAGAGAAATTCTGTTTCAACAAACAAACAGACAAACATCCAGAGATCCCACAAAGCAAACAAATAAAATAACAAAACAAAACTCATGTGACAATAAAGAGGGAAATGAGAGTGACACAGCTGTAAACTAAGAAACCCCGAGAATCAGTGGCCACCACCAGGGACTGAGGAAGGGGTGAGAAAGGCTCATAGTTAAGGCCCCAGTGGCAGCAGGGCTCTGCTGACCCTTTGAGTTTGAGTTGCTCATTTGTGAAAAGGGGACAGAGATCAGATTTCTGATTTCTACTCACTGTCTGGGTCTTCCTTATAAAAAGCTAGTATTTAAATAGAAACAGGTCAGTCAGTGAAGTAATTTCTGAGTGTGTGCTGGACTGCCTTGCTTATAGGTTGCCGGAGGAGTCACGTGGAAGACTGGAGACTACACAGGAGCTGTGGAATGAGTGTCATTTCACCTAAAGCTTAAAGGATGAGGAGGGAGCCTTTTGAATGGGGGACATCTTCTAGGCAAAGTGACAGAGGACAGGCTCATCTCTGCACCAACAAGGCTGCTTTTGGTCTCTAGTATTTACTGCTATCTTCCAGATGTGTAAAGGAGAACTCTTGCTGTGATTGCCGTATACAAGGCATCTCGATGGGAGGATGAGAGCTAGGACTTAAGTGTTTTTGAAAGAATGTCTGAGGATGCTCTGGTCAGCAGGGATTCCAGTGCATATCTTCCCTGAATGGTGTCTTTGCTTTTAGATAAATTTTTACAAGGTCAGGTGGATTACAGAAAGACCCACGCCTAGTTGAGGCTTATATATGTAGTCAGAGCTGCTGAGGGAGGGAGACACTGTTTTCTTTAGACACAAGTCACCTGATAGGTTTCCCATGACCTAGTGGTCATCCCTGCAATCCCTGAACTCTTGTATATATGACTGACACTGACAACTCAGTAGGAGCTATATAAGTATCTGATACAGACACACACACACACACACACACACACACACACACACACACATATATATTAGAAAAGGACATGAATTTAAGGGCAATATAGGTAGCTAGCAGAAAGGAGAAATGGATATGAGCAATATACATTACACCTTACTGTGATTTTTTAAAAAAGAATAAAAAAACCCCACCTTTTTTATAAATGAAAATACTCTTAAGTTAGGTTGTAGTTCATGTACTTCTAAGCTAGATTTCAATTCTCTTTGAATCTAAAAACCTTGGGGTGAAATTTTGTTGATTTTAAGTCTGCCTTCCTTGTTAACCTCTTAGTTATGAAAGCTAAACCTTGACCATGGGTACCATTGTAATGAACTTGTTTCAGTATCCAGTATTAACTGCATGATTCTTTATGTCTTAACAATTATTTTATTTTATTTTATGTGTGTGAGTGTTTGGCCTGCATGACATATGTGCACAAGCCCCATGCATGCCTGGTGCCCAGGAAGGTAAGAGGAAGAGAACACTTGGATTCCCCGGAACTGAAGAATCAGGTGATTGTAAGCCACCATGTGGGTGCTGGGAACTGAAACCCCACCCTGTCCAAGAATAGCAAGTGCTATTCTTGAATCATCAATGAATATTCTTTCAAGCTCCCCTGTGCTCTCCTCTCCACGTTTTTGCTATTTTAACTACAGTGAGGTTGCTTGTTGTACCAAGGAAACTGCATTTGAGATTCTTGTGGAGATACAATGTAATTGGGGAGAATATTGTGGTGGACATTAGGAAAATGAGGTAAGAAATTAAAATACTCTTTTTTTTTTTATCAAGAATGTCTATTAAAAAACCTTATCAAACTCAAAATAACTAAAAGTTTAGGCAATAAAGATAGTCCATCTGGTCCTAGTGTTTGGCGCATGATGACAATTAAGACTCATAGTCAACACAAAAATGATCTTATCAAAATGTTATCTATTTTTGCAATTACTCTGACAATACAGCTGTAGTCCACCTAAAGAACTAAAAGTACAGTCTGAGACTTGTTTTCCCAAGGACATCTTCTTTAAAAAAAAAAAAAGAGTTGATATTTTATGCCTATGGATGCTTTACCTGATTATACATCAGTATACCATATGTGTGCTTGGTGTTCATGGAGGCTAAAAGAAGGCATCAGATCCTATGGAACTGGAGTTACAGTTATAAGCTGCCCTGTAGGGGGTCGGAATTGAGCCTAAGTCCTTAGGAAGAGAAGCCAGTACTATTAACCATTAAGTCCCAAAAGATATTGCCTTGAGGAGTATAGTTGCATTTAACTGAGTTATTTTATTTAGGTCTTTCCCCCCTAAATTCTGTCTAGTAAAAAGTTGTTCAGACAAGGCTAAAGATCTCAAAAAAAAAGCCAAGTCTATAAAGCTCAAATGTGAACAAGAACTCACTCATAACCCCACACCCTGCAAAATATCAATGGATTGGATGTGTCCTTCAAAATGGTGCTTGGTGCTCCTGAACTTTTTGCATATGTAGATCAGATCTCACCTCTGACGACATCTGTTAAAAGGAAAACTTTAGAGAAACTGATTTTAGTTGATTTTAGGGTTTATTTGAGCAAGGAAATGATTTATGAATTGGTTTGTTCCGCGAACTATTCAAGATTTAAAAAAAAAAAACTTAGAATAACAAGGGTAGACGAAATACTAATTTTTCAATTTCCTAAACTGTAGACTATGAAACTAGCCAGGTTTCTCTATAGGTGTTTTCTGGGTGAGCATATGTTCTGTCCAGTCCTCAGCCTGTTACCTTTATTCAGTCGCTGGTGTGAGCAGTCAGTATTTAAAGACAGAAAAAGGAAGCACTGAGCAGAAAGAGCCTAGTAATAACTCCACATTTGCCTAATTTGGATGTCTGAGTAGGTAGCAGCTTGTGACTGGCTAAGTTCTTGGCTAATATGATTGTCTAAGATTCAGGTACTTGTCACAAGTACACACTCCTTAGTTAGCTCTCATCTATGTATATATTAAGTAAGGTTACAATTAAATATGTAGAGGAACAGTTCCAGACAAAATTAGCATTCTTCACCTTGTAAAATGGGGAAATAGTATAGCATCTATTACAGAACAACTACGTATTAAGTGTTCTGTGCTAATATGTCTTCTAGATATAATATTCGTATTTAGAGGCACCACAGAAGGATTGATGGGATGACCCACTATAGAACTCTATAGATAACTTGGCATAAACACACAATAAATTTTATAAGTGTACAGAGTTTCAATCACCAACATCCAGTTCCACTGAGGACCTGGGGCTACCTTAGCTAGTCTATCCTATCCTTCTGTCTGTCTGAAGACAGTCTTTCCCATGCTCTTCTGCACTGAATATGTTAAGATCTTGGTTTGTAGCCCCTAATCGGTTATTGTGTGTTAACTCTCTATCAACAGCTTCTAGGCTGGGAACCTTGACCAATGTGCTCTGTCCAGTCCTCATCCTGTTACCTCTATTCAGTCACTGAATGACTTTTCTGTGCTTTCTTGTTTCTACTTTAGAAGTGCTGGGTATGAATTTTACTTTAAACACTTCTTAGCACAACAAGGGCAGGCAAAATACTCATTTCTCCGTTGCCTTAATTGTAGAACATGAAACTAGCTAGGTTCACTCTATAGATGCTGTCTGGGTCAGCATATGTAATTGCAGCACAAGAATGCCTAGTGCATGGTGCTCATTAACGCTAACACAGATGCTTACCTTAACAGCAAAGCTATCACACCCCAGTCTGTGCTGGTGCACAGAGCACCATCATCTGCCTTATTTAGTGGGAATTCCCATATCTGCTTTGACTATAAGTTACATACTACCCACTCCTTTCATGCTCTCCACTGTGTGTAAGAGAGAGCGTGCTTGGCCTTCTCTTCTACCACTGTTTTAATTACGGATGCAGGAAGTACACACCTTGGATCAACACAGTCCAAGTGTAAAAGCAGAGGTCAGCTGGTCTCTTTTTTTGCTTGGAAAATCTTGGAATTTTTGTTATATTTCAGCATATGGGACCTTTGAAAGTCACACCATTGACAAAAAAAAAAAAGGGCTGAGTGACAATGTGCTTGTAAGAACAATTTAGCAATTCAATGGTTTTGTTCTGAATCATCACCATGTATCTATTTTTCAACATTTTTTTAAAACATGATTTTCTAAGTAAGTGTATTTGTCTTTGCTCTTTTGGGGTCTCTGAGGGATTATTACACTCAAAACTGAGATATTGTGGCTCTTTCATTTGGAACAGAGGGCAGTGTCAGAATCTTTGCAAGTGGGGCCAACCAACCTCGAAGCACAGGGCCTGGCCTTGTCCTCAGCCTTCTCAATATACCCATGACTTGCTTATGTATTTCACTAGAACCATGGCCTTCCTCCTGTGCCTCTTAGTCCTTCTGCCTCTCTTCTGGCCACTTCACTGTTTACGGTTCTAAAGAAGAGTTTAATGTTTATTATATAATGGTTTGCTGTGCAGTGCCTTGGGCCTTTTGGAGGAAGGCACAATATAAATCTCATAAATAAATAATAAATAAGTGGTATAAGCAGGAGGAAAATTATGTGTTTTAGGTGAGTTGTAAAGAACATTGCACGGCCTATAAAATGTATTTGCTGGAGTAAAGAGACAGGGAAGAAAATGCAGACAATCATTTTACATACAGAAGTGAGGCTTGCCATCATTTTTAAGCATAGAAAACTTGCCAAGAGTTTTAACCCTTTGTGAGGCTGATTGTATTCTTTTGGGCTTAGATGACAGGTAAGAAACAAAACTAGGAGGCAGTTCAGTGATGTGTCCATTTCTTCTATATGCCCTAGAGGAATTGTGAACATGACATTAGAACCTGATTCTATGGCTCTTAGAAGCTTGTAACTCTGAGTGATTTTGGAGAAGGCTCTTAAGGGGTGAGTGTGTTCTGTAAAACCCCACAAGTCCTTAGCAGAGTCCAAACTACACCATTAAGGCTCCCTAATGGGGCTGGGGTTTGTGGCTCTGAAGGAGGCAAAGGACTCTGCTTTATGAGTGTCATTACGAGCTTTCTATGCTGCACTTGGTACCTGTGTTGTGTTTCCTTTTGATTTAACTGTAACGTTGGCTTCATGGTTGCAGAAACTGGTGTTCATCTTTGACTATTTCTTGTTTTAATTTATCAAAGATGGAATTCTACAGACAGGAGATTTGAAGTTATGTTTACATTTAAAAAGCAGGAGAATGAACAGGGCCGGTATATGAGTCGGATTTAGGTCATGTTTATGACCATTCTATACTGACTGTTTCTTTCCCCCTCCTTTTAAAAACTCAGTGAGTCCACACTTGAGACACATTTCACTTACCCGCTGTAAATGCTAGCACAAACTTTGCTTCCTGTTTGCTTTTTCTGCTCATCCAAATCCGACTATTTGTCATGGTTCCCATTTTCTACTAATTTGGATTAAAGATCATATGTGGGATTAGGAAAGTGGCCACTCCTGTATTTTTTTTTTTTTTTCTGGAACAATCCTTGCTAGATAGATCTTCATTCAGGTCACCTAAGAAAGAAAAAGGGAAACAAAATTCAAGTGTTTGCCTCTTGTTGCATCAGGAAAATGAAGAAGAGAAGAATTTTCATGTGATCTCTACTATAGTTTAACTAATAAATGTTGTTTCTGTCAGATCATCTTTTACTTTTCTGTTGCTGTAACAAAACACCTGACAGGAGCACTTTAATTTGTGAAAGTTTTGTTTCAGATCATGGTTTCAGAGAGATGTCAGTCCACCATGGTGGAGAAAGCATAGTTGCAGCAGTTAAGGTGGAGTTAGTATGGCACTTGACCAGGAAGCAGACAGAGTGCTCGATGGGAACCAGGGGCACGTATTACCCTCAAAGACGGGCACCTACTGATGTGCTTCGATCAGTCCCACTTCCTAAATATACCACAGTCAAAAAAAAACCAAAAACCCGAACAACAACAACAAAAAACAAAACAAAATGAAACTACAAAAAAAAAAAAAAACCCAACAACCCAAAACAACAAGAAAACACCGGTAGCTGGGGCCTGAAAGTTCAAAACATGAGCTGGTGGGGCCTGTTTCAGATTTACACTATGACATATTCTTCATTTCACTCTTCTGCTCTTAAATTTGAGATCCACAAAAATCTCAAATTACTGATTTTTTTGTTCATACCATAATATTGACAATGGAAAAAAGTGGAAGTTTGGGCAATGGCTTTCAAATGTGTATCAGTGGCTGTCCACAAGCCAGATGCAAACAGCAGGTGTAGACCAGGAGACATAGTTGGAGGGCAGGGAGGGGAAGCTACTGGGTCAGTGCTTATGATGGCGGTTGCCTTTCAGCTTTGGGATGAAATGACTGACCCCTCAGGAGCCCTTTAGGCCTTACTTATCGACGATGCAGCATTGAATCATGAGCACACAAGGCTCTACGGACAGACTATACAGCACTGAATTCTAGCTTCTAAGAACCACAGGTGTCTCTGCTGCAAAACTGCTTATCTGGTGTAATACGATGCCTACTTTTCTCCCTTCCCCTTTGCTTATTTCATTGTAGGAACATCGGAGACTCTTGACAGTTTATAATTCTTCTCTGGGTTACTTTCCTCAACCTTTTCATTTAAATACATGTCCTTTAACTATATTAGGAATTTAGCTGCATTCACTCTACATTCCCAGCTCCTCTATTAAATATTTAGTTTTAACAATCAGTTTTATAATTTTTAGGAACAGATTACTTAGTTGCCTTCTTTTTTTTTTTTTTTTAAAATAAAGTCATGCTTTGTTTCCTGAACACTATTATTCTTATAGCCCTTTAATGTTGCTAGTGTAAAAATTAAATTCTCAATCTAGCAGCCATGCTTTTGGGTATTTATCCTCATATTTGAAATAAGTTTGTTGGAGAGAAAACTTCACTTTCATGTTCATTGCAATGTTTTCCATCAGTCCAGTGTAGAATCAACCTGTACTCACCAATAGATGAATAGCCAGGAAAGCATGGTGTAGACACACAATAAAACATCATGCAACCTTACAAAGGACAAGAAAAAACAAAACAAAACACAAACCACTTTTGTCAGCAGGGGTAAAAATGGACAACACTACACTCAATTAAAAAAAAAAACAGCTAATGAAAGAGAATGCTGCGTGTTCTCACACCCTGTGGGATCAACCAAACCATTAGGAGGGGAGAGGGATGGCTGCAGAGGGTTAAGAGTAAGGGGACTGAGACTATAATGGTGAAAAACTTGAGGACTTAGGCAGGATTAGAGGATTAGCACAGGCTTACATATAGTGTGGCAAAAGGAGTTGAAGACTGAGAGCTGCACATTTAAAATTGCCAAGAACCTACATCTCAAAGTTCTGTGATGAAAAATTTGAGTATGTGAGGGAATATTTAGCTGGTTCATCAATGAAATAGCCATAGATCATAGTATCACTTTATAGTCCACAAATATATGTAATTATAGCCAGTTCATTTGCAAAAGATGAAGCAGAAAAAAAAGATTTTTAAAAAAGAAGATAAAAAGAAGAAAGAGAAGAAAAAGGAAAACCCCTAAGAAACAGTTAAAGGAAAACAAAACAAAATCTTTTTTTTTTGTTAATTTATCATTTTTTGAGACTTTTTTTTTTGTGAAGAATTACCTTTTATTGTTGGCCTTTTTTTTTTCTTGCTGATTTTTTTTATTAATTAATTAATTTAATTATTAAAGATTTCTGCCTCTTCCCCGCCACCACCTCCCGTTCCCTCCCCCTCCCCCAATCAAGTCTTCCTTCCTCCTCAGCCCAAAGAGTAAGCAGGTTTCTCTGCCCTGTGGGAGGTCCAAGGACCACCCACCTCCATCCAGGTCTATTAAGGTGAGCATCCAAACTACCTGGGCTCCCACAAAGCCATTACATGCAATAGGATCAAGAACCCATTGCCATTGTTCTTCAGTTCTCAGTAGTCCTCATTGTCCATTATGTTCAGCGAGACCGGTTTTGTCCCATGCTTTTTCAGTCCCCGGCCAGCTGGCCTTGGTGAGTTCCCGATAGATCATCCCCATTGCCTCAGTGTGTGGGTGCACGGAGAAAGGGGCACTCTCATCCATTGCTGGTGGGAATGCAAACTTGTGCAACCACTTTGGAAAGCAGTGTGGCGGTTTCTCAGGAAAGTCGGGTTCAACCTACCTCTTGACCCAGCAATACCACTATTGGGAATATACCCAAGAGATGCCCAAACATACAACAAAAGTATATGCTCAACTATGTTCATAGCAGCATTGTTTGTAATTGCCAGAACCTGGAAACAACCTAGATGTCCTTCAATGGAAGAATGGATGAAGAAAGTATGGAATATATACATATTAGAGTACTACTCAGCAGTAAAAAACAATGACTTCTTGAATTTTGCATACAAATGGACGGAAATTGAAAACACTATCCTGAGTGAGGTAAGCCAGACCCAAAAAGAGGAACATGGGATATACTCACTCATATTTGGTTTCTAGCCATAAATAAAGGACATTGAGACTATAATTCGTGACTCTAGAGAAGCTAAATAAGAAGGTGAACCCAAAGAAAAACATATAAGCATCCCCCTGAATATTAACCTTCATCAGGCGATGAAAGAAGACAGAGACAGAGACCAACATTGGAGCACTGGACTGAAGTCTCACAATCCAAAGGAGGAGCAGAAGGAGAGTGAGCACGAGCAAGGAACTCAGGACGGCGAGGGGTGCACCCACACACTGAGGCAATGGGGATGATCTATCGGGAGACTTTTTTTTTTTTAAGACGTAGTTTTGCTGTGTAGTGCAGGCTAGTTTGAAATCTGGTGCTTCGAACTCATGGTCCTTCTGGCTCAGGCTCCTGAATGCTGGAGTTATAGGTGTGGACCATAGTATAATACCTTCCTATTCTTCTTTAGTTTGGTTCTTTCATGTTGGTTGTTTTCATCCAGTGCCTGAAGATCTTAAAACACTTATGAATAAACTAATATGCTGATTAATAGTAGCAACATATTTAGACTTTTTTTTAAGCTAGATTGATATCAATCAGAACAGGGATGCCTGAAAGGGAGCAGAGTTCTGCTTGTTAGCTGAGGAGTTGACAGTCAGTCCTCACAGAATGGACGATGTGTGTGTAGGGGCTAGCCAATATAGAGATCATCAAACGTGAAGGCTTTAAAAGTCTGTGTTTGCCTTTGTGCTGCTCTCTCTCTCTCTCTCTCTCTCTCTCTCTCTCTCTCTCTCTCTCTCTTTCTCTCTCTCTCTCTCTGTATCTCTCTCTCCCTCTCTTTGTCTGTCTGTCTGTCTGTCTGTCTGTCTGTCTGTCTGTCTCTTCCTCTCTGTTATCTCTCTATTGCCCCATTATGCCTGATGGAATCCTTCTTGATAAGATCTGTCATTTTCATGAAGCATCTCTTAGGACACAAACAATGGGTAGAGGTAGCACTGTCTTGTTGATAGAGGAGGTGAACCCAGCAGGCCATCGGAGGCACAGATGATTCTTGAAGTAATTACCAGGATGGGAGGCCACTGTGCTGTCCCCTGGGACGAAAGCCTCCAGGGTTGTCAAGCAGAAGTTTTCCAATCTTCTCCAGTTTTCTCCAGAGCCCATAAATCCTTTGTCTTAGTTTCTCTGATTAATTGGTCGTATTTTATTTCCATTTTCCCGAAGTACTTGAGTGAATGTGATGTTCTATTGGGACCTTTTTAATGCAAGCTCAGTTGTGGATCTTATTCACTGTCATTTCAATGGAGTGTGAGAGGGAAAAGAATTAAATATGTATGTTCCACTCTGTTTTGAACTTGAAATCTTTATTAACATAAATAAAGACCTTAATATAATATTCATGTATGTATAAGTCTTTATTAACATGCATTAACATATGAGAATACTTCTTAAGCAATGAGGTATTATTTAAAATTAATGAATTGAATGAGGTGCCATTATTAGTCTCCTCTCAGCACTAAGGCAACCAAGTTCTGGAAATGTTCTAGGTCTATACTATGGGGGTGAAGATTAGTGCTACAGACTGTCTCCCTATCCTCTCTACTACATTTGTAGGTAGGTACTCTAGTTCTCAATGTGAGTAGTTCATTGATGGGCTCCCTGGCTTATACAAGAAATCCAGACTACTGACTTCTTTTTTTCTGTCCACTCTGAGCACAACCTGAAGATGCTACCCTTGATCCAGGAGGATGTCCTCCCTCCAATCTGACCAAGCTGGTACCCAAGCTGCAGACTTTTAAGCCACTCAGATTCTGGTGTCCTATAACAGCCGCCTGAGCAAACTAAAAAAATGAGAAAATACAGAATTAATAGAATGTTAGACAGTCTAACAATAGGAAGTGAAAAACTTAGATAATGTGGTGAAGCTACTTGGGGAGTGATGGTCAGATAGTTTGTCTGAGAGAGGCCACAGATCTGCATGTTTGCTTCTGGAATCAGTTACTCAGTCAAACATTTATCATCATCTCTTACCTCTATTTCTGAGCACACAGAACTTTCTTTTTTTCCAACATAGTATTTTTATTGATTATTTGGGAGTTCCACATGATGCACCCTGGCTGCATTCATTTCCCAGTTTTCCCAGGTCTGCTGCTCCTCCCTCAAAGAAAAGAAAGAAAAAGAAAAGAAAAAAATCTTCATGGTCTTAGTGACTTCCTAAGTAGTGCCAAAAAGTAACCATTGTCATCACTACTAGCTATGTGGTATTTATTGCTAAAGCCCCATTTTTCTTCTTGTACATTCTTTTGTATTGATGGATCTGAATTGAATGCTTGCTTATCATGTATGTTTCTGGAAAAAAATTTGTTCTAAGAAATAGTTTAATTGTAGAGCTTGTAAAACCTACAGAAAACTCAGGTGAATATTGGTCAGGCAAGAATCTTAAAATTTGGCATGTATATTTTCAGTCTTTCCCTACCCATTTTCAGAAGCGTTAGGCACACAGAGTTTTGTTTTTATGCCAGGATAGCAACGGTCTGAAAATGGGTTTACCTTTATTAAGATATTTACAAATGTCTTCCCAACACAGAACATTTTTTTTCTGGATAAGATACAGCATTTTTTGCATTTCCATGCCCTTATTTTATTGTTTATCTTTTTATAGTTGTGCCGATGATGTTACACAGAAAGCTAAATGAGAGTCAATGTATTTAACCTTGAGAAACAAGAAACAAATCATGGTATCACAGTAATTTATTTGAAGTATGGGTTTTACATATTGGCTCACTTTTGTTCATGAATTCTTTTGTCAGCAGTAAATCCTTCAGTGAAGACTGTGTATTTGCTCATTTGAATGGATGCATGTCAACACTGAGCTGGAGAAAGAAAGTCTCAGTTCTGTTATCCCTTCCTGGGCTTCCCCATCTTACAGGCTTGCTGGCCAGCTAAGTTCATGGATGCATAAGATAAAGTGACTCTTTGACATTTACTAGAGCATCAGTAGATCCCAGAGTGAGCGTCATGGAGCTCATACAAAATCTTTCTTCTTATGCCCACATTAATTTAGTCAATCTTGGTTTCTGGCTCCTGTAAACCTCTTTATTATGCCTCCTTTCTTCATTATTTCTGTTTTCCCATTAGCTCTAGAATATGTAATGTCTCTTTAGTCTCCTTTTTTTCCATGACCCTCTGACCTCTTGTGCGTATTACTTCCATCATTCTCCTACAGTTCTACCATCTTACTTTTAAAGGGGATCACAGCTTTGAATATGGGGTACATATTGCGTTTGCATCCTACCTCAACCACTTACCAGTTGTGGGATCTTGGGCAATATCCAAACTTTGTAAACCCCCTTTTCCTTGTTTGTAAAATGGGCATGGTAAGAATGCCAATCTCAGTTAACGTAAATAATAAACATGTTCACTAGTGTCAGATATTTAGGAGAGTGGTAGTCTAACTGTGTTCTATATATTTTAATAATCATTAAAAAAACCTTGATGTGTTTTTATTTCTGTAGGATCTGAACTTACATGGCAGCAAAAAATTTATAATCTATTCTCAGATGACTCCCCCACTGTTTCCTCTCTGTTTATTTTCTATTGGCACCTATTCTTGAACCAAAATGAAGCATGTGTATTTTTTAAAATGTCATGACCTTCATGCCTCTGAACCTTTGCACATGCTGTTCTCTCTTTGCTTGAATGCGCATCCCACCTTGGCGCAAATAAAGAGATACAGAGGACAAAGATCCGGGAGTTCTCATTTTCAAGCCTTGGATTTTCTGCTCTGTCACACAGCAGTTTTCTGGTTTGCCCTCTGTGTCACTGGGAACTTAGTTATGATAGTGGGCAGTTTGGTTCTTGTGCTAAGTAAACCCTCGAGAGTAGTAGTTTTAACTACATGTCATAGATTGATTCCTTTTAAAAAATGATATACATTTATTTATTTATTTATTTAGTGTGTGTATTTGCATGCCTTGGAATTCAGAGGACAACGTGTGAGAAATAGTTCTCTTTTTCTACCGTTTAAGTACCAGGTGTGGAACTTGGGTCTTCGGATTTGGTGGCAGGTGCCTTTACTCACTGAACCCTCTTGCTATTCTGTAATAATTTATTTTTAAACTATTTCAGACAGCAAGCCTTTTAATCCGGGGGTGTTTGAGCATAACTCCATGCTTCCAACAAGAACTACTGTCATTCTATGGGCTTGTGTTTTGGATAGGTTGTTTCTGTTGGTGGCAGCTGGGATCTGCTGGTTTTCTTTCATTACACCTTGTAGTCCTCTTCCTTGGGGCACCTGAAGCTGCCTCAGCAGAACTGTCTTGGTGTTGCATCTTTCTCAAGGTGTCTGCTTTTCCCTTCATTAATGTAGGTAATCAGAGTTTGATTGTAAAGTATGCCTGGGCCAAATACAAGGGCTTTTAAAATTGTCTGCTGTTTTCGATTATCCAGGCCACTGATCCCCCTTTCTTAGCATGGATAATTGAGAGTGGACCAGGCTGAAGAATTTTAAGCAGAACTGATTGACAAAATAAATGAGATTTAAAAATCTTTTACATTAACTATTAAAAAAGATATTTTTTTAAAATTTAAAATAACTTATATTTCAAAACTATAAATATATTTGTTTTTAAATTGCTTCAAGACAGAAAAATATATTCTATGATGCAGGCATTTGCAGAATACTAATTATGAAATACATTTAAAGAAGTTATGAGAAGAATTGAAAATAAAGACAAGAGGTCAAGCAGCTTCAGATTCAATGTCAAATCTTATAACCAAGCCTATGCTTCATCTTGGTAACAGCTGACATACGAGACACTTCAAATGCGAAAATCTCTCTCAGTAGTATAGGCTGCTATTGTTTACCCCTAATGAGCAATGGTCATTTAGAGAAGGTCATTTTTGGAGTGTGTATTTAAGAATAAAATGATTACCTCTTGTGCTCATCTTCATATTTTCCCCATGCACCACTGAACGCAAGTAGAAATGTATCTTCATGTCACTAGGCTGGGAATTTAGGGGACAATTCCTCAAAGGAACAATGTTGTAAATGGGAGTCAGTGTCACAAAATCCCCTTCAGGTGCATAATGAGATAAATAGATTTCCGAGGTTGGCTTGGGAATTAGGAGCATAATGTAAGAGGCAGTGATGAGTTTCTGGGCAGGTGACACATAAACGAGGCTTATGAAACATTACCCGTTTTACATTGGGATTTGCCAAGCTAAAGCTTAAAGTTTCCCATAGCACCTATGAATAATCATTTAAATATAGGCTTTGAGACTTGGGGAAAAAGTGCATTATTTACTCTAAAGACAAAAATCTTTCTTGGAGTTATTGCAGTCCATCATGCAGATGCATAACTGGGGAACTTAGAAAATGCAACATTTTCTCTTGATAGCCCATTGCTTTATACATCTCATAAATTATTCTCCAGGCCTCGGCAGCAGTCCCAGGTTAGGGGCACACACTAGTGAGGATGGAACAGAGTATGTGGCACTACTGATTTTCCATGGGGCGAAATTAAGCTCAAGGAAGGATTTTGGGTGGCGCACGCCTTTAATCCCAGCACTCGGGAGGCAGAGGCAGGCGGATCTCTGTGAGTTGGAGACCAGCCTGGTCTACAGAGCTAGTTCCAGGACAGGCTCCAAAGCCACAGAGAAACCCTGTCTCGAAAAACCAAAAAAAAAAAAAAAAAAAAAAAGGAAGGATTTTGCTTTGCTTTTTGCCTCTGGTATAGTGTGAAGAGGATGTGGGAGGAGTAAATGATGAGAAATTTACATACAGTCTTTTGTTGGACTCCTGCTTAGGACTTGGCAAATGTTGGTCCAAAGAAATTCCTGTTACCCAGCTGGCTTGCTGAACGGAGAACTGAGAAACCCTTAATGCAGACATTACACATCTGAGGCTCAATGTCTTCGGAGGATGCTCCCACTATTCTTTCCCATGGCTCAAATAAAAGCCAGATACAGCCACACTAAAGCCTTGACATGGCTGGCTTGTTGTTCAGAGAGAAAAGATACAAGACGATATGGAAGATGTTTGTCTTCACGTTGAATAAGATACCTGGTTTCCTTGGCAAGGGATGAATAGTTAAATTAAATTATAACTACTTATTCAAATTGCTGATATAAAGCTATTAGTTTATGCCAATTAATCATATTCTATTAATGGTTATAATAGAGTGGTTATAGTTCGGTTATAGACTGGTGAATAAAAAGATCTTTTGAATAAAATCTAAGTGGAGGAGGCAGGCACACAAATATACTATGAGATAACAGTGTTTAATAATAAACATACTATTGGGGCAAATGTTAGAGGAGTGTCAACACAAGAGTATAATGTGTGAGAGATTGTTTGTGGTCTCTAAAATGCATTCGAAGGAGCCAGACTTTTAGTTTAGTTTTCAGGGAATGACAACATGAGGTGAGTGTCAGCAAATGAAACATTTTTGAGGCAAGGTATGAAAGCATGAACCCTTGAACTGCATTTGGGGAAAGATACAGTCATGCCCCTAGAAGTAGACCAATGGTTTTGAATTTACGTAATTTAGAACGTATGTGAATCACTCGGAGTTCTAGTCATTTGGAGTCCCTTATAAGACCATATAAGGAGAATATTTGCAAAGAACTTATGGGAATTGTGCATGCTTTGAGAAGTATCCTCGATGACAGTTTTCACTTAACTAACCAGGAGTAAATGCACTAAAGAAGTAGGCTTGGGGGTTGGGTGACTGATAACTCTGTTACAGGTTCAACTTGGCTTTGACATTTCCATAGAGTCTTAGTTAGGGTTTCTATTGCTGTGATGAAACACCATGGCCACGGCAACTCTTATAAAGGAAATATTTGTTTGGGGTGGCTGACAGTTCAGAATTTTAGTTCATTATCATCATGATGGGGCATGGTGGTGCACAGGAAGACATTGTACTGGAGAAGGAACTGAGAATTCTACATCTTGATCCAAAGGCATCAGAAAGTGAACTGAGACATTGGGTGTGGCTTGAGCATAGATGAGACCTCAAAGCCTGCTTCCACAGTGACACACTTCCTTCAACAAGGCCATACTTACTCCAGCAAAGCCACACCTAATAGTGCCACTCTCTATAAACTTATGGTGACAATTACATTCAAACTACCACACTTGGGAAATTCAGGAAGTATCTAGGAGGGAGCTGAGTATTCATATTTTCCTTTCAGAGGTTAGAGTTGCACCTAATCATTGCACGAAGCAGATGATTGAAGCCATAATTGAGAGAGAATGTTTGCAATGAGATTGTGAAGCTAAGTGAGAGGAGAAAGGTTGGGAGGTCTGCATTAAGTGATGTAGAAGAGTTAGAAAAACTTAGAGAGGCCACATTTTAAAAGAACCTTAGAATGCTTAGTGAGATCATTAAAAATATTTTAGCTCAATGACTAATATGTTTTGAGGCAGTAGCAAGAGTTTTCAAGACTTACCTCAGAATTCTCATAGACGAGTGACCCAGATGGCACTTCTTTGGCTTGCGGGGGAGATGGGGAGTATTTGGGCCCATTCATTCAGGGTTTTCTTCCTCATTTCTTCTTCCCCACATGGTAACATTCCTCATTTCTAGCAAGTATGGATTTTATAACCACAAGCATACTTTTCTTGTTTTATAAAGTCTTGACAGGATCAAGATTGCACAAGTCATTAGCAACAGGAAAAATGAATCGATGTGATATCTTGCTTAAGTAATAGGCAATGGAAAGCAATGCGGTCTTCCAGCACAGGCAGTTGGCACAGACACATGAGCTCAAGGACAAAGACACATTCTCAGCTGTTAATCTTCAGAGAGGTGGTGCGTTTTGAGAAATTAAGACAACATGTTGGAACTTAGGTTCTTGCCTATTTAAAACTCAGCTGAAGTTGGCATAGGTTGGAAAAAGTTGTAAAGTGGATCATTCTAATATCTTCAAAGTGAAAACAATATTACAAATATTATAAAACAGTTACTTATTACACTCCAATCTGAATTCCCATGGTGGTGGAAGTTAGAGGAGGCCAGTCTAATAAGTCAGTGCAAAGAACATCACTACTTGCCTTTCCCGAAAGCGGACACTTTGATACAATGTACTTTGGTACAGCAATTTGCTTACTGGATGATGCCAGGGTAAGGTTGTCCCTGCAAAATATACTCAGTTCTCTTGTTTGGGTGCATATTTATCTAAAAAGAGGCTTTTAAAGTTGCAAATGGAACACTCCTTTACACCGCCAATTGCCATATGGTCCAAATGATCTGTAGCTACTACAGCTGGTGTCCAACATGAACAAACCCCAGAAAATTCTGGATTCAGGAAGTCTTTTAAAGGCACTGGCAGAAATCGTGCAAGACTGAAGACTGAGCCAGTGATTTCTGGGACGTCAGGGACCATCAGTTGACTTAAGAATCAAAGGAATCCCAAATTATTTTAAGTACCACTGTTGCGATCAGGCTGCCTTGTTCTTGGGTCTCCATGTTGCTAAACGTTCCAGCCAGTATTCATTCTTAAAAAGATACTTATGGGGAGGGAACGGGAGGTGGTGGCGGGGAAGAGGCAGAAATCTTTAATAATTAAATTAATTAATTAATAAAAAAAATAAATAAATAAAAAAAAAAAGAAAAAAAAAATAAAATCTTTCATGAACTCTAAAAAAAAAAAAAAAAAAAAAAAAAAAAAAAAAAAAAAAAAAAAAAAAAAAGATACTTATGGGACGTACATCATTTAAAGTGCATTTTATGATACCAAGTCTTTCATTTAGAAAAATTCCCATTGGCTTGTTATTTAGTGGTCTTTCTGATAGTGTCAATAAATCTTAAAATTGATGTTATAATCTTGGACGCTTTAATGGTCCAAGTTATTTAGTTACTTGATCTTGGATCACTTTATTGCCCTTTGTTTGTGTTAATAGCTAACAACCAGTTTTAAGCAACCACAGCGTTAATGTGTTGGCTCTTGACATGCGTGGCACAAATCTGAAAAGCACTTTATTAGGATAACTCATCAAACATATTTTAACAAATAGATCAGTCCTATTCAACAAAACAAAAAGGAGGGCAGTTTCAAATTTGGGGGGTATTCAAATAAAAATTCATTTTCTTTTAGCTCCACCTGGCCCAACTACTGTGTCTACTGGGCTTGCCTCAACCTCACAGGGCTTTACCCATTTCAGCAGCTCAACTCATGGGATTAAAGGTGTGCACCATCCTGGTAGTCTAAATTTAATTTCTTACAAAAGGTTTGACATTGTACACTTATGACTTTGAGGTAACCATAATTATATAATAAGGCTCTAGAAAGAGGATATATGATGACCATGCTAAAAACTCTTAATATAAACAGATGCAGTGGGATCTGGGGAGATGCCTCAGTGGGTAACGTGGGCATGAGGCTATGAGTTTACATCACACATTAAAAAAAAGAGTGTTGCAAGTTTATATCCTGTGGGCTCACTGGCCAGCTGGTACAGTTGGAATGGTGAGTTCCAGACTCAGTGAGAAAACTTATATTACAATATCAGGTGGATAAGCAATTCAGGATGACGGTTGACATCGGCCTCCTCAGGAACACACTAAGGCTTACATAGAAGTGTATGTACACCACACACACACACACACACACACACACACACACACACACACACCACAGAGGTACAAAGGAGAGAAATTCAATATGCATGCAGTTTGAAAAATGAGGCAATGTAATGACTACTGGCACCACTACTTGTATTTCTACAGGTATAGGAAAGCTAAAAGCCAAAATTGCCTTTCACACTCAGGAGCAATATAGTCTTATTTTTCTTCTTTTAAATGTGACCGTCAATTGAATCACACAAATCTTTGAGTGTTTATTAAAAAGCTAATGAAATAGCTCAGACAAATTTTTAGTACAAGGCCTAGAATTTTTTTTAAAAAGGCCTCAATATCTATTAACCCTTTTAATTTTATCATCACCATAGCCAGCATCACCATCTTCATTACTATTGTAATTTTGATCATTTCTTTATCACCATCGGTCCCATCTTCATTATTACCATCCTCGAAATCATCATTACCACTATCACTATTGTCATCACTATCACTACGACCGTCACTGTCTCTATCACCATTGTGACATCTCACCATTCATCGTCTTCCTCCTCCTCATCATTACCGGCACCATCAGCACCATCTCTAATGTCATCATTGTCATTCCCAGACCCATGTTCATATTGCTGTCACTGTAATCACTAGCTCCTAGCCTCATCATCATCATCGTCACCATTTCCATCACCACTCTCTCTCTCATCATCATTCCTATTGTCACTATCATTATGACCATTTCAACAGCATCATCATTAACATGAGTGGAATGTTAGTTTGGGTCCTCTGAGAAGAGGTTACCAAGGTGATATTAAATAAGCATTATTTTTTCATCATTTTAAAATTTATTTTATATACCATCCAGTTTTCCCTCCCTTCTCTCCTCCTGCTGCCTCCCCAGACCTCCACCCTACTCCCCCACCCAATCCACTCCTCCTCTGTCTCCACCTAGATGTCATAAGTCCTTCTATGGGAATCAGTAAATGATGGTACATCAAGCTGATGCAGGACCAAACTCCTCCCCGCTTCATCAAGACTGAGCAAGGCATCCCTCCATAGGGAATAGGTTCCAAAGAGCCAGCTCATGCATCAGGAACAGGTCCTGGGCTTACTGTTACAGGCCCCACAATAAAACAAAATACATAATTTTTACCCAGATGCAGAGGGCCTATCTTGGTCCTGTGATGGCTCCCTAGCTGTCCATCCAGACTCCATGAGCTCCCACAAGCCCAAGTCAACTATTTCTGTGGGTTTTCCCATCAAAATCTCGACTGCCCCCTTGCTCATATAATCTCCCCACCCTCTCTTTCACTGGAATCCTGGAGTTTGACCCAGTGTTTGACTGTGGATCTCTCCATCTGCTTCTATCAGGTACTAGATGAAGGCTCTATGATGACAACTTGGGCAGGTACCAATCTGATTGCAGGGGAAGGTCCATTTAGACACCCTCTCCACTATTGGTAGAAGTCTTATCTGGGGTCATCCTTGTGAATTCCTGGGAGCCTCCTTGGCACCAAGTCTCTTTTAACCCCACAATGATACAGTCTGTCAAGATATCTCACCCATCACTCTCCTGCTCCACCACCACAACTTGACATGCTTGATCCCTCAGGTCCCCATCTCCCCATTGCATCCCCTCTACTCCCCATCCCCAGCTTACCGAGTACATCCCATGTATTTCCTCTTCCCAGGGAGCTCCATACACCTCTCTTAGGGTCCTCCATGTTAACTGGGCCTCAGGATTGTAGCCTGGTTATCCTTTGCTAATATTCTTCGCTAATATGAATGAGAACATAACGTGTTTGTCTTTCTGGGTCTAGGTTTCCTCACTCAAGATGACTTTTTCTAGTTCCGTCCATTTGCTTGCAAATTTCATTGTTTTTTTTTCCTGCTGAGTAATATTCCATTGTGTAGATATACCACATCTTCTTTACCCATTCTTTGGTTGAGGGATATCTAGGTTATTCCCAGGCTCTGGCTATTATGAATAATGTTACCATGAACATAGCTGAACAAATGTCCTTGTGGTATGATTGAGCATCCTTTAGGGATATGCCCAAGAGTGGTGTGCTGGGCCTTCAGGTAGATTGATTCCCAATTTCTGAGAAACCTCATAACACTGATTTCCAAAATGGCTGTAGAAGTCTGCAATCCCACCAGCAGTAGGAATAATTTTCTTCAAGAGCAGTGAAAGCAAATGAGAATGGGGCAAAGGAAACTGGCACGCATGCCTTACACATGGAGAGAGAGAGGAGGAAGAACACGAGCTTGAGTGTCTCATTCAGACTACAATGCTATTAAAAAGAAAATTCCTCAGGTCTCTGGGGGTGCATTGTCATCTAAAGTCACCTGTTAAAAGAGTCTCCCAGTAACAACTCTGCCTTAGTTGGCCATCTGAAACCAGTATTGACTAAGACTAACCCGCAGATATGTGGACTCAGTGTAAATACTGTGATTTTTCATAGACTCAACACTGGTTTATCGGTCAGTGTTGAGCCCAGTGTTCTGTGAAGTGTGTGTGTGTACTTACACATGTCATGGAGAGGATTATGGAATTTCAAAAAAACCTCCTATTTTGACACTTTATTGATTTTTCTTTTTATATCTAACTAACATTACTTAAAATTTTGAGGAAGAGATAAAGATATTAAGAGATATTTCCTCTGCTTGGGTACCACGAACTGTTGTGGAGTCTCTGAGTCTCGCTGGTACTTGTCCAGCTTTTAGCTTTGCTTGAATGTTCTCACATGGTTGTGCTATTGCTTCAAGCAGACCTTTCCATGAAAAGTTTTATTTCTCTGCTCTAACTTTAATTTCTATTTAGAAACCCGATTTGATTAGAATGTGAAAGTTTAAGTGTTTGTAACAGGATTCAATTAAAATAGGTCATTCTTGGGGCTCTGAAAATGGTAACTGGCCCTGGGCAAATTGGAGCGAAAGTTATAAAATCCAATTGGATGCATCACAACATTTAACATCTCTAAAGAAGACACTTTGCCTAATAGATTCAATTTGGAAATATTTAGTGTAGGTCATCAATTAAGTGCCTAAGAATGTGTGCGTGTGTTTGTTTCTCTGTTTAGTTGTAAAGAAGATCGGGGCACCTGGGCTTTGATTGACAAAATAAACAATTTGTGGTGGGACCTTGAAGAAAGTCAGTTTCTGTGACTTTATCGGTAGGTTAAAGAGGAGATTGTAATACTGGTGAATAATGTACTTAACGATGTTTGCATAAATGCTTTGTCACTGTAAAGTATTATTGAATATTTATGGTCTAGCAGACTGAGCCAAATGGCCAGAGGGAAAAAATAGTCAGATTTATGTAAAACTTGTTCAGTATTCCTGGTTCTTCAGGATGGGTGCTCTCTCTATATGAGCAAATAAATAAATGGTATAAACATTATTTTAAATCCTGAAGGAACAGCAATATCATCTGGGGTGTTATCCAGTGCACCTGACCTCTGCCATTGAAATGAAATGTCCTCCTCTGGATAATGATTTCAATCTCATAAATATTTTTAAAGCCCGAGGCAGTGATGGTAAGCAATGTTTTCTTAGAGTTTTGTGTCTACAAATAAACGTAAATGATATCTTTATCTAAAACCTACACGAAATGACTGTCTCTCATCCACAGGCTTGCTCTGAGCACTCTCAGGCTGAGACCACAGATGATATACATCTCCTGTCCTGGGTTAAAAAAGGGTTTTACTTACCCTCTGCATAGTAGTTTTTTACCACTTTATTGGGAGAAATTTTGAACTTCAAAGAAATAATAATAAAATAGCTATAAAGGATGCCTCAGGACTTACTGGATCTTCCTGAGTCCTGCAATGCAGATGGTGTAGACAGGAAGTAAGAGGAGCAGGAGTGGTTTGTTTAGATTGGGTCACTGGTAATCCAAATGGCTTCAGCCGAAGAATTCATGAAACATGACAGTGGGTCAAAAGGAACTCACAGTGACCTTTAAGATCATCCCCACCTCTTCTAATTAAGCATTTGTAGTGCAGCTTCCAACAGACGCAGACCTGGAGCCCCATCCGTACTAAGTGCAGATCTGTGTGTGGGATGGTTACTGCCGCTCTCCTTAGGCAATGGGCTGTGACTCGGTACTACCTCAAGTTGGGCTATTAATTTCTATGATCGATTGGTTCTGAAAAGTATTTTTTTTTCCTGTGAGACAAAAAGGATACAATTGCCTGGTATAGGCTATCATTAAATGCACCTGCACGTTTGACCAAGATGTAAATAGATTGTGAATCTAATGAGGGACCAGAGAACCTAACACACACATACACACACACACACACAAATAGAAAAAGCTTGCCATCATGATAATAGCATAACAATGACTATAATAGCAGTCTTAAAATATAACTGTATGCTAGCCACTGTGTCAAACATTTCATACCTATCCCTACAAAATCTTGCAAGGAAAATATAATTGCTCCTTGTACAGAAATGGACACACATTCAAAGAACTTAAATTATCCAGAATGAATTTGTATGTAGGAGTTATAACTCCACAGTCCTATTTAGACAAGTCAGGAATTCTTGCCCTCTTTGATAGGCAGTTCAGAATTCCTTCCAGGATAATATCTAGTGGAAACCATCTCTCTTTATGTAAGGCTCCTCAGACATTCACCCTCCCATCTCCCGGCCAGCCTTTTCCATTTCTCTTGGAAAATGGGAGCTAGGATTTAAATCCAAGGTTCTGCCTCATATCTGGAGCATTGTAGTAGTTCATAAATGATAAAAGAAAGAACCAGTTGCCCCTAAATACTATAATTTTTCACTGGAAAAAAACCCAAACCCAAGCCCTCCCCGCAACAAGAAACAATGCTATTAGCCTGTCTTATGACTGTCAAATTTACACCAGTAGTCCAAAGAGCTTATACAAAACCGAAATTATTTAAAATGAGATGCTCATATTTTACTGAATAAAAGAATTAATACCCCACCCTATTCCTAGAACAGATTTGGGGGTTAATATCTGGGCTTATTTGTATCATGCAATGGAAATCCATGCTCTGTGGCTGATAAGAAGATAGTGCAAGCCAGGCAGTGATGGTGCACGCCTTTAATCCCAGCACTCAGGAGGCAGAGGCAGGTGGATCTCTGTGAGTTTGAGACCAGCCTGGTCTACAAGAGCTAGTTCCAGGACAGGCTCCAAAGCCACAGAGAAACCCTGTCTCGAAAAACCAAAACAAACAAACAAACAAAAAAACCCAAAAAAACAGATAGTGCAAACTCAGTCAGTGCGTATAAATTTTGGAGTTGATTTGTTTTGGAATTGGCTCAGCAAGTTTCCAGGAGTTGAGATTTCTAATAGTGTTTCCTATTGCATGTGACGTCAGGAAGAAGCTGCAAATCACTAGCACTTTGTAGTTTCGAGTAGCAGAGGAGGAAAGAGTTAAAAGGTTTGAGGTTGAGGAAGGCAGCAGAGGGGTGCATGTAGGGCACATTTTGCATTTTAAATATTGATATTTGTTCCTTGTGCAGTTATATATATAAAAACAGAATTTCCCCTCCACCTCCAATGTGTTTATGTATTTTTTTTTTTAAAGAAATAAAATAAAGGCCACTGAAAATATTTGTGGCCCTTTGGGAGAACTTTTACATTGGGTTTTATACTGGGGGCATTTTATCTGTCTCAAAGCTCTGGAGCAAAGTATATGTCCTGCTCAAAGTGTGGAGAGGTCAGAGATGGAGAAGTAACAACCTTAGAGGAATCCAGACAAGTGTGAGCAGGATGCAATGGGCACGTCTAACAGGTTTGGGTGGCCACCAAGGCATCTAGGAATGCTATCCATGACTCTTCTAGCTTAGTGAGAAGATGCTCCCTAAAGGACTAGACAAATGTTCTCAGATCTGTCCTTAGGCGAGGCAGGCCTCAAGAAAGTATAGCTGCAGGGACGGGCACACAACTGTTCACAAACACCTATGACAATTATGTTCTGCCTCTTGTCAGGTTAGTATTGACTTCAGTCATACATCTAGTAGATTCACTTTGCCAATTAGGAATATCAGGCATGACGGACACTTTAAGTTTGAAGATGAGAAAACTGAGATAAAGGAGACTGAAATGAATTTCCTGGGATTATAGAGGTAGTAACCCACAGACAATATACAGAGAACACTGACTGAAAGATTAGGATACAGAAAGGGCTTTGTTCAGTCACACATGACTTAGATTTTTTTTTTTTTTGCTAGCTCCATGACCATTTCGGAGTCCTTGAACTCAGGGAAACCCTTGGTTCCTCATATTTTAAAAAAGAGATGGAATCATTATTAGTTAAAAAGCATGCAAATTGCTTAGAAAAGTGCACGCCTATTATGAGTATCAGTAAGTGATATATGCTACCATTATCCTGGTGTTTCCCCCACTCTACTCTTCCATCCTTATAAATGTGTCTGCCATTAACATCACAGCAGACAGAAGCTGAAGCCAGCACAGGGGAAAGCGGTGTCTTAATGGCTGAAGAAAGAGTGGTGGGTTCTTGCAAAGACATAGAGAAAAGTCTCTGACTACATAATATGATCCCACACATAAGTAACTGAATGCAGAGACTTAATTGAAACGTAAAACAATAATCATGGGAGATCAGCATAAACAAAAGCAGTTCAGGCAAAGAGGGGCATACGTTACCCAGGACCAAGGAAGATGATGAAGGCGCCTCAGCAGTCTGTGGAGTTAAACCTTCCAGCCCTCAGAAAACAAACAACGCAAGTACGGGGGTGGAGTCCCGAGGGTTAAGTCAAGAATCAGGTTTGAAACATTTCCTTTCACTACTTATCTTCTTACGAATCTATTACTCCTCTGAATTATTTAATTAGCTGTTGTGATTGTTAATCTTGATTGCAACCTGGGAGCTGTGGCTGTTTTCCCAGAGAGATTTAACAGAATGTGGGCAGCATTGTTACATGGACTGGGTCCAGACTGAAGAAGAGAAAGTGAGTAAAGATTCAGGATTCACCACTTTGTGCTTCCCGACTTGGAGTACCATGTGGCCAGCTGCCGCATACCCCTGCCATCACTCCTCCCCGGAGTGATGGGCTACGCCTGTCAATTGTGAGCCCAAATCCCTTAAGTTACTTTCGTCAGAAATTTTGCCAGGACAGCTGGAAAAGTAACAGGTTGCTGTAGTTAAACCAATATTGTGTTCAGTTTCTCCTGACACTGTCATGGCAACAGGCATGGCACAGGACACATTCAGAAATGGACCCCTGTTTTGTTTCTAGTGATCTTTCACACTGATTCCTCCCTTCACTTCAGGAGAAAATACAGATGGACATTGTTTCTTCTATCCAGACACTCTCTGTTCCTCCCTATTCTGGGCCCTGGAAGGGTCACAGATGTGGATGGGGTCAGGTGTCTACTCTACCGCATGATCTGCTGAGACTTGATGGGATCACTAACACAACAGGAGAGTACGGTGGGAAGGGAGACAGCTCAAATGTACTTTATCTGTCCATAGGAATCTAGTCACCTACAAAGGATAGTTACAAAACAGGTCTGACCTGATTACTGGTTTGCATAAAAGCTACAATGCCTTTAAGTAGGTTATTTTTTGCATGTTCTATTGAGCTTCTTCTCTTGAGATAAAATCATTGTAGAATCCAGCTTGGTACACAAATCCAATCTGAGGATTTTTATTAAAGACCGAGTATGAAGTCAGTCATGGTGGTCCACACTAATTATACAAGCATTCTAGGAGGCAAAGAAAGGGACATTGCCATGAATCTGAGGCCACCATGGGCTAAATAGTGAATTTGAGGTGGTATTTGCATACATATCAAGATAGTATTTTTTAAAAAAATATTTAAAAAATGAGATAACAAAGAAACCCCAAAAGGGGAAATGGCAGATGAAAACACATGGAGAAATTGGCATGAACAGAAGGAAAGGCAAGAGCTGTAAGCAGCATACAAAAGTCAGGGAAGTGACACGGATAGGTCCTTCACGGTTGCCGAAGATGCCAACCCTCCCAACACCTTTATCCCAGACTTCTGGTTGTGAGAACAGTGGAGATATAAATTTCAGTTGCTTTAAGCCACCAACTTGGTCATAACTTGTTACATTGGATCAAAAACATATATAAAATCAATTTGCCACCTTGAGACAGGTGCTATGATATCATGATTCATTACCTGGGCCCATTCTCAGGTGTGAACTGAATACACAACCTCTCCATGCCCTGTGTCCGTAGGGGCCCCGACTCAGTGGCAGTTCTTCCTCACTTCCTCTTCCTGTCCTTATCTTTGCCTTTCTCCCTTTTTCTTCTTCTGGTCTGCACTCACTTGTCAGAAGTCCAGCATCTTATCCATCAATTCCCTTAAACTGAGGGGAACAAGCGGCCTGCCTCCAGGTGGTACATTTGAACTCTGGATTTACATGATTGCTGCCATAGCAAAATTCCTTAGATGGGAAGCCTTCAGCATGGCAGTTTGTTTTCTTGCTCATCTAGGGGCCAAACGTCCAAGATGAAGGTGTTGGCAGGTTTGCTTTCCCTGAGGCTTGCCACTTGGCTGGCAGATGGTCCCTTCCACACTGTCCTCACACAACCTTTTCTCATTCCGACGACCTTATTTTAACTAATTAACTCCTTCTGAGACTTAACATATATTTTAAACTATGGAGGCTGAGGATTTCAATACACACAATTTGAAGGAATACTGTTTGTGTATATAAACATTGCCTTCTGAGATAGAGAGTTGGTAACTATCTTCCTGACTTCTTCTAGACATTGGGTTCATGCCATGCTGACATGACCACAACAGGATTTCCTTCAAGAGACCCACCCCCTAAACATCATTAGCAATCTCTAGTCTTGACATGCTTGTAATCAGTCCAGGAATTAGGATTCCTCTTTTTGAGTGTTTGTAACTGGGTCTAGCATCATAAACACTGTTTTTATGTTGGTGCTGTGGACTCTGCATTTGATCATCTGCTCCATGGTCTTGGGATTACTTACATCCATGTTTCTCAACTAAATATTCAGTAGTTCTTAGTATCATCCCTCTTATTTTTTTTTACTTATCTCAGTTCAACAAAAATAATATTTATTTAAAAGTTTCTTGTATGTACTGTTAAGAACAATGAAGAGTTAAGAATAAGAAGGGAAGAAAGTACACTAAACCAAGTGATTTGTACTTTCTATAATTTGATAGCCTGCCCATTACTCACATAATCTCTGATCTCAATAAATACCTATTTTAATTCCTTCAATTTTAGTGATTGTTTGTTATTGTTTTTAAAAGAGATGATATTGTATCTAGACTTTCGTTATATATGTGTGTATATCTGTGTTTGTGCACATGTGCATGTGTGTGTGTGTGGCTTGGGTACATAGAAGGGCAATGACAGATCTCAGGTGAATAGTTGCTTTATCCAATCTTTGCTTGCACAATACTCGAGGAGAGTTTGGGACATTGTATCTCATTAAGTAAGGCTACAGAACTGTCTTTTTTTTATAGGTGGTCACCCATAATTCAGAATATAAAAACTTAGGGACAAAACTGAACTGTACCCCTCCACATCTGTACAGTTCCACAATGGCACAGAGATGACTGAGCTTGAGTATTTTAGAAGCAAATTGATTTCCATGCGCGGGCTACAGTCTGGTCTGGGAAAGACTGAAGAACTTCATTTCTTAGCAAAAGCACCTTGAGGGTACCACTTGTCTAGGACAACTCCTAGTTATGAGGGTTTTTGAAATACTGGGTTGATTGCACAATTGTAGTATGGTGTCTTGGAGTGTAGCTATCTCTCAGCAACAGTGTGAGATACAGACAAATCCTATCTCTCTTTCAAAAGAGAGACTTCTAAAAGTCTGTGCAATGAACTCTCCAAATGGATAAAAGTCTATTTTACTTATGTATCTTTATGTGTGTGTCCAGTATGTGTAAATTAGTTTATATACACTTGCATGTGTGGGAATCCATTTGCCTGTGTGTACATGAGTCAGTGGAGGATGTTGGGAGTCCTGCTCTGTCTTGCTCCACCTTACTCCTTTGAGACGAGGTCTCTCTCTATACTGGACCATTTTCGTCTAGGCTGGTTAGTGAACCCACTTTTTTACATGGATATAGGGATCTAAGTTCAGGGCCCAATGCTTGTGTCACAAGGGTTCTTACCTAATTCATCAACTCCCCAGACCCTGTCTATTTGCTTTTGAGACAAAGTCTTTCTATGTAGTTCTGGCTGAAACTTGTACTCAGTGGTATAGCCCAAGCTTGGCCATAAATCTCTGACATATTCCATGTTCTGAGAGCAGGGTATGATTCACCTTGCCTGTCCAGAAAGTATGTTTTAAAGTGTATATCTCTCCATAGTGGTTAGATTTCTATTTTTGTATTTTCTTAAGAGAGTTTCAGCATAAATTTCCCTTAAAAGCATTTGCCTTAATTTTCTATTTAATGTATTAATGAGTTAGAACTTTAAATAGTGTTCTGTGTGGATATATTGAGAAAGGTGCTATGCAGGTTTAAGACTATTTTTGTTTGTTTTTCTTCTTTATTTCCTTTGTTCAGATTTATTTTCCTCTAGTTATTGTAACTCTTATTTGAAAATGTTTTTGTTGCATAACAGTTTGATTTTATGTGTGTAAATGGCACATGTATACTCCCCCATACTCACGAGTGTGTACACAGATACACACATGCACAAATGTACTCAAGCATGGGCACACCTATATACAGTAGAGAACAATATAATCAAGTCTCTGCCAGTTCTTATGAGACCCTCATGTGTGTTAGTAGAATTTTCAAAATACCACTGTATTTTAAAACTCTATTGTTACAGTCATAAAAATTCTTGCCTTCCATGTTTTGATTTACTATAACTTATTCATATAAAATATCACTATATATCAAATGTAACGGCTTTTGCATTTGTTATTAGATATCATTAATGTTACTTAACCTACTTTAGTTTGGCTAGTATTTGTTACATTTTCTTTTAATGTTTACTTTTGTTAGAACTAAACTATTTATCAAAATTATAGATTTTTTTCATTACCATTGTTTCAACTCTTTCCTGGCAATTTCCTCTCTTACGTTTTGAAATGTCATAGATTCTTTTCTTCTTTCATTTATATTTTGCTTTAATCCTTTTCCATCTAGAGAGGTGTTTCCCTATGGAGGTGCTTTTGGCACCATACCTGGCTATGCTCAAGTATATAGTACCTGCTTCGTTTTGGCAGGTCTCTTTATTGTCTCTGCCACTAAATATCAATGGCACCCCAGTTGTTGGGGAGCCCAGAAGTTCATTTGTGCATTTTGCTTTGCCTATAGGGTTTCATACCATGCTGGACTACAAACTGTTCATCCTTTGGAACCTATTCTTCTAATTTGTCTTCTTTAACCCTTTGCTTTTATCCTTGTAATGTCTGTACGTAGTACTGCATAGTGCAGGGAGGACTGGATGCTGCTCAGCAAGAGAAGGAGCTTTGCACCACTTCTCTATAGTTTGTATTTGTGGCCTAAGGCCTATGCATTTTCAATTTTTTAGTAGTATTTACATCCCTGTTCCCAAATGGCATACGTTTATGAGTACTACTTAATTTTCTGTTGACTATAAAACATTGACTTCTTATTATCCAAGGTAAGCTTTTGTTTTTTAGTTGGTTTGCAAACTGACTATATTATACTCATAAAACCAACATCTCTATTCTTCTAATTTGGTCAAAGAACAAATTTGTTTAAATTATTGCTTCATTTTTACATTGACTGTACAAACTTAGGAACCAATGCTCTATGGTTACATTTTTAAAAACAGGTTTTGCTTTTTCTGAGAGTTGATAATTCTCTGTTGTTTATGTTCATTTCCTTTTGTAGATCCTTTCAGTAATTCGTTTTCATACTACCTGACAGAAATGCTGATTGCATCTCAATATTTTCAAACATACTACATACTTTATCAATTCATTTTATTTTTACTTTGCTCCTGGAAACATTCTTACCAGAACCCCCCATCTTCTCATAATATGATAAAGAAGTGTGTCCTGTGTGGTATTGTCATTGACCCTGTGACTCTGAACAGAGTCCTTCTGGGTCAGCTTGTGTTGCCAGGTCCTGCTTTTAGATTAAGCAATGATTAATTACTACTGCCTTGGAGATTCACACAAAATGGTTATGCCTAATGTACTTAGAGGATGCTATTTTTAAAATTAAACATTTTCTTTTGCAACTGAATAACTTATATTGGCAATTAGTTGGCTTTTCTGGCATGTTTCATCTTTAAACTAAATCATAACTTGCCTACAAATATGAAGATAACTTCTGTACAATCTTTAAGCATTAAAGCAGTAGATATCAGCATTCTTACTTTGTGTGAAGTTTGACATGTGGAGAGCATTTTATGTAGCACATGCTATAGTCATATATAATGTTTATTACTGGAGAGACAGATGAATCAGGAAAATATGGACCCTGCCTGGGTTAGATCTCAAAGTGCAGGAGGCAAAGATGTTAAAAAGTAAGTCTGGTCCTATGTGTTATTTGTATCCTAGGTGTTTAGCAGGGCATAATGATGGGAAGAAATGAGTAATCCTGAAAAGAATGGTATAGTGAGGCCACTTTTGGATGCTGGAGGAAGGAGATATAGATGATGCACTTGCACACATAGCTTTTGTTTTCTTTCTACTTGAGACCATTCCTTTGTGAATAGGACAGAGGCATACACAGATCTTTTATTTCTCAAAGGATGTTATTGTAGCAACAGTAACAGCACCATGGTGCCATCTATAACCGTATCTTACAAGTCGGGAAGTCAAAGACCTCACAATAGCAACCATCCTAGCCACAACACGCATTCTTTTCTTCTTCTTCTTCTTCTTCTTCTTCTTCTTCTTCTTCTTCTTCTTCTTCTTCTTCTTCTTCTTCTTCTTCTTCTTCTTTTTTTTTTTGAGACAAGGTTTCTTTGTGTAATTTTGGAACCTATCCTGGAACTTGCTCGAACTCACAGGGACCCACGTGCCCCTGCCTCCCGAGTGCTGAAATTAAAGTTGTGCGCCACCACTGCCCAACCATCGACATGCATTCTTAATTACACAGGCATATGCAAATATCGATGTTTAGAGTATTTCCTACATGTCCACTGTGATATAAAGAACATGTGACCCAAAGAAGCTAAATCCCCGAACTGATCATGCATTTGGATATGTAGTTATTGCTCATTGACTTGAGCCTTAGAATAGAATAAGGAGAGCTAGCATCTTCAACAGGTATTGAAATCCATCATGTTCGCTGGTGCACTAATCATTTGAGATGACCTGAAAAGTCTGTGTAAAGTAGTCCCCATGCTTCTGAAATAAATACAGAGATGTTATGAAGATCATAAGCCAGAGAAAGCACAGAGGCTTGCTCATACCTAGCTGCAGAACCTCTGCAATTTCTGTAATACTTTGCAGCCTTGGATGTTATTTATGTTAAATATCAAAATTTTAAATAAACTTTTATTGCATCTCATTCATTTATTGTTTGTATGCATATGCTATTAGTTACTTTTCTTTATCTGCAATAAAACACCATGACCAGAGTAACTTATAGAAAAAAGAGATTTCTTGGGCTTATGGTTTCAGAGGGCTAGAATTCATGGAGACAGATCAAAGGCAGCAGGCTTCAGGAGTAGAAAGCTGAGGGCTCACATCATAAAGTGCAAGCATGACAGACAGAGAGCAAGCTTGAAATGACAAGGGTTTTTGAACCCTCAAAGCTCATCTCCAGTGACATACTTCCTCCAAAGGTCATCTCTTCTAAATCTCCCAAACAGACTCATCAAAATGGGAACCAAGTGTTCAAAAGCCTGAGTCTGTAGGGTACATTCTCATTGTGTGTATAAGTTACGTATGCGTGTATATGTGCAGATAGGGGTTCTGGCTCTTCTATCATGTGGGTCTTGGGAGATTGAACACATTCCTTCAGGTTTGGCAGTGCATGTATCTACCATTTCAGAGACTCAATATTTCCAGTTTTTGTTGAATTCCTTGTTATTCCTTTCTTTTCTTTTTCTTTTTTTCTTTCTGTTTTGTTTGTTTGTTGTTGTTGTTGTTGTTTTTTTTTTTTTTTTTTTTCTCAAGACAGGGTTTCTCTGTGTAGCTTTGGAGCCTGTCCTGAAACTAGCTCTTGTATCCCAGGCTGGTCTCAAGCTCACATAGATCTGCCAGCCTCGGCTTCCTGAGTGCTGGGATTAAAGGCGTGCACCACCACTGCCCAGGTGAAATTCCTTGTATTTCTTCATAGGATGGAAATTCAAAAGACAATTTTGTATTCTTCCAAATGACTAACGAATAAATAGCATTTCTCCCTGAGAATATTACAGTATTGCTAGCTGATGCTTGGGCTTGTAAAAGATCCTTTCTCTAGGCACTGTAAGAACTACATGGGAAACGTGAATCACTCTCTCCTTATTAGCTGCGGTGAGGACTGATACTCACCATTCAACAAACACAAGCCAGCATGTTTTCTCTGTGTCAGTCACCTGACTCCCAGTGACAGTGTCAACTCGTGAACATGCACTTTTGACTTTCATCTCATGTTTTCACAGAGTTTGACAACTCGGTCTTCATGCAGTCAATATTTGTATGAAAGCAACAAAACTGTGAGTTTCTCAGAATAACATTGATACTTGTTGAATGTATAAATGCTGCATGAAGCTAGTTCACTAAGGAGGATTTTATATTTTTCCATATTCTTCCCAGTAATAAGTAATAAAGCCAGGAGTTTACTTTGCTGGTATTGCTATAGACAGATTGACATATCACATTGCGATACTCATTGGTATCTGCTGGAAAAGTCTCTATGTGTCCTGATTTTGCTATCTTTATTTTGAAGAATATTCATACTTCTAAGGATTATCATGAGAAATAAAATATGTAATAAAAATAAGATGGCACTATAGGGTTGACCCAAAACTAATGCTTAACAAAAGACATGTTATAAACAACAAAATGTATTATAAAGTTTGTGTTGTTAAATTCACAATAGTTGAAATAGAATTTATAATTTATGTATATTAAATAAAAAGACAATTTAATTCTTACCATATTTTCACAACCCTGTCCATTATTGTTTCTTGTGAATTTTACATTTATTAGCTGTTTGATTTCTTTGTAGTTTTACCATAGGAAACTATAGTTAACAATCTGTTACTCACCACTAATCTTACACAGAGAAAATATATCTTATATACATTTAAAATTTGCTTATAATGTATTACTTATATTAGGGATATATATGTGTATACACACACACACACACACACACACACACACACACACACACACATATATAGGATCTTTTACTGTATTAGGTTTCCATACCAGATAGACTTTAATTTTAGCTGTCTCCCCCCTTATTCCTTGTCCCCCGTCCTCTCACTCACCCCATTAAATTCTCTTTCCTAGGTAAATCTTTCCGACCCCCCAGTCCCTTATTCTATACCTAACCTCCATTCTTCTACAGATTGTAGCTTGCATATCATTGACTTAACAGCTAATATCCACATGTAGGTGAATACACATCATATTTGTCTTTCTGGGTCTGGGTTTTACCTCAGTCCATATGATTTTTGTTCTAGATCAATTATTTACCTGTAAATTTCATGATCTCATGTTTAAATAGCTGAGTAGTATCCCACATATAAATGTATGGTATTTTCTTTATCCTTTCATCTGTTGAGGGACATCTAGGTTGTTTCCCAAATCTGGCAACTGTGAACGGAATAGCAATAAACAAAGTTGAGCAAGTGTCTCTGTGGTTGGATGAAGCATCCTTTGGGTGGACGCCCAAGAGTGGTATAGCTGAATCATGAGGCAGAGACAGGTGGATCTCCGGGAGTTCGAGGCCAGCCTGGTCTACAAGAGCTAGTTCCAGGACAGGCTCCAAAGTTACAGAGAAACCCTGTCTTGAAAATCAAAGAAAGAAAGAAAGAAAGAAAGAAAGAAAGAAAGAAAGAAAGAAAGAAAGAAAGAAAGAAAGAAAGAAAGGCTGCCCAGAACCCTTGATGTGAAAGGACTGTGTAGCTGTCTGAGGCCTTGTAGATGTTCATGGTCCCTGCTGCCACCAAGAGCCATGTTTTTGTTTGTGATCCTAGTCCAGCCAGGGGCTGTGTTGGTATCTGAGGCCTGTGATACCACCAAAGGTCATACAGATGTCCGTGGTCTGTGCTGCCACCTGAAGCCGTGTTGATGTCCTACGGTCACACTGTCATTGGGGCCATGCTGATGTCCGTGGTCTGTGCTGCCACCTGAAGCCATGTTGATGTCCATGGTCCATCTTTACTCTTTGCTTTTAACTTGTTCCATCTGTCTTTTATTTTCCTTCTATCTTTTTGACTTTTTTAGGTTACATTTTATGATCTCATTTCATATTCTTTGCAGGTATATTAGCTATAATTCCCTATTTTGTTACTTTACTGTTTCCTTTAGGGATTCTTACAGTACATATCTTTTGGACCTGCCATCATCAAATGATATTATAACACTTGATGTATAACCCAAACTTCTTAACTGGAGCCGGTTCCTATTTCTCCCTTTCTGGTTTCCATGCTAACGTTGAAATACCATTCACACCTATATATGGTAGAACCCTTACAAAAATGTGAGTCTTTATTCACCCAGTGTCTCTAAAGCACTCTCAGCACTTTGTCTTCTTACTTCCTCTGAGATGAATACTGCATTTAAGTCAAGAGCTATAGGTCCTTAAAACATGGTTAAGAGTATATGGTCCACTTGGGAGTGTTACGGGCATGGTTTCAGACCGGACACACTGCATTAGTGGAAACTGAGTTATTGATGTCACCCAATCAGCAGCTTGTGTGTTGGAGTTCTAGTAAGTGCTGCCCACTCTCTTCTCCTGCCAAATCTCCCATTGCTAATTCTCAGTTCAAAGCTTATTTTCTCATAAATGTACTATATATTTTGACATGTCTCATCTGTATCATGTATATTGAACCTTTTCTTCTTTTGATTGTTAAAGCTTCTCTGAGTCATGTTAGATGTACCATGTCTCCGAAACGTACCTTTTAGCCTTTATGCACATGGAGTGCTGTGGTACGGTGTAGTCTGTCTCATTATTCCCACACATTGTGACTAAGATCAGAATTATTTGCTGGAAAGACCTGAACTTCAAAGATCCAGATACAAATGGCAGTTACTACTAATGATAATGATCTTAGGAAAGTATTAGTGATGGGAGGCTAACCTTCATTGGGCCATGATTCATGTTATGATTCATGAGCTGTTGGTTAAACACAGCCAAAATAAAAAATTAAGTTACATAAACTCATAAGTATGTATTTCAGAGTAAAGCTAAGCCAATAAACAGCACATAAAACATAAGTCATAGCCTGTATTTTACTATTACTTATGCTGTGGATGGTCTGTGGCTTTCTTTGCATAGAGATGTTTAATGTATTTTCTACTGCTCATTTTTTCCCAACCCTGAATTGTATGTTGCCATGTAGATTGCTTGAAATTGGCCACAGTAAAGGTTTTGGCACCACAGGTATAGGCACATGCGACAACTCGGTGTTTGATTTGTCTTTTTGTGTGTGGTCTAGGCTTCAGTGAGTGATAGAGAAAGTGTTAGGAACGCAGCTAGAAGTCAAGTCTTTCTGGTCTGTGGCTAGCACGTGGTGAGGAGCACAGAGCACTGAGGAAATAGTAGTCTGCTGTGTAAAATGCTTATCGAATCTAGGAAAGAAATGCAGGTGTCACAGACAAACAAGTCAAGTTCTGAAATGTCTTTTTTGCTTTTTTTTCATTTTGTCTGTAGGCATTACTAAGGAACTCCATGAGAGCCCTGAATAAATTCCCACAAGATTTGTCTGTTCCTTTAACTAAATACCAATCAATAGTCATGAGAAAATTCACAGTTTTGTCAGGTTGCAACCACAGGAGGCAATAGATATAAGAATTTGACAAAATGAAAACATTCTATCAAAATAAGTTGGTGACCGGAAACTTACTGTAAGGGGCACTGGGTGTTATTATTTGTGAAGCGTATGCATATGTCCATTCATGATATGCTTCCACAAGTTTCTAAGCACAGCCAACAACAAAATATTAACCAGCACCACACTGCTTGAATTCTCTCAGATTAAGACTCTACATTTATTAAGTCAAGAGGTCAATCCATAAGAATGATACTAGAAATTTTTATGTTCATGTTTGTGCCTGTTACACATTAGAATAAAACACCAGCAGCCTTTCACCCACCCCAAGTCCACAGATGGACACGATGGGATGACATTGGAGTCTTTGTGTAGTTATTCGTACCTTACCCTGATTATGTCCAGTAGCTTTTGCTTTGGTCAGACTCCTCCCTTTAGCGTTTTTTTTCTGTTTCCTCTTAGTCACCTCTCATCATTTCTTTTGTGAGCAACGTTCTCCTTTTGACACTATGGTCGATTTTGTTAGAACTGTTCACAAAATATGAGTCCATAGATTCCCAGTGAGGACCAGAGGGTCCTTGTCGCTGCTACTGACGACTATACTCTAGCTGTTAACGCTTTCTTATGGTGACATTACAATGAAATATTTTAGGTTTGTAAAAGGGATTATAGGCTTTATAGCACACATCCACCCATGTATCTTCCATCTTGTTTAAGGAGAAACACATAGGAATAAATATTCTTGAAGGTTCTTGTATTTCTCTCTAATTCCACTTCCCCTTTCCATATCTAAGCAGTAGCCTAAATCAATCATTTCTAGATATGTGCTAGACTCAGGATTCATAGCTTGTTTTACAGACACTTAAATATATAAAACATAATGACCCTGTTATATATATTCTTAAATAAATAGATTTCATACTTTAGACCAATTTTAAGTTTATAACATTACCAAACAGGAAGAAACCCCCTCTGACTTTAGCTCACATTTGGATAATAAATTTTCATTTGTCTTTCCTGCATTTCTGTTAAGGCCAGGGCCTTTACATTAGTGGTTTTACAACTGGTCATTGGAACTGGGTAAGTCCCTCAACCATGCACAGCGTAGTTCTCCCTAGAGTCTCCTTCACTAGACATAGTGCTCAGTACAAAACATCTATTGAATTAAGAGAAATACAAACAAAACTTCTTTCAAATACTAGTATCAACAGTGGACAGCTCCTTGTGTCTCCCCACATACAACAGTCCGGACCATTAAAGACCTCCCTGTCAGAAGAAAAAAGAATGAGTTCAAGTGTAGCCAGCAGAGATAAGGTCTTCAGAATCTGATGGGCAAGGGCAAGTCAACAACAGGAGTAATGTTCTCAAGGCAGCAAAGCCTGGAACTCAAAGACATTCATAAGCTGGGGACTGCCTCTGTTTACTGGCTGAGAGAGTTTTAGATAATGAACCATGAAAGCCTGCTATGCAACAACACTATGCAATAAGTTTTCATTTGCTCCTAGTCAGCTTCAGGGATCAAGGACAGTTAAACACACAACCCACTCATGCATGTTATTTTAAAGGCACATTTTAAAGTTATAAATACGGTACATTGAGTTAATGAGGTATGTTCTTTTGGTGACAAATATTTACCTTCCACATATGCCTCTTGGTGTCAAGACACTGTTTCATTTTTCCCCCCTTTTCTCAGGAGGCTGGGATGCAGATGGAAGAGGCCCTTGTGTCTGGGACACATTCACCCATCAGGGAGGAGAGCGAGTTTTTGAGAACCAGACTGGTGATGTAGCTTGTGGAAGCTACACTCTGTGGGAAGAAGATTTGAAATGTATCAAACAGCTTGGATTGACTCATTACCGCTTCTCTCTTTCCTGGTCACGTCTGTTACCTGATGGGACGACAGGTTTCATCAACCAGAAAGGCAAGTGTTTCTTAAAAATAGAAGGTTGCAGCTTTAATTCAAGGTTATTGCTGCGGTCTGGCATAATTAATCCGGCATGCTGTTCTGCAGGGCAGCTTTGAAATCACAAGTTTTCAGAGTGATTATAGGATACAGTTTTGAAATGGGTTTGCATTAGCTTTCTCAATAATATTTTGGTTTGTCTGGTCTGTTGAACTCCTCTTTGGAGGAAGGAGGTGGTTGATGGGTAGGAAAAAGCCTGGAATAAGGGTGTTATTTATGAAAGATGACTTCTCAGTGAAGGTAAATTTCCCAAAACTGTTGTATCACACTACTTTTTCAGTGTGTCACCCATGAGGAATTACGAAGACCCAAAGGAATCTGAAAGACTTGGGAGAATTTCACCTGCACCAAGCTCCCAATGACAGTATAGGGCTTAGTTCCCAGGTCCCCGGAGCTCACTTAGTTGAGATGAAGTGTAAAGTATCAGGTATATCACATACTGTGTGTAACAGTTTCTCTTGGCATCACACAGTGACTCAGTTTCTCCATGAATAGAAAAGAATGCTATAAAAGTTTATACCTCAGAGAATTGTTAAAGATTATATGAAATAATTTTGTGATTCACATAGTACCTGACATATCATAAACACTTATTAAATGCTAGCTATTCTTCTAATAATGCATAAATAAAAGAAACATTTACTTATGCATTGGATGGCTTACTTAGGCACTTTAAAACACATTTTCTCTCATTCTCAAACCAATAAGGAAGTCATCATGATCATATCTTATAGATGTAGATGTCCAAGTCCACATATTTGGCAAATAGACCTGAAGTCTAAATTTAAGATCTAGCTACACTTTATATATATAGCCTTGGAAACTTGGCCTGGGGATCAAATCTGGCCCACCACCTGGTTTTGTAAATAAAGTTTTACTGGAGCACAGCCATGACCATTCATTACACATCATCGATAGTTGCTTCCCTACTGCAATGGCAAAAGTGAGTAGTTGGGTTAGACAGCATATGGCCTACAAAGTCCAAAATATTAATGATCTAGTTCTTTGTAGGAAATGTTTGCCAATCCCATATTCTACAACATATGGTTCCTAAATACACACCCTTTATTATTAGTTGGTACCAAAAAAGAGTTCCTACAACTCAGAGAAGAAGTACTAGATCAAGCAAATGAAATGCACTGAGTGTAAAATGTAGGGAGCATCTCATAAATACAGGACGGGCAATTGCATGACCTGAGAGTGGCTCCCTTCTCTACATCATCAAACATTACACATTCCCAGCGCCTTCATGATGCCATGGGACTCATATGTGTAAGTTACACAAATCCCTAAACGCAACAACTCATTATGCTAGTTCCTGCCTGTGCTAGGGAATTTGCAGTGTTTCTCTCATACAAAGTTGGCAATTCCCTCCATGTGAAATGTATCAACAACCATGGAGGCTTATATGATGCTCTGGACTTTAGGGTTGGAGTTCCCCAAATAGGGATAACCAAGATAAGTAGGTCCATTGATAAATTCAGGAGACAGTAACCAAAATGAGGGCCATTGGTTGAATGTAGAATTATTGTACATCATTGATTGTTTTTTTTTTTGACTTTGAACAACAGGTGATATGTTTTTCAATTCAAAGATAAACCCATAATTTCCTGTCTTCATCACCCAGCATCTCTACCTTATTTTTTCTTTGGTACCATGGTACGTCGAGCTCTGAAAATTGACTCTGAATGGGCTCAGTCTCTTGTTTCTTTCATCTCACTGGTTTCCAGCTGTAGTCGACGACCTTTGTGCCTTGTCAGATGTGGCAGATGTTTGTCTTCTTCCTTGCTCAGCATTCTCCCAGCCCTCACCTGTTTATTTCTGACAACGAGGACTTTTTGATCCACACTAACAGCTTTGCAGGCCTTCTCCCTTTCTGTCCTCTGGTCTTCTTTCCTATGAATACTACACATCAACTTTCCTAAAACTTGGTCTAATTCATAATAGGCTGGGTCATCTCTTGCTAAAACAGAGTTTTAAAAATGTACTTCATTCTTTCAAGGCTAAATAAAGAACTTCCTGTTTCTGTATCATTCTAGGTTCTAGTTGACTTAGTTTTAACTCACTTCTGAAGCCATCTAAGATGCCATTTCCCCTTGTGTATGTGTATTCAATTTCCTAAACACACAAGTTACCACTTATTAAACATACTATGAACCCTTCACATTTGAAAGAATTTGCTGACATTCTTCTTCATGCTTAGAGTGGCCTTTCCTTAACCCCAAATTACACCTGACAAATGCCTAACCTTCTGTTCAGGCTGAGCATAAATGCTTCCTTTGCTCTAAAATCTCCATCAAGTGAAAACAGAAGATTTCTAATCTATCTATCTATCTATCTATCTATCTATCTATCTATCTATCTACCTACCTACCTATCTTTCATGTCTGCCCACCTACCTAGCTATCTGTTTATCTACCAAACTACCTGTCATGTCTATCTATCTGTCTATCTATCTATCTATCTATCTATCTATCTATCTATCTATCTATCTATCTATCTTATCATTTATCATCTATGCATCTATCTATCTATCTATCTATCTATCTATCTATCTATCTATCATCTATATATCTACCTTATCATTTATCATCTATGCATCTGTCTATCTATCTATCTATCTATCTATCTATCCATCTATCTATCATCTATATATCTACCTTATCATTTATCATCTATGCATCTATCTGTCTATCTATCTATCTATCTATCTATCTATCTATCTATCTATCTTCTATATATCTACCTTATCATTTATCATCTATGCATCTATCATCTATCTATCTATCTATCTATCTATCTATCTATCTATCTATCTATTCATTCATTATCTATCTATCTATCTATCTATCTATCATCTATCTATCATCTAACATAGCATTATGCAAAGCTCACAGGCTATTTATCATACTCTTTACTATTAGTGTTGTAATAGCTGTTTATTTAATTCCATTCAGAGTATATTGAGTATGACTTATGCCAAAAATACAACACAGATGGAAGGAAATCCCTTGAGTTGCTTACAGTGTAAAGGGCAGATAACTCTGTCTTCAGTGCCTTGTAATTGAGTTTACTTCCTCCCAGAGAGGGATTTAGTAAATAGTTCCTCAATTTATTTAGGTCAATAAAAATCATATAAACCACTGAGTTCAGTGATGATCTCCTTTTATTGAGTGTGTAGTATGTGTCAGTCAGTCTCCCAAACACAGCACTTGCTTTTGCAATTTTATGTTCCAATTAGGCACATAAGTGAACCTCCCTAAAATGGGCCATGGGCATAATGCTGGGTGCAAAAATTCCAAGTTATAACTGAGTTCAGCTTATATCTGACATCAAAATCCTAGTGCTTAGGATTGAGTGCACCAAAAGCCAGGCAAAACCACGTGAACTCTGCTATATTTTTGCTTATCAAATAAGTAGGTGTTCCATGTTACCAAGACTCTTTTCATTCATGGAGTTTTCAATGAGTTTCCACTTGGTATAGAAAAAATGATTAAAAAAGAACTTCAGAATTGTGACCATCAGCAGGTTTATAAATCAGCCCGACCATTCCCTCTCTGAAACGCTAGAATCCTGAGGGCACTGATTGGGAATGTCTCTACATACAGCTAAGCAGTCATTAGAAGTGGAAGTGGATGTGTGTAAATATTCCTTTTATCATCCTGGTTTAACCTATTTGATGAATATATTTATATATTTTACTATAGATAAAACTGACCCAGACCCATTGTGGTTGTTAACTTACTGTATGAAACATGCTCTGCTTTTTCTCTCTACAATACCCAAATTATGAAGGTATTCTTTCTCAAGACTTATTTATCTATTTGTTTATTCTGTGTGTTGTGCAGAGGCAAAAGTGTGTATATATGCACATGCTTGCAGATGCTAGAAGACAGGCTTTGTAGGATTTTCCTCAGGCTCATTCCCTCCACTCCCTTGTATTTGATAGAGTAAACCCTTTTGGCCAGCAACTTGCCAAATAGTCCAGGATGTCTGGGCTAACCAGTAAACTTCAGGGATCTTCTTGTCTATGTCACATCAGCCAATTACAAGCCTATCCAATCATATCCTACTTTTAAAACTCCTGTTTCTGAGAATTGAATCCAAGGTCCTCAGGCTTACAAGGCAAGCACTGTACAGACTAAACAACTCCTTTGCTTTTACCCAAGGATTTTAGCTAGAGGAGTATGGAGCTGTGCTGATATATCAAACGTTGGGAGTCAACATATCCAGAAGTTTGTGGACACAGTGTGAGTCAGTGACCCGAGATCAGGAAGGCAGAGGAAACAGAGCATGGAAGCAGAGGCACAAAAGTGGCTTGAGTCAGTCAGGTGATCTGGGGTTGCTGGGGACAGACTCTTGCTACGTGCACGTGCTGATCACCTGGCCACCAGACAGAGCTCTTTTTGTGTTTGGCCTCAGCAGTAGCTGATTAATAGTCCGGACCCTCTCCTGAACAAGAGGGCACAGGAGGTGCTTACAGGAGGTGGAATTTCAGCAAGCAGTTGCTCATTCTTGTGCAGTGATCTGTTGAAGAGATTGGAATGGTTTAAACTCAGAAGGGCCATTGTGTGCCTCCCATTAAAACGTTTCCTCAAAAAGCATGTAAAGAATTAAAACAGAACAAAATAAAAAGCCTTCTTACTGTCTTTTCCCAGGAACACAAGACACACATACACACTCTCTCTCTGTCTTTCTTTCTCTCTCTCTCTCTCTCTCTCTCTCTCTCTCTCTCTCTCTCTCTCTCTCTCCCCCTCTGTGTGTGTGTGTGTGTGTGTGTGTGTGTTTGACTACCCACACCAAAGTTTGATTATGGGACATTTGGAACCTTGTAAAATTCTATGTTCTCAAAATGGCAGAATATTTTACAACGTAAGAGTGCGGCATAGCTCTTCTTTTCCAAATGTCAAGTTTTCAAGGTTTAACAAGAAAAGAATGAGCTGGCAACTGGAATCACATAGCTCTGTATTTTTCGGTTGTCTACGTGCATTTTCATATCTGCCACAGATGTAGGTTTTTATGGGATGACTAGGAGACACAAGTCTTGGAAAGAAAGAAAAAAAATGTGAATAGACACGCAGAAATTCGTGTTCACTTTAAGACATCAAGTATAAGAGCATTTAATAGGGATGACATACAGAAGCTGACTAACTCACATCTTCCTTGTATTTTATGCTCAGCCTAACTGAAGACTGAATAATGTTTCCTTACATGACAAACAAGCTCTTGTCTTGAATTTTAGATGTGATGAAGACAATTCCTTTGCTGGCAAGAGAAATGTTGCAGTAAGGGCATGAAGATGAGATTATCTTGGACGATCTGTGGGAAGCTACTGTAATTACATGGATGATTAGGGGAGGGAAGACAAGTGGTTAGTGTCAGAGGGGATCTAAGGATCAGGACAGATTGGAGAGGGGAGATGAGATGAAAATGGAGGAAAAGGCTGTAAGGAAAGCAGGCAGGAGAACTCTACAGCCCAGAAAAGGCACGAAAGGGCTTTGTTCCAGAAAGTTTGCCAGGAGAAGGTGCCTCTATTGTCATCTTGACCTAAATCTCTTGAAAACTCTTTGTATTTCTGGCCTCTATATCCATAGACAGTTTATGTGCAATTCATTACAGCAGCAGCAGAAAACTAAAACAGTCCTTGGGCCATTTAAGAAACAGGTGGTATGAGCCAAGAGGTGTGACTCAAAGAGAGTTAGCATATATCTGATAGAGGTGGACATGGGATCAAAACAAATTCTGTTAATTTGGCATCCTTCCCTCCCTCCCTCCTTCATTCCCCCTCTTTCCTCACTCCTTCCCTCTTTTCCTTCCACCCATGTGTCCTTCATTCTTTCTTCTTCCTTCCTTCCCCATCCCTGTCTTACTGGAAGCAAGCTTTCTACAACTTCTAGCCGTCTTCTCTTATAATGAGTTTTCCTATTTCTTTCTTCTGTATAATCCTCTTCCACTGCCAGGCACTGTTCATGGGAAAAAGCTCATGCTTTGTGAGGTTTAACTTCTGTGGCCTCGTGGAAAAGGATAGCTTTGGCCAGTTGTTTTTCTCTCTCAGGGAAGTCTGGATTTGATCTAGTGAGAGGATTGAGTTAGTTGGTAGCTTGTGCATGGATCTGAAGCCATGCTGGCAGATGCAATGGCCTTTGGGGGACCATGGTAAATGGGTCACCAAGAGGCAGCTAGTTCTGAAATGGAGGAATCAATGAGCCATATTAAGAAGAGACAAGCCACCAGGTGGTGGTGGAGCATGCCTTTAATCCCAGCACTCTGTAGGCATAGGCAGATGGATTTATAGGAGTTTGAGATCAGCCTGGTCTATGAAGAGTGTTCCAGATAGGCTCCAAAGCTACAGAGAGAAGCCCTGTTTTGAAAAACACCACCACCACCATCACCAATATCAAAAAAGAGGCCCCTGTGAGACAAATCATTTTAGCATCCAAGTTCCTTGGATTCCAGTTGTAGTTAATTTTTGTTGCCTGCTGTCTGATATTGTCATATTATTTCAAGTAATGCCTACTTTACCACCTCAGTCCTACACCCAACTGCCCTATGCGACCTTTGCATGTCAGTTAGTCTCAGATGGTGTATCTTTCCTATGTCTCAGATCTACTCCAAATTTTCAAAGATAAAATAAATAGAATTTGGCTTAAATAAAACAGAAATGTGATATTGAGTATGAGAGAAACTTGTAGAAGGTTTACTTCTTCAGAGTCAATCTTATCTGGAACAAATCAGAGTCCAAATGACTTTTCAAAGCCAAGACCCTCAGTTTGGCAACAGGTGGAAAAACATGGAGGGTTAGTTGTCATGGAGCCTTCCTTACCAATCTCATTGATAAGTGAAACTCAACACCTTCAACTATATGATCTTAGTTCTTATAATGGCCGCAAGGTGGCACTGTTAGCACCTCTCTTTCATAAATGAAGACTGTGTGCATGCAGAGGTCAAATGATTTGTCCAAGTTCCTTTCACTAAGTTGTCCAAATACGGCTCTCTGCTGTCTGAACATGGGGCTCTGCCATCTGAACATGGGCTCTGTTCATAGGCTCACATTCCAGCTGGGGATACAACTCCATGGCAGAAGGCTTGCCTAGTGTTCACAAAAACCTTAGGTTCGATCCCTCCCTATTAACACACACACACACACACACACACACACACACACACACACACCCCACTATCATTCACAGAAAAGTTGTAAAAGTTTCATTACACCATCAAGTAAACTGTATAAAGCTGAAGCAAAAAAAAAGGTGTTCCATCCTAGGATATTCCATATAAATTATGCAACAGAGCACGAATATCTAAACACATAAAATGTATTTAATGCCAACTCATGATTATCATGTTGCTCAAATTAAAACTGATTGGTTACCATTAAAGAGTCATCATAAAAGGATAATAAAAGGATCTAATATTATGACTAGGTCTGAGTAGGTAGAAGTTGAGGCTAGTGAGAAGTCACATTTTCCTAGTTCAGGCACGTTTGTAAACAAGAGAGACGATGTGGTGTAGCAGAGGAAAACTCAGACTCAGTGTGGGGCTGAATATTGTCTATTTCATTTGACAACACCAAGGCTCTCTTGATATGAATTTTCATGTGTGCAATAGGAATACAATTGCTCCTCCCTTGGGCTTAGTGCTAGAATTAAGCATAAGTGTGTGGTATCTAGTACATATAGTATAGATTCAATAAAAGAAGCTCATATGCAAGACAAGCCAAAGAAAAGAGTTTGTTAGGAGGAGCCGGAGTTTATTAAAACCAAGGTCAGGAGATATACATCAGTTTGGATATCACAGTCACAATACGGAAAACGTGGATTAATATTGGCCAAGAGATGGGTTTGGAACATTTTTTTTTATTGAGAGAGAAGAGGAAAGTTTTATTTATATTGAGGGAATTATATTGCTTTTCCATTGCTACCAGAATCAACCATCACTAACTCAATTGCTTAAACCAACACAAATCTGTCACCTCAGATCTTTATCAACTGGAATCAGGGTATCTATCTGTAGGGCTGTGTCGCTTTCTTAATTACTTTATTTATTCCATAGCTACCTTCAGGAAGAGGAGTTATTCTGCTATGGTTACAAGCAAATGTGTTCCTAAAACATGGAGTTCTTATGCATGACTCATGCTACTGTCTTCCTTTCCACATGAGTGAGCCATGATTAGAAGTATGCAGACAGGTCAACAATAGCCTGGTGCATAACACGGTTTCTGCTTACTCTGCTTTTTTCTCCCCATTCTTCATCCTCTTCTGATAAGTATAGAATTTTCTTTTCCCAGGAATGCCTTGTATAAACACTGACCAGACAGCATATGAAAATCAAGCTCTGACCCACATAAGTAGCCCAGATAGCTAAATCATAACCTCTGGGTTAGCTAAGAATTTCTACTTGCTGTAGTTTTTGTTCCCATCATGGGTCTGCATCCAATTAAAGCCAACCAGAGAGAGCTAAATGTGTTCCCCAAACCAAACACACAGGACACTCACTTCTACTTAGTCCTCTTCCGGTTGCCTGTGCTGGCAGCCCCAGTTAGAGCATGCTTGAAGACTCCTGCTCTTTCTTTTCTCTTTTCCTTGCTGTCTTTGAGTATTTACCAAGTTTGTTATACTTTTCTACAGCAAACTGAGTACATTGCCTCTTGATGGTCATCTCCTTGGGTGTTTTGAACATTTGGTTCTCCTTGTGCTCTTTAAGGAACATTTTGTTCTTATTGTTTTATGATAATCACTTGTATTCATCTAACAGTAACAACAATTTTAATTAGTAGAATGAGAGATAACCTGTACCGAGCCATAATTATATGTTAAGAAATAATCTTATCATTTTCAGTTATCAACTGATTAAACCCTCCCACAATACTTTACTGAAGTAGGTTTCTAGTGTTATCCACATTTTATACTTGAGCAAAGAGAATTCAGGGAGATGTAAGAGCTCAAAATAATGAGCCTAGTAGATGACAGAGTGGTAGTGGAATTTCAATATGCTGGCACCAGAGTTCAGTCTTATATCCATTTTAGCATTTTGTTTTCAGAGCATGCTTTCTGGTACTCCAAGTTTAGGATAGGTATGGCTTATCTCACCTTAAAATGCTAAACATTGTCTTTACTCTGTAGTTCTACCATCTTTACCTGTTTAGGAGTGTATCAGTATTATCCGTAGAGGTATTAGGTAAGTTCCCCGAGGAAGAGGTCATGCTTACCTTCCTAAGTTTTTATGACCAGCATATTGTTTTTATACCATTATGCATTTACACAATGAACAAGGGGATGACTGAATGGGTTAAACAGTTCAGAAGTCTGCTTCTGTATTCACTAAATTAAAAAAAAGAAAAGAAAGAGATCTTCCTTGTCAGTAAGCCTCCAGTGCAGTTCTGCATGTGATTTTACACCATTTCTCATGAAAACTCTTAACCCAGGACAGTTTTTCTCCTCTAAGTGTCTGCTTCTTTCATTATTTTAAGCATGAAACAAGGCACGATATTACCACCCCTGTCTCCTTAGATAGTCACTTTCAAGGCAAGAGTCATTGTGTGGTGCTAGTGCCAATATCTTCTTGGCCTTGGTTTCTGAGGCAGAGCCTCTTCAGTTTAATAGCATTCTTCTGAACTCTACAACAATTTGGCCAGCACTCAACAATCTCATGCCAGCCTGAAAGAATCAGCTGAGAGGAAGGGTTTACTTGGTATTTCTGTAGTTTATCAAAATTGTAGACTGAACTCCAGCCAGGGAGGCACACTCTTGGTATCTTTTATCCACATTCTGGGATACCTGTGGAACTTTTGGTCTTCTAAAAAAAATGCTATCATCATGATGCTGAGACTGTCTACAATGTACTGGCTCAAATTGTGCAAGTACTTGGGACCACAGACATGTTCTGTTGTACCTGTCTCAGATACTAAACTTTAGTGTTTTCTCAGTGAATCTTTTTCCCAGACTTGTAAGATAGTTAGGCCTGGCAAAGAACTGAGACAGTCATTTGATTTGCTTTCTTTATTTACTTTTTAATATGACTTGAGATCCACTAATTGAACAGATTTTCCTTATTCACTGAACTTTTGATATGATTTCGGGATTTGGAAATTTAGAGCTGAATTGGACATGCCAACTTCACACAGACCTTTTGTTCTTATGAAATTTATTTCAATAAATATAGAAAAAGCATAATGTTATGTGACAACAACTTCCTCAGATCTATCTGTTTTGGAGCAGTTAACTTCCCATCCTCCTCACCATTACCTCATGATTACCCTGTCTTCTCTGTCTTTCTCCATGCTTGTTCCCAATCTTTCATTGATCAAATTAAATACATAATATACCTTGCTTTGAATAAAACTCATCCTAATATCTGTTCCCATAAAACATGTTGGCATCATACTGAAAAATAATTTCTTGTTTCTTACATTTTCTCCTCCCAGGAATCGACTATTACAACAAGATCATAGATGATTTGTTAAGGAATGGGGTGACGCCCATAGTGGCCCTCTATCACTTTGATCTGCCTCAGGCTTTAGAAGATCAAGGAGGTTGGTTGTCAGAAGCAATTGTTGAAGCTTTTGACAAATATGCGCAGTTTTGCTTCAAGACCTTTGGAGACCGAGTGAAGCAATGGCTTACCATAAATGAGCCTAATACTCTTGCTATTTTAGCCTATGACATGGGTATGTTTGCTCCTGGTGTGCCTCACATTGGGATTGGAGGTTACCAAGCAGCTCATAATTTGATTAAGGCTCACGCCAGATCCTGGCATAGCTATGATTCTTTATTCCGAAAAGATCAGAAGGGTTTTGTGTCCTTATCATTATTTTTTTGCTGGTTAGAACCTGCGGATCCTAATTCAGTGCTTGACCAGGAAGCTACAAGAAGGGCCATCAATTTCCAGTTTGATTTCTTTGCTAAACCCATATTTATTGATGGTGATTATCCTGAACTTGTCAAGTCCCAGATTGCCTCTATGAGTAAAAAGCAAGGTTATCCATCATCAAGGCTTCCAGAATTCACAGAAGAAGAGAAGAAAATGATCAAAGGCACTGCTGATTTCTTTGCTGTTCAATATTATACAACTCGCTTAGTCAGGCACCAGGAGAATAAGAAGGGAGAACTCGGCTTCCTTCAGGATGTGGAGATTGAATTGTTTCCCAATCCATCTTGGGAAAATGTGGGCTGGATCTACGTGGTGCCATGGGGAATACGTAAGCTACTGAAATATATTAAGGTAAATGATTTATTTGTGTCTTTGTGTACCCAAGTACAGAAGGACTCTGGGAAGTCATATGTATCCATGTGAATGAACACCACAAAGAATGGTTTTAGGTGTCAGTATGCCCATTTGCTGACTGGGAAGAGAAGAGCAAGATTTGAGTTCTTTAGATTTAACTAGCTGGCTTTCATGCTAAAATTTGTTGTTAAATTTTGTTGTGTCTAGATGAGTAGCTTGGGCATATTTTTCAAGCTGGTGGCACTGCTGTGGTTCATAAAGGTATTTTAAGGAAAGAGAATTGAATGCTTTCTGAGTCTCCTCTATGCTGGTGACTGAAATTACAATTTGAAGGTGCCAGTTTTCTGGACCCCTCCTGTGGGCGATAGAAAATGTACCTGCTAACGGGACCAAGGGGTTAAGGAGAAGTGACAATCAGCAGATGCTGATGGGAAGAAGGATATTTCTGTCTTCTCATTATGTGAAGAGTCATTTGACTGTCTTCATGGACATTTGCACAGTTTTGCTTTTCCATTGTTAGTCATAAAAGGTCAGTGTGTGGAAAATTAAGTTAATAGGGTCAGTGCAATTTGATGAAAACTAGTTTTGGGGTTGCAGCTTCCAGAAGATAGAGGGTAATGCACCTGATTTTATGAGCTTTCTTTTTTTTTTCTTTTTTTTTTTTTAACATCTGTTTGGAATGAAACTTCTGCTCTCTTGTTCTAGGATACATATAATAACCCTGTAATTTACATCACCGAGAATGGGTTTCCCCAGTGTGACCCGCCATCTCTTGATGACACTCAGCGTTGGGAGTATTTCAGACAGACATTTCAGGAACTATTCAAAGGTACCATTTGAAATGATGAAAGATCAATTGTGCAAACTTAATATAATTTTCCCATGTGCTTATTTGCATTCGGCAAAGACCATTGATTTTGAAGCTGAAATTCATGTAAATTAGTTTAAAGCCATGCAATTAGGAGAGGGAAAAGCAGGTATTTAGAAAAGAGGAAAGTGAGGATTAGGCCCAGCTTCCACTCTGCTGAAATCGAACCAAGGAAAAAGCAACTGTCTTCAGCATTTCCTGAATTGTAGGTGACGGTAACAAGAGTTGAATGGTCCAAAACCGTTAGATATCATAAAATATCAGCACTGCTCAGCTACAGCATACTTATTTGCATAGTTTGATATCCTAACTGTCAAAACTGAGTTGACAGGATTTACAAGGATCCCATTCTAGCATCTGAGCTACAACTAAGTGGCCTGGTTAGATACTAAAATATGTAAACAAGATGATGACGATGATGCTGATGATGGTGATGATGATGATACCTTCAGTTTTCCAAGGGAGTTAATTTAATATCTGATAACAAATTATAAGTCATAATTATTAATTGATAATGGGCATTACTAATTAGTCTGCCGCGTTGTTTTCCCTCCTTCAGCTTTTCTTGGAATATCGTTGTTTAAAACATTGTCGCTGCCTCAGTTTTATTTCTTATTCCTGTAAAGGAATCAGAGATGGAAGTAACCCACAATGAGACTGTGATTTACTCTTTTCAATCATAACAGTCATATTTATTTACTATCATTATATTGAAAAGTCCAGGAATTAGACTTTACAAAATTGCTCAGGAGACACCCAAAAGGAATTCTAGAAATCAGAGGGGGTCTCTTTCTAAAGCCTGACGTTAGTGGAGTGAGGTCTGGAGTTTATTGGCAGACAGCAGTCAGATTCCTACAATCCAACAGAAGCAAAAGGTATCTTTTAAAATGACGTTCAAAATGTGTTCTTTTTTTGAGTGAGAATTCACTTCTGAAAATGAAGGGAAATTTCTGCTTCTCCCAGATTCTGCTGTGTGAAACAGTCTGGTATATTGTTAACCTGCTGATGTTCTAAGTTTATATCCTGAAGGAGACCTAGGCTGCCAGGTAGATTCAGAGGTGGCTTATTAGTTACTGTCATGTTGATGTAACAAAAGTACCAGAAAAAAGAACTTTGAAAATGGAGCATTAGTTATAGTTTATGGTTTCAAGAGATTCAGTCCATGTTTATTTGATCTCATGTACTTGAGCCAGACATCTGTCAAAGAGGTTGTGTGGGTGAGCAGAGTTGTTCACTCCATGACCAACCAGAAAACAGAGAAAGGGGATGAAGGTGCACTCTGACTTTCTACTTTTTTTCCCTGGATGTTATTCCACACATCCCCTGGCCTATGGGGTGGTTCCCCCATTTAGGGTGCATCTTCTCTCTTACATGAACCTTAGAATAATTTCCTCACAGGCATACCCAGAGGTGTGCCTCAGTTGCCAATTTGAGTCTAAAGAAGTCAAGTTAACAATGAAGATTTTCCATTACAGAAGGCAGATGCAGGAAACCAAGATGACTTGTTTAAAATTAGTATGTGCACATTTGAGAAAAGAGAGAAAAATAAAAATTAACCTTTTCTATTTTCAGTTTGGTATTCTGTTTATAGCTAATTATAGAAAGGTGTCTTTGTTGGTTTTTGAAATGATTTTAAGTGCTTGCTACAATCCCTGAGATTTCTCAAGCTAAACACTCAGTGGTAGGCCCATAAATGCAGTAATTTAGAGATGTGGGTTGTAACAGAATGTGAGACCAGAAATTGTGTGTTAATTTGTGTTTCTAAGGGACAGGAAAAAGAAACAGAACTGACAAGCAAAATCCTATTCTGTAGCATTTTGACTTCCTATTGTGTCTTTAGATTATTGAGTGGAAAATGAACAGGATGTATGCAAATGATGCTGCCTCAACCAAAGATATTTATACTTTGTAATGGAGAGAATGATATTCACTCATCAGAAAAGGAACGTGAAATGTTGAATTTTAAGCTTTCCTGGGTGGGTGCTGCAGGGTACCATGAGGTAGGAAATAAGAACTATGTCTCTCAAAGAGTGCCTGTCACAATGCAGAACAATCAAGACCGAGGCACACAGCATTGCTTAGCTGGTCGCAAGGTGGTTAGGGCTGGCACAAAGATTTTAAACTTAATGTGGATTTATTGAGACATATCCCTATGGTACGTTGATTAGCAATTGTATTATATATTTAAAATATTGTTTACTTATTTTTAGCAAGTTTTATCATCCTCCTCTTACAACATACTATGTATTTTCATTATGACTAAAACATGCTGATTTTTTTTCTCATTTGTTGTATTTTTGAGACAAGTTTGCATGTATCCCAGGCTAGCTTTAAACTCACTGCTAGTCAAAGCTGGTCTTGAACTCCTGAAACGTTCCCCTCCATAGGTATTTTCCACCATTCCAGATACACAATACTATCTTTGTTCAGGCTTTAAAAAGATATGAACCTTTAAAATTTTCAGAAATTTATATATTGGCAAAATACCTATGTTAATATCTATTTGTTCGGAACAAATTCCAAATGCGCACATTTATTTTGAGATGGGTATTACTGAGATATTTTAAAATATATTTCTATATTAGATGTTAATAATTCGTTCTGCATGTAACTTTTTCTGGTTGCAAGTCTCCTTTCTTCTGTGAGATGGTTATGGTCCCGTTTTGTACGCTTAGCACAGGTTCAGCTTGGAAAACTGCAGAGAGTACCGCCTTCATCAATACACGATAGGTTGGTTAAGATGAAGTCACATAATACGAACTTAAGAAATCCCAGCTTATCACTGTACCTAGCACTTGAATGGCTCAGGTTGTTTCTAAGATTGAAGAGGGTAGGGAAGCAAGTTTCTGGGGCCTTGGTGGCTGTGTTCTTCCTTATGAGCTTACTAACAGCAAGGAGGGAGCTACTGTGTGGGAAGGAAAGGGGCTAGGAATCATGGAGAGCTCTTTTTCATGTTTGTCTTTTATTATAGTTCTTCATGGAATCCCTTTGATTCATTTTCTTGAGACACTTTAATTTTACTTTCATAAGAGTTATTACTAAGTGTTGGTGACTGTGGACCCCCAGACCTGAATTTCCTGAGGACCCCCGCCTGCCGGAGTAAACAACTTGTTTTCCTATGCTTGCAGCTGCTCTGAGCAAATAACTTGTTTTGCAGCTGCTCTGGGCAGGAACCCCTCAGGAGTTCCTGATGGCAGGGGAATGGTTTCTGGTGGGCTTGCAGCTGAGTTAGGGCGTGGCCATTAGTCAAGGAGACCCCCTATAAGCTGCCCTGGAACACAACAAAGAGGGCATTCTTGGCACCCGTGTCTCTCTCTCTCTCTCTCTCTCTCTCTCTCTCTCTCTCTCTCTCTCTCTCTCTCTCTCTCTTTCTCGCTCTCTCTCGCGCTCTTTCTCGCTCTCTCGCTCTCGCTCTCTCGCTCTCGCTCTCTCGCTCTCGCTCTCTCGCTCTCTCTCGCTCTCGCTCTCGCTCTCTCGCTCTCTCGCTCTCTCGCTTTGTATGTGTGTGTTTCAATCTCCAACCTCTTGTCCGACTAGCGAACTGTACTGTAGTGTGTAGCATGTAGAGCAGGCGTTGCGCTACAACTAAGAACTTTTTCTTAACTCCATTCTGATTGGAACAAAAGCAGTTTTACTGATGCCATTTCTCACTTCAATCCCAAACAGTGATTTGGGTAATACTTACTCCCTTCTTGCAGATGAGGAAACCAATTTTCAGAGAGACCAAGTCACTTGCTCTTGTCAAAAACTACTAAGTAATTTTTCCTTTGACAGGGAAGAATGTGTTATTAATATCGTTATTGATTTTTTTTTTTGTATTATCTATGACCTGTGAGTTGAGGATTTTCTGAGGCACAGTGATTCCCTTCCCACCCCCATCTCAGAACTGTTGTAATAGGAGCGGTGGAGCTGCGTCCCCGGCACCCGGCCGCCCGCATAGCTAGCTTATGCCCTGAAATAATTACACGGAAACTGTATTCTTTTGATCACTGCCTGGCCCATTAGTTCCGGCCTCTTATTGGCTAGCTCTTACATATTGATCTAACCCATTTCTAATATTCTGTGTAGCACCATGAGCTGGCTTACCAGGAAAGATCTTAACCTGCGTCTGTCTGGAGTGAGAGAATCATGGCGACTCCTGACTCGGCTTCTTTCTCCCAGCATTCTCTTCTGTCTACTCCACCCACCTAAGGGTTGGCCAATCAAATGGGCCAAGGCAGTTTCTTTATTAGTTAACCAATGACCTTCCTCCATCATTTCCCCTTTTTCTGTTTAAACAAAAAAGAAAGGCTTTCACTTTAACATAGTAAGATTACATATAGCAAAACAGTTATCAAGCAAGAATTACAGTTATAATATTTATATCTATTTTATCTTTTATCATAACTATGGAAAACTATAACTAACCATTCTTCAACTCCATCAAAGACTCCAGAAGGATATAATATTACCTAAGCAAACAAGAGATCCAAAACTCTAGAAATGACAGAGACATCTTACTGCCTGGACAGTCACCCAAAGTTCTTTTGTACTGTTGGGACATCCATCTTCAGCCTTCAGGCCCATAGTATCCAGCAGACATTTTCATCAAGCAGGAAATTCCAAAGACAGTTCAGTCACTTTTTGCTGTGTCCTGCAGAATGTCTCGCAGACTCTTTTATGAGTCAGGAACCCCGAAAAACCATCTCACCTTTAGGCAAGTTCAGCAGTCCTCTCTCTGCGGGTTCTCTGTGTCCTGTTTATGCATCAGTCCAGGCAAGAGCAGTTTCTTGCCCAAATGGCTATCAAACTCCATAAGGAGCCTCTTCGATACCCATCTTCCTCTTGAAGTAGATTGGTGCTGCCAGGAGCAGACGTGTCTCATTGTCATGAAAAGCCCTAAGTTATTAAAATATTTTAAATGCCATGTTCTGTAGTCTTTGAAAGATATGAAGAATGCCTATCCAAAATATATCTATGCACACCTTGAAAATCTAACTAATATGACTACAAGCTTGACTATTATTGATGATTATTCATTAACAACCTATATTTCCTAATTATACATTACATTCTTAAATAAACTACACAATCACAATACCTTAATAAAGATCAGAAATACATATAACAAAATTGACCTTAAATTTCTATCAATAAGGCAAAATTTATGCCTATGCAAATTATTCATACCTATATCATTTCCCCCTTTAAATGTAAAAGAACATTTATAAACAATATTTGGGAATATGGGCGCAGTTTTTTCTCTCCAAACTACTTGCTGCTGAATGGGGGCACTGTATTCAGCTCTTTCATGGTGTAACCTGTGTGTCAGCGTCATCTCAGTCGGCAGTTGAGTGAAGTAATTTTCTGAAGGTGTTCACAGCAACCTTTCAGGAGGGCGTGGTCTATCATACCATATTGGGATAAACGCAATCCACAGAGTCTCATCCTCTGTGAAAACAAAAGAAGACCCTCTCCAAAGCATCATATCCTTAGACCCATATTCTGAAATCATAATACCCTTATGTCCATTCTGGTTTAGCTTGGCAGCCCATATAATGAAATGTCTCTCTGCTATATGTAATCTTACTATGCTAAAATGAAAGCCTTTTTTTGTTTAAACAGAAAAAGGGGAAATGATGGAGGAAGGTCATTGGTTAAATAATAAAGAAACTGCCTAGGCCCATTTATAGGCCAGCCCTTAGGTGGGTGGAGTAAACAGACAGGATGCTGGGAGAAAGAAGCCGAGTAAGGAGTTGCCATGATTCTCCCACTCCAGACAGACGCAGGTTAAGATCTTTCCTGGTAAGCCAGCTCGTGGGGCTACACAGAATATTAGAAATGGGTTAGATCAATATGTAAGAGCTAGCCAATAAGAGGCTGGAACTAATGGGCCAGGCAGTGATTAAAAGAATACAGTTTCTGTGTAATTATTTTGGGGCATAAGCTAGCCACGTGGGCGGCCGGGTGCCGGAGACACAGCCCTGCCGCTCTTATTATTACACAGAACAAAGCCTTTTCCTTAAGCTTTCTGTTCAGACCTAACCTAGGCTGTCTGCAGTGGTTCTTTTGGTCTCTGAGAGGGTCAACTGATTCTGGCATGTTGGGGAAAATCTCAGGCCTATGTGTCTGGCTTCTCACTGGCTGTAGCTACTTGTGACTTTCCAGAGACTCCTTGGAGGCAGTGCTGATAATCTTGTTTGACAAGAACTTTCCTTGTAAGAAGCATCCTGTGAGCAATTACAAATAATAACAGTTCAAGAAAGACATTTGTGGGAAGCCCTACAGGTAAGAGCCCACCAACAGCCCAGGGTGTCAGATGGATGATAGTGTTGTGATTCTGGTGAACAAAGTCTCCCCCACTCCACATCATGCATATGGACGGGCACATAATGACACTAGAGTTGGATCAATGATGTCTGCCTACAGGGTTTTCAGAGCTCCCCAGGTAAAATCCCACAGCAATTTATTGAGCACTAAATGTAAGCTAATGTTTCTGGCTCAGTTTGGTAAAGGAGAAAAAGAAAGAGGGAGGAAATGGGGAGAGGGAGAAGGGGGGGCTACATTCGCTAGGACCTTTTATTTGTGTGTCGCTTAATTCTATTTAAACATCTTTAAATAGAACATATTTTAATTACCATAGATACAGATAACAGTAAAGTTGCATCCCTAAACTTGACAAAACTAGGCTGACATTATAGATCTGCAACTTGCTCAATGTAGGGCCTTTGAAAAATAGCCTGATTTGTTTATGGATAAGTGTGGGAATAATGGTTTCAGTGGCAGAGCTGTTCCAAAGATTCCATCTCAAAGGGCAGTTTACAGCATAAAACTCTCCAGCCAATTGTCAGACACATTGGAGGTCCTTAACCAGCGGTAGCTATTGTTACAAAATGTACATCCTTAAAGTATTCTTAGTGCAGGTTAATTTCTTGCTGTTTAAGGTTTCCCGTGCATGACTGCATAAACACGGACTAAACAAAGACAACAGCAGGCATGCCTAGGTGGGTGAGAGGAAGCTCGCAAGGCTTCAACCACAGTCAACTAATGAATACGGAGAGGAGAAATAATCTTCTCCAAGGAAGAGCACAGAAAGTGGTCATTCAACACCAAATGATCAGCCCTGAAAACCTACACACAAATAACATTATATAGATTGAACAAGGTGTACTTATGTAATTAATATATAATCTCAAACATTAATGAAAAAAAGAGGCCATGAATCTGAAAGAGAACAAAGTTGGGTTTCTTTAGAAGGAAGAAAAGGAAGGAGGGATAATTTCTACTATAATCTCAAAACTAAAAGTGATAATAGGAAAGTAACATTATGTGACCTGTGGGATGGCAGAGGTACCTGCAGCCAAGACTGTAGACTCGTTCAAACTCTTGGAGGCACATGGTGGAGGGAGAGAACTGACTTCCACAATTTGTTCTCTGATCTCTATTTCTTCTCATAATAAATAGAATAATAACTTTTAAAAATGAAAAATACCATTGGAGGACTTACTATTTCTTGTTCTTTTCTTTCTTTTGACATTGTAGCCATAGAGTCTCTCATGACTGCATGCATTATTACTGTTTGAAGCATTGTTTGTCTATTTCCTTCTAGAAATGGGCAGAAAGGCAAATATCCTCCGATTATTTCCTTCTTAGGGGACACAAAATTAGGTGCAAAGCCAAACTACTGGCAGAAAAATTTACTTGATGGATTTTTGTATGTTTGGAGTTTAGTGATCTACAAAAAGTGTGTTTCATACAACTTATTAGTCTTTATTCATAAGCTTAGCGACAGTGGTGGATATTCAAAGCCAGTGGGCAGTCATGAAATGCCCTGCACAAATGCTCGTGAATAAAAACCTTCCATTCTCAATGCTGTGGGTGGGTATGAGGAAGAGGGAGGCCAGGGGAGGCGATTCCTCAGAGTATGACTCCATCCATACCAAACTAAGTCTCATGAAAGTGGTTCCAGCCCAGGCCTATGTATTCCTTGTATTTGCTTAACTTCTTTCTCCATTCAACTTGACTTGTCTCTGTTCAGTCTGAGATTATAGGTCCTTTTCATATTTTTAATGGCCTAATTTTGTGTGGTTGTGTAAGACAAGTAAACCTCTGTGAAGTTATGCAAAACCTGTTTTTGAGATCTGGTTCTGCCAGTTAGGAGCTCATTAACTGTGAGAATATTGTTTTTATAAGCATTCCTAATTAAAAGTTAGTTTGTTTAATTGGCATATAGAGTAATGAAATTTCATGTGAGTCCTCCCCCTGTTCTACTGTCTTCTTTTTCTCTTTCTCCTATCTTCTGTTTCTGTTTATTTTTATTTTTTAAATTTATTTTTGATGCAAGGTTCCGTAGAGCCGAGGCTGGCTTTGAATTTCTAGCCCTTCTGTTTTCTCTCTAGATGCTGTGGCTATAGATGTGTGCCATGCCTAATTCGACCTCTTCATACATGGCTCCCATCATGCTTTGTTCTAACTTACCCCTCTCCCCGATTGTCCTCCCTCTCCCTGTTCCCACTCTTGTTGCTAGTTTCTTTCCTCCCCCAATTGTCCTCCCTTCTACTTTCATGTCACAGATAGGCCTTTACACACACTCTCTATCTTCTTCCATCTTCGCTTAGACGTCTCCATCTTTTCTCATAAACCCTTTCTACCTTCATGGCCTCCATCTGGAATCTGAATATACACTAAAATGTACTACTTATCTTTATGAGTCTGGCTTATTTTACTTAAAATAACAATCCCCAATACCATCTATTTTTCCTGCAAATGTCATCATTTCATTCTTTATGGCCAAATAAAATTCCATTGTGTATATGCACCACACTTTCTTTATCTACTCTCCTGTTGACGGACACCTCGGCTGACTGATTTCCCAAGCAGGCAAAATGCTAGTCATTTAATCACAAAGATGAGGTTATTAAGAGCATGCATCTTCCAGGAGACAGTGACAAATGAGGAAGATGATGTATAGAACGCCTGCATTGGCTCTCACCATATTACAAAAGGTTCTGCTAATGGTGGCTAATTTTTTGGGGGGTGAGTGGGGTGGGCATGAATCCTCTGAAGGCTGAGCTGTGTTTTTTCCTAATTATATATTTAGCCCCAAGCAGTGTTCCTATTATATAGTAGTGTGCTACACATGTTTGTTGAATTTGATTGTGTCTATGAGGGAAGGGTTAGTCCATGGATAATGAGAAATAAATGATGAACTGATTGGGATTCTTCCCCTAAAGAAATATATCCTGCACAATAAAAATGCATTCTTCTAGAAAGTTTCCAAGGCAGTCCAACTTTCCAGTTAGATCCATGCCTGAGCTAGCACAGCGGTGGATGATTACAGAGAAGGTTTGTTAATGACCAGCTTTAGGCTTTTAATGACAAAACCCCTCAGCAAGATGTCATCGAAGTTATTGAAGACTTCACGGAAAGTGTTGAAGCTGATACATGGTAACAAGAAGGTTATAAATCTTGCAGTTGGATATACCACCAAGACAAGATGCTGAGCACAGAGTCCCCCTGCTGTTGTCTGTCAGTATTCTCCCTCCCCCGTCCTCTTCCCCTTCCCACCGAGAGCCCGTAGAGGAGAAATACATCCATTTCCCAAAGTAGCGCAGACCTGGCAGCCACCTGCCTATGCCAATTTCAGATCACAGAGGCCCATTTAACTGGACAAAATTTGTTAAGCACCTGCGTTTTTCTAAATGTGCATGAACGTCCTAAGGATTAAGGAAAGATCTCAAAAGTTAATACACTGACCTTTCAGAAGCACTAACCAATTAAAAATCCATTGTCAGCTTAGAATAAAGACTCTAGTACCTGATGTAGATTCCCATACTGTAGCTGCTGTTTCATGACTTCTTGAATGAGAATAATGTCACTTTCACCCCATGAAATAGTTCATCTTGTAGGGCACATAGGGCTCATGTGAGATATGTTTTCATGGATTTGGGGGACATACTGGCTACATGTAAGATTGCCTTGACAATTTGGCAAACCTATGATTGGCTTCCTTGGATGGCTGCTGGCAACAACCAGTTACATTTCTGCTTTTATCAGGTCAACTGTGTAGGCCTGCATATGTAAGTGAGAGCATGGAGTTTGTCTTCCTGTGCCTTGGCAGATCTCACAGAATGCCTTCAGGTTCCTATTGTCATAAATCATAGATTTGCTTCCTCCTCTTCTTCCTCCTCTTTCTTTTTAGAGCTAAGTAATATTTCATTGTGTATATGTTCAGATGTTTTCTCTTATGTATTTTAAAAAGGAATTCAGTCTGCCAGCTTACTACCAGGGCGAGCTCTTCAGCATTGCCCTGGGAAGTTCACCCTTTGTAGGAATGAACAAGGTGTGGTGGCGCAAATGAATGCAGACAGATTATATAGATATATACAGCTTTAATAAGGAAATAGACTTACAGGACCACAGGTTCCCGCGGAGCACTGGAAAAGCGGAGCAAAAGAAAAGGGGGCTGCTGGGCTCACGCCCGGCAGATTTATCCATAAACATTAGCCCAAGGCGAACACGCCCCCAATGGGTGGGGCTATGTCCCTACAACAAGGGATGGAGCCAGTTCTCCTGCTTTCATGCCCTGGAGATCAGCCCTTCCACACCTACACCTTCAGTGCCAGGTCTACTGAGGTGCCCAGGCAAAGTGTAGGGGCTACTCTCCTGAGTGCTGTAGTTGGTAAGGGCCAGGGACAGCTTCCCCACTCTTACGACTTCAGGCTAGCTTCCCCACCTGCCACAGATGGTGAGGGTCAGGGGGCAGAGGGCATTTCTTCCCCACCCACACCACGTTATGGCAGATGAGGGGTGGGGCAAGATATCTCATGCTCATGTTCTCCTGCACCTCCATCAATAGAGTCAGCTGTACCGTGCTGTCCTGTGAGGTGCAGGGTCCACTTTCCCAAGTGCTGCAGCTAGTAAAGGGGAAGGTTAACTCTCTTGCCCACCAGAGGTGGCAGGGGTGAGTGGGGCCGAGCATCTTTGCATCTGTCCCTTGCCCTCACCACCACATGGCAGTCGAGGGGGCTGTCATCTGTATCCTACTCTCAGACAGGGCCACCTGTCAACAGGGTCGGTGCTACAGTGCTGTCCAGACAAGGGGCAGGGCTCACATGGCTGTGTACTGCAGCTGGTGGGGGGGTCCCTTCTGTGTCACAGGTTGTGAGGGGCAAGGGGTAAGAGGGGCCATCTCTCCCTTGCCCATACTGCTACATGACAGTTGAGTAGCGGGGACAACTCTCCCATGCTCACCACTTTGGGACTGGCGTATGCTTCTACCAACAGGGTTGGCTCTATTATGTTACCCAGCTGAGGTGCAGAGCCTGCTATTCCAAGCACTGCAACTGGGAGGGACAGGGGTAGGGCTTCTGCTTTTATGACCTCAGAGCCAGCTCTCCCATCCACCTCAGGTGTAGCACAGTAGGGTGTGGACACATTTCTCCGCTGTTCATGCCACATATTGCTGATGAGGAGTGAAGCCAGATTCCCCTATTCCGCCACACCCCACCATCAATAGGGTCAACCCCACTGCTTTCCAGATGAGGTGCAGGGCTCACTTTCCCTAGTGTTGCGGCTGGTAAAGGGGTGGGTCAGCTCCCTTACCAGTTGCGGGCTGTAGCAGCAAGGAGGAGGGTATCTTTCCCTCACTCCCATCACCACATTACAGAAGAGGGAGCCAGCACCAGCTATGCCCTTCTCATGCCCTCAGGGCTGGCCCACCTCCACCTCTACTGTATTTTCCTGGAAAGACACAGCACCTATTCTCCCAAGTATTGCAGCTGGTGAAGGGTTGGGTCAGATCCCTCCCATGCTGCAGGTGTGGAGGGGTAAAGGGAGGAGGGCATCTTTGCCTCACCGATGCCACTACATGGTAGAAGAGAGGGGCACTATCTGCCCTCCCATTTTCATGCCTTCAGGCCCAACTCATCCGTGCCCCCTATGAAAAGTGTCAACTCTCTTGTGCTGCCCAGGTGAGGTGTAGGACCCTCTCTCTTGAGTGCTTCAGCTGGTGACGGGGCAGGACCAGTTCTCCGTAGTGTTGCAGCCAGTGAGGCCAACTCTACAGCTCTATTTATCCTCTTGGCCTTTGGTGATAACAGGTGCCATGGACATCAACACAGACTGTGGCTCCATCAGGGCCATGAATCCAGACATGGGCCCCTGCGGCAGCCCAGGCCCCAACATCACCAAGGCCGTGGGTAGCAATCAAGCCCACTATTCACTGCTTTCAGCTCTTCAGGTGTGCCTCTGTCCATAGGAAATGAACCAGCATCCTGTCATTCTGCCCACCTCTGTCTGCCTGTCTCTCTGTGTCTCTCTCTTTCCCATACTACACCATACATTTGCCCACCACAATAGTAATAGTGCCCTTCTAGTCAAGCCAGGGAGGCCTGTGTTTTCTCTTTCCAGCCCTGCATGTGCATCTCTTGTGCCACTCAGTCCATCATGACACTGGGCAGGACTATGCTTCTTCCTGTGAAATCTTTAAAACATTTGGTGTTCTCTTTCTTGACATGGGTACTGCATAACTTTTTTTGTTGTTAAGTAGGTGAATACATAGGCACGCGTGCCTGTGTGTGAGGCTTTATTTATGTATGTGCAGGTGTGTATGCATGTATGTGCATTTGCAGAAGTCAGCCTTCATGTATTCTTTCTCAGTTGTCTATGTTTTGAGACAGTGTCTCTCACTGGGACCTAGGATTCACTGGGATCTCTTGATTGGATGATCAGGGATCTAGTTGCCTTTGCCTCCCTAGCACTAGGGTTACAAGTGTGTGTCATTACAGCTGACTTCTGTGTGGGTTCTGGGGATCAAATTCAGGGTCCTTTGCTTCTGTAGCAAGCACTTTGGAGACTGAGCTGCTTCCCCAGCCTCATCCTTTACACTGTAGTTAAGGTTGTACATCATTTTGACAGGGTGCATAATTTGTGTCCGAGTGTTTTTAGGTACAAACAGAAGTCAGTACTCCTTCCTGGCACACTTTCAAAATCTATGACTATCAGATTCTGTGATTTTATCTTCTAACATACTTAAAAAGAATCTTAGAGAACCTGAACTATGACTAAAAGATACTAGTATCTAGTAATGTTCAGACTCACATGTAGCATCCACACACATATGGAAACATACATGCATAATGCATATCCACACACATATATGCACATCAGCACACAAACACATATATATACAGGTGCACATACAGACATATATACATGTAGACACATAGTCACGTACATACAAATATAATATATATACACATATACACAGACAAATACACACACACATATCCACATGCACATATAAACACATGTCCACATACACACATGAGCACACATACATGTACACACACTTTCACATTTTATGACACACTTTACCAGACTTGCCCAAGTGTAACTCCCATGGGAAGTGTCAGGTATGTGTTGTTTGTAGACCTATCCTCTGAGACCTAGAGGACTTGACACACTGCCTTATGGAACAGGTGTTATGAAGCTGCACATAAAAGGAGCAGCTGAAGAGCCCATGGAAGGCTTGACTGGAATCCCACAGTCGGTGCTGTACTCTGCCTAGTGGACCTCTATGTGGGCAGGAACCAGAGCTTAAGACGGATGTGAACTTTGGCTTTAATTGAGGTTTTCAATCCAGTTTAAGTTGTTCTGAAATAGTAATTAAAGTCCTTCACCAGTCCAGAACCAGTGACTTTTAAAATTCATTCATTAATTCCTTTCTTCTTTCCTTCATTCCTCCTTATTTTTTCCTGTCCGCCCCCCCCCCCCAGATTTATTCATTTTATGTATGTGGCCCTCTCTGCATGTACACCTGCATGCCAGAAGAGGGCATCAGATCCCATTAGAGATGGTTAGGAGCCACCTTGTGGTTGCTGGGGATTAAACTCAAGACCTCTGAAACAGTTGCCAGTGCTCTTAACCCTGAACCATCTCTCCAGCCTATCTTTATTTTATTGCAAATTTTGCATTACCTTTTCCCATAAAAGCACTTCTTCATTTTAAGTGAAATTTGGATGATTGACATTGACTCGCTGTTTCTCACAAGTCTGCGCTGCTGCTTTTTTTTTTTCATGTAACAGCCCAGAGACACGCAGTTTGATCTTTTCACCTGTAAAACTGGACCCTCAACTAAAGCAGGTGAAGTTAGTTCATCTGATGACAATCTAGCTTCCCAATAGAAAGAACACAGTTAAAAAAAAAAATCAGAAAAGTGGAGGAAACACAGGATTCTATGGTAATTTTTAGTAAGTATTTTTAGTAATCATGAAAGGTTTTAGAATCAAGAAAGGCAGCAGGAATTGAGGAAAGGGAGATTTCCCAATTCACAGTCTCATAAACACTTGTCTTTATTTATTTTAATTACTACCACTACTTATTATTATTTTATATATATTATTTTATATATATGTTTTGCCTGCATATATGTCGGTCCAGAACCTGTTTGCAGTGCTCACAGAGGCCAGAAGAGGACACCAGATGCCCTGGTACTAAAGTAACTGACTACAGTGAGCTACCATCTGGATGCTGGGAACTGAATTCCATTCCTCTGGAGAAGCAGCAAGTGCTCTTAACCAGTGAGCCATTTCTCTTAGCCCAACAGCTGTCTATATTATCTCTGTTTCTAGAGCTGCAAACTGACTTCAGCCTTTAAGTCTTTAGGTGGCAGTCAACAAATATGCTTTTGGAGTAAGTTAGAAGGTTTCACCTTAGTTTGGTTGTCAGGGCTTCTTGGTAACTGTGTTAGGGAGTGTTCTCCTAGGCCACTGTATGCTCCTGGAGAGGGTGGAGAATAAATGGATGACCAGGTGGTAGCTATCTTGCTAGAAAGTTTAACAATATTTCCAGGATCTAAAGAGAGACGTTCCTCAGAATACACTGGCACCTGTAAGTTAGCATCTGATACAGTATGGAAATAAACTTGTGGGTTCCTGATGCTGGTTCATGATATTACCCAGTGCTGTTTTCATTGGTTCTATGGCCTTGATCTTCGTGGCCTTGTCTTTTTGTAATTCTAGCTTTTCCCATGATACTCTCTCATTCCATTGTGACCTAAGGGTTGTTTCCTTCAAATGTTCACAGACCTGTCATTGTGTGCATTGCTGGTTAACCATATCATACCTGGGATTTCCAGCAGTCCACCTGTCATTGTGTGGAGAAAACCCAACAATGTTAGACAAAGAGTCATCGAAAGCTGGTGACATAGGTGCCCAGTGGGATTCTCACTCACCTGAAACCCTGTCCCAACTAGATGCTTATTGTATAAGACAGTTGACTAGATGGAACAAGTGAGACACTTTGATTCCTGAAGACAGTACTTACTGTAAGTCTTGAGATGGAGGAGGTAAACCATCTTTTTCCCAGAAGAAAATGGAAGCTATTAAAAGGAACAAGCATGCGCAGACAGAAGTGGAATACATAATCATTTTCTTTATCATTTTGGAAGGTGAAATTCTGGCCAGAACAAACATTTTGGAATTTTGAGTTGCATATATAACTATTTAGTAAGTGCTTAGTAAATGCTTGAGTAGCAAGGAGATTTGGTCTAGATTAGTAGTGAAACTGAATCACTTTTGGGAATGTCAGACAACTATTAGTTTGGTATCACCATTGTGTTATTTTTAATTTTTGTAAGGATGAGATAATTGTTTTCATTTGATAAAATATATTTCAAGTGTTGGGCTTATGGGTGGGCATTAATTATACCCTTCTGATGGAGGAGTTACTTTCATTTAATAAAGAAACTGCCTTGGCCCATTTATAGGCCAGCCCTTAGGTGGGTGGAGTAAACAGACAGAATGCTGGGAGAAAGAAGCCGAGTGAGGAGTCGCCATGATTCTCCCACTCCAGACAGACGCAGGTTAAGATCTTTCCTGGTAAGCCAGCTCATTGTGCTACACAGAATATTAGAAATGGGTTAGATCAATATGTAAGAGCTAGCCAATAAGAGACTGGAACTAATGGGCCAGGCAGTGATTAAAAGAATACAGTTTCCGTGTAATTATTTCGGGGCATAAGCTAGCCATATGGGCGGCCAGGTGCCGGAGACGCAGCCCTGCCACTCTTATTACAACACCCTTCCCTGTAACTTTTATAACACCAGTAACAAGGGTCTTACATGTAGAGCTCCACCAGTGTGGTATCTCGGTTTTTCTTTCTTTTTTTCATACTAACCATAGTTTCCCCTACTTCAACTCCTCCTATTCCCTTTCCTGCCCCAGTCCCATCTAACCCCATCTCCATCCATTCCTGCTCCATCTCCATCCAGAAAGGGCCAGGCCTCCGATGGGCTTGAACAAAGCATGGCTTATCAAGTTGAAGTAGGATCAAGCTCTTCCCCCTGCATGAAGGCTGGGCGAGGTAATCCAGTATGGGAAACATGTTCCCAAAAGCCAGCTAACTTTTCCCCCAAGTTTTCTTCTTGACGGTGACTTGTTGCTTTGTCCAGGCTGCTTGAACTGAGTTCATAACTCAAGTCAGACTTGAATTTGTGACCCTCCTACTTCAGCTTCCCAAGTTGCTGGGCTGACAAGCTGAGCTATAAGCTCAGAGAGGCTCTCATGAGATGGATAGATTACTTAATTATGTGTCAAACTTTTAGGTTACCTTTATATAAATCTGCTTAATTGCTCTGTGTCTCAGTTTCTCCATTTGAACTGAAGAATTGAATTAAGTTATATTTTGGAAATGCTCTCAGATTAAGATCTCTGTGACCCTCTAAATATTATTTCTTAAGAGGTATACCTTTATTAGTACTCTTGGTAATTTCTTAAGCCATACAATTAAGTCAAAGAAATTGTAAATAATGGTCTGATGGAAAAAAGTCTTCATTTTTTTTTGCATCCAGCTGTTCTGAATTTTAATACCATTCTCGTTTGAACATAAAGTTAGACCTTACTCTTCAATGCCCTATTTCAATTGCTCCTGACTTAGGTTCCAGGCAACATGTTCTCTACCTTCAATGTGTGTGTTTCCTTGATCACTGGTACTGAAATGAACCTTACTTTTCCTCACTTACAAAGTTATTCCTCCAAGTTCATAGAGTCAGAAGTCACCTCGTGTTGAAGCCACACACAGTCACTGTTCAGACTATAGAGTTCCACAGAGAAAATCAGATGGACCCAGAAAAAAGCATCAGTGTCTAAACCCTGCATCAAGAAGGCTACCCAAGACACTGTAGAGGCATGACATCACCCTCAGACGCCCTCAAGGCCAGTGCCATCTTTCAATCAAGTTTTTAAGACAGTTACATATGATTTTTCAAACATTGCTACTAGTCTCTAATTTAATTCAGCTAGGCAGTGCACTTCTATTAACTTTCCTTAAATTTAATGTGACCAGGAAACTTTTGTCCCTGGGCAAGATCCTGAATTAGAAGGAAGGATCAAGCTGTGGCAATCAGAACCACTGCTCTGCAGCCATTCTGTGAAAACTTAGCATAGGTGAAATCTGCTTTTCTATTCTGAATTTCAAACACAGTTTATTCTAGCTAAGGCTTCTTTTGCCCCGAGTTATCATCTATGGAGCATTTTCTTCAACACAATGAACCTATCTGCCTGGTTCTGGGGATCTAAATAGTCCCTTTTGGAACAGAAAGTCACCTTCAGGGATGATCTGTAAATGTGATGGGTGGAGGTAGGAAAAGGACACCCATCTCTTTGAACATGGTTGTCTCCTCACCAGCAAAGTGTCCCATGTGGGACTAAGATTAGTTAAAGAAATATCACATCCTGGGATTCCTTTATACTATTCTGAAATTTAATTTCACTTTTCTTTTTTAGGAAAGACCTTCCAATAGTCATTGGCTCTTTAGAGGCAAATGAAATTATTATGCATAGAGGAAGAGAAAGCATTTGACTCACGAAGGATTTTACTGGGACTGGCAAGGGAAAGTGAATCCGGAGCCATAACAGTTTAGGTGAAATATTGAACAAGCCAGGAATTACAAAATATATAATGAGAGTGAGTAAGAGGGAAGGCGTGTGTAGGTAACCTTTCTGAGAACAGGAATCTATTTTTAAAAATGGATTTAAACTCAACCACAAATCTTTTTTATATTAATAAAATTTATCCTATGTGTTTTTCACATCATGTATCTTGATCCCATTCATTCCCTGTCCTTTTGCATCTGTCCCCTGACTCTGTACCTTCCCTACCCAGAATAAAAAAAAAATTCAAGAGAAAAAATGAAGAAAATAATAACAGTTAATAAAAGGGAAAGAATTAAAAATCTCTTCATGGAAGCTGCAGTGTGACCTGACAAGTCGTACCATATACTCCTTGATCCATTCATCTGTACTTGTAGGTGTTCATTGCAAAGAGTTATTGGTCTGGTTCAAGGTCCCTGGTCTCCATTACATGTACAATGCTGGGCTCCCACAAGGACTCTTCCTGGGCATCCTGTGAGTGCCTTGTGTTGTGGAGATCCTGCAGCTTTGGGTCTGTGGGTTAGATCTCTCCCTTCATGTGCTCCAGTAGATCATAGATGGAGTAGATATTGGGTCAGGTCAAGTTATAACTAAAATGGAGACTGCATTTTCATTTCCCGGCCACCCAGACTGCAGTAATCACACAGAAACTATATCAAGTACAACACTGTTTGGCCAATGACTTGGGCATATTCTTAGCTGGCTTTTACATCTAAATTAACCCATTTCTATTAATCTATGTATCACCATGGGACTGTGGCTTACTGGTAATGTCCTGCTATCTTTCTCTTTTGGCGGCTACATGGCACCTACTCTTTCTCTTTATCTAGGATTTCCTGCCTGGCTTTACTCTGCTAAGCCATTGGCCAAAACAGCTTTATTCATCAACTAATAAAAGCAGAAGGACATCCCACATCACATAACCATGGGTCTTGTCTAGGGTATCTGTAGAGTCAGTTCACCAGATGGGAAATTCAGAGGAGTGGGAGCTCATTACACTAAGTCAGATTTCAGCTTAATGGAAAACAAAGGGACTGCATAAAGGAAGGAACATCCTTCAGAGATCATTAGATATCTGTCAACAAATGCCATGGAAACAGATGTCCCATGTTCACATAGAACAGCTATACCTTGCTTGCAGTTTCAGGGGAGGCTCACCCACATCTCCATTAACAGGGTTGGATCTGTTGTGCTGCCCTGGCAGGGTGCAGGGCCTGCTCTCCCGAGTGTTGCAGTTGGTAGGGGTCAGAAACAGCTATCCTGTACTTATTACTCCAAGGCCAGCTCCCTCACCATTCCAGGTGTTGATGGGTAGTGGGGGTTTCTTTTGCCCACCCATGCCACCACAAGACAGATGAGAAATGGGGATAGCTTTCCCATGCTCACAACATTGGGGCAGGCTCACCCACTCCTGTGTTAACTCTATTGGATTGGCTCTATTGTGTTATCCTGTCAGTCCCGAATCTTAAGTAATTGTTACCGATCCTGTTCTTCTACAAGTAATAATCCAGTCAAATGTGTTTAATAGTTTAAAATGAAGAATAATGTGGGAATTAGACCACCACATAAAGATGAGTAAGTGAGTCTATTTTAAGTGTGTACATTTATTAGCAGATGAGTTTTAAATGGATTGGGGCTATATTGGTCTAGTTTCTGAAAAAAATTTTTCCTAAGCTGTTCAGGATATGATCTTTTATATTAACATTTCTCATTTTGTCTACAAACACTTTCAAAACTATTTTGTGAATTTTGGGAGGTGGCTCCATGGGAAAAGTGCTTGCTCCATGGAATGATGTGAGTTTAAATCCCAAGTCCCATGTAAAAACCTTGCATTGCTATAATTCCAGCACAAGGTGGTGGCAAGATAGGGGGTAATCCCTGGGGTTCTTGCTAGCCAGTCAGTCCAATTGATGAGCTCCAGGATGGAGAGACCTTGTTCCAGAAAATAGGGTAAAGGAAGATGGAGGAAAGTTTCTGTCCTGCCCGGTCCCAAAGAAACACACAGAGCCTTATGGTAATTATAAACTGTTTGGCCTATTAGTCAGGCTTATTATTAGCTAGCTCTTACAACTTGAATTAACCCATAATTATTGTTTATGTTTAGCATGTGACTTGTTATCATTTCTCAATGCAGCAGTCTCATCTTTCTTCCTCTGCATCTGGCTGGTGACTCTCTTTCCCTTTCCTCTTTCCAGAATTCTCTTAGTCTGGTTGCCCCAACTCGACTTCTTGCCTGGCTACTACTGTCCAATCAGCCTTTTATTAAATTAATGTGTGTGACAAACCTTTACAGTGTACAAGATCATTATCCCACAGCATTGGATGGTGACTTCTGAATTACAAACACCACATGTACACACAGGAGAGCATCCCCTCCTCAGGCCAAGTGCATTTCCTACAAACACTACACAGACAGACATGGATACACAGACACAGACACAAGAACAGATACAAACACACTTCTACAGACTACATGTTCTCTCTTGCTAAATTTATGGTTGCTATGTGGAAAATGGCCCCATAATTGTGTGTCTGTTCTGAATAGCCAGGCTGGTACTTTCACAAATATTTTTCTGTAACAAAGATTTTCTTACTTGCACCTGTCCTTTAAAGACATATTGGTGTTCAAAAGCTTTGATACCCTGTCATGCTGGGCAAGTTACTCTGGTTTTATGGACGTCAGTACATCATCTCTCAAAATTTGCTTTTGATGAGGATTGATGATTATACTTCATATCTCAAAAAAATGTGTAACACGTAACTCCTCCAAATACTAACTTTTGCAATGAATTCTTTGTTACTCAGCTTTTATTAACCAGGATCTTAGAAAAGCTGTGACTTCCTGCATAGTCATCAAGCATTGGTAATTTATGCTACTCCTGATGACCCTGAAATGCATTCTGAATAATTAGAGAAAGATTAAATTATAATCAATTTAGTTGCAATGTTAAGTGTATTTTAATTTATTCTCATTCTTTAAAAATTTGTAATCCTTCTGCATGTGGCAACAATTAACAAAAAGTATTTGATTAGCTGGTACATGGCATTTCCTGACTATCTGATGAATAAAGAGTTATTGTATATTGTTGCATTTGCACTCTGCCCTCAGATAAACTAAGCCTTTGGTGGATGGATACATTTCACATTTGTCTTTTATCCATTCTTAGAACCACTGTATTGACATACTGCCTATTAGAAACTCTAACTTTAATCTTTGGATATCCTTGGATGAGAGTCAGAGTCTATGCAATGTCCTCTGTTCATATTCCTTTGATTACAGGTCCTATTGCTAACAATTCCTTCTGATTGGGGTCAGATGTGGAAGTAAACTTTCCAGCTAGGAGGTTGTCTGGTTTTTTTCTTTTGTGACTTTCTGAAGAGGGGCATCAAAACAGCCAATCCATGTATTAATGTTTCATCGGCTTTTGCCCTTATGAAGGATGTTTCAGATTTGTTTCCATGAGGTGATTGTAGTGGTACAGCTATTATTGCTTTTCAAGCCAAAGCACACCTATATCTGTTCAACTACTGAAGACAGTCTTGTATTTGATAAACTACATTTACGTTGGTGGGATGAACTGAACTCTCTTGAAACCTTGATTTGGTTTATTTAAATGGTCTGATGCAATATTTCATGGAGTAAGTTTCTTTTTTTTTTTTTTTTTTGGTTTTTTTCGAGACAGGGTTTCTCTGTGGCTTTGGAGCCTGTCCTGGAACTAGCTCTGTAGACCAGGCTGGTCTCGAACTCACAGAGATTCACCTGCCTCTGCCTCCCGAGTGCTGGGATTAAAGGCGTGCGCCACCACCGCCCGGCTCTTTTTTTTTTTTTTTTTTTTAAAAAAAAAAAAAAAAACAACTGTGACATTGGAGGTCAAGATCATGATGGAGAACTCTACAATGACAGCTGAACCAATCTTGTGGTGATGCATGGCAGCTGTGGAGCCTCCATGGGCTTGAACTAGGCCCTACATATGTGGGAGACAGTGGTGAAGTTAAAACTGTGAGGCAGTAGGACCAGGAACTATCCCTGGTACATGAGCTAGCTTATTGGAGCCCATTCTCTATGGTGGGATTTCATGTTCAGTCTTAATGTTTGGGGGGGGGGGAGGGGTCTCATTCCTGAAAAAAAAGTAAGTAAAATAAAAATTAAAAATGTGACATTTTGTTTTGTACAGCTTTAACACATGGGGAGGTTCTTAGTCTTGCTACAACTTGAATTGTATTGAGTTGTTTTGAGTCTCATGGAAGATCTGCCCTTTCCTGGGTGTAGATGGAAGAGAAGGGGATTGGGAGAGGGGAGAAAGAAGGGAATAGGAGAGGAGAGACTGGGAGAGAAGGATGGGGGAGGCTGTGGCCATGATGCTAAATAAAAAAACAAAACAAAACAAAACAAAACAAAAAAGTGATATTTTCTTAAGTATGACACAAGGTACCTAGTAGAAAGAATTTAGTTTTGTTAATGTAAAATGTTAAAATTTATGACCATTCATGAATTTGAAGCTATTTGCACTAGTTTTTTTATACTAACATATTAGTCATAGAGCTACCATATTAAACACAGATGTTGAATAGTCATTGAAAGGTACTTTATGTTCCTTCTTTAGCTTTTAATATTTTTAATAATGGATTATTATATATAAGGGTATATAAGTACATTCACCCTCAATAATTTAATTTTTTCCCTTACTGAAAGGAAAGTTACTTTCTTTAAAAGGTCTTCATTTTATATTTTATGTTAAATTTTATTTCACTAACACAAGCAGTATTAAAATATTTCTTATTTAGATAACACTAGAAAGGTCAGTTCAGAAATGGCAGCTTAATCATGTTGGGAGTTATTAATTTTGTCAATTCTTAAAGATGAGTCATTTTTGTATATTTAGGTTCTCGATAGAGAGAAGTACTAGGTAGCAAACCTGGGCCAGGGAGAGAAGAAGGAAGAAGAGCACAGGGTCTGTAGCACGATTGTTGACATGGGCCCAGAGAGAATAACTGTCAGTCATAGGTGTGGCTTTCACATTGTACTCCACGGAGTCTTGCGTTCTATAATACCTTTGGGGACCCTGCTAGGATGCATAGAGGGAATTTGAGAAAGTAGGGCCCCAGGGCACCTCAGTTCTTATTGGTTGTATATATTAGGAATTCTGAAAAAAAAAATTATTTAAAGTAAGAGTCTTGCTAAAAAAAGAAAAAAGTAGAAAACCACCAAGTAATTGGGAGCTCATTACCAGAGGAGAAGCACATGGCTCCTTTGGGGAAAATAAAGCTGAACTTCTGTTCTCTTTCACTTAAAAAATGAACTATTTACAAAAACACATACAAAAATACAGGTACCTATAGAACTGTGGTCCACATTTAATTCATGCTAATATTTTATCATTAATAAGTACTATTGACCTGGGCCTTTGTGCCTCCCCAAATCTCGTTCCTTTCCTCCATCTGTATCAAGGTGTAACCTTTATCCTGAAGTTGATTCTACACTGTACTGTTACATAAATGATAGCCTTATATACTCCCATTCCCAGCCTTATGTTCTTGGAGGTTTGCCCATGCTAGAACTTAGGGCTTCAGTAGATGCTTTTGAGGGGACATTAGTATTCTGATCTGTGAACATATCATATGTATTCATTTTGCTACTGGTGGATATTTGAGGTCCTTTCACTTCTTCACCTTAACACAGGACTGTACTTCATATCTTTCAGTTGCCCATTGGTTTAAAAGGCATACTTTTGAAGCCAGGTTATTATGAACCAGCCCAGCTGCTCAACCACACGATGCTCTTGTGCTAGAATGAAGCTCTCATTCTCCAAAAAGAAGTGCAATATTTTCTAGAACATTATTATAAAGATTATGGAAATCTGTAATTTTCCATTAAGGATGCCTTCTAGAGTTGTATATGGTATGTCACAATAAGCTAAAGTTCTGCATGTAGGAGACTATGCAGTGCAAAAATGAATAGAGCACAGAGTTTAGGTGAATTAGTGTGCCCTCAGCTTAGAAGCTAAGCTAAAGCAAACTATCTGCTGTAGCTGGAGATGTACCTCAGTTGGTAGAATGCTTTCCCAGCATGCAGTGAGCTCTGCCTTCCATCCCCAGTACTACATAATTCAGACATAGAGACACAGACTTATTCTCAGCACTAAGGGGGTAGAGGCAGAAGGGTCAGAAATTCAAGGTTAGTCTTGGCCATATAGTGAATTGGAGGTCAGCTTTGAATAGGAGACCCTGGCTCAAAAAAGTGTTCTCATCTCTTATGTACAGATTTTCCTAATTAATGCAGGGTCTGGGGAAATTGTGCCTCTTCCAACTGGAGAAAACAAGAGCAAGTGGACCATGGGCAGGGCCATGTGGTATTGTATAGAAATATCATTCATCACTCCTGTCCCTTTCTAGAATACCAACCTCAAGCCTCTATAAGGTAGATATGTACAATAGAGGCCTTTGTCTGGCTGCATCTGGTAATGCCACAGTATGTAACCAAGAAAGGGCAGTCTTCTAAGGGAGGTGCATTTACCCTTGTTCGGGAAACTAAACCACATCTGGCTGAAGTAGTGAGATGTGGTCTTTCCACAGGGGCTAATGCTTCAAGTCCAGCTTCATTAAAATGCACACATCCATGTTTCCTTTTCTCACAAGGCAGCTTTCCCCAGGAGAAAAGCACTCCCACACAAAGTAAGAGAATGCCTTTTTTTTTGTTGTTGTTGTTTATGGAAATTTAGTGGGTGTATTAGCTTTTTTTTTTAAATTGCTGTGATAAAACACCATGACCAAGGTAACTCACCAAAGGAAGGTTTTATTTAGACTTACAGTACCAGAGGGATGAGAGTCCCTCATCATCACAAGGAGGAAGTATGGCAGCAAGCAGGCATTTGGCTGGAACAATAACCTGAGGATTCACTTTGAATCACAGGAAGCAGAGTCAGTACAGCGGGGATGGTGCAGGCCTTTGAATTTTCAAAGCCTGTTCCTAATGACGTACTTACTCTATCAAGACCACATATTCTCAGGTTTCCCAAGGAGTCCACCAACTATTGACCTAGTATTCAAATGCCAGAGCCTATTGGGAGATGGTCACATTTAAACCACATGGCAAGGGACAAATTTTCACCTGTTTGTGAAATCTTTAAATTATATTGACAAAATTCTTGTGTTTAGATGCAGCATGAGGCAGTGTAGTAAGGGATCTCTAGGTACCTGAAATATCTTTTAAAAAAAATCATGTTCCATGTGATGCTTTTTTTTTAAAAAAAAAAAAAAAGATTTTATGTTCTGTCTGCAAGTTTGCCTGCAGGCCAGAAGAGGGCACCAGATCTCATAACAGATGTTTGTGAGCCACCATGTAGTTGCTGGGAATTGAACTCAAGACCTCTGGAAGAGCAGTCAGTGTTCTTAACTTCTGAGCCATCTCTCCAGCATCTTCCATGCGACACTTTAATTAATGATGTGGGCAAAGAGTGGAGGAGATGCATTCCAAATTTGTATATGACATCACTTGTTGATGTCTACCACTTCACTAAGAGGTTTAAAATGTGGTTGTTGTTGACTTTTCTACGGTTTATTTTCCTCAAATTAATCTTAGCTTAAATTCATTGTCTTATGGAACGTTTATGCACAGGCCTTTGTGCAGTCAATGTCCACCTATTTATCTGAAATTATATCCTAGTGTGTTGACTAGTTCTCTTACACATCTTCATGGATTATAAGCCCAATGAGAAAAGGGACGCCTTCTTTGTTTATGGTGCTCAAGGACATAGACTACTTCCTGGCCTATAGCACGAACTTACTGCATGTTTGTTGACATTATAAAAGTAGTGGGCACTATTGATGAATACAGAGTAAGGCACTGCTTTGATTTAATGACAAGTTTAGAGATGACATTTGGAAGGACAGAAGACAATAAGACTGGAGGGGACATGTTGGGTGTGTGTTGTATGGAGACAAATATATGATTAATTAAAAGGTTTTCTAAATTAATATGTGATATTGTCACTCTGTTTTTATCTGGAATCTTGTCTTCAATTACCGGCTTATTAAGCCCTTATGTCAACATTCAAATTTGAAATCTTGGTGGAAAAAAAAAACCCAGTGTGTTGTGTCACATGTGATCTTGGGTGACACAGAACCTGGCAAGCTCTATATTTTTACAGTTTTTTGAGAAGAAGAGAAAGAAGACGGAAGAGATTCAGTTTTGTGTTTTATGAAGGACAGAATTCAGGGGAGTGGGAGCCCATTACATCAAGTCAGGTTTCAGTTTAATGAAAGACAAAACTCTCTCATCATCAGAGTGGCCACATAAGGGAAGCAACATCTGTAGGAGGTCATTAGATATCTGTCAGTGGATGGCGTGGAAGCAGATGTCAGAGTCCCATCTGTCAACGATGCTGCAGCGAAGATGTCTGGCCCACAGGGAAGGGTCATTCCACAAGTGTGTGCAATCACTTAATATTTGTTGAGTACCTACAGCGAGCTTGCTTCTGTGGGAATATGGAAATATATAAGGCACAGCTGCTGTCTGGATGCGATCACCTCTGGATTGTAATTTCAGTGAATATTTGGATGATTCAGCCAATGTCCTTACTAAATAATACAGACTTTATATAAATTGGAATACTCTGGACAATGGGGACTCTCCATACTGCCACAAAACTGTGGTCACTCACTTGAGGACCATGAGTTTCCAGTAGAGGCTACTTCATGACCGCTTCCTGCTTTCATCATCTTCTCTAAGCTTTTGCTTGGCTTTTGTGATGTGAAAGAGCACAACATATGAAATCTTGCCTTGTTGCCTTCAGCTTACTTTTCTTCTGGTATTGCTAAAAGTTAATATAATTTCTGGGCTTGAGATGTTGTGTATTAGCTTTATTTAGTGAAACTCTGTCAAGGTAAATATTTTTGCATAAGAATTGAACCTGCTTCTTAATTCCCATTGATGACGTAGGCATGAATTATAAAGTAGAGACTTTATGGAATTAGAAGTAAGCACACTTAATTCTTTAAAGTCAAGCCTGTATCAATCAATCATAAAGGGTTTGACATGGAAACCCACTTCAGAAGATTAATAAATAAACATTGCATCGGAACACATCAATTTGGATGCAGCATTAGGATTCTAAATTTTGGTTTAAATTCAGTGTCCTATGCATATCCGTGACTGTGGCTGCTGACAGACTACGAAAATGTGTGTTAAGATGCCACTGATTCTATAGTGTCTCCTGTCCATGACTGGACCTGGTACAATCACAGTAGCCTCAAGGAGTACATACCCTTAGATAATTTAGTAGAACACAGGAAGCCGTTTTGACTCTGAGTGGTCTCCAGCCTTACATATTTAATGTTTGCTTTAATTACTATATTAAAACACAAAGTACAAATTTTCATTAATTTTTTTTGTTGGTGGGGGCACACATGCCACAGCACCTAAGGTCAGAGAACCACTTACAGGGGCTGGTTCTCTTCTTCCACATGTAGGTCCTGTGTGCCAAATTTGGATTGGCAGGTTTGGATCAAGCATCTTTACTTACTAACCCATTTCACCCTCTCTTTGACTGATCTTTAATGTTTTTCTGTGTAGTGTGAGTTCTTTTGTCAAATGTGTCCTTGTGTGTGCCTTGTTTCATCCATTGACCTTGCGATTAATCCAGCTGAGAATGTTGCTCTTCAGATAGACTTGAGATGGTTCTGTTCTGAGTGATAAATATGTTATTGAAGGGTCTCTGAAGGAGTCAGCTTTCCCAAGCCATTACTTTGCATTTGCTAAGGCTAATAAGTAACCAATTTCTAAAATGTCCATGAATGGCATGTAAATGTGTGTATATGTGTGTGGGAGGCACACATGGGTGTACATGTTACACGTTCATGCACATATCTCTGCATGCGTGCGAAAGTCCCAAGTTGACACTGGGTGACTTTCTCGAGTGACTTTATGCTTTATTTATTGATCAGGGTCTCTCACTGAGCCCAGAACTCACTGATCCTGGCTAGTCTAGCTAGCTAGCTTGCCCAGGAAAGCCCTGTCTCTGCCTTCTGATTACTGGAATCATGGTGGCTGCCTATTATGTGGGTTTTGTGGAGCTGAACTGGGTTCCTCATATTTGTGCAACTCGTGTTTTATCCACTGAGCCACTTCCCCAGACTGAAAAATTTCTGACAGGATATTATCTGGGAAAGCAATAAATTTGGAAAATTAAAAATATTAAAGTGAAAACTTGAATCATCCCTTTTATACATTTTTTTTATTTTCTCTTCTAGATAAAGCAAAGATTTGAAGCACTATTTCTTAATTTTAGTTTCACACCAAAATCACTTGGGGAGATTTAAACACTACTGATGCCTGAGTTCCATCTTCAGGGACGTTAATTTATATGTCTGAGGCATTGCCTGGGTATTGGGGGATTTTATGGGTTCTCAGGGGATGCTAATGTGCAGATAATGCCAAGGATCACCGATCTAAGGGCTCTGATCAGCTACTATTAAAGACAAGGCTAAAATCTCACATGTGGTTATTTGTGCAGGGCTGTTGGTCTGGAACATAAGCTTCTTGGTCTGACAGTTGAAACAAAGGAAGCAGTCTCTAAGAGAAGTTTCAAGCCAGTTCTCGCACTTCTGTGAAGATGTTATTAAATGGTAAACAACCCTCGAGAAAGACTTGAAAGCTGGTTTTTTAGTACTATAGATTATATATGAACCAACTTGTTTGAGAGTGGATTTCTGTTGTGTTGCATGTGAAGAACTAGAGTGACTCTCAAATTCTTCGCTGCCATTTTCTCCTCACAGAAGGACAAGAAAATAAGATAAAACATGCATGAGATTAAGGACAGATTCAGAAAATCCAGTAGTCTCTATGTAAAAATATTTGTCCTCTATTGCTCTTCATTCTTCTTCTTCTTCTAACTAAGGATGGGTTTGTTTTTCTTGGACCTTAGAATTGAGGGAGAGCAATCTGTGTAAAGAGAGCATTTTCTTGCTTCCCTGTTGGTGAGCAAGTAGCTATGTGGATGCTTAAAAGAATACATGATATTCTAGACAACAAAGAGGACTCTAAGAGAGACATGTATGGACCTAATCTATGTGGGAAGTAGAAAAAGACAAGATATCCTGAGTAAATTGGAAGCATGGAGATCATGGGGGACGGCAGAAGGGGAGAGGGGAGGAAAGGAAAGAGAGCAGAGAAAAATATATAGCTCAATAAAACAATTAAAAAAGAATTACATATGCTGTAAAGTAGGTTTTTGGCTTTGTAGATCAACAATCATTTAAAAAAGAGAATATGTGTTCTTACTATAAGCATTGCAGCTCAGAAGCAAAGGGATCCTGGCAGTGGGGAGCCAAGGAATACCACAGGTCACAGTAAGCACAGTGGCTTCACAGCCCTGCTACAGGAAAAGGTTTCTCCAGTAACAGCTCTGCTCCAGCAGAAGAGAGTTTCTCCAGCAAAGTTGTAACAGTGCTGCTCCAGTCGCCTAGAGTTACTCTCCATTTTACCTGGGGAATGTTTCCCCAGCAACAGTGTTACAGCTGTACTCTGCTCCACCAGCCCAGGCCCTGTCTCTGCTCTGGTGGTGGTTGGCACCCAAACCTCATTCAAGATTTTTATCGGAAGGGAAGAACCCAGGAGAGTGGGGGCCTCTGCCATGATAGAAAAAGGCAGCAGTAAAAAGGAACCTCAATAGGTGCAGGGCTTATACAGGGCTTCTTAGGGGTGGAGTTTTTCCAGGGAGATTTTCACGGTGGGAGTTGATCAGATTTCTGTCCCTTGAGCTCAGATTGGCAAGATCTCACAGTCAGGGATTGGTTGGTTTTCTGCTCAGGATTTGGTTCATTTTCCTGCTCAGCGATTGGTTGGTTGTCTACTTAGTTGATAAGGGGCAGATTTGGCTCTGGTTTTAGGGCCAAAATGTATTTCTTTCACTGGCTCCTTTTAGCCTTTTGGCTCTAACTTCAGGGCCAGGTCATCTTTCTTTCACTGGCTTTGATTCTAGGACCAAGGTAGGTTTTTTTCACTGGCTCTGGTTTCAGGGCCACGGTGGGTTTCTTTGGCTATCTGTTTTACCTTACATCCCCCCCCCTTTTTGTTTATTCATAAACAATGATTAAATACAGATTTAACAACAGCAGACAGGAGAAAGAAATATGAAACAATTTCCATCACCCAAAATCACTTTCTTATACCTGTGGAACTTTCATCTACATGCCTTAAAACACTTTCTTACCCCCAGAACTTTTCTTTACATAACCCTTTCTTATACCTTCAAAACTTACTTAAACTTTCACATCCTGAGACAATACTCTCTTAGACTCCAGGAACTTAAATTATCCTCAGTGCTTACATAAGCTTTCACGTTCTCAGACCTTTACAACACTCTTTTGGACTCTTATTGCAAATGGACTGAATTTTCACCAATAGCATTTTCTGGGATCTCTTTAGGAATTCAGTCCTGCAACACAGTGGTAACTCTCTGTTTCTCTCCATGACCCCTTCATGTCTTTTAAAACTGATACCACTCAGGTGACTTATATTACAAAGTTTGGCTGCCAGCATGAGGCATTTCCTGTATGAGTACAAGAAGGTGCAGCTTTAATACCTTATTAAACAAGCATTTTTAAAAATGCTATCATAAACCCCATTTTTATGGTTATTTTTGTTCCTTGGAAAGGAATTATCATATAGGAATAGAGAAAACAAGCATAGGTGTAAGCCCCAGTGAAGAAGAGCTGGATGAAGTTATAGGAAATACTAAATCAGCCTTTTTCAGCCTTTTTCATGACCCTATTAGGATGGGCTGTTGGTTAGAGGTGAGGGTCTCTTGGATGATAAACATCTATACGTAAGAGCTGTGCCAGATGGGTATAGGTAACAAGAAACATAAGAAAAAGCAAGTTTAGATACAAGAGAATTTTGGATCATTTGTTTGTGCAGTGGCAGAATTTGTCATCATTAAAAAGTGAGAATGTCAATTTTGGCCGTTTGTACTGTACTGAGGCCAAAGTGGGGTTTTAATAAAATTGAGTCCATGGGGGAAGAGAGGAATGGGTGCAAAGTGAGCTCCATGTGAAGGAGTTTCTATAAGCTCAAGTGGGAACTGAGACAGAAGGGACAAGGTCACAGAGGCTCAGATGTGCTTAAGGAAGTTGTGTGTGTGTATGGGTAGGGGTTAGCAGGCAGCTCCGGGAGAGGAGGCCAGAAAACAGGGATGGTTCAGTAGTTGCTCACATCGTGAGGTTCCAGAGGGTGTAGCAGACTCCAGGAGCCAGAGAGAGGACATTTACCAAGTAGGTGAGAAGAGATGGATGGTTAGAACACGTGGAGGAAGAACCAGCATCAGAATTTAGAACCAAATATGATGGTAGCAGAAGCCAACAGAAACAAATGGTCTATGCACATCTTAAGAGTCAAATCAGCCTGAGTAAATTGGGAGCATGGGGACTTTGGGGGAGGGTTAAAGGGGAGGGGAAAGGCAGGGAGGGGAGCAGAGAAAAATGTAGAGATCAATAAAAATCAATAATTAAAAAAAAAGAGTCTTAACCAGAAAAAAAAAAGAGTCAGTTCACAACTTGAGTCATTTTGAAATGTTAAGACATGGCTACTACAGGAGGGAAGGGAGGGAAACAACTGCTGAGTTGATAAATCAAAGATACTGATTCCCTTGGTTTTTATAACTGTGAATATGGGTGCATTAAAGGAATAAGTGGGAAGCAGAAGATTCTTTCTTAGGTCAGAGATGAGAGAGTTAAGTCTCATGAGGCTTTGGAAAGAAAGTGGGTATTGAGGCTGGGTGATTTATTTGGTGAGGTTTTGTAATTGAATGATCAAAGGAGTTACGCTTGGCTATAGAGTGGTTTTGGGTGTCCCATGACTGGGGATCTACCTCAGAGTGCGTGGAGGAAAAAGGTGTGTTAGATCATGTGGTTTGTAGGAGAAGAGGAATGGCTGGCAAGCCTGGGGTCAAGCAGATAGGGGAGCAAAAGAAATAGAGGCTACCACTTTGGCTAGGGCCTCCCAGCAAGAGCAGGGCACCAGTTTGGCACTATTATGAAGAAATGGGTAAGAGGAATATCCCTAAAGATACAGCTAAGTAGTGGGGTTTCATGGGCCTGGTAAGGCTGTCCTCCTACTCTGACAATAGACAGCTGATAAGGAGAGGCAGGTCCCCAGAACTCCGTTAGGACTGAAGAATCCATCCCAGTGTTGAGAAGGAAGGAGATGGTGACCCTGATGCTGTGATAACTATCTGAGGCTCCCTGTCAGAGATGGCAGTGGTCAGGCCAAGGGAACTCAGGTCCTCCCAATCACTCATGGCCTGACCAAAGAGGTTGGATAAAGGGTGATCTGGGCTTGATGTCTTCATGCCATGAGGGACACGGGCGCAATCAGCACTCCAGTACCCTTCTTGATGACACCTTCAACATTGTCGGGGTGGTTGCTGAGGGTTCTGACAGGTCTGGGCTCAATGACCCTCCTTACTACATTTGAAATAAGGACACAGATTCTCAGGCTTTAGGAGAAAAGAGCTTTTGATTCAGCCAGCTGAGAGGCCTTAACCATCATCAGGTATTTTTGATTTGGGGCTTTTTGATCTCTCACATGGTATACCTTTCAGGCCACAGTTATAGCTTCTGCCTGTGGAGGCAGGGGTCCTTTCTCTAGACATATAAGTTTGGATATAATATCAGGATAATTTGGGGAAAATAAGTAGGCCATAAGGAGTTGTTTTCCATCTGGAGTCTCCGGATCCATAGAGGTGTATTGTAAGAGGGCCTTTGTAAGTCGGTCTAGGAACTGAGATGGGTTTTTATGCTTTTCCTGTATGACCCATTGGATTTTTTCACAATTTATCACCTGAAGCGTGGCTTTATAGATACTGGCCAGGAGACAGGTTATAAACTAGGTACGATGTTTCCTGGGGGTATTGTAATTCCATTCGAGGTCTTTGTTGGGGACTTCCCTAGCCCTAACTGTGTAGGTGTCATCAATTTGGTGAACTTCATCTGCATGGGCCCTTATCTGGTCTAGACTTCCATACACTCCAGTGGGAGAAGACTTGGTGAGACTTGTATCAACATCGTGGCAGGTGAGGTTGTAAGATTGGGTAATATGTTAGATACCCAATTGGTTTTCATAGAGAAAGGCCTTATACATGGTAGTTGAGTACTCTGCTTTACTGCCCTGACTGGCATTCCCTTTGCTTCTAAGAATACCAGATAGGTTCCAGACAATGAACTGTTACTTCCTCAGACTCAGGAAAAGTGTTGCCATGGACTGAAGGGGAAACGTGTGGTGGATGGGATGCTGAGAGATGGGTGAGCTGGACAGTCAGTCTGTTGTGGATGGCCTGGAGATGACAGAAAGGGTCCCAGTGCAGCTCAGACCACAGTGGGGAGCACAGGGACCAGGAGAGCCTATCTGAGTTATGGCACCAAATGTAAGCATTGTAGCTCCCATGGAAAAGGAAAAAAAGGCTGACTCTTTTACCCTACAATGACTCCTCTTTCCTCGTGTCAGATTCTGCTGATGTCCTTAGGATAGAGTTCCAGAAAGAAAATTATTGAGTCAAGTAATGTTAATGTCTAAAAGCATTAGTTTCTAGAAATTATTCTTTTCCATAACAGTTGTTAGGACAACCATTTTGCTATATTTTTATAAATATTGAATGTTTTCCTAATAAAAACATACATATACAAAGCACACTTTGATTAATTTGATATGATGTATTTATTTGCCTGTATGGCTTTGTAGTTTTCATTTATATCCGTCATCAAAAATACTAAATCTTTTATACAAATTTTTTTCTGTTAGGTATATGCTCATATCCTGTGCCTGAAGCTGTGTGGTTTTGATGTTTGGCACATATTTTAAAGAAGACAATAAACATGATAATTAATAAAGGACCCATTTTTACCAATCTCCCAAAAGTCAGTTAGATAAAAGATGATTTTATGAATGGAATGAAGTCTATTATTTTATACTTTAAACATTGGATATATTTACTGTGATATTGAATACAGTTCTTAAATACTATTGAGCTTTTGTATTTGCATGCATGTATGGTATATATGTGTTCATACACTTACATGCACAGACATTTACAAGTATGCACACACATGTGCTTGGGGAGGTGTGCAGGCATGAGGTTGACTTAGAGTGTCTACTTGAATTCTTTTCTTCCCCTCATTTTTGTTTTGTTTTGACTTGTTTTTGTGGTACTGAGGATAAAACTGGGGCCATAAAAAGATCAAACACTTTAACTAAGCTATATGCAAGCCCTCTACTGTTATTTTGAGGCATGGTCTCTCACAGAACCTGGAGCTCACCCATTTGGATAGAGCAATTAGGCGGAAAGGCCCAGAGATCCTTCTACATTTACCTTCCTTTAGAGGAATGTGGTGCTATGATATGTACATTCTCAGCACCCATCTTAAATGTAGGCATGATGATGGGGGGAAGCACAAGGGGGCTACATCCTAACTAAAGCCTACCCTGCTTTTATTATTCCTTCAGCATAGGTAGAATTTAAGCTTACTCTTCCTTCTGTGTCCCCAGGGAAAGTAAGTACCTTGCTCTATGTGTTCCTGGGTGTGTATAACTCTTGTCTTCGAATGAAAATATGTGTTCTTTTGATTTTGCAGTGGGGATACATTGAAGGTGTGATATTATAAACCAGGATTTGGAGGAAGAAGGACTATGAAAGTTAAAGTGTGAGATAATTTTCCAGTTTTCCTTGAACTTTTTAGTCAACTATCGGGATGTTTTAGTATAAAATATGTAAAAAATTTCAGTTCTTTGGGGAAATGACAGTTTTTCAAACCTCCATTTTATTTCCCTTGCCTATTTCATAACAAAGGCCCTCTTTCTTCCTCATTTACCTTTCTGCAGTCGGCTATTCTTTCACCCTTATTGTTCTTTCGACTTCAAAATGGGCAAACTGTAAGACTGCAAACACAATATAGCTCGGCTTTGAATAGCTTTGTATAAAAATGAGAATTGTGTTATATGCTGTTCAATCATGAGAAATAAAAATGATTCTCACTTGGTGAAAGGAAGCAACCCACTTTTAAAGTGATGGGTTTTTAGGGCTAGAAGGAACCATGGTAATCACTGTGCCCATCCTTCTTGCTTTATGGATTAAAAGCCATTATACAATCATTCTGTCATAGGTAAACTCTTGTATTCAGGCATCTGCTTCTTGCATCCAGTCTACTGTATTTCCTCGATTAATTTTAGCCAGAGTTAGACTAAAGCGCAGCAGAGACTCCAAGTATCAGGTTAGGCAGAAGTGGAGTCAAACCAACACTGTTTTTCCTGCCTTAGATTGTGGACATTTGCTAAGTAAGACTAACCCAAAGCTACTGTGGGGGCTGCATTAGGTCATGTTTGCAAGACAGTTTGATAACTGGCACAAAGTAAGCCGTTAAGTAGTAAGACATGCTTTTATGAGTATGTTTTTATGTATCTGTCTCTCCATTTAGATTGTGAACTCTTTGAGCTCTCAGATTTTCTTCATATCTACATGTTTCATACCCTGGCCTAATATGTCATGAGTTAGCAGCATCAAGCCTCCGAGTACTTTAGGAACCATTGCTGTTTCTCATCTTAGTTTTGTACCGTCTCACACATCTGAGCATAAACATTTATACTCACACAGCTACCTTCTTTTTTGCATTCATGTTCACCTTTCTAGTTCTCCTTCTTACAGCATCCAGGATTATCCTTTTTACATAACATGTCGTAGTATAACATGTAAGTATTGTGAGTGGGACTCACAGCTCCATATTTTACGTGGAGTAAGAGTTGATGGTTCATCCTGAAGAGGGCATACCGCTCTTCTAGAGAACTCTTTTCTGTTCCCGGCACCTACTTGAGTTGCTCGTGGTCACCTATAGCTCCGCTCCACAGGATTCAACTTGCTCTTCTGGCCTTTGAGGTGCCTGCTCTCCCACACACTTACCCCCTTCCACCTCCTGACACTCAAACACATAGTAAAAAATAAAATTAATCTTAAAAAAAATTTGTTCGAATCTTATGTTCTAACCATATCTGCCATTCTGTGTGGTATGTACATAGCAGGGTAGATCTTGAAAACCAATATATTTTTCCAATGAGCATTTCGGGTCTTGAATAAAACAAATTTACAATGTTCTTTAAATGAAAAAAAATATAAGCAAATTTTGTAACAGAAGTTTTAATATTTGTATTATATACATGCATTTTCACACCCACATGCACATTCCAGAGTGATGACTAATAAAAGTGTCCATTTTTGTTATTCTTAAGGAATCTTTACATACATTTAATCTGGACTGGAAAATAAGTTAAGTTATTCACAGAGAAAAAGGATTTGGCCAGTGTTGAGTTCCCTGTGTCTAATCTAATCTGACTTGACCATTTTCTCTCTGGATTTTACTATCTCATAACAACGTCTTATTGACTCCTATTTTACTGAAGAAAGTTTTTTCTCTGTGCTATGAGGCTTTAGTTCTCCAGCTTTTCATCTTGCAAAGATTTCAGCTAGCTCATCCCAGAGATGGCTTAGGTGTCATGTCTTAGTGTTTTCCATAACTTCTGCTCCATATGAACCCTGCCTGCTTTTTTTGTTTTGTTTTGTTTTTGTTTGTTTGTTTTTGCAACTCTGACTGTATAAGGTTTAAGTTTAAGGTAAGCATGGCCAACTGGGAAAAAAGTGTGTACACAACACAAAACACTAGTCTATCATAATTTCTGTGATTGGACATAATGTTTACCTTGGAGTCACCCCACAACCAGGGTGAAAAGGAAAATACTTTGGGGTTCATAATGATCTTCATTTCCTGAAAGGATGACAGTCACTTCTCTAGTAGGAAATAACAATAAAAAACTCCTGATATGTTAATAATAACATATAATTGTCCATGGACTTATTTTGAACTTACTGAGTACCATGTAAAGATGAGAACTCATATTAGCTACTATTAAGACCTCACTTGGCCTATGTTCCATCTTAGACTTCCATAGTAAGAAAATGGAGACCTATAAAAGCAACTGAGTTATGTTGAAAGTGCACGCAAACATTATGTCTTCGAAAAACAGAAGAAATGTGTACACTATTTGATGTTAGGAGACTAGGACTCCAAAATAACCAAGTGCAGAATTAAGATGGGAGTTTTTGCACTTGTGGTGACAGTTGTAATGGTTTTAGGGCACCACTAGCATGAGGTGGAAATAGCTTTAGACTTAATAAGAATCCTGGGTCCTGTTTTGTGACAAAGCATCCAAGACTCTGTCATTACCTGAGAAATGTGGGTCACATCAGTTTCTGTGTGCTGCAGGACATTTTGACTTTCAGCTGTCCTCTTTCAACACACGAAGGTCTCTTCTGTGCTCATGGAGTGGAGGCTGATACTTCGCCTTGACATTGACCTTGGTACCCAGCACTACTGTTGTAGTGGGGAGGTTGTCCCTGAGAGGGATAAGTCCTGAAGTCCATACTGGCCGTTCAGATTGCCCCTTGGAGGCGGTGGCCAGCCATGGTCTTGTCTCTTTGGAAAGTGAAATCTACTAGCATTCTTGAACATGCAATTTCTCATGGACTAGTCACATCCAACATCTTGCAATACACTGATAGAAGGACTAAAGTGTCAGCTGATATATGCTCGAAATGCAGTGTTCAAGGGCATAGAATATTGATGCCCTTGAGGTGGCATATTTGTCTTTCTGGAAGAAATCAACAAACAGAAGCACAAGTAAACCTTAAAATGTGTCCAGATGGCTCTGGCATGGCAAGGCCTAAACAGCTTTGTGACGTTACAGTCTCCTGAACCCAGCTCTGTTACAGTGGTTGCTCTTGTTAAGGGACTCAAAGAATTGCATAGCTAACCCCAGTCCCTGTATAGTCTGGCCATATATCTAAAAACCGCTGAAGCACTCCTGCTCCCTAAGCCCTGTTGTGTCCTGGGAGAAGGTGAGCTGATGGAAGGCTTCCTTCCATTGCTTGCCCTCACCCTTTTATACCCAGGAGCTGCTCTCTACTCTAACTGACTTCTTGCACGCCATCTCTTCCTCCTTCCCCAGTTCTGCCACCATCAGACTGTGAGACTGTCTCTCTGTATATTTTGGTAACAACAGAGGATTCTTCTGAGGAACTGTATTCCCACGACAGTAGTTGCCTATAGGCCTAACAGTTGGGGGAAGGCATAGGCAAAATAGCTGGAAGTAGATGAAGGAAAGACTAGGGTCAGGGGTTGTGGAGGGCTTCTTCAAAAGTGGGTTAGTCTGTCTTTGCTTTGCCCTTACTGGGTTCAGTTTTGGCTGATGGGGGTTCAGTATCTAGCAATTCTCATAGTAGTCTGGGACTCTCTTTTTTGCAGACCTTGAATATTTTCTCCCCTCAGGGAGAATGGGATTCTCCAGAGTAAAATAAATTATCTATTTGGTTAATTAGCCAGGACATGAAAATATTCTCAGGAGGCTCATTCCCTCTGAGGATGCTCTAATGCATACTTGCTTTTGTAGTGTCTTTTCCGCTCATTTTCTATCCCGAATCTCCTACAGCTCATGCCTCACAAGGAAGGCAGGATTGTCAAGCAGGCAAAATCTCTTCCCCTCTTCTAAATGTTCTGCTTTCCATTTCTGACTGTTCCACATGGCTTCCATATTCCATACTACATCTTCCACCTCTACCAATTGACCAGTTTGGAAGATGAGTGTGCCATTCACCAACCTCATGTTAGAGTGATCTTTTCTGTGCTCTCTTCCCTAGTGCACAGTTAGTTGTCAGTGCATATTCCAGCAGCTTGATGAGATGTTACAAACTTGACCTGGCTTTTGGCGTTTTCTTTCTCTAATGGCCTTTTACCTTTTCTGACACCATCACACATTTGTTTTTAATAATTTTACTTGTCTCCATTCACTTTATTTCAACAAGAATGACTCTACCCTTTGCTTCAGAGTCAAGCTGTCACTCATATTGATCAAGCAGAACATCCTATTCTTAAGCTATCCTGGATCATGGAGGGTATCACATTCAGCGATACAGAGATGAAAGAAGACATGTTTTGTGTTTCTGTAGGGAGATACTTTTCTTCTTTCATGAGAGCCACTACAGAATATCCTAGATCTTTCTTTTGGAAGTAAAAAGAGAAGTTTCACACCCTGAAACACGAGCACCTACCAGGAGAGAGGCTAGAACACTTGGGGACACTGAGTGAATCCTGAAACAAGAACAGATATTGCTGAGAGGTGGAAAGAATTTGGATCCATGATGTACTCAGTCAAACCCTACCAGCATGTTTCTAGACTTCTAATTATTTTTCATGCTGTGTGTGAGCATGCATGTGTATATGTGTGTATGTGTGTATGTGTGTGTGTGTGTGTAGAGGCCTAGCGTCGGCGTTGGGTGTCGTCTTCAATTATTTGCCACATTATTTTTCATTAGTTCTTATGGAAGCAGGGTTTCTCACCCAACTGGAGGCTTTCTAGTTCCGACTAGTTTAGACAGCCAGCTTTTCTTTGGAATCTCTTGTCTTTGACTCTCAAGTACTGAGATTACAGTCAGTCACTCATTATATCTGCCTGGCCTTTTATATGAGTTCTGGTATGCAAACTCCAATCCTCTTGCTTTCAAGGCAAGGCAAGCATTTTATCCACTGGGACATTTTCTCAGTTCCTCAGATACTTTTAATGTATAGTAATATGTATCAGTGACTTTCCATCACTCTGAAAAAACACCTGAGAAAACTACTTAAGTAAATATTTATTTCAGATGCTGACTTTGGAGCTTTCAGTTCACGGTCAGTTGCCCCCATTGCTTTTGGTCTTCGGCTTACATCACAGCTGAGGAACCATGGTGACAGAGGATGAGGTTATCTACTCACCCCATGGCAGCTAGAAAGCAGAAAGAGAGAAGGGAAGGAAGGGAGAAGGGAGAGAGAAAGAGAGAGAGACAGAGAGACAGAGACAGAGACAGAGAGGAGAGAGAGAGGGAGGGAGGGAGGAAGAGAGAGAGAGAGAAGGAGGGAGGGGGAGAGAGAGAGAGAGAGAGAGAGAGAGAGAGAGAGAGAGAGAGAGAGAGAGAGAGAAGGAGAGAGAGAGGAAAAAGAGATGTAGATACACAAGCACAGAGGCAGAGAGAAAGACATGGGGCTGGCAAGGGAAGCAAGAAACACTACACACCCTTCAAAGTCATAGCCCTGATAACCCATGACCCATTTCCCCCCCAAACAGTTTCTACTTTGTTGCAGGTTGTACTCTGTCACAGATGATGTCACAGATGTCTGAACATCAGTAGATTCACCTGTTGATGATGCTAGTGCTCATATGACCCCCAATATTACTGGATAGTGACCACACTTTTAAGACATAAACCTTTTGGGAGACACTTCATTTAAAATGATAGTAAATATAATTACATTTTTTGCTAAATTTTATAATAGGCTGCATTATATGTGCCTATTACAGCTAGGGAACTTTGTAGCTAAATGAACATGATTTATTTCCTACTCCTGGGATTTCAGAGAGCAGTGCTGGCATCAGTTTAGCTCTTGTGAAGACCTGGGGTGGATGGGTCCATAGTGGTGGGGGTGTTGAAGGAAGGAAGAACTTGTGTCATCAGACAGGAAGTCAAAGAGATACAGAGGACTAGTTGTGTCCCATGAGAAATATAGTCACCTTTCCCAACCATGACCTCTGATGAGCTCAGGTTTTCCATTAAGCCTGATGTCTTCCTTCTTGCCCTCGTTCCCTCCCCCATTCTTTTCCTCATACTCCTTCCCCTTCTCATCTCTCCCTTCTTCTTTCCTATCAGCACTGTTGTTCTCGTCACTGTAACCAGCATCTATTGTCACTGTTGGGACGATGAGGCAGACCACAGAGAAATTCAGAATACGTGAGACAGGCAGTGAAGAGCTCCTAGAGAAGAAAAGAAATCCAACCACACTTTGAACAAGTGTTGGGAGCAATGAGACCCCAGATCCTGAATTTCTTGTAATCCCCTGATCTGAGTGCCTACAGCTGCTCTGAGCACGAGACCTTCAGGAGTTCCTGATGGCAGGAGAGTGGTTTCTGGTGGGCTTGGCTGGGGCGTGGCTATCTCTATATAATCTGCCCCTGAACACAATAAAGGGGGCATTCTTGGGGAATTCAAGGATGACGCATGTCACCGTCTCTCTGTGTGTGTCTGTGTATTTTAACCTCCAGCCCCCTTGCCCGAAGCTCAGGAACTGTGTGCCAGTGCACAGAGCACAGACACGGGGGCGCGGTGCACGGTAAACTGGTTAACCTAAGGTCCTCCTGTTTGGTGGTTCAGAAGGATGAATGAAGGGGGTGCATGGTCAGGGGGATGTTCTCAGTGAAATCCTCAGATTTCACGTTCTTATTTCCCTCTCAAGCACCCTGCGCTTGGCTAGCTACACAGCAATCACTTAATAAATACTTGTAGATTAGTTATTTTACACTTGTTTAATGCCTTCCTTTGAAGTGCCTCCAGTTGAGATTGCTTCCACAAATCACATAATGTGAGATAAAATGCCCTATATACCTGTCAGTTTTCTCTAAGACTGTTGTCTAAGTGTTATATGTACTCGGTTCATGAACTGGGCGTTCAGTTGCTGGAAAAATAGAAATCACCCCATTAGTCATGTCTCTGAAAATTTCACATACTATATTCTAAGTTTTGTGGTGGGTGATATTTAAAGCTTTACGTACTTATTTATTATTTTTGGCCAGCTATTGTAGCTCCATGATTGTATATTCCTTGTGGACATTTTGTGATCTCAGATCTGAGGAAAACGATGATCTATTTGTTAGCACTTTGAGGGAAGCCAAAAAGACTGTACAGTGAAAAACACAGTTTAATTAGCACATTGATGGTTTGTATAACCCAGTGTGAAACATCCACTGGTATGAGAGGAAAGATCTAAAGAAAAGGAAGCTTTTAGATTTTTCAATTTCTTTTATTCTTATTCCAAATTCACAACCCTATTTCTATGTCTGTAACCTGCAAACTCCAACAGGTAACATCACTGTCTGAGACTTACCACATTCCACAGGGCTAGGTGAGAGAATTTAGCAGTGCACTGATTCACCTCCCAGGACACAGTCCTGTGCCTCACTCTACATCCAGGTATACATTTGGTTTGTATAGTGTAGATGCTCTTAGACAGTGCACAGCACATTCATTATATGCTGGTTGAAAGAGTTCTAATTGAATACAAACACAGAGAGAGAACTGGGATGTAGCTGGTAGTAGACTGCTTGACCAGGCCCAGGTTTGATTCCTAGCACTGTACAAAACCAAGTATGGTCAGGCATACCTGTCACCTCACTCTTGGGAGGTACAGGCAGAGGAATCAGAATTTCCTGACTACCTTTGTCAGGGGGTTCAAGGACAATCTGGGTTACCTGATCCATTTATTCAAAAAAACAAAACTAGGTAAATGGATAAATAAATAAGAAAAACCCACTTAGACAACTTTCACAATAAGTTACATTTTATCTAATATTCTATCTATCTGTATATATGTATGTTATATATCATCAACTGTTTATTATCTATCTCATCTATCTATCTATCTATCTATCTATCTATCTATCTATCTATAACAAAACATTACATATACTACAATATCGTACAAATCTATGCAAAATATAATATATACATTCATGCATATATAAACAAGTATCTGTTCAGCTATGTTTTACCCTGAATAATTAATTATTCAACCCAATAAGACATCCAAAGTAGTTTCTTCTATGATTCTTCATGGCATTTTTCTTCATTGGCCTGAACTGTAACCTCTGAACAGACCAGGACCCTATCTCATGGATGCTCTTCAGTTACCAAGTAAGAATTACAATTACTTTTTTTTTATCATAACTAAGGAAAACTATAACTATATATTCTATAACTCCATCAAAGACTCCAGAAGGATATAATATTACCTAAGTAAACAGGAAGTGCATTATAAGTAACTTCCAAAATTAAAACATTTCTTTTCATTTAGACAAGAAAAGGGGAGGTGATGTGGGATTCCACTCTGTATTCTGCAAATACCACTGCTTAATAAAAAAGCTGTTTTGGGCCTGTGATAAGGTAGAGCAGAGATAGGCAAGGAGAACTAAACTGAATGCTGGGAGAAAGAAGGCAGAGTCACGAAGAAGCCACGGAGCTATTGCCAGAGACAACAAAACATTGCTGGTAAATCACAGCCACGTGACGATGCACAGATTAATGGAGATGGGCTAGTTTGGGATATAAGAGTTAGCCAGAAATAAGCTTAACCTATTTGGTCAGACAGTGTTGCAAATAATATAGTTTCTGTGTGATTATCTGGGTAATCTGAGTAGCAGGGAATGAAAAAAAAGGCATTCCTACTACACCTACTTTTATGATTATGGGTTCAGTCAATAACTGGCTGCCTATAACTTTTCTATCCTGAAATGAACCAAGAACACTTAAATAAGCAGTCAGCTTCTAGTTAGAGAAAACAGGTGTCTAATGCCTCTTACTTATCTGTGGCTCATTGATGAGATCTTAATGTATCTCACACTGCAAACTGACCATGATGGGTTATTTCTGATATCTGCTTTCTTTTAAATGTCAGCTTACCACAACTTAGAATCATTGCACAAGGGTCCTCAACTAAAGGATTGATTACCTTGACTGTCTAAGTTGATGTGTGAAGGCCCATGTCAAACATGGGTGACATCCTTTGGTAGCAGCCTAGATGAAAAAGGACACAAGGGAGGAAAGACCCTTACCCTTTGCTGGCTTGACCTTCCCACTCACCATTTTTTTTTTCTCAGACATACTCAAGGCTTCGCAACTCACTCAGGGTAGGATTCATAAAATCCACATCCTTGAAGTAGGCTACAAGAACTTGGCCTGATATAGTCTCTGTTGTTTATCTCTGCCACCTCCATTTACTAATTCAGTCTAGTCTGGCCATCTTCTTGCCCACTTTGTACCCCTGACTTATTTTCCACTACCCTATCATTTACTCCTGCTGTAAACATATCTATACTTTTTTGTTGCCAATTCCCTTCTGGGGGCTTTCTTCTTGGTTCACTGACAGATTTCTGTTGCCAAGACCCTGCTTTGGACTTGGTGGCTCATGGGCAATATTTATTGAGTTGGTGAGTGAGTGAATGAATGAATGAATGATAAATGGATATGGTAAAATTGAGACAAAACAAAAAAGCTTATTTCCAAGTTTCAGTTGGCTGTTTTTTATTTATTTATTTATTTATTATTTATTTATTTATTAAAGATTTCTGCCTCCTCCCCGCCATCGCCTCCCATTTTCCTCCCCCTCCCCCCAATCAAGTCCCCCTCCCTCGTCAGCCCTAAGAGCAATCAGGGTTCCCTGCCCTGTGGGAAGTCCAAGGACCACCCACCTCCATCCAGGTCTAGTAAGGTGAGCATCCAAACTGCCTAGGCTCCCACAAAGCATGCAAATTTTAAATTCCCATCAAAAAATCCAACTCTTCACTTAACTTTGACACAATAGTTTTGACTGTTTCCATTTTCATTAGGATTGACAAGGGAACTGCACAAATGAAGAGAAGCCCTTTGGGCATTTGGCACTGTATATTCATTTCTTCTTTGTCAGTGGGGCTATTTTTGCATTCCACATTTTTACTCCCACGTTCTTAGATGCTAGAAGTTACAAGACCAGACTAGGTAAATGAAATTTTCTTTTGGCTCTAAACTGTATACACCGTGAGTTTCCCTCATTCCATTCCACTCTGTATATGCTTTAGGAATGCATTATCCCTCTTTGACTCAGCTGTATCGTCTACCTGCTTGTAACTTGTAATTGACATTATTGTAGTCTATGATTTGGAAGGCTGATCTTGACTATGTCTCTCCAGTGTGAGTTATTGGTGGCTGCAGAGGCTCCTCATTTAGGAGTATAATCCAGATAGTGCTGTTGTTGTGTGTATTGTTCAGATAAAGATTGTATTGGAGGCTACTGGTTTGCATCTGTAGAGCTCTGTGGAGTTTACAGCTGTGGAAGTCACTAAAAATGACTTCATTGCTGTTTGTTCAGGAGGGTCACTGAGGTGATTGTGTAATTATTTTCTGAAGCTATTGACAGGAAACAAAGGGCCTGGGCTTTGTCTAAAGACATTTCTCACCATAATTGTCAGTGTCCTTTGCATAAAATTTTTGTTTTATGTTCATCTAAATCAATAAGACAAGTTAAGTTTGTCTGAATTTGATAGTGTAAGTGTATGTATGTGTGCACATGTGTGTGTGTATGTGTGTGCGTGTGTCTGTTAGGTTTTGCTCTGTTTATGCCTCTATAGTTGGAGAAAGATTTCATAGCTAGGTTGAAAGAATTTTATGTTAAGTAAATTCCCAAGAAAAGCAAAGCATAACAAAACAAAATAAAAACAGCCCTTCTTTGAAAGAAGAAAGTTTATTTGGACCTGGAATGAACCTGTCTTAAACATGATGAATACCACACTTTTCAAAGTTTTGTTGCAGAATTGATTTCTTTCCACATGCTTTCTGGTGCTTTAATTTGATTGGCATACCATAAAATATTGCTCTTTGATGTGGGAAGTTGTTCTTCTCATACAGGACTATGGGCGTAAATTTTATTTGTGTTAATAATGTTGAATAAACTGCATTTAGGTACGGGGTTATTTCTGGCAACTGTGCTTTTACCTAATTTGATTGTCCAGTTTTCAGACATGGATTTAAATCTTCCTGCAGCTGGGAATTCACCATTCATGTTGCATTTGCTTCTGTTTTCAGAAGCACTGAAATGACCAATCTAAAGCAGGGAAGCTATTTCAAGGTTTTCTTTCTGCTTTGAAAATACAGAATGAATTCTGGAGTGACCTTGCACGAGGAGTCACTTCACTCCTTCCCTAAGTCTGTTGGAATGACAGCTTGGGAATATAGACTTCTGGCTTTCCATTCAATTACTGCATACACTGGGTGAGGAAGGCTATGCCATCTCTATTTTGCTTTTGGACAAAACATATTTTTGTTTTTTATATGTATATGCGTATACATAGATGAATGTAACAACATTAATTAAAAAGATCATGAATTAGAAATAAAGTATCAATGGGTATATGGGAGGGGTTGGAAGGGAAAAAGGAAGGGAAAATTATAGAATAATAACCCCCCAAAGAAGCATTAAGAAAAGCAATATTAATCAATGTTGTTAGGTTGGAAGGTTTTTGTTGTTTGTTTGTTTATTTTAAAGCATGGTTTCATGTAGTTTCCACTGGCCTGAAATTTGCTATGGAGTCTCAAACTCATAGAAATCTGCCTGCCTCTTGAGTGCTGGTATTAAAGACATTAATGCCCAGCTCAAGGTTGACTTTTATCACATTATAATTGTATTACTTTCAATATTAACTTTGACAGCTATAATTTTTAGTCAATGATTATTAAGCATTCAACCTATAAAGCTTACAGAGTTAACATTTCAGCAATGGTAACTATACAGTGCGCAGGTATGGTAAAAAGCTCACATTTTTATAGATAATGAAATTATTTGCTCAGATTTTCCCACAGTTAGTGAAACATAATGAACTCAGGCTAAATTTAAGCTCATTTTTTTTTGTTTTTTTTGGACAAATTGTGCTTCTTAAGCTAAATGTTTGTTGTGTAATTTTGAGGAGTCAGAACCCTGAAGACTTTCATATTAACATATCTTAATATTGTTAAGAAGTGCTTATGGAATTGATTAATTGACCATGTGTGTTTCCTGATCGCTAAACTTCTAGTGTGGCTTATTTCATTGCTATTTTATTTTGTGAGTTTTTTTTAATGGTTTGAATGTATATGTCTGCTGCCTCCCCCACTCCAAATTCATATTCTAAAACCTGAGACTAAGTGTGGTGCTGTTAAGGAGTGGGGACTCCACTTGTGAAAACTCTCATGAGTGGGATTAGGACTTCATCAAAAGTCTGCAGTGACTTTGAGATGCTTCTGTTTTGCCTGTTTTACTGAGTGAGACCCTCATCAGACCCTGCATGCTGGCTTCTGCCTCTTGGACTTCCCACTTCCTGAAGTTTTAAGGCTATGGTATCTGGAAGTTTCAATGTTGACTCAATGTGTAGCATCCCAGATTTTCATTAAGAATGACCACAGTTTACTCTCATGCGTACTTATCAACCAATATTCACTGAGTATTTAGATAGTACTGGGGTGGGGGGAGTGAGCAGGAACATGGAATTCAACAGAACTAAGTAAACTGATGAGATAATTATATCTAATATTTGTCAAATACTTAGTTAAGAAGTTGCTTAGCTATATAATACAAACTAACAATAAAATAAAAATTAATGTCTATTGAGGGATCTAGTGGCATATCATAGATGCCCTGAGCCTGGGAGGATTTATTTATTCAGACCTAAGTAATTAATGTGAGCAAGTTTGTTCTTCATTTGCCAACATTAACAAAATACTTTCATATTAATAATTTCTCCTCACTGCTACTAAGTCCCTGACAAGAAGTTACCTAAATGAGGAAGGGCTTATTTTGACTTATATTTCTAGAGAACACACTCCATCATGCCAGAAATCATGGTGGCAATAGGAGGAGGTGGCTAGTAATACTGCATCTGTAGGTGAGAACCTGGATAAGAACAGGAAGTGTTGCTGAATTATAAAACTCAAGTCCTAGTCTCAGTGACCGACTTCCCAAAGTTAGGCTTAACTTCCAAAAGTTCCACACCTGCGGAAATAGTCCACTAGCTTGGGATCAAGTGGTCAAACATACGAGCCTATGAAGGACACTTTACAGGCAAGCACAATAGAGTTCCCTCATTTAATATTGTTGGCTGCCCACCAGCAAGGCAAGCAGTAAATAATCCCAATGTTTGTTATAAGTACCTCATGAATAGGTACTATGTCCATGTCTCAGATTAGGAAACTGAGACCAGAATAACTTGTTGGATTCTCACAGCTTGCAAATACCAGTTTTGGCATTTGAGTGAGGCATCCCAGGCCGAGAGCCTGTGGTCTCCATCGCTATGTTTCCTGCCTCTCCATCCTGTCTGTTCCTAGGATGAACCAGAAAGTGAGAACTAGCCATAGGGAGTTAGTTTCTTCCTGCAACTTTGTATTCCGAGGCCCCGATTAGCATACTGAATGATCTCATTTACTAAATGGGCTCTGAGTAATTGGCTGCTGGGGTTGGGGTGAATAGTGTCCCCATGAGGGCTGTTTCACAGCTTGAGGTCTGGGCAGTCAAGCCTGCCCAGCTCCTTCCTTTCCAGGACTGCACAGACCAGCACACTAATGCTGATAGAAAATGGCTCTTTATTTGAAACCTCAAAAGCTCTGGTTTTGAGAAAGTGACAGAAAGTTCAGAGAGGAAGTCCTGTGTGCCTGCCACGGAGGCACCCAAGGCGGGTGTGAGGCAGAGTAAATGGTCCTCACAATTCGTAACAGTGTTAACCAGTGGGGGCCTGGGCCCAGCTGTTTTCTTTCCATCACAGCCTCTGAAGGAAGCATGGCTTCCAACACGAAGCATCTTGATCTGTCCAGGCACTGAGCCTAAGTACTGTAAGCTTCAGTGTGTGTTGACCTAGACCCTTTTCACAAAGTAAATGGCAGTGCAGTCCCTCATTTTCCCCAATGGACATTACTTTTAACCTTCCTTTTTCTGTGTCCTGTTGTTCAGTGAACGCTAGAGACCATTGTCTTCAATTGCTGCATCAGATCCTACAGTACAAAGGAAGTAGAGTTTGGAAAGGGTTCACAGTCGGGTTCTGCCTTCTCTAGTTTGGGAGTTTGAACAAATCTCTTAAGCTCTTGGCTTGGTGTTCCCATTGCAGATGAGGAAACCTCCAACAGAAAAGAGTTGTTTAAAAGAATATCAAGGGCTGGGGGGCTTGCCTACTATATCTGAAGCCCTGAGTTCCAACCTTAGTGTGGTATGAAGCAAAACAGATGTGTTGGTGCATGCTTGTGATTACAGCACTTGGGAAAGAGGCAGGAGGATCATAAGTTCAAAGATGACAAGGATGAGATGGTTCACTAGGTAAAAGTGCAAACTGTGAAAATCCAATGACATTCCCTTTTCAGTGCTCTAAATCCACGTGAAGGTAGAAGGAGAGAAATGATTCCACAGTGTTGTCCTATGACTTATCTATGTGTGCCACATACACAACCCACAGATCCAAAATATCATACATATATTAACAAACACATATATAAATAAAATGAAAATAAACTCCCCTCCCAAACAAACAAACAAATGAAAAATGAAGACAATCTATCCTCAGCTACATAGAGAATTTGAGGCTAGCCTAGGCTATATGAATCCTGTGCCAAAAACCTAACCAACCCTCCCACCCCCAAATTAACGAAACAGCACTTTTCTGCCGGTTCCCTTGAATAAATGAAGCCTCGTGATCATTGCCATTAATTTGTCAGGACTGGTTCTTTCCTCCCTGCACCCGGCCCTTTTAAGCTAGACCCAACTGTAAAACCGGGTGTCACATTTACCTATTTTTGCCAACTTGTTAGTGCACATATTTGAGAATTTCTCCAGTGCCTGGAGCCTTGCATTCATCTCATTGTAGCTTCCTTCCTTAACTTAAGGCTTAGGACTCCTAACTGACTTCCTCCCCATCCCTCTTAAGTCTGCTGTCAGGATTGTTTTCAAGTAAAGCTACTTACAGGAATAGCAGTTCCACAAGTTTTTATTCTAAACCTCCTACTTCTTTGATTTACTTATTAAATTTATTTTACATCCCGAATACGGTTTCCCCTCCCTCCTCTCCTTCTACTCTCTTCCCCAGCTTTTGCCCTTCCCATCCTCTCCTCTTCTATTCAGAAAGGGGAAGTCCTCCCATGGGTATCAACAAAATCAGGGAGTTCACATGGGACCAACCTAGACCTTCTACATATATGTGATAATTGTGTAGCTTGGTCTGCTTGCAGGACTTTTAACAATGGAAACAGGGGTTTCCTGTAATGCTTTGGCAGGCTTTTGGTCATTTCCTACTTCTCAGTTTGGTGAACAATGCCTCTCCATGGACCAGTTTTTATACAGCCTGGAGTCCTTCTTCCCCTTCTTCTTTATCAGTGCTTTGTATCACTACATATTTGATGCCTTTTAAAGACAGTTAATTTAAGTGTCAAGTGAAGTGTCAACTTAACTAGGCCACGAGACACTCTGATCCGTTGTTAGACCCCATGGGTGTGTGGGTGAGGGTGCTCCTGGGTAAAATTAATATGGGGATTATAGACTGAGAGAAATGAATTATTTTCCAGTTGTGGTGAGAAAAACATGAATCAAATCTTTTGAGGGCATAAAGGAATTTCAAAGGAAACAAGTGAAGGGCCTGGTCAAGGGGGTATAGTTGTCTTTGATCAGCAACATCCAGTTTTTTCTAGTATCAGACTTGGACTTGTTACTTGGGCACTCATTCTGGGTCTTCTGTTTACGCACCACACAGCCTCTAATGACTAGAGCCAATGGCTTAAAATCAGTGTCTCCGCTCTGTGCATCTCTTCAGCATGTACTCTAATGTCACCTACTATGAAAATGCAGAGAAGAGTTCATGGTGGCATGCTCAAGTCTAACCAGTGTATCTGCAACTCTCATGCTTACAGCTCAGCGAACATCTCGGGATAGGGAGTGGAAAAACTGTAAGAGTCAGAGGACCAGGGAACCTACTCTGAAATAAATATTTAAAAAATCTGTATATGATAGGGAAGCTGCACCCATGAAATCTTTAAAATATGGTTGGTTAAACAAAATCTGTCCAATGACAACACCAGTTGACATGCCAGCATGGAGAGAGGCAATCTCACAAGACCCTTTCCCTAGATCAGAACTACAGGGAAGCAATGACTGCTGAGAAAGGAAGAGTAAGTATTTTTCATGAACCAACCCCTGATAAGATATCCATTCCCAAATGGTCACCTCTAAACACATATACATACAAGCGGCACTAAATAGCCTCAACACACTGGATTTATATATACATAAGGGTGTTAAAACATACAAAATATTTATGTATTAATAATAATTAAAGAAGAAAAGGTCATTAATTTTAGAGTGAATAGAAGAGACATGAGAGAGGTTGGGGGAGAGATGATGAAATACTATATTCATATGTTAAATTTCTCAAACAAACCAAAATAAAATAGATTAAGAAGCATTCTTTGGCATCCCCTTTCCCCAACAGTCTTTCTGAACTAGGAGTTTCTTGCCTTTGCTCTCATTTTACAGTTTTCATTTGATCACTGCACTACCGCTGCCCCTTGACATGTCTGTTCTTTCATAGAGGAGCCCTTGAAGACAGGAAGGGCTGTCACCCTATTTGTTCCTGTATTCCCAGTACCTTGGAAGAAAAGCAATAGATATTGATTGAATGCTAGACTAACTTTTATACTTAATGAAAACGGGATGAGATAGCTGTCCTTCAAGCATTCTCTCCAAATTGCTAACCCACTCCATTCTGAAAGAGGAGACTATGCTAGAATTTTTCACCAAATGCAAGACCTTGGGCAAATGGAATGGCTTCACAGTGCCTCAGGTATCTCATTGGGTAAAATGGGAACAATAATAAGATCCATATTATAGGGCTGTAGGACAGAGCAAGTGCTTCGTGCATGGGAAACTTCAAACAGCTTGGCATCCTGCAAATGGGAAGTTTGCTCTTTTATTACCTCCAAAGGGAAGCGAACAGATTTATCCTTTTCTCATTCGAGAAAGCTGCTTTCAGATCTAATCACTGGCAGGCTGGTGAGAGAGGTGGTCTCTGGCTTTCCCTGACAGCAATTAAGTAGATCATAATTGGCTATATTAAATTGAAACCATGGATGTACTTAGGTAGTGAAATAATGGCGTGTAAAGACCATGAGCCAGAAGAAACTAAAGTTATGCAGACCCCCTCCCTTCTCCAGCCTGATGGTTCTCTCTGCACTTTCAAGAGAAATATAGCCCCTTGCACATTCTCTAATCTCTCTCCCTTTCTGCTTATGTCTCATGGGAACATTGGTGTCTTTTTAAATGCACCAACCCAAACCCCATTATGGTTTTATTAAAGTCAGTGAGTTGAATAGAAATAGACTCTGCCTGGCCATACTGTTGCCAAACAAATGCCCCCTTTGAGGCATTGCTGCAGAAGTTCAGTGTCACCACCCTGTGTCCTGTGGCCAGAAGTCTCTCAAAGTCTACAAGAAACAGATTAATTATTGTTTTAACCCCTTATCAGGGTATAACCATTCTGTGATTCTCAAGATTCCTTTAGTGATAGACCATGAACTGAAGAAGTATAAGACAGAATCTTAGTAGGCAAGACTCATATATTCCTCATTCTACATAATAATTAGTCTAAATCATCTTATATAAAATCCATTCCTAAAATACAGATTGTGGCTTTTGGACATTGTTTGTGTAGAAAGATACATGGTTCCAGAACTTCACCTTGATTGTCAGTCTGGGGAAGGGAGGGAGAGAAGGAAAGAGAAGGAGAGAGAGAGAGAGAGAGAGAGAGAGAGAGAGAGAGAGAGAGAGAGAGAGAGAGAGAGAGAGAGATATTACTGATTTCAGTATGAAAGATACATAATGACCATTCACTCCACACACTGAGTCAAGAGAACAGTCCTTACAGTCTTGGACACGAATACTCTGTTCATCCCGGGGCTAATTAGAGCTATGAGATGCATCACACTGCTTGGGCCCTGGGAGCAAGAAGTGATGATGACACACAAACATTCTTCCAACCTTCCTGAGGTGCATACCTTCATTTATATGATGAATTTGTGAGGGCACGTAGTTTTCACGTTTCTAATCAAACTGCCTGCTCCTTTGGAGATTCAGGACTGACATTCACAGGATGTCTCTGCAGGTCCAGTGTCTTTTATAGCCCACATCCTGTGTATTCTCAAGCCAATTCTTGTTGACTCTGTCTTCCCAGTGAGAACACTGACTCCTAAGAACAGATGCTACATGCTCTTTTTGTCTAGGTGAGCATGCATAGCCTGGAGTCTGGCACACAATAGCCTTCATTGAATAAGAAATGAACAAACCCTGTTTCTCCAAGATTTGAACCAGGTGTGGAATTCTAGGACCCACTTGTGAAGAAAAGTCATTCCCCACTCTGGGTGCTGTTGATAAAAGAGGTCCACCTTCAGTTCATGTCAAATGCTCTCCTATCTTTGCAGGGCTGCATGGGGACCGTTTCTTTGAATTTTGGGTAGACTGGAAAGGTTTTGTATGCAATAATGTTAGTGTTCTTAAAGTGCAGGTGCAATGATATCGCATGGCCCTCACTATAAAGTCCACAATGCGTTTTATTTTCTGAATAAGTATTGATTGTAGCTTACACAATGCAAACCCATATAATTGAAAAGAATGGGACCAGTCATCGGTGGGCAGTGCTTGTTTGAGTATAAGAGAAGCCAAAGTCTTCAGGTGTCTGCAATTTTATAATTGTACTTGCTTGGAGAGCTTATTAAAGCCTTGCAGGTGCAATGTTTCATCACAGAGTAGTGAACCCTTGAAAGATATGCATAATAAACAGAGTTTGAAATATGTTTTGATTCCAGGCCATATGGTCCTGTCTGGAGTTTCCTGGATCTTTGGGTCAGTTCACTGCTGAAAGATGGGCTTGCAAGGCCCCACCTCTCAGAGCAGCTGTCAGAAGTCCTATCAGAAGGAATCTGCAGTTGCATGATTATTCGCTTTCTTTGGCTCTTAGATATAAACCCAGCCTTCCTCCAGAGCTGAAAGGTGCTGAGCGAAGTCTCTTCCCTGAACAGCTTGTGGCCACATCACCAAGCGGTGTCCTTCCTTGTCCTAAGAAGCAGACTGGCGAGACTTGTACATTAGGCCAGGATGGGCAGTCTGGGTGAGGTGTTGCCCACCTGGGCTTGAACTTGGTGCCAGCAATGTGAAAACTGAAAACATATACAGTTGCATTTTACAGAAGTGTCACTGTTCTTTTTTTCTCTGCTCTTTGTTGCTCATTCCCCCGCATTTCTCAGTGCTACGCAATCACAATGGCTGCTGCACTCGGGTACTCTGAGTATTATACTGCCCGTATGGTAAACCTGTTTTCCCTTTGTTAGTGACAGAAGGTGGCAATGGCATCGTTAACAGTGGCTTCTTAAGGAACATAAGCTATGATTTATTTAGCATTCTATACATATAGGGACACTGGTAACTGACCAGAGACTTGGTCTAGGAATTAAAGAATCATAAGAATGCACTCTAATTCTTAACATTGAAAATGTATTTTTCATATTGGAGGAAGAGTAAGTTCTGCAATCTTCTCCTGATTACTCAGAAATGTCTAACTTAGCATTTTAATCATCATTGCCAGAAACACATCCAAGCTCACAACGAGGTCTTTGAGATATGCTGGGAAAAAGAGATGGAGGTATGGCAGCAAATAGGAAGTTTTGTTGACAAATCACCAAGTAGGAAGCTTCAGGGAAGGGCAGATACACTATAAAATGAATAGATGATAGATAGATAGATAGATAGATAGATAGATAGATAGATAGCTGGGATAACCACATTGGGTCTGGAAACAGATTGGTTGCCATAAGAGATGTTATCAACCCCACAAGGCAGATTCACATATGAGATGAAGACGTAAAATCAGTGGTGTCTGGTTGTTCATAAAATACTGATATCTGGGTTGTTCATCCTGGTCTTGCTAAGAGTTTAAGACCAAGTTGGGGATGATGAAAACATCATTTCATTAAGATCATTTCAAGACAATTATTTATTCCCTTTTTCCTCACTTCCCTCTCTGCCTCCCCACCTCCAGATTTTATACTCATCTTTCTTCTCCCCTTTACATTTCTTTTTCTTTTCATTTCCTCACCTTTCATTCAACAAGTGCTCATTCATCTTCTGCATGGGAGAATGAGGAACTATTCATTGTGTGGCATATTTTGAAGTAAAAGGATGAAGTCTCTTTTTTAGCCCCAGCACTCATCCATCTACTCATTGAGATGAACAATAAAAAATGAATGTACAAGCAAGGCATTTATATTTAATAAATTGTACAAAATTATAGTACAAGATGATATGAAAGAGAATGGAGCACTTGGGAATAATTTAAACTGAAGCATCAGAAAAGATCTATTATGGGGATAGATTTCAGTGAAGAGTGGAATGGCAGCAAAGAGAGAAAAGAACAGCAGATGGAAGGAAAGGCAACATAAAGGCCATGGGGTGGACATGTACTCAGCAAACTCTATGAAGAAGAAAGAAGAAGAAGAAGAAGAAGAAGAAGAAGAAGAAGAAGAAGAAGGAGGAGGAGGAGGAGGAGGAGGAGGAGGAGGAGGAGGAGGAGCAGGAGGAGGAGGAGGAAGAAGAAGAAGAAGAAGAAGAAGAAGAAGAAGAAGAAGAAGAAGAAGAAGAAGAAGAAGAAGAAGAAGAAGAAGCAGCCAGTGTTTGTGCAGAATGGCAAAGAACAGAGAGGTGGATGTCGGACACCAGGCAGAGTCTGTCTTGGAGATCTAAAAGAACGCGTTTTGCTCTTAGGAGACTGATGTTACAAGGTGTTCCTTCTCCTTCCACCTACCATATAGACCATCTGGTACTATACTTTCCACAGTAGTTCTGATTCTTTGTGCTCTGTACAGTCCTCCTGTTTCAGATTTGCAAGGTTTCATGTCCTTCTCTGTGGAGATCATAGGCTCTGGAGTTGGAGCCTCAGCTTCATTTATTAGAATTCTGCCAGCCTCATATCCATGTTTTATTTTGTTTTGCTTTGCTTTTTTCTTACTTCTGTTAACAGTCATTTCAATTACCATCTCTGTGTGAGGATGCTAAAATTAAAAGCGCTGTCTCAGACTGTGCTTTTATCTTATATTTGGATGTCAAGAAAATCATCTTAAGGTCATTATAGTCAAATTTTACTCTTGTCCCTGCTTCTGTGCCAAAACTTGTCTCTGCCCAATGTTCCCCAATCCACAATTGGCACAATTATCAACCAAGTTATTGTTTGCTTTCTTAGCTCCTTCATCATTGATTATCCATACACTGCTGAGTCTTGTTGCTTTTATTTGAACACATTGAATCCACTCCCTTGATGTGGGATTCCCCTCTGTATGCTGTGAATATGCTTTATTACCATTGGTTAATAAAGAAGCTGTTCTGGCCAATGACTTAGCAGAAAAAAGCCAGGCAGGAAATCTGAACAGTGATATATAGAGAAAGAAAAGGAAGAATCAAAGAGGCACCATGTAGTTGCCAAAGAAGACAAATGCCAGAGCCAGAACATTATCTGGTAAACCACAGCCTAGTGGCAACAGACAGATGAAAAGAAATGGGTTAATTTAAGATGTAAGAGTTAGTTAGAAATATACCTGAGTTATTGGCCAAACAGTGCAATGTTTAATATAGTTTCTGTGTGATTATTCTAGTCTGGGTGGCCATGAAAATAAGTAGCAATCTCCTTTTATAAATGATGCCAATGTGGGGATATGTAGCTGCTGAGGAAGAAGGCACACCAGAACCTTACCATGTAAGCAACAGTCTCATGGTAACACACAGCTTAATAGAAATAGGTTAATTTAAGATGTAAGAGTTACTTAATAAGAAGCCTGAGCTAACAGGTCAAACAGTATTATAGTTTCTGTGTGATTATTCAGGTCTTGTGGCTGGGAAATGAATAAGCAGTCTCTGGTTACACTCCCTTCTCTCTGTTCTTACTTATGACACTTCTGCCATCACTATCTGACTGAGAACCATCACTCCTACCTGCTTACTACATTCTTGCCATGCTTAGGTCTGTTCTTCCCAGAGGTAAACTTTTAAAACTGCAAACTAGCTAAAATTATCCCCCATTTAAAAATCCCTCAATGATTTTTCTATCTCTATTGGAGTAGTACTCAAAATCCTTACAGTTTTTGGTCTTCCTTGTGATTTTTACTGTCATTCTTTTTGGTGTCATAGAATCAATCACCTTTTTAATGTTTCTCTCATGGGTTTTCCCACATCTGAGTTTTCACAGTGTTATTCCTTCTTTTGGGTTGCTCTTGTCTTTGTTCTTCTAGAGTCATGGACATCTGTCATGTCATCTGGCTGCTCGGCATTGGTTGAATATACTTGTTCCACTTGAGAGACATTCAGACTTCTGAGTTTTATCTCTTCAAGGTGTAGGATGAGAAGTCTCTAGTTTCATTGGGCCAGGGTGTTATGTGATCTAGCATTTGAATTCATGCATGTGAGAATTTAATTCAAAGGTGCACAGATGGATAAAGGCAGAATCTTTTATCTTGGTGAGGATGGAAGCAGAGAATCCCAGCTCTTGAGAATGACAGTGGTTGTAAGGTCTAATCTATAGTACAATTTAGGCTGAGATATAGGTGGCTTCAGGGGTCAAAAGAAAGAATTTAAGAAGCAAAAGAAACAGTGGTACCCACTTCCATTTGGCCTTTAGTAGTAGAGGTAGTTTCTTTGGTCAATTGACTACACAGTACATGTTTGAGCACCTGAAAGCTACATTGCAGCCCATTTCCCTAGCATACCTCCTTTTCTTCTCCATCACTGTGTTTTTTAACCTTCTTTTGCTGCTACCTAATGCCTGACAAAAATTAATTTAAGGGAGGAAGGATTTCTTTTGGCTCACAGTTGGAAGGGATATAAATTCATCATAGTGACACGAAGCCCCATGGGGACTGGATATTACTCAAATCTCAGTATGTCAGGGAGGCATAAGGACAGGAAGTATGTGGGATGAAAACTTTGAAAGCTTACTCCTACAGTGGTGCACTTCCTCCAAGTAGTCCCACCTTCTAAATCACCAGGGACAGCAGCCTATGTGGGAGGCATTTGATATTTAAACTATAGCAGTCAGTGACAATCAGTCAGGGTCAGATTCTGCTAAGAAAGAATTTCACTGACTGTGGGGACTATAAGACTCCAACTCATTGTTGGATCCGTGCGCTCTATTTCATTAAGCAAAGTGGTACATTAGCCATGTCCCATACTTTCTGATTTAAACAGATTTTCTAATTGTGCAGGCCCCATGTACAGGCTTACCTGTTACTGCCCTCTTGAGTTCCTGTATCAACCCACTTACTTGCTATATGAATCTTACCAAGGTTATTGAACCTTGCCAGATGTCAGCAGTCTTCTCTGTAGAATATAGATGCTAATAATATCTGATAGGTTCATTGCAGTGATGAAAGAACTTGGTGCATAATGTTTGATGTGGTATCCAGACAGTCAGTAAATATTATAGTTGTTTCTTGTGTCCCCTCTCTCTGTCCATTCTACTTCTCAGAGACAATGATTAAATGCTCACAGAGTGATAATTGGAAGAATACCTCCTTACATACAGGCTGCAATTGTGAATTTAAAAATTATAACATGCCATCATATCCTCTATTTCCTCTATTCCTTTTTTTTGCCTGACACATATCCATGCCATAAATTCATAAATATAGGATAGGTGTTGCCCATCTTTCCTAAATGTCAAGTTAGGATATACCTAACTTCTATTATTCTCTCAACTAGAGGAGCTGCAATAGTACCCGGTGTTCCAGGAGCATCGCCCAGAGTTCCATGTCAGTACTGACTTCTTGTCCTGACCCACAGCTGACCCGTTCCCACAGACCGAAACCCAGTCCCAGATGCTGTACTTTCCCTTGGCACCCAATTTCACTGCTTCTCAGCACTGAGCACTTTGTGCTGACTCTACGTCCTCTGAAAGCTGTTGGAAACCAGATGGAGGAAGAGATGGAACAGATTTTCACTCCTCACCCTCCCAGACTTGGAGAGCAATAAAAGCCACAATTGCAGCCACTGAGTAGTGTGTGTTAGACTTTGCTAGGAGTCAAGCCTTCTTTCCAGGGCAATCTGTATTAATTTATTTAATGCTTACCATTATCCTATGAAGATATGATAATACCTCAATTTTATAGAAGAGGAAACCAAGTCCCATAGGGAAAAAGGCAGGCGGGAAAGAGGGTAGAAAAGGGGCTAAGGGACAGAAGGAGCCCTTTTGATGTACCTCTGCCTGGGAAGAACATTGGTTCCTTTAATAGTGACTTTTGGCTGTAGCAGAAGTAACTGCGTAATTAATATAGATGGAGAGATTGCAGAAGATGATACAGACATATACCTAGTCTCAGATCAGCTTTACAATTATGAATTTTTATATGATCCCTTTTAATTGCTTGCTATTTGCAGCACCCTCCCCACCCCAGTGTAATAGAAAGAGTAGGAATAATAGTTAATTAAGAAGTCTGTGGAGCTCATTTCTGGCTAATTGGCATTTTCCTATAAAATATTTAAAAATTACCTTTGAAATTCAAAGACTCTCTTTTCAGAGAGTTGTGGCTCTTGTTACCAACAGTTCCCATCTGCAGGTGGGGCCTCCTGTATTGGGGTGATTTGGGTATTTTCGAAAACTCTGTCCAGCTTCTCGTGTTCACTTGGGAAGAGGAGAGGAGAGTCTTATTGTACATCTCTCTTTGTTTAGATCATCCTGATGCCTTTATTTTTCTAAAGAAAAAGGCAGCAGCCGGTGTGCCAGGTCTCCTGCAGGATGCTACCCAGCTAATGCTCGTCTTCAATTGTAATGAACTTGTACTGTTCAACTAAACTCAGAGAATCACATTTTCAAAGTTAGTGTGTGGGCAATTGCCAGAAAATAGGCTTCAAACTGTGTCCCCAGAAGGCTTTCTTTCTCTGGCTTTGACAGACGTTGAGAGAGATGCTCGTAAGCCCCTAGCAAGACCAGGTGGGTGGTTTGGGACTCTGAGCCCAGTTGGCAACCACAATGAAAGAGCATGGTGCATTGGTTTCCCGTGGCTGTGCTAGCAAGTTACCCTAAACCTGGTGTCTTAAAGACAACAGAAATATATCCTCTCACAGGTCTGGAAGCCAGAATTCCAAAATTAAGGTGTCAGCAGGATCTGCACTCCCTTCCAGAAGTTAGGGAAGAGAATTTGCTCCATGATTCTCAATTGGTTTCTGGTGGCTGTTAGCATTTCTAGCATTTCTTGACTTGTGAACATTTTATTTCAGTCTTCACCTCTATCTCTGCATCTTCTTCCTGGTGTTGCTTCTTTCTTTCTTTCTTTCTTTCTTTCTTTCTTTCTTTCTTTCTTTCTTTCTTTCTTTCTTTCTTATGTTTCAAGAGTGCTTGACATGCAGAGCTCACTATTATCCAGATTGTCATCTTGAGATTCTTAATTATATTCAAAAAGACTCCTATTTCCAGATAATGTCACATATACAGCTTTGGCACCACCTTTTGAGGCCCTGTTTAACTCATCCTACATGGCGACTGAGAAGATTTCTTTTGATTGAATGGGAATGAAGGTAGGTTTCAATTGAGCTGTGGGCTGCAATGCATTCAGGTGCAACTGAGCATTTAGCATCTCTATGGTCCTTCAGTGGTGATCCATTTTTTTGAAGGAGTAGCCTGGTGGAAGTCCCTCTTCCCTTAGCATAATGCTTTCCTAGCTGGAGTCTCACACATGTCCAGGCCTCAAGCACTCTAACTCTGGGATTGACGCTATATATTTTTCAAATATATATCAGCATATATAACATATTTTATTATATTATATTTAATATTTTATATATTATATATACACGAGCATATTATATATATATATATATATATATATATATATATATATATATATATATATATATAGTTTAAACTATAATATGTCATGGGGATATTTTTTATTTGGTTTTGCCTAGCTAGTGTTTGCTTCTTGTATATGTATGAGTATTGAGAAAATTCTCTCTTATTGTCTTGGTGAAAATCTAGTCTATGCTGTCCTTCCAGGATTCCTCTCCCTCATTTATGCCCATAATTTGGAGGCTTGATCTTCTGTTGTTATTGTTAGTCTTTCTTTTATTTTGCTTTTCAAGACTGTATTTCTCTGTGTAGCCCTGGCTGTCCTTGAACTCTCTCTCTAGAGCAGGCTGGCCTCCAAATCACAAAGATCCATTTGCCTCTGCCTCTTTATTACTTGTGGTAAAGGTATGTGCCACCATCTCCCTGCTTGATCCTTTGACGATTTCTCAAATTTCCTGTGTTTCCTTTCTCTGATTTTTTTTCATGTTCTCATTTCATCTAGATCCTCTTCATTATCATTTAGTTCTAATATCTGTCTTCTTCTTGATTCCTTCAATGCAGAAGGCTTTCCTCTGAGCCTTCTAATTGGGATATTTAATTTTTTGATTCCACCTTAATTCCAGTTTACAGTTCTATTTAGTTTTCAAATCCTTTTCCTGGGACATCATTGAAGCAATTTTGTCATCTTCTTGAAATTTAGCAAAGTTTTTAAAATATCTTTCTCCAATTCTATCATAAATCTTCCATACAACCCAGCTATACCATTTCTTGGCACATTCCCAAAGGGTTGAACAACCTACTTTCTCTATACTTGTTCAGTAATGTTCATAGCTGCCCTATTCACAATAGTCAGAAAATGAAAACAACTTAAATGTCCTTCAACAGATAAATATATAATGAAAATGTGGTACATAAACATAGTGAAATACTATCCAGCTTTAAAGAAAATAAAATTTCCAACAAATGGACAGGTATATAAAAAGATTATATTGAGAGAGCTAATCCAGATCCAGAAACAAATGCTGTATGTTCTTTCTAATCTGTGGTTCATAGCTTCAAATCCTCAGACACGAGTAACCGTAAAAAATGGGAAAGTATAGAGGGACCATAGAAGATATTGGGGCCTTGAGAGGGGAATAACAGAATATAAGTGTTATGAAGTGGTAAACACAAAAATGGGGAGGGAGATCTGTGTTGGTTATCAATGGTGTGGGAGGTCCTTCTGTCTATGTGTTGCTTTTATTGGTTAATGAATAAAGAAACTGCTTTGGGCATATAGCAGAGTTATAGGGTAACGGAACTAGGTGGGGAAAACTAAACTGAATGCTGGGAGAAGGAAGACAGAGTCAGAAGAAAAGCCATGGAGTTGCCCCAGAGACAGACATGCCAAAACCTTGCTGGTAGACCACGATCATCATGGTAAAATATAAAATAACGGAGATGAGTTGATTCCAGACGTAAGAGCCAGTAGTAATATGCTTAAGTAAATGACCAAGCAGTGATTTAATTAATACAGTTTCTGTGTGACTATTTTGGGAGTCTGAGCAGCTGGGAACCAACAAGCGGCCTCTTTCAACATCAACTTGACACAAACTAGAGTCATCTGAGTGAAAAGAATCTCAACTGAGAAAGTGCCTCCATAAAATTGGACTGTAAACAAATCTATAGGGATTTTTTTTTTTAAATTAGTGACTGATGGGGGACGGCTCAGGCTATTGTGGGTGGTACTACTCCTGGCCTGAGAAAGCAATGAGAAACAAACCAGTATGCAGCACTCCGTGGTCTGTGTATCAGCCTTCTTACTGATTTGAGTTCTTTCCTTGGTTTCTTTCATTGGACTGTGACTTTTGATATATAATCCAAACAAACCCCTTTCTCCTCAAGTTGCTTTCAGTTAAGGTGTTTTATCACAGCAATAAAGACCTTAACTAAGATAGACTACCACTATGACAGGAGGGAGAATTATACTTACCTATGGGTATAAGGACAAATATTTAGAATGTATTTAAGGGTTATATGTGTAGGTTCTCTGCCAAGATCTATGACTACAGTAACAATGGACAGTTGCCTAGGTTACCAGTACCAGGCATAATTTTCCTCTGCTTGATCAGACCTTAAGACTGATTAGAGAGCTGTTTGTTAAGCATATCAAGTATGCCACTATTGTACCCTCAATGTTGCTGTGCCATGCTGTGCCATGCTGGTCTTTATTCTGATAGTCCAAAGACATTCTAGCTGGGTAGGTTTTCTTCCCTCTTGGAAGCTTGCCTGGATCTTTCTGGCATCATGAAAGCTAGTTCTCAGGGAGGAGGCTTGAAGGTTAGGTCCAGGCCAGGTCCTCTAGTTCCTGTATCTGATCTGTATATTGTCTTTAGCAGTGGAAACTTAATATCCACTTCTGGGGCAAGGGACAAGGGCAATAGCAATAACCTTAATGTTTTGGGAATCTGTTGGGAAAACTGAGGAACAATTTGGAAGAGGGCTTCTCATGCCTGGTGTTGAGGTTTTTGTTAGGTAGTTTGTGGATCTTTGGAGGGAGTATTGCTAGCCTAGGTGAGAAGATTTCAGCTAAAATATATATGTGTGTACACACAGAATTAAATGTAACATCAGTAATTTTTGGTAATAATGGTTCCTTATGACTTTTCAGATATCCTCACTGTTATCCTCTTCCCTCATTCTTCTGTATTTATCTCCCTCACCCACCCTAATTTAAGCACCTTATTTTCCTCTTCTGATCACTTATACCCTGCTATTCCTCTCTTGCTTCTCCTTGACTTTTCTAGTTTCTACAGTTACTCCAGGTTGTATACTCATATGTGGATTTGGATCTAGGAGCCTCAGACGAGAAAGAACATGGTATGTTTGTCTTTCTGGGTCTGGGTTACCTCACTCAATAGGATACTTTCTAGTTTCATTCTTCTGCTTGAAATTTTCCTTTTGTATGGGTGAATAACATTATTTTATTGTATATATTTCCTACACTTTCATTGACCATTTATCAGCTGAAGGACATTTAGCTTGTTTTCTAATAATCATGACTGAACAAGTACATGAGGGTTATTTGGATTAATGATGGCTTTTGCCTTCATTATTTTTCATTTGGCTCTTTCTGGACAAATTATGTATATAGTATACATAGATATATATGCATACAAAAGAATGTATATATATATTATATGTTTGATGTGTGTGTTTTGTTTTGAATCCACAGCTATGTAGAATACAGTGCTAACATGGGGTTCTTATAACTAGAGGAGCTTGACTGGAAACAAACCTAAACACTTTTATCCCTACATCTTTCCACAGCCTTGTCCCATATTACACTCTGACTCTACAATGGGTACCATTTTTATCCTAGCATGCTGTGTAGCTGTCCAAACTCCTATTGGTCTGTGTTGACTTTGCCTCCAACTCTGGTTAAAGAAAGAAAGCAAATTCTCAGAAGTGCTTTTTCCCCTGCCAAGATCTGGGACCTCATAAATCATGGTGACAAGAAATGTGATGATGGTCTCTTTCCGTTCCCGAGGAGATTGGAAAGAGGAGAGGCGTGCAGGTTCCGGTGTGGTTTTGTAATTTTTCCCAGTGATGGCCTGGTGAGAAGGATTCCAGCAGGCTAGCTCCCGAACCTAACTAGGTAATTCTCCACTTGAGTGTTCCTGCAGTGAAAATGCAGAGACATCCACCAGTGTCACTTGGGCAGTTTAGTGCTTGCTGCCGCACTCCTGGCAGTTAGCAATGAAATTGTCAAGATTTCCTTTTGTTCCCTTCCAAGCAGGCAGGGCCTCATTTTTATCCCCTGGTTTAGCACATGAATCAGTCCTTTTGTATATGATCAGTGGGACTGTCTGTGTTTTCAGAAACTGTCTGGCTTTGTACCTGGCAGGCTTTCTTGTTGGGCAGTGGTAGTTCTCCAAGTGGGAAAGAAAACATGCCTGTTCTCACGTAGCCCCAGACTGATTTACAAAACAGAGGAGATTACTGTTTTCTATCAGAGTATTGGGCTTTTGTTGCTTTGAGACAGAGATGTGTTATTCTGTACTTAAATTGGATTCTTAAAAAAAACAGATTATTGAAAGGAAGGGTATTTCCCATATTATACTTGGCAAAGGCAGAGGCATTCATGCAAATGACAATGGATAAGAGAAGAAGGGATGTCTTATAAGTAGTTTTAGTCCTGTAAGGCTTAATATGTTTGACTGCCCCATATTTTCATTTTCTAAGTGTAATTTCATTTAAAAATGTCAACATAACTTGGCAATGCTTTGCCTACACCGTTTATAAAACACTCTCTAATCAAAACACATTGCTTGTCTCTTGATACAACTGTAGCTGGGGTCATGTATCAACCAGCCTGTCAAGAATGTTTTTTCTGCATAATATCTAACTCTATAAACAAAACTCTTAAGATTCGGAGACCTACAGATGGATAATAGGAGAGATATAGAGTATTTCTCAATAACTTGAAAAATATAGACAGATATAAAAGATTAGAGCTTGATTAGATAAATATTTAGCTACAGGACTCACTCAGAATAAAAAAAATCCCGAGTGCAATTAAAATCTTATTTATTATATGAATGTTCATTTTCTCCATGCTTATTGAGGGATATGGTCATCTTGTTAAACTAACCAACCTTTCACTTGATTTCCAAATGGAGAAATGTGTCTTAGTGGGTCATAGAACAAGTTCTCTGACTGTGATTTTCACAAAGAAAATGGTCAGTGTGAAGATACCCACAATCTTAGAATTCTGAGAGACTTAAATAGTATTTAAAAATATAAACTCTACTACCTTTCTCGAGCAATGAAAATAACTGGGTAATGACTTAGAAATTTCTCCCCACTTTGGTCTTTTAGCATGGAGCAGAATGATTATTTTAGAGAAATTATAGTGAATATTGTATTTATGTACATAGGCAGTTTTTGCCCAAATGATCCACGTTTTTAGTGTTTCTTTCCTTTTTTTGTTATTTCAGAATTTCTGACATATATTTTTAAATGTGTTTTGACTAAATTTACCCCCATTCCTTTCTCTTCAATTTCCCCTATGTCATTCCATCACTTTCCTAACTCCATGTTTTATATTTTAACCCACTTCTCTTAGATTTTTATTGCTGTGAAGACCATAGCAACTCATGTAAAGAAAATATTTAATAGGGGTGTGTGGCTCACTTAAAATTTCAGAAGTTCAGTCCATTATCATGATGGAAAGGATGGTGCTGTATAGGTTGTCATGATGTTGGAGATAAGAGTGCTACATCATGAAAGCAACAGGAATTTGATTGACTCACTGGGCAGCATTTCAAGCAAAGGAAACCTCAAAGCACAGGCCCACAGTGACACACTTTCTCCAACAAGGCCATACCTACAGCAACAAAGCCACACCTCCTAATAGTGCCACTCCCTCTGAAATTATAGGGGTCAATTACATTCAATCTACCATTTTTCACTAGCTGATCCCCTTAAGCATATAAAAATATCATAAAACAAAATTCATTTAGTCCAACTTCAAAAGTCATTATAATTTATCAGTTTCAACAATGTTTTAAAGTCCAAAGTTCAAAGTCTTTTCTGAGACTTATGCAATCGTTTAACTATAATCACCCAAAAAATCAAAATCACAAAATGGATCACATACTTCCAACATATAATGGCAAAGGTTATATATTAACATTCCAAAATGCAGAGAAGGGAACATAGTAAACACATAGAGTAGAAAAAAATAAGATCAAAGGGAGCATAATGAGGACATACTGAGGACATACATTAGACTAAAGTAAGATTATAATCCAGCTGGACAAACCCTAACCTCTGCAGCTAGCTCTATGCCTGCTGTCAAAATGCTCCTCACATCTGCAACTCTGTTTAGCTTTTTTGGCTGCAACATGCTTCTTTCTCTTCTGGTTCCACTCTCTGTTAGAAGTTATCCTTGGCAAGTATCCCATGACTCTGACATCTCTAACACCTTGGGTTCTCCAAGGAAATCCAGCCTTTGACTTCACAGCTTTATGCAATGGCCTTTCTACTATGCCTTCATTCAGGGATACCCCTGACATGCCTGACCTGGCTTTATTAGATAACTCCTTTCTTCTGTCCTTAACTCTGAACCCAGAACCATGTGATCAAACCTGCCAAGTTCTACTGCTTGTTGGAGATGAAACATGGTTCTTTTATTCAATTAGGTCTTCTACAGTTTTCTGTCTTTCACTGCATAACTTTGACTGTCCTGAAACTTGCTCTGAAGACCAGGCTTGGCCTCAAAGGCAGAGACCTCCAGCTTCTGCCTTCTCAGTGCTGGGATTAAAGATGTACTCCACCATAATGGGCTCTAAGCTTTTCTTTAGTTCCTTTTTAGAAATTGAAAACTTGCTGGATAGGATCTTGCCCTGAGGTCACCACTCCTTTTATTCTGTTTCTTAATCCACCTATCTCCTTGAACACAAAATTTAGCTCTATTCTACTCCCTGGTACTCTATTTTTTTCCTCAAATTTTTTATTTTGTAATTTACCCTGCTCAGCTTGCTCCTTTTCAAATCTTCACTAGAGTTATCACTAAAAACCACACAGCAGAATCTATAATAGGATGTTTTGAGATTTCTTCTGCAAGCAGAATTAATCCAAAATTCATGCTTTAGCCTCAAGCAGACTCTTTGGACAAAGGCAAAATGTAACCACTTTCTTCTCAAACCATCACAAGAATAATTTCTAGAAAACATGCTAAAAATTTTCCCTGAAATCTCTTGAGTAAAATCCTCCCCCACCTCATAGTTCAAGTAATTCCTAGTACCATTGCCTTCTATGCTCCAAATAGTATGGCCTATTAAACAGTGCTTAAAGCATCCCAGTGCTTTTCTAACCCAAAGTACAAAAGTCCAAATTTCTCCAAACAAACACATGGTCATTTTTCAGCTTGATGTTTCAGAGTTACAAGGCAGGTACCACTTTGCTCATGGAATATAAGGGACAGGCTTCTCTGGGAATGCTACTGTCATCTCTTCCAAGTGACCAATGGATTGTCTCAGCTATTAAAAGCTGTACTGTGATGATGAATGGTGTTTTTACTAAATACACACTATAAAAGTGTGTGTATGTGTATGTGTGTTCATGTATGTGTGTGTGTATGTGTGTGAATGTTCTGGAAAAAGCACTGAAAATGTGCATTAAGAGAATAAAAGAATGAAACAAATGTCAAAATGACTGATTACATTACTAGAATAAGTAACTTCTTTTAATGTTGGGATAAGGTTTTACTATGCCATCCAGGATGATCAATAATTCATTAAGTAGAATGTGTATCCACCTTCCTGTGTCAGACTTGCCCATGCTGGGATTATGTGTCACTCCTGCCTGTCCGTGACTGAACTCCTGAACTGAAGCTCCTGTTCAGGTCAAGCTTAAAACTAGAATAAGGCATTATTTTAAGTGACAACAATGGTTTTATGCTCTGGTGTGGGACCTGATGCTTTGATGATGGTACAAACTGTGAAGTAAAATCAAGCTAAGTAACATATGCGTTAGATCCCAAACTGTACTTTATTTCAGCATTGTGTCTGTGGTTAAAAAGACAAAGAAGAATTTTGTCTGTCCCCACTGAGATCTCCAGCAGAGCAGGAGAAGGAGGTACCCAGTGCTCTTCAGTGATATTTGTTCTCAGAACTTTCCCAGAAAGGCTAATGACTCTTTTCCTTTCAGCTATCCATGTTGATGAAGTCAACCTTCAAATGTACTGTGCGTGGTCGCTTCTGGACAACTTTGAGTGGAACAATGGGTACAGCAGACGGTTTGGCCTCTTCCATGTTGATTTTGAAGATCCTGCTAGACCCCGAGTCCCATACAGGTCAGCCAAGGAATATGCGAAGGTCATCAGAAACAATGGCCTGGAAGGCGTTCTGTAAGGAAGATAACTGGGATGACCTTCACAGAAGCTGCTGCTGCTTGAGAGACTGAAGGTTACATTGGTTTTGTTGTCTCAGAGAACCTCAAGTTTTGTTCTCAATGATCTGTGATTATAAAACTCAATCCTAGGAATGTTATCTGTATTTTATTAGAAGGTGTCTTAGATAGTAAAACAGAGTATCACAGAAACTGATTTTCAGAAAAAAAAAAAGATCTACTTGGAAACTTTAATTTAAATTTTTAGAAATTTTTTTCTGGAAAATGAATGAAGCATCTGTGAAGATAATGCCCTTTTGCCACTCTAATAGCAGAATTTTTAGCATAAGCATAGATTTGTGCCCCTGCTTACTTTGGGTGCATAGCTATTTTTGCTTAGGAAATTTCTGTGAGTGTTTGATTTATAAAATTTCTAATATTTAATCTAGCACAAAATAACAAAACTAAAAGTCACAGTATGTATCCTGTTCAAAAAGAGAACTGATAATAAATTTAATGAAACATATTGTAATATGTTTACAATACATTTTGTCAATGATTTGTCAAATATATATATTTCTTTTGTCTAATGAACTTTGGAAAATAATAAAAAAATGAATGAATGAATTTGAATGGAAAGAAGATATCTTGCTTTACCTCACTTTGTTTTGTTTGCCAGTGTCAGGGATGGAGCACATCACTTTGTGCTTGCTAGGGAGAGTCTCTACCACCAAGCTGCATCCTTAGCCCCAGAAGCAGTATTTGTGTTAATATTTATCAAAATCCCAGATTTCAGTCACACAATAATACCAAATTCAAAGTGAAGAGACAAACAAGACATTAACCTCATCTTTACATGTTTTTATATATTTTTAGAAAATAATTATTTTAAACTGCTTCATTATCGACAATTTTACGCATGTGCACAATGTACCTTGATCCTATCTATGCTTTGCTTTGCTCTCCCATGTACTCTCTCCAACATGTTCCCTTTTCTTCTTTTTGTCCTTCCTTTTTTTTTTTTTTTAAAAAAAAAGAACAACAATAAAACCACCAGGTCTAATTGGCATTTCATGCTAGAATGTTGACTGATGTGGGTGGCTTGTTCCTGTGCAGGTAGTCGTAATTGCAGTGAGTTCCTGTGTGCAATTTCTGTTATGTCCAGAGACAGCATCTCATAATACAGGACCCCATCCTCTGGCTCTTCCATTCATCCCCTCCCTCTTCTGTGATGTTCCTCAGGCCTTGGGTTGGTTGTAATTCTATAAATCTTTATTTTAAAATCTCATTATATAAACACGTGCTTTGAGTGGCCAATATGAGTGTAAGCAATGGAGATGCAGGGATTTACTACATTGGAAACTAAGATGTTTGAAATGCCCATAGGGTTGGTTGAAGTTGTTGGTTTTCTGAACTTCTTTAGTGGGTACAGGACTCCTTTGGGGGTCCCATTTTTCCCTCCAGTACATTCATCCTATGTGCCATTCTGTCCTTATGTGATGATAAACAGTATTATTATCCCCTTTGTTGATGGGGAAAATGAGGCAGTCCACATAGTATAGTTCAAGTCATATATATATATATAAATCTGGTCCTAGGATGTCTCACATGAGCTTTTATCCAGCACACTGTTTGTTAGGATTCCCTGGGAGTACTCTCTGTATTTTCTGGGCAGGAAAAGAGACAAAAGCATTAAGTTGATGACACAGCAGGAAACAGGAAGGGTTTCCAGTCTTCTCCTGCTGCTTCCCCTAGGAAACTGTATAGATTTGGCAACCTTGGAAGACCTTTTCTGAGTAGATGAAATGTCATTTTTCCTCTTATAAACTGTGGTCAATTTCTGGATCGTTTTCATGTTCATTATAAGGGAATTATTTACAGTGGGGAACACAATTTCAGTAACTTTGGACAGAGAGAAAGAATTGGTCATAGTAGTTCAATAAACATGGATGCACTGGGGAAAATTATATTAAGATTAAAATGGTATACATGGGGAATTCTATTACATCTTTGCCACTGGTTTGTTATTTTTATTGTTCAATGAGACATTATCTCACAATTTGTGTTCATTTAAGAAGCACATTTCCAAAGCTTATTTCATTCCTTTCCAATCCAGCTTGTCTTTTTCATTTTTACCATGCATCTTGTTTACAATTTATATGCCCTCTTATATTATCTTGCACGGCAACTGAGTTTTCCTTTTAATTAGGATGCTGCTTTGAGTATTACTTATCCTGTGGGGCAAATTCACAAGTTTTACAACAATACAAATGAACACTGTGTTTTCCTTTCCAAAACCAGAAAATTAATATTCCATTGTAGATAAAACAGTCTGTCACATTTGGTCTACCAGGTGAAATAAACATTTGCATTGCTCTTGCCTATGCTTCTTCCTGGAGCTGTGGACTTTTGCAGCCCTTTTATGGCTTTCAAGGTCCAGCTCTTCATTCCAAAGGTGGACAACACAAAGTGGGACCCCCTATTAGTCATATAACTTAGTATAAGTTACTCTGGGGTTAAGATGGAAAAACCAACAACAGTAACAAGAAAACATAAAACCCTTATGGACTTCCCCTTCCATCCATAAAATTCTCACAGTCCCTATAGTATTTCAGTTAATATTGTACTTAATGGTTTGTCTTAGCATTTAAGAACAAGATTGGTTGTGCTTTGCCTACCCAAGAATCAGAATTTGAATTCTTTAAAAAAAAAAAAGCAAGAGTTGTTCATTATGCTTAGGTCCCATAAATATAGTATATCTAGTGTGGAAGGTCAGCTGAGGGCAGTGATGGTCATGTTTTATATAAAGGAATAATGAGAGATCTCAGTGATAGTTTAGACATATTTGAATTTCTTCTTTATTTCTCCCATGATTGCTTTACTTTTGAATTTTTCTTTTTCTTGCTATGTGAACACATGTTATCTACTTCTTCATGAACACATTTAAGAATTTTTTTTATGTTTTTAAACATATAGTTTGTTTTAAAATAGATAGTTGACAGGTTGCTAAAAATATACAAAATGACAAGGCTGCTTTGTTCTGATAGGCGGGATGTTTGTCTCCTTACTCCCGAGAAGGGAGGGGCTTCCACCTGAGTCCTTTAGTGCATGAAAAGATGGATGTAATTTCTCATTAGAGCCTCAAACCAAGAAGTTGGCAACCTCAGTGTTTGGCAGGAGAGTGCCAGTCATGTTTTTATGTCCTGGGAATTTGTGTTTGGCCTGTAGCTTTTAATTATTTTTATGAACTTGAGAATAATGAATACATTTATAATATATTGAAAGAGATTCCACAATACTGACTGACCAGAAAAAATAGATTTATATGATAATCCTTAAACACCAATTCTATTACTCAGTGCTAGTCAGAAGGAAAATAGAATGCTGAGCCTTATTACTGGGAGCTCAGAATGTAAATCAAAGCTGATGGAGTTAATACTGTTTAATTACTAGCAGCACACCTCACCTGGAGAACACATATTCATCACTCAGCAGAATGTTTTAGGCTGCAGTTGTCCTGGGAGGGATGCAATGCAGAGCCGAAAGCACTATGCACTCTAAATAATGGTCTTATAAAGGACTGTCATACCTTAGGATGGCCTTTGGGAATGGGTGACAGCTGTGTGCAGAGAGGCAGTGGGTCGAGCGGAGAGGATGAGGTCAAAGTGCTCACTTAAGGTTGGGGGGAGGGATAATTGCCAACAGTAAGAGGTGATGGATGTGAGGTTTTTATATAGTGTTTTATCGGCATGTGTTTACTGTATGTGATAGTGAGTTGCATTGCATTGTGACATTTCATACATGCATAACAGAAGTTCACTTTGATACTACCTACTAACTATTCTCTAATCTCCCTCCTCGCTATGGTTCCCCTGTGAGGGGTATTTCTTGAGGTGAGTAGACTGGCTTGCCACATGTCTGAGCATTGATCAGTGATTGGCACTTGCCATTTTGCCTGCATGGCTATTGGTAGCTGATAGCAAGCAAATACAGCATTGTCATAACAAAGAGTTGTGAGGGAATGAATATTTCTGTAAATCTAACATTAACCCAAAATTAAAAATTAAAACTCTAGCTAAGTGCCATTCATCCACTTCCTGACATTCAATGTGCCTCAGTTTTCCCATGTGCATAATGAAGATGTGACATCATGATAGTCAAATCAGGAAGTGTAATATACAGCAGTATGCATCGAGTGATTTCTATAACATAGCAAGGGTCTAGTACCACGGGTCATCATGTTTCACTCTTGAATTTGTCCACATCAAACCTCTGACAATTCATTAAGTCTGTTTAGGTTTCCTTTCATGGGATCAGACCTGTTACATACAGAAATTTCTTTGCAGGGCTTTCTGTTAATTTGGGATTTACTGCCCTGCCTATCTATTCCTCTAATTTAAGTGGCAGCCATTTTCCACCAGACCTGACTTGAATCCTTTTTTTTAATGTTTCATTTTTTTTTCATATTTAAAAAAAATACTTTTATTTTATATACCAATCCCAGTTCCCTCTTCCTCTCTTCCTCCTACTTCCTATCCATTCCTCAGAGAGTGTGAGGCCTCCCATGGGGAGTCAACAAAGTCTGTCACATCACTTGAGGCAGGACCAAGGCCTTCCTTCCTGTATCTAGACTGAACAAGTTATCCCTCCATAGGGAATGGGCTCAGAAATGCCAGTTCCTGCACTTGAGATAAATATTGGTTCTACAGCCAGAGGCCCCACAAACTGTTCAAGCCACACAACTGTCACCAACATTCAAAGAGCCTAGTTTGCAGACCTCAAATTCTTCAATGCACCTAAGATGCTGACTTTCATTTGCTTGGTTGGCTTGTTTACTAGTAGGTAGATTGTGACACTTCAGAGCTCCTTCAGCGAGAAGATTCCATTATTTACGTCATCATTGCAGTTGGAGGTGTTCTGTGACTGAGTCAGTTCATGGCTACTAAACTCACCTACACAGCATTTTGAAGAGCTGCAGTGAAGTGGCTCTAAAGAATCACCTGGACTTGTTGATAGAGACTTGAGATAATAAGGAATGCCAAGTGAATTTTCCAAAATATGTCAACTGTATATATACATGTAGAAGAGGGAATCATTTTGGACACCTGGGGTGGTCATAGGTGTTTTCCTGGGCAAAGGAATATCATCTAGGCTGAGTGTGGTAATGAATGCTTGTAACACTAGAACACAGGAAGCTGAGACAGAAGGATAGGAGTTCAAGGCTCCATAATGACTTTGAAGCTAGACAAGTACAATTTGTGCTACTCAAATCCTCTTGGGTATCTGGCTTTCTACTTGGATGATCTAGCAAGGGTCAAACTATGAAAGCAAACTGGTCCTTCCTCTCCCAGTGTCTATCACATGTCTTGCTTGAGCTTGCTCAGGTTTATGCATACTGTTACAATTCTGCGAGTTCATATGTGCAACTGCCCTACTAGGATCTCAAACTGCAACTCTTTGTAGTCCTTCATCACCTATGGATCCTACGATCTATCTTTTCTTGAATGATGATCCCATCTACCTGAATCATAGAATATGAAGAAATCAAACTGGGACTCATCTGAGTCCTTCATCCCTAGATATTGGTTAGTTTCATGGTGCTATCAGGTTTTATACCTGCTACTGGAGGAGGAAAGTAATTATCAATATTTCCTAGCTATGAGCCCTGTGAGCTACAATAAAGACCAGTCTGACAAGACATTTTCACTTGAACAATAATGATAAAAAAAATCATGAATGTAACCAACTACTTTCTGATTGGATTTAAGGCCTGCACCACAAGATTAACCTCATACCTGACACCTTTACTGGGACCAAGAATCTATGGGAAGAACCTACTACTATTACTCTGTCAAGTGAGTATAGTATTTAAGTTATTCTTAATAATATTATTTTATTCAAAGATCATTGTATCTGTCAATCATCGTTAGAGAAGGTTTTTTTGCAGTAGATGGTGACTAGCACAGAGTCCTCTCTGCCACTAGTCAAGGAAAGTGAAGAGAGTAAGAGATCATGGAGTGCTCACCCCTAAACTGGACATTTATAACATAACCCTTCATGACAAAGACAGGGTGTATATATATACCTCAATGGCCAATATGACTTATTGGACATTTGGGTAATGAAGGTTGGATAAGTCAAGAATGGCTCTGTGAAGAAGCAATGGTGTAACAGATAGAAAGCGACTAGCATTTACTTTGTTCTAACCAGGAACACAACCTACAAGGATTTTAAAATACTGATTACAGTCTTGAGATTAATGACTTTCTCTTGTCTAGAGTTGATAATTGGTGTTTATGCTGTACACAAGTCCCTATTCCTAGATTTTTATTTTTCTAGTGCTGAGAATTAAACCCAGGTCCCCATAGAGGCTACACTAGGGCTTTATCCCTGGGCTACCCTTCCAATGCCTGGTTTCTTCTTCTAATATGACCTCAAGACATTTGTTCTCCCCAGTGATGGTCTTCATTAACAACCACTTTACCTTGTACTACTGTGGCAGTTTGAATGTATTTGCCCCCATAAGCTCATAGGGAGAGACACTATTAGGTGTGGTTATGTTGGAGTAGGTATGGCCTTGTTGGAGGAAGTGTGTCACTGTGGAGGTGGGCTCATATATATCAAGATATACTCAGGGTCCCAGACCACTTCCTGCTGCCTGGGAGTCAAGATGCACAATTCTCAGCTCCTGCTCCAGCCCCATGTCTGCCTGCATGTCACTGTGTTGCAAAATGATGATAATAGACTAAACTTCTGAAAATGTAAGCCACCACAATTAAATGTTTTTCCTTTATAAGAGCTGCCATGGTCATGGTTTCTCTTCACAGCAAGATGACATGCTCTAGGCAGCAAGGAGAAAGCACTCCCCTTCTCAGTGCCACCATAACTGAGTGGGACAAGGACACCTACACACCTTCCCAGAGTGATGGAGGAGTTACTTTCATTTAATAAAGAAACTGCCTTGGCCCATTTATAGGCCAGCCCTTAGGTAGGCGGAGTAAACAGAACAGAATGCTGGGAGAAAGAAGCCGAGTCAGGAGTCGCCATGATTCTCCCACTCCAGACAGACGCAGGTTAAGATCTTTCCTGGTAAGCCAGCTCGTGGTACTACACAGAATATTAGAAATGGGTTAGATCAATATGTAAGAGCTAGCCAATAAGAGGCTGGAACTAATGGGCCAGGCAGTGATTAAAAGAATACAGTTTCCGTGTAATTATTTTGGGTAAAGCTAGCCGGGTGGCGGTGGGAAGCAGCCCTGCCGCTCTTATTACAACAGAGTGGCACCCAACGTGCTAATGAACTCCACGTAAAATCTGAGAGGGCTTAAAAAGGACACAGAGAGAATTTAAGACAGCTTTTTGCTGTTTGTGGGTTGCGTGCGGCAAAGAAATTGTTCTAACTCAGCAACAGGAAAGAACTGGCTGTTTTAAAATGCCGGCTTTCTGGGCTGTGCCGCCATCGCGATCTCTGTCTGGCTCCTGCTGGAGACAGAGCTTTTGAATGGAGCATTTGGAGTAAAGTGCTATGGCTTGCTTGATGGCAATGTGGACTGCTGTGTGCCTGGAACTGTGTGTGGCTCAGGGGCACCAAATGGTTCTGAGGCAGGAGCGGCTCAGCTCCGCCATGCTGAACTGTGCTGATCTCAGGCAGGAACTACCGTAATTACTGTAATAACAGCGCAGTTAAGGTTTAGACTGGGCAGGACACAGACAGTACCGTATTATCTGTATATGGTGCAACTTAAGTTTTAAGAAGTGCTTAACATTTTAAGAAATGCTCCTGGATAGTAAAAAAATTACAGATTCACAATAAAACAGATTCAGACATAAAAGACCACAGTGTTGGATGAGTGTACGTAGGCTTGAGAGAGAGAAGAAAAATATATATAAAGAATAAAGTTAATGTCTTAAAAAAAGGTAAAGTCTTTAAAGAGACAGAGTACAGATAGTTACAGATTAAAAGAAATAAAGAAAAATAAGCCACGTAAAAATGGAAAATTCACAGAGAGTCTGGATTCTTTGTATCATTGTGTTTTCTTTAAAATTTTTGACTATAAAGGAGCTAAGTACAGAGAGACATTTCATTATGTGGTCTGCCAAACTACATGTATGTTCTAAAAGTATCATGACTTCAGAATTTGCGTCTAAGGATGTGATGCTTTGGAGAGGGTCTTCTTTTGTTTTCACAGAGGATGAGACCCTGTGTATTGTGTCTATCCCAATATGGTATGATAGACCACGCCCTCCTGAAAGGTTGCTGTGAACACCTTCAAAAAATTACTTCACTTAACTGCCGACTGAGATGACCCTGACACACAGATTACACCATGAAAGATCTGAATACAGCGCCCCCATTCAGCAGGAAGCAGTTTGGAGAGAAAAAACTGCGCCCATGTTCCCAAATATTGTTTATAAATGTTCTTTTACATTTAAAGGGGGATATGATATAGATATGAATAATTTGCATTGGTATAGATTTTAAGGTCAATTTTGTTATATGTATATGTATTTCTGATCTTGATTAAGGTATTGTGATTGTGTAGTTCATTTAAAAATGTAATGTATAATTAGGAAATATAGGTTGCTAATGGATAATCATCAATAATTGTCAAGCTTTTAGTCATGTTAGTTAGATTTTCTAGATGTGCATAGATATATTTCAGCTAGATAGGCATTCTTCATATCTTTCAAAGACTGCAGAATATGGCATTTAATGTTTTAATAACTTAGGGCTTTTTATGAAAATGAGACACATCTGCTCCTGACAGCACCAATCTACTTCAAGAGGAAGATGGGCATCGAAGAGGCTCCTTATGGAGTTTGATAGCCATTTGGGCAAGAAACTGCTCTTGCCTGGACTGTTGCATAAACTGGACACAGAGAACCCTCAGAGAGAGGACTACTGAACTTGCCTAAAGGTGAGATGGTCTTTCGGGGTTCCTGACTCATGAAAGAGTCTGTGAGACATTCTGCAGGACACAGCAAAAAGTGACTGAACTGTCTTTGGAATTTCCTGCTTGATGAAAATGTCTGCTGGATACTATGGGCCTGAAGGCTGAAGATGGATGCCCCAACGGTACAAAAGAACTTTGGGTGACTGTCCAGGCAGTGAGATGTCTCTGTCATTTCTACTTAGGTAATATTATATCCTTCTGGAGTCTTTGATGGAGTTGAAGAATGGATAGATAGTTATAGTTTTCCTTAGTTATGATAAGAGATAAAATAGATATAAATATTGTAACTGTAATTCTTGCTTGATAACCATTTTGTTATATGTAATTTTACTATGTTAAAGTTAAAGCCTTTCTTTTTTGTTTAAACAAAAAAAGGGGAAATGATGGAGGAGTTACTTTCATTTAATAAAGAAACTGCCTTGGCCCATTTATAGGCCAGCCCTTAGGTAGGCGGAGTAAACAGAACAGAATGCTGGGAGAAAGAAGCCGAGTCAGGAGTCGCCATGATTCTCCCACTCCAGACAGACGCAGGTTAAGATCTTTCCTGGTAAGCCAGCTCGTGGTACTACACAGAATATTAGAAATGGGTTAGATCAATATGTAAGAGCTAGCCAATAAGAGGCTGGAACTAATGGGCCAGGCAGTGATTAAAAGAATACAGTTTCCGTGTAATTATTTTGGGTAAAGCCATGCGGGCGGCCAGGTGCCGGGGACGCAGTCCTGCCGCTCCTATTACAACACCAGAGCAGCTTGCCCTGGGGAGAGGAGAAAGCACTGGCCTGCTGGACACGGTGTGGCACTGGATGGTTGGGAACTATCCAATCATAAGGTGGGGTATGGGAGAGAAAGAGCAAGACAGAATGATCCATATCCTGTGGAGAGAGGGAGATCTGAAGAGGTGAAGGCAATGAGGAGTGGACTGAGGTGGGTGGCTTGCTTACCACCTGGGGCATTGGTCCAGGCCTGGGCTGCTGACACGGCCCTTGTCTGGGTCTGTGACCCTGCTGCAGCTGACATCTGTGACTCCTATTACTATCAAGGGCGAAGAAGAGAAGGATGCACAGAATTGGCCACACCCCTCACTGATTGCAACACTAGGGATAACTGGCATTGTTCTTTACCAGTTACAGCACTGGGGAGAGCAGGCCCTGAACCTTGCCTGTCTAGCACAGTAGAGCTGACCGGGTTGATAGGGAGAGTGGGTGAATCAGGTGAGAATATGAACAGGGGAGAGATGACCCCAACCCCTTCATCTGCCACGTGGTGGCAAGTGTGATGGAAAGATTCCCCCCTTGCTCCTGACTACCTGTGGCAAGAGAGGGTGCTAAGCCTCCTCCTTAGTAGCTGAAACATTGGGAATGCAGGACCTGCCCCTCACGTGGGCAGTACAGTAGACCTGATGGGGGCATGAGTGAGCCACTCTGAAAACATGAACATGGGAGACCTGGATATGACCCTCATCTGCCATATTGGGGAGTGGGCAAGCAAACGATAATCCCCTACCCCTCATCACTGTGGCCAATGGGAGAGCTGGCCCTGAAGTCATAAGAGTGAGAAAACTGTTCATACCCCTCATAGGCTGTAATACTTGGGAGAATGGCCCCTGCACCTTGCCTGGCTTAACACAGTAGAGCGGGCCCTGGTGGTAGAGATCTGAATGAGCCTGTCCCGAGGCTGTGAATGCCAGAGAACCAGTCTCACCCCTTGCTACTTGCTTCTTGGGTGAACTAGCAGGGGCAATGCTGGAGAGCTCACCGAGGCTCAGAACCAGGGCTATGAGTTGTCCTCCTCCCCAGCCAAATGCACACCATCTGTGAATCTGCTGGAGTATGTGAAGAAGCTAGTCATTCAGAACTAAAGTTGTAGGATCTCTGTGACAAAGGGCAATAATAGGATATCCAAGAGGAGCCACAGTGAGGATTCTTTATTGATAGTGTAGCAGAATCCAGAGACCTCGAACCAGAGCAATGACTCTTTGCAATGAACACTTGCAAGTAAAGATATATTGACTAAAGGGGATGCTGCGTGACTCACCTTGTCACACTACAGCTTCTATTGATGGCATTTTTCTCTTTTATTTTTCTTTTTTCCCTCTCTTTTTTCCTTTATCTTAAATATTATTTTATTTTTAGGGGGATATTGGAAGGGCAGACGGTAAATACAAAGGAATGGGGAAATGAATGGGATCAAGATGCAGGATGTGCTAGCCACAAAGAGTAAATTAAAAGTTATAAATAAAGAAACCCCAACTAAGAAACACTACCATGGGCTGGGATTGTGTAACTTTCACCTCCAAGTACGATCATGTGACATGTTACTTTTGTGCTTGGCTTATTTCTCTTTACATAATGTCCTTCAGGTCCCTTTATATGTTGCCCTAAGTGATAGAAATGTATTAGAAATTCACTCATATCATGCAATCCAAATGATAGATCTTCTGCATTTTTAACATGTCATACAAGAATACGTTATTTTTATTCATTCGTCTGTTGGTGGGTTCTCAAGTTGAACTGACTGACTGAATTAATTTCTTTTAGATAATTGCTCAGCAGTGGAATTGCTCTATTTTTTTAAATGGTCAGGGTACTTCCATAATGTTATCAAAATGTTTGAATTAATTTGCATTTCCACCAATAGTGTTCAAGGGTTCCTTTCCCTCCATCTCCTTGCCAATGATTGTTATTCTCATCCCCCATTCTAACAGGAGCAGATTGCTAAAAATTATGATATTTTTAATCATGTATTTACTTGTCCAGTGGAGTAACTTCAGGTTTAATTCATTATCTATTTTCTTTACCTGGGGTGATATCCAGTGTCTGAGTAATTTATCAATGTAAAATGTTATTGATGCAATCTATCTGATATAGTCAGATTTTAATTTATAGTTGAAACTTCAGGTGTGGATAATCCAAACATAGGTCCCATAAGATATTCTATAGTGATTTCTCCCCACCCTAGAAAAATAAATTATGGCAATGAGGTGATAATTTTTACCAAACACAGAGATATCAGAAGTACATCCAGTATGGAAACCCATATAACATTTATTTGGATATCAAGCATACATTTTTGTTTTTCAGACGAAGATGTGGGAGAATCAAACCTAGTAGCGCCCAGGGCTAAGGATTTCTAGAAACATTCAGACAGCTGCCCTGACATACAGTTTATCCACAGGCCTTTTATATAACTTCCTCTGTGTCTCTGAAACGTCAGCCAATTTCCCATACCTTCCAGCTGGCCATTTTGCAGAGTGCTGGATCTGTAGCTTCTTTATAAAGACAGCCACCATCTATATGAAACACTCTCTTTGCTCACGTACTCACACAGGCAATTTGGTTTTGCAATCTTCTCTCCAAAAAACCTGATACTCTTCCAACAAATGAGTCACCAAACCAAAACTTTTCCCAGGATTCAAGTTTTGTATTTCGACTTCCAGTTGAAAGGCATGGTGGTTAAGGAAAGCACATGGAACTCAGAGTTTATTTGAGCTCTGTATTTTTTAGAACACGTGACCCTAGCAACTTGTATTAGATACGATTTTAATATATATTTTGATTTTAATTCAATGAGCATTAAAATAAAAGTGTTCAGAAAGTTATTTTAAAATAAAATGAGATGATATATGAAAAGTAACTAAGCCTGCAGTCCATTGATGATAACAGTGGTAGTTACTGTTTTTGTTTTCTACTGGTATTGGTTAAAAACTCAAATATAGGGGGAAAAACAAAACCTTGGCTTATTAGCCGTTGCTCCATACTTGTCTTACTTTCACATTTTTCTCGTATGAACGAAAGCCAATGCATGCCACTCATGTAAACCTTTATATGGCTGATCCAACAAAACATCCATGCGCTCTCACCACCTAGGCACGCTCTCCCCTGGACTGCAGTTCTAACCCAAGCTTTACTTTTCCAGATCCATCCTATCCAGGGAATGCAGCTGTAGAAGAGTGACCACTTTTCAAAGCTGTTGCCTGCCAACAGATGGTTTAAGAACGGATCTTCATCAAATTGAATTTTGTGGTGGGCTCTCTGTGCCTTTTGTGGGTTTAGTTTCTGTGTTCTGTGGAACAGAAACATTTTATTTACCAAGCGTATAAAGAAGAGCAGTGATGAAGTTTTTCTGCTTTCTACTCTCCAAATGCCTCCCTCTCTTTTTTGCTTCCCTGTAAACTACAATACACACTTTTTATTGAACTGTGAATTGATTTGCATGGAAGACAGAACTAGTGAAAGGTTTGGCAGCAAATAAACATTTTCTTTGCCCTTTGTGTTTCATTTTTGTACAGTAGAATGCATCCCTGAAAACCTTCCAGATTCACTATGTTCTGATCACACTGTCTATTATAATTCTGCCCGATGGCAAACTTCTCCTTATTGACTCTAAATTACATTTAATCCTGTTAGGATCACTTTTTATTGAAAGGCATGCATTGTGATGGCATTGACGGGAATCCAGCAACCAAGATGCCCAGCCAGAGGAAAATAAACTCTTCGAGCTTTCTAATGCTTGTCATTTTCATGCTGGGCCTAGCTGTGGAGCCTCTTGAAGGATGGAGAGGATTGGGGTGCTCAGTGCAGATAATGGTGCGCTCCTGGGTGGTGTGGAGAGCTCTCCACCACAAGAAAATAATCTTTTGAGCCCAGTGGACTAAGAACCAAAGACCATTTTGAGCTAAGACAGTATAATTCTATTAGTGAGAAGCCCTCGCAGGGGGAAATTGCCTGTGTTAAAATCTGTGCACAAATTAAAATAACAGGGCTAAAGGGGAAAATATCTCTATAAAAGGCTTTAGGGCTCTAGTGGATAATAATATCCTGTCACATTAGGATCTGGGGACCTAAAGATATAGGTTTTTTCCTTTTTTATATCATATTGGTATCCTTTCCTCAACTTTAGCTTGTGCAATAAATCTGTTGTTGAGAGCTTATTTGATGAATCCGAGTGCTGTACTAACACATAGTATTGCTTCTTATCAAGAAAATGCTGAAAATAAAGTCTACACATCTTGGTTGTGTGTTGGCGCCTCCTAAGACCAATGTCACCTAAAAAAAATCTGTTTTTCCTAAGTGTATTGAATACATACATTCCATGAAACTTTTATGGAATTTTTGTGTCAAATCCTGTTAATACTGCTGTTTTGATACAGTGTGTGAAATTCACTTAAATGCACACCTCAAATTAGAATAGATTACGGCAAAAGAGTGAATAGTTAAAACTACCATTCAGTGATAACGGTGTGCATTTCCTAGGGTGACAGAATTCTGGAGTCCTAAGGACTGCTTAGCTGTTGAATAGAAAATATCACATATCACAGTTTTACCCACAAGTTATTTATTGGACAATGACTGAGACCTGAAAACTCATGTTACATTTCCAATTTCATAACAAAGACAACATGTCAAGTATTTGAGAACTGTACCATGTAAGCAAATGAAGACACAGTTCATGGTTCTGTTAAAGGATGATGGCAACATTTACTCTAGAATTAAACAATAAGGAAACACATGATGCTCTGAGCTCTCATCATTGGGATTACAGAGAATTTCTCTTCAATAGCATAAACAAGACAGAAGCCAACAAGGTTATTATCTTCCAGCACTCCTTTTCTGCCTTTCTTTCTCTTTTTCTCCATCTCTGTTCTTTCTTATTAATTATCTCCTCTCTCCAGTTCCTGTCCTTTCTTTCAATGCCTCTATTCTCTCTCTTCATCCTTCATCAGACACTATTAAGAACCTTCTTGGCTTAGGCATGGTGCAGGCATTGTTGCCATTTGTGACTCAGACACACTTGTGTCTCCATGCCGCTTTCAAGCAAATGGAAACAATGCAGGACTACCCAGTAGAGAGTTCAGATAAAGGCACCCCTGAGGGGAAGCTGTCTCACTCCCCCCACTTTGAAAATTAAGTTGCAAGGCATGAGTAATGTGGCTCATTGGAAACTCCTAGCATTTCCCCTTCTTAAGAAAACAAGAAACAAAGAAAATTTTAAAAAAGAAGAAAAAAACTAAATAAAAAAGGTCAACAACCTCATTTTTTTCTAAAATCTCTAAAGGAATATACAAGAAAACACCAATGAATCATGAGCAACCTTGACAGGCACAGGACATATGCATCCCAGGATAGCTAGAAAAACTAGCCCAGGATATCTGTAGATGACAGTATTGTGTTGAAGTGTCAATAGTTAGGCTAGAGCATAGAACCTCAGATGGCTGTATAGAGAAATGAAGGAACGCATAGCTTCCGATTCCTCATCTCTCCAGATGATGTCAGGTTGGGGTTAGAGGCATTTTTCCCTGTGACAAAAAGGTAAGCAACAGGATGCCTCAGCTACTGTCATAACCATGGATTCTGAGGATTCTCACTGTTAGAGACTCATGGAGTCTCTCTGAGCCCAGTTGAGGATGCTTCCTGGGGTTCAAAAGCTGAGCTTTCCCAGAGGACATTACCCTGTGTCCCCAGTGCCATGCTTGGACCCTACTAATGTGTGTTCTCTTCTGAGTATGAGAAGTCGTTGTACTCCTCCTTCCTTGAGCCTCTGCTGCCCCTGGCCCGTTACACTACAGGCCATCCCTTCACCACTTGACCACTAGTGCCAAGCTCTCCTAGCCTCTCCATGTCCTTATCTCTGGTTCTACTTTCCTGCTAAGAAAAGTTGTAGTGACTCCTAATTGCTTGGGACCCAGAGCCTTGAACTACTGGAGCAACCAAATATCTGGGGGGGCTCTGTTGTTAGATCTTCAGCATAAGGAAGAAGTCACTGAGGAGTCTAACCAGCAAAGTGGCACACACTACTGTATACACAGTTGATATATCAGGCCGCCTTTAGTGATTCATGGACTCTGCTAAAAGGTGTGCATATACTATAGCAGAAAGAGGAGATACAGTGCCTTGCAGTCTAGGGTATCAATGCCTTGACTTGTCTCTGTTATTAGTCCTCCTTCTAGGTCAACCAATTACAATGCTGTAACCATCTGCAATGTAAATGTACTGGTCTCTTGGAATTGGAGCTGATAAGATCACCTGACTTTTCCACGTGGAGACACTGTTGTATTAGTCTATTGTGGATATTTCAGTGTGCCAGGTAGAAATGTACCATTAATAAGTCCTTGCTACTGCTACACCCGGCCTCAGAACCTGGATTTACTTCCGTATCTTATCATCCCATAGTACAGTGTCACCCCAGTGCAGTGTGTTCACTACAGCTTGAAATACTGTCTCTCCTAGTAGTTCACACCTTTCAGTTAAATCCGTAACCTGGCTCCCAGGGTTCAAAGGTATGGAGCACCTTTTCTTCCTCAGAGCCAAACCGATGCTCTGAGCTATTAAGAGTGTGTATTGACCCTGCCTTAGCTGTTGAACTATATCCACTAGTGTCATTGGAAGTGAACTTGCACTCAGGTCAAATGTGCTATCATATTTTGCAAGGTCCTAAGCTCAGGAATTTGACTCTGCAGCTTTTGTAGAACACTGTCCTCCAAGCACAAAACCCATTACCATCTTCATCAGACCAGGTGTGACTATCACAAGGAACCCTCAATATCAAACCTGTTGATGTGATGTTGACTGCTGCTGTTCCCTCAGAGAAGAAGGGAGTGGAGAGGATCATTGGACACTCATTTGAGATTCCAGTCACTTCTTCCTGCATCTTCGTCCAATCTGTAATTGTGTGAAGCTTCATGTGGTCTCATTTGTGAAGTCATAATATATAGAGTGTGAGGGGCAGCTGCAGGGAGACTTTGTCTATGCCACTGTGGGGAAACTGTCATCTAGGCTGGGTTAAAAATATCTGAGAGAATGGCTGTTTTGGGATCCTTTATGATCCTATAAGTAACCCTGTACACATGAAGTATAAGTAATACCAATGAATTTTAAAAAATGGACTTTGGTTGAATTGGACTTTGCTCTCTTCTTGATGTGCAGTCTGGGGTGAGTGGGTATTTGTTTATATTTACACAGAGAATGTTTATGCAATTATATCACTTCCCAATACCCTGACCTGGATGTAAGGGTCACTGTAGCTACTGGTGAACTCTGTTAATTCCAATAAGGGAACATACTGTCTGATAGGGCTTTCCATTGAGAGGAGAACAAGAACTATATCTCTAAGCTCTTGCCACTATAATTATCAAGCTGCCATCACTAGGCTTGTAGCCTAGATCACTTTGCACATGTGCACATGTAGTCATTGTAATGTTAATCGCAACTGAAGGAGCCTCAGGGAAACTCTACCACCATACCCATGTTAGATGTTGAGCAATGATACTTTGCAAATACTTGTTAACTCATAGCTGCCTAGAGTCTTCTTAGGGGAAAGCATTGATAGAGGAATTGTGTAGGTCAGACTGGCCTTTGGGTATGTCTGTGGGGGATTTTCTTGATTATTAAGTGAAGTAGGAGGTACGTAAAGGAGGTACCATTACACCGTAGGTAGCACATTTTTTGGGAAAGTGGTCCTGGGCTGTTAAGAAAACTTGCTAGCAAGTGACATCTTCCCTGGCTCATGCTGTGCTCTCTCAGCTGTGATTTAGATTCCTGTTCAGAGCTAATGCTGTGTGGAATTGCCAGGAAGCCTGTCTTCCAGTTCCTGCTTGAATTCCTGTCTTGAGTTCCCTCAGTAATGAACTGAAACTTGTAATCTGAAATCAACCTTTTCCTCACCCATGCTTTTAGTTAGAGTGTTTTATCATAGCAGCAGGAAGAAAAATAGAACACTGCATGACTTTTTCCATAGAAATATCTGTGGGTACAAATCTTGCTGAGAGAGAGAGAGAGAGAGAGAGAGAGAGCTCGCCATTGTGCAGTCAATAATGAAAGGGCATAAGGATGATTAACAAAACAAAACAAAAACAAAGATATTGCCAATCAAAACAAACAAACAAACAAAAAACCAGTAACCCAGTAACTATCGCTAAATAAATTGAAATGTGCAGATTACATGAAAGGAACTTCAAAATAATCTTAAAATAAAAACTCCTTGAGACATTGGCCATCTGACATTTGAGAGCATATTTCCTTTGCAGGGTTCTTTTAGTCATTGCCCACTCCAGGCAATGAGGGTGCCATACTTTACCTTGTAATGAACTCTATCTGTTTTCCACACAGAAGAAAAAAAAAAAAAAACCTCAGCGAGAAAAGGAAACAAGTGAGAGGAGGAACAAACACTAGCTAATGAAAGAACCAAGAGTGTTTTGTAGTAGAAGGCATGTAGCCATTTAGATACATGAAGCTACATTTCCAAGCTACATTGCAATTGAATTATCCAAAGACAAAGCTGATTTTTAAAGCAACAAAACACCGAGCTACATCAGAGAATTTCTGTTGTTCTATGGGTTGTTTTCTCAGCAGAAACTTTGCAGTAAGAAGAGAATGCAATGGCATACCAAGAATGCTGAAAAATACATCTAAGGGCATGTGGTCAAGCACGCAATACCCTTGCAATACCCAGCAAAACTGTCTCCCAGAAAAGAAAAAGAATGAAGTCACAGACATATGAAAACCAAAAGGCATCATTACCAATCTGCCTTAGTAGACTGAATGATTATCATTGTCATGGAAATAACTGGAATATGAAATTCACAGATAAATGTAAACTCACCATGAAAATATAAAGGCAAATTCTTAAATCTTATCAACAAAAACATAGATTTCTACTGACATTAATGAAAACAGTATGATAATTTCTGAATTTATTTGCTATAGGACTTCTGTATAATGTAAAAACAATTAGATGACTCAAAGGAAATGAAATGATTAACTTTTTAAGATACTTGGATACCCATGCCTATTGCAAATTTATTATGGAAATTGCCTCTGTGCCTAAGGAATGCCACTGAGGTCAGACATGTGTCAGGGGTGTCCCCGAATGACAGATTAGTAGAAAGGCCATTGTGTGAATCTATGGAAGTTGAAACCTGGATTACCTTGGAGAATCCAAGATGTTAGAGTCATGGGATATCTGCAGATCAGAGCCTCTAACAAGGAGTGGAACCAGTCCAGGAGAAAGAAGTGTGTTGCAGTCAACAAAGCTGAATAAAGTTGGAGATGTGGAAAGCGTTTTGATATCAGACATGGAACTGCAGAGTTTGTAGTTTGTCCAGCTGATTTTAGGTCTTGCTTAGGACTAGTATTTTTTTCGCAATGCTTGCTTTCCTGCATTTTAGAACAGTAATGTGTAGGCTGTGCCATTATGTGTTGGAAGTATGTTATCTGCTTTTTGGTTTTGATTTTTACAGGGGAATTACAGTTAAGAGATTGCCATGCATCTCAGAAGAGACTTTGAACTTTGGACTCTGAAATAAGTTTGAAACTGCTATAGACTATGGTGACTTTTGAAATTGAAATAAATGCATTTTTTTTTTTTTTGCATTTTGATATGGCTATAAGCCTTTGGGGGCCAGGGAGTGGAATGTGGTGGTTGGAAAGAAAATAGCTCCCAAAGAAAGTATCGCTATTAGGTGTGGCCTTGTTGGAATAATGTGTCACTGTGGGCGTGGGTTTTGAGGTCCCTTTTGCTCAAGCTTCCATCAGTGTGACAGTCAGTCAACTTCCTGTTGCCTGCAAACTGTGACACTCTCAGCTCCAGCACCACACCTGCCTGCAGGACACCAATACTCCCCATCATAATGATAATCACCTGAACCTCTGAAACAATAAAGAAGCCACTCCAACTAAATGTTTTCTTTATAAGAGTTGTTGTGGTCATGGTGTCTTTACATAACAATCAAAAAACCCTGACTAAGACATAGGTCATGAAAGCTCTAGATGGGCAAAACTTTACTGGCTATGTTAAACTTCTTTTATACTTTTGATTTTTTTTTTTAAATAAATTTCAAAATCCATCTGGTGTTGGAGGAGACACCATTATCTTGTCAGAGCTTAGGGCCTCTAAAGTCTTAATAGAGAACATGTGGGGAAGAAGTAATTACGCGGTGACATTGAACAAGTAATTAGAAGTGTGATGACTGCTGTAAAGGAGAGAGGCACAGTGATCCAGAGCATATGACGGGGAGACTGAGCATCCTTCCACTTTTTCCGCATGAAATCCAAAGCATGCACATTCTAAATAGCTGGAGTGGAAGGCTATTGGAAGAATTGCTGTTACAGTGGGCAACTGGGTGGTAGTCCCTCTTGGTACCCATAAAATGAAGAACCTCCCCAAACGAGTGAAAATAAAAATCTCTTCAGAAAATATTTGGATAGGATAAAGATGTATTTACTCCAACAAACTGTGTCAGGTGATCTTGATTTCAAGAAACAAAAAAAAATTTCTTTATCTTTTGTCTTTGCTGCTTTTCCCATAGCTGTAACAATACCTGACAAAAGCAGCTTAAGGAAGGAAGGGATTGTCCTAGCTCGTTTTGTGAGTGTATAGTCCATCGTGGCAAAGAAGTGATTTCAAAAGGAATGTGAATCAGCTGGTCATAGTAAGTCCACAGTCAGGAAGCAGGAGGAGGCGAATGTCTATGTTCAATCTGCTTTCTCCATTTTATTCCATTTCCTAGCTCTTGTGATAATGCCTCTTTATTAGGGTGGGTCTTTCTACTTCACTTAGCCATTCTAGAGACTACCTTCAGACATGCATAGAGCTTTGTCCCTTTGGTATATGTAGATCCTGTCAAGTTGGTAATCAATATTATATTATTATATTATATTACTAATTATAAATATTATCATAGCATTTTCAAAGTGCAGGAAGGAAGTGAGAACTGCAGGTAATTCATCTACCAAGCATGAATTAGCTTGGTCTCTGATTTTCATAGCAGTGAGCTCTTCTGGAGATTTGACATAGGGACTATATTTGGATTACTTTTTGCTCCTACAAGCAGAAATACATCAGGATCGTCTGTAAAAAGTTTGATAGAGGTGCAGATCAGTCACCACATTATCGAACCCTTGTGTTTAGCAAATGCCAGGGTTCCTGACTTCACACTCATCAGAAACATTTTGAAAGTTCATTAATATATTGATCAGGGGCTCAGACTAAAGTTCCTGGTTAATTTCGGCTTGAGTTAGGAGGATTCATATTCCTAAATTCCAGGTATGACTGTTATTACTGCACATGAGTCCTAGTGGTGTGCCAGTCACCTGGCCTAACTGATCTAGCAAGCAGAAGACCCTAGTTTACTTTCTAGCTTCACTGAGTGAAAGTCTCAGTCACCTTAGTCTTGTCATTCTGTTCCTTCAAGAGAGTCTTCTTTCAGTTGTAGAATTTGTTCTAACAAAGACACAAGAAAAAAATTGATATGATGCATCTCAAAGTGCTTTGGAACCTGAAGATATACCCAAGGCAATAAAGATTTTCTTTTTAAATCTTCCATCATGATCAAGTACCTCCAGTGTATTTAGTGAATAATTGCCCTGAGACTGGAGAAGGTACCCAAAGTGTCCAAGAGCAAAGTTGTGACCTCCAAAAGTGATGGATGCAGGAAGTATATAATAACAACCATTGCAACGCTTCAAAAACAGTTCAGACTGAACAATTAGGTCAAGCCTGTGCTCTGGTGCTTCTGTGCTTCTCCTTGTTTCTCCCATTGGCTGTCTGTCTGTCCAGGTGTTTGGAAATCGGATATGCCACCTTTCTCAGCAGGATTCCATTATGAATGAATGTAAGAAATCTCATGGCCAAATGCTGAAATGTTGAAACTTCAAGAGTGACTGTGTCAAGAAACAATGGTGTCATTTAAATACAAGTGTTACAAAGAAATAGGCAAGTAACAAGGTATTTTTATGGTGTGAAATAATGAACTTCTGTCAATAAGTGCTGAATATACCAATTGTAGAAGCTGGGAAGGTACGCTGGTAAAGTGCCCTGTAGTTCAAGCGTGAAGAATTTGGATCCCCAGGACCCACACAAGAGGCAGGTGTGTCCATGCTTATCATAACCCTATCACAGAGAATGGGCATTTAGGTTTCTGGATCTACCTGGTCTGCCATTCTAATCCATGAGCTCTGAGTTCAGTGAGAGAATCTGTCCTTAAAAAAAAAAAAGGAGGTAGAAATTAATAGAGGAAGATATGTGACATCCTTTCCATCTCTCACCTCCACATACGCATACACTCATCCACATTCACAGGTGCAAAAGCTTGCACACAAGCATATATTATACACACATGAATTATACATACATGTTACGCACACATATACTACATCTACATATATCACACATACATATACTCCACACTCATACACCACACACACACACACAACTCCTAATTCTATTTTTAATGATATAATTAACAACCTTACAGTATATTTTATACAAATTGTCTTAAAATATTAAATATTAAGGTAACCCCCCTTTCACTTTCATCAGTAAAATTCATCCCATAACTCCCTTGACTGTCAACTTGCCCAGTGTGCTTTGTCTTTGGGCTGAACTGAACGCAGCTGGAGCTGAGCTGTTCCAAGCAAGATGGACAACTGTGAAGTCTGTGGAAATGTGAACATCTATGTGTCCTGGAGGAAAATTTTTGAGATGTACTGGGAGAACAGCCGAATTGAGAAGCCCTTCCATTGGGTACCCAGTAATCTTTTATTTGGCCATTAAACTGTTCATAGAATGTATCACTTTCACATGGTGACAGAAAATCATTGAGAAAGGTCCCTCTTGTCTAGAGATATCAGAGAAAACATCTGTGTGTCTGGATTCCTGAGGCTGCTTCTTCTAGCTCCTGGGTTCAGGCCAGTGGCTTGCAAGATAGCCTACACGTTTTACATGAATTATGGGTTTTCCCTCAAGCTTTAGGAGACATGTTTACTTGTGTTATAATAATTATAGCTGGAAGATTTTCCACAAGAGGCTGACTTGTTCTATAGCATTTCCAAGAGAGAATAATAGATGAGTAAAAACATATGAAGAGTCTAGACTTAAAGGACTAAGATAAGATCATGGAGGGTGGTCCTCAGCTTGCAGAGGAATGAGCCATCTGAAGCTAAAACACATAAGCCAAAGCTAACAGCCCGGACTCTAGTCCCACACATAGGGTTCAATTCCTTGTTACACTACTTTCTGGCATTCAACAAATATCTTTTCAGGACCTCAGTTTCCTTTTCTTTCCTCAAAATGAGCTTACGAATATTTTCTTGATCACATATTGATAACGAAGATTACATAAGGGGAGAGCTCCTGAGATTAACTAGGATGTATATTCCAGTAGAGAAGACAGCAATCTTGCGCTCCATTAGCTGTTTATAAAAAAGCTTGATATCAAGCTGCTACTATGTATCAGATCTTACAGATGTCTGTTTCCTCTATGTTTTTCAATCACACTGTGTTTGGCTTCATGCACATATTGACAGGATCAGCGAGTACAGGCTTTCCAGATTGTTTCTTAGAAATATGGACTGATGCGCACCACCTTCTCATTCACTTCTCATACTTCCTTAAATTCTTTGCAAACGTAGTTCAAACATCCTTCTATTAGGAAGATGGAATAAAACGATTGGAGAGAAGGCTCAGTGATGAGAATATTGGTCTCACAGAGGACTGGACTTTAATTCCTAGAAGCTATGGCAGGTGGCTCACAGCCATCAGCTTCGGGGAGTTTGATGGCCCCTTTGGCCTCCTTAGGCACTACACTCACATGCACATACCCCTTCCTCCATAAACATAGACAGATTATAAATATTTTTTAAAACGAAGAAAAAAAATCTGTAAAATTTCTTTCCAGATCTTCCATACCATTCTATGTCCTAGGGATGTGATTGATTAGAAGTTAACACTGGGAAAGCTTTTTTAAAATGCAAGATTAAATCTATGCAAAGATCCATGACTGTACTATCACAGTTTGTCTTCTTGAAGTTTCGATCTAATTTTTGATTTGGGCATTTTTGTCCCCCATGAAATATTGTATGTCATGATGTAGCAGCTAATAAGACCTGATAGAGAAACTTTAAATTGAATTTCATTAGAAAAAAATAAGAGCATAAAATGTCTTCCTAATAGTCTTAATTAGGGAAAATGGAAGATCATAGTATTTCTATCTTGATGCGCTAACCTAGATAATTGGGGTAATACGAAATCCAGGGTGAGAAAAATAGGGAGCTTGGGAACCAGAGGAAGATAACCCTAGAGTGCCCAGGTACTTAAGGATTTTTTTTTCTGGTTTTGGATCAAAAGGCTCGCCAGATGACAGGCATACCCTTGATGTGATTATTCTCTCTCATGTGAACAAGTTAGCATTGTCCAACTCTGCCTTGATTTGCAGTGACTGCTTACTGGGGAAAGACATTGTTCTGAGACTCACTGCTTCATCACAAGGGCCACTTGTCCTCCTGATGAGGGCATTGTATGAAAACAGCACATTCATCATTGGGCTCTGGCTAATCTCTGCTTTCATTCCCTGTCTCCGGTTCCTCAGCGCTCTGCCTGGGCATTTTAAATCGAATGCCCTTAACCTTGATATTCATGTATTCTGCTTGCCTGAAATCTCTGTGCATACCTCATGATGAAAGTCTTATCTTTCTCTTTTATATTTCTGTCTTGCCGGGGAGGGAAATTAAGCTAGATCCTCTAATTGGGAACCACATGGGGCATGCGCAGGATGATGACTGTGTCAGGACTCAATAGCTACCCAGCACTCAGAAACAGAAGGTCGCCATTTTGTAAAACCAGAGAAAATGCTATTGGGCATTTTGCGGAATTGTCAATCAGCATAGAATGGACGCTAATTGCTGCTCCCACAGCTGTTAGCATTTCTTCTTAGTAACCAAGCAACCCTTAAGACAGGAGCAGACTCTGCAAGGCATCTGAAGGTTTTACAGATCTAAGCACAGGCTTTCAAGCTTATATCAATGGTAAGTCCCTATTGGTTAACATAAACTAAAGACTAATATATGATCTGAAGGACATCAGAGTATGGTTAACAGAAATAAAGAATTAATACTTCATAATAATAAAACATTTAGATGGCTAGCTGGATCCTATTAAAAGAATATAGGTAAACATAATTGTCATGTGTCTATGATTTAGGAGAGTATTTTCTTCTGATATTATAGATTTTCTCTCATCCAGACAGACAAACATTTCAGTGGGATGTAAAAACAAATGATTTGAGCTTTTTTCTGCATTTGCTGTTATCACAAAGTTAAGAAAAAGTGTACAAGGAACATAGAGAATACAATAACAAAAGCAAATTCAAACAAAAGCATCCAGATAAAAATGGGTAAAGATCTGAATGGACCTTTTTCTGAAAACAGACATATAAATAAATGGTTGACAGGCATACCCAAGCTAAAACAATTAATCAAACAAAAAGCACAAGCAACAACAGCAACAAAAACATCATCATAAATCACTAAGAAAATGCAAATGAAACGCACAGTGAAATACAATCTCACACCTATTGAAATGGTCAGCACCAAAATACCTACTGGTCACCAGTTACCAGTCCATGCCTGTCAAACCTGCACTTAGTAGGGCCAAGATAGGAAGATTTCTGAAAGTTTGAGAACACCAGGAGTTACACAGGAGACTGTTTCTCCTCGCAAACAATAAAACAACAACCAAATAAACCATAACAGAGGACAAAGTCTAGTAATAATAATAATGAAAACTGGGATACTGTATTGTTTATAAGAATGGAAATTGGTACAGTCAAATGGAAAACAGAATTGAGGCTTCGTTGAACTATTTTATGAGCTGGTAATCCTGATTCTGACTATATGTGCAAAACAGATGAAATCAGGAGCTAGAAGAATCACTCTCATTCCCACGCTCACTACAGTAACAGTCACAATGCCCAAATATGGCCACAGTCAAAGTCCATGGATGGATAGAGGAAGAGAGGTAGTAGATAAACAATGAAATGTCATTGGGCCACTGAGAAGCATCCTAGATGAAATCCATGGTTATTAGGGTTCTTGAAATACGTGAAATAAAGACAGATGAAGCTAACAGAAATAGAATGATTTTTCCCAGTCAGATCATGGTTTCTCCTTCCTCTATCCTCTTCCCCATTCCTTCCTTAATACTTCCCTGTCCTCCACCCAATCCACTCCTTATCCTTCCTCTTTAGAAAACTGCAGGCCTCCCATGTATATCAGCCAACCATGGCATGTCAAGTTGCAGCAAGACTAAGCGCCTATTCTATTAGTCTGGATGAGGCAACACAGTTTCAGGAATAGGATCACAAAAGCAGGCAACAGAGTTAGAGACAGCCCCTTTTCCATCTGTTAGGAGTCCCACAAGAATATCGAACTATACAACTGTACATTGGTGCAGAGGGCTAGATCAGTCCCACGCAAGCTCTCTGGTTGGCAGTTAAATCTCTGTGAGCCCCTATGAGCCCAGGCTAGTTGATTCTTGGGTTTTCTTGTGGTGTCCTTGGCCCTTCTGGTTCCCATAATCCTTTCTTCTCTTCCATAAGCTTCCCTAAGGTCCATGGCTGTGGTTCTCTAAATCTGTTTCCATCAGTTGCTGGGTGAAGGCTTTCTGATATCAACTGGGCTAGGCAACAATCTATGAGTATAGCAGAATATCATTAGGAAACATTTCAAAATGGTAGTCCTTAATTGTTCTTATCTGTGTTTATTTGAATGAGAATGCCCCCCATAGGCCCATATATTTGAATGCCTAGTCATGGGGGAGGAGGGAATAAATTGATAAGGATTAAGAGATGTGTGTGTGTGTGTATATGTGTGTGTTGTATGAAGTATGTCATAGTAGGTGGGCTTGAGCCCATGCCATGAGCAGGGGTCACTTTTCTCTGTCTGCTGCTTGTGGGTCTGCATGTAAAGCTCTCAGAGACAGCTCTGGTACCATGCCTGTCTGCTTCCTACCATTTTGAACATGGACTAACTCACTAAAATAATAATCAAGATCCCAATTAAATGCTTTCTTATAAAAATTGCTTTGGTGTGGTGTCTCTTCACAGCAATAGAATGCAACCAAAATAATATCTTACACACAAAAAAGGAACTAAACAAAATAAAAAAAATATTTTAAGTAGCTTAATTGTGGAATACCCCCCAGCACACACACAATCATCCAACAGCAAAGTTTAGATTTAAATTTTTTGTTAACAATACTTTTAGTAAATTTGGAAAAAAATGAGAATCAAGGAAATGAGAGCATTACTAACAATATTAACAATAAAACAAAGTTTAAAGAAGTATATGTCTAAAATCAGTGACAGGTACAACTATATTGAGAATGTATGCTTCAAATATTTTTACTAATGGGAGTGTACATGAGTTATTTGTTGATATGTGATCATTGCGATAAAATAGCAACAGTCTCAGCTCACTTTCATTACCTCACAGGTCCTTTTTGTTCAGAATTTTAGGTACAATGGTACAATTTATCTTTATGCTTTTTGCTCCAGCTACTTCATAAGCTTGGGATAAGTCATTGGCTCAGGACCTGAGGTCACACTGAAGGGTCAACTGGGAGGATTTTTTTTTTTTTTTTTTGGTTTTTCGAGACAGGGTTTCTCTGTGGCTTTGAAACCTGTCCTGGAACTAGCTCTTGTAGACCAGGCTGGCCTCAAACCTGCAGAGATTCGCCTGCCTCTGCCTCCCAAGTGCTGGGATTAAACGCATGCGCCACCACCGCCCGGCGGGGAGGATCTTTCTTAAGCTGCCTTCCCTGGCATTTCATAGGATTCAGTTCCTATAGTCTGTTGCTTTGAGAGCCTCAGTTTCTTGCTGGTGTTCGGAAGTTACTCTCTTTGTTTTGCTTTGTTATAGGATTCTCTTCATTTCCTATGTTGCATTAATCCCCCTGACAGTATTCTATGGAACACTTTTAGGCCAAATGTGTAAACTCACAGGGAAGAGATTTTCTATTTTGTAGAACTTTCTAGATGTGAAGGCTGTTATTTTGCTTCTCGTGATGGATACTTTTCTGGATATTTACCTCTCTGTCCCGTTCAGTTTAACAAACACTAACCAGCCCCATCCACTAGGCCAGTCCTCCTTGCTAGGCATAGCAACATGACTTTTATAAAACTCGTGTTCTCTAAAAGCAAACTGATTTATTCTAGGCTCTGAACTTAAGCGTGGTATTTTCACACAGGAGGTACTTAAGCAAGATTTATTGAATGAGTGAAGATTGAAAAAACAGAGTTCTTTGACCCATTTGATATTATGGACACAGAGAAGGGAAGTCAATCTTTGTATAATGAATCAGAGCATTGCGGGTAAAAGGCAACAATGCCATTCGTTATCTTGAGGTTGCCATAAATCTGGATATGTCCTCATGAGCAATCAGACTAAGTTTATCACCATTATAAATTAAGAAGATTAAACTAAAATTGTGCTTCTGAGATTCAAATTTATATTAAAGCCTGCCACTTTAAAAATAACCCTGGTGGATCAAGTTGACGTCTTTGTATGAGATGGCTTGATAAACTCGTGGCTTTCATCTGTGTATAATAGAATATTATCTGGTTACAACACATAATTCAATTAACACTAGCCTTTACATGTTCCCAACCTTTGTTGAAATGCTTAAATGTATTCTTTTATCCTTATCTGTTCACTTTCAATCTTGAAAATCATTGTCATTAATCAGTATCTTTTGAGGTTATCGCTTCACTTTGGCTACGAGCATTCCTTTTATATCAGTACCCACAATCCATCACCAAGCTGCTCTTCTCTATGTTATGTATTGCCATCAATATTCCATCCTTATATATTTTTAATCTCAGCCAGGCAGGTTGTATCATCTTTATTTCTGGTCAGATAAAATAAATGTTCCACTGGATATGTAAATGATCCTGTAAACCAGATGAATCCAGGAGGTTTTGCTTTCTGTTGAAAAGAAAAAAAAAGAACTTTATCCTTAAATCAGACAGTACAGAACAAATGAAATGTTACATGCTGGCATATTTTTAAATGCTGTTTTCTTTTCACTTCTAGATGAATTAAGAAAAAGATGACATCGGTGACTGGTGATTTGCTTTGGGAAAGGAAGTCCTTTCATTCCATACAAAGGAGAAATCCAAAGAGCAGTGGGACTTTCAATCTGGGTCTCTCTCTCCAGCTGTCAGGTCATCAACACTGACCTCAACTAGCTTGGCTGGGAGAAGATAGATAGCTTCCAACCCCACCTCAAAGCAGCCGAGAAGATAAAAGTGCCCAACATTTTAACCAGAAGGACACTGATGATATTTTGTCCAGCCCCTTATTTGTTTGACTGAAGAAACCAGGGCTCCAGGGCTTTAGATGAAAATGAAAGCAGCTACAGTTCTCAGTAGGACTTTAATAGAGGTCGGGTCTCTTGACCCCTTCTCAGGGTCCTCTCCACTTTATCCTGTCATCACACCGTCTCTTCTGGAAATTTTGATGACTCACCAAATGTGCACTTTGTGAGTGAATTGTAAGATTGGGTAACATACCTATCTTAATTTTTTTTGTTTTTTTTTTGTTTTTTTTTTTTTTGTTTTTGGTTTTTTGAGACAGGGTTTCTCTGTAGCTTTGGAGTCTGTCCTGGAACTAGCTCTTGTAGCCCAAGCTGGCCTCGAACTCACAGAGATCCGCCTGTCTCTGCCTCTCAAGTGCTGGGATTAAAGGTGTCCGCCACCACTGCCTGGCCTATCTTAATATCTTATCCCAAGTAAGAATATTATAAGCTAGGGGAATAGATTTTTTGAATGATGAAACCAAGAGATGCTTGCTTACAAATAAGTAGATCTTGGTAAAGGCAAAAACAATCTACTCATTTCCAAATATGTAGATCTTCAGTATGGGCCCTCTCAGCAGCTGAGTCCCACATAGCTTCAATTAGCTATTTACACTAGGACATAATAAAGTGTACAGAAAGTAAAAGCATAGAGAGGAGAGACAATGCCTGAGAACCATGGGTCCTCCAGCGTTGTCGCTTAGAGGCCTGATCTCTCATCAATCACACTTCTGGAAGGTATTTAAATGGTTTTAAATGTTTAAAGAAACAAAATAAACAAATCACGTTGTTTGCATGCACATACACACATCTGAATGGTACTTGGTACTTATTTTTTGTTGTTGTTGGACATTAATGAATGGTCTGAGAAAAAATTCAGATAATTAATGGAATATAAAACAAAAGGCATGAAGATCATCAGTAATAAAAATCACACTGGCTTTGAGAAGAAAATCATAGCCAAATCCTCAGACTGTAACAAATGCTGCAACTTTTGTTATGATGAGGAACAAAGCACAATGAAGTCCTCCGTTTATGATTTTCCATGGTGATTGGTAAACGTTTTCAGTGAACAATTCTGGCATTGCATGATACATCTCAAACCCTGCTTCATACATAAAACCTTTATACTTCCCAGTATAGCTGTCTTAACTGGCATTGCTATGGTGGCTTCTATCTCAACATTTTTCCTGTTATGAGGTCAATTTGGTCAAGACTTAAGAAGTCTTAATGTCATTGCCATATCCTGGTGTCTGTAAATGACTCAACTATAGCTGAAGTGGCCATGAACAAACAGATCTTTAAATATGTCTCCTACCTCAAGTTCAGACTAAGTGTGCTCCCAAATATTTCCCCATTCATTAAAAATAAATAAATGAGTAAATGAATGAATAAGTAGATAAGCAAACAAGAAAATAAAACAGAGAGTCAGGAAAGATAAATTTAAAAATGATTATGCATCAGATATTTAGAAGGTGGCAAGAATTGGAACATCATACCTGCCTTTTACTTAGGTGACATTTCTCATTGCCCTGCTCTGGTGCCTGGGCTCATGTAGGTGTGTCTACTGTGTTTACTTTGGAGGCACTTTGGAGAGAAGGGTCAGAATCTTTAAATTCTTATTTTTTTTTTCAAGTAGGACATTGGATTGATGAGAAGTCTTCCCCAAAGCAAAATTTCCATTCTATTCTCTAGTGCATGATTTTCAGTGGGTTCCTGAGACTGATGGTGAAGCTAATGTAGAATTTCAGCTTTTGTTGTAGTCTGGTCCTCACTAAGCTTGGTGCTTGCCCATTCCCCTTCTTGGGTGTGAACAGGCATTGTTTGTTGAGGAATTTTTGCATTTCTCTGATTTTTTTCCCTCCTCTTGCTTTAAGAATTGTGATTTTTTTTTATAAGGAATGCCAGTCAGCTATTTTCTTATTTCTTGTTTGTTTGTCTTTGTCTGGTTAATTATCTCCAGGTTTAACCTGTGTTACAGATGAACAACTTGTATATCCCTCATCAGTTTTATAATTTCCAGCAGTTTTCCAAACAAATTGTATGCAACACCACGTACTCATGAAATCACCTAAAAGTACAGCAAAAGACTGCATGAAAATATCACAGTTAGCCCTGAGAGAAGACTGTACAAATACTTCCAGGAAATGGTTTGCAGTTAGTGGGCAATACAATGAAAGCCGGTTCTTGTTTTTAAATGTTATGCCCAGAAGAGATCTTTGAAATTTTATAAACAGATGGATTCTTTTTGCTTGATTCACTAATGTTTTACAATTAACTAATTAACAGGTTTATTGCCAAAATTAGCAATAAAAAGTGTTCAGGAGCGTTGACCAAAGCAGTCTTTCATAATTACATAGATAACAAAACAGTCTGTGTGATAGTTTGAGGCTAAACGCTGCTCACAACAGAATTTCACCTGCTGTTTTCAAATAAAAGTTGACAAATATGAAAATGAACCCTGTAGATTTCCATACTCCTTTCGTATACACAGGCCTTTGCCTTAATTAATAATAATTACAGGTACCATAAACCAGAGGGAGAAGGACTCGATGTACCCAGATTGCTTTCAAGTATGAAAAACTGCTTAGCAGTCACAGGTTTGAAGGACTATTAGGAAGTGCTTTTATGTAAAGTTCATCTGTCTTTCTCTAGCTACAGTGACCTTAAGTGACTGATTTCCTACTGCTTCTCCTTTGAGCTGCTCAGAGACCTGTCTGGAGAGCCATCACCCCACTGCCATGTTGCTCCTTCCCCGCATGCCTTTTTCAAAAGCACCAGAAAGCTTCTGCCATCCTTGAATCCTTACTGCTCCCTTCTGTGTCTCACGGTGCCTTTTTCTTTGGCATGAACTGTTTCAATGCTGGGAAAATCTTTGAGGTTCCTATAGAATTTTGTCTGAATATTTCCTCTTTGGAAATGCATTTGCTGATTATTATAGGTGGAACTAGGTTTAGGAGGCAACAAGTGTTCAACTTTTGATATTCCTTCACTGGACTTCTGATAAAGAGGAATAGGCTTTGGGTTTTGAGATTTTTTTTCTTTGCTTGTTTGCTCTAGGTTTGGGGCTGAGGATATATCTCAGTAAACAAAGTAATTGTGTTTAAGCATGAAGACCTGCACTAGTTTATAGAAAACGACATCATTGAGTTTATTTTGTGTTTTCCCGCTACATCTGGGCATGGGACCTACCTGTTAGTATGGTTTATATATCCAGTGAACCTCCATTGGAGAAAACTAATTTTTCCTTTACAGATGGATGTCAACTGGAGCTAGATCCTTGGTTAGAGATGCAAACTCATGCCCACTTTCCTCTCTCAGCACTGGTACCTCATCTGTGTTGAACAGTGCAGGCTAGCACCACACGCAAACCAGTCAGGCATAGAAGTCACCTGTAATCCCACTTCTCCAAAGGCAGAGGCTGACATGCTCCTCTGATGTGTTGGCTACCTAGGTTAGCTGGAAGAGGGGAGTCCAGCTGCATTAAGAGCTTCTACCTCAATAAAAATGGGGAAGAGCAATGGGTTCCACAGGAATGTGCAAATGGGGTATGTGCTTCTATACACACCACACATGCCCCCACACATGCAAACATATGTGTACACATGTGCACATACTGCATATGGATTTTTTCTACATTAAACAAATACCAGTTGGAAGAAAGAAAAAAGAAGAAGAAGAGAATTGAGGGGAGAATGGGGGATGGCTATGAAGGGAGGGAGTAAAATGTATAGAAATAGACAGAAAGCCAGAATTTTGATTATTTCTATACATTTGGCTCACCAATTCTGCCCCGGCTTTCCATTGTTTAGTCCACATTTTTGGGGTTAATTTCTCATATCCTAAGAAAGTTTCAGTTTGTTTTAAACTATTTGCTCTATTTTTATGAGCCTTGTGTTAGCCCTTTTGTTTTGTTTTGTCTTTCTCCAATGAAAATGAATCTCATTAATTAGGTTATAAGTTTCCCACGTCAGAGGTTTGACAGGCCCTCAACACCGAAAGACACCTAGTGAAGGAAGCTCTACCTGAAGATGCTTTTCCTGTTGGAGGCTTTTCTGGCCACACCGTTGGTCTTTCTAAGAATTCCCTTGCAGCTTCTTTGTCTCCAAGGCCCTTCATAAGCACTTTGTGAATGATGAATCAATTAAGCATTTCTTGTGCCTAACAAGATTAAATACTGTTCTTATAACTTTATTGATTTATTAAATTAATTAGTTTTTTATTTATATCCTACCATGCTCCACGATACACGCGCACACAATTAGATCAAAATCAATTGTGATTTCTTAACCCTGCGACATGGTGTGAGCAGGAAATGAAACTGCAGTACCTGCGTTTTATTGGTCAAACCGGAAGGGGCAGTTCTGTGGAGGCTTCATCCTCAGGGTCTCCTGGATGACTTTGTGGATTTTCGTGATCCTCAACTGCCTTCTAAAGCACTGGTGAGTATCTTCCCCATGAACTTCATCTAGGTATCTCAACAGATTTGTATGGCTATTTTATGCACACACAACGCCCCCCCCCCCCCATTTTACTTGCTTTGAACTGCTTGGAAGGCTATTAATGTGCTTCCTACACTCTGTAAAGGTTTTCAACATGGCCTGGGTGTGGTATTGTGCCTGAGACTTATCCTTTGTGACTCTACCAGAGATTTAAAATCTATGAAAAACTTTGTCTATAGAAAAGCCCCTCTGTATTTTGTATGGGAGAAAGCATTTGGGGTAAGGCTCCATCACAAGCCCTAGTCAGTATCCCGGCCTTCCACCAGTCTGATTACTTTCGCCATTTACATCCTCATAGACACCTGTTCTCTTACACTCTTGGTTCTAAAACAAATCTGTCTCTTCACTTATCCTCGTAAGCTGAATATTTGTTTGGAGGCATCTAGTCCTCCACGAAGATTCAGCTCAAAGGCTACCTACCCACTCTTTGGCATCCCAAGAGCAGTTTGACAAAACACACTGAATGGTTAACATTCCCATGCCATGTCACTGAACACCAACCACGAGTCAGGGAAATGGGGTTAGGAGAGTCCTGTGTGAGTTGGGAGTCTACCTATTTTCTTTGTTTCACTCATCCTGTCCTCTTGTTCCTGTGTTTCTCTCCCACAAAGGAGGGTGCTTAGTCAGTAAAGATATCTGAGTGAACACAATTTTTGAGATTTCTTGCTTATAGATTTGTCATAATATTAATGGCTATGATTCACCTTCACAAGTAATTACTGTAACTCATGTACACTTCCATGGATGAAAATTTTCAGAATACCATACCAGGAAGCTGTACGTGTTCATTCCAGAAGCTGAAGATATGATCCTATCACTGTCTTTCTAGTTTGTTCTTTTAGAATTTTATTCTCTTGCTTTTTGTACTTCTTTGTAGTTAATTTTTGCATTGACATTGTCTTTGACATTGTATTAGTTATAATACTTTAATTTTTTCACATGCTGTATGGAGAGTTAGGTACACAGCTTCTTTACTGATAATAGGAATACTGATAATGGCAGTTTAGTGTTCAAATTCCTTATGCATTGTATTAGAATGGATAACATTATTTTACCTAGATTTCTTTAGGGAGCTGAGAAGACATTATTCAAGCAGTGTTAGAAAAAAAAATACAAACCTTATTAGCCATCATCATTTTTATTAAACAATAACCTGTTGCTCTATTTTCATAGAAAAGTAGTGTATAGGGAGCAATATTACCCACGCAGAATGAAATTTGGTATGTATATGAGTGCTAATGCAGTCACATGGCCAGGAAATGACAATGGCGGAACCACAGCCAGTCTTATCAAGAGTCAAGAGCCAGAGCAACCCTCAGGAAGCCAGGAGAAACAGTTCTTTTATCTCCCTCATTCCCAAGGAGAGCTGATCAAATCGATGTGTATATGCACAGTGGGACCACACGTAACTGATGCCTACTTAATCGAATGGCTGCAGTCATGTTTTTATGAATTGATTTATTCACTGTGTTGATTGACACTCTCTATTCGGTCTCTGAAATGGATGCCTGAGCAATCCACACCAACATGTAAGGCATTTTAAACACTCAGTAGCCTTTTTTTTTTTAAAAGTCAGTTCTTTTGCACATTTACTTTTGATAAAACATACATCTATACGAATCACACTAATCCACTTTTGGTTCATTAAAATTACTATTTTGAGAGCTGCCCCCACCCCCTTATCCATCCCAAAAGAGGACAAAGCTCATGTTCCCTTCCCATGTTAGGCCCATCTCCTGTTCCTGCTTCTATCCTCTTCTCTGGATAACCAGTATTCTGTGTCCAACTTACTCTCAAAGGTCCTATACAAGCATCTATATATATATATATATATATATATATATATATATATATATATATACATACTGCTTTATTGTACTAATTTTGGATCACTATATAATTTACATATTAAAATATACATATATGTGTATGTACATAATCCTATTTATGATCCCATGTTTTTGATGAATACATATATATCCTTCTATGATTGAGATGATTAGCTAATTTTTATCATGTTTGTTCATCTTTTTATATTTGGATGTTACGTGGCCATTTTTTGTTCATGTTTCCCAGTTATTATTAGTCACTATTCTATCTTGGATGTTTTATTTTTGGATCAGTTTACTTCTGCTTAAAGTAGATTTTCTCTAAATGTCCCCTTAGGACATTGCGTGTTTCCTCGATCTTCTCATAAGTGTTCTTTTTTTTGTTGTTGTTGTTTGTTTGTTTCTGAAAATGTCTCTACCTTGTCTCTTAATAATAGTTCAGCTTTTAATTTTCCTCAATACCCTGACAGTGCTATTCTAACATCACGTGACTGAGACTTTGTTGTTGCTGAAATGTTCAGTTGGAACATTTTTCAGTCCTTCATGGTCAAACAGCCTTTTGTTGTTGTTGTTGTTGTTGTTTTGAGACAGGGTTTCTCTGGGTAGCTTTGCAGCCTGTCCTGGAACTTGCTCTATAGCCCAGGTTGGCTTCAAACTCACAACTCACAGAGATCTCCCTGTCTCTGCCTCTGCCTCTTGAGCACTGGTATTAAAGGCGTGTGCCACCACAGCTTGGTTGACAATCTGTCTTTTAAGAAACTTATGTTTGGTGTTTTCTTGTGATCATCAAAGTATATAAGTCTTTTCATTTACTATCCTTGAAATTGCTTCCAATTCTGAGTGGTGATGTCCGTAACCTCCCTAGAAATTTTTTAAAAGTCATTTTTATCAAACATTACTTTTCTGTCCTGTGGTGGCAGAAAATATGACTAAATTTTATGGAGAATAAAAAAAGACTCCATAGGTCAAATATTTAAACACTTGATCCTGAGTTGGTAGCATTGTGTGGGGAATTATGAAGGTGTTGTCATGCTGGAGGAAGTAAGGGGGGAACTACCTTAGAGTTTAGAGCCTAAACTCACTTGCAGTTTGCTCTCTGCTTCCCCTGTGTGGACAGAAATGGGATCTTTCAGCTTCCTGGTCAGGCACTTGTAACACTTCCTCCCCTGCCATTATGGACTCCTCTTCTGAAACTGTGGCTACAATAAACTATTTTTCCTCACGTTGTTTTCAGTCGTGGAATTTTATCATAAGGAAAAAACGTTACTAAACAGTTTCATGCTCTCCTATCTCAGTCCCATGCTCTACTGTCTCAGTCCCATGCTCTCCTATCTCAGTCCCATTCTTTGCTATCTCAGGGCAGAGACATTGCTTTTCACATTCCAGGCCCAGAACTCAGGATACCTTGATCTCCCCTTTAATTTGTATGATACTACAGGACAAAGTACGGATAAAGGGATGTGGGTGGAAAGAACACCTGACCTGTTCAGATGTGGCAGACTACATTGGTACACCGGGTATCAACAGTACGGTGGCAGGAGTGATCACTGAAAGTCAATAAAAGTATGTACATAATGATCAGCTGTTGAAAATGGCCTGGACATCTAGTGAGATGTTAGAAAGGAAGAAAACTAGAAGAGTGATTATAAAGATTTAAGACAGAGACATGAGAATAAATATTGTGAAGTGGTGCGTAGAGGTCTTTGTAATGTTTCTTACAAAAATATCATCACATCACAGAGAACCTTCCTTGGAAGAGGGGAATCAAGATGATTCAATTGGTTGATGTGATCTTTCCTTATCTTTGGCTTCCCAGGACAGACATGGATGGCAAACACAAGTAACAACTGGACTGTCCTTATGGGTGCATCCTCAACAAGGCTGCCACACTGTAGCTACAGCTAAATGTTCTATTGATCAGCAACACATTATTGAGGAGTTTCTGATACCAAACCATTTATTGGAGAGACAACTTAGGTAGTCTGGGAACCAGTGATGGCCTTTCTTTTCAACTCCAAGGTAAATAGAGGCCTCCAGCCTCAGTGGGTGCCTACACTCACACAATCTCCCCCCCCCCCCATGCACACTATTTAAAAATAATAAAATACTGTTGGTCATTTTGAAAATCTATAATGATTTATATTTGAGCATGTCTCCCATGCTTTGGGACACATGTCCCAATGTAATGATGCTCCTCATTACTCCCTCTTAGATGCTTTGTTTGGTGTCATTTGGGGTCATCCTTCTTCCACTTGAGGTACAGTCTCTAGAAATCTTCCTTTTCTACCATTGCATTTTAGAGACTGATGCTCATAGATGTTACATATACTTCTATGTTCAACTCACAGTGCTACTGAGGTTTCTATCTCTGTCCCTCACCACGTCTACAATACACCATGTATCAGAGTAGAAGACCCACTTTACAGCAAATGAAACACGAGTGGGTCTAAAACTGTGAGGTCCACAGATTAGATCCCATTGTGGAGAGTGGAGACCTTATACATTGGCTATGCTTCTGAGGTCATCAGTAGCACAGGGACTGCCATTTGTTCCACTAACCTTTCTCTTTTAAGTTTCCAGAGGAAGAGAACCCCATGAAACCATATTTGGGCTATTTTCCAAATGTACATCTCTGCTGTTCTATAATCATAGCAATCTTTATAGAATCCTCAACTGTAGACAGTTACCTCACCCAAGGGTAAACTCTTCATGACATGGCTCAAACTCATTGATTAAAGCAGACACATAAGCAGTCAGATGTTTTGTTCCAGCATTTGACAACTCTCTTGAATGATTTTCTTTCCAGAATTTTCTGTTGGAAAGGTTTTAGAATTCATTGACCTGTTACACATCTTAGTTCCTTCCTTTGTTCAACCGTACTACCTACTTTTTCCTTTCCTGGGTTCTAATCCCATGCATGGGTAAGCATCTTGCATACTAAGCTCTATTCTAAGGTCTGCTTTCTGGAGAACAAACTTGTAACTCTTAGAAAAATGTAATCATTTCGAGAACAGTAGGGCTACATTGCAAGTGAAAAAAAGACAGTCTCCTTTACAGAATTGAGAAAGAAAATAATACAGCAGGCATAAAAACATATACTCAGACTAAAAATCACATTAATGTTCTTCTCGGAGGCAGAGGCAGGTGGATCTCTGTGAGTTCGAGACCAGCCTGGTCTACAAGAGCTAGTTCCAGGACAGGCTCCAAAACCACAGAGAAACCCTGTCTCGAAAAAATCAAGTATTCTAGAAAAGTGTGGGAAAGGCTTGTATGCTGTGATAAAACAAAGACGTAAATTGTGTCTGAAAACAGACCCCCAAGAAAACTGGTTGCATCATAACTAGATCAGAAATCTATTAGGTTTTTTTTTAGGAAACCTCTATCAGAAAGAATCAATAAACAAATAGCAAAGTTTAAAAAAAAAACTATATTAGAAATAAGAACCATTTGGTGTCGTCCAGCTTTCCATAATTGGTATTTTAGCTACAAAAGCTGAAAAGACCCTAAAGATGAAATCTCCTCACATTCGCTCTGTATCCAGGCAAGGATGATAATTGGGGAAAAAAAAAAAAACTGCACAGAAGATGGAGCCAGGGGTCATGATGTCAATGTCTAGAGATTCTTTCAATAAGGGGGTTGGATTCTCCTTGAGTAAAGAGCATCCGTGATGCTTGCTCAGTGGACATTAGGAAACTATGTCTTTCTCAAGGTCCTTCTTTCTTGATATGTTTTTTTGGAATCAGACCATAGCAATTATTTTGCTCTTGTTTTACTCTATTTGGCTGGGTAAGGTTATTGCAACTTTGGCTCATAGGTCCCAGAGATTAAGATAAATTATATCTGAAGATGCTTACTCCACTTGGAATACTGAGATGCTAAAATGAAGCCAGTGGCTAGATGATCGTGATGGGCTTCAGTGCCTTCTAGGTATATAGCAATTCATTTGACAGCTCAGTTGCAGAACAAATGTGGAGATAAAACTCCGCACATCACTTCTGTTTCTTCTCGGATTTCTCCATCTTTATTCCACTATCCAACAACTCTGCAGACCATTGTGGAGACCGTTAATCTACCAGTTCTGTAGATATCTTAAATGGGGGAACATTTCTTTATGAATTGTTTGACTCACGTTGGACTTGTATAGATGATACACACTTATTTTTGTTAAGCCACCATATCTATACTGGCATATTCTGACTAAGCCTGTATTAAATCCATGTCAAACATCAGCCTTCCAAGCTCCATGTTGCTTGACCTTTCTCAGGCTTTCAATCTCTCTGTCTCACTCTTTCTCTTTGTTTTTTCTTTTTTATTGTTTTTATTGTGCTATACAGTTTTTCTGCTTCCCTCCCTCTTCTTCCCCCACTTATATCCTCTTCTGTGATCTCCATGCTCCCAATTTACTCAAAAGATCTTGTCTTTTTCTCCTTCCTGTTTAGATCCATGTATGTCTCTTTCCAGGGTGCTCTTTGTTGTCTATGTTCTCTGGGGTTGTGAATTGTAGGCTGTTTTTTTTCTCTGCTTTATGTCTAAAATTTACATATGAATGAGTAAATATTATATTTGTCTTTCTGGGTCTGGTTTACCTCACTCAATATGTTTTTGTCTAGGTCAACCTGTGTCTTTTTAAGATACAACCTATTTCTTTGTCCACATCTACTTTCGTTTCACTTACATATCCAAGTTACCTCCAATTTGTTGCTTAACTGCCCCATTTTATGACCTAATTTTAATCAGTTTCTCATGTATGCGAGTACAAATTAGGTCTCCAGCAAATATATACAAGTTAATATAGCCACCCTTTCCATCTACTCCCATTTTCAAACCTCTCTGGGTTGCTTTAAACATATGCTAAATCTGTAGTTTTAAAACCATTTTTGCTTTACATAGCAATCATAATTTCAGCTTCTCTGTTAAAATCTTCCTATTTCTCCATACTTTTGTACTGTCAGTTCTGTGCTTTTGTTTTGTCATTTTTAGATGTGACCTGCTGTAGGATGAGGCTGCTTGTTCATCCTTGCCACCCAGAACCAAAATAACCACATAGAAACTATATTAATTAAGACACTGTTTGACCCATTAGCTATAGCTTCTTATTGGTTTGCTCTTACATATTAATTTAACCCATTTCTATTAATCTGTGTATCACCACAAGGTCATGGCCTACCAGCTAAATTTCAGCACGTCTACTCCGGTGGCGGATCCATGGCATCTCTCTCGCTCTCTACCTTTCTTCTCCCATCATTCAATGCAGTTTTACCCGCCTACCTAAGTTCTGCCCTATCAACAAATAAAGTTTTTCATTCATTAACCAATAAAAGCAACACATAGAAGGACCTCCCACACCAGCCTGCTGATTGTTCTTGGTACTTTCTGGGGATTTCTTGAGACCTATGCTATCGGGTACATTCAGATTGTGCTTGCACTTGTTTGGGCCATTTGAGTGGCAACAGCATCAACCTAGGACCCCTTATTTACATTGGGACTTTTATTTTTATGTTCTTGTCTTTTTATTTCTTTTTCACTTATTAATTTATTATTATTATTCTTTTAAGATAGTCTCTCTCTCTCTCTCTCTTTTAGTTGTGAGCCTAGTCTTTAGCATCTGAGCTATCTCTCCAGCCCCATAGTTTTTCATTTTGAAGCTTAAGGGACCCTGGAATTCATTACCTAGTCAGGCAGCCTTGAACTACCTTCATACTTCAGTATCTTAAACGCTTGAATTGCAGGCATGACCCACAAAGCCAAGAATATGTATTTTATTTTATTTATTTACTTTTTGAAATGTCAAAATAGAAGGGTAAATTTGGACTGCAGAATTCTGTAATAATGCTAAATGGCAAAAGTGACCAGATGTGCTGTTTTTCTCTTTTCCCTCACCTCAGGCACAAGGCATCCATTCTTTTCGCTTTCCTTTTCTAGAATTCCTGCTTGAATCCGGTCTGTGGGCCTGCCTTTATGGAGGTTGTCTCCATAGGCTCCATCTTTGTGAAGACTCCAGGCATCAACTCTAGCGCCTGCGCCTTTGAAAGCTTCAAAGTGGGAGCAACAGAAAAACAGAGAGACCTCTTCATGTAATCTGGACTTGGCATCCTCTTATCTTACAAAATGCCCTCTTCCACTTTGCCTTTGGTCTCTGAATTACTTTCTTTTGTGCCAACTCAGCAACACCTTTTAGAAGATTGAACATATATGTTTTATCCGGCACTTTAGTTCTTTCCATCACGCGGTTGCTTAGAATGATCTAATCTGTCTTCCTACTGAAAAAAAAAAGTCATTTTAGTGACATTTTGGAAATGCACGTGTCCAGACACAGCTCTGCTGGTCAAACAGCATGCTTGCTGAAGTTAAAGGCATCTGTCACCAAGCTCGCTTGGGATTATTTTCTAAATTATGACTTATCTGCAGAGACATTACCCTGGTCAAATGTATAAGAACATTTTTGTTATGAAATAACGATAGTAAGTCCCACAAAGATGCCAAATAAAATATTCCGTAAGTTCATTCCCTAAAGGCAAAGGAAGGCTCACCCCACTGTAGGTCGTACTAAGTACCCTTGGGCCAGTGGTCTGTGGATATTTAAGAAAGCAAGCTGAGCAAGCCAATAAACAGCATTTCTCAACACCTTCGGCTTCAGTTCTTGTCTCCAGGTTCCTGCCTTGAGTCTCTGCTTTGACATACATCCCTCAGTGATGGAGTATGTCTTGAGAGCTGTAAGATTAAATAAACCCTTTCATCCCATGATTGTTTTTGGTCATTGTATTTATCACAACAACAGAAACCTAACAAGGATGATACCTAATACCATGTATATAGTCAACAAATAAGAATAATACTGTATCGTCAAGGAAATGCTGGCAAGAGAAAGTCTATATATCTTTGGCACATTGAAAGCCTTCCTGATATTTTTAAAAACAACTGGTTGAGTCCATGGATGTAGATATTATGGTTATAAATGCTGCTACCAAAAAAAAAAACAAGCTTGTGACTGTCTTTTCAAATATAATTTGTAAGTTTGACTAAAACTTCATATTCTTACCATTGAATCACCAATTTCCTAAAAGAAGAAAAATTTTACGGTTTTACTTTTAAGAGTAGAAACCATGGACCACCTAAATATTCAGAAATATTACACAGACATATCAATTGGATATCATCACACTGTTAAAATTAAGTCTGGAACGATTTACAGTAATATGTAACAATTCTCTTTTGCTTACATTGGTCTATGTGAAGCAAAACCCAAGAAGAAGGCTTAAGTATATAGGTCATATCTTTAGGATGGAGAATACAGCAGGTACATAGATATCAGGGAACTGACACTAAAAGTCAACACAAGGACATGCTTTGTTTTGTTAGTGAATAAATAGACATCAACCCCACTAGGCTCTTAGAAGAAACAGATCTCTCAATTATTGAAGATGGAAGTGTTTATTTACTGGCCCTGGTCTCTTATTGATCAATATTGGCCTCTTGGAACATTTCCAGTTTAAACATGGAACCACCAGAAGGTTCTCTGTCTGTGCAGTCAGATACTTTCATATTGGAAAGGAAGTTTGCATGGGATACTCTCTAAACTGCACCTGCTTGAAGCCTATCAGGAGTCTGGGGAACTGTGGCTCCTGCTCCTTTGAAGTCAGCTCCGAGATGAGACAGACACCAAGCGTGCTCATTTCACTAGTGAGAAGAAAATAAGAGCTACAGTTCTATGCTCAACTGAATGTTGATCAATTGACGCTTCAGCAGTCTACTGAATTATGAGTTTGTTCCAGGTCCTATAAAATCCTTTTGGGAGCATAATTCTTAGGGTAGATGAAGGGTTTTGCAGCTCATTTGGTTTGACAGATAATAAAACCATTAATAGAAAAAAATAAATACTGTGATTAGGGCTAGGCTGGAGATAAAAAATCAACAATCTAACGATGCTTGGGAAAGAAATTAGTTAAAGTACAACAAAATGTCACTGTGGAGAGCTCTGGAATGACAACTTATTTTATAGGTTTATTTTTAATTTTTAAAGATTTCTCTAAAAAGCATAAACACCCTGGTAGAATTTTCATTGAAGAAAACATTAAAAGGTAATACAACCATCCCTCATTCCTCACACAGTTACCCACTTATATCCTAGCCCATATTTGGTCTTCCTTCTGTGAGTCATTCCTACTTACTTTTCCATGCCCTCTTTCCCCCTTCTCTCTCTTTTCATGAACAGATAATCCCTGGAAACACCTTTCCAACATTGTTACCCTACTAAGGACTTGGTGAGTAGATGTCCCTGAAATAAAGCTTAGTCCATTTGTAACTTACTAGCAGGACTAGCCATCCATGAAGTTGGGGGCTTTGGTTCTGAGCTTTCACAGTAATGATTTCAAGGTAGAGTCCATTATTGTTATGTAGCAAGCCAGTTTTGTTTAAATACATAATAAACTATGCATAGAGTTACACTTTCAGTTTCCAATTTGCCTTCTTAACACTGTGATTGGCAACTCAACACTGCTTCCCAGTCCCTGTGACAAGGTGTCGCCAGAAACACAAATCTGTAAGAAACTGCCGCTTACCATCTGCTTCATATTCAGGGTCTCCAAATGGCCCCAAAAGGTGGAAGCTGTTTGCAGTGCTCAGATTCTGAATTGCATTAAGTCCCAATCTGAATTTTCTTTTTGGCTGACCTCTAAAGAATGGCAGAGGAGACATCAAATGCCCAACAAAGGAACCTTTTGGGACAGTGGCTGCTCCCGTCCCGGATGCCAGTGTGACCAATTCAGCAATTGTCTCTTTCCTGGGGATAAAATGAACATCATGTCAATGAAGCTAAAATCAGAGAATGATGATCTGAAAATCAGTGAGAAGGAAGAAGCTGACCTTGAAGAGGTTTAAGGATGCCTTACGAATAGCTATCCTGAACATAATTAAACGCATTTTAACATTGTAAGCCTTGAAGAATGCAAACCATCACTGCTGAACACTGGGGAGTTAAAGATATTGCTTTTATAGCTGGGGAGCTTATGGTCAGAAGCGATATGAAATATTAGAAATGTGACAGTTTTATAATAATTTTATTCTTGCTCATTGTGATCATTTTCATTTGCAGCTTTTTACCTTGGAATATGTTGAATTGCATTAACCTCCCTCACTCCATCCTTGTCCTGTAATATTGGAGGTTGTGGTTATAAGCTGAGGAATTAGAGAGCATTATAGTCACAAGCAAACAGGTAATGGTGTGTATGATGCTTATTGTTTCATGAATTAGGCATCCACAGTGAATTTGTCTCCAAGTTAATAGAGCGTAGAGTGAAATACTGTCTCTCTTTTATTCTTATTTTGTGTCTTTTATCTTATTCATTTCTGAGCTGATTTTTATTTTGAAAGAGAAGGCATTATTCTTTCTGTCAAATGCTTCTTTGTGCTTTGTTTTTCTTGCCCATATTCTCCCCAGTGTTATCTGTATTATCTGCACTGAATCACCAAGTTGGAGGTGAAAGTATAGGTGATCTGATTTACCTATTTCCATTGCCCAGGGCTCAAGAGCTAAATAGCCAGGACTAGAGTCTAACCCAACAAGCACAAGCGGTATAACTAACACAGAGCTCATACCAATGATAACCAAAAGCTCTCAGCACTTTCCACATGCTAACTCCTCTACATCTATAAGGAACACGAGTCTGATCCCACTATTCTTGTCATCCTCATTTCATGGAAGATTGAAACAAGTCACACTAGGTCTAGGCAGATTAATTCAATCTCACTCCTGGTAGTGTGTTTTTAACATAAAATGACCTCATGGACTCATGCATTTGAATGCTTCTTCTCTGGGTTTTGGCACTGTTCAGGAATGCTGTGGATCTTTCAGATGTTAGAGAGTCACTGGAGGAAGAAGTGCCTGATGAAGTGTTGGCCTTAAGGTTTTAAAGCCAACACCTCTTCCCGCTCTTTCTGATTTCTGACTGGATATGTGTCCCACTGATTGCATGTTCCTGGTGTAATGTTCTCCCCACCATGATGCGCTATACCCTCGAAATAGTGAGCTGCCATGACCCATTTCTCCTTGAAGCTGCTTTGGTCGGCTATTTTGTCACAGCAATCTTTACACTGATTAAGATGAGTGGAATGGGATACTTGATCCAAATAAATAAGACTGTTGGTCCTGACTCCACAGACACCAATGAATATGGGAGTTTGTGCTTGCATGACTTTTTTTTTACTTTCTTTAAGCTGTTTATATTAGCAAATAGACTCACACTATGTGCTATGGGATTCTTTGATAGTGATTTATTAATCAACTTCTCTTCAGGCCTAACAAGGCTGTTCAGCACCAGGTGGTGTCAAAAAAAGCACTTGGTATGTTTATGCCTTTAAAATGTTAGAATTTTGTGAGAATTAAAGTAAAGAAATAGAATCCTAACAGAATTTGCTAATTGCTACATTGAATATAGCATTCTATTGAGACAGAGCCTAAATGGTGGCTACAAACTTATTTAGATTTTCAAGCAACAATTGTGAGTACATCTAGATGAAGTTAAGATTTATAAAAGTATTGTGACTGTTTGAAATTTCTGATACTCTTAAATTTTTGTTTCTTTTGACAATTTCATCATGTATATAATGCATTCAGGTTATCCTTGCTGCAAACCCACTCTTGTTACCACCTCAACAAATCCCTTCCTTGCATCCATGTCTTTTTTGTTCTTTTTAAATTGATTTTATTGTTCTATGCATTTTTCTCTGCTCCCCTCCTTTTCTCTCCCCTTCCCTTCAACCCTCTCCCATGGTCCCCATGCTCCCAATTTACTCAGAAGATCTTGTCTTTTTCTACTTCCCATGTAGATTAGATGCATGTATGTATCTCTTAGGGTTCTCATTGTTGTCCAGGTTCTCTGGGATTGTGATTTGTGGGCTGGTTGTCTTTGATTATGTTTAAAAACCACTTATGAGTGAGTTCATATGATAATTGTCTTTCTAGGTCTGGGTTACCTCAGTCAACATGATGTTTTCTAGATCCATCCATTTGCTTGCGAATTTCAAGATGTCATTTTTTTCTGCTCTGTAGTACTCCATTGTATAGAATGTACCACACTTTCCCTATCTATTTTCAGATGAGGGGCATTTAGGTTGTTTCCAAGCTCTGGCTATGACAAACAATGCTGCTATGAACATAGTTGAGCACATGTCCTTGTGGCACGATTGAGCATCCTTTGGATATATACACTAAAGTGGTATTACTGGGTCTTGAGGAAGATTGTTTCCTGATTTTCTGAGAACTCACCATACTGATATTCAAAGGGGCTGTGCCAGCTTGCTCTCCCACCAGCAATTCAGGGGAGTTCCCTTTGCTCCACAACCTCTCCAGCATAAGTTGTCATCAGTGTTTTTTATCTTGGCCCTTCCTTCAGGTGTAAGATGGAATCTCAGAGCTGTTTTGATTTACACTTCTATGATGACTAAGGATGTTGAGCATTCCCTTATGTGTCCTTCAGCCATTTTATTTTTTTAATTAATTAATTTATTTTTTTTATTCCTTTTTAATTAAAATTTCAACCTGCTCCCCGTTTCCCATTTCCCTCCCCCTCTCACATATTGCCCCCTCCCCCAACTTCCCTCCCCCTATCCACACTCCTCTTCTCCTCCCCCCACTCCATTCCCCCTCCTTCTCGATACTGAAGAGCAGTCCAAATTCCCTGCCCTGCTGGAAGACCAAGGTCCTCCCACTTCTATCTAGGTCCAGGAAGGTGAGCATCCAAACAGGCTAAGCTCCCACAAAACCAGTTCATGTATTAGGATTGAAACCTAGTGCTATTGTCCTTGGCTTCTCATCAGCCTTCATTGTCCGCCATGTTCAGAGAGTCCAGTTTCAACGCATGCTTATTCAGTCCCAGTCCAGCTGGCCTTGGTGGGCTCCCAATACTGGCAAACCGAATCCAAGAACACATTAGAAAAATTATCCATTATGATCAAGTAGGCTTCATCCCAGAGATGCAGGGCTGGTTCAACATACGAAAATCTATCAATGTAATCCATCATATAAACAAACTGAAAGAAAAAAAACCCATATGATCATTTCATTAGATGCTGAAAAAGCATTTGACAAAATTCAACATCCCTTTATGATAAAGGTCTTAGAGAGATTAGGGATACAAGAGTTGTACCTAACTATAATAAAAGCTATTTATAGCAAGCCGACAGCTAACATCAAATTAAATGGAGAGAAACTCAAAGCTATTCCACTAAAATCAGGAACACGACAAGGCTGTCCACTCTCTCCATACCTCTTTAACATAGTACTTGAAATTCTAGTGATAGCAATAAGACAACATAAGGGGATAAAAGGGATCCTTCAGCCATTTTAGATTCCTCTGTTGAGAGTTTTCTGTTTAGGTCTGTACTCCATTTTTTTTAATTGGATTATTTGTTCTTTTGTGACCAATTTCTTGAGTTCTTTGCATATTTTGGAGATCAGTCTTGCTGTTTCTGTGGCTTTTCCTGTGTTGCTCTTGAACCACCCCCCATTTCCTACAGTACCATCTCCTCCTCATCAGGACTTTCCAAGCAGAGCCCAGTGTTTGGCCATGGGTCTCCGAATCTGTTCGTTAACAAATTTAATCAGAGTGCACTTGGTTTTTCTCTTAGGTCTTTATTGCATCAATGGGTACATTTCCTTACCTGGCATGCAAGTCTTGTAGCATGAAAGTTCCGTAGCTCGTGAAATGGTGATGAGTTTTCTCTTTCAGCAGCCTACCTTCTGGCACTGTTAGCAGAAATGGAATTTCCTGTTTGGTTTGAATTTGATTTCCCTATATCCTCCTACTAATGTGTGTGTGGTGTGTGCTGTCTTTAGCAATACGGTTTTGTCATCTTGTTTTTTTTTTTTTTTTTTTCGAGACAGGGTTTCTCTGTGGTTTTGGAGCCTGTCCTGGAACTAGCTCTTGAACTCACAGAGATCTGCCTGCCTCTGCCTCCCAAGTGCTGGGATTAAAGGCGTGCGCCACCACCGCCTGGCTTGTCATCTTGTTTTGGTGAGTAAGCAAGAACAAGTTCCATAGTCTGTTATTTCGTTGGCATCTTGAGCCTTTCTCACCAACTCAGATAGAGGTATCCCACACCTGGCACTGCTATTTTGTTTTACAAACTATGGTTTCTGGGGATGGCATTATACACTCATGTAGGATACTTTTGTTCTAATATTTTGTTTCGTTTTTGAGGCAAGATTTCTCTGTGTATCTCTGGTTGTTCCGAAAATCACTCTGTAGACCAGGCTGGCCTCGAGCTCACAGAGATCTGCCTGTTCTAATGTTTCTAATTAACATATTAACTAATAGGTTTCCATATACAAAGATGTTTCCATTTTTGCTTTTTAAATTTCAAGTAAGTGACCTGGTATTTCCTGAGACATGTAATTCATTAGTAAACTACTAGATGGTCATTTTTAAGGGGTTTGTAGCACATCATTTGCTGATGGCTCAGAGATTGCTTCAGTTTTGGTAAAAATTTTGTATTGACACCATTTGTAAACCAAATGTTCATATGTGAAGATATTTCTGTGTTACCCACTACAGGTGATACAGCCTTGATGGAATTATTCAAAGCAGAGTTGCCATCTTCAAGAAGTGTTAATTCAGTGAAGAAAACAAAGCCCAGTAGTATCAAAGATCCATTCTGATTATTTTCTGGATATATACCATAGCATAATTACTTTCAAAGAAGTTAAAAATTTCAGATTCTTCCAAAATGGGAGCTGGTCATTGACTGGCATAGATGTGCGTCATGTTAGGAAATGGGCATAACTCTCTGGGAGGAAGGAGAGTAGTTTTCAGATGAAGCATAAATCTGGGTTTTAGAGACCGGGTGGCAGTGAGATAACAGTTTACCAGTTCACTTAAATGCTAAAACTAGTTATTAAGGAAACCATATGCAGTGCAAATTTATACTTTTCTTCCCCATCCAACTTTTATTTTCTGTCATAGGGTTGGAAAAGTGCATTCTAAAGGTTTGAATGTTAAATACTTGGTCCTCAGTCTGGGAGATGGTAGAACATTCAAGAAGTGAGGATGTTCTTATGTCATTGGGTGGCATTCCCTAAAACAGGACTATGGATTGTCAGTCTCCTTCTCAGCTAGGAGCTGAACACTCTGCCTCCACAAGACGCCTGCCATGATGGCACTGCCTATCCATGGGTTCAGAGCAAGGGGGGCAAAAAACACAGATGCAAATCTCTGAAACTGCAAATGAAAATATATTAAAATATTTTAATTTTTTTCTATGATAATATATATCATACAAGACACATTGTAGCTTGATCATATCCACACTCCATTTCCTCACCCTTCTACCATGCCCTATCCCACACTTGTGTCTTATTCTTTTATAGAAACTCACTGCTTCCAACTAGAGCTGACCACATGTACATTACATGAGTGTGGGACCATCTATTAGAGCCTCAATAACATGGAATCCACTTTCCCCAGAGACTATCAGTTGTCAAGATCTCCTCAATTATCTGTAGACTCTCCTGTATGCATTCTAGAATGTTTACTGGCTTGGTATTATTCAGGTCTTGTGAAGGCAGACACAGCTGCTACACACTCATGAGTTCATACTCATTACAATAACCATGCCATGTTCAGAGGAAAGCATTTTATGGCATGCCTCATCAACCTCTGGATCTTACATTCTTTGTTCCACATCTGTGATTTCCTTGACCCTTGGTGAGGAGGTTTCATTTAGAGCTGAGCATTAATAGTCACTTAATATCAGATCATTGACCATGTGTGAGCTTCTGCACTAACTGCTGCCCACTATAAGTAGAAGCTGTATTTTTGACATATTCCTTTGGTCATTCTTTTTAACATATTTGACTTTCCAAGTCAGAAAGGAAATAATTCTAGAGTCTATTAGTCTTAGTGTGCCCCGCTAAAAGCATAGCAGTAGCCAGATTTTGAGTTGTTTCACAATTGGTTAAACCAGAGATCTGACTACTCTTGGCCATGTTATGTGAAGTGGAATCTGCCAAGTCTTATTGGACAATTCTTCTAATACCTTTCATCACTGCGACCACATTAGTTTTTTCTTTTTTATCATATATGTAATCTGACCCTTTGCTTGAGTCTGGTAGGATGTATTAGCAATAGCTTTAACACAGTTTCTAGCCAGGATTATACAGTGAGCTCCATTCCAGTCAGGGTTGTACAATAAGACCCTGCCTCAAAATTAAAAAAGTAAAACTATTAAATATTAATTTCTCAAACTTGAAAAAGAATTAAAAACCATTTCTTGGTACATGTAGAAGGTATAACAGTTCATATATTACGAATAACAGGCAAGGTGCATGGCTGCTCCCATAGTTATTTATGTAAATCAGCACTTGGAGATATTTTGGTGTGTTCTAAAATGGTCCTGGTGATTTGACCAAATTCTTAATGAACATTTTGTTTTCCAAGTAGTAGTTACTTCATTCAACAGGAAAAGGCCATATATGTTTTAGTTTTTCCAACTGTGTTTTCTGTCACCATTTTCAGAATTAATTTGAAGCCATGGCTAAAAGCTAAACCAACACTTTGGGTAGTTTGGCCAAGATGATAAGATATCTGCTTTCTGTAATGTTGATTCTTGGGCATATTGAAAATTGATTCACAGCCCTGCTATCACCCTGTTTTATTTTTATTTATACTAGAATGCAGCACTTTGGATGCAATACAGAGACAGCAGGCATTTTCAGACTTTGCTTTATATTAAATTGATAAGATGTCAGACATGTCCTCAGCTCAGAACCTGACATATTGTAGAACTGAGTTAAATAATAGTTACAGCCATTTTGCTTAAATGAATTCACCCTACCGTACTATCTCTGTAATAAAAGGTGGCGATTTAACAAAATGTAGGTGATAATAAATATATATTTTGTGGAGAATTTCAGCATTAATATAACTGCAGGAAAATTATAGGAAATGAAAAGGGCCCCTGAAATGACCCTTGCCTAACCACCAGTGTTGATGTTGTCAGTCTACTGTCTTCAGTTTGGTAGAGTCCATCTTTGACAGCATTCCTTGTTTGCTTCTCTTACCTTGCTGTTGGGGCCTCAACATATTTTCTAATGCCAACCCTTGAAATCTATTCATTAAGCGGTTGAGGATGCTTATGAAAGAGAGGACACATAAATTGCACACCCTTTCCTGTTTTCTCTGTTTTGTTTGTTTTCCATGTGTGTGAGGATAAGCTAGCTAGAGTTATAGTTGCCATCTTTAACCATGAGGATGAATTCAGGAGCATGGCAAGGAAGCCAAACAGAGCACTGATGTTGCTGGGTGACTGTATGAACCCTAACTACATTCAGACCCTTTTGTTTGAAACATATAAATCTTTATATGAGTTTTCTATTCTTCAGTTATTCTATTTCTTGAAACCAAAGTCGTCTGGCATAACTTTATAACACTGAATCTTTCCTTTCAGAATATAGCTTTATTAGGGCAGGGATCAAGTATTCATATCAAATTACAGTGTCTCAAATATGATAGACATTTATTTCTGCCTTACACTCAGTCTGAGTTGCTGTGATGGCTACTGATGGGATATGTCTTGGCATGTAAGTAGAATCTCTCAGCACATTAATCTACGACAGGAGGCTATAGTTATTTGAATAAAATTGGACACCATAGGCTCATATATTTGAATGTCTAGTCCCTATTTGGTAAAATGTTGAGTACAATTAAGTATAGCCTTATTGGAGGAAGTGTGTCAAAAGGAGTGGGATTTGAGGTTTCACAATCCCATACCAGGCCTCTTTCTTTCTGCTTATGAATCAGGATGCGGCTCTCAGCTGCAGCTCCAGTGCCTGCTTGCATGCCTCCATTCTTCCTGTCATGATGATATTAGATTAAAGCTCTGAAAGCCCTCGATAAAATGCTTCCTTTATAAGGGTTGCTTGGTCATGATGACTCTTTAAAGTAGTAGAACAGTGACTAAGCCAGAAGCCATCCTCATCTCTGAAGTTCAAGGTTTCTGTCCAACACATCTGTGTCCCAGAGAGCAGAAAGGGACAAAGACAGTAAGGGAATACATACATTTTAAAGACACAGTCTAGAAGTTACACCTACTTCTTGGCTTAACGTTATGTTAATTGAGACACGGACACCTGGCTAAAGAATCTAGAATGTCCAAGTACTGATATTTTTATTCTGTATAACTGTGCATATTATTAAGAGACCAACAGGCATAAATATATTTAAGAGATATAAGTTGAATTCTTCTTCCATGCAGGTGCTCCAATAAGATATTCACTGAATTATCTCATCTACTTTTTACAATAGCCATAGCATGTAACTACAAAATTGTCCCCATTCTGTAGACAAAGATAACAAACTCATAGAGTTTGTCTGTGATGTTCAAGGTCAAGTATTAAATGGTTGGTGTGATTTACTTTGAAACCAGAGTCCATTTCTTGACGCTTTACTCTATATGATCTGTGTGACTCAGAACCATCCACCTGAGTCCCAGATGTTACATCCTGATGTTACATCCAAGGTCACATCCTTAACAAGAGGTGTTGCCTCTTGTTTGCTTTGTTTACACTTACCTCCTGTCAGTACCACTCAGGGAATGATTCTCTATGCTAGCAGATGAGTTCATGTTTTCCCTACTCATAGGAGTAACTTCATCATGTAACACTGACACAGCAGTTCCAACTATGCAACATCTGCCCCTTCATCTCCCGAAGCCTGAACTTTGGCTTCACTGGGTCTTTCTGTTTAGTTTAATGTTAACAACTTTATTTCTTAGATTTCCCAGGTAGAGGGGGCAGCAACTGCTTGGTGCAATTTCTATCTTCCTATGACTTCACAGTTCCTCACTTCCACTCATTTCCTTGTCAATCTCAACTCCTCCAGAAGAAAAAGATAACTATATAGCCAGCATTGTTTTCATTTGTTCCTGGTCAACTATGCATTCACTTAGCTTTATTTTTTCTGGGGGAGTTTTGTGTTGTCCTTTCTAAAGGAGTCATAAATTTTACAGACATTCTTTGGGGGAGGGCAACATGGCACATCTGTGTCTCCAGATACTCCATGGTGGGCACAATGCAGAGAGCACAATGGGGGCCTGCATGGTTTCATCCAGTCCTTATTTCTGGAAATGGATTTGGTTGTTAGTTGACTGAGTGATCATCACACTTGAGTCCTGGTAATCTCATACACTCTTTAAGGTTGAAAGGTTCTCTATTCTCATACTCTGAGACACCCATCAAACACCTCACTCAATGGATTGAGAAACTGAAGTTAGGCATGTGACTTGGTCAGGCTTTCAAATTAGACTGTAGCCAGGATAAGAAAACCTGATTCTTGTACTGCTGTCTTCTGAGCACTCCCACTCACCCCAGACAAGAGAAGACAGAATGACCCTTGAGGCCAGGGGTCTTTCTTCTCTCTGAGCATTTTTATTAGAAGGTATAACCCTTCATTTGCCTGGCATGCCAGGCTGGCACTTTCCAGAGGCATCAAATTCACTTCAGAGAAGGAAATAGAAGTAAGATCAAAGACTCATATAATTTCCTTTCTCCAGGGGAGAGAAATCCTCTTCTAGCAGACTGTGCCTCAGGAGCATTCCAAACTATGATTTCCCTCTAGCCTGTGCACTAGAAGCAGAGGCAGGGACTTGGTGGTTCTTCCTGTGGTCACTAATGATCTCAGGGATGGTTTAGCAGCCACTCAGAGATCCTGAGGTCTGACCATGAGCCATGGGGCTCCTACCAAATGTATGGAGGTTTTTTTCAGCTTTCAATCAGACCCTATATGAATTTGGTTTGAAGTCCTTATTTGGATTCAGGCAAGCAAAGGACTGTGTCAGAGCATTTCCACAGACATGATTCCCTTGAGTGTAGCTGGCACCCTGAGATACCTCCCTAATTGACTGATGGTGTACATCTCCAAGCCTAATGCTTGAGTCGTGTTATTTTTTATTGTATATTATGCTTTGATAATGGCAGACTTGCAATGGGAGAGGTTGGTTGATATGATAAGTTGCTTTGAAGATTGAGTGATATTTAATATTTTGAGTAACTACATCCCGTTGAAGTGATTTGGCTCTTCAAGGACATGCTGTACAGGTTTAAAATGGAATGTCTGGGTCTGCCACAGCATAATTGACTGTGAAATAAGCCCCTTCGAAAGGACAATTACTCTTAGGGCCTCAAATGCAAGTCAAGTCTCCTGTGGCAGAGGGACGGAGAGTCCTGCTTGGTTTTAGTCAGGAATGAAACTGACTGACTGCTGTGTTCTTGTTAAGTAAAGAATTATAAAACCACCACCCAGCTCAACAGAGCACAGACATAGCTCATAATGTGATTGCATGAAGAGCCCCTGCATACCTCCATCTGTCCATTCATTTGTTCATTCATTCATTTGTTTATCCACCTTGGCATTAATTATTTCACACAATAGGCACTAATAACCTGGATTGTGCCAGAAAAATAGAGAAGTACTAGAAACAGACATAAAGTGTACTCACTAGGCATATTATTAAGAAGGGGAGAGAGAAAGACAGATACAGGACTTTATTAAAGGCATACTATACGATATTCTGATTCAGAATTTATATAGCCATGGAATCCTCACCACTCAGTAAAATAAGTGTCTTGTCCATTTCACAGAGATTAAAACTGAGGCATTGAGTGGTGAAGTCTGTAAGGAGGGTTTCGGGTTTCAGCTCAGGAGAAATGTATGTGCCTTTGTCACCTTGATGGTACACTGGAGAGAAGCTTAGCTGAGATGTCATCAAGAACTGGTCCAGATGTGGTTCTCACCCATTTCCTGAATTGCAAGAACCTCCCTACCAATCGGACCATTTGTCTTTCTCTCTTTTTGATGGAGAAACTATTTTTCTTTTATTTCCCTAAATCAAACAAGTATTCTGAAAGCTTCTCAGCGGGTTTGAGAGAAATGAACGCACTGGAGACACATGCAATTAGGCGTACACTTACAATGACAGTCTGCCAACCCCAAACTTATCGCACCGCATTGGAGAACCCCCCCCCCCCCCAGAAATGTAAACTGTTGCATGACCTAAAACTGCAGCTGATATTTAAAATGCTAAATTAATTCAAGAAACCCCACAGATAGTTCTATTGTTCAACCGAGCACGGTATAAGATGACATCTGTAGCCTGACCTCCTGAGCCTAAAGGGATGACTGTTTTTAAATCAGTGTTTTATTGTTCCATACTGAGAATTACTCTTATCAGTCATAAGACAATTTTCTTAAAATACACAGGCATTCACACACACACTCACAACCTCTCTCTCTGTTTGTGTGGATGTATGTGACACATACAAACACATAGTAGTGACGATATAATATTTTCATTACCAACAAAATATCTGATTCATACTTTGTTCATCATATGAATTAAATCTCATTTTTGGAAACTTATTTTGGTTTTCTGACTAATGACTTCGATTTTTCCTATACGTGACTGCCAAGTAAGATGTCTTAAAGCATCACTTTCCCCATCCACTCTAAGATTGCAGTAGCTTTCCTGGTATTGTGGCTTGAATCAATCACATCTCTACCTCTTTGCCTTCCAACCAGGAGAAGTTAAAAGGTTGAAAGCTAGATTAAACCTGCATTTCTCTGAATTGTTTCTAGATGAAGCCCTTGGTTTAAGTTGAGCTCCACTGGTGTGTATAGTGTTTGGGCAGTACCTATGGAGAGGAACCAGCGTCTCTGCCATTCTTGGGGAAGACACACATGGGTGGGTGTTTATGTTGCCCTATTTTGTCGTCCAACATTATCCTCCTACTGCAATGGCTTCTTGACCCTGGCAGGACTCCAGGGCCCTCAGATACCACAGTTTGGTTAGTGGTTTAGTTTGCTATTGATTCCAAGTTTGGTCATGGAAGGGCAGCCTAGGATCTTTTTATTAACCAGCAGTAGGAAGGCATAAATACTCACTTCCCTACCCTAATTTCTTTTCCTGACTGAAATATCTAGTTTCTTTTTTTTTGATGGAATTCCAGCTTGTACTGAAATCTTAAAGACAGTCTGAGTTCACTCTCAGATGCAGCTCATTAAAAAATTTTAATAACTTCAAACTTGCCACTCCAAATTGTCACTCAGTGATCCCTCACCTCTGGGATTTCTGTCTCCATTTAATTTTTCCGCCTGTTTTAAATGTCCTTTAGTTCCTCTTGCAAGTCTCAGCCCCAATGCCATTTGCTTTGTTTTATCAGAGTTTTATAGGAAACATTTGTGCCTTAGGTGCATTTGTTTCTTTTGCTTTCACTAGGCAGTAAGCAGAGACAAGGCCATAAAAGGCAGCGTCTTGATTTGGAGGGGTCAACCTGGTGGGGGGGGAGTGAGTATACCAACTCTTAAGAGACAAGTCTCCATCAACACATTGGTCCTTCCCTAGAATGCTGGCACAGTGCTGGCATTAATAAATGTCTGCTAATGTGGTTTGATGGGACACGTGGGGCTGAAATTATGAATAGGGAAATTCAAAGGGCAGCACTTGAGGCCATGAAAGAGGCTCTGTCAGTTCCACTCTGTGGATTCAAAGTCCATGTTGTACTTCACTCGCTCTAGGATAATGGTTTGCTACCACTTTGATCCCCCTCGACCGCCTCTGCAACTTCTATCGAAACAAAATATGCTGATTCCTTCCTTTCTCCACGCAATCCAGCACCGCTTGCATTAATTTCCTCAGAAGACGCCCCCCCACCAACTCCAGCTGAACATTTCAAAAATATACTTGATTAATTACAGGATTAGCTTCTTCACACATAAAGGAAAAATATTAATAAACTGGCATTTTTATTTCCCATTTATATTTGGTGAAATTAAGTGCATACTTACAAAAAGTTTAAATTGAATTTGTATTAAAACAAACAAGCAAGCAAAAAGACAACAGGCAGGAAGAAATCCTTTTAATACCCGAGTTTGGTTGCTTCAGAACACGGCCCTTGTCAGAGCAAGCCACTATCAAACACATGTTCAAGTTGGAGTGACTTACAGGTTCATTTCTTCAGGATTTCCACCTGTGCAGAATTAAAGAGCTGCGGCACCCATAACCTGCTTTTCACAAATAATTTTCTTTAATAATTATCACACAGCTTACTAGTTGCCCAGCAATGGAATGCTGAGCCAATATTCATTGTGCTTGGTGAGAGCTCTCCACCTGCCCCAATCACTCCTAATTGAATCAGGTTAACTCTTGCTTCCCTGATATGGCTGGCTCATTCTTGCTTCTCCCTTTTTCTCACCTTTCTTCAACTTGGCAAACCTCCTGGATATGACATATTCCTCTAACTAAAGTTTTTGTTTTAATGTCAAACTTACTTCATTTCCCCATGGTTCTTTTTTTCTGGAGTTTTGATTTTATCCTTTTGCTCAGACAGTTTCTAGAACTTACAGCAGATCATTGCTTTCCTATCTAGAAATACGAAAAGAAAATCCAAATAGGGATAGTGTGTATGCTTCAAAGGTACATATTGAAGTTTAATCCCTGCTGCCTGAGCTCCTTATTGAGAAATAGAGTCTTTGTCCAGAGGCAGTCAAGTTAAAATTGTGCTACACGTGATATTCCTGATTCCTAACCTAACTAAGATGGGCTTCTTTATAAGAAGAGAGGAGAGAAGCAAGGACAGGGCCTCACAGAGAAACGGAGATACAAACTGCTAGAGGATGGCATTGGGCCATGGAGGCCAAGACTGGAATCATGCCTCCAATTCTCACTTTTCTGCCAGCTCTTTCATATGCTGAAGCATGCAGGTGGCAGCTCAGACAATTTCTTTTCAGGGTAACCAGCCTGAAGTCAAAGTATCCTTGTCTTCGTTTTACTGGAGTTTTTGGTTTTATTTTTATCATAGGCTCTGTTATGTTTTGAAATCATGTCCTTATTCTTTGTTTCTCTCACAAGTCCCTGAGATTCAGGAGGAAGAAAGCCTGGTCTACATTTTCTTCTCTGTTGTATTTCTAGCACAGAATTCAATGTCTGACAGACAATTAATGCTAAGCAATGGTTGACTGAATGAACGCCAACTTAGGAGTAAGAGCCACGTTTTCTAGAGCCTTTCATGCATCAGCTGCTCATCTGAGGGGAACATCAGTGATGTCATTCACTATATCCCAGAGAATTAAAACTAATATTAACTCTCATGGTAGAGATGAGACGCTTGGTAAAAATGACATTATAGGATATATCAAGGTCACATGGACTGTGTCAGAGGCAGGACTCAAACTCAGGTGTGTAGATGATTGATTTGCCCTTTGACACGATACTGTTTGTTCACAGATTTACACGAGCTCAAGGGGTCTCTTTTGTAGTCATCAGTGACAGTGTCAGAAAGTAAGTGCACAGTATGAAGGCCATGGTCTTTTTTGTTTTATGGGAGATGACCAGATCAGTTATCAGATGAAGCCAGGCCTTAGTACATAAAGTTAGAAAATGACCCTGTGTTTGGCAGTCTTATTGGATTCAAGGGCTTTCTTCCGGCATCATTTACTTTGGTGCTTTATGGATTGGGGAACAATCCAGACAAGTCATTAGGTCCCAGGATAGCAGAGAATTCTTAGAAACAAAGGGTTCATGACAGTATTGTTGCATCCTTCTCCTCCTCCTCGTATGCCTCTGGCTAATTTCCACTCCTGCACTTGCAGAGCTGGCTGAGACACAGGCTCCATTTAGCAAAAAACGATGAAACACAAACGTTTATTGAAACTGTGTTTCGAATCAACAGGGTTTTCCTCAGATTGAGTTGCCGCCAATTATCCTCCATGCAATTATGGTGATCCCAGAAGCAAGCAGATGGGGAAGAGTTTTGTTTTCAAATGGAGGAGAAACCAATATGTAGGAAGAAAAGGCAGCTTGTTCATTTGAACAGACTCCAGGTGGCTGGTTGCCAACAGGCAGAAAGCAAGGGGGGCAGGGCTGGGAGGGCTGGTCTGGCCCTGGATCAGTCTAACTGCCCACAGACCAGAACAGCCACTGAGACAAGACAGTGCTTTGCTCACCTCCTCTGCCTTTCACCAGACTGGCTGTGGGAGTGAAGGTGAACGACCAACCCCAGAGCCCCTTGTAGATCCGGGTTCCCATCTCATTGCCATTGTACCTTGATTTCTGCTATTTTGTTGCTGTTCAGGAGCAGCTTATTAGTGTGTTTTTAGAGAAAGAAACATAAGAGCAGACGATTAAAACCCTAAACCATGTGGCTACTATGCCTGTAGGGCCTTGATCATTTTGAAATTTTGCAAAACCTAAAAGATAGTTCAGTTTCTTAAGAGTTACATTGTATCAAGCATCTTGTTAGACTCTATTTTAGAAACTACCATTCACAAGGAAACAGAGAACTGTGTTGTGGTTGGCATAAAAACTTTGTGTTTTCAGTTGTATACTTAGGATTCAATAAAAACAAACAAACAAAAACACTTAATAGGTACCAGATATGGTAGCAAACTCTTTTAATCCTGCAATTTAGGAGGCAGAAATATCATAATGAATTCAAGTCCAGCATTTGCTTGTCCTATGGCTGGGGGCAGAGGTCAGTGGTAGAGGGCTTACCTAACTGACAGGGGCCAGCATTTAACTGAGTGCCAGCACTAAAAGGAAAAACAACCTATTGTGAAGTTTTAAGAATATTAATCTTTAGAAGAGACTTGTCCCCCTTTTGACAACATTACAACTCTATTGGACTGAAATAAATCCATAGCACAGGGAATGTGGGAATGATACTCATTTTTACTCAGCAAATTAATTGTGGTAAGAAAGGTATAATTAAATGATGGAAATTTCTATGCAAAAATCAGCCTATCTCATAAGCCAAATGAAAGTGTTTAAATTTTAGTTTACCACCCATATCATAAATAGTGATTTGCCATCATTTCTCAGAAAGGGTAATGCTGTCCGAGCTCCTTCTGCTCCTTCAATCAATAGTCTTTAAGATACCAGCCCACTTGGGCGTGGTCTCTTTGGCTTGAAAAAGCAGCTGTAGCCGTGTGCTCCCTCTCTTGCTTCGGGCTCCACTTCTGGCTACCAGACTCTTCCTGGTCATGCAGAAGGCTGTTGTCTAGGACAGTGATCTGTATGTAAGTTTTTCCTTTACATAAATAATCCGTTTATTAATCATAATTACAAACTGGTGTGGGATTGTTTTGTGATTTACTCCTCTAGGGTAACCATTTCCCACTAGAACAAAATAGGTTAAAGAACACTTTTGTGGGTAGACGGGGGAAATGCCCACATAGGTTGTAGGCTTTGTAAGGAGCTGATTGACTCTGCTCACCAACATACGTTTCCCAGAGCTTGGCTACTGATGTCATACATGGTCACAAGAATGTACCTCTTCCCAGAAAGGTACAGTGATGATGTACAGGGCTACAAAAAATAGAATCTAGCTGTACAGCAAGATGTATGGTGTGTGTTCTGACTGTGAGGGGATGAAAACCCAGGAAATATTTCAGAGGCAGGAAACCATTTGGAAATGCTACAATAAGACAATGATATTGCTCCTGGTTCAATAGGTGATCTGCCCCATGAAATAAAGCTGCGGGGACACGTTTGTCTTAGCTAATAATGTCAAGGGAATGAAGAGGCTTAACTATAATAACAGTAATAACTGTGTCTTGTAACTGCAGAGGTAGGATTTCCATTTGCAGCCCCATAGTAGATGACCTTTGTTAAGCTTCTATCTGTTGATTTTTTTTTTCCAAAGCAAAATTGGCCTGTCTGTTCTGTTCAAGCAATGGAGCCTCAAATAATCCATCTTTCCCCAGTTTCACCAAAGTATTGTGGGTCGTGATTTAGTGACACAGATATAATTTTGGACTCAATTAGAATTTCAGAGAAAGGAAGTTGGACATTAGCAAATACATTGTTCCCTCGACACTAAATTAGGAACATATAAGCTGTACTTCAAAACATTCTTATCATTTATTTCTTCTCATCTTTTAAAATAACTAATAAAACCCAAAATGACTCCTGTATTTTCTACTCATGATGCTTTGTTGACCTGCGTTGATAGAGTTAGCCATTGCATGCTTTTCAAATATGCTTGCTTGTCACACCTGCCTAATGTTTGACAGTGAGTTCATTACCACATCTTGCCTCTATTTCTGGCTTATGAATTCTTTGTAGAGAACAAGTCTTGCTTATCTTCAGATCACTATATTCAGAGGCTGATTAATGCACTGTATTTACTAGAAGGACATTCAAATGCTCTCTACCTGACACACATTTTGTATTCCTAAATGATGTTGCACATTTTCCACTGATCTTCATCTAGTGCCATGGTGGAATAGGCTGGAGAACGTAAAAAACCATATTGACATAGTAAGATGGTGATTACGTTGCTGAAGATTATCTGACTTCTTAGTGGGGTGCATTTTAGGCCAAAGCTCTTGTTTTGTCATTAGTATTCTGGAGTTCTGACCAACCCATGTGAACCTGGGTGGCAATATACCTTCGTCATCATTCTTCATCTATTATACTCTTGTTTATTTTTCTATCCAAAATTTTCCAGTAACTTTATGTGTTTTATGTCCTTTTACTTCATCAGTATTTTCTTTTGTCTTTTTCTCCCTCTTTTGGCCCAATTTGGGGCTTTATTCTTGTGGGCATCCTATCTTTGCAATCGCTGTTTAGATTTAGCCGTGTTGAGCTATTCCCCAGCAATCCTTAGCAACAATTTACAATTACCTCTAAGAGAATCTGTGAGGAAAAACTAAGCATTAATCCTAAGGGATCCTAGATTATCATATCAAACCATGTTTAAATGTTTGATGAATTTACTAATTATATTTTGACCCTGTCTTCAGTGATCTTTTCTCTACATGAGCTTAGCCTGATTTTTAAGGCACAACTGAAACTTCTTATCCACAATTTTATACTAGAATCTCCATTAAAAATACTGGAAACATCCTTAATGCCCTTCGCCCAAAAAATGAATAAGGGAAATGTGGTATATTTACACAATGGAGCACTACACAGAAAAAATAATGACATCTTGAATTTTGTAGGCAAATGTATGGAGCTAGAAAACATCATTTTGAGTGAGGTAACCCAGACCCACAAAGACAATTATCACATGTACTTACTCATAAGTGGTTTTTATTTTTTTTATTTTTTTCAAAGTTTGTTCTGTTGTGAATAAGAACAGAAATACAAAACAGTCATGCATTTATTGCATATGTTATCTTTCTGGACCTATTGAACAATCTATCTTGCATTCTTTACTTTGCCTTGCATTAGACAAAGGTCTCAATCATCCATATCAGTTAATTTGCTGATTATTTGCTTTGGCGATGGCCTTTGTTTCTGGCCTGAATTTATTTCTTCTACCACAAATTTTATTTTCTTTATTTGAGAAATATATTTCTTTGATGTGTATGTGAAGAAGCAACATAGAGTTTTCTTTTAAAATTGGTTTGTGTATAATAAGTTTGGGACATTTAACTATTTGGTTTGACTTGTGTGTTGTATCGAGATGATTAAATTAATAAATATCTTTTTTCATAAATAGTTATTTATGAACAAATTTCCATGATAATTCTAAATGTATCTCAGTTAACTTTTTCTGGGAAGGGATTAAAGGACATATGCACAATAAATTTTTATTTCAGGTTCAACTGCCTTAAATTTGAGCAAAATGATCAGTTCAGAGTGTATAGTACAGGACCTCAAACAATAATACTGCAGAAACAGGAACGGACAAAAAAATTTATCGGAATACATAAGTCCCAAATAAGCCTAAGTACATATTAATATACAGATATATAAGATGGTAAAAACCTAACATAATCCAAACATTGCCATAAACAGAAAATGAATCAAATGGATTGTATTTGAGAATTGTAACTCAAATAACAGCAAACAAAAAGAAAAAGTTCCATTAAACTAAATAAATGGCATTTCAAAGATAATATGGTCATCAGTGTAGAAACAGAAATTGTTGTTGTTAGTAGATGTTTGGTTAGTAATGGAATGATGGTGGATAACCTTGCACACTTAGTCATTAATCACACTGTGATTTATCCCTTCTCATAAGTGGTTTTTAAACATAAAGCAAAGACAACCAGCCCACAAATCACAATCCCAGAGAAGCTAGCCAACAATGAGGACCCTAAAAGAGCATACATAGATCTAATCTACATGGGAAGTAGAAAAAACCAAGATCTCCTGAGTAAATTGGGAGCATGGAGACTTTGGGGGAGGGTAGAAGGGAAGGGGAGAGTCAGGGAGGGGAGCAAAGAAAAATGTAGAGCTCAATAAAAAAAACAAATTAAAAAAAGATTCTGTTCTCTTAAAACATAATGCTACCTGTCCATATTCCTTCCTAATAATATTCTGCCTAATGGAATCAGCTGTATCATTAGAGTAAATTTTTGACTGTTTTTACCCTGTTTGCTTAGCTATACATACCTAAGACACATAATAATGCCTGTGATGTATAATAGTACATAGAATCCTCTCTGGGCTCTCGGACCTCAAAAAGATGATATTAGAATAATTTCTGGTGCCATACATCTTTATGAAGTGGTCCCTGATGGCTTTTCTGAGTATCTATGTCTGTTTCCCACCTTTATGTCTCTTTTTTTTCCTACAAGGTAAACAAAGTAAAGTTCTACATTCTCACTTTCTGTTAGAATGTACTGATAATTGGAGAAATGAAACAGTTGTTCTAGTTCTCAAGCAGTTTAAGGGTACTGATGATGATGGTGCTGCTGCTGCTGGTGCTGCTGGTGGTGGCAACGGTAGTGGCAGTGTCAATGAGGGCCAGTCATTCTCCCAGGGAGAGTCTTCAAGTGTCATAATGCTTTTGCAGATTTATTCTCAACCAGTGAGCTTCTTTGGGGGAAGACTTGGAGAATCTCTCTTCCCTTTCTTACATTTTCCATCAGCATCTGAGTTGACCCAAGTTTCCCGCTCCTATTCTGATATGACTGTGAGCACTCCAGCAGAGAGACCTGCCAAACACTTCAGCCAAAACATGACAACGAGTATTTGACAATCCAATTTTGACACCGATTTCAACCACAAAACAAGTACATCATGTACCGTTGCACAGAAAGAAAGAAGAAAGCCAGTGAGATATAAGAACCAGCAGGGCCACAACAGGAAATGATAATGGTGTGAAGTATCTGTGTGTGAGCCTTCAGTCATTCCTCTCAGAGATCATGTTGATGGAACTTCCATGCCACCAGCAAGAATTTTGTACTATTCTAATCTCAGACACTTAAACCTTTGCTCCAAATTAGGTCAAATTTCTCAAGCAGAGCCAGAGTTAATGTGTCAAGTTCCCCCTAGGGTATCCTTCATTTTGGACTAAATGGCTTATCACTTTGGGAAAATTTGAGTCATTCATGAGTGGACAGGTTTGAGAGATTTGTAAGGGTGGGGGCTGGCAGGAACTTTCTAAGTATTGTTACAAGTCATATATAATGATTGGATACACATCCCTTTATTAATTTTGAGTTATAGTAATCTCAGTTATGCAGCTATCTCTTAGTCTATGACACGTGAAGTAATACTTGATCTCCTTGGTTCTTCCTGCCCTTATGCTATTGGATCCTGGGATTCATTTTTTTTTTTTTTGTTCTCACTCATTCATTATTCCATTAGAAGCTCAATACTCTTTTCTATTTATCACTGATTAATGTTATTTGGAAATTGTTATACTACAGAGCTTTATAAGGAAGGACAGAAAATTCCCTTTTCTTGCTCTTCATTCTTCCTCCCTTCCACTCTTTGTATCCATCATGGACCATGTGTCTGTCCATTCATTTTACATAACATATCATGTGATAACCCTGCCTATTTATCTCTGGTATCTGACAAGTTAGGTAACTATTCACTCCTTCTTCATGCTCCTTTCAGTTTTAAACTACAGTAGTGTTACTGTTTGAAGAAAGTGAGATATAGATGGCCCATTTAGGCCTAATAGATGCATATTTTGGATACTTTGTCCTCCAGTTAGGCGATTATTTTCCTGAATTAAAAGACAAAATATTTGAAAACTTTAAGTGTGAATATGGTGTACTTTTTAACCAAATATACCTTTGTTCTCTTTCCTCATCTCCTCCAATACTCTGTCCATCACTCTAACCCTCCCAACTTAATGTGTTCTTTATTTTTTATTTTTATTTTTTTGGTTTTCCGAGACAGGGTTTCTCTGTTGCTAGCTTTGGTGACTGTCCCGGAACTAGCTCTTGTAGACCAGGCTGGCCTCGAACTCCCAGAGATCTGCCTGCCTCTGCCTCCCGAGTGCTGGGATTAAAGGCGTGCGCCACCACCGCCAGGACCTGTTCTCTATTTTTTTTTTAATATTTATTTATTTATTTATTTATTTATTTTTCGAGACAGGGTTTCTCTGTAGCTTTGGAGCCTGTCCTGGAACTCCCTTTGTAGACCAGGCTGGCCTCGAACTCACAGAGCCTGTTCTTTATTTTTTTAAACCACCAAGCCTACTTAGTGCTTCTATGGACATGAGTATAGGTCTCCCACTAGAATGGGAGAAACCTATTAAAGGCAACAGCTGAAGAACTTGACTCTCCCTTCTCTCAGTAGCAATCAGTTGCTCATATCACCCCAGCTCCTTCAGATTTCTTTTTCATGCATGATATTTTGGCTGGCTTGATCCTGTGCAGATCTTTTGTATATTTTCATAGTCACTGCAAATTCTTGCATGTGACATCCCTGTCATATTTGGAATATTCTGTTTTTGAAGCAGTCCATCACTGCCTTCTTTCTGGTTCCTCAGTGACCCCTGAGTTCTGGAGGAAGAAAGTAAGATATAGATGCCTCATTTGGGGGCAAGAGTTTCTTATTCTCTGCACTCTGACCAGTGTGAATTTCTGTATTAATTACTATCTTTTAGAAATAGAAGAAGATTGAACTTTCCACTAATTTATGAGTAAAGACAAGTATTTAGAGGTAGTTTTATACCGTGTACATTTAGCAGAACAATAGTTGTAGGTGTTCCCTTACGACCTGCAACCTATCCAGACATTTTTTTCCCCAGCTAGTAGTACCAGACCTGCATTATGTTTTACAGAGCAGCTTTAAATCTAATCGAAAAGTTGTTGGAAACTCCCTTAACATTCATGCCACTAATGCCTAGTGAACGCATCTTTCCAGGTCAGTAAATATTGTAACTGGCCGGGTTCACAGTTGTATAATACTGTTAATTACCTTTCTCTCCATTAGCTTACATAGCACCTTCTAGTACTATAGAGTTAATAGCATGGATGAAGCTTTTAGGGCAGTGCCAGCTTGATATCTCTACATTCTATAATTCAAGCTTTTACAGTAGTAGGTTTCTATATGGCTTTTTAAAGGTCTTTAGTTGCTACCAGTAGCTCTTAGCATCATTAGTTATCTTTGTGTTCTTACTCACTTGATTTTTCTTGCCCCATTATTTTAATTTCCCTCTTAATTACTCTTGTGTTCTTTCATGACCTCCTCTTAAAATCTCTTTATGCCTACTTTTGGGTTTCCTGGCTTCTTCAAGTACTCAGTTTCAAGGATACATATCTAAAATATCTCTATCAAATCCCTCTTTTCAGAGCTCAGGGAATCCTACAGAAGAGGAGGCAGATAGAATGGGGGAGACAGGGGACAGAGGATGTCAGGAGAACAAAGTCCTCTCAAACAACTGAACAAAGCTTATAGAAGGTCACAAAGTCTGAAGTAGCAATTACAGGGCCTACAGAGGTCTGCACTATGTTCTTTGTATATGTATTTTTAGGTGTACTTCTTAGCTGAGTACTTTTATGAGACTCCTAATGTGCCTGCTCTTGGGGGTCTTTTATTTTTCTGTTGGCTTGTCTTGTCCAATTTTGGTATGTTGTTTTTAATTTTATCTTAATTTTTTTTGTTAAGTTTTGTTGTTATCTCTTAGAAGCTTGCTTTTTTTCTAATGAGAAACAGAAAGGGAGTGGATCCAGATGGGAGAGGAGGTGGGGAAGAAGTGAGGGTGGTAGAGGGATAGAAAACTGTATTCAGATTGTGTTAGAGAAAAGAATTAATAAAAGGAGAAAATAAAAAAAGACACATCTAGAGATTCAAAGCTAGGATTCACATATGAAATACAGCATGCACTATTTTTTTTCTGGGTCATTTTTTTTTATTTATATGTGTGTTTGGGCATGTTTGTGCAGTTGCCTGTAAAAATCACAAGAGGGCATCAGATTTCCTGGAGCTGGAATCACAGGCAGTTAGCACCACACATCATGCTGGAACTTATGTTCCATTTTTTTTTTTTTTTTTTTTTTTTTTGCAAGAGGAACAGCCTCTCGTAATGGTGGATCCATATCATCATCAGTCCTGGTAGTGATTTATTTTGAAGACTGTGGAGTCTTTTGACAGGTGGTCCTGTCTGACAGAATGGTATCACTAAAGGAAGGTCTAGGAGAGTTTTCCTGGTGCCTGCTGCTTGTTCCAGACTACTCGATGCTCTACTAGAAGGGAAGTGCCTCCACTACAAGCTCTTGTTTGCATGAGCTCCACCTTGGCTTTCCCACTACAATATCAAGCTCCCATGGAAACTGAGCTGAAGCAAACACTCCAATTGTTTCTGTCAGGAATTTTTGTCACAGGGAAAAGAAAAGTAACTATGGAAAGTTTTAATTGTGTTTACTGGTTACCTTGGTAACCTTAAATAATATGCTTAGGCTTTCCTTTACTGCTGTATCAACTTGAGGAAGATGGGAGAATCTTGTTTATAATGTCATTTGTAGAAAATGGCCTGTGCTACAGTCATTTTAGAAAATGACTAAGTCAAGTTTTGTATTGAATGTCACTATATTTATGAAAAGCACCTATTGTGGGAATGGCAACAAAAACTTGGAGACTAAGACAGATTGAAAACCAATAACTTGAATGTCTGGTAAAGTTAAAAACTGATAAACCCAGGACAAAAAAAAATTGACGTGATAAACAGTAATTGAGAAAATCACTCACTTAAAAAAGAAATAGTATCCAACAATTAGCCGAATTAGCACCTCTATTGATTCTGGGAAGTATTTTCTCCCATTTAACCTACCCAGATCAATTAGCTTGGCATCTGCCTGCAACTTCATATATCAATATAACTGTTTTCTCCCCCAGCTAACTGCTACTTAGGAGATAATGGGAGGGGTGGGCCATTTCACAAGACAATAACATGGTTCCTGAAGAAATAAATTGAGACACTGAAGGAATCAGATTTATTTCCAAAGAAAATGGAACATCTCTCCCATGGTGCCTCATACACTGGTAGTTAAACAATTATGGTTATTTTTGGACACAGAGTTAATTACTTTGAAAAGTCTGCCATACTGCCATTGACAAATACTACCCTTAAAACCCTCAGAAATAACAAGGCCGTCACTCAGAACAGCTAAAATGGCCACATTTGACATTTCTTATTGCAGGAATTATATTCTTCCTGCAACGTTACTTGATCTTTCTCATCTTAATTGAGCCTTAACAGGGCAGGCTTCAGAATCTGCCCAGAGGTGGGGACTGAACACCCCACTATTTTCCTTGTTAGGTCCTGTGAATATTCTGCAAGTGACTGTTCCCCTCCATTAGCTGTCAAATGCCTTTCTCTCAATGCTAAACCCCTTGATTTTCAATTATATTTAGAATCTAGGCTGGGCCTGGATGTCAAAGAACGCCATCATAATGACCAATTTTGGTGCTGAAACTCGGTTTGCTTTCTTCAAGTTCTAGCTTTCTGCTGGAAGCAAGCTCACAAACAATGGGAACTGCAGGGAGTACAGGTGTTACAGATGCCAGATTTACTAGTCATAGAAAAATATCTCCAAGCAATATTCAATGAAAATCTTGGCAAAAAAAATGTAGCTAGGTGTATCAAGGCAGACAACAAAAATTATCTGAGAATTTAATTAGATTTGAAATTGCAGTAATGGGTCAGCAGCAGCAAAGAGAAAAAGATTAGAAAGGAACACACTATGTATATTTTGAGATGGGGCATTGCTTTTTAGGTATCCATTATTCAATATCTCTTTTATAGATAAATCAAACTTTAGGACTAGAGAGATGGTTCAGGGTTGCAGAGCTCTGAACATTCTTCAAGATGGTTCCACATCTGGTCTCTTACAAATGCATGTAGCTTAAGTTCTAGGGGATCTGATTTCCTCTTCTGGCCTCTGTGGATATTGCACTCCTGTGGGCATACCCACATCATAAACAACACACACATACATTTAAAAAAACTTTTAAAAACTTACATAAATTTAAGGAACATTATGGATTTAGAAATTTGAGATTGTACTCCTGCCTATTTTCTATTTCATTTCTCATCTCCACATTTCTCTTTCTTTTTGCAATTCAAAAAGTGGTTGTATTTTTGTTTGTTTGTTTTGGTCTGAGGGGAAGTTAATGAAGAATGACAAAATAATCGTTTCTGTGACTTGAATGTGTCTCCTCCATAATTCAGCTATTTTTTGGTATGAAGATGTAAGCCTTCAAGAAGTAATTAGACCAAAGAAATTGTCCCTCCAGGAGGGGATCAAGGCTTTATAAAAAAAGTTCACAAAGTGTCCCCAGATCCTCAAGTCTTGCCCTTTTGTCTTCATCTATGTAAGGCTATATCAGAAGTTTTTTACCTGATGATGGAACCTTCGACTCTTACTAAGTTCCAGAATCACGAAAGATCAAGTTCTTCTCTTTATAAACTTTCTATGCATCAATATTACATTATAGCAGCAGTAACAGACTAAGTTGGAGCATATAAAAATCTTAATTGTTTTGGAGAACAAAAAGTTTATATACAGTTGTAACACTGCATTTTTTAAGTGATGCCTGTTCACCAACAGAACATCTAGACTGGATCAAGGAAATGAGTTTAATGAAGAGACTATTCACGAAAGTTGCATCTGAGAAATGAATATGCGTAGTGGAGGATTGGAGCATATTGGGGTTAGGAGAGCATCCACAGCAGCATTCATGGTCTCTGGTGCCACGGGTATTCAAAGCAGTACTACAAAGCAATAAAATATAATGAGTTATTGATAGAACCAACAACATAGACAAATCTCCAAATAATTATATGGAACAAAAGAGTTCATACTCTGTGATTCCATTTATATTAAATTATAATAAAGGTAAAATTCATCTATAAGGACAGAAATCAGAGGTTTCCTGGGGCTGTGGTCTCAGCTGACAGCAAGAATGAATTCAGTAGCATCCTGTGGAGTGAGGCATTTCCTTTCTTGACTTTGGCCATGGTTATACAAATGTATACATTTGATAAATTTATTGATCAGGGTCAGTGCAAAGTATTTGATTGTGTGCAAATAAAGCTCATTAGAGAAAGTTATGAGGCGATTTTAAAACATAGTTCAGAGAGAAGAATTTAGGCACATAAGATGTCAACATCTCTGTCTTCCACACTCTCAGCATCTGCTGCTGTTTCCCATGGATTTCCTACCTAGGACGCAAGGTAAACAATAGTTTAAGGTAGGTTTTTGAGGTCAACCTTTGATCCAAGAATAAAATAAGAGGTGGATTTGCAGGAGGAAAAGGAGATGATCTAGCAGAGTCCTCCTGAGTGCAAGACCATGAAAGAGCCTCCTTGAAGGAAAAATGTTAATATTACATAGGAAATTATCTATTGGTTGAAAGACTTACTAATGATTCAGTTGGCCACCTAGAGAAAACTGACTGAGGGTCTCTAGTTATGCTAGGAAAAAATAATGGTGGTGTGGGAAGTCCTTCTGTATATGTGTTGCTTTTATTGGTTAACGAATAAAGCTGTTTTGGCCAATGGCTTAGAAGAATAAAGCTAGGTGGGAAAACTAAACTGAATGCTGGGAGAAACAAAGCTGAGTCAGGATATGCCATTTAGCTGCAGGAAGAGAACAGACACCTGAACTTTGCACAGTAAGCTACAATCTTGTGATGATACACAAATTAATAGAAATGGGTTAATCTAAGTTATAAGAGCTAGTTAGCAATATGCTTAAGTGATTGGCCAAGCAGGGATTTAATTAATATAGTTTCTGAGTGATTATTTCAGGTCTGGGTGGCTAAGAAACAAGCAAGCAGCCTCCTTGGAGCCACATCATGGGTAACTATATCCAAGTAAAACCTGAGAAAGCTTGGAAAGGAATTTTGTACACAAAAGAACAGAATTAAGCACTGGCTTTTTGGTAGCTAGCCATTTTTTTTCCAGATGGTCTTGTGGTGAGCAGTGGCACCAAGGCCCCTTTTAAGAGAGGTGCAGTAAAAATTGTGCAGCTTCTTTAAAAATGACAGCTTACTGGTTCACCATCATGAATGACTCTGACTCTGGCTATGGAACATTGAAATGGGGTTTGAGAGTAAAGTGCTACAACTTGCTTAATAGCAACTTAGACCCACCGTGTGCCTGAAAATTGGGCAATGTGCGTGACTCTCAGAAGCAATGAACATTCCTTTGCCATGTTAGACTGGGTGGAGCCAACAGGCAGGACCATGAAGTTGGTCCTAGCCATGCCCATTTAGCATTAAAAAAAGTGCTCCTGGTCAGAAAATAATTACAGATACTCAATAAAGAAATATTCAGGAAAAAAAGAGCTCTAAATGGTTCACAGTGTTGGCTAAATGTACGTAGGCTTGAGAGAGAGAAGAAAAAGAATATAGACAGTTATAAGTGAAAATAAATGGATTTACAAAATAAAACAAAGTCTTTAAAGAGACAGAGTATAGTCATAGATTTAAAAAGTAAGAAAATAAGCCACATAAAGATTGAATTTACACAGAGTCTGGATTATGTATAGTATTGTGTCTTCTTTAAATTTTTTAGCTGTGAATAAGCTAAGTACAGAGAGACATTTCATTGTACAGGCTGCTAAGATACACACACACACACACACACACACACACATATATATTATATTTAAGGTATCTTGGCTTCACAATTTGAGTCTAAGGATATGTTGCTTTGGAAAAGAGGTTCTTTTGTTTCCACTGAGGATGAGAATCTGTGAATTTCTTCCATCCAGGCCAATGTGGTTTGACAAACAAAAACCCCTGATAGGTCTTGAACCCCCAGAAAGAAAATACTTCAACCAAAAAAAAAAACCAAAAAACAAAAAACCAGGAAGCAGTTTGAAGAGAACTATGCCCAAATTCCCAAATATTGTTTATAAATGTTTGCTTACATTTAAAGGAGGATATGATATAAAGATGAATACTTTGCATTGGTATGGATCTTGGTCTATTGATATAAATTGTAGGTAAATTTTGTTATATGTATATTCCTGCTCTTGATTAAGGTATTGTGTTTGTGCAGCTTATTAAGATATATAATGTATAATTAAGAAATACAGGTTGAGTCATCTATAATAGTCAAGTTTATAGTCATATTAGTTAGATTTTCTAGATACATAGAGATATATTTCAGTTCGATAGATAATCTTCAAACTCTTCAAAGACCTACAGAATATGGCACTTAAAATGCTTTAAGAACATAAGACTTTTCATGACAATGAAACACATATGTTCCTGCTCCATGACAATGAGTCACAATAGGCACCAATCTACTTCAGGAGGAAGAAGGACATCAAAGAGGCTCCTTATTGAGTTGTTTAGCCATTGGGGCAAGAAACTGCTCTTGCCTGGACTACTTGAAGTTATGCTGAATGAACTGGACATGCAGGCCCACAGAAAAATGACTGCTGAACTTGCCTAAAGATGAGACAGTCCTTTGGGGTTTCTGCTTCATGAAAGAGTCTGCCAGAAATTCTGCAGAACATAGAAGAAAGAGACTGACAAACTACCAATATTGTTGAAAGTGCTTCCTGAGAAAGTCTGCCGGATTCTATGGGCCTGTAGGCTAAAGATGTGTGCCCCAATGTTACAGAAGAACTTTGGGTAACTGTCCAGGCAATGAGATGTCTCTGTCAATTCTAGAGTTTTGGAAGTTTCTTACAATGCCTTTTGTTAACTTAGGTAATATTATATCCTTCTGCAGTCTTTGATGGAGTTGAAGAATAGATAGTTATAGTTACAGTCTTCTTTACTTATGATAAAAAATAAAGGAGATATAAATATTGTAACTATAATCCTTGCTTGATAACTGTTTTGCTGTATGTAATTTTTACTATGTTAAAGTTAAAATCTTTCTTTTCATTTAGACAAAAGATGGGAAGTGGTGTGGTGAGCCCTTCTGTATATTTCTTGCTTTTATTCATTAATGAATAAAACTATTTTGGCCAGTGGCTTAGCAGAATGAGCTAGGCAGGAAAACTAAACTGAATGCTGGGAGAAAGAAGATGGAGTCAGTGAGATGCCAAGTAACCACCAGTGGAGACAAATGCCAAAACTTTGCCTGGTAAACCACATATTAATAGAAATGGGTTAATTTAAGCTATAGGAGCTAGCTTGCAATATGTTTAAGTGATTGGCCAATCAGTGATTTAATTAATAGAGCTTCTGAGTGATTGTTTCAGGTCTAGTCAGCTGGGAAATGAACAGGCAGTCTCAGCCAACATAATGGAACTTGATAAAAGCATCACCCACAATGGATCCCTTTGGTTCCTTTCACTGATCACAGAAAACAAAACCCAGGTCTGAGTCTGTACCTGTGTTCAGTAGTTAACTACAGATAATGTGAATCACTTGTTTTTGCTTGGCACTCTTGTAACTGATTGTTCCTATGTTTTCCCCATTTAATTACTACTTTTGGAGACTTGACAAATGAGAGCATAAAACACCGAAGTTCTTCCTCTCTGTGGCATACATTCCAAGAACCCCAATGTTATGTGATCAATATTCTAACTGTATGGATGTTAGATAAAATCTGATGGCATCCTTCACAAAGTGAGTGCATCACAGTGGTGCATTAGATACCCATATTCCCTGCCAAGTAGTTATTTTATATTTTATTTGCCTGCAGTTACCAAGTTATATGAACTCAGTAAATGACTGAAGTATTGCATAAGATACAATTTTAATGCCAAATAATAATAAATTTTAATCATCACAACAAACACCCAAGTTTAGAGGGGTAAAATACAAATATAATTTAGAACACTTAATAAATTCTCTAAAATGTTCATGTTTAGTGGCAATTCGTTTGTATTTTAATAAATAAAGCTTGCCTAAGGTCAGAAAAGTAAAACAGGCACACTGGCCAGCCTTACAGACCAGGCAGTGAGTAGCAACACTAGTTTGCCATCAAAACCAGGTGGTAATGATATACAACCTTTATCCTAGAACTAGAAAGAGTTATAAAATGGGAGCAGAGAGCTCTCAGGCTCAGTCTTATCTAAGATTACTGAAGGCAGTATTGCCATTTTGGACTGAGGTAGAGGTAAGAGGCAGTGGCTGACTGTTTTGGCTTTTCTGACCTTCAGGTTGAACCAAAATTTCTGTTTCTGAGTTTTTATTGATCATGCATCAGTGATATTTCATCAGTGTTTGTAGGAGCATAGGACTTCCTTGTTTTTCATTAGGCTGTCTCAGTTTATTATTGTTTAATTTCTGGTCAGTTGTGTTTTTCTATCACACTAGTGCCCCTTCTCAGTTCTCTCACTATGCAGATACTCAAGCTCATACTCACAAGATTCCCCTACATTTTTTCTTTTTTTAATTGATTGTCATTGAGCTCTGCATTTTTCTCTGCTCCCTTCCCTGCCTCTCCCCTTCCCATCAACTCTCTCTCAAGGTCCCCATGCTCCCAATTTACTCAGGAGATCTTGTCTTTTTCTACTTCCCATGTAGATTAGATCTATGTATGTCTCTCTTAGTGTCCTCATTGTTGTGTAAGTTCTCTGGGATTGTGATTTGTGGGTTTGTTTACTTTGCTTTATGTTTAAAAACCACTTAGGAGTCAGTACATGTGATAATTGTCTTTCTGGGTCTGGATTACCTCACTCAAATTCATGTTTTCTAGCTTGATCCATTTTCCTGCAAAATTTAAGAGTCATTATTTTTTCTGCTGTGTAATACTCCATTGTATAAATATACCACATTTTCTTTATCCATTCTTCAGCCAAAGGGTATTTAGGTTGTTTCCAGTTTCTGGCTATGATAAACAATGCTGCTATGAACATAGTTGAGCGCATGTTCTTGTGGCACGGTTGAGCATCCTTTGGATATATACCCAAAAGTGGTATTACTGGGTCTGAAGGAAGGTTATTTCCTAATTTTCTGAGAAATCACCACAGTGACATCCAAAAAGGCTGTACCAGCTTGTATTCCCATGAGCAATTCAGGAGTCTTCCCTTTACCCCACAACCTCTCCAGCATAAGTTGTCATCAGTGTTTTTGATCTTGGCCATTCTTTTTTTTTTTTTTTTTTTTTTTTTGAGACAGGGTTTCTCTGTGGTTTTTGGAGCCTGTCCTGGAACTAGCTCTTGTAGACCAGGCTGGTCTCGAACTCACAGAGATCCTGCCTCTGCCTCCCGAGTGCTGGGATTAAAGGCATGCGCCACCACCGCCCGGCTTGATCTTGGCCATTCTTACAGGTGTAAGATGAAATCTCAGAGTTGTTTTGATTTGCAATTTTTTGATGACTAAAAATGTTAAACATTTCCTTAAGTGTCTTTCAGCCATTTTAGATTTTTCTGTTGAAGTTTTCTGTTTAGGTCCGTACTCATTTTTTTAATTGGATTATTTGTTGTTTTGATGACCAATTTCTTGAGTTCTTTGTATATTTTGGAGCTCTGACCTCTCTCTGATGTGAGATTAGTGAAGATCTTTTCCCACTCTTTGGGCTGCCATTTTGTTTTGTTGACGGTGTCCTTTGCTTTAAAGAAGTTTTCAGTTTCAGTAGATCTCATTTGTTAATTATTTTAGTGTCTGTGCTGCTGGGGTTATATTTAGGAAGTGGTCTCCTGGGCCAATGCATTTAAGTGTACTTCTCACTTTCTGTTCAGTGTGGCTGGCTTCATGTTGAGGTCTTTGATCGATTTAGACTTGAGTTTTGTCCATAGATATGGATATATTTTCATTCTTTAACATGTTGATATCCAGTTATGCCAGGACCATTTGGTAAATATGCTTTCTTTTTTCCATTTGCTATTTTTTGCTTCTTTGTCAAAAATTAGGTGTTCGAAGGTGTGCGGATTAATATCCAGGTCTTCGATTTGGTTACATTGATCCTCCTGTGTGTTTTTATGTCAACCAGTCTGTTTTCAGTACTATAGCTCTGTAGTAGAGTTTGAAGTCAAGGATTGTGATACCTCTAGAAGCTTTTTATTGTACAGGGTTGTTTTGGCTGTTCTGTTTATTTTTATTTTTTTAATTTTCCATATGAAGTTGAGTACTGTTCTTTTGAGGTCTGTGAAGAATTTTTCTGTGATTTTGATGGGAATTGCATTGAATCTATAGATTGCTTTTGGTAAGATTGCCATTTTTTTTACTACATTAATTCTGCCTACCCAAGAGCATGGGAGATCTTTCCACTTTCTGGTATCTTCACTTTCTTTCTTCAAAGATTTAAAGTTCTTGTCATACAAGTTTTCCACTTGTTTGGTAAGGGTTACTCTGAGATATTTTATGCTATTTGTAGATATTTTGAAGCATGATGTTTCTTTGATTTTTTTCTCAATCCTTTTATAATCTGTGTACAGTAGGACTACTGATTTTTTTAGTCAATCTTGTATTCTGCTACATTACTGAAAGTGTTTATGACTTGTAGAAGTTCCTTGGTAGAATTTTTGTGATTGCTTATATAAACGTTCATATCATGAGCAAATAGTGAGAGTTTGACTTCTTTTTTTCCAATTTGTATCCCCTTGATCTCCTTTTGGTGTCTTATTGCTCTAGCTAGGACCTCAAGAACTATATTGAATAGATATGCAGAGAGTGGACAACCTTGTCTTCATTTTGATTTCACTGGGATTGCTGGGAGTTTCTTTCCATTTAGTTTGATGTTGACTGTTGGCTTGCTGTATATTGCCTTTATTGTGTTTAGGTATATTTCTTGTATCCCTGTTCTCTCCAAGACCTTTATCATGAAGGGATGTTGTGTTTGGTCAAAAGCTTTTTCAGCATCTAATGAGATGATCACATGGTTTTTATTTTTCAGTTTGTTTATATGGTGGATTACAGTGACAGATTTTTGTATGTTGAACCATCTCTACGTCTCTGGGATGAAGCCAACTTGATCATGGTGGATGATGGCTCTGATGTGTTCTTGGATTAAATTTGCCAGTATTTTATTTAGTATTTTTGAATCAATGTTCATGAGTGAGATTGATCTGTAATTCTCTTTCTTAGTAATGTCTTTCTGTGGTTTGGGTATCAGGGTAATTCTAGCTTCATAAAAAGAGTTTGGCAATGCTCCCTTTGTTTCTATTGTGTGGAATAATTTGAGGAGTATTGGTATTAGTTCTTCTCCAAAAGTCTTATAGAATTCTGAGCTGAAACCCTCTGTTCCTGGGCTTTTTTTGGTTGGGAGACTTTTGATGACTGTTTCTATTTCGTCAGCAGTTATAGGTCTGTTTTATTTGCTTATCTGGTTTTGATTTAATTTTGGTAACTGATATTTATTCAGAAAGTTATCCATTTCCTTTTGTTTTCCTATTGTGGAGTACAGGTTTTCAAAATATGACCTGATAACACTCTGTATTTCCTCCGTGTCAGTTCTTATGTCCCCCTTTTCTTTTCTGATTTTGTTAATTTGAATATTCTCTCTCTGCCTTTTGGTTAGTTTGGATAAAGATTTGTCTATTTTGTTGATTTTCTCAAAGAGCCGACTCTTTGTCTCATTGATTCTTTGCATTGTTTTCTCTGTTTCTATTTTGTTGATTTCAGCTCTTACTTTGATTATTCCTGCCATCTAGTTCTCTTGTGTGAGTTAGCTTCTTTTTTTTCCAATGTTTTCAAATGGTCTGTTAGTTCACTAGGATGGGATTTGTCCAGCTTCGTAATGTAGGCATTTAGTGTTATGAACTTTCCTTTTAACACTGCTTTCATTGTGTCCCATAAATTTGGGTATGTTGTATGGTCATTTTCATTGAATTTTAGGAAGTCTTTAATTTCCCCCTTTATTTCTTTTTTTGAAAACCTCTTTCAGTTATTCATTTGTAAGTTTCCATTACCCCACTTCCATTTCTTATGCTTACACACTCCAGTGTTATCTTTTTCCTGAGGCAAGGTTTTACTTATAGCTTCTTAGAGTTTGAATGATTCCTGCTACCATATGTGTTTCCAAGTTTTGAAGTGAAAAAAAAATAAGTAATATGTACTCTGGTTTAGTGACAGTCATAGCTAGAATTTCCTGCCTGTGGAGTTTATTCACCTATGAGAATCAATTGCTTTTCTATTAAATCCTTGTAATTGACCCCTCTTTTTCTGTCCATTGGATGGCTCTGTTTTGGAAGGTGTGACAAGAGAGAAAAAAAACAAGACAAAACAAAATACTGTATTATCCCTCATCTGCATGGGTCCAATGAAGAAGTTTAACAGATGCCTGAATCCACATATAGTATTTAACTCACATACTGTTGTATTTTTTAACCCTTTACTCTTTAATCTTTGGGAATCTGCCACCCAGTTCTGAAATAATTCACACGGAGTCTTTTATTATTACCTATAAATACCCAGTCTTAGCTTGACTTATTTCTAAAATTATCTCATCTACCTCTTGCCTCTGGGTCTTTATCTTTCTCTCTTCTATATACCTTTCTCTACTCCTTACTCCATGGCTTGCTGTATAGCTGGGTGGCTGGTCCCTGATGTCTTCTCTCTTTTTCTTGTTTGGCTTTGCTATTGGCTGTTCAGCTCTTTATTAGATCAACCAGGAGTTTTAGACAGGCAAAGAAACACAGCTTCACAGAGTTAAACAAATACAATATAAAAGAATGCAACACATCTTTGCATAAAATATTCCACAGTACAAAAACATAGCATACCTTAAAATAATATTCTACAACACTTATATTGTCATTGTTTTTGATACAAACATGCCTGTGATGGATTTTAACAGACAAATTTAGGCACAGTAAAATATCAGCAATAACAAGAAGTAATAAGGTAGAACAATTACAGCAGCATATTGTAATAAAATTGCCAGCACTGTATTCTTGCACTATGGGCCATTATTAAGAAAAATAAGGATTACTTGAAGAAAAGCATTGTGATTGAACTTTAACTGACCTAATAACTGAAAGGCTACTAAATCAGGTTACAGGCAGTCAGCACACTGAACATGGATGCACAGGTCCAAATGTCTAGGTGAAGGAGAACTGGATGGTTTGTCACTTCATCATGTTACTCAAAACAAGACAACATCATGGAACCAAGAGCTATACACAGTTTAAAACATGAACTATCTCTGAAATTTTCATTTAATACCTTTGGATCATAATTGGCCCCAGGAAACTGAAATCATGGAAGCCCACACAGTGGCTAAGAGGAAATCTATTAAATTTTGCAGTTCCTTTGGAGTCTGTAGCTGGGGTTTTGGACCTTATAAAATTTTTTATTAATTTTTATTGAGATCTACATTTTTCTCTGCTTCTCTTCCTGCCTCTCCCCTCCCCTTCAAACCACTTTCAAGGCCCCCATGCTCCCCATTTACTCAGGTGATGTTATCTTTTTTCTACTTCCCATGTAGATTAGATCTATGTGAGTCTCTCTTAGGGTCCTCATTGTTGTCTAAGTTCTCTGAGATTGTGATTTGTGGGCTGATTTTCTTTGCTTTATGTTTAAAAACCACTTATGAGTAAGAACATGTGATAATTAGTTTTCTGAGTCTGGGTTACCTCACTCAAAATGATGTTTTCTATCTCCATCCATTTGCCTGCAAAATTCAAGATGAATTTTAACAAGGTAGATATTATGATGCTTATTTATCTCTTGAGTAAACTGAGGACTTGGACAGATTTGTTTATTTCTACAATCTCTCCAGCAGTCAATAAACAGCTAGGACTTACAATAGAGGTGTGTCTAGTTCAATAATCTTTCAAAACTAATGATCATATTTTCATTTAGTTTTTGTTTTTGCATTCAGGATTGCAGACTTAACATGATTGACGTGGGAACACCCACGAGTGGCAGGAAGACAGGTGTGTCTCCTCCATTTCAGAGGCTCTATTTTCCCATTCCCCTTACTGACACAAAGAGCTGTCAAAAATTGTTAGTTGAGTAAAGAATTAATTACTGATTTCTATATTTATGTTTCCAAAGTTTCAGAAGGTAGAATAAAGCAAAAGGAGATGTTTTCCCAAGTCTCCAAATTCAGATATTTTAACTGTCAATAGGAGTAGAGGATATTAACTTGGGTACTCAAAAATATTTATGGAACAATTACTGAGTACTCTATAGAAGCTATCAACTGCTACTTAATAAATTATACCCAACTTAGTGCCTTGTGATAACACATGTTCAGTGTCAAGTTTAGTAGATTAGGTTTTAAAGAATACATTAATTGAGCCCCCTATTTGACATAGCTCACAAGACAAGAGTATGGTAAACATATGCTTCAGTTTGAAGTCCTTGTGAGGCTCAGACTTCAAGGGAGATTTCTTCCAAGTCATTCACATAGATTCTGGCAGACCTGGGAGTATCCACTTCTAACCTTATTCACACAATGGCGTGGAGCTCAGGTCCTGGTGGACATTTGTTGGAAATGTCAGCCTCATGTGACATTAAGGCCTCTTCTATAGTCAAGGAGAGGAGGTATCACAAGTCTGGGGATAGCAAGAGCTGGGGAATATGGAACTACATCAGAGATGTTGCGTGCCACAATCAGTCCCACTGCATCAATAAGGGATGTTTGATTGACAGCCATCTATGTGCTCAGAATTTATGTGATTTTTGTGAGGCAGTAAAGAGTTGGCCATGACAGCCAAAGAATTGGTGTGAATCATTTTCCTTTCCCAGGAGGACTATAATAGAGCTGAAGAAATGGTAAATAACCAAAAGCAACAGTTAATTAATACCAGGTTGCATGTAATTCTTTGTACAAATAAGTGGAACTTGCCCTCAAGGAGTTTCTCATTACAGATGAAGCATGTGCTGGAATACTTATAATTTAAGTACGAAAATCTCAAGGGCTATGAGGAAGAGATTGTATTTGAGCACAGAGAAATCATGATGCCAGCAAAATTATGATACTGTTTAAAGCTAAAAACATATCTTGGAACCTATTGTAATATTTAGGTTTACAAGAGAAACTCATTATTGTTCTCACATGGTTTTATTCATTAGTCATTTGCTGTATGCTCCCCAAGAAATAACATAGCCAGAATCTTTTCTGTTTGACAGTACATCAAAGTTTGTTATAATTGCTTCAGCATTCACAAATGAATTAATGGAGATTCAGACATGAAAACCCCTGAGATTTAAGTGTGCTGTACCAGGTTACAAAGTTTCTTTAGTTTATCCACCAAATACTTGCCAAAGACCTACTGAGCTCTGGAATCTACTTAAATCTGGAAGTCCTCAGAGATTCAGGAATAAACATAACAGAACTGGATTTGATGTGGTTCTGGTTCTAATAGAGAAAGGTCAACAGCTGATCTTGAATATAAAATAACACATCAGAAAAAATATGGGTAAAATGATTAATAGGTTTTTCCCTATTTCAATGTCGACCCCTTAAGAACAATAATCTCATTTATCTTCTTACTCCCATATTGTAAATGCTTATTAAAGTTCTTAGTAGGATCATGATCAATAAGGTTGTTTAAGCAAAGTAAAACTGCAAGCAGAGTGCCAAGCAGTAAATAAAGTAATGCATGGTAGAAAGTGATTAAGGAACTATTTCCAATCAGGTTGTCGTAAAATCTTCATTGAAGAGTCTGACATTTGAGTTGAGGTCTGAAAGCTAAGAAGAGAGAGCTGTGTAAACACCCTGAAGAAGAAAATTCTGGACAAAAGTGAACAGCTAATGGGAAGAACGTGAGGTCAGAGTTGGCTCAGTGGTTTTCATCAGTAGAAAAGACATCATAGTGAGGAGTAAGCTGACTCACATATAAGAGAAGAGATGAGCAAGGCAAGGTACTATGAGGCCTATTAAGCCATCACTTTCAGACACAATACAAATCATTTGTATTCATTACTTTCTCAGCAAAATAAAACAAAATAGCTGCTGTCAGCCATTGAAAGGAAGAAGGATATATCTTGGTCACAGTTTCATAGGGTTCTGTTCATTGTGGTAGAGAGGATGGAAAAGCAAACAACTCACATCAATAAAGAGAGGGAGGATTAGGGATATACTCAGAGCAAAGTGGGGGTTAACTTCAATGCTCACCCACATTCTCCCACATCCTCCAGCCGGGGCACACTTTCTAAATGTCTCACAGCCATCTGGGGATTGGTTGTTTAAATACATGAGACTGTGACCTAAAATATCTCTGGAAAGTTTAAGTTGTGTGCTAGAGACACCAGTGTATGGGAGTAAACAGTGCTAGTCATAAGTGGGTTGATTACTGCTGGAGGTTGAATCTCAAGGAGTGTTCTTGAGTGCATGTGTATAATTTGTAAGGACAAATCTTAATGGCATTGCTTCTTTGCAACAATGCTGACATTTTCTTAGATGTGGGCAACTGATACCAAAATCTATTTCAGCTTGGGGACCAATTTTTACAACATACCACAGATTAGGTTCTTAGACCAAAGAAATTTATTCTTCTAGCTCTGAAGGCTGGAAGTTCTAGTTAAAGTATCTGTCAGCCATGTTGACTCTTCTCAGGTGTGAAAGTGTATTAAAGTATCTGTCAGCCATGTTGACTCTTCTCAGGTGTGAAAGTGAGTCTGTTTGTTCTCTTCAAAAATTGAGATATTGTCAAAATGATAGTCATTCAGAAGTGAGTCTCATGAAAGGTGATTAGGCCATGAGGTATCTCATTTATGAATCGTATTAAAATTCTTATAAGAAGATTTCTATGGAATTCAGTATGGAGGTTACTTAAAAAGCTGAAGATGAAACTATCACATGACACAGCTATATCAGTCCTGGGAAGATCTCCAAATTGACTGAAGTCAGCATGCTAAAGAGTCCTGTGCAACCGACATCTATTACTGCACTTCTTTTGCAGTAGGAAGTTATGGAATAGTCTAGCATCTGCTAACAGATAAATGGATGAGAAACTATGGCATAAACATACAATGGAGTTTCATGGGTCTCAGAGAAGAATGAAATTATGCCATTTTCAAGACAACGGATGCCACTGGAGACCATTGTATTAAACAAAATAAGAGAGAATCAGAAGATGTGTTTAGCCTCATAGTTTAGATATTTTTACACACACACACATGCAGAGAGAGAGAGAGAGAGAGAGAGAGAGAGAGAGAGAGAGAGAGAGAGAGAGAGAGAGAAGAGAGAGAGAGAGAGAGAGAGAGAGAGAGAGAGAGAGAGAGAGAGAGAGTCATACAGGAAGGTCTTGGAAGGGAAAGAGCAGGATGAGAAAGGTAGAGAAAGATGAGCATACAGGGGTAGAATATGACTAAAGTACACTATTTACAGCAATGAAAATAGCTTTTTGAACTAATAACTATGGGCAGTGAATATATAGTCATGAGAAATGTACTTTGTGCAACATTAACTTGTTCCCCTTCCTCCTTCATATGAGGGTTCAATACTACTCACTTTTGGAGGTTCAGCCCCATCAGGCCTCTGTACCCGCAAGCACCCTGATCTTGGATTGTATCAGCTTCAAAACTATGAGAAATATATTTCTGTTCCTTATGTATTACATAGTGCTGGGCACAAACATAGTGTCTCTCTCAGCTTCTGGTGGCTTGCTGGCGATCCTTGGCATCTATGATCTAGTAGAAAATTCCTTCATCTCTCCTTTCATCTCCACATTGTGTTCTCTCTATGTGAGAGGTCGTTGGACAGAACTCACAATTTCTCATGTTAAATGGGATTTGACTGGAAAGTGATGTCAGGTGCTGAGCAGGGAGAGTCTGGTCACAGCTGGGCAGATCCCATGGCAGAATACTTAAAAATGGGTAAAGCCTTCTGAAAACATCAAAGTTCAGGCTTTTCTGGGAGTTCCCAAGCCATTTGGCTAAGTAAATGGATAAGAAAGTGTATTATAAGCCCAGAGAAGCATTCATTGTTTTCCCCTTCACTGAGAGGAAGATCACCAAGGAATTCCTAGACTCGGATTCTGAGCAGTAACTTCAGCTATTTCCAGATGGAGCTGACAGCTACCCTGGAGGGAGCACTGACTTAGAAATATCCCCCAGCTCCCAAGAACAGCATCTCTCTCTCTGTCTTTGTAAAGGCAGCACGTCTCAGATGCAATCGGTTAAGTCTTGCCCGTGCCCAGGACTAGGACATGAAGATAAGAACAACAAGACAATCGTCAGAGTCAGATGATTTCTAGCTTTTATCCTAGCGTGTTTTGATATTGATTGGAAGGGTCCAATAACGTATAATTATCACGGTGCTTTGATTTATCCTCACTGTTTTTAGACAGACTCCAGTGTGCTGGCCTACACCAATTCTTTCACCTTTCTGCACTCCAGTTCCCATGGACTTTCCTTCTTGCCTATGTTCTCCCTCATAACACCTGCTTGATTTGCCTGGACTTTGCGTATACAAATGTCTGTCTTGTAAATATGAGTGTTTCTCACCTCTCTTCTCCACTCTTGACATTCAATTAATCATCAGATTCTAGGGAAAAAAGAAAGCCCACCTCACTCTTGTTCCTCTCACTTCCCACTTGTCTATTGCTTCATTTTGTAATAGCTTTCAAGAAGAGTCGGTCAGGTTTTGTCAGAGCTGTTCATTTGTCACCAGGCAATTTTAGGCTATTCTGTGCATTCCCACTAGGGGGCGGGCTACTCAAGTTTTAGGCTTCAGAATTCTGGCAACAGCTCACTCATTTGAAGTAATGCTGTCTAAAGGCTGGCGTTGAGGGTAAGAGGCCCAGCCTCAGTGAAGTGGGAGGTGAAGATGGTGTTAAACCCTGAGTATGTTAAAGAGAAAAGAAAAAAAAAAAAAGGACAACGCGGGGGGAAAACCTAGAGAGTATAGACAGAAGTTTTGGAAGAAATTAAGCAGTAGCTATTTAAAAGTTGGTAACACATTTTTGAGAGTAGGGGGTATCTGTGCAGAAGGTCCCTGTGCTGGAAGCTCTTATGTGTGGAGCTTGTTTGCTGCTCCTGATCTAGAGAAAAATAAGAGATAATCATGCAGAAGGCTCAAAGGGGAAGAACTATATCAGCCTTTCGGTAGGAAGCTTGCAGTTCTGAACATGTTTTCACAGAGGGAGAGAGTCGGGGCTGTGGTTCTGGAATCTCTGTTCACTGCTCTCGTGTTAGTTTGATTAGCCTAGAAACACTTCACTTCTTCGCTGTGCCTCAGTTTCCTCATCTGTAGATTAGGAATGTTTAGCACTCTGAGGCCACAGTGAACTTTCATAGCTAAAAGCCACAACATGCTTATTAGTGATTTATGTCTAAATACTGTGGTTCTGAGAGCAGAACTAAGGCAGAGTTTCTACAGGTACTTTATTATCCCTACCTTTTAGACTCAGAAAAAGGAGGTATGGAAGGGTTTAGAATTTTTCCAAGGTCATACAGATGACAGTGACACAGTCAGGAATTGAACCCATTGGAAAAAAAAAAAGAAAAAGAAAAAGAAAAGAAAAGAAAAAAACCCCTGAGTTATCTGCCATTTAATGGGAGCTTCTCCTAGCTATGTCCACTGGTTTAAGAGGTGGACATCTGTTTCTCAAACTCTACGGTTTTGTATGATAGACAGGGAGAAGAGAAATTACCCACATGTGATAGTTCTACTTCATGACAACTTTCTGGATTTGTGAGAGGATTCTGGGAAATTTGGGGCTCCAATAGCTTGATTTCAAAGTCTATATGAATAGTCACTGGTGAGTGTATGTCTCACTCTGTGTAAAACATTATGTGGTGGCTCCAGTTCAGAGACCCTGATAGGACCTCAGCCCTGAGCTCACAATTCTGAGATGATAGATGCCCTGCCTTTAGACTCTGCTGCACACCTTGTATCTCGTGGAGGATTCTGAGGGTTGTGGGAATGGAAGGGGGAAGAAATGTGCTTCTGATACATGATTGCAATCACCAAGGTGAGATATGAAAACTGCAAACAAGGCATGTTGAATGCTTCTCCACCTCTGAAAATAACAGTGGACATTTTAAAGGAGGGAGGCAGAAGGCCAGTAACATGGAGGAGGCTTTCACCATGAAGAGGAGGCCAGTAGACTTCCAAGGATGATTTCTCTCAAAAGAGGCACCTCAAACTCAGTCTTTTATACCCGGAGTAATAGGAGAAATATCTACATCTCTATCTATCTATCTATCTATCTATCTATCTATCTATCTATCTATCTATCATCTATCTATCTATCTATCTATCTATCTATCTATCTATCTATCTATCTATCTATCTATCTATCTATTATTTACCTATCTACCTATCTGTCCATCTCTACCATCTATTATCTATGTTTCAATTAAATGATTCTAGTTTATGGAAAGAATATATCTCCTGCAATGCATAGTATTCATTCCTGAGACATCTAGCCCACGTTTCTATTAAATCTGCATCCTTGCACCAAAGTTTGATTGATGTGAGAAGTAGAAGCTGTAGACAGGCACCAAGTTATAATTCAAATTGAATTTATGGCTCTAGCTTGATCCAAAATGATAGTCAACAGAAGTTTTCCAAACCTATTGTATCTACTTTGGAGGCTTTCTAGTGTCATTCTTAAAGATTTGCTAAAGGAAAATGAATTGCAGAGATGTTACTAACAGCCAACATTTTTGTTATTTAACTCAGTATAGTACCCACTGCATATAAGCACAAGGTTTGAAATTTATGTACTGAGTCTAGTTAACTATTTAAAGTCATATCCGATTATCTGGTGTTTGCACTAAGTATATCCAAATCCTGCAGGATGAAGATGTGCTCATTGCTCTACTGTTGTTCCTAAAAGATCATAGTGTTCATGGCTTCTTTTTAATCATTCACAAGCTTGTGCACTCGGAAAATGTATGTAATTCTTCTAGGAACAAGGCTAAAGCTCCCTGAAAGGTGAACCAGAAGGACTCTAACTGCTCTTTAAGGTTAGAGAGGATTCAGGCATGGACTGTGACTGCTAGAAATGAGCATAATTCCTACAAACATATTATATTCTTGTCAAGGTAACAAAAGTTGTTGTTTTTTCTTTTTCAATGACACACTGTAAATGTAAGCAATAAGTGGCCATTTAATCAACGTTATTTCATGGATGTGACAGCCATAATTGACTAGAGATGTGACAAACAGCGGTGAAGTGGGAGTCACATAGCTTATGGTAAGAGTAGTTGCTAAGAGCGAGAGTCTGAATATTTGTTCATATGAAGAAACTTTACTTGAGACAGCTTTTCTTCAATGATAGTCCTTCTTTGGTGTTGTACAAGGATTCACTGTTATTGAGGATCAATGAAACTAGAATTTATGGACCAGAGTTTGAAAACCTATGATGTAGGTACATGAAGAATGATTGGTAAGCTTGGGTCTGCAATACTGTGAGTTTCAATGAGCTTTGTTGGCTCTCCCAGAGTGATTTTTAAAGTGATAACATTCTAGTCCTGAAATATAGTGATAATACCTCTAACAGGTTTCTAGGGCTTAAATTTTAGCAGTAGGCACATATGGCAGAATAAGCCAAACAGTTTGACACATACAAGGACCAATGTTTGTGCCTTCTCCAAAATGTATATGCTGAATACTAATACCCTGGCTGATAGTGTTAGGATGCAGAGCCTTGGAAATAAAGGGGCTATGGAGAACTCTAAGATGACTGTGTTTGAATTACGAAAAGGGCTCTCACGAGATAATGACTCTGTCTTCTTGATTATTTATCTTGCACTTTCTAGCCTCTAGAACAAATTTGTTGCTTTTATGTGCCCCAGTACTTGCATGAAATTTTGTTATAACATCTGAGCAGGTCAAGAACTGAGATGGTGGCTTTTATTAGTTTGAGTTTCATAATAGTAGATGTATGGTGTTTGTAGCTGTGAAACTAAGTCCTTTTTCCATTGAATTTTGAAAGTTCAAGTGTCGAGAAAAAAGGCAAGTTGTTCTCAGCAATTAAGTTTTGAACCATGTTGAACTTGAACATGAGAACATGGGTACAATCTAAAATAGCATCAAGAGACAGAGATAAATCCTGATTTGCTGCCCTTGAAATTTTTTTCTAAAATGGGACTTTCAATTTAATAGTGGAGTTTTGACTTTTATTAAAGACAAATACATTTGGGATACAGGATGGCATGGTACAAAGTACATTGTATTGGATCTAGACTTAATGGATGGAAAGCTATGTGAGGATCAAAATAAAGTTAATAATTTCTCTAGAACAGAATGTTCATCTTTGCCATATGTAGAGTGCTAAGATTGCTCATATCCCAGCTGATATTTGCTACTCAATGCTGTGATTTATAGCAACACTCCCTGAGGTCTAGGAGAAAGGTGATTATGACTCTTTTCATTGACAGAACCTCCTCAGTGCCAACAACTTAGTGATTATTGTACCAGAGCAGGAGCATCCCCAAGGGGACTACACTAGACCTTGATATGCAGCTTGGTACAAATGAACTATCACAAAGATAGCAGTGGATAAGAAGCTTAAAAAGCAACTCTGCAAACAGAGCAGCTATAGAGAGATAGTTCATCAATACATTAAATGGAACATTGTTGGGAAATATTATTTGCATATAAAAGCTGAAGTGTTGAAAGTGAGAACAGGAGAGAATAAAAGAAATATCTAGGAGGTAAGAAGGAAGGAAATGATAGAAAGGAGGAGATGGAGGTAATAGAACTGGGGAATAAGTTAGTGACTCTGAAAGTTGATTTGACTTTCAGATCTGTCTTGCTCTGTGTGACTTGGGGCAGAGTGTCTCTCTGATGGTCAGCTTCTCCATCCACAAATGGGGATAATAAACATAGTGTTTGGCTTCTGTTATGGAATGCTGTCCTGTAAGCATAACAACTATTACCAACTTCACCAGAGGAACTGCCACTACAAACAAGAAACCCTTAAGTTTGTACTGGCTACTATTCCCTTATAGAAAGAGAAGGTAGAACAGAGAGGTTCTTTAGAACCTCACCTGAGATCTCAGCTGCTCCCACCTACACCTCCATATTGGTTACATGTAATCCTGCCACAACTATACACAGTCTAAGGAAGTTGTAGAATATTCAAAAGGTGAGGGTTAACTGAAGAAGAGACTCCATCTATAAAGCGACAGGGACTCCTCATCCATGCTGGAGTGAGATTTTTTTGTGATGTGGCCACCTTGGGGTCACTCCTTCTCCTGTAAGTACCCCCCCCCCATTCTGCAAGAAAGTTCAATAAACTCATTATTCACCAGCAAGGCCTAAGTAGAATGATTACTTTGGTCTGTTATTGGTGCTCTACCCGTAAGAAGACATTTGTTTATATCTTTACAGAGAAAGTTCATGTGACAACTTCTTTTCAAGACAGAAAACTGTTGTGCTGTGCGAGATGACACAGGTAAGAAGGCGTTTTGTTCAGAAATTGGTGAACTCTCTGCAAACTTTCTGTTACATTACTTCTGTTGTTAGGAGAATTCAATAGTGCAGTGTCTCCAAAATTTTCCCCAAACATCTCTGGCACCTGGTGAGCAGTATATGGGAGGAAGGAAAAAGTAACTATCTCAAGCATTTAGTAAGGATCTGTTAATGCTGTCTTCCATTTGTTGAGGACCACATGTCGTCACCACACACGAGAAAGTCAGACATTGAAATCCACTTCATGGAGAAAACCCAAAAAGGCATGGAGGTTGGGTGACAGCATGCATTAGGAAAGAGGACAGAGATGAAGATCTTACCTGTGTAGACAGATGCTCTGTCACTTACAATTGACTAGACAGTACTTAGGCTCTTTACTCTACACAGTGTATTTATTTGTTGCTTACAATAACTATGAAAGGTAAGTATTGATTTTTACTTTGAAGAAAGTTCCAGAAAGATGACCCAGACTTACCCTTCTCAGATTCCAATGCTCACCATCTTTAGTAAGAAGACATTGATAGGTATTTTGTGAGCTACTAAATGCACAGCAGTATACTGCCCTTACATTGTTTTAATTATTAGTAGTTAGAATCGAAATGAAAACCTAAATCGGGCAATTCAAAAATAAAGTTTCTACCTTTTATATTATATGCTATTTCAAGTAACATGATGGAACTTGTGCCTTATTTCTGTATCCATCAGGGGATACAGATGAATCCTTTGTTTAGCGTATCTATATGTATATGCTACCTTCCCACTAGTTAGTTGGTTATACTTTATTATCAGACAAACTAGTTTAGCATCAGAGTTTCTGTGTTCAAGAAAATCTTATTTTATTTTATGCTACCTCCAGAATATAAGACTAGTGGTTGTCTCAGTTAAAATAATACAAGAAAAGCCATAGCTTAGCTCTTTTAAGTAAAGTGGTTAAAATTCTCAAGTTTATGGGGAAACAAAAATATATATGTGTAAACTGAGGTTGTTAATATCTGTAGTAAGAACAACACTTCTGGCAGAGAAATTGTAAATAAAGGAAATAAATCTGTTAGTTTTGCCATGCTTCATGACCAGTATTTGATATGTGTTTAGTTAGGGTGGAACTAGCATCAAGTTATAGGGCCGGTGCTGTACTCAGTTCCAGCTCCACCTAGATATATTTAAATGTGTGTACCAGAGATAAAGGATGACTATTATGAAGTTCTCTGCAGTACAACAGTGGCTAATGAGCACATGGTGAGGGTTCAATATGTTAGTTGGTATGTGACTTAAATTTTCTAGAAGTCACATTTCTAAAGTAAAAAACAAGCAGGTGAAATTAATTTTAGTAATATATCTTATATAACCCCATATACCCCCATCATTTCCACTGCACTTAAATATATAATCTGTATGAAAACCACCAATGGTCTATTTTCTTTCTTTCCCTTACATTCAGTACCTTTCGTTCATAGCACATCTCATTTTGCTCTAATGACTTTTCTCAATTTTTTTTAAAAAAATGTTTTAAACTACTTTATTTATTTATTGTGTATATGTGTGTGTGTGAGTGTGTATATGTGTGTGCATGTATTGCCACACACATGTGAAAGTCAGAGGGCAACTTGCAGGAGTCATGTCTGTCCTTCCGTCATGTGCACGCAGGGACTGGTGGCTAGTGCCTTTATTTATTAAGTCTTCTCTTCTCCTTGGCCCCTCAAATGTTGATAAGTCAACAGGAGATGAGTGGCTACCATATTTGATCTCAGAGCTTTCGGCAACTGTCTGGTCAGATTGTCTGATTTTTCCAGCTGTAGAAATCATTGAAGACAGTGGCCAGAGCAAAGTTGTCACAGCATAGCAGAAAAGGAAATATGATCAAAGATTTTTTGAGTTAATCCTGTCAGTGAAATTTTGGACTTCCCTGGTTAAATCTACAAAGCAAAGAATAGCCCAACTAATTTTACCCTTAAAAGAAATAATTTTTTTCACCTAAAACATGAACTTTCTTAGTTTCTCCTTTCCGTAAGCAAATTAAAAAAAGCAAGATAGTTGGCTTTCATGAGAAATAGAGAGGAATGCTGAGAATTCATTTGCAAGATGGGTAGAGAATACTAAATAAGGAGAAGGGAAAATGAGGATTTTGGGTAAGTCATCAAAGCCTTTTATCACTAAAGCTGTCACTTCGCAGAGAAACTGTCATCTGACATGCACTATATTGAGTTTGCTTTGGTGGAGAGCTTCCTGTTGTAAGGTAATTTCTGGACTTCTACGCTGAAATGCTTAGGCAAAGCCAGAGACCGCAGTGTGTACATTTGCCTTTCCTATTTACTTATGCCACATGGACCTTTTGTCAGAACTCTTAAATTTAGAGACTTTTAAGTCCCACAATAAACTAGATAATAGTTAAATTTGACAGCATGAGTCAAGGAGTTTCAAAGAAATGCTAAACCTCTGACATTCAGAAGCCACAATTACATAATATTTCACTGATGTCTTTAATATTTCCCGAGGGCAGCAATCCAAGAGTCTCTTCCCCTATCCAGCCACAGCCAGCTCCATGTGTAAGTGCACAGTTCAACTACTGTAGTGATTGAGCCTGGCCTACGTGAAATAATTTCAGTTCTAGTCACACTTAAATGTTGCTTCCTTATATAATGGCCTTTGCTTGGGTTTTCCCCTCCCCATCTAAACCATTGTTTTATCAACCTCTTCTCATTATTATTGAAGTCTAGAACAATCTGAAATATCTGTCATTAAATTGCTGAAAATTCCCCGTGTAAAGTTGAAGAAGAACATTTCAATTCGATCAGTATGGGGGCTAATTATTTTAGGCAAGCTGTCATTTAGGCTTTCTAAAGTGGATTTTAGTCTTGCAGTCAAGAACATTGCTTAGTGCAGAATTAATTAATCATTATAAATATAAAACCTGCAGTATCAGCGCCTATGGTAGGAGAGATTTCAAGAGGCAAGGTTGAAAGAGTCAATAGGCCGCTGAAGGGAAGATCCTCACCCCCCACTCCTCAGCTACCATCTGATAAAAGGACAATTAAACACTGCACTTCATCTTTCTGTTGAGCCTGACTTCAAGTGCCAGTTCAAAAACTGGAAGTGCCTAGTCTACTTTTCTGAACACAGTGTTTCCTTTGGCTTCTTTTTGTATGCCTTCTTTTGAAGAGATTTCCAAAAAGCAAGATTGACAAAGAAATGGAAGAAAAATTTGAATTTCCTTTGACTGAAAGAAATGCAAAAACTAAAACAAAACAACAAAAAACCATTTCATTCTCTTAACACTCTGCCAAATAGAACATATGCCCTTCGTGGGCTCTGAGCTTTTCCCCAAGCACTCAGTGGCTATTTCCAAACTCTTCTATACAATGACTCTAATCATTAAAGCTCACCCTCCTTCTGCTACATGAGAAAACACCCATTGTCCCCATTATTCTTCCCTGCTGGTCACAATGGATCTGCAGTATTGTTTCATTTTTCTTGCCCCACAGTAAACGAGGTTATCATCCAAAGGATGGGGATCATGTCCATAAGGGTAAAGAAACGAATTGGCTTACCACTGCAGGTAATGCTGAGATTAACTAACATATATAAGCCAGCTATTTGCAACTCACTCTGAGTACCTAAACGTGATTGCCTTGGATGTTTGGTTTATATGTTACTATCTCAATTAAATCCTACTATTCACAAGGTAAGGCTTCCTCCTGCATGGGAAAGCTTACTGGTCTTATGTGTTATTTTGTTAATACTCAAATGTTTAAAGTCACCTGTTTATTTTTAAAGTGAACACGTATTGAGACTTTTTGCCAGGAGCTCACCTAAGAAGATGGTGTTCACTACTTCTCAAACTGATGTGTGTCCAGAGAATTTGGTCATTTTGCCACACTGCAGATTGTGTTCAATTCGTCTGGGTATGACCTGAGAGTCCACAGTTCTCAGAAGATTGGAACTGACGCTGTGAAGACTGCACTTTGTGAACAAGGAGAGTGTTCACATTTAAGACAGTTTTGAGGTGATGAAGACCAAAAGATCACTCTCTACTTGTTCTGAAGAGTCAGTGAGAGACTGCAATGGTAGAAGCAGGGATGGCTTTTTAGAACAGAGACCCCTACCCCACAAGACAAGGTTTCTCTATGCTGCCCTGGATGTCCTGGAACTCCCTTTGTAGATCACACTAGCTTTGAACTAAGACATCTGCATCTCTGAATCTCAAATGCACCACCATGCTCCACTTCAAAAAGTGACTTTGGAATTGGGCCTTTGATAATAACTGAACAGAGTGTGTTTGAGGCCTCACTCGGTATATTAGTTACTTGATTTTTGATAAGCCGAGATACTTAGCAACAAAAACAAAACAAAACAAAACAAAACAAAACAAAACAAAACAAAAAGAACCAAACAATAATACGAGGAAGGAAAGGTTGTTTTGGCGCACTGTTGAAGAGAACCGTGACTGGGAAGGAATGGCAGAAGGACCACGAGGCAGCTAGTCACATTGCAGCTGCTGCCAAGAAGCAAAGGACAGGGGTTTCTGGTTCTCAGTGCACATTCTCCTTTTTCATCATCCAAATACTGCAGCCAGAGGGTTGGTGCTACCAGCAGTTAATGTGGGTCATTCTACCACAATTAATCTAATACAGATAATACTCCCTAAGCACTCCCAGAGGCTTTCCTCCTAGGATGCTCCAGGACCTGGAAGTTGACTGTTTTCACCACCACCCGACTCACTTATTATGCTCTATTTTTCCCATGGATGCTTGGAATGTGTCCTCAGTTGCCAGGGAATGACTGCAGGCTTTTACTCCCTTAGACAATATTCAGTGGTGGCTGGTGTACGTTGTTGGTGTCTACGTTTGCCTCTCACATGCTTTTGCAAATATTCTTTCTTCCATCACAGGTGCTTCAGTTTAAATCAGGGCAGGTAAGAAGAGAAAAGCATGATGCAGCCAGTGCGATCCAGAGAATTAATAATGCAAGGAGGCCCCCATTTATTTTAAAGATATCACTTTGTGATTTATATCACAACAATTATATTTCTAATGGGATTTTAATTGATTTTGAATTCAATTAAAGGAAACCTATTTTTAAAGCCCATCTCAGCTACTGCCACCCCAGGAGTCACAACTAGGCTAGCATACTGTAAGTCATTAAAGCACAGTGTGTGTGTGTGTGTGTGTGACCAAGTCAGGGAATTCGGGAATGAACTATATTTATTGTTCTTTTAAAATTGCCTTGATATGATTTTGGTTTTGTGCTTATCGAGCTTACCTATAATTAAAATTCCCTCTCTCCCTGTGTATGGGTGTGTGTTTTATGAAGTGTGTGCATGCGGGTTCATACATAGATGTCAGAGGAAAACTTTCGGGAGTCAGTTTTCTCCTTCTATCTTTATTTGGGATCTAGGAATTGAACTCAGGTCATCAGGCTTATGCAGCAAATGCTTTTTACCTGCTGAGTCATCTTGCCAACCTGGCTGGGTCTATTTCTAATAATTCAAATGCTGGTTTTCACTAGACAGAGTTCAATGGTCTTTTGGGGTAAAGATATTAATTCAGATTTTGGGATTGGGACATTCTTCTAGAATAAAGTGTTTTATAATTTGCATGTATGCCTATGGATTGATCTTCTTTTCCTCCACATCACATGTGCTGCAAATTACTTAGGAAGACACGTTCAAATGGATTTTTAAAAAAGACTTGGTTCAGTTATATTACTTATAAACATAAATGTGTGAATGGTTTTCTTTTGTCCATTGAGTGGACTCAGCATCTGAGGTTCTTCAGAGTACTGATGAAAAGCCACCCCCAGCCAGACTCTCCTGCCTTCTCTTTGCTCTGTACCCTCTGTACTCAACTGCACAATGACTGTGCTGTCACTATACTTTAACACTGCCATAAGATCTTTCATCGTGCTACCTGAATACTGTGTAAAAGACCAGTTCAGATCCAAAGTGGAGCCACATGGTGATCGAAAATGGGGAGGGAGGAGACCAGTGCCTTTTAGAATGGGTTGACAACTTTGTGCAGAGAGGGCAGCCCTTCCAGCGGTGAGCAGCTGTACATATATGAGGATGCTGATAAACACCCACTAATTCTTATGCCATTTCAATGTGTTTCAACCACGAGACCTTTGCTGCTCCTTTACCTGAAGGTTTTATTGACTGACCTGTAGCTTTGCTTTGGAACCCACTTCTAATTGTTGTGGATCATAGAAATTATGGATTCATAGATTCACACAATAAAAAGGACCTGATGGGACTACCATTTAGACATGTTCCCCAGAAGCTGATACAATTGCTGATGGAAGAAAATCCTTCATTTTCTTAAACAGAAAACAAAGTACTATACTGATTTTGTTTAGCCTGAGAGTAATCAATGCATGTTCAGAATAAAATACAATGATATTGTCTCTCACTTATAAAATTGAGAGGACAATCTTGTGTTCTCTGAGGGCAGCATTGGATCTTCCTTCCACCTACCTTGGTTCCTTTAGAAGGAACTGACATCCTTGAGACAGCCAGAAACACGGAGAACAATAATCATTTCTTTATATTGTGTAGCTTTGTTCTGCTCTTAGGGTTTGGGGTGTTTAATTTCACTGGTGCTATGCAGAGCTAGTCAGTTTGAGATTGAGGAAATGAACTTCTGCATTTGAATTTGACCTTATAGGATTAGCTAAAATAGCAATTAGGTTATAAGGAAAGGATTATTTTTAATTTCCATTTATAGCTCATTTCAAAATGAGCAGAATAGCAGTATGACTTTTTAACCATTAGGATACATAACAGTATCTGTATTGTTGTTGCTCTTTTGTGATTCCATCGGAGACTTCAGAATATGTTTTGCAAATGCAAGTTAGGGACTGACCTTCACCGGAACACAAGAAATAAACAATTTTAGACTCGTGTCTTTAAGCTGTTCCTGTTAGGTGTAAAAAGCAATGGATTTCATGATTTTAATTTTCCTTTCCTCCCCACTCCTTACCCTTTTCTTCACCTTTCTCCTTCTCATTCAATTCCCTCTTTTCTATCCCTTCCATCTTTCTCCACATATTTCTCCCCTTTACTCTTTATCCCTCATCCATCTCAGAGAGTGTCAATGATAACTCTGAAGGAGTCTTGATTCCATGTGGCTCCATCATCAAGTCCCAGAGTCAGTAACATCTTCCTCCCTTACCACATTATTTCTCTTTGTCTTTTGACTTGTCAGTTATGGAAATTCTGTCAAGAGTTTTATGTTTATGATATGTCAACTCTAGCTTCAGTCCTGGAAGAATGGTGGCTTTTGTATCGATAATCAAGGTATGAGAAAAAAGTTTTGAATACTCAAGAAGAAGAAATAGCCTGAAATCATCCCAGACACATGAATAAGAAGCAGAAATACATTTATCAAAGATGTCTTTGTATCTGCATTGCTTTCATTCAGAATCCAGTGATTATGGAATACATGCAAAAAGCTGGGAAAGCAGAAAAACTGAAGTGAAGATGCTCCAGGTAAACCTAAGAACAGCATGCAGAAGTGCTTTTGGTATTTGTCTTCAGTGTCAATTAACTTTGTTGATCTTGTTTGGAGCTTTTTGTAGGGAGAAGCTCAGCTACCCTCTGTCCCCACAAAGAGATAATGGTATGGAAGAACCACCTCGTGAAAGCAGGTGCAGAAGGATTCTTAAGAAAATTTGAATCTCCCACTCTTCCCTAAACTTCACCCTGGGAGAGAGCCATATTCTCCCTAATACAGATGCAAAATACTAGGAAAAATCCAACTTTCCAAAAGACATGGAAGAACTACTCCATGAAAACAGGGGTAAAGGCATTCTCAAGAAAATTTAAATCTCCAACACTTACCCGAACTTTATTCAGAGAGTTGGCTACATTCTGAATGATATAGATACAAGATATTAGACAAAATCCACCTTGCAATGACATTTTTATGATTAGTCCGATAAGGAGAGTTGGGGATGGGTGTCCCACCACATTTCCTGGAAGAAGGTCATGCTAATCTTCTCTCCAAGATTCCACCTTTGAAGAAGAAAGACCTTCTCTGTTCACAAAAATGAAAAGTAGATATTGCTCATGCATGACTAGACCCATTCCAGTTTCTCTTTCTGGATTAAGCAGCCCAGAGCGTGAGATTTCCAGATGACTAGTACATATGTGGATCTGTCTATCAGCCTGTTTCCAAAGACTCTGCATTTTTCTGCTAAAACGGATGAAACCATGGTAGTCAAAAGTTCTCATTAATAGCAAGGGTTTGGTCTACCTCAGGTAGGTCTGAATAAGGTCTACTTTTGGGGTATTGTCTTAGTTTTTCTACTGCTGTGATAAAGACTGTCACTAAAAGTAACTTGGCGGGGGGGGGTATTATTTTTGTTGTGTACTTTATAGTCATCACAAAGGAACGTCAGGGTTTGAACCTGTAAGCAGGAACTGAGGCAGAGGTCATGGAAAAGTGCTGCTGAGTGGCTTGCTTCCCACTGCTTGCTCAACTTGCTTTTTGTTTTTACAAATAACTCAGGCCCGGCTGCTCAGGATTTGTGCTGCCAACAGTGGGTTGTGAGCTCATACATCACTACATAAGGAAATGCCCCCTGTAGCTTATCTATAGGTCAATCGGATGGATTCAATTTCTCAGTTGTGGGTCCATCTTCCCAGATGATGTTAGTTTGTGACAAGTTGAGAAGAAAATAACAGTGCTAGAATATTGGTTAGAGCATTAGAAGGACCCAATATGACTGCACATTGACCTGGCTTCTCTTCTACTTTTGTTTTCTCACTGTCTCATTTTTTGACCATTTCATCAGACACATGCCTGGTTGTTTACCATCTCCAACCCAATTATATATAAAAGAATTTATACAGCATAGTGATGAAATAAACACAGTGGAAATGTTTATGTAGTGAACGACAACATCAACCTTGGAGATAGCTCTAGATTCAAATTCTGTTTTCTTGCCTAACTAGTTATTGACCCAATTATTCATCTCTGCGAGTTTCTTGTAACAAAAACTGTCTCCCAGGGCTGTAAAGATTAAATGAGATGAGATATATACCTTACTTCATTATCTCTCTATATCAGTGAGGCGGCATATAGTAGAACTCAACTGTGAATTATTTTCCTCATTTCTCTCCTGTGGAACAGGTAGTGTTTATTTATATTCACTCTTTGCTCCCACACAAGCACATCCTCTGTTCTCCCATAGCATTCTCTCACTTCGTCATAATCACTTGACCTATCGTGGAGAGCAGAGTAGGTTTTGTTGGGAATGCAAATCACCCAGTGTTCCATCCATCACCTAGACACTCCAGGAAATTTATCCTTCCTTGATCCTCACCAACACAGTCCCGTTGGAACGCTGCACTTTCCTTTATGATATACTTACATTTTAGAGTGTGATAAAATCATTCCAAGAAAATCAAACTCCTCATTTGCAAAATTGTTGGACTGTATTTATAAGATGTGAAAGGAATCTCTTTTTTGTTACAAAATTCTATACTTCTATAAAAATGCCACTGTATTATTACCCTTGAAACTATTTTGTTTACAGGTCTTGCTCCATGTAATTTCCTTAATAATTGGCCAAGGCTTGCGTTTACAGTACTTTTATATTTTTCTTTCATTGTATGTAATGATAGGGGATAATAGAATTCTTTTTGCTTATCAGCAGAAATATAGCCTTGGTGAATTATTATGAAACTATGTAGAAACACTGAAGAAACCTATTTAAATGTGGTATTGCCTTGGATAGGGCTCTACTGATTAATTATCTCATTTAAGATGAATCATGGGGTTCAACTTTGCTCATCTCCACAGGGCAGGTGATCAGGAAGGGTATGTTGAAATTTGTAGACTTGAGCGGAAGCTGCTGTCAATCAGTGGAAAGTCCCCGCCATCAGGGAAGCCTCAGTAGCTCTCAAGGCCTTTCAACAGATTGATGCAGTCACAATGAAATTATCAAAAACAAATTTGTCCCTTCAAAATCAACTGATCAGGGGTGTTCAGCTCATCTTCAAAATACTTTGACAGCATCACCCAGATTAGTGTTTGGTTGAGCTAGAGCTAGCCACAATGACACAAAATACCATCATGGTCATCAACTGCAAAATCTTTGTCAATCAGAGATGTAACTCAGAGTTTTCCCCTAATTACAACCTATATAGGAAAACTGTTCCTTTCAGTGCTAACAATTTCCCCTCTAAAAACATTCATAAGTTTTGTTATCCCGTCAAAGGCTCAGCACTCTTGCTGCTATTACATCTCTAGCATGGAATTTTGCTTTGAAAGAAGCTTTATATTACTCTGTAATAATGTGAATGGAGGAGAAAATGCAAGAATATAGAAATAAAAAGAAATATAAATAGGCATTTCAAATTAAAGACACTAAGATTCATTAAAGGCTACTGAGTTTGTTTTTTCTAAAGTAGGGTTCATGGAAAGGAAGTGTCTTGAAATTAAATGCGTAGTTAAATGTAGCATCATATATTCTTTATGAAAAATGTATCTATCTACTTATTATTTATCTTTTGATGTATGATATATCAATTGTCAATTGTCTGAATGTGTACATAGCATGTTTTATGAAATGCATAAGTATATGTATATATACATATTTTAGAAACTATATATAGTATATGCATATCTACATGTGTTTAAATATAGAGTTTCTGAACTGAGATAGAATGAAGAAATGTTGGAAATACTTTCAAAACCTTTTATAGGTTGACTTACTGTCATCTTCAAAATGGACATTTGGAATTTGGCTTTCATATAGTACATTTGACCACAGGATGCCTTTGTTCATGGGCTGTGCCAATGGGCTGTTATTTACTGAAATGCACATTTAAAATCTGTGCACCAAAGTGTTATTTTGGGGGAGGGAATGTGAAGGATTGGCCATTAAGCAGCTATTTCAACCCAACTGAACATTGTGTCATCACATGCCACAGATGGCAGATAACTCTGCAGTATGGAGTCCAACCACACACCCAAAGGATAATACTTGTTTCCTCTTAGCACATAGCTGCTCAGCACCTCCTGTATAGAAGAAGTTACAGTCTCCCAACGTGATCCGTCACACTGTCTTCTTCATTATTTTGATAACATCATTTGTCAAAGCTCTCCAACAAAAATAGTCAAAAAAAGAAAGAAAGAAAGAAAGAAAGAAAGAAAGAAAGAAGGAATCCAACGGGCTAACACAGATAGCAACACCACACAGCATGGTCTGACAAGAACATGCATAGCGTCTGCTATGTGGAAGAAAGCGAAAAGTTAAGCACCCTCCATGCAGGAAATGGACAGGACTCAGGCCGTTTACTACATCACAGCCTTTCTACTTGTAACAAAGTTGTATACAGACCTGAGAGGTTGGAAGCTGCTTTAAAAACTGGTGCAAGTGTGAATATGGTGAATTTACAGAGATCACAAATTTTCAGATTGATATTTTTGATAAAAGCTCACTGATCTGCATGCAAAACAAAGGTCCTCTCACATGCAGAGGTGTAAAAATGGGGGAAGACCGGACACTGGAAACTGAGTGCTAAATAGAATCAGAAACAATGTGAGCATTGGGTGAGAGGAGGAAGGTATGACAGGTTTAATGCATTGCCTCAAGATTTATATGTGAATGCTATAAGCCCTGGGTCTTAGAATGTGATCTATTAGAGTACAAGATCTTTTCAATGGAAATAAGTTGAAGTGAGGTTATCAGTAGACCCTGATCCAGTACTCACAAGTAATGAAGATTGTGGAAGAGACTTAGGGTGAGTCAGCCATCTATAAGCCAAGAGAAGATGTTGGAAACAAATATATTTCTCATGCTCCACACCTTTCCTATAACCAGCAACTAGGCTTGCTAAGATCTTAATTTTGGACTTTGTCCTCCAGAACTGAAGGATATTACATTCGTGTTGCAAATGTCACCCAGTCTGTGGCACTTTATTTTGACAGCCTTAGAAATTACTTGCAGGAAGCAAAGCTGAACTGGGAGTCATGGCTAGACTGTGAGAACCATTCAATTGTATATTCATCAGCCTGAGTGGTTAACATCTGAAGTGTCCTGAGCTACTTACCAAGCTACCTTGAAGGAGTTGGAGAAAGTTTAGGCTGGGAGAGTACAGTCATTTGGAACCCAGAGACTAGGTCTTTATCATTTGGCTGGGTGAAAGATGCTGAGGCCTGACTTTAGTGAAGAGCATGTGGGCAGTTTAGAAAACAGTGAAAAGTTAACCCTGATCAATCTGTAGGTATGGATAGCAAAATGAAAAAATCAGTAGAATAAGTTTTGTAGTAGGGACTTTCTTCCTTGGTTGAGCACAATGAATTGGTTTAGAATGGTTTCCTTTTCCTGGTCAATGTGGCTTTTCAGTTACAGCTCTTTTTTTTTAAGTCTCTCATACATAATATCTTGACTGCAGTTTCTCCTCCATCTACTCTTCTCAGTTCCTTGCATACCTCCCATTTCCCCCAGATTCACTTCTCTCAATTTTCCTATAAAAGAGAGCAGGCTTCATAGGGATATCAACCTAACATAGCACAAGATGTACCAAGGCTAGGCACAGTTCCTTATATCAAGCCCAATAGGAAGAAAAGGGCCCCAAGTACAGGCAAAAGAGTCAGAAACACCCCCAACTCCTACTTCTGGGAGTTCCATAAGAACTCCAAGCTATACCACCATAAGGTATACGCAGAGGACTTAGCTCAGACCCATACAGGGTTTGTGTTCGTTGCTTCACTCTCTGTGAGCTCCTATGAGCCCTGCTTAGTTGATTCTGTGGGCCATGTTCTTGTGGTGTTCTCATCCCCTCTGTCTCCTACAGTTCTTTCTTCCCTCACTTCTGAGGGGTTCCCCTGGCTCCACCTAGTGTTTGGGTATGGGTCTCTGCATCTGCCCCCATGAATTGCTGGATGAAGCCTCTAGGATGATGATTTGTCTAGGCACAGATCTATGAGTATAGATTATAGAAAAATATCATGAGAAATCATTTCACTAATTTTTTTGTCACTCGTTTTTGGTTCTACCCTAGATCTCTGGGCTATCCAGCCCCTTGTTCCTGACCATTCAGGCAATTTCAGACTTGGGTGCTCTCATGACTTAGGCCTCAAGTTGACCACTTCAGACAGACGCAGGTTAAGATCTTTCCTGGTAACACAGCACATGGTGCTACACAGAATATTAGAAATGGGTTAGATCAATATGTAAGAGCTAGCCAATAAGAGGCTAGAACTAATGGGCCAGGCAGTGTTTAAAAGAATACAGTTTCTGTGTAATTATTTCGGGTGTAAAGGTAACCATGCAGGTGGCTGGGTGGGTTTTTAAATATTCTTTTACATTTAAAGGGGGATATGATATAGATATGAATAATTTGCATTGGTATGGATTTTAAGGTCAATTTTGTTGTATGTATATGTATTTCTGATATTGATTAAGGTATTGTGATTGTGTAGTTCATTTAAAAATGTAATGTATAATTAGGAAATATAGGTCAATATTTTATATGTATATATATTTTTGATATTGATTAAGGTATTGTGATTGTGTAGTTCATTTAAAAATGTAATGTATATAGGTTGTTAATGGATAATCATCAATAATAGTCAAGCTTGTAGTCATGTTAGTTAGATTTTTCTAGATATAAAGAGATATATTTCAGTTAAAGAGGCATTCTTCATATCTTTCAAAGACTACAGAATATGGCATTTTAAGTGTTTTAATAACTTAGGGCTTTTCATGACAATGACACACATCTGCTTCTGCCAGCACAAGCTACTTGAAGAGGAAGATGGGCATTGAAGAGGTTCCTTAGGGAGTTGGTTAGCCATTTAGGCAAGAAACTGCTCTTGCCTGGACTGTTGCATAAACTGGACACAGAACCCTCAGAGAGAGGACTGCTGAACTTGCCTAAAGGTGAGATGTTCTTTTGGGGTTCCTGATTCATGAAAGAGTCTGTGAGACATTCTGCAGGATACAGCAGGAAGTGACTGAACTGTCTTTGAATTTTCCTGCTTCATGGAAATGTCTCTGGACACTATGGGTTTGAAGACTGAAGACAGATGCCCCAACGGTACAAAAGAACTTTGGGTGACTGTCCAGGCAGCGAGATGTCTCTGTCATTTCTAGAGTTTTGGAAGTTGTTTGCTTAAGTAATACTATATCCTTCTGGAGTCTTTGATAGAGTTGAAGAATGGATAGATAATTACAATTTTTCTTAGTTATGATAAAAGAAAATATAAATATTGTAACTGTAATTCTTGCTTTATAACTGTTTTGCTATATGTAATTTTACAATGTTAAAGTTAAAGCCTTTCTTTTTTGTTTAAACAGAAAAAGGGGAAATGATGGAGGTGGGTCTTCTATCTTATCTGTTGCTTTCATTGGTTAACTAATAAAGAAAACTGCTTGGCCTGATAGGACAGAAAATTAGGTAGGCGGAGTAGACAGAACAGAATGCTGGGAGAAAGAAGCCGAGTCAGGCAGTCGCCATGATTCTCCCACTCCAGACACAGGTTAAGATCTTTCCTGGTAAGCCAGCTCGTGGTGCTACACAGAATATTAGAAATGGGTTAGATCAATATGTAAGAGCTAGCCAATAAGAGGCTGGAACTAATGGGCCAGGCAGTGTTTAAAAGAATACAGTATCTGTGTAATTATTTCGGGTGTAAAGGTAACCATGCGGGCGGCTGGGTGCTGGGAACGCAGCCCTGCCATTCCTACATCACATCACATATAGTATATTTGTATTGGGGGAATGCATAAGACATATTCTTGTAGCAAATATCACCTATATAGCACATTATCATTGGTGACAGTCGCCACCCTGGCCATTAGGTGTCCAGGATTACTCCAAAATTGGTACTTTTTGATGATCTTCTTTCCCCAAATATCCATCTCTAATTCACCATTTGTGCCTGTTTCTTCTTAAATGATTTGCCAGTTGTTGTATTAAACTAAAAGTTTTATTTGATTTTCTCATATTGTAGTTATATTGGCTTGTGTGTACCTGACATTACCCTCCCTCCTCTCTTCCCACACTCATTCTTTTCTCCAAATAGCTTGCTTTCTGCCTTCACATCATATTTATATCATGCAGAGTAAAATTTAGAATATGTACATAAAACATGTGATAATATTGATCTTTATTTCTCTTGTTTTACTGCTTTCACCCGCCTGACACACTTACTGTTCCCAACTAGTCCTCAGTCCCCTTTCTACTCCCTCTTCCCACCCCCCTCTCTGTCAGTCTTGTGTAGGTGGTCACAGCTACTGAGTAGTCATGGTGTCCACAGCCATGTCATACCCAGAAGATTGTATTTTATGGCAATCATCCTCATGTGCTACATCTTGCAGCTTTTCTATCCCTTCTTCTGTGATGTTCCCTGGGCCACAGAGTGGATAATATAGACGTTCCATTTAGGGATGAGTACTTTGTGGTCCCTAAGTGCCAGCAAATAGTATTTGCCTTTCTATTTGTAAGCATTATGTTTTAATGTTCACCCATGTTGCTACAAATGGCAGCATTTTTATCTTTTATAAACTAAAGACTATTCTTTTGTTCTTGTGTGTGAAGGTGTGCAATTTTCTTTAGCCATCTGCACATTGACAGTCACTTAAGATGGTTTTATATCTTGACTGTTGTATGGCTTCAGTGAACAGAAGCACGCATAGCTCTTCCATGTTCTTATTGATATTTACTGCCTTATCTTGTGCCCAAAAACCACACCATGCTGTTTCCCAGCCAGAGACTTTTCATATGCCAAACTCACTAAGCAAAACCTTTTCCCCAGGCATTAACTGAAGAATCATGCATATCCTTCTAAGAGGAGTTGCCCCATTTTCACAACACTGACACCTTGAGTGTTCACCCTCTTTGTAAACAGTTCTGCATTCTGAATTTGGAGACATATGCTGCTACGTGTATATTGTGATTTGTTGTTAGCTGCCCATCTTTAATTCAGAACCTCACAGGTAATTCATTCTCCAAATGTGGCCATATTTTGTCTGCTTGAATCTACTGCTCCTTTCTGGAGTCTGGTGCAGTTTCTAGCTCTTATAAGAGCTTATGCAATAGTAGATAATAAGATAAATTATTTGGTGTGAAACTAAAGTATATTTTTGTAATTTCATAAATTAAAAGTATTTCAATGCCTCATCATTTCACCTTCCGCCAAAAAGAATCATAGTGGTTACTTTATACTTTGTGGTTGTTATTCATAATAATATAAACATAATTAAATTTCAGGAAATATAACAAATGGGCCAGCAAACTGGTTACGTGGCTAAAGGTGCTTGCTGTCAAGATTCATGACCTGAATTTGATCACTGGGACCCACAGAGTAGAAGGAAAGACCCAACTTCTAACAGTTGTGGTCTGCCCTCCATATGTGTACCATGATGTGCACACACAAATACACACACACAAATAAATGTAAAAGATTGAATTGTGAAAAGATTACCATCTAATTTTCTAGTTTATCAATGAAAATATTTTGAATTTTACAATATGTTAATATTTTTCTACTTTATACAAATATTTAACATTTTAAGAAACACAACAGTGTGGACAAAAGCAGGTTTATGACTCTGCAATTTCCTGTCACCCCCTCTTTTGTTCCCCCCTTATGCAGTATGAGACTGTGATGTGTGTTACCTATGTGACAGAGGATAAAGCAGTCTCCGACCTTTGAATAGCTTAAGCGTTTAGACAGCTGATGGCAATCTTTCATTAAATTTGGTGTACTCGCAGCGGTTCTGGCAGGTATGAGAAAACACAATTTGTTTTTCTTCGGCAATCTTCATACTGAATATCTGAAAATGTTTCCCAGTGACAGACAGAACTGAGAGCTTAATATCTTTCCAGATGAGCACGGTGGCTTTCACCGAGGGAAAATGATGTGGGTGGATGAGCTCGTGAAAAGTGAAGAGAAGAAGATAGGAAAATGAAGTTTATGCATGGTCCAGATACATTTAGGGACTTGGGCAGACTACTTAGAGGGAAAGCTGGGTGTGATGCTAATGGGCAGGAAACATGTTCAGTGAGGTTTATGTTGTGTTAAAATGCAGTGTAATTTTGTGAGCCAGCTCTCCCTCTTTTCTCCTTCCTTGATTTCTCCTTACTGCTCATGCCCCAGGCTTGGAATACAAGACACAGTTTTGGGCATCAGGGTGGATATTTCTCCTCAGTAAGAATGAAAAGGACAGGATTAATTGAGAGTATGACAAAACAAACTTTCTATTATCTTCCTTGGTCCATAGTTTCTGTGACCTTGATTTTGTAATATTAGCTGAGAACTGCCTTCATCCGTCATCTCTGCATTCTGTCTGAATCATAGCACCTAAGTCAAGGAAGATTTACCAAATTTTCCAAGTCACATTGGCAGGTATCCACTGACCCTATTCATATTGCCTGATATTCGTTTATCAGCTGGAAGATGCTTGATGCAATTCTAAAGATGACCAACAGAAGACAGCCAACCATATTGTACTCTATTTATTCAACAAAATACAACTATGGAAATGAAGTAGCTAAGTCAACATGAATTGATGGCAATCCATAATACAAGTTTCCATAGCTCCAAAGAACATGTGATTCTATTTGTTCGTATTTTAAAAGCAAACGAACCGTCATACATTATGTAGGGACAGATATCTATAAAAATAATCTGTATAAGTGCATATGATAAATCTATAAAGAAAAGTCAAAGAATAATGACCAAATTGTGATGAAGGTAATAATCTAGATATCTCTGTACATAACTTTCTCAAGTTTTGCACTGTCTTTCTCTTTCTTTGAGGGCTAGTAGGATGAACTAATGTTTACTGTTCAATAGTCAGTTTTATCATTCTTTTCTTCTATAGGTCACCTACTTTATGAATTACTGAAAACTACTTCCTTAAGATGAAAATTATTTTCCAAATAACTTTTCTACTTATAAACATTGTCTTTCATTTTAATTTTTGTGTATGGTTTGTGATGTTCTTTTTTTTAAATAAATAAATCCTAAATCCTAAATTATCCCAGCAACACTTATTGAACAGCCCATCCTTCCCCTGTCTATCTGCAACACCCACTCAGTTGCTCATCAAATTTTCATATATGCCATGGGCCTGCTTCTGGCTCTCTACTCTCTTCTACTGGTTTTGACAGCCTTGCTCGGGATCTCCCTAGTTCCTCTCACTTCTTGTTCAAAACACTCTCCACTTGATAACTAGAGTCAGGTTTTCAGTGTGTGTGTGTGTGTGTGTGTGCGCATGTGCTCATTTGTGTAGGGAAACATCTGTTTTTGTAAGCTTTCTTTTGAATCACCAATTTGTTTGCCCTTAGCATCTTAATGTCTATATGACCTTCTCCCAAGTCCCTGCCCTTTTCTTTTCCTGTCATTCCTACACACAGATGAATCACTTGAAATTTAAGAAGCAAGAGAACGCCTCAGTCAGTGAAAGGGAAGAAGTAGCAGTGTGACCTTGCTGCAGAATTCAGCCTGTTTCCTCAGCCCACTTGGCAGTTTTTCAATCAGTGCCTCTCATTCCTTCGTGTTCAGGATTTTCCAATTTTTGAAAAGAACTAGGTATCATTAATGTGATTTTTCAACTCTTCTTCACATCCCTACCAATTCCTGTTAGTGAGTTTGCACAGCCTTTTCTGTATGAACCTTCAGTACTCTCCTTTTCAGTCCAAGTGCCTCCCTGGCTTCCACTCTGAAAAAGCCCTGTTTCTGCTTCTTTTGACTTCCTTCCTGTAAGGAAAGACCTGTAGAGACTTCTTCCCTCAAAGTGCAGAGAATTCCAACACCTCCTTACTATAGAACCTCCTTACCACAGAATTCAAAGTAAAAGAATTATTGATAGGAACTGATTTGCAAGGGAAAAGTTTCAAAATGAGACCAAACATTAATGTGGATGATCTTTCTAGGTTTCTGACACATCTTCTACTGTGTTCTCTCTGCTTCAGAAGACATCTGGTATCTACCTCCCAGGACACTTGTGGCTCCTTTCAAGTCCTATTGCAGATTATCTGGAGACTCTTCCATCCCCTTATACCACACTCTCCTTTTCTTCCATTGTTTTGTCTATGCAGAGAGCATATCTTATCTTTAACACTCTTCGCAATGGTCACCATGTTGCAATGAATAACAGAAGCATCTTTGCTTCTTTTTTTCCTATGTATGCTTGATTCTAGACCTCTCTCTCCTCTGCTATTTTTCTCTCTGTTTCCTGTGACAATGCTACTTTATGGCCCTCAATGATTTCACCACACTGGGCTGATAACTTTCTCCCTTTTCTTTTGACCGGTAAGTGATGATTGCATTCTGGTTCCTTCTATTACTTTGACCTGTGATTATCTGCATGTCACATCTGTTAGAGACACTGTCTCTTCATATCATGCCTAAGATGTAAGCCCTGTTTTTTTTTTTTTTTTTTACTATTCTATCAGTTTATCACGAGAATGGAGAATATTTGTCCTCATCTGATTCACCCCCTTGTTTTTTTTTTAACCTTAGGCACTTTGTCCCCACTAAAACGCCATCTTCCTAAGTGCCCAAACCTTTCCTTAACTATTGTCCCTACTTGCTGTGCTGTGACTGCATGAGGACAAGAAGCTTCATCAAGTTTTTCTCATCAGCTATTAATTTCACATACTTATTCACCACACTAGATCACATAATGATTTACATAAAAACACATGTCTGGCTGACAACGAAAATGTGTATTCACATGAAAATTTGTAACCAGTTAAGGGTCTTTCCTACTTCATGTTCAGATTTCTGAATAGAATGATTATTTTTATCCCCAACTTTCTCTTTCTTTTCTCATATTAAAAGCAGGATCATGTTCACATAGCTCGATAAAAATAAGTGAGAATTATGCTCAATTGCTTTCTTCATCTATTCCACATAAGTCAGTCACCACGCTGTATTGATTTTCCTCCTAAGTCTGATTCATATTCATGCATTTTCCTGCTTACCACTGTCATAGACCCAGTCTGGTCTCCCCTTATTTCCTGCTTAGCTTTCTAAAATCAGTCCTGATTGGTTTCTCTATTTTTGCCTTTCTACAAATGTTATCAGCAGAATCGGGGAACTGTTTATACTAGAGGTATGTTGTCATTCTCTGGTGTGTGGCTCCTTATTGCCTTTCTTGCACACCTGGATGGACTCCAACACCCTAAAAGTAATGTTCAGCCCACCATGTGTGCTTCAGCCTCTTCAACATCAGCACTGCCGTTGCCTGTTTTCCACTGGGTGTCATTCTTTCCCCAAAGCTTATGTGACTCTTGGAATGAGAAAGCCGACTGTGCCTCACTCAGTTTTGCAGGTCAGAAATCAAGGCCAGGGACAGGAACAGGCTTGATGAGGGCCCATAGGGAGAATGAGCCTCAGTTTCTCTATGTTTCTCAGTCATCACATTCAGATAGTCACTGAATGGTACCAATTTTATCTCAGTTCCTTACATAGTGGTAAGAAGCTACCCTAGTAACCCAAACCTCATGATGACCAGACTGTGTTTAATTTTCATGTTGCTACAACGTGATTTCCATCTTTTACCATGGAGTCCTACCTACAACACTGATAGATCATCCCTGATAACCAGGTTTGAGGTTTGCTACTTGTATATCACTAATTTAGAGTTAGAAAGCAATGGGGGGAAATCTTGGAATGAAGTAAGTTTTCTCTATGCTAAGGAGTTTGCTTAGCTGTGGCTATGAATATTTTTGATTAGTTACTTACTTATATCAAACAGTATCCTGAGAGGATAGTGTATTAATCATAATACATTTTCAACATTATTCATTGGGGACTTCTTCTCCTTCTCCTCCCTTCCTACCCACGTGTGTGTGTGTGTTGTGATGTGCATGTCTGAATGCAGCTGCATACATACCACAGTGTTTATACCGAGGTAAGAAAACAGATTTTAGAAGTCATGTCTCTCCTTCTGCCATGAGTTCTGGTGATCAGTTCCTCAGGCCATGTGTCCCTTACTGAGGCGCTTAACTATTTCAAGTATAATTCTTTAGGTTTTCTACATTGTATTCAACCCCAGGAGCATCTCTATGGTGTAGGGAATATTATTAATCCTGTTTTGATATGTAGGGAAACTGAAGTCCGGAGAGATCATAATTTGTCCACAAGGAGTAGAGTAACTCAGAGATAAGCCAGATGACTTGTAGCTAGAGACCTTAATTTTATACACAACACCATGGGACTTTCAACCAGGATTTTTAAAAGGAGGATTTTAGGTGTGTAAAAGAGGTTCATAAGTGACTGTTATGATCCATTCACTGTGGCTTTTTGGTTACCACTGTATGAGAGATGTTCTCAAATATACTTTTATCTCCATGACATATGAATTTATAAGTTAGAGAATTATTTGAACTCTGTACTGCCTTGTAAAGGTTATTTCATCTTCCAGATTCACATTTTCTTCATAAATAGAACATAAATAGCAGTATCTATATTAATGTTACAATTAGTGATAAATAGTTAATGTATACCAAATGTTCTGCACATCATTGGCTATATGAATGCTGTTTAAAGTTGCTAGAGTGTTAATGAAAAGGCTATTATACAAGCATCACATACAAATTAAGGAAGAAACTACTTGCTGTCACAGTGGAGATGTTCACCACAGATATCAGTACACTTCAGTTGGTCCTGACAAGAACATTTAGAATTGTTAAAACAGGAAAAAGAATAACCTGCTCCCCCCATCTCTACCTTTTCACAAGGTATATACCACACTCTACCCCATAGTTACTACTGACATCCATCCTGTCCCTCTGAGATGAGCCCCTCAAATAGTGGAATTAGATACTACAGAAGGCAAAGAAGACAGATGGCAAATAACTGAGTTCTTAATAATGCCAGGAAGACATTGTTTCACCCAAATATGAGTGTTGTCAACCTCTAGACTCTTCACTACATGAGCCCATACTGATGTTTCACAGCTGAAATCTGTCTGAGCTTAGACTTTTGGTTTCTGCTAACCGCAGGGAAATCTAGACAGGAGGGCTGCCCATGCAAAGGCTTGCAGAGAGATAGGAGCATGATGGGTCTGGAAATATTACATTGAGAAATGAGGCCAGAAGGTGGGTCAGTGCCAGCTTTTCAAGGGCACTGACTTCCATTTTAATGAGTTTGGACTCTAGCCTGTAGGCAGTGGGGAGCAACAGTTTTTTAGCAGAAAAGTGACATGATCAGATTTGCATTTTAGAAATATGACTTTAGCTGTGAGGTTGAGTTTGGCTAGGAGTGGGAAAGGCTAAAAGCAGTGGTGAGAGTCAGTCGGTACCTGCAGTGGGATGCGGTATGGGGTTGCCGAATTTGGACAGCAGATGTGGGGATGGCGAGGTATGGACACGATCTCATTTTCTCCATATCCACCCTGTCATCAGGCATGCACTGTTGTGGATTCTCCTTGGCTGTTAATTCTGGATTCACAGATGCTGCTCCCATGGCAGCTGCAGACTGGAAGACAGGCGACTTCTGCTGTGCAGGTGTATCCACTGCTGAGCCTTCAAAATCCAAGGAGCGAGGCAAGAAGTGTTCCAGCCCAAACGTTCTCATCTAACTTTGTTCGCTCCTCAGAGAAATTCCTCTTCTGCTGGACACTACCAAGCAGCACCAAGACAGTGCTGGCCACAGACCACTGTTCACCAGGCCATTGTATCTACCCTCGTGAGTTCTCAGGCGAGCCCCTAAGCTCCTGCTGAAGGCAGAGGATACCTCCATAGGGAGCTTCAAAATACTGCTGTGAAGTTCATGTTTGTAACTTTTCGTATCGGAAGAACCTCCATGTAGAAACCTCAGAGTTAAATTCACTTCTTACTTTTCTGAGATATTTTTTCCAATAGAGAAATGTGGCAATTGAAAAGGGCAGAAACACATAAAACACTTACAATTTTGGTTTTAAGGCATACACTTATTTATTTTAAAACTCAGACTCTTGCATCCAGTATTTGGCAGTATGATCTCACTTGCTACAAACAGTTTGGTACAAATTTGGATAATCAATTAAACATCTGTTAATTGGACCAGGAAAGAGTTATAACATATATATTGTGTTAGTTTCCCACTGAACTCTAAAGTGATAAAAGCACATAAACATCTATGTAGTTTGGCTCTATGGCCACCAGCAATACTACCACCAACACAAATAAAACTCATTCCCACTGTTTTTTTTTTTTTTTTTTTTTTTTTTTGTGTGTGTGTGTGTGTGTATTGATGGGGCAATAGTATCTTTAATTTTTTTTTATTATAAGGATTAGAGTAGAACTTAGAAGTTAGAAACTCTAAATTCTCCCCTAATATTACTAGTTTGTGAATTTCTTTGCTTTGGTTGAGACTAAAGGTAACATAAACTTTTCTCAAAAGGGCTGAGCTGAATCTCACCATGTGGGAATCTGCTACCTGGAAGGTATCTCAGTTTCCAGTTTGTAAGGCTGGAGTGATCACAGAAGCAATCTTTTGTGGCTGTGTTGCAGAATTATGTGATTGTCATCATCAGGGCATTGTGACTATTTGAAACCCCTCAACACTGGGCCTGCAGATGCTCCCTCATATAATAAGGGGTAGAGTGGGGTCATGACAGCCTCACCTGAGTTCTTCACCACTCCTCCCTGCCAGATGTATACAATAATTATCTCTGAACTGCATGTGGTCTTACAGTCTCCTAATCTTGAAGGGATAACAGAGAATACAGTGTCTGAAATGAGCTGGGCAACTATGGAGGGATCAGAAGGTCCATATTGGAGTGAAACTTCCTGGTGATCTGGTTCTTTAGGGTCACCCAAATTCCAGTAAATCACTGCACCCATGCTATGTAAGCCCAGAAAACTAATTGGTTTGCTAACTTGGATATTGGTGAAATTCTAGTTTGATCTCAGTTGGTTGTCCTATCTGAGGCAAACAGGATTTTTGGTTTTTTTTTGGGGGGGGGGTTGTTAGGGGATATATTCCCAATGAAAGTTTATGTAACAAGCTATTTGATGGTTAATGTAATTTATATAAAACCCAATGAATGCTTGAATATAATGAGTGCCAGATTAAATGTTGCTTATGGTTACATGGTAGTTTAGAGACTTCGATTTTCTGTGTACGTTTAGCATGTCTGGCTGGTTAGCTGGTATACTCTTATGCCACAGTAATTTCTAATTATGTGTGCTTCAGAAAGTTATAGATTTGTCAGAGAAAAGGAAAAGAGAGAATTATTCCTGTTGATTCTTATTGCTATGCACAAAAGAAATGATTTTGGTCTTTATTCTTATCCAAAAGAGGCAAGTAGCTCAGGTGGGTGGCGCACAACTTTAATCCCAGAATTAATCTGCACTTGGGAGGAAGAGAAAGGCAGATCTCTGTGAGTCTGAGATCAGCCTGGTCTACATGACACAAAACTTTAATCCCAGAATTAAATCTGCACTTGGGAGACAGAGACAGTCAGATCTCTGTGAGTTCGAGATTAGACTGGTTTACAGAGTGAGTTCCAGGACAGTCAGGTTTGTTACACATAGAAATCTTGTTTCAAACACACACACACACACACACACACACACACACACACACACACACACACAAAGATTAAAAGGTCTTGGTAGAGATGATCTAGAGGCACCATTAATTCTTGGTGATCTGGGAAAGGAAAGTACGAGGTTTCCTGGGAATATGAGATAGACAGAGATACTATTACGTGAATTTCCTCTAAGAAAAGCCAGATTCTGGTAATGGAAAGATTCCAAATGATGCTTGAATGGATCACAGAAGAGTCAGCTGTCAATATAATGTTACATAACCAACAACTGAATATTGACTTCATACATCCATTCACATCCTCACTTAACAGAGGGTAATGATGAATCTCTGCTCTCTTTTGCATTAGAATACACAGGAGAAAGGATGAGAAACTAGAAAAGAGGTGACTGCATATATGAGGGGTATGGGAAGGGAGACACTCCTAAGTAAATAGGAGTAGAGAAGAGGAATTAGGAGGAGTCAATGTAGCAGAGGGAGCATGAGGTAAGTTCTCTGCTGACCCTTTCTAATTTCTCAGTGCACTTGAAATTGATGTCATGGGGACAGGATGGATAAAGCAGGAGGTGTTGGAAGTTTAAAGGGAAGGAATAAAACTGTCACCTAGAATCATGGGAGAGAAAGCTGAATTGGGAACTGTGGTGGGTTTGTCAGTAGCTTTAACGACCCTCTTGAGAGCGCTGGTAATGATTGCAAAGTGACATGAATAAGCATGTGTGTACGTTTTTCTCCAGCTACTTTCAATCACCCTGGTGGGAGCACAGAGAAAGGGGAGAATTAGATTTATTCATTGTTGGGCCTTTGCCAGTGCATCACGGTGGAGGAGAGGTGAAGCAGTTTGAACCTCTTTGCAAAGTGCTGTGGAAGATAAGAAAGGAATAGAGAGAGACAAGAAGAGAGAACACTGACACCAATGGCTAATTAATGCTTGAAATGGAAAATGTGGCCATGACAGGGTCCTGAGGATTGGGCGGCTAAAGTTGAATGGGCAGCATCATGAAAAGGGGTAAAGAGTTTTCTGACAAAAATATAAAAAACAAAAAGAACTCTTTGTGTGGATATTAAAAGTATTCTCCTTGTCATGATTCTTTTATTACAGGAATAATACTAACTTGATAATGTCATTGCCATTCATGTCATCAAGAAATGAAGACCTATTACCAAGGGCCTATGACCTATGACGAAAGGCCAGGATATAAAGGATAGTATCAATAGTAGGGTAATAACGAAGGTAAATATGAAGCTAGAATCTCAGGGAGTTGGACAGTGATCTAGAGATTTCTGGATGTACAATGATGACTCCTTTCTCTCCACTGGCATAAGACAGGAGGAATGAGGAGCCATTGCTTATAAATGCTATGGTGAATATAATGTGCCAGACAGAGTTTGCATTCCAGAGAAACAGAAGCTCCTGGGGATAAATGGGGAGGTTCTAAAGATTAGTGATAGACTCTAGGACTGTGAAGGAGTGAGCAATAGATTCTGATTGAAGAGAATAGAGTTATAAGAGGATGGGGAATGACCAAAGGGTGGAGTGTACAGTATTGATGGTCATGAGTAAAGGTGAAGTGTGAGTATTCAGGCATCTCTACTGCCTGCCCTTAAGGTCCTGACAGGCTACGTCCTCAACTGAAGCCAATAAGAGCCCTTGCTGTGCACATTTGCTACATTCCCTTTTAAAAGGTGGACCTTGCCAAAACTCCCACTCTCTCTTTTTCTCTCTTCCACCAGTCTTGTCCCCAGGGACCAGTCTTTGCTACCACCTCTCTACCCTACCCCTTCCCCTTCTCTGCCCTCTTCCAATGTGAGCCCTGTTGTATGGCATGACTTCTCTTTACGGCACTTTTAAATAAATTACAAATTGTTTCCCTGACCGGAAATGCTCTCCTGGCACTTCCTTCTGCCTTCTGGCAATCTGAGGCACACCAGGACCCTGGAACCCTGTCGACATAGGACAGCTTTGCTTCTCCAACGAACAGATTACTGGGCTACTTCATCTAACTCCAGTATGATTTGTGAGCCCCTTCTTTTTCACCTCTGGCCATTTCCCACAAGTGAGGCTCTCAAGTGTGGTTTCTTGCCTTTGGGCCTTGCTAAACCCTGGTACCCAGCAACCATGACTCTCAGGCTCCGAGTCCTTGGCACCTGCTCTGTGTTTGACTGAGCAGCCTGTGCCTTCTCAAAATCGACCCTCCTGGGACCCCAGGAATTACAGACCCTTGGGTCTCACTTATCTGCTTCACTCTTGGGAACTTTGGCATCATCTATGCGGCAAATATACTTAGTGCCCAACTTAAAGGCTTCTAAACTTGTCTGCCTTTCAGTCAGATCTGGACCAAATACCCCTTAGATATAGCGTTCTGATCTGACCTCTTCCACCTGCAACAAATTTGCTTTCTGATCCATTTTCTTCTACCCACAACAAGTCTGCTTTCTCATTTACCGGCTTCTTTGCCTTCCACTGTGCTGTGCTGAGGGAGCTCCTTCGTCTCCTTCAGCCAATAGCCACTGAGATACCAGCCCACTGGGGTGTGGTCTCTTTCTCTTTAAACAAGGAACTGCAGTTGAGAATTCTCTGTTCAGTTCAGTGCCCCATTTTTTAATTGGGTTAATTATCCTTTTAAAGTCTAGTTTCTTGAGTTCTTTATATATTTTGGAGATCAGACCTTTGTCTGTTGCGGGGTTGGTGAAGATCTTCTCCCAGTCAGTAGGCTGCCTTTTTGTCTTAATGACAGTGTCCTTTGCTTTACAGAAGCTTCTCAGTTTCAGGAGGTCCCATTTATTCAATGTTGCCCTTAATGTCTGTGCTGCTGGGGTTATACATAGGAAGCGATCTCCAGTGCCCATATGTTGTAGGGTACTTCCCATTTTCTCTTCTATCAGGTTGAGTGTGTTCAGATTGATATTGAGGTCTTTGATCCATTTGGACTTGAGTTTTGTGCATGGTGATAGATATGGGTCTATTTTCATTCTTCTACAGGTTGACATCCAATTGTGCCAGCACCATTTGTTGACGATGCTTTCTTTCTTCCATTGTATACTTTTAGCTCCTTTATCAAAAATCAGTTGTTCATAGGTTTGTGGGTTAAGATCCGGGTCTTCTATACGATTCCATTGGTCGACTTCTCTGTTTTTATGCCAGTACCACGCTGTTTTCATTACTGTAGCTCTGTAATAGAGTTTGAAGTCAGGGATGGTAATGCCTCCAGAAGTTCCTTTATTGTATAAGATTGTTTTGGCTATCCTGGGTTTTTTGTTTCTCCATATAAAGTTGATTATTGTCCTTTCAAGATCTGTGAAGAATTTTGATGGGATTTTAATGGGGATTGCATTGAATCTATAAATTGCCCTTGGTAGAATTGCCATTTTTACTATGTTGATTCTCCCAATCCAAGAGCAAGGGAGATCCTTCCATTTTCTGGTATCCTCTTCAATTTCTTTCTTCAATGCCTTAAAGTTTTTGTCAAATAGATCTTTCACTTCCTTGGTTAGAGTTACCCCAAGATATTTTATGCTGTTTGTGGCTATCGTGAAAGGTGATGATTCTCTTATTTCTCTCTCTGCTTCCAGATCCTTTGTGTATAAGAGGGCGACTGATTTTTTGGAGTTGATCTTGTATCCTGCCACATTACTAAAGGCGTTTATCCAAAAGATACTTAAGGTCATGCTCAACCTCCTTAGCGATCAGAGAAATGCAAATCAAAACAACTTTGAGATATCATCTTACACCTGTCAGAATGGCTAAAATCAAAAACACCAAGGATAGCCTTTGCTGGAGAGGTTGTGGAGAAAGGGGTACCCTCATCCATTGCTGGTGGGACTGCAAACTTGTGCAACCACTTTGGAAATCAGTGTGGCGGTTTCTCAGAAAAATTGGGATCAACCTACCCCTGGACCCAGCAATACCACTCTTGGGAATATACCCAAGAGATGCCCTATCATATGACAAAAGCATTTGTCCAACTATGTTCATAGCAGCATTATTTGTAATAGCCAGAACCTGGAAGCAACCTAGATGCCCTTCAATGGAAGAATGGATGAAGAAATTGTGGAATATATACACATTAGAGTACTACTCTGCGGTAAAAAACAATGACTTCTCGAATTTTGCATGCAAATGGATGGAAATAGAAAATACGATCCTTAGTGAGGTAACCCAGACCCAAAAAGAAGAACATGGGATGTACTCACTCATAATTGGTTTCTAGCCATGGATAGGGGCCACTGAGTCTATAATTTGTGATCCTAAAGAAGCTAAACAAGAGGGTAAACCCAAGGAAAAACATATAGATATCCTCCCAGCTATGGGAAATAGACATGACTGATGGGCAAAAAATTGGAATCTTGGGGGTGGGGTGGGATGGGGATGAGGGGTGATGGGGAGAGAAAAGTGTGAAGGAGAGGATGAGGGGAAATGGGGGAATCGGGGTGATTGGGGATAAAGGAAGGTTGGATAGGGGAGCAGGGAAACTCATACCTTAGGTAAGGGAGCCACCTAAGGGGTGGCAAGAGACTTGAACTTGGAATGGCTACCAGATGCCCAGGGCAATGTCCCCAGTTAGTTCATTGGGGCACCTGAGGATAGGGAACCTGAAATGAACCTATCCTATAATCATACTGATGAATATCTTGCATATCGCCATAGAACCTTCATCTAGCGATGGATGGAGATAGAGCCAGAGACCCACACTGGAGCACCGGACTGAGCTCCCAAGGTTATAATGAGGAGCAGAAGGAGAGAGAACATGAACAAGGAAGTCAGGACCATGAGGGGTGCACCCAACCACTGGGACAGTGGGGCCGATCTATTGGGAGCTCTTCAAGGCCAGCTGGACTGGGACTGAATAAGCATGGGTTGAAACTGGACTCTCTGAACATGGCGGACAATGAAGGCTGATGAGAAGCCAAGGACAATGGCACTAGGTTTCGATCCTAATACATGAACTGGCTTTGTGGGAGCTTAGCCTGTTTTGTTGCTCACCTTCCTGGGCCTGGATGGAAGTGGGAGGACCTTGGTCTTCCTGTAGGGCAGGGAATTTGGACTGCTCTTCAGTATCGAGAGGGAGGGGGAATGGACTGGGGGGAGGAGAAGAGGAGTGGGGATGGGGGAGGGGAGTGGGGGGAGGGGGCAATGTGTGGGAGGAGGGGAGGGAAATGGGAAACGGGGAGCAGTTGGAAATTTTAATTAAAAAAGAATAAAAAAAAATAAAAAAAAATAAAAAAGGAACTGCAGCCCTTCGCTCGCTCTCTTGCTCCAGCGACTAGATTCCTTTCCTGGCTGTCCTGGCAAATGAGAGGAAATAGGGAAGAGAATGGTATTAGGTGGAAGGGACTTCAGATTTCTACTGATTTTTGAAGCAAACTTCGTGAAGTAGGTGAGTTCTGCCCTGGGAAGAGTGGTCCTCCTCTAGAACTCCTGTGCTCATTAACAGACCAGGGGCAATCAGGAAAGCATGGATGCTGTGGGGATCTGAAGTCACGGTGACTGGACTCTACTGCAGCTGGCCTTCCAAGAGGAAAACAGCTCACACCACCTCTAGGGTCACATTGCCAAATCCAATTTTGAATGCTCTTAGTATTTTCTGGAAAATATTAACATAACACAAGTTGAACCATTTCCAATGTGTAGTTTAGCCTCTTTTAGTGCATAAACAACGTTATGAAACTACTACTTCTGTTTCCAAAACATTTTCATTCTTCCTTGAAGGAGACCCTGTGACAACTGTGCCTGTATTCCCTCTTTCCCAGTGCCTCTGCCCCTGCCATTCATTAATCTATTTCAGTCTTTATGTAGTTACTGAACAGAAGTATTTGGCGAAGTAGAGTCCTATGATACTTGGCATATACACCTGTCTTCTTTCTGTTAGCATATTTTTAAGGTTTGTATTGAAGCATCTATTTGTTATTTTATGTGGCTGAAGACTCACTGTATAAATAAACTCCATTTTTGTCCATTCTTCCTTTCATAGACATATGAGCTTTTACAGATTGTGACTATGGGCTTTTGTTAACAGTACTATTGTGAACACAAGTACACATGTGTTTTTTTGCAGAATATTTATGTGTGTGTATGTGTGTGTGTATGAATAGGTAGAGAGTTTGGACGTTATGGGAATTCCACCTCCAATTTCTTTCCTGGAATGATCAAACTGTATCATCAGCTCATGAGTTTCATCTTTTTCTCGTGTATGAAATAGGCTGTATTAAAGTGTTGTTGAGGTTAATGAGCAGATGTTCAAAGGCACAGAGCTTCATGGCAGGCAAACACCTGATGCTCATCATTTGTATCAAATGTAATATATTTATCCAGCGGATGTTGTTTCCAAAACACACAATATTTGCATCTTCTTTTAACTGCTCCCCCCCTTTTTAAGGAATGAATGTGTGAAATTGTGACTTTTCCTTACTTTTAGAGAGAAATGGACCACATTCCAATTTGGCTCACGAGAATCTGTTAAAGCAGAGACCTTGGGTCCGGAGTGAAAACTGGGAGTGAAGCATGTGTTTAAGGGATGGCAAGCACTCCTATGCCCAGTGATGACATTTCATGATTCAATGGAAGAGATGTCCGGTACACACTGCTGCTAGGTGGTGATGATGGCCACCACCTGCCACACCTCATCACATCTGTGCAAGGGGTACTAGACTCTCACACCCCTCTGTTTTTTAAGGGGAGAAATGAAAGAAAATGTTAAGAGCAAAAAAAAAAAATGAATGAATCAATAAATAAATGCAAGGTACCAAAGTACAAAAAGAACCAAAAGTAAAAACTGTTACCACTTAGATGCTTCTCTTGGGTGAGAGAAGACAAAGCAGTAGATTAATTGATCCAAAGATGATACGGAGAGATTGATGGCATCCCCAGAAAAGAGCTGGCTAGGTCATCATTAAGGTTCATTGAAAAATATGGTCTAATTTCCTAGTTTGTAGGTGTTGAAAATACTAAAAACAGCTCCATTATTAGCCAAAGTGATGACTGCACCCTTTCAGACCATTCTTTGGCAGCAACAGTTTTCTTTCCTGCATATTTTTATTTGTTTCCTTATGGATTTGTTAGCTTCTCAGATAGTGCCTGTGGATACAGAAGGGGGAGCTCTATGAAAAGCCTTTTGAGTGCAGTTCTCACTGATGGCAGCCATTGGAGCTTTGTAGCTCTCCTTGGTCACCAGGAGCTGGTTTATAATAATTACAGGGACTCTGAGGTGGGGTAAACCTTTTCCAAATATATGCACATACAAAATAAAGATTCCAAATTCATGCAATTAGCTTAGTTAAAAGGAGTTAGAGTTGAACCAGGAATATACTCCATCTTTTTTACTTCAAGCTTTGTTCCTTTCCCTCCTGGGTTGGGGTTCTCAACCTTGGCTGCACATGAGAATCAGCTGGGAGCTCTAAGAAACTTGAATGCTGAAGCCCAAGACAAATTATAAAGTAGACTCTCTGGGGGCCAAGCCTAGGCATAAGTACATTTGAAAATCTCCCTGATGATTTCAATGCATAACCAAGGTTAAGGACCGCTACTCTTCACTTCTTTTAAGCAGAAGAAATGAACTGTGATATTCTATAAAGAGAGTAGTTTGTAAAAATTATTTGAACATATCCCAGTGGTTTTCTCATCTGCTTTATTTTCTCCTGATAGAAGCACTCATATGTATCACAGATGAGAGCCAAGGTTTCTTTGCTGAAGATGGCGGATGGACGCATTTGTAGTCTCCCTTCTTTATTAACCCTCAGGCCACCTCATCATTAGCAGATTGGCTTTGAAGCAATCCACAGGACAGTGAATATTATACTTCAATGTACCCCATGCAATTGATGTTTTAAACCACTTGGTAGACATTCTGACTCTCAAAGTACCACGGGCCCAGATAAAGCCTCACTTTAATGGCTAATTATGTTTTTGCCTCTTATTCTATAGATGAATCTCAATATTCTTCTTCTATGTCTCTGGCTGTTCAAAAGAATGCCAAAAAAAGAGGTTCAAGATCAATAACACAAACATAATACTGTCAATGATGTATTTTCTTTAAATTCATTTTGCACACGCGAATGTATGTATGCACATGTACCCATGCACAGGCTCGCACATATTTATTTTCCTCCCATGATTTCAGGGTGTTCTCTAACTGTATAGACCTGTAACTATATTCTCAAACTCAAACACTCATAGAAGTGAGACAGCCACCGATATTAGAAGCAGCTGCATTTTGGTAGATGTTATGGGAAACTAGTGTGTGTTTGTTCTAAAGACATTTATATTTTTAAAAAGTTCTAAGCTTCACATTAGCAAACAAACACAGACATGTATTCTCTGGGCGTAAGATATTTCAGTGAGGTTCTTGGTGATGTGGAATTTATTTCATGTTACTCAAAATGTTTAGGCTGTTCGCTGCTTATTTAGGTTTACCCAGCTATTTAGCTTAAAGCATCATTATGCTGTCAGTGAAGACTCACTCATCTTGAAAGATGAAGTTATGGATGAGAATAACAACCCAGTGTTTTGGATCATGAACAAAGCTGCTGCCCCCTCACTCAGTTGAAATGCAGAGGGGATCAGACAAATATGGGAGGTGGAAAATTTGCACAGGAGCCAACCTGTCTCCTAGATGAATATATGCAACTAGAATCTTCATCATGGCTTGAGATGGCCTCATCTGACCAATAGAATAAAGCCTCTCTAAGAACAACATTTTCCAAAGAGTAAAAGGATGAAAGAGTGGCAGATTATCTTTAATCTAGGCATCACTACATGAGTCTAAATCAGACCTCCGCTTCTCACTTTTATTGTCTTTTAGAATCAAGACTGATACTTTCAAATGAATACCTCCTTCATAACTGAAGACTCCAGAGTTATTGATAATATAGGCACAGGGATTTTCCAATAGATTAATTGAATTTGGGTTATACACTGATGTTGGTAGAGTAGGATAAATGGGTGTGAAAATCAAGGATATTTATGAAATGTATTTCCATTGCATTCCTTTTTGACAGGAAGCTTGTAACATTTAGAATGTATTTCTTATGGTCAAGTAAAGCTTCTGATATTACAAACAGCATCTTAGAAACTTTCTGGAAGATCAAACTCTGGTTATTGTGGTGCTTCTAGTGCAGGTAGTTGGGAATGGGGATGGAGTTCAGTAGATGATATGTAGGAGATGGGGCATTGAGGGTTGATTGGGCAGGGAAGATAAAATGATGACCCACCTAACTTGAGTTAGAATGAAATCGCCACCAAGTAACCTTTGGGAACATTCTATAGAACCTGTGTAGAAGAAGTTGAACATTACATATGTTATGATGGGCATGGTCCAGCATTGAGAGTGGCCTAAAGCAAACTTAGGAGGAGAATGTGGACAGGAGGATGCAGTAAGGCAGAGATATAGTCAGTCTTAATGGAGAGTGCTGAGGGACTGCTAGGGATTACAGTCTGGGGCCGATAAGTAGAGACAGTGGTCAGATAAAGGACAGAGATAAATACAGACGAAGCTGATAGAAGGTGCATGTTTGGTTGCCTCAAGTGAGATTCCTAAGCTGGCTTTTTAATCAACTGCTCAGTCTCACCAGAAGTGACAAAGATGCAAAGTGCTTCTCTAGACGAGATGGGTCAGAAAACAAGTGTGTGTGTGTGTGTGTGTGTGTGTGTGTGTTATTTAAAAATTTGTCTACTGGTGGGCACTCAGTGAGATTTCAAAGTTTGGTTATTGTGAATAGCTATGGGATAAACAGTGGTGTGTGAAAATAAGAAAACTTGGGGCCTTTCAGGCATGCTGGATTACATGGGACGGTCTACTTTCAAATTTTTGAGGAACTTCCATACTTATCTCCATTATACTGTAGCCAAATTTTAAAGACTTTCTCTGGTTCTATAGATGTCTTCTGTCTTTGCTGTGCAGAAGCTTTTACATTTGATTCAATCCCATTTATCAGTTCTTACTTTTATTTCTGAGCTATTGAAGTTCTATTCAGATAGAATGCCGGTATCTTGAACCGTTTCGCCTGCATTTTATTATAGTTGTTTCTGGTAGTGGATTAATATTTAGAATATATAAAGAGCTACAAATAAAACAGTAGGAACGTAAATAATCCTATCAACAAATTGTCCATAGAAATGAACATATACTTTTGAAATAAAGTAAAAAAAAATCCAATAAACTCATGAAATATGTTCTATGTCTAAATTTTAGTGATGTAACCCTTTGTCATATATTAGTGGCCCGTCATGGCATTTCTTAAAATCTCTAGTTCCCACAATGATAGTATTTGGAAAGGTGACATGCTTTCTCTCACATTTCATGCTTGTAGTTGCTTCCTTGTATGTCGAAGCACAAGGCAAGTTGTCTGCCTTTTTCATCTCACACTAAAGTTTTACCACTCACTTGAGGATCATTTCCTTCCAAGAAACAAAGCTTTTATTGCTCACTGGGGTAACTGTGTATACAAGATGAATAGAGACCAATAAACCTGTGTAGAGATGCTGGTGTTGGACATCATGTTATTCAACTATACTAAGCAATCCAAAATTATAGAAAAAAGGCTTACAGCTCATTCCTGAATTAGCTAAATATCAACAAAGTCTATTAATCCCTGGAGGCCCATGCCATAATGTTCATGTCTTTTCCTCCCTAACCATATCTTGAACACCAAATTGCTTTTAAGAAACAAATACCAAATACAATGATTTATAATATGCTTATAATGCCTATCTGAATATTTGTTTAGTGAAATGAATAGTGATTGAGAAGAGCGGTGTAGCGCTTGTTAAAAGATTTATGTGTTATTTTTACTTTATGTGATGAGTGTTTTATTTGTGTGTATGTGTGTGTGTATGTCCATGCGTCTGGGTGTCTGGTATTCTTAGAGGCTAGAAGAAGGTGTTGCATACTCTGGACTAGAATTACCTTTTGTATGTGACCATGTGGATGCTGGAAACCAAACTTTGGTTTTCAGCAAGAACTTGACATGTTCTCAGTCACTGGTCCAGCTCTCCAGTGCTGACACACCACTCCTCTTGAACACATCTCATGTAACAGTTTTTGGACATGGCTACATTAAGGAAATCTCCAAGTGGCAGATCAGATCCTAACTTTGAATGTATTTTTTTTTTTTTTTATCTTTTACAGTGTATGAAGGGAGAATACTTGAGAGTTTGAGGATAGTGATAGTTTTGCTATCTCTTTGTTAAGCAAAAATAGTGTCTCCCATGTAGTACATACTACCTGTCAACGTGATGACTACTAGGTTTCTGCATAGTTCCTCCTGTAGCCCTGAACTCCTGAAGTGTGTTGTGTTATTATGATAATGGGAGTCAGAAAATGTCCAAATAGAGAAAATATGTCTGGTTCCTTTCTTTCTTACAGTTTCAGGATAAACTAAATGTGGTCTACAGGGATTTCTCCTGTGTCTTACTGCCAGATTTAAGTGTAATTTTCTGTTTTAAGGCCTAGTCCAGAAGAAAATTGTCTATGGCTAGAATCCACTAATGAGTGAGTACATATCATATTCTTCTCCACTGCATATACTGGCTTTTTGGGATCCTAGTCTGTTTGTATGCATACCTTCCTAAGCCTGGATGGAGGAGGGAGGGCCTTGTACTTCCCACTTAAAACTGGAGGGAGAGGGGGAGATGGGGGGAGCGGAAAGGAAGTGGGAGGAGGGAAGGAAGTGGAAATTTTTATTCCTACTGCTAATAAAGTAATAAAAAAGAAGAAGATTGTCTCACTGAGTATTGACAAAGGGCAGAACTGAGTCAGGAAAAAGAAGAGTCCCTAGGACTGCTGTAACAGAACACTGAAAAGTGGGCGGCTTAGACCACCAGAAGCCTATTCTCTCACAGTTTGAAGATCACAGGTAAATGTCAATGTATTTTCAAGCTTAGATATCCTAGGGGCACTAAAGGAGAAGCAGAACTGCTGGTTCACAGTCCTAACATTTCTTGTCTTGTAAAAAGATCATATATATATATTATATATATGTATATGTATACATATACAATATGAATATATATATTCATTTTGTAAGTTACCACATGGATCTTCTTTGATGTTCAGCATCTTGTTTGTGCCCATCTTCCTTTCTTCTTCATAGTGAACAATGTAGAATTTCCTGAAGATCTACGAAGGAAGGATTTACACTTGGTACTCCCCGTGAGAAAGCTAAAAATTTATAGCCCAATTTTTAAATTTTATTTTCTCTTTTTAAAATCTGCTTTGATACTTTCTCCCTCTTGACTTCTCTGATTCTTCCAGTCTATCTAGAGTTCTCCTTTCTCTGTTACACATGGCATTCGAGTTATCCTCTTGCTCTTCCTCCAAATGTACACACACTCCTTCACTCATGTCTTCCAGCACAAGTACTCCATCATTACCATTTATAACTGTATCAAAAATCAATTGGGGACAATGAATACAAAGGTGGTTGTTCACTGCATTCCCGTGTTTACAGTGAGTTACTTTGACAAAGAGAATGATTTAGCTCCAAGTATGATTACCTTAACTGTGCCCTAACACATGCTGTCACTCTTGACATATAAGTCTTTACACTTCTCTTTCATTTGAATATTTCTGGTGCTATTGGAACAAACACCTCCTTAGTTGCCTATTTAAAGTGCTTAATTTCTTAAGAAGTTATTAAGAAGCCTAAAAACAGTTTTTCTACAATCTCACTTCTTCGTCTTCATGAACAACTCTCTAAATACATTGTTATGTATTTCCAGATAAAATTATCCAGCCCAAATATATTTATTAGATGACAACATTGCAAACATTATGAGATTTAGAGATATTTGAGACATAGTCTCTTATACATGCTTATATTCAAACAGATTTTTTTATTTTTATTTATCTCTACATTTTTCTTTGCTCCCCTCCCTCCCTCTCCCCTCCTCTTCAACCCCCATGCTCCAAATTTTCTACTTCCCATGTAGATTAGATCTACATATGTCTCTCTTAGGGTGCTCATTGTTGTCTAGGTACTCTGGGATTGTGGTTTGTGGGCTGGTTTTCTTTGCTTTATGTTTAAAAACCACTTATGAGTGAGTACACGTGGTAATTGTCTTTCTGTATATGTGTTACCATCCATTTGCCTGCAAAATTCAAGATGTTGTTATTTTTTCTGCTGTGTAGTACTCCATTGTGTAAATGTACCACATTTTCCTTATCCATTATTCGGTTGAGGGGCATTTAAGTTGTTTCCAGGTTCTGGCTATGACAAACAATGTTCAAACAGATTATTTTAAGCACATTAAGGAAATATATTCTTTTCATTTACTGCAATAGATTACACCTTCAGTTTTTATGGTATGGTAAATAGGTATTTAACTTTGAGTACATTTTAAATTGTTTTCATCTACGAAATGGGGGCAATGATTATACAATAGATATTTTGATAAGAATAAACACAATATTTCTTGTGCACAAACATAAAGAACACACAATAAATGCTGTTATAATCAATACTTGATATTACATATGATAACAGAAAGTGGTCTGAGATTACTACAGTGGACTGATTTTTATCAGGAAGAAATAAGATAGGTTGCAGCACAGATGTAGTTTCTGAGGTGCTTGTTGAGAAATGGATATCCCAAAGGTTGAAACAAGATACTTTAAAAGGAATCATAAGAATATTGCTAAAATTAGGAGAAGACTAGAGTGGATTCAGTGTGACTGTACAAAGCATTGAGTATTGAGGGTGGGGTAGCCATTCTCAAACTTCTAAAGCAAAGCAGTACAGTTGCATCCTGCATTCCCTCTGCCTGTCTCCCAGGCTGGACTGCAGTGGTTAGGGATGTAATTTACAGTCAGTAGGTATAATCACCTGGTAGACACAAGCAGGTAGGAAGCATGAAGCTCAAACGAGTTGAACTTCCAATTAAAGAGTCCTACGGCTTGATGTGTTTCCTATGAGCTGTTGCAAACACACGTTTGACTCTTGTAAAAGTTCAGATTAAAAGGAAGCAAACTTCCGAAATTAGAATCGTAATTAAAATTTGACTTTGATCAGTAGCTGCTGAGAGGGTCATTAAGAGCCATGAATGTGCTGACGCAGTGGGTTGTTGGGCGACTAAGGTGAGGAGGGAAGTGGAGGGATTTGAAACAAATAAAAAATGTTAAGAAGTATCATCAAATTGCAAATATCAATTATTATGGGTGTATGGATGAGTGATTATTATATTAAAAACATTCTTGGCAGGCAGCCCACATGGACGTAGAGAGCTGCAACTCCATCGAAAGTCAGATTTAAATTGATTTTAGCAAACATTTTTGGTGTCTTTTGCTTTGCTTGGTTTCAGAGAACACTGGACCAGAGCTGGAGAAAACTGCATCTAACCCTTTGTGAAAACTTGTCGACAGATCATTCTACTTTTTGCAAAGCTAAGAACACACCATCATCCAAAGATATGCTAGAGATAAGCGGGTGAGGGAGGAAGGGAGTGACTGAGACACAGCTGCACAGAGAGGGAGACACAGAGAGGGAAGGAGGAGAGGGGGATGGATAGAAAGGGAGAGGGAGGAAAGAAAGGAAAGTTGAATATCCAGGGCTTTCATGCTGCATACCGGTGAGTCAGTCCGGATACTGTGTTCTGATTTGAGGACCAGAGATCAAGGAGAGACATGAAGGGTCTGAGGGCTCCCTTTTATTTCCTTGATAAAGAATAATGACTCACAGGCATGGATGATGAGGGTTGATGTGGCAAAACTGTGCAAGAAAAATAGTGATTTTAGTTCTCTGTGAGCCAGCTGTTTGTTGTGGCTGCCAAAAAGACTAATATGATCATAGGCTGCAATTACAGAGGACAGGAGAGAGTGATCACTCCCCTTTCTCTTCACACCTGGAATAACATATTCACTTTTAAGTGCTTGCAATGCCCCCTTTTCTGCCTGGCATCTCCCTATTTATCTTTCCAAAGCCATCTCAAGGTCATCTCTTGACACCTTTTCTCATTCCATGCTGACCAAGCCGATTGAGTCACTGCCATCTGTACTGGCTCAGTTGTAGTAGCATGTTCATCACTTTCCAGTGCCATATTGCTTATGTGCCCATCTGCTCTGGAGAGCAGGGTTCATATCCAATTCCATTTTATTCACATAGATGCCAATGCATAGTAGGTCCTCAGTACATGTTGAGGGAATTGAGTCTAGTAGGTCAGTTGGAGCTTATTTGAAGAGAATCAAGTAGACAGGCAAAAGGGTGTGGAGTTATGCTGATAGCCATCTGAATTCAGGCCCTGTCATAGTTAGTAAGTTGACTGGGGGGGCAGGGGGGCTATATCTTCCTGATCAACTAGAGGAGCTTATATACTAAAAGACAAAATCACAAGAAGATCCCAAAGAGTAGAATCCTGCAGAGGCTCCTAACATCATCCTAAAGAAAGTCAAGAGGGAAAAAGCTACACATGGAGAAAGCAATTATTTCATGCAAAGGGAAGATTTCTGGAGGTGTTTCTTTCTCCTTATTTACTCGACAAAATGGCTCTGTAGATTTTCAAAAAGAAGTCCTTGACTGATGATGTTCCTGAAATGGAAGTATTTTTAGAGAATCCTTGAAAGTATGGCAAGAAAATGAAAGCCTACGAATATTGGGGACTAGAAGTATCATACTGTAAGCAATGGAAGTTAACATATAAGCCAGGCCAGATGAAGGAGACTTAAGATATCACAGCGAACTAAAACCAAAAGAAAGGGCATGCAAAAAGTTTCAGCTTGTGACATAGTGTTCCAAATTCCATTCACCACAATCCAACTTTTTATAAAATATCCTTGTGTGTGTATGTGTGTGTACATGCATGAAAGTGTGTGTTTATCTCTTACATCTTCTATACATTGTTTGTAAGCTACTACAGAAAACATTCTAGTATAAAAGTAGACAAATATTTATTACCACATTTTAAGTAGTCTTAGGGCTTTTTAACAGTAGAGGACAATGAAGGTGCTGAATGTGGAAGCAGAAACACAGCACAGAGAAGTTATGGAAAGACAACCTCACTTCTTAGAATATTGTATAAGGAAATGAAGACTGATTGATGAAAAATGTACTAAACATTCAAGTATACACAGGACAATACTACCTAAGACAGGGGTGTTCTTTCTTTATTTTCCCAGTTAAATAAGTACAATACCAAGCAGAGTATTTGCTAGATTTTTTGGTTGCAATTAATATAAGTTGGCTTTGCCTAATTTTAGACAAAACTGAATTTGTGAAGGTGTTGGGGGCTTACAGAGCTGAAATTAAAGTTAAAGAATCAAGCATTTCTGGGACACCAGGATCTTCAATGCACATTCACTGGAATAAATCAGTTCCTACTGTTTTTCTCTCTTACCTCCTAACACTGAGAATTAAATCCCCGGGTGATAGATTTGTATTGTCATAGCTGGGATCACGTGGCTGCTCCTTGACTAACAGAGAAGGAACACCTCGACGGATAGGCCCATTAAGACAGCAGACAGCAGAGAATAGAGAATAGCAATTCCCCAAAGAAGAAGCAAGGTGCTCTCTTCGGGAAATGCATGAGGAAAACCCGCAGCATTAGTCGTAGATAGACAGTGCCAGAAAAATTCCCATTGATTCAAGGCCCTCATGTGGGGGTTGAGTGACTATTTGCTCTGAACATCTTAAAAAGGTTTTAATAATTGAGTGGATAATTTGGTACCATAGTCCTCTCTCTAGTCCCTGAAACCTTGCTTCTTTATGATTTTGAAGAAATGATCAGATCAAGGAGATTCCCTTCAAGAGAAATGCCACCATTTTTGATGTTCTTGTCCACAAACTATTTACAGATGCCCAGGATACACCTGTACATATGAACATATAAAATACATGGACATATAACTCCTAATGCAGTTCATCATTAAAGAAGCAGTTAAATGCACCAGCATTTCCCCACTCAGAACTCTCCTCAAATGCCAGCAACCTTCTTGCCTTCTGTTACTAGGTAATTTAGTTACATACAAGAAATACATACACATATGTGAGGAAGTTTAAATACAGTTTTCTAAATGTAAATTAAGGATCATTATACTACAGTCATACTTTGAGAAACTGATTTATATTGGTTTAAAATGAAGTTGAAATTATTTTCCCAGATAAAGTCCTTTTTCCTCCTTTGACTGCTAGACAGGCTATAATAATATTTCTTTATGCATTAAGATATTTGGTTCCTATTACTTAACAGTTACCAATGATGGCTTCTATTCTGATTATATCATAGGCTCACAGAATTATGAAGATACAAGGCATACTGAGATATTTCCTAGTATATCTCCTCAGGACACAAAGGAAATGACTTTAGATGGATTAGAGAGACATAAAATTTCATGGTTTGGAATCTGTTCGTGAAAAACTAGAGAATATGAGGAGGCAAATGTTCTAAGAAAGTTTTCTGGGCTACATTTAAGTGTGAAGCGCAGTCTTGCTTATAGAACAGGGATGCAGAAATACTAGATGCCCAGGGCAAGTTTAGTGGTTTCGACATTTAAATGGTTCTCAAATTACCTACAGAACTTACCTAAGGATTGCTTTAAACTATCTTGAGGAAAAATAATTTCCTGATGCATCAGTCCTAACAGTTCAGAGGCAGAAGACTTGGGCATCTCAGGAGCGCAAGAATATGGACTTCTCTCAAGGTGTCCTGAGAATGAGGGCAAATAATTCTGGGGGAAAATGATAGATGCTAGAAACTGGAAGTGTCTCTGACCTGAAGCTGCATAACACAGTGACCCTGAGTATCTGATTGGTTTGCCACTAAGGTCTAAAATCTGATTAAAGCAAAACCAAATGATCATTACCTTCCTTTCTAAGTCTTCATAATTAGGAAAAACAAATGAACTCTGCCTATAATGTAAAGAGAACCATGGCTAGAACAGAGCAGGTATGTGTTTGCATGACAATATCATTTCTCTATTTCCTGAATCAACATTGCTATGTAATTCTGCATTTATCTCATTCTCAAATACATTTCACTCCCATGAACATCCATGCTTCTCCATGACCACAAGCTATTTAAGCTAAACCTTTATCTCTACCATGAAGGAATTTCTTAGTTGCTCTGCATCACTTCTTTGATGCTCTGGAGAGTTGTGCTTTTATTGCTGTTGTCACAATGACTATTTTTCATGACGACTCTAGGCATAGCTGGATGTCACTTGAAGACACTGACTAGCTTCCACAACTATCATCATGTTTCTTGACTGCTTCTAAAGGGAGCACATTTCCCTAGAGTGTAACATAAGTTTAGCAATATCAAAGGCATCAGATTCTCAGCATAGCTATGGGTTAAATTTGCAGACCAGGTATCCAAATCATTTTCCTTTCATTAGGGGAAGAGTTGGTTGATTAAAGCACTTGGTGCAGCATCTCACACAAACATTCCCGAGAGCATGCTGAAAAGATGTGGTCATGGAAACCAGGTTTTGGCATCCAGGAAATCTTTCAATAACACAGCATCAGAGAGGGGAAGATACTTCAGACTCCAGACTCATGTGCATAGATGGCTAATCTTCTGTGACGTACCTTTTCCAGTTCATGGGTCTGAGACAATAACTGGAGTCAGGGCGACATTTGCTTGTCCCTCTACCACCTGGACATACATGAATGATAGTGTTCAAAGTCCATGACATTGGCAAGATTATTGGAAGTTCTCAATATGCTGATTGCACCTTATCTTCTCCTCACTTAGAAACACAACCATGTGCAAATGAGTAGAAGTGTGATTTTTCCACTGGATGGGGGTTTGTAAAAAAAGTGGCTTTAGGTGTTTCATAAGCAGAAATCACACTGAGGAATATAGTTACTTAGTCCTATTTAAATTCTCTTCAACTCTTCAGATTACATCAAGAAGAAGGACTCAGTTCATTGCCAGTGTATCATCAAAGCGTCCCAACTCTTCTACCTATGTCTGGACCATGGCAAAGTTTAGTGTTGACTTGGAATTTTCAGCCAGCACCATCAAGCTGATATCACGTCTTAGCACTATCTAATGATTTTGCTTATTTTTAAGTCGGCCTTCTATTTTGTCAAATGATGCTGACTTTCTGTTTGTAAGAGTGATAGAAAGTCTCCTAAAATTTATTGTGTTAAGTCTTTAAAGATAAAGACTTACAATCAAACAAAAAGGGAGAGTTACTTTCCTTACAAAATAATGATGCTGATTCTTACAGGAATAACCCAGACAGGGTAAAACTGAAAGCATCACATGGATGATCCAAGCTTAGAAAATACTGCTGTCAAATAATCTTGAATTGGCTTTAATTTTTCTAAGGAATAAGTTAAAGTTTAGCATTTAAACCATTGATGGTAATTAAAATATTTCTTATGGTATTTTCATAAAATCATGAAGACATTTGAGCGTTCCATCCCTCTCCAGTTTAGAGCTGGGATGACTTATTCTTTTCGCAGTGAAGAGAAACACAGAGTTGAGCTTTTTGACTGTAATCATTTGGGCCGTGTTTCTTATTGCTGATCTGTGGCTCTGGTGTTTGTTAAAACAGCAATAGCAAATGATTCTAAAAGGCCTTTGTTGGAAAGCTGGCTTGCTTTCCACACAATGCTTCCCTTTATATTTCATTATAATTGAGTTTTGCAGGATATGTGGGTGGCCAGGTATTCCTGGGTGTTTTGTTTATTTGTTTTGTTTTGCTCAAGTTCTTGCCCTTGGGATGTGAACATGCCTCAACTCTGCTGTTTCTCTCTGACCTTGGTGTGGCAGAAACCCAATGCAAACTATGCAGATGACAAAATGCCATATATTCACTGGTCCAGCAGCATGACTGTAGGACCAGCCTGACTACTGGAAGGGTTTATTAGGTCAGAATCGTTCCCAAGTTCTTCTCTTAGGAACTGTTAGGTGTCAGAATCTTTTTTCCCTTTAAGCACTCATGTTGCCTTAGTCTCTTGTTGAGCAGCAGCACTTCTGTGGGACTCCTCCACCATCCAAACAACTCTCTATTAATGTTAGAGATAATTAATTGGCGTAATGAAAAAAGTGGGAAAGGTGTGTCACCTTGTGCCTTTGTAAATAAATTACTTTTGACTTCTTTCCTGCAGTCCCCTCCCCTATCAACCTCAAAATGAGTTTTGCAGCAGAGTATTATGGAGTCGCTATTTATAGACTAGACATACCTTGTCACAAACTGATAAATACCAAACCCATTGCTCTCCTGGGTAAATCAGAGACTGACCTTGGTGATATTAAGAAAAAGCCTACCATCAGAATTTAAGATTATTTTACATAAATATATTAAACAAATGGAAAATGTTTCATCAAGACAGTAAGCTAGACCTAATAGAACTTTTAGGATTTTGGATTTTTTTCTTTATTTGTGTTTCTCTTGAGATTCAGGACCTTGGGAGAGAGAATCTATTTAATTAGACATAGCTGTTTACTTACTTACTTATTTATCTGTTTGTTTAGTCATCTAATGCTGTAACTTGATCCTATGGCCATGTACGTGCTAAACAAGTACTCTAACACACTTAGATAAACACACACCTGTCTCTGCCCACATCCTTTCTTTTATTAAGTTGCAAGCCTGGTCTTGAGCCTACTCCATAGTCTACATAGCCTTAATTTATGATTATCCTGACTCAGTCTCCCTGAAATTAGGTTTGTAATCCACCACAAGCCTTGCTCTTAGCATTGGTCTTTTTTTTTTTTTTTTTTTTTTTTTTTTTTTTCTGGCAAATGTGGGATATTTTCATTTTCAGGGCCATCATGCACTGAACAAAGTAAACTTGAAGCTCCATGTTTCTGTATCCTATGGTGTGCTGGAGTCAGCATGAATTGGCTCAGGACAGCCAGGGGTGCAAACCCTGTCTCAGTCCATCCCCAGGAGCATATCCCTGGATTCTTGAAAGAGGTCATGCTGTCAGAACTTAAATCTTGGAAGTGCTTAATACTGCACCTAGAACACTTCCTGACAGACCTGGGGCTAAATACTTGTCAGCACACTGCAGCTATACAGCTTCCCTTGCTTTCTCTCTGGTTGTCTATATCACCCTTTAGAAAACAGGCTGACCTTGAATAAGACCAAATGAGATGGGATATTCTATTGACTTAGAAAATAACACTTGATAAAAATCAAAGTTTTATCTCATAAACATGTGGTCAAATCAACATTTGTTGTGTGTTATTTGATTTGAACATTAAGTTTAATACAGATAGAACATGTGTCAGATTCACATGAGTTCTGTGGTACTGTTTCAGCTTGAAGACTTGCTAGGGAGTGTTCCAATTGGGTTTCTATTTGTGTTTGAAATGAAAACAGCTCTGCTTACTGTCTGTGTATCTCTCATCACCTATATATGTTTGAACACCTTCTATGTAGAAGCATTGCCTTAGAGAGACTACAAGGATACAATGAGTGGATGTGCAGCAGAAATGTAAGAATTTGAATGAAAACATAGTGTATGTTACTGCTTCTGTATTATTTCACAGAGATTACCAGAATACGGATGATATAACTTAGATTTTGTGTTTATATATTTTCTTGAATTAAGGATAATTTCTTAGCTAGTATAATAATGTCAGACATTTTGCCAATTTATTTTGTTTGATAATACAATAATGAAAATTATTATTATTATAGTTAGTAATAGTATATGTATGGTTCTGTGTATATATGTGTGTGTATATGTACGTGTGTGTGTGTGTGTATGTGCGTGTGCAGACCAAAGAGGTGTCTGTTTATCAGAGGACAAATTTTGATAGCCAGTTCTCTTTCCTTTTTCTTTTTTTTCAGGCAGGATATCTCTTTTCTTCCCCTGTGATGTGAAATTTAGGCTAATTGGTTTTAAAGTCCTAGGCAAGTCTCTTGTCTCAACCTCTCATGAGTGTCATTATTACAGATGTGTGTGTATCTTTTTAAAATCATTCTAGGGATCAAACTCAGGTTCTCAGACTTGTCCAGAGCACCAAGCATCATTTTGGCCCTGACCAGAATTTTAAAATTCAATTTTAACGTAGTATTTTTTTAAATTTTCTCAATGAATTTGTTTTGAGCACTTACAAAGTGCCTTGTTTCTCAGTTATATATTGTGGACAGAGAAAATAATTTAAATTCTTGACAAAAGCTGGATGACATATTGCTTTTAAATCTTTATTTCTGGTTTCTAGTGCCCAAGGAGTTAGTTTTCTATTAGATAATTTATTTCTTTATTATTTTAGTATTTTCTCAAATATAAGAGAATACACTATCTCTATCAAATGATGAGTCTGAGCAGACAGTAGACATCCGAGTATGCGCTTCAGTGTGGTTTTTAACCTTTCACATCTAGATACATGCCACCAGTTATCTCCCTATGTGCCAAATGCTTCTCTTTAAGTGCTTTGCAAACATTAGTTCATTCTCTGGTCCTCATTGCTGAACCTAAAGCATGGAAACAGTGAATGATTTATTCAGATCACAAAGTAATGGAAGAATTTCAACCTCATGCAATGTGCTCTACATTCTTAACTCTATCTTCTTAATTCTTTTTTATTGATTTTTATTGAGTTCTACATTTTCTCTGCTCCTTCTTCCTCTCCCCTCCCCTTCAACCTTCTCCCAAGGTCCCCATGCTCCTAATTTACTCAGGAGATCGTGTCTCTTTCTACTTCCCATGTAGATTAGTTCTACGTATGTCTCTCTTAGGGTCCTTATTATTTTCTAGGGTCTCTGGGATTGTGATTTGTGGGTTGGTTTTCTTTGCTTTATGTTTACAAACCACTTATGCGTGAGTACATATGATATTTGTCTTTCTGTGTCTGGGTTACCACACTCAAAATGATGTTTTCTAGCTCAATTCACTTGCCTGCAAAATTCAAAATGTTGTTATTTTTTTCTGCCGTGTAGTACTCCATTGTGTAAATGTACCACATTTTCCTTATCCATTCTTCGGTTGAGGGGCGTTTACGATGATTCCAGGTTCTGGCTATGACAAACAATGCTGCTGTGAACATCGCTGATCCCATGTACTTGTGGCACGACTGAACATCTTTTGGATATATACCCAAAAGTGTTATTACTGGGTCTTGAGGAAGGTTGTTTCCTAATTTTCTGAGAAATTGCCACACTGACATTCAAAGGGGCTGTACCAGCTATACTCCCATCAGCAACGCAGGAGAGATGGCTCAGCCTTCAAAGGCTAGACTCACAACCAAAAATATCTTCTTAATTCTATGATGTCTCCCTGAGCCAATTTTAGGATCTACCATAATTAAAGAGAGGTGAGTGGCAGTGAAACTCAGGGAAAGGCAGTGATAACATAAATGAGTGTAAAAAGTGGATATAGATGTCTTCAGATGCCTGTCAACGATACTCAACTGATCAATGTAGAAGGAGAAGAACCTCTGGAATGCTAAGCCTTAAATCGGACTTCTTTCTCACATTCCTTTCTCACAAGGCTCAAAGATCACCCTGGAAGAAGAGGTAGAAAGAAAGTAAGATGCATAGGTTATGGATAAATACAAGGAAACAGTATCTTCCAGACATTGAAGGGAATGGGAGATATTACCTAAAAGCATGCACAAAATTTGCAATTGATGACTTTAGATCGATAGAGGGAGAGCCAGCACTTTAATTTTATTTAGATAACATTTTAAAATTTATTTTACATACTAACCTCAGTTTCCCCTCTTTCCTCTCCTCCTGTTTTCCCCATCCTCATGCTCCTCCATGGGACAGGCCTCCCATGGACTTTCACAAAGCATGGCACATCAAGTTGAGGAAGGATCATGCTCCTCCTCTTGTGTCAATGCTGGGTAAGGTAATCCAGCATGGAAACAGGTTCCCAAAAGCCAGCTAAGTGCCAGCAACAGACAGACTCTGATCTCAGTGCTAGGCGCCTTACAAAGAGACCAATCTACATAGTGTCACATACATTCAGAGGGCATAGGTCAATCCCTTCCAGGCTTCCTAAATGTTGGTCCAGAGTCCACGAACTCCCACAAATTCAGGTCAGCTGTCTCTGTCATGACTCCCGTGACTCATATAATCCCTCCTCCCTTTCTTCAACAAGACTTCAAGAGCTCAGCCTAGTGCTTGACTGTGGATCTCTTTATCTGCTTCCATCAGTTAGTGGGTGGAGTATCTCTCCTGACAATTAGGGTAGTTAGCAATCTGATTATTGTAAATGACCAGTTCAGGCAGTCCTTTTTTTAGGAGTATAAGTCTTAATAGGTCAATCATCCCCTTGGGTAGGCTCTAGATTCAAGAGTAGTTGGGCAGCACACACAGGACTTGATGGGTTTAAAGTCAATAAGGAGGACACACAGTTGGGTGGGTAGGGATTAGGGGTTGATCTTGAGGAATTGGGGGAGAGAGGCAAATATGAACAAAATACATTGCATGAAATTTACAAATAATTATTACAAATGGTATTTTTAAGTTTCTGGAAAATTTTCAAAGAAATTCCATTAACAATAACCAAACAAAAATAACACTAATATCTATTAACAGTAAGAGAGTTCTTAAAAATGACAATATAAAACTGTACAATGAAGAAGTGAACAGGTTATTAATGTCTAAAATTATATGGAGAAGCCTGAGAAATTTGATATTAAGCACAATAATAATTTAAAAAACTCACCACTGTCATTGTCAGCTTTTCTATCTCTAAGATGAAATACCATGACCAAAGCAACTTGAGGAAGAAAGAATTTATTTGGTTTACTTTTCCACATTAGTGTTTATCACTAAAGGAAATCAGAACAGACATGAACCTGGAGGCAGGAACTGATGCAGAGGCCATGGAGATGTGCTACTTATTGGCTTGCTCTCCATTGCTTACTCAGTCTGCTTTCTTATAGAGCTCAGGACCTCCAGCCCAGGGATGGTACCATTCACCATGGGCTGGTCTCTCCCACATCAATCACCAGTTAAGAAAATGCTCTATAGACGTGCCTACAGTCTAAATTTACAAAGGCATTTTCTCAATTGGAGTTCCCTCCTCTCAGAGGACTCTCACCTGTGTCAGCCTGACATAAAGTTTGTGAACACAAATACCTTCAAACACAAAACTAAAGACCAAGAATTTTTTGTTCAAACTCAGAATTGTGATATGGTATTATTCTATTTGATAGGTAGAAAACTTTATCAATGCAAAACTGATCTGTGAATTCAGACTATATAGGTATGTTTAAATTAAAGGAAGAATGGCACAATGAAGGAAGGACATGGATTTTTCCAGTGAGTGAGCAACCACCACTCTTCATCAGTTGAGCGTCACCAGCCTTTTCCACCTAGTGAGAACGCCTGGAGCTCTGTAAAGTTGTGAGTGTTTCCATTCATGCTAAACTTTATAGAAAAGTTAAAGAGTATTGATTAGACAAAGAGTAGGAAAAATAGTATCACTGAAGCCAGAAACAGGAGTAAGAAAAGATGACAACCAGAGTTAGGGAGAAAATTGTTTATATGTGAAAATGTTATGAAATGAATCAATGCCAGTTGGAAGCAGCTGTTGATGATGAGAAGGCTTCCCTGTAAAGGGTAAGACAAGTGGTAAATATTTTAGGCTCTCTCAAGATCTTTATCATATATTCTTACTATTTTCTTTTAAAGTGACTCTTTTTTAAAAAAGTCTGAGCCTCCTGGCTAGGGAAACAACACATAGTTCAGATCCGGCCCCAGGGTAGTAGATTGTTAGTGCTTTACCAGTGGCAGATGATGCTCAAGAGATTGAGTAGAGGTTTTAACTTCTCTGTTTCAAGTAGTGATTTCTCCAATGCAATGTAGGTGACTACCTCTGTTTTAAGTGTGCAAGACAGTCAAACACACCTGCGAATCAGAGCTCACTCTCATGAGAACCTCAAGGGACACATTTGTGCTTGTTCTTTTCTTTTCTTAAATTTTAATATATAATATTTAATGTTAAATATACCTAAGTATATTTCAATTTATGATTTATTTCAACAATATTTTCAAATACTTATTTACCTTTTGTTTATTATTGACCTTGTAAAAGAGCACATAATCCAAATGCAACTCAGAATGATGGCCTCTACACTTCTGTTAAACTACTGCAGTAATTTACACCATTAACAAGATAAAAATCAGATCAAGTGATGGCTTATTTTATTTTAGCATAATTGAGAGGGTAATATTAAAAGACACATATGAAGCAAATAATACACATTTAAAAATAAACATTTTTGTTTTTTGCTTACAATTTTACTTTTTTATGATTAATACAAGCAAAATGATTAATATCTCTTTTTACTTTAATCTATAAAAATAAGAGCTTTAACATTTGTAGAGTCAGGCAGATGTTTGTGAGTTTGAGGCCAGCCTGGTCTTCAAGAGTTAGTTACAGAACAGGCTCCAAACTTACAGAGAAAACCTGTCTCAGAAAACAAAATATAAAACAGAAAAAAATATTATTTGTTCTTAAATGTTTTGTAACAAAACAAAATAATGTGGACTTTCTCTTTATGTTAAACTTCAGATAAAGTAAAGCTTTACCTGGCAGAGAAGAAAAAGGGGTCTTGTGTGAGAGATCCATTATGGGTATAACCACACAAGCATAAAATTTATGTCCTAAGATCTTTCTGTGGTGGGACATCATAAGCCTGAAATCATAGGAGACCAGGGTAGAGTGATATTTCCCAAATGTTTCTCTACATAGCATGCAGAGACAATGGAAACACAGCATGGATCTGGAGTTCAGGTTAAAAAGGGCCAATAACCTGTCATCAGAAGCCATGTTTCCTCCAGCTTTTGAAGTTTGGCTACCTAGATGTGTGGACTCGAGGTTCACCTAAGGCTAAGACTTGTAGATCAGTTCTGGCATTTGTCAGGCGACTTAATTCATCTGGGAATTCTTTAGCTTCCATTTCCTCCCCTTTGCAAAATGTTGATTGTCCCTGAACGAATAGTATGAAGCTTAAAATTGAGACATTATCAAAGCTTTTGCTAAAGTCAGTGCTTGCCAAATTCTTTCTTTCTTATATCATTCTGCTCCCCCTAATCATAACTAAGCAAGAGTCCCTTGACAAGTAAAGCCAGGCCCATTCCTGTACTAAATGCACTGCCCTGAGCTGGAACTGGGGCTCATCTGAAACAGAGAGAGTGATCACAGAAACCATAAAAAAAATGAATGTTTTACTGCCCTAACATGGGTACCTTGAAATGAACACTTCCTTTATGAAGAGAGAGACCTCCAACTATCAGAACCCTTAGATACAGTTTTCTCTCTGTGAGTTAGGAGATGATTCTCTTTCTCATCCTCTCCTCTCATAAACCAAGGGTTGTAGGGGCTGAGTGGGCTGGGACCCAGAGGTGAACTAAGGACTTTGATTAAACATGGCTTTGGAGGAAACTCATCAGCTGATTTCAACAGGAACATCTGTGAGTTCATATTGGCCAAGTCCCTGGAGAATTTTGTCCACTGCTGAACATGCTATTTCCCAACTGTTCAAGAAAAAGGCCCAGAACTGTGTACATATTTTGAGATACATTCTGCTGATTGGATTATTTTTAAAGTCCATTCCTTATCTAAAGTATTTCCTTTAATTGCTGCTTCTGGGCCTGATGGTAGGTCTCAGTGAAGTTGGCCTAAGTGTGGAGTCACAGAATACTTTGCTCCAAAATTGGCAGTAGCCCCATTCACCCTCCTGATGAGGAAATTGTAGTTCATTTAGGTGAAGAAGTATCCAAGCCACAGCAGAATAATTTGCACTTTTCTTCTTGCTTTTCTTTTACCCTTACTCCTCTTCTTCCTCCTTTCCCTACTTGTTAAGCATCTCCTATATCCCATGCACCGTTTTCAGGCTTAACGGCACAAGAAGACTTCTGGTGCACACTGCTGAGCGCCTCGTTTCGCTCAGCAGCAGCACTGTAAACCAATTATTTCTCCCGACTGTGCGAATGACTTCTTAGAGGTGCTCTTAGGGTTACAAGGGAATTCAGCAGGACGGAAACTGAATTAGACTTGCAGAGTGAGGGGGGATTTATTTGAAGGAGGTCTCAAAGGATCTGTTGGCTCTAAGTGGACTTTGAAAGTAGTAAGGTATGAGTTGAAATGAGAGGAATAATCTTCCAGACAGTAGGAGGAAGATCATATAGTCAGTCACTTACTTTATTGGCCTTAATTTAGTTATTCATAGAGAAGAAAAGACAGACATTCAGAGAACCAGAGTCATTAGCTGTGGGTATGGTCTGGGTTGAATGCTTTCAGGTTCTTGACCCCTTATTAAAAGCAGATTCTTCTTACAGGTTCACTCAGTCTGCCTTACTGTGCATGCACCCGAAACCTGTGTAGACGTTACCCCTCTCTCCAATTCAGCATGTGTTCTGGACATGTCTAAATATAAATGGGGTGTTGTCAAGGAACTGCTAAGAGAAAAAAGTTACTTCCATTGTTTAGAGAGGCATACGTATATAAATAAGGGTTCAGGCTGCGGAAAGCATTGCTAAATGAGGGCATGTGCATAGCTCAAACGAAGACCATTTCCAGCTTGCTAAGCTCGTCTCTGTGTTTGCCTGCCTTATAAAGAAAGATGAAACCCACCTGCTTTTTTCTACTGTACACACACAGACCTTATCTTCCCAGCCCACAGACTGATAGGGTCACAGGTGCCAGTCTTCTCACAAGCATTTGGTCCCGAGCTGTTTTATTATAGGGGACCCCCACACCCAATCTTGTTCTGTAGCTAGGCTTTTCTAGAAATCCCGATCCTCCTGCCCCAGCCTCCTGGGTGCTGCTGAGATTACCCATACGTACCATCAACACCTGGCCAGTTGTCTGTGCTTTTAAATGCCAGTGTGGAAGTAAAACCATCTAAGATGCCCTTCCCCTCATAAAGGCATTCCCACCACGTACTCACTCATAGGGGGTTCGTTCGTTAGGAGAGCTCTTTGCCTGAGTTGACTTTAGGAAATGCAATCCTTTCTATTGATTCAACGAAGATAAATTTTATAGCTGCCTCACACCATCTTTTCTGGTCTCTCTTTATTGGAGGTGGTGCTGTTCTGGAAGGAGCTGTGGAGTCAATAAACAAAGTTAACTAAGTGCATGACTTTTTCTTTCTCCCCTGCGTGGGAGCCGGGAGCCAGCAGCCGGTGTGATCCTGAGATACAGCCTCCCCATAGGTTGTGCCCAGGGGCTTCCATTATCTCTAAGCAGCACACACTCCAGAGGATCTTATTAATGATATTTAATTACATTGAAATTAATGATGTTTTTCATCTGATCCTGGGCAGATTTTACAACTGGGAGATAAGCCTGGCAACGCCGACTTCTCTGTCTCTATCTCCGTAGGTAAGTGCCCACACCACCTTTATCTCTGTTGAATCTGTTTACTGCCAGATGTCCATTTTCCCACCTGCACTCCCCCCCTCAGAACATCGCCTCTCCCCCTTTCCCAGAAATTATTAGCTACCCTAGGCCCGAAAATGATCCCTCTCCACATGGGGCTTTCTGAGGACGTGGACAATGCAGTTTTTCCTCAGCAGAGGCTAATTTGCATATATCCCGGCCATAACTTCATTAGGTCTGGAACATAGAGACTGTCAAATGAGCGCTATCTGATGACTCAAACAATACAATAATTTCAGCAGCCTCTAATCTCATCATTGTATACTTGAGTGCTCTGGCTTTTGCTGATGAAATCTTTACGGAAGTGGAATGGAATATTCAATTCTCAGGTTCAGGAATTGTTATTATTTCCCAATGAAAATAATGGGGATTGTAGATAGGATTTACCGAACTTGAACTGTATTGATGGGTTTTGTTTTGTTTGAGCAAAAAAACAGGTGTTTGGGGGAATTCAACATTTCTGCTGTGCACTGTAATACAATAGTATTGAGAATGAAATGTTTAAAAACCGAATAGAAGGTGTGATGATGAAAGTGAATAGGATTGTGGAAATTCTTTCTGAGTTCAAAGTCTTGTACTAGTTAAAGATCTGAAGAATAATTGAAAATATACTCTATTTGGACTCCCCTGCCCCCCAGGAAATGGTAAGAAATGTACGCCTTGAAGAGGGCTTCACTGTATTGACATCCTGGCCACTGATTTATTAGTGCAGAAAGCAGAGCATCACATCAAACAATTTCCCTATTTATTCTTTTTCTTCTTATCTCACGCTCGGCCTTAATCTCCTTTCTGCATCACAACAGCAACAACAACCCCCCCCCAAAAAAAAAAGAACAAGCAAATCATATCTATATAGCAGCAAAGAAAATAAAATAGTTTATGCCAAGGTTTGGAGGTTAAGAGCACTTGCTCTTCCAAAGGAGCAGAATTTTGGTTCTTAGAACTCACATAGCAGCTAACTCCAGCCCAGGTGATTTATACTTCCTTCTGACCTAGGTAAGCAATAGGAATGTATACATTCAGGCAAAGCCCTCAAACACAAAAAAGTAATTAAATCTTTGAAAAAATGAAATAGCTCTTGTATCTATTCAGGCAGAGTCCAACACATTAGAGGGTTGAAAATTCCCTAGTTAAAACTGTATTTGATTTCATGATATCCATCTTTCATTTTTCAGTACTCTTTTTTAATCTTTATTTATTCCCTTATTTATCTAATCACTGTATATATGTTCAAGGACATCTACATAGCACATATGATAGGCAGGCTCTGAAAAGCTAACAATGGGCTAATCATAATCTCTACCCTTGTGGGTCCTATAATCTGGTGGAAGCTGACTTTGATCTATGTGTCTTATAAACAGAAAGAAAACTTAGTTGGGAGAATTGCTACGGAGAGGATATGGTGTAAGAAGAGTAAAGTGGTATTGCGGGAACTCCTTCAGCCAATAGCCTTTAAGATACTGGTCACTTAGGGCATGGTCTCAAAGGGCTGTTTGGCTGCGGACGAAGAGGAACTCTTACTCATCTCTGCTTGGAGAGTAAAATAGTGTAAAACCAGTGGAAGCCATTGTGGAGTCTTAGCAAAATGTTAAAATCAGAAATACCATATGACCCGGCTCTAGAACTCATGCACATACACCCAAAGCACGCTATGCTATCACAAACATACATGAGCATCTGTGGTCCTTGCTTCACTAATTACAGTAGCTAGAAAACGAAAGCAGCCTAAATTTCCACCAACAGAAGATTGCATAGCCAAAATGTGACACATGTAGACAACAGAATTCACCTGATCACTTATTACAGATAGTAAAAATTTTTAAAAAATGGATGCCATTGGAAAGTATTATATTGATTGAGGTGATCCAGACTAAAAAGGACAAATTACAAAACCTCTGATGAGCACAAGTTGCATTACTGTTTCTTGAATGATGCTGCCCTTTTTATTTTCACATGGAGAAGAAAAAATTTTTTCCAATTGGTCTGAAAAGGAGAAGATAAAATTGTCTAGGGCATTTGTGCTTGTGTAACCCTCTTGCTCTCCTTCATAAGCTTTGTCATCATGAGTGAAAGCTTGCTTTCTGGATGTGGGCTACGAGAAGTTCTGTGAGAGGCTCATGTGTTTATCTGCACTTTTCTAGTTTGAATAAAGGACAGCAGAATGAGTCTTAGACTTCGGTTCCAAAGATTGGGCTTTTCCGGGTGAGTTAACATCTTTCAATCTCAATTTATCTCATGAAAAATGGCTATAAGGTTCAAATGAGGTACTGATGACAATGGAAATTTACTTGACATTTTATCAGTGACCAGAATTCATGTTAATGTGGGTTTTAAAATAATGTCATGATATATAATTGGTGCTTTGACTTCAAGGGCTTATCATCCATAAATTCAGTAAATGTGAATCAAAACTATTCAGGAAACATTGCATCTTTAATAAACACATACCCAGTCTTCTCCTTGTCACTATTTCCTGAGCAATATAGTCTAACAATTATTATAGCATGCACATTGCAGTAGGTATTGTAATGATCAAGAAATGATTTAAAGTCCAAAAGAGAAATGCACAGGGTATGTGCTGATACCACACCATTTAGTCTAATGGCCTCCTATATCTACAGGCTTTGATATTTATAAGTGTGCTGGAGCCAATTCCCTATTCATAGCAATGGAACATGTACTCTGTTATCCAAAAAAAAAAAAAAAAAAAAGGGAATAATGCTGGCCCTTAACTACTACTTGTCCCGAGGTTCCCCACTCCTCTCGATGTAAGCAGAGCATTTGGATTGTTTACCAGCTTTATTCTCTTTAAAATTTTAGAACAGTTGATTTATCATGAGTGGACACAGATGGTGATTGCCCAAACAAAAGTGTATCACTCATAGAAATGCTTCAGATCTTCAAAGACCTATATCTTAAATGTCTGTTAAGTATTAAAAAAAAAGGAGCAAGCTGGATTATTCTTAGATATAACAACAAACTCTTCAAGTTCTAAGACCTACTGGACCTCAATATTACTTGAAAAATGTACGTTAATTACTTTTTTTTTTCATTTCTGTGACTAATGACTGATAAGTAACCTTTTTGTGGAGGAGAAGTTTGGTTTTTGGCCACCGAGAGATGCAACCCTCTATGGTAAGGAAGCAATGGCAGCATGAGGTCTGGTGTGGGCAGAATCACATCAGAGCAGGCCAGGAAACAAGAGAGAAATCAACAGAAAATGAGTTCTGACTATAGGCTTCAAGGCCCAGCCCCAAATGATTGAACTCTTCCAGCAAGGACTTACCTCTCAAAGATTCCATAATCTCCCTAAAATGTGACACCAGTTGATGACCAAGTGTTCAAACACATGAGCCCCTGGGAGACAATTTGTTTCTAAACCACAGCAAAGGGATGTCTGAAACCTTCTCTAGTTGTAACCTTCTTTGCTATCAATTTCTTTAAGCACCCCAACATATTAAAGTTCAATGATGAGTTCTCATCATAGTGGTGCAAGTCATGGAATAAGCAATCTAAGTAAATTACCTAAGCTCTTTGAAATTATTCTTTCCTTTGCAAAATAAACTTGTAAATACTAAACAGGGTTCCTTGGAAAAGAAATGGTCATACCTGTAGTATTTATCAGAATTATACATATTAAGGATCAAGTTGTACTTTTAATTTTATTTTTATAAGAGAATAATATATGATTATATACATACTTATAATATATGATATATAATATATATACTTTATTTGGATTCATCATTTTCTTAAGTGGAATGAAGAGCCACTGAATTCTGCACTGCTGAGGCCAGTCATTGTTCATTACATAAAATGGTCAAATTCCTTCAATGCTGAAAGTGTAATCTGTCTCCATTACCTGCAATTATTTCACCCATAATAATTAGGTATCAATCTTATGAATCATGATCTTGCTGCATATTGAAATATAAGGAAGAAAAATGCTTAGGAATGTAAGGAAAGTGCATATGAAATTTTAATGTTGATTTCTAAAACAAATCTAGTGTGCTTATTTTCAAAGGACTTGCTGCTTCATAGGAGAAAAGGGGAAAATCTGTTACAGGAAGAAGTTTCTAGAAAAAGTTGAAAGGCTCTTTTTTTTCTTTAAGTCTTACTGCCAAGACTTGGCTATTGGAAAACACAGTTAGCCAGCTGTAAACTTGTAATAGAAAATACTAAAAGCAATGAAATGTACAATTAAGGATCACACACCCTAGATATCTTCTAGTTCATTAGTCATTCTCCTATCTCAGACTGAGAGAGTTCTCAGTCTCCGCTCGTTACTCCTCGGCTGGGCTACAGTGGAACAGACGATAAGGTTCACTCTTTTTTATAGTGTTTCTTTGCACAAAGCAATGATCTCTTAAAGATTAAGTTTAATGCTCCCTCAGGAAATTCTATCCATTCTATACGATTATTTTCCCCATGCTTGGCAACATTTCTTTTTTTCCTACTGAATGTTCTAAGTCATAAGTCACCACTATTTTTCTTTTTCTTTTTTACCAGCAGAGGGAGTGCCAACAAATTAGTATACATTTCGGGAAGGGGTCGGTCAAAGATTTTTTTGAAATGCTAGAAACTTTGGGAGGAAGGATAGACAGTGAGAGAGAATTTAAGAGAATTTAAACTTTGATGAGGAAATTCTTTCCAAACCTACTCAGTGTTATATAAGGATTTGAACCTAATGTGAAAACCAGTATTTTGTCCAGATAGGCATGAGGCAGATAGGCATGTATTGGTTGCCAGTCATAGAGGAAAGAGCCTTTCCCTTTTCTCTAGACGTTTCTGCCAATTTCATAAATTGGTCAGGGATAATCTGGGGGAAAATATTTACTCAACAGCCCAGAAATTTGGGGGCTTCTAATTTCTTTCCTTCCACTACTGGGTTAGTGATCTTAACCTGTTTTAATTTCCTGAGATTCTAATTTATACACTTACCAGTGTATTGTTGATTAAGTATCTCACATGCTCTTCTACAAGCTAGGCATTAAATCATGGCAAAGAGAGATGACAGAACAGGGGCTCTAGTGTATGGTGGGTGAAATGGTGAATTTGGCCTCCTTGATAGCCCCGGGGTCACTTCTTTAATACACTGTTCTCTAAAGCCAACAACTCTTGACAATACTCTTTTTTGGTTGGTAGTTTAAGACTGTTATCACCTTAGGACTATCTCATTGAATATTCAACATTCATACTCTGCCTTGGATGTGAAGACTTTCCTTTAAGGTTTTCATAACCAATCTTGATTATCATCTATTATAAAAGATCAAATGTAGATTGTGGTGGGTTAGTTCTTTACCTATTTTTGAAGGGAGGAGAAAGTCTTAATAAGACCACACCCCTAGCATCTATCAGAACAGGCCCATAGTGCATGGCAATTAATCTTTCCTGAAAGAATGTATTCGGGATGAGTAAAGAAGCAGATGTTGTCTTCTTTCTCAGATCAGTTCACCCAACCAAAATCTGTCTCTGCTGAAACATACCAAAGGAAAGTCAGCAAAGGCAAATGCAAAGATCATGCGGAAAAGGAGAAAAGAAAAAAATATTTAGAATAGCTTCACACCTTATCATCCCCTTCTAAGCCTGGATTAATTGATTCTAATGCAGACTGGCAAATCTTCCCACTTTCAGTAAGATTCGTTCTCTTTGACCACATTGAAGATCATTTAGTATGCCCCCCCCAACTTTCTAGTCATTTATAAGTTGACTCATAGTCATTGACAAGGGTTTCACAGTCATTGACCTGAAGCAAAGGTCACATTGGCACTAGTGCTAAGAATAACTAATATTTGAGTGCTGGAATTATACTTTGACTTATCACATTGAGTTCTTCCTTTCTACCTTCATCAAAAGAAGGCAGAATTGCCTGTTTTTAAAAAGCAGATAATTAGATGCTAATCTAACATCCATACGTTGATTTTCACAGTTAAATTAATATAGGACCAAACTAATTTCAATATTTGCTTTTTTTATTGTTAATGGTGTGTGTGTGTGTATGCTTGTGTGTGTGTGTGTGTGAGTGTGTGTGTCCTGTTGGGGTATACTGGGACTCAGCATCCAAAACGAGACCTCTTAGTTCTGTTCTGGATATCCAAGGTAAGGGAGATAGATTTTGTTGGCAAGCCCTTTACCCACTAAGCCATATACCTAGCCCAATATCTGTATTCTTCTACTTATTTCATGTTATTTACAGAATTAATGTCTTGCTGGATAGATTCAGTCAAGCAATCAGACAACCCAGTGAAACAAAAAAGAATTGTAAATGGTCCACACACAGAAAAAAGTCAGATGGTTGCCTGCATGTATTTGTTGTTATTGCTTGTTCCTGGAAATCTTCTGATCTAAGATGTGTCTTCAGATACTATGATTTTTTTCCCCTTGAGAATATTATGAATTCAAGAAATGTAGTTATTCATCAATTCCTAAGATTTTTACTAAATACCAACTGAGAACCAGCTTTTCAGATAATATCGCAAAACAGCAAGATCTTTGCTGCAAGGAGTTTCTGTTCTGTTGGTCTACAAAACAGACAAAAATTGGTGGCCTCATGGAGCCTTCGTTTCCATTTCTGTTTCAATTTTAATTCAGGTGGAAGAAAATTATGCCAAATTATGTGGATAATTGCCCCTGGCTGTTGTTTCATTACTTCTGTGGACCTGATCGCTCTTAAACATCCACTGGGATCCCATATAAACATTCTTTTTAAAAAAGGATTAAATTTGGAGAATTGAATATACAGAGAATGTTTTAAATTGTGTTTTGGCCTCTCCTTTGGTTCTCAGTGGACCATACTGAAGAAATCGAATTTCTACCTTGGTGAAATGTCAACAAGGCTGTATGCTCCAAAATGATATGAGAATTAGGAGGTTGTTGGCAATAATTGTGCTTCAAAAGCTGTGAATTATTTAGTGAACCAAAGATATGTATTGGTTTATTAACTCAGCCCGACTGCACAGGTGTGAACCACACCAGTAGAGACCATCCATGTGCACATGGTGGGCCCCTGTGGATCGGAGATTAGTGATAGCTCACCAGGATATTTCATAATTGTCTTCATTTTAGAAACACCTTAATTTTTGAAAAGAGAAAATTGGCCACCTGCATATTTTGTATTTACTCACCAATTAGTTTTTATACTTTACTTGTTTCTAGATGCCATTTGAAAAAATTGAAGTATAGCACCTTTTTAATCTTTCCACCTGTGAATGTCTCTCATTAGGGGACAGCATACCTTGACTGATAGTTGACTTGTAGGCCTAGTTATTAGAAGTGACAGTATGCTTAAGGTACTTGGCTTATTAAATTCCTCAGGTATAATAGCTGGGGCTTTGACATTTTGGGTGAAGCCTTGAGCATTATGGTGATGTGTTAGCCATCTTTTCATTGCCATGACAAAGAACTGATAGAAAGACCTTGAAGAAAGATTTATTTTGACTCACAATTTACAGTCATTTGCCTTCACCTTTTTTTCTTTCTTTCTGGGACTTTAGCAAAACAAAACATTGTGGTGGTTTACTTCACTTCAGGATTACATGCCTGAAGTGGCTGCGTATCTTGTCATTCCCATGGATAAGAAACATAGAATGAGGTCACGGGAGATGGCTCATTCAGTAAATTGCCACACCAAACATGAGGACCTAAGTTCAATCCCCAGAACTCATGTATTAAAAAGGCAAAATATGACAGTATGTGCCTGTAATCCCATCATGATACAAGATTGACACTTGGATCTTTTTGGCCAGTTACACTGCCTGAATTGACAAGTTATAGGCTAAGTGAGAGATCATATCATCAAAATAGTGAAGCAGGTTTGAGGAACACACACATCAGTGACACCTAGCATCCATTTACTTACACATATTTTATGTTGCACACATACAAGGACATGTATACATACAAAGTAGAGAGAGATAGGAAGGACCATGGGACCCTAATCAGAAAAGGTATATCTTCCTATATTATGCTTTCAGCCTCCTTCCTCCAACTAGGCATTACATCTCAATAATGCTACCATTTTAAGAGTTTGTCAATGATTAATTCACCAATGAAGTCAAAGCCTTTATAATCCATTCAATCTTCCATGATTTTGGTCTATTCATGGGGACCAAATCACCAACATATGAGCCTTTTGAAGTCACTACATATCTGAGCAAACTGGGTGTGCAGTAACAGCTCGTTTTTTGTAGAAGTATAAATTCAAATCAGCTACTGCCAAAATTCAACTTGCGTGGTTAGTGAAACATCACAGTATCACATGCCCTGTATATATACATCACCACGGCAAATCTCTCTTTCCTTGGAGATGCTGGTGATGCTGAATCTGAGAGCACCCTGATGATTATTTGCAAAACAACCCGATGGACTGGCCATTTATCACAGCTCAGGGCAGCATTGTTGTTCTTCTGCTGTCGCATGCCCAGTAATTTTAATTAAGATTTAAAGAAACAACTTAAAATTTAGAGTTGAAACTGAATGTGTTTGCTGAGCAAAATGTATGCTTTAGTGGTTATCACAGTTTCAGATTAAGAGGGTCTCACCCGAGACACACATCCTTCGATGTCCAGGCCCATGCATACATTCAACACATTCCTTCACACGCTCACCTTATTTGCAAACACACACCTGGGTGCAACCAGGTGGCCCAGGGCAGGGAATAATTAAAGCCAGAACCTGGCAGTGAGCAGACATCTTCTCATACACAGAACACTGCAATGAGCAAAATTCTGAGCCTCAGAGGCCTAATTCTTCATCTGGTGGTGTACCTAGCTCACAGATGTTGTTATAACTTTATCCTTTGCTGAAACCTCTGAACTTCATCCCCTTGATTTACCTAATTTATGTTCAACACAGGTTGAACATATGTTGTGTTCAACCATCACATATATCCAAATGAACTTACTATAGTCAACATCTGTAGCATTCCTTGTCCATTAAGTCACAATAGTGCTTCTGACAAGTTTTTTTTTTTGAGGAACATCACATGTATGCATATGAGGACTATAACAAACAATACAGGGATTTTATTGAATGCAATAAAATCATAACATGATGAACTGAATTATTGTATTATAAGCATCAAGTTAAATTAATATACTTAGTTGTTCAGACAGAAGAAACACACAATGTTACAATCAAAGAAGTGCTTAAATAATGGTATCAAACATTGACACTACCAGGGGTCAAAGAAAGATTGATGTATAAGCTGAATTTTTAGTGGCCTGTGAGAAGGAGAATTGTCATATCTGATAGGCCCTTATAAGGAAATCCTATCCACCATTGAGAGACAAAATTTAAAGGCCTGAATTTGAACTATAGCCCAGTCTCTCTCTCTCTCTCTCTCTCTCTCTCTCTCTCTCTCTCTCTCTCTCTCTCTCTCTTTCTCAGAATTTGATTAACTTGGTTTCCTCTGACCCATCCTCTGAGTAAGCCTGAGCCTCTGATTCTTAATCAGTCAACTGAGGAGAAGGCAATTCTTACTGCCTCAGAGTTGTTAAGCGATGAACATATGCATAGATCCCGGCAGGAGGATGCCTTCCTTGGAACTAGAGATCGTGTTACCAAGCACTGGTGTAGTCTAAGAACTACTAAACTGTACTGTTAGTTGCACCTTCACAGTAGTCCTTTGAGCCAGTGGATCATCATATTCTCTTAGAGATAAAGTCACTGAAACCCAGAGAAATTCAACAACTTATACCATAGTTCTCAGATTCTAGAATTGTGAGTGTTCTATTAAATGACAGACACGTGATTCCTTGCCTATATTATCACAATACTACATCAACTATAAAACTGTTAGCTTTATTGCTGCTACTTCTGATATCATGTTTTGCTGTTTCTGCTTGCCATGTAGACTTTAGAATAGCTGGCCAAAAAAGGAGAAGGGCCACCTACTGTAATCAAAGATAGAAAGAAACTCATTTGGCCTGATGGAAAGGTTCTGGTCCAATTTAACAAAAGTTGTTGTAAAAGGCCACTTGTTTGTTTACCAGATGCCCAGACTCCCAAAATATTCACACAGAAACAATATTATTTAAATTACTGCTTGGCCAATTACTTAAGTGTATTGCTAGCTAACTCTTACATCTAGAATTAACACATTTCCATTATTTTCTATTTTACCATGAGGCTTGTGGCCTACTGGCCAGGCTCCAGCTGGCAGCTCACATCCTTCCCCTCTGGAGGCTACATGGCATCTCTTAATTCTGCCTTCTTTCTCCCAGCATTCAGTTTAGTTTTCCCAGCCTAGCTCTGTTCTGCTCTGCTTTGCTATAGGTTAAAAGCAGTTTCTTTATTAACCAATGGTATTCACAGCATACAGAATGGAATCCTACATCACCTCCCCTTTTCTGTTTAAATAAAAAGGAAGGTTTAAACTTTAACACAGGGAAATTGCATATAATAAAACAGGTACCAAGAAAGCATTACATCTATAATATTTTTATTTACTTTATCTTTTATCTTAACTAAGGAAAACTATAATTTTAACTATCTATTCTTCAACTCCATCAAAGACTCAAGAAAAATATATTACCTAAGCAAACAGGAAGTTCATTGTAAGCAAATTCTAAAACTCTAGAATTGATAGAGACATCTCGCTGCCAAGACAGTCACCCAAAGTTCTTTTGTATCATTGGGGCACCCTTCTTCAGCCTACTGTCCCATAGTATCTAGCAGACTTTTCGATGAAGCAAGAAATTTCAAAGACAGTTCTGACTATATTGGCAGTTTGTCAGTTACATCTCTTCTGTGTCCTGCAAATTGTCTGTCAGACTCTTTCATGAAGCAGGAACCCTGAATGGTCATCTCACCTTTCCAGTTCATACAGCATATCATCAAGCAGCCCAGGCAAGAACAGTTTAGTTTCTTGCCCAAATGGCTAGTAAATTCCATAAGGAGACTTTTTGATGCCCATCATCCTCTTGAAGTAGATTGGTGCTACCAAGAGCAGATGTGTGTCTCATTGTCATGAAAATTCCTAAGATCTTAAAACACTTTAAATGCTATATTCTATAGTCTTTGAAATGTTTGAAGAATGCTTATCCATCTGAAATACATCTCTGTATATCTAGAAAATCTAACTAACATGACTACAAGCTTGAATATTATAGATGATAATCTATTAAACTATATGTGTTAATTATACATTACATTTTTAAATGAGCTGCACAAACATAATACCTTAAGCAAGGGCAGAAATACACATATAACAAAATTGACCTAAAATGTCTATCAATAGAGCAAGATCCATACCAATTGCAAATCTCTATTGCATACCCCTTTTTACATGTAAAAATATTAGAAACAATATTTGGGAATATGGTGTAGTTCTTGGGAATCCCACATCAAAAAGTGGTGAATACATGGATGAGAAGTTCAAAACTAGGTTTTGAACAAAATCTAAAATAGTCCAATAGTAAATGGGACCTTCTGTTATGAAAATTGGCAGCCAGACTACATCTTTGTGGTAAGAGAACAAGTAGCTTACTCACTATTTAGAATAGCCTAGAGAAGAACCAAGGAAAACAAAGACACAAATAGGTACTCATTCATTCATTCATTCATTCATTCATTCATTCATTTTCATCACTTCTCTATGCCTTCCATCCACCATAATGCTTATAAAATATAGCTAGAAAGCATTATTTCTGGTCTCAAGATAACAGACACAATTATAATGCACCAATACACATTCTAGCCAAAATACCAAACAACATGAAGTGTGTTTATAATTAAACTAATTGCACAAGGCTTAAGGGAAATCTTTCTTATTACTTCTTAGCCTGGGCTCATAGGTAAGACATATATCTGAAAATACAAGCTGGGAAATCATTCACATTCCTTAGAAGTTACTTGTTGTGACTCACTTAGTGAGTGTGTGAAAGAAGAGACTTTTATGGTAGGGAAATTCCTATCAGTCACAGCTTTTATAACTGACTATTGATGATATATACAGTACCATTATGGCAGTGCTCAAATTGGCTCTTACTTCCTTAAACCATCATTGTATTGAACCACATAACCAGAAAATCACAGTGTGGTGATCTTTCTCTACTCTAATCCTCCTAGAGCACTTAATGGCTTGTCTGTTCATCATGGAGATAATAAACCTAGCATCGAAGCAATAGCTGTCTTGGTGACTTTGCATAAATCATTATTTGTAAAAGTGAAGGAAAACCTATAGAAAGGAGCTGAAGACTGCGATTTCTCTGCTTTCAAGAATTAGCTCTGATAATTGCTGTGACTGCATTTGGAATGCTCTGAACAAACGGTGCAGAGCAAAAAGTAAATATTATCTCTCAAAGTGATCAATATAACAACTTCTAGCACAGGAAGGGCAATTATTAAATATCCTGACAAGGTCTGCTGGAGATAAACAGGATTGCAATGAAATGCTCGCTGGGGATGAAAATGGGAAATATACGAAGACCTAAAGACACATGGAAAATATCTTTTGCACAACCAGAGACCAGAGTGATACATTGTGAAAAAGTTTACATGATAAAAAAGCTATCACTAGTATAGTGTGAAATGCATTTGTAGACCTAGTAATTTCTAGTAATTTTAAAGCATGTCTTCAATTGCCATAGTTTACTCAAGACAGAAACATGTTGGTTTTCTTATGAGATTAGTACATTCTATTTTATCAGTTTCTCCCTTCCCACCTAGAATTACTATTCATTCAATCAATTTCTGAGCATCTTTCTAGACTAAGAAAACTCAAAACATTTCATTGATACAAGAACAGGTATAATTTCTCCCCAAACACAGATTCACAAGGCAATAGGCAAAGAGAAGGGGAAGCAGGAGTTGGACATGGCTCTCTATTTAGTCTACCTACCCAGTTTTCACTCACCTTATCCTGATTTCATTTCAGCTCTTGTCTCTGGGGCTGATTTCATTGTTCAGAGAGCAGACAGACCTTCAGCTTGATAGCCCAGATAGCAGAAAGTACTCTCCTCTCGGATTCATCAAAAGGAAGCCAGGTTAGCAGCAGCTAAGTCTATAACAGTAGGAATGAGCACTGCTGAGCTGGGAACTGATAGAATACTGTTGGGCAATGAAATGATTTGGTCAGAGCAGGAAGTTCTTTTGATTTTTTTCATTCCCTCTTCCTCATGCCCATTTTTTCTTCTTTCTATTTCACATCTCAAGTCCTACTTTTCTTCCTTTCTCTTTCTCTTTTTTCCATCATGCTTTTAAATCCTTCCATCTTAGGTTGATGCAGTGGCCACAGTCTCCTGGAGTTGGTCACTGCTTCTCCAACTTATTTCCATGAGTATAGCAGATACATTTTTGTAAGTCAGTGACCTCCCGCAACAAGCCAGGGCAGAACATTTACTTCATTTGCTCACCCTCTTGTCCTGGTTTTCTATTTCAGTCAAGGCAAATCTCAAATCCTCAGAAAGGTCTAGAATACCGTGTCTTATAGAATCCTCCATTCTGTTCCTGCCTTCATCCATTCTGCTCTCCCCTAGATATGACAAGGCTACTCCTTAAACCTTAACTGCTGGCTGACATCGCTCCTTCAGTGCTTAAAACTCAACTTTTCAATGCTTGCTGTCTATTCTGTTTGAAACTTAAATCAACTTTCCCTTTTCTTTCTTTACCCTAGGAATTTGGTTCCTTTTACACTGTTATTTCCATTATATTATTCTACTTACTTTTAAATTATATGCATTGTTTGTGGCCTACTGCACTTTTGTTCTTATTGATACTTCTAATATATTTTATGCAATTTATTTATATGTCTTTTGTTTATGGTCCATTGCCTATGGATAGTAAGTCCCACTAAAATAGGATCTTTTCTTTTTCAATGATTTAGGCTTCTGAGCCTAGAACAGCTCCCGAACAAAGCAAACGAGTGATAATGAGTTACACTTAGTCTGTTGAGAAAGGTGTTGCATCAAATGCTTTCCTATGTTATAGGTGACCTACAAAGGGATGGTTGGATGGAGCGTTAGAGAGGAGCCAGATATTGACAGAGAGATAGTTGCTGTTCATTCATCTGTTTAGCAACAAGATTCACTCCAAGAAATTACGCACATGAAGAAGAGTCAGGCATAGATTCTCAAGTACAGTAATGTCCAAAAGATGTAAAGGGAGCAGAGTACCTTTGGAAGTGGAGAAGGATACTGTCAGTAAGGTATTGAGAGATGTGACAATGCAAGCAATGAATCTAGAAATAAGTAATATTGTATATCAGAAATATCTAAAAAGTGGCTCCCACATTAATGAGGATATGTTAGCAAATGAAGTAGAAAGATAGAAACTGAACATAGGAAGCTTCTGACATTTTGAGACTGAAGCACCAATTGTGCTATACTGGCCACATACTATTTTATGTGACTATGAATTTAAAATTGAGCAGGTTTGATGACTTTTTTTAAGTAAAGAAATTTTGTGTTTGTGATATAGTGTGCAATTCCAAAGACAAGCCATTAGGGAATTAAAATAAATTATATGGACAAAACTGAGGATGGAGATTTCTGAAATAAGTTATAGAGATTTAGTCTGTGATGGTTAAATGGTAATTAGACCACAACTACTCTATTTCCATGATGGTGCAACCTGTATGTGCAAGGACAGAGAACGGAGACAATGTTGGTGACCCAGGAAAAAGCTGCAGTTCCATTATCAGATAGAAATGTATTGCCTCTGAACAAACTGCTGAATCACAGTAAATGTAAAAGCAGAGGGGAAGGTGGCACTCTAGAGAAGCCAAGGACACAAAGGATGCCCACTATTGTAAAACACTCCAGGAAAAACATGGAAACCAAGGCACCAGGTGCCCATGGATTGCCCCATTTACCAAGGAACTGATACAAATTAGTAACCATGAGAATGGCAACCAAATTACCGGGTATTGAGAAGTCTAAAAATGCGAAAGCAAAGATGGCTGTCAGAGATGTGCCTTCAAGAAATCAGCTGAGAAAAGAAGCAAATAAATAAGACCATGGACAAAAATGGATGCGAGATGAAAGAGTAATTTTTAGGTAAGGGATAGTTTTTAAGAGCAGAGGCTCAGTGTATAGGAAAAGCTTAAAGTGCACAAGAGTGGATAGCTTCATCTAAGACTAAGGGAATAATAATGGTCAAGCTGTGAATTTATGTTGACGCATTTGCTCCAAAGAAGAAAATTAATAATTGTTCTCTGGAGTTGAAATTTTGGTGCTGTTTGTAGATATGTAAGGAATTTCAGGATTTCTTTACAAATCAGTAAGCAACTTCCACTATCTTGTCCCATGAATTTAGAATGAGAAGGATAACACACGGAAGGAGAAAGATGAAATTAAAAATGATAGTTTTTTTATTGCTTGGTTGACTGGGCTGTGAGGACTGAGCAAACTTGTTAGTGTTCCCATCTTGGCTACAGACTGGCCAGAACACCTTCCAGACTGTTCACAGTGAGTGGATTCTGTATGGAAGGCCAAAAGTACCAAAAGAAAATCCAGGGTGCCCTTCCTCTACGGAGATAGACCTTAAATGGAGAATGATGTTTGGGGGGCACAAAGAAGTGGGCAGGATGAATAAGCACATTTAATGGTCACTGTAAAGAATGTAGAATGACAATCAAGAATTATTTAAAGAAACTGAAGTTCAGTTGAGGGCAGAGAACATTTGCATTGGTGAAGTTTTCTCCAGAAGGATCGAGTTGGTATTTATAGATGTTCTAATTTATACTCATTAGAGACTTCCAGGAGAGGGGAAGTATGGTGAAAGAACGCTGAAATAATAGCATGCCATGAACCCTGGAATTTTATTTTAGTTTTATCATTTCTATATAACTGACAACCCCTAAGCATAATGACAGAATAGCAATGACTTGTTCTTCGTGGACAATAGTTCAGGCAGGGCTCAGATGGCCACCTCTTCTGCTCCAAATGATGTTATCAGGGTCACTCCCTTGTCTTCCTTCAGTTGAATCTAGAACAGGCTGGAAGGTCCAGGGTGAATTCATTCACCTAGAATGGATCCCCTCATATCACCTGTTTCTCCTCCTCCTCCTCCTCCTCCTCCTCCTCCTCCTCCTCCTCCTCTCTTTCTATGCATTGTGATTCATTATTTAACATTAACCCTGGCTCCTTCATAATCTATAGACTGATTTCTTTAGAGAACATAGAGGAGAAGCTGCCAGTATTGTTCAATGTGACACCTGAAATTGGCACAGTGTCACTTCTGAACAGTCTGTTTATTGCAAGGACAGCCCAGACTCAAAGAGAATAATTGAAATAACCCCACCTCCTGATGAAAGGATCAACTTATATACACAGGTATGAGGGTGAACAGTGGTAGAAAGCAAGGCTCTATCCACAACAGGGTAGATAGAAGAAATGACAGATAGCCAGGCCCAGCTCTGCAGTAAGAAGGTCTTTAATTTTAGTTTTCCTGTAGAGAAGGCTAGCAGTTGGAGTTTAAATAATGGGCACAGCTCTTTTCCCTCTGGAGGGAGCTATAGCATTTTCACTAATATAAATTACAACAGACTTTTAAGGAAATGTAAGACAGAAAGACAATGAGAGAAAAAGAACAGTCTCCCTCATGTCATGTATCCTTTCTTACTTGAAATTTCATTTTAATGGTTAGGTTTAGCTAAGTGTGGGGATTAAAAGTAGTTTGACGACGAATGTGACACACTAGATTAGGCTTCAGGTGGCCTTTGGAAGAAGGTAAAATAGGATTTGCCTAAAAACTGAGTAGACATGTATAGGTTTTTCTCCATATTGAATGGAATAAGAAAATAGGATACTACTATACTTATCTTGCAGAGCCATGGAGCCTTCTATATTTTTTAATCAACTTTCTTTTAGCCAGGAAATCTCTTTCAGTATCCTTACTTTAGACTCTACTATTCACAGTGAATTTGTGATTTTGATGATAAAAAGCTAAGAAGTCTTGTCACAAACCACTTTTGGTTTGAATCTGCTTCTTGCTTGAATGGAAGCAAAGGATGGGGACAAGAAAGAAAAAAAACAAATTAATAATGTAAAAGTCCTTCTGCCACAGATTTCCATCACTTCCAATCAAAGATGATGGGTCTATGTGACACTACCTCCCAAAGGAATTACTGGTTGCTCTGCTAAACAATCCCATGTAAGAGAAGATGATCATTCATAAGGGATGAGTGCTCTCTGAGCCCTGCCATCCTCATTTTATGCATATGTATCCAACCAATGCAGGCCTTTGAAAACAGTGATAGACATGGTTAGGCATCCAAATCAATGACTTCAATGTTAAGAATTTCAAGTCTTGTGGATTTTTTTTAGAAAGAATGATCAGATGAGGGTACATTGCACAATTAAAACACCAAAGGAACAGATTACTTATTCTAATGTACAAAGCTGTTTTGTTTACATCTGCGCATTGGTGTCAATAATAAAAATGCTGAAGCTTGGAACATCAATTCACAATGGATTAAACCCCTTTTCTGTACACAGTTTCCTTTGATTCTGAAGTATAAGACAGTTAAATGTTGCCAATGAAAAGAGTTGGGTTGCCTTCTTTTCCTTTCTAATACTGGAATGCCATTTAAAAATGTCACAGGATGGCACAACTACTCAGTGGATGGGGATCTCAAGTGCTTATCATGTCCACACTTCTAAATGTTCAGATCTGATTGTTCAAAAGAAGTTTTCTTTTAAATAGACCCCATAGGTATGCCATCCTCAAACTCCATGCATTGACCCAGGCCCTTAGTGCTTAGAGAAAAAGAGATCAGCTTTTGAAGTGAGATACAAATGGATCAAAATAGCAACTGAGCCAATTACTGCTTATGATTTAGGGTACATGGTATCATTTCTGTGAGTATTGCTGACACATTTGTAGAATGCTGATAATCAGACTGGACACACGGTTTGCTTCAAGTCATAAAAGAAACAACTAAACAAGAGTCTTAAGGATTGTAATGAACTCACTTCTTCCTGCAGGATAAGGCACATTATGGTGATGTATGACCTTTACACAGTAACTATAGCCGCTCTGCTCTGTGAGCGTATCTGTGTCATGAAGCTTTCTTCCAGTGTGCAAACATCACACAGATAGACAATATCACACCCTGAACTTGTGGGGCAGTCATCATGCTTGCAGGGACGACTGAACTTGATGTATTTTTATGACTCAGGAGTCATTTTCATTTCTGAGTTCTGTTAAGTTCTGGACTGTTGATCTTACTGAACATTTGATACTTTTTTTTCTACAATATGCTCTATGGACTGTGTATGTTGCCACCATGCATAATCTCCTATCTTCCCAACTCTGTCAGAAGATGGAAATGAAATTTTTCTTCATCTATGATCCAAATACCACATTAAGTTATAGGACAAATGGATGAAGCTAGAAAGCATCATTTTGAGTGAGGTAACACAGACCCAGAAAGACAAGTATCACATGTACTCACTCAGAAGTGGTTTGTAAACATAAAGCAAAGAAAACCAGCCCACAAATCACAATCCCAAAGAACCTAAACAACAATGAGGATCCTAAGAGAGACATACATAGATCTAATCTACATGGGAAGTAGAAAAAGACAAGATCTCCCAAGTAAACTGGGGGCATGGGGATCTTGGGGGACAGTTGAAAGGGGAAGGAAGGGAGGGAGGGAAGCAAAGAAAAATGTAGAGCTCAATAAAAATCAATAAAATAGTTATAGGATAACAATGAGCACAATTACAAAGTTAGGATTACATGATAACCCTGAATGCATCTCAAATCTGATGGTTCTCTTCATCTTCTCTGCTCCCTAGTCTAATGTTCATCATTCCTCTGTGAAACTATTACAATTGCTTTAAGAATGGATGATGCCAAGTCAACTAAACAACTAATAAAATGAAATCATAACTCAGTGCCTATTTAAGGAAAGTGAGGTCTCTGTTACATCTAGGCATGTCACTATCTCATTCTTTCTCTCTCTTATTACTGTGACTATTAATTACTATTCTCACTCTTTCTCTCATTTATTATTATTTTTATTAATTGCTATTGTAGCAAGATTCAAGTTACACAGAAACTCAGTTACATACAGTTCCATAAGAGCCTTTTTAAATTTTTAACAGCTAGGGAAAACAGAACTAATATAATGAATTTATTCAAGATTGAAATTTGCAAAAGATTGTTCACATCTGCAGAGGTGCTCGTGACTCATGGCATCTCTCTTTTTGTTCTGGATGCTATGAAAAGCCATAGGAAAGTTCCTTCAAGCCCAGCAGTTAATTGTCACAGTGAGGCTTGTTTGATGACTCCATATTTATTTTAAGAGGAGCTGCATTCCGCTGGGCCTGCCAGGATGAGTTAGCTGCGAAATGCATTCCTAAATAGCTAAATGATTCAGCACAAGATCTCTATATGAAATTGACTCTGTAATGCAGCTGCATGTCTCTCTGCTGGAAAGTATATCTATTTCAGGTCCTTGCTTTATTTTATAATTCAATATTGCATATGAATAGGTAATGGAGAAAAGCTTCCTTGCCTCACAAAATCCATGTTGCTACCAATATATTGTTAAAACTTCACCCAGCTACTCGGAAGCTGCCTTTGATGAGAAGAACTAACTCAGTTGTGTGGGGTAAATGTATCTGAACATATTCAGAATTTTACACTGCTGCTTGCAAATAACAATGAGGATGCTCTTGAACCAAGAAAGCCCCGAGAGGGTGCTTACCTCCTTTACATCAATAAAATACAACAGCTTCTTATCAGAGGCTGACTTTTGCTTACAGCTAGGAATCCGGCTAAACCCAGTTTCCAACCACTTAGGGACTTCAAATAATTCCCAAATCATACCTTCCTTCAAAGGGAATATGCCTTAAATCTAGTGTTTAATGTTGAGAAAACAATAACTCACACACTTGCCCATCTTAGCAGCCTGCTTTTAATTTAGAAACAAAGGGAATAGAAACAGTACAGATTGTGCTGGTCCTAGCCTTCCCAACTCCCCCTAGAAGTGCTCAAGGAACAGGCCTCTTTTTAAACAATAAAGGCTTAATCAGCACTAAACCGCACAGTGGCTCAACTTGGGGTTTCATTCAAGAAGTAATATATTGAGGATAAAAAGGACTGGTGTTTTCTGAGATAGTGTGGGACCTGGTGATCTAAGGCTGCTATCATTCATTGCAGGAGCAAAACCCCAGATTACTTCTCAGGGAAGTCTCAGGGCGGGTTTCACTCTACTTCTGCAGAAATAACCCGTGTCATAAGTGTTGTACATCACAAATGAAAATTGTAAGGGGAAAACAAGCTTAGCATTGATAAACTACAGTTTGTATGGATGTTATATGGGGTACAAAGATACCAAGTGACATGGATTCTAGGTTTTCTGATACCTTTGAACCCACACTCTCTGCTTTGAGAATGGTAAATTCTACTACCATATGGGTAAATGGAGACAATTTGACTGCTGCCTTGCATTCTGGATTTTAGACAGAAATCCTCAGATGATAGGCTGCTTAAAAATCATGATACCCTACATCCTATTTTTTAATATTGCAAATCAATAATAACTAGGGATGATATTTAGTTACATTTGGAATTAATTCCTTTTTCTTGAACTACAACAATGGCCAGTATGAAACAATAATCCTAAAGGTGAAGTAATGGCATACATAACTTGACCTCTAATTGGAATTAAGATAGTTCAATAAGAAGATAATCTTGCCTGGAAATAGAAGCCTATCCAATTGCTCAGGGCTGGTGGAGTCATAGATTTTGGAGGAGAACCTACAATCGCCACTTACTAATCTCTAATTACGTGCTCAACATTTGTCATTATAACAACAGATAAATGTAGTCCTTGCCCCCACCAAGGAAACTATTGGGAACAGATGGAAAATCACAACCAATCAAAATACAGTTGTGGAGTGCGGTCTCAGCAGCTCCATCTAGGAAAGAACTCCTGCACCTAAGGCTCAAGCAAGAATGTAAAAAAGAGCCAGAAGATCAGAGAGTATGCCAGCTTACTTCTCAGTCAAGTACTCAGCCAGTTACAAGACCGGGTCTCCTAGTAATGTAAGAAGCTACCCCCATAAAATCTTACTATCCACATGACTATCCCAACACAACCTGAACAAGGACAATGAAAAAAACATGTCAAAGTGGATAAGGGAAATCCCAGGAGGCCTCAGCTCTACAAAAGACCTACAGGCAACTAAGAAATGCTGGCAGCAAGAGAGATAAGTCTTCCCATAGAAGAGCACACCTATGGATTATCCAATACCTGTAAATGGAGACTGCTTTCATTTCCGGCTGCTCAGACCTGAATGATCACACAAAAAGTATATTAATTACAACACTGCTTGGCTTAGGTGTATTCCTAGTTGTCTCTGCCCTGCCATAAGCAAAAGCAGCTTTAGTCATTGACCAATAAGAGCAACACACAGGCAGAAGGATATTCCTTATTAAATATCAAATAGCTAACCCTGAAAAAATATACCAGTAACATTATATATATATGTAGCAGATTATATTTACATATTTAAGGTTTGGAGGGAGAAACAGCAAGGTGAAATATCAACAAAAAATTACAAAGTATTTATGAAGAGATGTTTGACTTTTGACATACTTCCTTACTCAAAACATCTAAAGTGAGAGAAAAGAGATGTAGGATACAGGATTATGTACATTTTTATTCATATGTTTATTTTACATTATAGCTGTAGTCTGGGCAGCCCCCATCTCAATACAGGAGTGCAGGCTCCATCAACAGATTAATTCTAGATACTCTGATAGATATCTGATTCCATGGGAATCCGTTGGAGTAATTGAGATGCCTAAATTAGCAGCACTAAGGTATGTTGGTGTCTATCCATGAAAGGATTCCTTGAGTCTAGCAATCTATATTTTTTCAAGTGGCATAACAAATACATAGGATATTAGAAACAAGAGTCCTACTTGTCATACTCAAAAGAGCTGATTATAACCACAAGCTTCTTAAGTGAGCCAACTAAGCATGTGTCTTTTCTATGCTGTATATCTGCTGTTGGGACTTATACTTTGAATAACCTGTGGAAGCCATTGGGTTTCAGTTTAGCTACCTGGCTTAGGAATTGGGTAATCTTTAATGCTGACAACTTGGTAGACCTTGGTGTGTGTCCATATAGGAATTGTTGCTAATTTTTCTTGCATAGTTTAGATGTTGCTGGGGTTACATTGGTTCTAGTTTTGAAGGAATCATTTCAATTTTGCAAGCAGATTTTATTGAAACTTTTACAGCATGTTATCCATTTAGTCCAAGTTGGTTCCTTCTAAAATGGGAATATCAGCCTGTGTTAAGGGGGTGGGAGCTCATTTTATATAGAACTCATGAGAAAACTGCAAGATGCTTATCAAAGGGATTCTGGCATTTTAACCTTCAGAGGCCTTAATGAAAACCTGAAAACACTCTACTGGGTCTACTGTGTAGGGGCTTCTACCTTCTATTTGGCAAATTCATCAGTCACAAAGAAGTTTAGGTTAAAAGGCTCATTAGGATTGTGGGTCGTGGGAGCTATTAGCTTTCTGTACATGAAGATCTTCTTAATCAGAAGAATTTATTCTGGCACCAACGCGATGGAGGAGCATAAGAATATAATATATCATTTTCTTTCATTATTGAGGCATAGAAGCAACAAAAACAGCGCATTAAATTGCCTCAAAGAATCTATTCCAGAGATTATGCTCACTTTTTCTGTTCATTACCTAGCCCTGGATCTATTAGTTGAATCAGGTGCCTCCTTTCCACAGTGAGAGTGGGTCATTTGGAAAACTTGACTTCTTCACTGAAAAAGATTGTAGAAGTTTGAGACCCTCCTTTTCCAAAGTTTCATTGGATACAAAATCAGGGTAGTTTTCTTCAGTATTGCATGGGAACAGAGGTTTTCGATCTACCTCTAAAATCAACTTAAAGTCACCAAGATCCCTAGAGAAGAGGCAGAGGAAAACAGTGCTATAGAGAGGGAATGAGGCATAGTTTTGCATTTACTCTCAGTTTGAGTGACACACCAACGTTCATGGTTCAGCCACAAACACTTCCAGTGTTCCAGTAGCCTAAGTTTATTTCTATTGCTATAATAAACACCCTGACCAAAACAAAATCAACTTAGGGAAGAAAGGGCATGTTTTAATTCACAATTTCAGGCTGTAGTCTATGAAAATTGTCACACAAATTCTAATTGATCTTAATAAAAACCTGGAGTCACATATTAGGGGACAAAAGCTGAGAGATCAGAGAAGCAGTACAGCCAGCCACTAGAGAGTTGTTTTACCTCTACCAAATCCTCAGACCAGAAGGGCAATCCTGTCCTCAGACTGCCTCCTCTGACTGACTACTTCAGACTGCACTGAGTTTTCTCTCCTGCCTTATATTTCTCTCTCTGCCCAGCCATATCCCTTCCTGTCTCCACCTCCTTTGTGCTGGGATTAAAAGCATGTGACTTCAATGTACTGGGATTAAAGGTGTGGGCCAACACTGCCTAGTCTCTAGTGGCTTAGCTCTGCACTCTGATCTTCAGGCAAGAGTTATTTGATAGAGCACAAAGAAAATATCATTGTATTTTCTTTTTATCTAAAACAAAAAGAAGTCTAAAATTAATATAAGAAAACTATATACAATAAGTACAATAACTATATACAATATATAAGATAATAAATATGTCAACAATCCATTTGCATTTGATAATTTCAGAGAAAATACTCTACATCTATCCTATCTTGGTGAGTCCAAAGAAGAACAGAGAGTAAAATGGCCACCCTGGTCAGCCTTACAGACCAGGCAGTGGTGACACACATCTTTAATCCCAGGAGCCACTCTAATTGCCATAAAAACTGGGTGGTAGTGGTGCAAGACTTTAATCCCAGTACTAGAGAGAAATTTAGGACAGTAGGTGACAGCTCTGAGTCAGTCTCATTCTGAGGATCCCGAAGGCAGCATCACCATTTTGGACTGAGGTAGAAGTAAGACGCAGTGGCTGGCTGTTTTACTTTTCTGATCTTTAGATTGAACCCCAATATCTGACTCTGGGTTTTTATCAGTCATGCTACAGAAAACAGAGAAGTCTATGAACTTAAAATAACAAGTAAGATCATATCTGTAATCTACAGTAAAGAGATGTGAATACACACATAGTTACCCCTGAGCCTGCTTTCTTCACTTACAAAGTCCAGGACCCAAAACCAGAAAATGGTGCTTCCCACAATGGGCAGATTTTTTCTACCTCAGTTGAAATGATCAAGAAAATAAAACCATGCTCACATGGCAATCTGACTTATAGATAATCCCTCATTGAGAAACTCTTCCTATGTGATTCTAGACTGAGGGAAGTTGTCAATTAAACCTATCACACTGGGCTATAGCATCATCATTGGTGACACCATCTATTTCAGCATTGACTATTTTGCCCATTAGTTTCAACCATAGTCACATTGCTTTCAGACTGGGTCCCTAGGTTTTCTCCCTGTGGTTGAATAAAATTTATTTAATTCACATACTGTACATACTTTAAAAAAGACTTTCCCACAACTTGAGACATTTGCTATCCCACTTGTAGGGAAAAAAAAATCTTGTATGTTCTTGTCAATTTTTAGCATAAGAATTAGGGGAGTTCTCTGTGTCAATGACTGTTTGCTCTCTGTGTGTATGCGCTGGATTGGATGCAGATGCAAGCCAGAAATAGATGACTTTCTCGTGTATTTTCCACCTTATTTTTTGAGACAAGGTTTCTAAATCAATGTGGAGCTCATTGGCTCTCATAGGATGGTTAGACAGAGAGCTCCCCTGTCTGTTTTTACCACCCCTATTCTAGGCTTACAGGTCCACAAAGCAACACCCAACCGTTAGGATTTTACATAGGTGCAGGAATAACTTAGGTCTTTGTGCTTGTGCATCAAGAAATTCAATAGTTGGCCCAAATTCCTAACTTTAGAAATATTAATGTAAAAGTATTATTGTAATTTTTGTGTCAATTTGACATTTTCTGGTGTGCTACTTCTGTCAGCATCTAAAGTCAGTCTGACTACTGTGAGCCCTAATATTAGTTAATATTTCAGTTTCTTAGAGGACTTTGTCTAATGAAAAATTTTGGGAAGCCAAAGTGTACCTATTCTGACTATGATATATTTCAAACCCTACAAACAAACAAACAAACAAACAAACAAACAGAAAATCCCAACCAACCAAGTAAACAAACAACAACAATAAATGTCCATGATATTTCTGCTGTTATTTGTTTTGAGTCTAGATGATAGAAAGTCAAACTGCCTTTGAACTACAATAATAACCACCGGTTGTTACCCTTCCTTACCAAGTTCTGTTTACCTCATCCCTTGTTTCCTAAGCCAAGCAGTCATTTTCTAATGATATGCCTGTTTTCTGCCCAAGTTGGTCAATACATCTCTCCTTTCACTCTTAATATGTGTATATGCCCTTGCAGTCACCATCTAAAATTAATCCCAGCACTTGGGAGGCAGAGGCAGGCGGATCTCTGTGAGTTCGAGACCAGCCTGGTCTACAGAGCTAGTTCCAGGACAGGCTCCAAAACCACAGAGAAACCCTGTCTTGAAAAACCAAAAAAATAAAATAAAATAAAATAAAATAAATAAATAAATAAATAAAAGTGAATAGATTGGACACTTGTGCCAAATTCTGCCCATTTGTAGACAAGTTGTGAGACAGAGTTCACTAACAACTACCTTTGCTGGGAGTCACATCAAGTACAGCTAAGCCATTTTCTAGAAATATTCGGAGGTTTTTAAGGTATTGACAAATACTCCCTGTCTATTGTGGCTAAGTGTGGTTCTTTGTGCTAGGTATTTAGCAGTAACAAAAAAGACAAAACTCTCTTTGAAGAATATAAACTCCAAGGTCGTAATGACATTGTATGTTAGAAAATAACAAGTGCTACGAAGAAGCAATACAGGAGGAGGGGGAAGAAAAGAGGAAAGCAGAAATCAGGACTCCAGGGTGGTGACAGTGCTGAAGGACGGTGGATAAAGAGGACCAGTGTTCAGTGCTGAAGTGGATCTTACTGAAATGAGAATTGGGTCAGAGACAAAGATACTTCTGTGAAAGGGACCTTCTGTTTGTCTGTCGTGAATTAGGCACATAGATCAGTGTCAGGCACAGAAGAGCTGAGGGGCAAATAGCTGAACAGACTGAGATATGAACATTATGTGGTGAGTTAAGTTCCTTGTTCACAGATTGACATGAAAATTCCATGCCTGATCCATGTCCAGCCTCCAACTCTCCCGTGAGCAAGGGAAGAAAGACTTAAACCCCACAACCAAGCACTTTTTTTTTAGCTGTTAGCAAAGCGTGTCATAGTTCAATGGTTCCAAAATATTGCAGCTGATCTGGCCTCCCTTAGGACCAACCAGAAAACTCATATCTTGCTCTGCATGCATGACTGAAGGAATTCACCAGAGAAATCTCTCCCAGACAAAGTGTAGATCTGGTCCAAAGGAAAGTTCCATTTTATAACTTAAGAAACAGAAATTGTTGGCATAAATAAACTTGCCCACTTCATAAGATGTCGTGTTTGAGACTCAGCCTTAGTACATTCAAGCCAGTATAAAACTTATTATGTTTTGCCTATTGCCCCATTTTAATACTTGGCTCATAATCTGTGCATGGGATTCTTATAGGAAAAATACTGTTGTTAAAAATTTGGAGGCAGCCTGTGGTCATTCCCTAGTCACTTTGCTCCCAAGTAAGGAGCCGGAACTTTACAAAAACTCATTTCATTTAAGATATCAGAATGTTTTCACTTTCTTATACAATGTCCTCTGAAGATATTCTACTTGCCTTAAATTGCGGTATTTAAAATTGAATGAGTATACTATGTGTGTTCTCGATAGTACCGAGCAGAGAACATTGCCATCTCCTTTATTCAAGATATATTTTTATTAATACATCTTAAAATCACACTAGCTCTTCTGGGGACAATTCCATCTCATTATAGGAGCTCATTGAGGCAATTGCCAGCTAAAACAATTGTTATTTTCACCTGTGCTCTGCCAAGCCAAATTTCCCCCATGCTCTACTTTTATGGTTGTTTATTGGGGAGCTGCAGTCAGGACACATTTTTTTTTTCTTATTAAATTTTATCTTAAAGATATAACACAAGGCTTCAGGTTCTCAAAGTACTTTCTCTTGTGGGTTCACCACCCAATATACTTCCCATTCTCACCAGTTTCATGGCACTACTACACTAGATGTGGCCCCCTTTCTGATTGTTATTCAAAGTAGTGAATTTAGAATTGATACAAACTAGAAGTGCCTGGAAGTCAAGGGCTACACAATACCTTAAAGTTTAAATTTGATACTTTTCACTTTAATTTCATTTTATATTTATTATCATTATATTTATATTTATTCATGGCGAAGTTTTTTGATGAGGTAAATGAGGCAGTTATTGTTAAACACAGCAATTTCCAAATCACAGTTTATGGATGACAGCTGAAATCAGATCAATCTCATCACCTAATTTACTTGAATATTTTCTTTTGGTTGCACAGTATTGAGGATGTTGTGACTTAAACAAAAGTGGTTACAGCAGTTTTCTTGACCTTTTACTTTCATTGTCTTTGCAATATCAGGATAATTTTTAGATATTTGAAATAATGGCAATAAAAACTTTTGTATTGAACCCAAAAGATTAATGTGTTTAAAACAGCTGTGTTAAGATATTTAATAGTTATTTATTGAGAATCATCTATATGACCAGCAGTATTTGAGGTTCTTAAAGTGAGGTACAGGAACAAAGACACATATGTGACTGTTGGAATCTATGTTCTAAATAATTTAGACAAGATATAAGCACATGTGCTTATAGATATATGCTCTCATTTATATACAAATAGACATAGTTCAAAATGCATTATGTATGTCTGTGTATGTGAATATCCTCATAAGATCAAAATCTGCATTAGTAAGGCTGAATAGGGCTGGGGAGGTTATGAAGGTTACAGAATATTCTGTACCTTCTGTGCACTTGTGCTGACATGCAGATGACTCACTCCAGCTGCTACTTGCTGATGATATGAGATCTCCCAGCCTTTGTTTTTACTTTACTAGAGGACAATTTTACACCTCGTTTTTTTTTTCCCCTCATTTTAATTCTTATTTTCAGCTAGTAACCTCTAGCTAGTACCTTTTCTTCCTCTAAGGAAGTAGAAGCTGTTGAAAAGAGCACTTGTCGACCACCAACTTCCAGAATCTCTTTGCAATGTACATCCATCTTCCCATAGATAAGTGTTTCTACTCATATTCAATACCAACTCTTCTGGATCTTCCTTTGGGTCCCACCCCTTTTTTGCTTATTTGAAGATATGCTTCTAGCCATTTTCCTACATGTCTCTGAAATTCTCTTCTCTTCCGCCCTCTGCTGGTTTTCAGATGTGAGGATAAAATTCAGGGTCTCAAACTGACAAGTGTATCATTTTCCAAGACTTTTGTTTTGTTTTTTATTTTGAGAGAAGGTTTCTCTGTAATTGTGGAGCCTGTCCTGGAACTAACTCTTGCAGACCAGGCTGGCTTTGAACTCAGAGATCTGCCTGCCTCTGCTTCCCAAATGCTGGGAATAAAGGTGTGTACCACCACTGTCCAGCCTTCCAAGCCATATTTTAATCTACATCCTTACAATTTATACTCTCCAAATAGAGTTTTGTCTCTGTTGGTAACTGTTTAATACCCAGTATATAGAACTACACCTAGCAATAACAGGTAATGAGTGGTTATAAAAAGTTTAGAGTTTGTAAGTAAAATTGGGACCCTAGCCTTCCCTTAGCTAGGCCAGGGATCTATACCAAGCTACATTCTCAGACTTCACATGTATTTTCTACTGGAATGATTTTTCTCACCAATTCTCTTCTTGTACTGTATAAATTTTCAAAATGCTTATTATCTTATTTTTTGTTCTCCTTTGAAACAAAATCCCTTAAAATGTTTCTGCACTCATGATCTCCGCCTTTTTTTAACTTAACGTTTTATAACTTTGTCACTTTATATTTTTTACTTCAGAGCATTCTTATTAAACATAAAACAGGATAGAAATACCTAAAGAATAAACTAAAATATCGAAACATCAATAAATTATTACAAAAAAATCTTATGAAAACCACTGCTATTAATTGAAATTTAGGGATTCCACCAAAGGCTTGTGTGTTGGATGGTTAGTCCCACAGAGCAAGAGTGCTTGGAACTTCAGGAGACAGGGTGTAATGGGAAGAGTAGGAAATTTTGGGATTCTAGCTCTTCCACCTTTCCTTTTCTAGTCATCATGGGGTAAGGAGGTTTGACCTACAACATGTTCCTGACATTTTATTTTGCTTAGACACAGTCATCATGGAAATTTTGAACTAAAATAAACACTTTCTCATCTTAAATTCATTTTCTAAGGTTATTTGAAAAACAACACTGCTCCCAAGTCAGTGAATAGGAGTGTGTTTGCCTTAGCTGGATAAATAATTTGGAAAAGTAAAGAGAGGAACCCATGCAAGTGCTCGGCAGCCATGAGCAGAGACAGTAGGCAGGCAGGAGCAGCAAATATCAGTGCCCTATGATGTTCTAAACCTTATACCTGCTCTCTTCTATGGGGACATTTAGCTCTGTCAGAACTCTTGTGTGGGCCTAGAAAGTAAAAATTCCTCAGGCATTAAAAACTGGCAGCAAGCCGGGCGATGGTGGCGCACGCCTTTAATCCCAGCACTCGGGAGGCAGAGGCAGGCGGATCTCTGTGAGTTCGAGACCAGCCTGGTCTACAAGAGCTAGTTCCAAGACAGGAACCAAAGCTACAGAGAAACCCTGTCTCGAAAAACCAAAAACCAAACCAAAACAAAACAAACAAAAAAAAACTGGCAGCATTTTATCTCCCAAGTAGGCCTACAGATTCAGGAATCCTTGAACCGTAGCACCAACCAGTGTTCGAACTCTTGGAACAATATCTAAGAGACTTAGAATCCTGAAGATATGATCGTTTTCTGGATTTCTTCTGGCAACTGCCCTATGGATGTTCCCTCCCCACCTCAGTCTCCTTACAGCCTTTTATCCTTCCTCAGCGTTAGCTCTCTACACTGTCTTGCAGGTTTTCTTCTATTACCCTTCTCCTTTCTTCCAGTGTTGTTGTCCAACTGTTCTACTTCAAGCAGCTGTTTGCCTTGCTCTGCCAGCTGTTTATAGCTCTGCCAGCTGTTTGCTCAGCTGTCACTGCCCCTGTCATTCTGCTGCCTGTGCCATCACTGCTGTCTCTGCAATTTATATAGCTTCTTTTCTTCCTCCTAATGTCTCTGCTAGCTGCTGCCAGTTCAATCTGTGTGAGTATATAGGTAAAGGTAAACAAGAGAAAAAACTGACAGAAAACTCTCTTTCTCTCTCTCCTCTTTCTTTCTCTCTCTCTCTCTCTCTCTCTCTCTCTGTGTGTGTGTGTGTGTGTGTGTGTGTGTGTGTTTAAAGGCAAGGCTTCACAGAACAGCCTTCAAGCCAATTCAGTAACAGTCACTTTAGACCCATCAAACCATTCATTTGGGTCAATAATCATAGCCTTAAATATTAGCATCAATCACAGTCATTGAGATTTATGACTTAGACCATTCAAAACCTTACCTCTTAGAACACATCCCAGCAATGGCACTGCTAGGCAAAAAGAAAATCACACCCAGAAACTCACTCATCCGTGGAGACCTCAAGAGATCTCTGATGCACAGATCTTGACTGCACAGAGCAGACCAAGAGCTCCACTCCCCCAAACCCACCCACCCCCAGAGACCTCAGTGGTTTCCTGAGACACAGACAGCAACTTCATAGAGTGGACCAAGAGGGACTCCCTAAAACTCAGAGAGCAACTGGAATGATCCAAGAGAGGATCCCTGCAACACAGCCAATAACTGCAAGGTTTGGACCAAGAGAGACGACACTGCCTACATCAATTCGAGGAAGAGAAGAGATGAGTAGACACCAATGTAGGAATAAGTTCAACAACCTAAAAAGCATCATGGCAATGCTAGAACCCAGTGATCATGCAACAGGAAGGCCTGAACATCCTAACCCAAAAGAAGCAGAAGAAAACAACCTTGAAAATAACTTTATGAAAATGACAGAGACCCTTAAAGAGGAAATGAAAAATTCCCATAAAGAAATTGGAGGAAACGACAAATAAAAATTGGAAGAAATCAACAAATCTCTTTAAAAAAAAAAAAAAAACAGTCAACAAGGTGAAGCAAAGAGTTCAAACAGTTCAAGATTAGAAAACTGAAATAGAGGCAATAAAGAAAACACAGAGCCAAGGTAATTCTTTAAACGGAAAATCTGGGTAAATGAATCGGAACCACAGATGGATGCATGGCCAACAAAATTTAAAAGATGGAAGAGAGAATCTTAGGTGTTAAAGATACGATAGAGGAAAAAAGATACATTGGCCCAAGAAAATGTTAAATCAAACAAATTCTTTACATAAAACATTCAGGTAATCTGGGACATGATAAAAGACAAAACCTCAGAATATGAGTGATAAAACAAAGAGAAGAACTCTCTCTAAAAGAAACAGAAAATATATTTATAACTTGAAGAAAACAGGTGGTGGCGGCACATACCTTTAATCCCAACACTCAGGAGGTAGAGGCAGGTAGATCTCTGTAAATTTGAGGAAAACCTGGTCTACAAGAGTTAATTCCAGGACAGGCTCCAAAGCTACAGGGAAACCCTGTCAAAAAAAATCATAGAAGAAAACTCTCCTAACCTTAAGAAGGATATCTCAATGAAAGAATAAGAAGCTTACAGAACACCAAAAAGTTTGAATTAAAAAAGTGCCCTTACCTTGCAATAATTAAAACACTAAACATACAGAATAAAGAAAGAATATTAGGAGTTGCAAAAAAAAAAAAAAAGCCAAGTATCATATAAAGGCAGACCTATCAGAATTACAACTGACTTCAATGAACCCTGAAAGCAAGAAGGTCCTGGATGAATGTGATACAGACACTAAGAGACCACAAATGCAAGTCCAGATTACTATACACAGCAAAGCTTTCAATCACCATAGACTGAGAAAACAAAATATTCCATGACAAGACAAGATTTAAACAATACCTATCAACTAATCCAGTCTTACAGAGAGTACTAGAAGGAAAACTCAAACACAAGGAAATTAATTTCACCCATGAAAACACAGGCAACAAATAATGTTATACCAAAAACCCCCAAAGAAGGGAAACATTCAAATGCTATCACAAAAAACCCAGGAATTAACAATCACTGGTTATTAATATCTCTAAATATCAGTGAACTCAAATCGCTTATAAAAAGATATAGGCTAACAGAATGGATACAAAAATAGCATCCATCCTCCTGTTGCAAACAAGAAACTCACCTCAACCTCAAAGACAGATGTTATCTCAGAGTAAAGGGTTGAAAAAAGATTTACTAATCAAATGGACTTAAACGTTTGGGTGTAGTAATAGACTTCAAACTATAATTAATAAAAAGAAATGGAGAAAGATACTTTATATTCATCACAGGAAAAATCCATCAAGATTAAGTATCAATCCTGAAATCTATGCCTCAAATACAAAGAGCACCAAAATATGTAAAAGAAACATTACTAAAGCTTAAATTGTACATCAAACCCCACACACTAATAGTGGGAGACTTCAGCACCCCACTCTCACCAATGGACAGCTCATCCAGACAGAAACTTAAGAGAAATAATAGAACTAACCGATGTCATGACTCAAATAGACTTAACAGACATCTAAAGAACATTTGACTCAAACGCAAAAGAATGTACCTTCTTCTCATCAACTCATGGAACTTTCTCTAAAATTGACTGCAAACTCAGTAACAAAGCAAGCTACAACAGATACAAAAAATTTGGAATAACCCCTTGTATTTTATTAGGACACCATGATTTAAAGTCAAAATTCAGCAAAAGCACCAATTGCAGAAAGTCTACAAACTCATGAAAGTTGAACAGTGCTCAATTGATTCACCCCTGGGTCAGTAAGAAATAAAAAAAGAAATCAAAGGCTTCCTAGAACTCAATGAAAATGAGTGTACAATATATCCAAACCTGTGGAAAGCTGTGAAAGCAGGGTAAGAGGAAAGGTCGTAGCTCTAAGTGTCTACATGAAGAAAGTGGAGGAATCCCATACAACAACTTAACAGCATACCTGAAAGCTCTAAAACAAAAAGAAACAGAATCACCCCGGAGAAGTAGACAACAGGAAATAATCAAATCAAGAGGTGAAATCAATAAAATAGAAACAAAGAAAACAATATAAAGAATCAATGAAATAATGAGCTGGTTCTTTGAAAAAAATCAGTAAGTTAGACAAATCCTTATACAAACAAATCAAAAGGCAGAGAGAGAGAATATCCAAATTAACAAAATCAGAAATGAAAAGGTGGATGTAACAGCAGACCCTGAGGAAATCCAGAGAATCATTAGGTCATACTGCGAAAACCTATATTCCACACAATGGAAAATCTAAAAGTAATGGACAATTTTTTTGATAGGTACTACATACCAAAATTAAATTAAGAACAGATAAACAATTTAAATAGACTTATAACCCCTAAGGCAATAGAAGGAGTCATCAAACAATAAATTAAAAGAAGCCCAAGGATCAATGGTTTCATAGGAAAATTCTACCATAACTTCAAAGAAGAGCTAATACTTATACTACTCAAATTGTTCTGCACAATAGAAACAGAAGGAACATTGTCAAACTCTTTCCAGGAGGCTACAGTTACGCAAATTTCCAAACCACACAAATACTCAATTAAGAAAGAGAATTACAGACCCATATCTCTCATGAACATGCAAAGACACTCAATAAAATGTTGGCAAACTGAATTTAAAAACTCATCAAAAAATTCACCATGATCAAGATGGCTTCATCCTAGAGAAGCAGGAAAGGTTCAATATATGATAATCTGTCAATGTAATTCATCAAATAAATAAACTGAAAGAAGAAACATGATTATCTCATTAAATGCTTAAAAAGCATTTGACAAAATACAACACCCTTTCATCATAAAGGTCTTGTAGAGATCAGGGATACAAGGTACATATCTAAATATAATAAAAGCAATATGCAGCAAGCCCAGAGCCAACATCAAATTAAATGGGGAAAAACTCACAGTGATTTCACTAAAATCAGGAACAAGACAAGGTTGTCTGCTCATTCCACATCTATTCAACATAGTACTCAAAGTTCTAGTTATAGCAATAAGAAAAAAAAAAGGAGATCAAAGGGATAAAAATTGGAAAGAAAGAAGTGAAACTTTCACTATAAGCAGAGAATAAGATAGTATGAAGTGATCCCAAAAATTCTAAGAGGGAACTCCTACAGCTGATAAAAAACCTTCAGTAATGTGGCAGGATACAATATTCAACTCAAATAATAAGTAGCCCTCCTATATACAAATGATAAAGGGATTGAGGAAAAATTCAGAGAAACATCACCCTTTACAATATCCACAAATAACATAAAATATCTTGGGGTAACTCTATCCAAAGAAGTAAATGACCTGTACAACAAGTACTTTAAGTATTTGAAGGAAGAAATTGTAGAAGATAGCAGAAAATGGAAAGGTCTCCTATGCTCTTGAATATGTAGAATCAAAATAATAAAAATGGCAACCCTACCAAAGGCAATATACAGATTCAATACAATCCCCCTCAAAATCCCAACACAATTCTTCACAAACCTCAAAAGAACAAAACTCAACTTCATATGGAAAAATATAAAACCTAGGATAACCAAAACAATCCTGTACAATAAAGGAACTTCCAGAGGCATCACCGTCCCTGACATTTAGTTCTGTTATAGAGTTACTGTACTGAAAATAGCTTGGTATTGGCATAAAAACAAACAAACAGATTAATGGAATTGAATTGAAGATGCAGATATTAATCTACCCACCTATGAACACCTACTTTTTTAAAAAAAAAAAGAAGCTAAAATTATGCAATGGAAAAAGAAAGCATAGTCAACAAATAGTGCTGGCATAACTGGATGTCAACATGGAGAAAAATGAAAATAGATCCATATCTATCAACATGCACAAAACTCAAGTCCAAATATAAATCTCACTATAAATCCAGCCACACTGAACCTCACAGAAGAGAAAGTAGGGAGTATCCTTCAACACATGGGCCGAGGAGACTATTTCCTAAATATAACAACAGTAGCACAAACACTTAGAACAACAATAAGTAAATGGGATCATCTTCTAAAAGGCAAAGGACACCGTCAATAAGACAAAAGGCAGCCTACTGAATGGGAAAAGATCTTCACCAACCTCACATCACACAGAGAACTGATATACAATATATGTAAAGATATCAAGAAACTAGACATAGACATCAAAATACCAAATAATCCAATTTAACAATGGGGTACAGATCTAAATAGAGAATTCTCAATAGAAGAATTTCAAGTGGCCAAAAGACACTTAAGGAACTGCTCAACATCCTTAGCCTCCAGGGAAATGCAAATCTAAAAGGCTCTGAGATACCATTTTATACACGTCAGAATGGATAAGAACAAAAACACCAATGATAGTTTATGCTGGAGAGGATGAAGAGTAAGGGGAACACTCATCCACTGCTGGTGGGAATGCAGACTTGTACAACCACTTTGAAAATCAGTATGGTAGTTTCTGCAAAAATTGGAAACAACATACCTCAACACTCAGCAATACCACTCTTGGGCATATACCCAAATGATGCTCAATCATACTACAAGGACATTTGCTCAACTATGTTCATAACAGCATTATTTGTAAATAGTCAGAACCTTGAAACAACCTATATGCCCCTCAACTGAAGAATGGATAAAGAAAATGTGGTACATTTACACAATGGAGTACTACTTAGGGGTAAAAAGCATTAACATCTCGAAATTTGTAGGCAAATGGGTAGAACTAGAAAAAACTATCCTGAGTGATATAATCCAGGCTCAGAAAGATTAAAATGGTATGTAATCCCTCATAAATAGATATTAGACATAAAACAAAGGGTAACGAGCCTTTAGTTCATGATCCCAGAGAAGCTAGGTAACAACAAGAACTCTAAGAGAAACATACATGGATCCCCCTGGGAAGGGGAAGTGGTCAAGCTCTCCTGACAAAATTGGGCGCATGGGAGTCAGTGCCTAAGGGAAACTAGAAAGGGGGAGGGAAAAGAGGAGAGGGGAGGAGAACATGAGGGAATGGGATGCTTGAGATGGGGGAAGGACAGAAAGGGAGAGCAAATAAAGAAATATCTTGACTGAGGGAGCCATTATGGGGCTAGCAAGAAACCTGGTGCTAGGGAAATTCCTAAAAATTCACAAGGATGACCCCAGCTAAAACCCTAACAAGTGTCAAGTCAAGAGCCTGTGAAGGGGGCCGCAGATGTGGTTCAGATGATTGTGTCCTGCTAAGTCAGCTCGACACAAGCCAGGGTCATCTAGGAAAGGGGAATCTTGATTGAGAAAATGCCTCCTTCAGATTGGCTTGTGGGCAAGCCTGTGGTATATTTTCTAAGCATTAGTGGAAAGGGTTCCTGAACTGGCCTTCCTCTGAAATCAGCTTGATGACTACCTTAATTTTCATCATAGGACCTTCATCCAGCAACTGATAGAAGCAGATGCAGAGATCCACAGGGGAGCACTGGGCTATGCTCCCAAAGTCCGGTCAAAGAGAGGAAAGGATGATAAGACAAGTAAAGGAGTCAAGACCATGGTGGGGATATCTACTGAAATAGCTTACCGAGTTAAAGTGAGCTCACTGACTCCGGACTGACTGGGGAAACCAACCCGAGACCAAACTAGGCCCTCTGAATGTGTGTGACAGTTTGTGGCTGGGACAGTTTGCGGAGGCCACTGACAGTGCAGCCAGAATTTATCCCTACTACTTGAATTATCTTTTCAGAGCCCATGCTCCTTAGAGGGCTATCTTTCTCTGCCTAGATATAATGGGGAGGGTCTTGGCACTGCCTGAAAGCAATGTGATAGACTTTGTTGACTCCCCATGGGAAGCCTTATACACTCTGAGAAGTGGATGGAGTGGGGGGAAGGTGGAGGGAAGGAGTGGGAACTGGGATTGATACATAAAATTTCAATTAAGTAGGAAAAAAAAGGGAAAAGCACATCCAAGATAGAGTATCAGGATCATCCAGAGTTCACCAAGGGCTGTGATAACAAAAGGCTTAGAACAAAATATTTCAAACAGCTCTTGTTGGAGTCATCCTTTAGGATCCTGAGATATCAGCTCTCATTATTGTGTAGTTTTCTCAAAATGCTTACAGCATGTTCCACTCATCAGTTATTGGTGTAAGGGCAGTCCAAACGGCAAACACACACTGTTTGACCCCCTTTCTTCAAGTCAGTCAAGGAAGCAATGAAGAGATATGATTAACGAATCAGTTGTCTGTGACACACAACTTTGTTCCCAGCATTTGGGAGGCAAAGGCAGGCAAATCTCTGTTGAGTTCTAGGCAAGCCTGGTCTGCAAAGCGAGTTGCAGGACAGACTCTATAGCTACAGAGAAATTCTGCCTCAAAAGACAAACGAGATGGGGGAGGAATGAAGGGAGGGAGGGAAGGAGGGAGGAAGGGAGGAAGGAAGACAGAGAGAGAAACAGAGAGAGAGACAGACAGACAGAGAATGAAATTGACCCATTCTGTCAGGCATGTAAATAAACATTGAAAAAACACACTGTGATTGCTAACTGTGATTATTTTAAACATTTTTAACAGTCCTTCAACAGTGCTCCCCACCTAACCAGTGTTCAGAGCAAGGGGCTTCTTCTCTCTACCTTATATCAATATAAAGAAATCATTTCCAATGTCTCTGAATTCTTTCATATATATATATATATATATATATATATATATATATATATATATATATATATTCTAAATCAATAACTATCTTCTTCCAACATACAATCATTCTCTTTACCATTTACATTAACTTTTATAGACATGTAGATTTATCACATAATGTTTTCACCTATAAACAGTGTTTAGCTTATTTCAAATGGACGTAATGAGAGCTGCGTAGTTTCTGTGCCTATATATCCTTTAGACTCTTCTTCATATTTGTGAGATCTCCTTTCAGTTATAGATTAAACATGTCCTTTGCCATTGTTGTGCATGATATGAATGCATAGTTTTCTAGTTTTACCATAAATGGACATTTTATTTGATTTTAGAGTTTAGTTATATTGAATATAGGAATTTTTGCTCAGTGTCTCTTGATTTTTAATCTATGTACACTTTAGTGTGATATACACTGAAAGCTAAACTGCTGGATCTCAGACTCTCATAGTCACTTTTAATAAGGCTACATTACTTTTCAAAGTGTGTCAGTTTACTACCTCACAGTAAGTACAACAAAGTTCCAGCATGTCTAAATCTCTGCACCGATTTAGTATTCTAGTCTATCACTTTTCTGATCATATAGTGATGCAGTAATAATCCAGATATTTTCAATTGTTATTTCCATAATTTCTAATAATGTTGGATAGATGCGCTTTCATACAGTCACAAGCTTCTTTGACATCCCTTTTGGAGAAGTATCTGTTTATTTCTTTCTGGTCAGTTTTCTATATGATTATTTTCATTTCTTATAGATTTGTAGAAGTTCTCCATATTCTAGTTATTAGCTCAATGTAAACTATATGTGAGGGAACTAGCTTTAACATTTTAATGTCTGAATGATTTGAAAGAATAAAATTGAGTCAAATTTATAAGTAATTCCTTATACTTTATAAAAATCTTCCAACACAATGTTATAAAATCATTCTTCTATATTATTTTTTGAAAAAGTTTTTATTTTGTTTTATATTTTGCCCTTTGCACCATCCAAATGCCATTTTATGCTATATAGTATAGGATAATTTTATTTTCTTCCCACCTTCTAATACACTTATTTTTCTCAGTCACATACTTGGCCTAGTCCTTCACTTGATATAGATCTCTGCTTTATGTTGTCTTATCAGTGAGACTCTCCTGGCTTTCCTAATGAACACTACAGCTTGTGCCTGCTGTGCAGACACTAATGTGGCCTATAGGACTTTATTGCAATGTAGCAATCCATACAGTTTAGTGTTTAATGTTTGTTTTGCTATTGGAAGGTAAGCATAAGGAAGGTTGAAATATCTATTTTATTCAGTCATCAAGTACCTAGAAGGTTGCTGGGCCAGAATAGGTAATCAATACTTTTTCAGGTTAATTAATAAGTAAAATGAGACAGAACACTCTATTCAAGTCAGGACCTGCACTTCTTTGTCTAATTGTGTGGTTCATTGAATTGGTAACCAGTGAAATTTTGAATTGAGTACATTTGATCAGTTGTGATAGTTTTCATATCACTTCTAGAACAATTACAAGTAAATATTGGGGAAAAACCTTTAGAGTATCCAAAACTACTCTTTGCACCGCTAGGTTTCTGTGCCCTGACAATTCATTTCCGAATGCTTTAAGACATTAATTTTGTGCTAGAAAATGTGTGACACTCTAGTCCTAGGGACAAGAGTAGAGTGGTCCTTACTTTCAAAGAGTTTATAGTTTGATAGCAAACAGTCCAACAATCATAAAATGGAGTCATATAAATTTCACTCCAGGTGTTTGGATTAAGATAGGGCTCCAACAATGTTGGACTAATTGAAGAGAAAGCTTAAAGGACTAAAAGGTCAGTGAAGCATGGGAGAAGGCCCTCAACCACAATCTCCAGAATTCTCTAAGGACTTGTGTTAGTGTCTGAGTCAGCCCATTATCAAGGGCTTAAATAAATCCCTGAGGGTAGATGGGACAGGATTTGACTGACTCTTGAGTAAACCTTCTTTAAAGACCTGTGTATGAAGTCAGGGATGTAGTGTGAGTCTTAGTTTACTTAATTGCTACTTTCTTCTTTTTTCCCCCACTATTTAATATCTTTATTGTTCCCTCAGAAATTTTAGCCCTTCTTCCATGGAGATATTTTTTTTTGTTTACCCTTTAGATTTCTTCCTCTCCTTCTCCTTCTCCTTCTCCTTCTCCTTCTCCTTCTTCTTCTTCCTCCTCCTCCTCCTCCTTCTTCTTCCCCTTCTCCTTTTTCTTTTTAAAGCTGACGTATAACCCCAGCAGCACAAACACTAAGGACATCATTGAATAAATGGGACCTCCTGAGACTGAGAAGCTTCTGTAAAGCAAAGGACACTGTCACTAAGACAGAAAGGCAACCAACCCACTGACTGGGAGAAGATCTTCACCAACCCCACAACTGACAAAGGTCTGATATCCAAAATATATAAAGAACTCAAGAAATTAGACTGTAAAAGGTTAATCAATCCAATTATAAAATGGGACACTGAGCTGAACAGAGACTTTTCAACAGAAGAAGTTCAAATGGCCAAAAGACACTTAAGATCGTGCTCAACTTCCTTAGCAGTCAGGGAAATGCAAATCAAGACAACATTAAGATACCATCTTACACCTGTCAGAATGGCTAAAATCAAAAACACCAGCTGGAGAGGTTGTGGAGAAAGGGGCACACTCATCCATTGCTGGTGGGAATGCAAACTTGTGCAACCACTTTGGAAAGCAGTGTGGCGGTTTCTCAGGAAAGTCGGGTTCAATCTACCTCTCGACCCAGCAATACCACTATTGGGAATATACCCAAGAGATGCCCTAACATACAACAAAAGTATATGCTCAACTATGTTCATAGCAGCATTGTTTGTAATAGCCAGAACCTGGAAACAACCTAGATGCCCTTCAATGGAAGAATGGATGAAGAAAGTATGGAATATATACATATTAGAGTACTACTCAGCAGTAAAAAACAATGACTTCTTGAATTTTGCATACAAATGGATGGAAATTGAAAACACTATCCTGAGTGAGTTAAGCCAGACCCAAAAAGAGGAACATGGGATGTACTCACTCATATTTGGTTTCTAGCCATAAATAAAGGACATTGAGACTATAATTCGTGATTCTAGAGAAGCTAAATAAGAAGGTGAACCCAAAGAAAAACATATAAGCATCCTCCTGAATATTAACCTTCATCAGGCGATGAAAGAAGACAGAGACAGAGACCAACATTGGAGCACTGGACTGAAGTCTCACGATCCAAAGGAGGAGCAGAAGGAGAGAGAGCACGAGCAAGAAACTCAGGACCGCGAGGGGTGCACCCACACACTGAGGCAATGGGGAACTCACCAAGGCCAGCTGGCCGGGGTCTGAAAAAGCATGGGACAAAACCGGTCTCGCTGAACATAGCAGACAATGAGGACTACTGAGAACTGAAGAACAATGGCAATGAGTTCTTGATCCTATTGCACGTAATGGCTTTGTGGGAGCCTAGGTAGTTTGGATGCTCACCTTAATAGACCTGGATGGAGGTGGGTGGTCCTTGGACCTCCCACAGGGCAGGGAAACCTGCTTGCTCTTTGGGCTGAGGAGGGAGGAAGACTTGATTGGGGGAGGGGGGGAGGGGAGGTGGTGGCGGGGAAGAGGCAGAAATCTTTAATAATTAAATAAATTAATTAATTAATAAAAAAAGCTGATGATCTATCTACTGGTGGCAAAGTGAGTTTTTTTGCTTTTCTGAAATATCTTTTTTTCAACTTCATTTTTCAAATTTTTTCCTACTAATTGGCTAGCTATATATTGAGCTTTATATCAGGCTGTTTCACTTCATTTGTATAGGTTAGCTCACAATGTTTTCCTCATCTTTAACAATAAAATGACCACTTCTATATTTTTATGCTTATGGGGACAAAGATTCAGAAATCTGAAAATGTTTGCTTGAAGTAATAAAACATTTAAGTGGTAGAGCTGGGCTTATGTGCCCTGCCCTGGTAGTCTGTTATGAGATCAAAGTCTTAGTCTCTCATTCCTGCCTTAATTTAGATGACTAATTAATTTATTTATGAAGTAGCTAGTTACTAAATGTCATCTATGTTTTTAGTGTGATAATAAGATCTGGGATATTGAGTAAATTGAATATCTCTTTTCAGACTATCAGACAAACCATTGCCCATATGCAGACAGGTTCTAAGATACTTGAACTCTGGAAAGGACCAGACCAAACTAAGCATCAAATACTGAAAGTATTTGATAACATTGTTGCAAACCACATAGACCTCTACAACCAGGCATTTATAAATATTGATATTATTCCATTAAAAGTCCTGTGATTAAATCACCATTTTAAAGACATTTCTTTGTTGTAATTTGGCATTTCTTCTAAACTCTTTTTGATATCTTTCTTTTTCTTTTATCCAAGAAGTGTGAAAAATTCATTTGTAAGGTAACAGTCTAAACATGCCCCAGTTATGACAATTTGAATTATGTTTTGAAGAGAAACTTTAAAAAGAGCTCTCTTAGTTTATTTAACATACAATCAAGTCAGATATGGCAACTCACGAATGTACTATGAGTACTTGAGAGATACATGAGGATTTCCACGAGTTCGGACTCAGCCAGAACTACAAAGTAAGTCCCAGGTCAGCCAGGTATAGGAATTAAGACCTTGTTTTCAAAAATAATACAAAGCAAAATAAACCGGACATAAAACAAAGAAACATGCAAAAACAAAGCAAGATCAGCAACAACGGTAACAGAACCACAAAAATTAGTAAATGAACTAACTTGATTTACACACACATTTTAAGTATATAAGTGATGAGGAAACAGGCCCAAAACAAAACAGAACAAAACAAAAAATCAAAACCCCATCTTGTGTAGAATAAGGCAGCCCTGTTTTTGATCTCTAAGTGGTGACACATTGAAGTAGAAAAAAATGAGGAATATACATTCAAGTAAATCGTGTATTGTGTTAATAAAATCTGGAGGCTGAGGGAGAAAGCCTGTTAAATGTCTATTCCTTCACACTTTAGTTCTACCAGGGCTCAGTGTCCTTATCTGTAAATTGGGGCTGTGCAGTCATAGGAAGCTGCACCTCAGGGTTATTGTTCATTAGCTAGACTAAGTCAGTGTAAGTAAATTGTTTTGACTCTGATGCTAACAGTCTGTTGTTTATATTATTGCCGATTATAAATCTTAAATGTTCATTTTAAAAAGAGCTATTATTATTAGATGTAGAAAAACATACAATTCAATTATTTTTTGGACTTTTGATTGCTAAATGTTATTTTTATTGCTTTGCATGCAAGAGAAAGCAGTTGTATGTTATCACCCAAAGCTGAAAGCCAAACCTCAGTTAGAGAGCAGCTGTGAATGCAGTGCAAGGTTGTGAAGAGGGGCTTAAAGCTTAAGTGTCTGGACATGTTTATTAAATTGTAGCCAGCATCTCCATGCAGATTCTATTATTTCTACAAATTCCTTCCCAATACTGCATTTTATGTCAGGATGAATACAACCTCTCTTATCTCGAAACAGAGGCTCTCCAGCTGCGGAGCTCAGGAACTCTATTCTTAAGCATTTCCTCCAGAAGTGGTGATAAGAAGACAACACTACAGTATCTAACTTAGCTGCTCAGAAGAAAAGCTTGCACTGTCATGTGTGGCAAGGATGATTGTTAGTTTTAATCAAAGACGATCTAATAGCTTAATGAAGTCACTGGCATTAGCCGGTCTTGGTTCTCCAGCAAATTGCTTTTGTGGGAATGTATTTTTCACATATTAGAATATTTTTTACATATTAGAATATTTGTCCTAGAGAACCCAAGTAATATGCCAAGAGAATTTCTGGAATTATATTAAAGGTATTCTCAGTTCCTATCTAATTATAGTTTATAGATTTTTGTGTGTGTGTGTGTGTTTGCTTGCTTTATTGTTTCTGTGTTTGAGATAGGGTTTTTCTGTGTAACAGTCTTGTTTGTCCTAGAACCAACTCTGTAGACCAATCTGGCCTCAAACTCACAGAAATCAGCCTGTCTCTTTCTCTCAAGTGCTGGGATGCAAAACATGCACCACTCCTCACTCCTGCCTGGCTTCTATATAGCTGTTTTTTTGTTTTGGGCTCTTTTTTGTGTGTGCGTGATAGAAACACCAATCTCTTTTTTAACCTTTCATTTGTATGAATCTTTTATCTTACTCTTTTTTCCACTCTCTCATAACAATGATTGTATTTTTGTTTCCTAATGTTTAGATGTTGGTGGAAGGCTAGTAGTTCATTCCTGGTTGCCCAGACTCAAAATAATCACACAGAAACTATGTTTGGCCAATAGCTAAGCGTATAGTTAGCTAGCTCCTACATCTTAAATTAACCCAATTATGTTAATTGTGTATTGCCCTGTAGTTGTGGCCCACCAGTAAGGTTCCATCCAGCATCTGTCTCCTGCATCTGTCTCCTGAGGTGACTCCATGGTTTCTCCTTGACTCCACCTACTCTCTCTCAGAATTCAGCTTAGGTTTTCACCTAGCTCTACTGTGCCCTACTAGCTTCTTTATTCATTAACCAATAAAAGCAACACATATACATAAAGACTTCTTACATCATTTAGAGGTTCCTGAGATTAGTAATCACATTCCATCCTAATTTTTAACCACAAAAATTCTGTTTGTTGACTGATCTTAGTTTTAGGTTATGACTTATTGGCATCTCATAATTTACTTCTTGGATAGTTTCTCTAACTTTAGAAGAAAGTTTATTAACAAGAAACCTTCCACTTGCCCAACAAGAGGCAATTTTTCAGGTTTTGCTATAAGAATTAAAGAACTTAGATGTAATCTAAAGGTCTGGCATTGTTAAGAGTGGTTTGTTGTTCAGTTCAGGTGTTAAGAATGTTTGCTGTTTTTGCAGAGCACAAGAGTTCATTTCCTAGCCCCAGCTATCTGTAACTCTAGTTGTGGAGATATAATTCACCCTTCTAACTTCAGAGAAACCTAGCACATATATATATACACACACAAAATAATGCATGTGGTCAATAAATGAATCTTTTAAAAAAGATGTAATCTAAAATTTTAAATATAATTTTGACTAACATTTGTCTTCGTCTTCTGTTACATATCGTATAAAAACTTTGCTCATAGAAATGGTGGGCAGCTTCTTTTATAATTATTTTTTGAACTTCATAGTTTTGCTAACATAGTACACCCAGTATTTGTTAGTAATTAATGACACATTCTTGGGTGACATGTACATACATGGAAGGGAATATTTGTTTTATTGGTAGTTATTATTTTTTAATAAGATTATATTGTCTTTGTAACCATGAAGATGGTAGTTAATTTTATATCTCTCCTTAAAATTACTGACTTATTAAACAGCTAGTAGTTGATTTAGTTACTTTTTGATTTGTAGCAAAACAATCATGTAAAATAACTGCAATTGTTATTATATATGTGGGTAAGGAATTCAACAATGATTTGGCTAGCATACTCTTCATAAGATTATAAGCTAACGTAGTCAGGAGGTTTGAATCACCTGGAAGTATGACTGAGATAAGAGACTTTTCTTGCAAGACGGCTGCTTGAGTAATGGCAAGTTGACACTGACTGTTGGTTAGAGACTCTGTGTCTTACTGTAAGACGTGCCACATGTAAGAGATAGTTAGCTTGTTCATGTTATCTGACCTGAAGGGATAGAGCCCAGAGACTCAGGATATGAGTGCTAATGTTTTTTTCTTATCTCCTCTTAGAAATCCCATTCTATTATCTATGTGATTGACAATACCCAGTCCAGACTCAGTGCCAAAGACACTCCTTAAAGTCATAGGTACCAGAAAGTGAAGATCATGGAGGTACCCTGAAGAGTACCACACTGAGAGAGTTGCCACTGGGATTCAGATGCTGACACACTTGCCAACTCTCACCAAATACCCACCAGCATAAATCTCAGTGAGGCGAAAACATCCCAGAAAGTGGCTTATTTTTTAATTAGGTGAATTAGAGTTTCAAAACACTCACTTATGTTTCTTATCTGTAAGACAAAATTTAATTTCTATTGGCTTAGACAAAGAGATAAATGACAGATTTATGTAAAAGAACTTTTGGGAATGGACCTAAATGCTCAAATGAATCTTTCAGGTCAAATTGCATTTCTGTCTTTTGATTATGCCTTATTCCTATAATGGACTCCTGCTATGATGGAAAAATGGTGGATGAATACTGAACCATGTCATTTGTGTCCACGTCTATTAATGGTACAAGAGTTTCCTGGTTGGCTCATCCTTCTGATGAAGAGGAAGATGTTAATCTAAATGTGTAGGTTTTTTATGGCACACCTAAAGAGTAAGGGTACTAACACAGTGGGAACAATGTGGGAACATGTTGGGCAGAAGCTTACATTTATTGTAAATAGGATTTCTGATTTGAGGTAACTAGATACGTATATATAACAGAAAAGGGAATATCTAACACTGTTTCTGTAAAAATATATTATTTTTAAAATATGTGTGTAATTTTTAAATATTTTGTATGCTACATTATTCTATTAGTAATATTATTACAATTGAAGCTAACTATTATTTTTTTTAACTTTTAAAAGAAAGCATTTAATTGGAGGTTTGATTACAGTGAAAATAACTGTATATGTGAAATAATAATAGTACTCTTTTAAAAGTCAATCACAGGTAAAATAGGTTTTCAGTTATTTGAATTTTATTTTATATATTTGGACAATGTGATGGTTAGCTTATTTCAATCTGACATAATCTTGCATCATCTGGGAAGAAGAAACAATAATTCAAAAAACACCTCCATCAGATTGGCTATAAACTAGTCTGTGGAAAATTTTGTTGATTGATCATTGATAAGGGAGTATCTATTCTACTGAAAGTCATACTACCCCTTGGTAGATAGTCATGGATTATATATACTTACATATAAATATATATGTATATGTATATATAAAGAGGCTGAGTATGAAATGAGAAGTAAGACAATTTGTAGCATTCCATCATGCCTGATCCTTTAGTTACTGGTACAGACTACAGGTTCTTGCCTTAAGTTCTTTCTCTGACTTCCTTTCATAATAGACAGAAAGTCATGACATGAAATAAACCCTTTCTTCTACAAGTTTATTTTTGTCATAGTAATAGAAAACAAACCAGGATAGACGAGGGTAATTCTCATTACTTTATAAGAACGTCTACAAGTAGAGCTATTCAATACCTAGCACATAATTAGAATTAATTCACTTTATTTCCTTTTTATTAGATGGCAGGATCCTTGCAGTTTTATGCGTTGCCTCTTCTTTCTCTGCTTTCGTGTTTGTAGTCCCCTTGCAACACACAGCAAAATCAGTAGTAATTGCAGAGTAGATAGGTAAGATTCATTATTATCATTAATACTCCATGGCATTCTGTCCAGTGTGTAGTTATCATCGTGATCAATAAGTGGTATCCATCTGCCCTATGGAGCCACTCACACATCACATTAACAAGTGCCCATTGCAATTTCAACCTACATCATTTTCCATATTTTTCATTTTATAGGCCAGATGTGAAACTTTTTTGATGGCCTATTTATTTCTCTGACCCATACCTCCATGTGTTAGAATAAAAGTGACCCAGGCTCTGCTTTGCTGCTTGGTAGCTACATGATCTTTTTCAAAGCTTATAATCTCCAGAGTTTGCAGTTTGTCCTAAATCAGAAAATATTTATTGTGTCCACTTCCTATTAAAGTGAAATGATTAAATAAATTAATGAACATAGATCCCTGAGAACAGTTATGCACACACGGAAAACTTAACCACACATCACACATGGGAATTCTACCATTGCTTTACAAAAAGATAAGCAGATGTCAGATTTAAGCTATAATGTTATTATATACTCAATATTACATTGCAGTGGAAAATGTTAGTGATACCCAATTTTCAGTGATGAGATTGTTTTGTATTTACTACAGGGTAAACACTTTGAATTAAGAGATCTGATTTGGTAATTGTTGTTGCCATTTCAAAGCTGTGTGATTTTAAATAATTTAATTTGCCCCTTGTATTACTTATATATTCTGTATAATAGATTATCATTAACTGGCTTAGAGTAACATATATTAATATATTCATTATTTCATTGTTTTGTGGGTCAAGGAACTGGGACAAGTTGTTTTGCAGAGGACCTCTGTTCACTGCTTTGTGTTTGGGTTCTCATGAGAGGCTGTACTATAAGAAGACTGCCAAGAATCTTCTGTAATTGGAAGAATTAATTTATTTGTATCTACAGTATTCATGACAACTTGCTTCTTCAAGGCTCCCAAGGGAGTCTGTTTGCTAGGAAGATGGACCTTAAATGATGTCATGACATCACCTTTGACATATTCTACTAGGTAAAAGGTCTCATCACTACTAAAGAGGACATCAGATTGGTCAAAGAACATGTGTTCCATGTAAAAATGAGTTGATTGCATTGCCTAAGTTTTCATTTCTTCTGTGTAGATAGTGATGTGGTTCTTACAAATTCCTTAATGATCTATATGAAAATGATACACTATGCTTTATCAATACCTATTAATTATTTGATTGCATCAATAATGAGTAATTAAAGAAATATTAAAATTAGGTTTATTTTCTTTTGGGTACAGGGACTTACCATGTAGCCTATGTTGGCCTGAAATTCATTATATAGATGAGGTTGGCTTTGAATTCATAGAGTTATGCTTGCCTCTGCCTCCAAAGTGCTAGAATTTAAGGCCTGAATCTCCATATCTAGCTCCAATTAGGACCATTTAAATACAATGTATCCTCAATCTATTACTGCAAAGTTTTGACTCTCTTTCTGTACCTCAACATTTCCCAAACTTGTATTTCTGATTCCAGAAGTCCATTTCTTCATAGTTCAATAGGAGACATGTAAACTTTATTTACTCCATTTCTTACTTTCTTTGTCTTATTTAGAGTTTCTATTGTTATGAAGAGACACCATAACAATGGCTATTCTTATAAGTAAACATTTAATTTTGGTAACTTGCTTAGTTTCACAAGTTCCATCCACTGTCACCATGGTGGTAAGCATAGCAGCATGCAGGCAGGCATGTTGCTGGCTACATAAAGATCAGAAGGCAATAGGAAGTAGACTGTCTCACTGGGAGTAGCTTGAGCATTGAAGACCTTAAATCCCATGCTCATGGTGACACACTTCCTCAAACAAGGTCACACCTACTCCAACAAAGCCACCCATCCTAATAGTGCTACTTCCTTTGGGAGTCATTCTTTTTTTTCAAACTACCATATTTCAGTCTCTGGCTTCAAAGGCTTGAAGCCATATTATAATGTAAAAATGATTTTAGCCCAGCTTCAAATGTCCCCATAGTCATTCCCAGTTTTAATAATGTTTAAAAGTTAAACGTTAAAAATCTATGCTGAGGTTAACGAAATCTCTCAATGGCAATACCCTATAAAATGAAAGAAAAAAAAACAGATCACAAACTTCCAAATATAATGTCACAGAATATACATTACCATCCCAGAACATAGGGAAGGGAGCAGAGCAGAGTGAAGAAATAGTGGACCAAATCAAGACTGAAACACAGTAGGGGAACTTACAAACTTTATCTTCATGTTCATTGTCAAAACATTCTTTGCATTTCCAATTCCTTTCAGCTTTGTTGACCGCATCATACTATTTCGCCATAGGTTGGTTCCCCTCCCTGTTAGCATCTTTTCTCAACAGATATCCCATAGTTCTAAGATCTCTAACATCTTGGATTCTCCAAGGCAATCCAGGGTTCAACTTCACAGTTTCATGAAATTGCCTCTTTTGGCCTCCATTCAGGGACACTTCTGACACATGCCTGGCCTTGGCGAATTTTCTTAGTCTCAAGGGCAAATTCCACTGCCCCTTTCTTCTGTCCTTAACTCTGGAATCACATGTTTGAAGTTGCCACGTTCTACTGCTTACTGGGAATGGAACATGGCCCATTGTTCAATTATATCTTCACCTGCTTTCTTTCCTTCACTATTTAAACTTGGCTGTCTTGAAACTGGGTCTCTAGACCAGATTGGTCTCAAACTCAGAATCCACTAGCTTCTGCCTTCCTAGTGCTGAAATTAAAGGCATGCACCACCACACCTGGCTTTAAGCTTTTCTTTAATTCCTTTTTAAAATTTGGAGACTTAGCTGGGTGGGATCTTGCCCTGCGGTAACCACTCCACTTATTTCATTTCTAAATATGTTTATCTCTTTGAACATAGGATTTAGCTCTATTCTACTTCCTGATGCCTCTTTTCTCAATCTGTACATTTTGTATTTTACCTTGCTCAGCTTGTTCCTTTTTGTTTTAAATCATTATAGGTGTTACCCCTAGTAACCACAAGACAGAGTCTATACTAGGTTGTTTTAAGATTTCCTCTGCCAGTGGAATTAATCCAAAACTTTTCACTTTAGCCTCAGGCAGACTCCAGACAAGGGCAAAAAAGCAGCCACATTCTTCAGGAAAATACCTCAAGAATGATCTCTAGGCAGCATATTAGTATTCTTTCTTCTCCTTTTGTAATCTTTTGAGCAAGGCCCTCATAGTTTATCAAATTACATTCAGCACCACTGTCTTTTTTCATGTTTGCCCCATTAAGCAGTGCTTAAAGAATCCCACCGCTTTCCTAACCGAAAGTGCCAAAGTACCAAAATCTAAATTCTTCCAAACAAAAACATGATCAGACCTATCAAAGCAAGACCCCAGTCCCTGGTACCAACTTCTGTCTTAGGGGTTCTAATGCTCTAAAGAAGCACCGTGATCATGGCTACTTTTATAAGGAAAACATTTAATTGGTGTGGCTTGCCTAGTTTCAGAGGTTCAGTGCACTATCATCATGGTAGAAAGCATTGCAGGACACAGGCAGACATAATGCTGGCTACATGTTGATCAGGAGGCAACAGGAAGTAGACTATGTCATTGGGAGTAGCTTAAGCTTAGAGAATCAAAGCCCACACCCACAGTGACATACTTCCTCCCACAAGGCCATACTTACTCCAACAAAGCCACATCTTCTAATAGGGCCACTCTTTTGAGGGCTATTTTCTGTCAAATCACCACAACAGCTATACTGATGAATTAAATTTTTTTTTAATGATCAAAAGCATGAACAACATTTCTGCCTTTTGTCCCTTCCTTCAGTTCTTTACCAAATAGAACACATGCTTTAAGTTTTGTTTTACTATGACAAAAATAATGCCTAGGTAGAATTTAATAATTGAAAAAGAGCAGAGGCACATTTTATAGGTGAAGGGTATAAGGCTTTAGGCAGCCAAGGATATTTGTCTTCTCTCTCATAGGAGGCTCCTAACTCCAGATCTTCTGATGTGAATACATAGCCTATACTATGGCACTATTGCCATAAAGTGGGGAGGTAGGAATTGGGAAGCAAACAGAGAGGGGAATAATAGGGTACAAGTGATCTTATCAGAGAAGAGGAAAGGGAAGACTCATTAAGGAAAGGAAGTAAGGGAAATGCAGAAAAGGGAAGAAAGAGATGAAAGGGAAATATCATAATACAATTGATCTTTTGGGAGAAATTGGAAGATGGGGCTCTTTAGAGAGGGAGGGACTCCTAGAAGTGGAACATAAATTCTTCTTGCTGAAGACACTATGTACTTCTTAAAGAGGGCCCATGAGACTCTGAGATGGAACTTACCTAAATGTCCCCTCCCTGTGAACTAGTTTACATGGTATCTGAAGGCAGCATACAAGTTTCCAAAGGAGGGAGGGAACCGACAACCCTACTCATCTATGATGCATAGAGACCATACCAGTGGATAGCATGGCACAATAACTCTAAGGGTGAAATAGTGGCAGGCAACCCTTGGCAGTAACAAGAGCTCTCTAATTGGACTAAAGATCCCCTCAACAATAGAGAAAGCATGCCTGGTAGTGGAAAACTAGTCAACTACTCAGGACCAGTGAAGTCATGGATCTTGAAGGAAAACCTATAACCACTACTTTAGGAATCAAACATAATCCCTAATTACATTCTACATGTTTGTCTTTATAACCACAGATAATTGTAGTTAGTCCTTACCCCACGTCAGTGAAATTTTTCTTTGCATCAGATAAAGACTATTATCTATAAACCACAGCTAGCCAAGATGTGTAATTGTGGAGCCCTGTCCCAGTGCATACATCTGCAAAATACTCTCGAACCTAAAGCTCAGGGAACATTGCAGAAGAGGGGGCAGAAAAATTATAAAGCCAGAAGATCAGGGATTTGGCTGTGAGACTGTGTCTCTTAGTAATGTCAGAAGCTACATTTATAATGTCTCACCAACATGGCCATATAAATATGATCTAAACAATGACAATGACAATCAGCATGCAAAAGAAGATAGGGGAGAGCCCAGGAGTCCTCAACCTTAAACAAAGAACTACAGGAAGCTAAAGAATGCTGAGAATGGGAGAAATAGTCTTGCTCAGGAAGAGAACACCAGTTGGTTATCCAATATTAAATGGTTAGTCCTTCAAAGATCTATACAAGTAACATTATGCAGACTGAACAAGTTATAATAATAAGAAGAATTATTGCAAAAGGAGGCAATGAATTTGAAATCGAGCAGGTTTATCGGGGCTTAAAGGGAGAAAAGAGAAGGGAAAAATATGTAATTATAATCTCAAAATAACAAAAAAGCAAGTCCTATATTTTAATGATGAAGCTTCTGTTTATGCAACTGTACTATTTCAACACACATTTTGAGACTCTCAAATAATACTTTGCATACTGATGTTTAACTTGTGTCTATCATAGTCTGTGGATCTCTAGAATCATTACAACTTTTCAAAAATTATTCTATTTGGAATTTAAGACCAAGGATTAAAATACTAGGAAGATATATTCATGCTCTGTTGGTGGAACATTCTTTATAAATACTCATTTGAGAGAATTCAAATCATACTTGGTTGGTAAGAGTACTACATTGATATTGAAGGCCAGCTTGGTTTGGGATATAAAGGAGGATAATTTATAAGTATGAATGATGAACTGACATTTATTTTCTTAAAAACCTTACTAAAAGTATAATAAAAAACTGAGTTTGATTGTCAAGTCACAACTAATGAAAACCAGCCATAAATCTGTACAAATATATAAATCATTGTGTTTGGGTCTTTGGTAACAGGCAACACAAAATAACTATTCCAGGTAAAGGAAGATTTACTAATAGAAGCCCAAGGTTTCTCTAACTTTTGCTCAGGACACACTCTGAACTGTATATTGCAAGGATATAGAATCTAAAAATGTAAAGCTATGTTTCTCAGTAAACTAAAGAAGCTAAGGTACTACCATGGTTTGGATTTACAATGTCTTCCAATGATCTTTATGCTAAAGACGTGGTCCTTAGCCTGGGACCACTGGGATGTAATAGAGTTTATTACGCTGGTCCTATTTGGATATATTCTGAACATCGAGGGGTGTTCCCTTGAACAGAATATTGGCAACTTAGGCCCTCCATTTTTTTATTCCCTTGTTCCCCAGACACCAGAGGGTAAGTGGTTTCTCTTATAATGGGTTCTATTCATGTTGATTGTAACTTGGCCTAGGTCTGAATCCTCTGAGAAGCTGAGCTTTGTTTAAGCTCATTTCGTTTGAAAGTAGATCATATCATTCATTATGCTAGTGTAACAACAACAACAATAACAAAAAATTAAACACTGTCACCAAAAGACTGTTGTTTTCTTTCAGTCAACTGTGCTAGAGGTAAAGGATCACATCATCATTGTTATTAATTTTGTGGAACAGGGACTCCCAGTATTAAGAAAGAGAAGCTAATAGATGTGACATCAGAAGTGAGAGTTTAAACAGAACTGACTGATGTTAGAATTAGAATTTGGGCCCACATAGAACAATTTACTGAACATTTGGGAACTCTAACTGAGCTATATGAAAGTAAGATTCCTTGGGATTGTAGGCTCTGTAATAGTTCCTTCTCTGGAAGCATGAGATCCAATGCTGGGTTTAGGCCTGTTCTACAACAGCCTTCACTAAGCTAGCAGAGTTTAAACTGCCCTTTATGATTGAGGAATTAGAGGTACAGTGCACAGTATTAGAGTTTCAGAAGACATTTCTTTGGTTTTTCACAGATCAGTCTAACAACATTTAAAATCAAGGCTAGATAAAACAACTTAGAAGATGACAAGTTTATAATTGATATGTTTATCAAACAAGAAAGCAAATCCTTTGGAAGAAAATTGTAGTAATAAGAGTGGCGGGCTAAGTTCCTGGCACCCTGCTGCCCGCACGGCTAGCTTTATACCCGAAATAATGACATGGAAACTGTATTCTTTTGAACACTGCCTGGCCCATTAGTTTCAGCCTCTTATTGGCTAGCTCTTACATTTTGATCTAGCCCATTTTTAATATTCTGTGTAGCACCACAAGCTGGCTTACCAGGAAAGATCTTAACCTGCGTCTGTCTGGAGTGAGAGAATCATGGCGACTCACTGACTGGGCTTCTTTCTCCCAGCATTTTGTTTTGTTTACTCTACCTACCTAATTTTTTGTCCTATTAAAGGGCCAAGGCAGTCTCTTTATTACTTAACCAATGAAACAACAGATAGGAAGATGACCATTTGCATTGGTTTGGAGTTTAAGGTCAATTTTGTTATATGTATATGTGTTTCTGCTCTTTATTAAGGTGTTGTGATTGTAAAGATCATTTAAAAATGTAATGTATAACTAGGAAATATAGGTTGTTAATGGATAATCATTAATAGTCATGCTTGTAGTCACGTTAGTTAGATTTTCTAGATATATAGAGATATATTTCAGTAAGATAGACATTCTTCATATCTTGCAAAGACTACAGAATATGGCATTTAATGTTTTAATAATTTAGGGCTTTTCATGACAATGAGACATGTCTGCTCCTGGCAGCACCAATCTACTTCAAGAGGAAGATGGGCATCGAAGAGGCTCCTTATGGAGTTGGTTAGCCATTTGGGCAAGAAACTCCTCTTGCCTGGACTGATGCATAAACTGGACACAGAGAACCATCAGAGAGAGGACTGCTGAACTTGCCTTAAGGTGAGATGATCTTTTGGGGTTCCTTATTCATAAAAGAGTCTGTGAGACATTATGCAGAACACAGCAGAAAGTGACTAAACTGTCTTTAAAATTTCCTGCTTCATGAAAATGTCTGCTAAACACTATGGGCCTGAAGGCCAAAGATGGATGGCCCAACGGTACAAAAGAACTTTGGGTGACTGTACAGGCAGCGAGATGTCTCTGTCATTTCTAGAATTATGGATTTCTTGTTTGCTTAGGTAATATTATATCCTTCTGAAGTCTTTGATGGAGTTAAAGAATGGATACATAGTTGTAGTTTTCCTTAGTTATGATAAAAGATAAAATAGATATAAATATTGTAACTGTAATTCTTGCTTGATAAGTGTTTTGCTATATGTAATTTTACTATGTTAAAATGAAAGCCTTCTTTTTTGTTTAAACAGAAAAAGGGGAAATGATGTGGGAGTGATTTCTTTCTAATCGGTTGCTTTCATAGGTTAATTAATAAAGAAACTGCCTAGGCCCATTTGATAGGCCAACTCTTAGGTGGGTGGAGTAAACAGAACAGAATGCTGGGAGAAAGAAGCCGAGCCAGGCAGTCGCCATGATTCTCCCACCCGACACAGACGCAGGTTAAGATCTTCCTGGTAAGCTACTACCTCATGGTGCTACACAGAATATTAGAAATGGGTTAGATCAATATGTAAGAGCTAGCCAATAAGAGGCTGGAACTAATGGGCCAGGCAGTGTTCAAAAGAATACAGTTTCCGTGTAATTATTTCGGGTAAAGCTAGCCGGGTGGCGGCCCTGCTGCAGCTCCTATTTCAACAGAAAGTGATGGATCCCCAAATCTCTACAATGTTATTATTATTGTATAATATCAACAAAAGTAACTGGATGTGCCTTTGCACAGGAAAATGTAATTGCTATCGAAAGCAAAGTAGACAAGGATTAGACACGTTGTTCAAGGTGCCCTGATGGAGGAGTTAGCAGATTAGTTGATTCTCTGAATAAACTAATATGAACATGTACAATTATAATAAAACATGTTCAAGTAATTAATAGAAAATAGCTAAATACATGAATACATTCATCAGAAAAATTGAACGTATTCTAAGCTAAATGAAAAATCTAGAATGTGGTAAATATGACAGCCAAAATGAAAAGCTAACTGAATGAGCTTCATAATAAATTGGATGTAGAGAAATGTAGAGTCAATAAGTGTAATGACAAATAGAAATTAACCAATTTAGAAAAGAAATGCAAAAGATTAAGTACGTTGTAAGACTTATACAGATCTGATGGCAGATTTAATTGAAATTCCAGAAGAAGACACTGCATGGTTTTGAAACATGTGGATAACAATGCCTTGCTTTTCCTAAATGTAACTGCACAGAGACATATTATCTACTAAAATCTAAAGGCAAAGAAAATAATATTGAAACCATCTAGAAAGCACAGACAAAATGTACAAAGAGTAATGATGATACAAATAATTGCTACCTCTCCCGACGGCATGTTTTAAATGTCATGAAAAACCTACAACTCAGTTTAGAATTGAAAGTATAACTAGTAGGATACCAGAAAAGCATTTTCTGATAAACGGCAGATGAGACTGTACATCAGCAGCTGATTGACTGATGCTATAAGACATGCTGCTGCATGCTTCCCAGAACCACAACAAAGAAGCGGCCACACATAAAACTGAATGTGTAGGAATTGAAGAGAAATTTGGAAATGTGAAAATAATAAAAGAAAATTTGTTTTTCTTGTTGCAAGTTATGTAAGAGTTAATGGCCAATCAAAATAGTAAAATAGAATGCAGGATTGAAATTGGTACCAGGGTAAAGGAATACCAGCAGTGGAAAATGAAAAGCACTGGGGATGACATCTGTTAAGTGAGAACAACAAAGTGTAAAATGAGAATTTGTCAGTGATGATGGGAGAAATAGAAGGTAGAAAGTATTAAGTGTCCATTGTGAGGTACAATATGTAAACCTAAATAGACCATTTTATGGAAGATGAATACTGTAAATACTAAGTCAGTAACTTAAAAAAATATGTAGCTAATAAACCAAAAGGAGGCATAAAATAGAAAGAAATATGCTCAATTTATCCAATAGGACACACTCAAGAAGAAAACAGGAATAAAGATCAGAGGAGACAGACAGAAAATTTAACAAGAATATGGGCTCAAATCTAACCATTTCTATGATTATATAAACTAAACTAAACCTTTAAATTAAAAGTAAATATTAATAGTGGTGATAATAATTCCAACCTAGAGATATGTAGAAGCATATGTGACCTATAAATAAATTTACAGATTAAAAGACAAAGGACATGAACATATAATATGGAGACGCTAATCAAAATAAAACCTTGATCATATAATACCTTTAGGCAATACAGACTTAAGGCTGAGAAGTAGTAGTGATCAAGGGAAATTTTATTACAATACAGTCATAAAGATATAAGTTTGCAGTAGCAACATCTTCAAATTCATGAAGCAAAATTTGGAAGAACTAAATGAAAAAGGTAAATAAATCTGTGATAATTGCTAGTGGTTTTTAAAAATGCCCCATCTCATTAAGATGACAGAAATGGGATTAATATTAGTAAGAATATAAAACCTATAAGTAACACTGTCAACCAAATTGATTCATAATTGCAAAACATGAAGAAAGCCATAATCAACATGATTTTCAAGTTAACATATGTTTATGAAGACATGCTAAATAATCAGCCACACACTGAACTCATTTTATTTCATGATATTGAAATTTTATCATATTTAGTATTAAGCAACAATAGAGTTAAATTCAATACCAATAAAATCAAGACAACCAAGATTTTTAAATGTATGGAAATTAATTACAAGCTTCTAGGTATCCCATGGATGACAAAAGAATTTAGAAGAAAATCAGAAACATTTTTTCTGAATTATAATGCAACTATCTTAGACATTAAGAGACAACTTCAAGAAGTGTTTTACTTTCGTGATACGGAAGAATTGCCTGTATTCTGTCAATCATGTTTTAAATATACGCTGATTTGCCTTGCAGGAAGTATATGTGGGTCAACCAGACAGGAAATAGAGGCAGGGCAATGAGAACAGGAGTATTCTGGGAAGCGGGAAGCACCTTCCGCACTCCTGCCTGGACCACCAAGAAGCAAGATGTAACCTGCCAGCTGAGAAAGGTACTTAGCCATGTGGCTAACATAGATAAGAATAATGGGTTAATATAAACTACAAGAGCTAATAAGAAGACTGAGCTAATGGGTCAATCAGTTTATAATCTTATGGAGTCCTCTGTGTGATTTTCTTTGGGACTTGCCAGCTGTGGGGTACCAGGTGGACAGAAACCCCAATAAGCAGACTCTTCCTGTTACACTTTGGCTCATAGTTCCATGAAGAATGACATCATGGCAGCAATGACAAGATGGCATGAGTGTGAGGGAACTGACCACACACAGTATTCAAATAGCAGAGACTAGACAGAAAGTAGAACCAGGTTATAAAACAACAGGACTTGCCCCTCCTGACCCACTTCCTCCTGAAAGGCTCTGTCTCCTAAAGGTTTCTGAAACTCCCAAAGCAACACCCTTAAGAACCAAGTTTTCAAACAGGTAAAACTGTTTTTTACATTCAAAACTAAAGGGCAGTTTCTGGATAGAAAATACCAGGGCATTTCAGGTATTAAAGGTCCACTTGAAATAGAAGAATTTAAAAAAAAAAACTGATAAAGGTTTTGACTGATAAATTAACATAACAACAATGAGTTAGCAAAACAACAATAAATTATGCATATAATATTCTGGTGACAAAAATATTATAAACCAACAAATCAGAGTAAGCAAGCTCGAGGAGGAGAACAAAACTATGTGTTTCTTCTTTTAAGAGGTTATAATGTTAGGAAACACCTCACTATTGTGCTAAGATCAAAAATTGTCAATAACAAAAAGTAAAAGAATACTTTAAAAATTTTTGCAGGTAAAGAAGGGTATATAACAAATAAAATGAGCAAGGTTCTGCCAATGAATGCAGTAATTTAGGCAGAGTGCCTACTAGCCTGGAAAGATTCACTTGACCTAATGCTGAATTCATAATGAAGTAGGAAATATCAGTAGTTCTACATCCTTTTTAAAAATTGGAAATAGGAAATATATCCCCAATAAAACTTTAATGTTTATTTAATTCACTGGTAAATCCTTTGAAAATTTATGGAGTAAAAAATATAAACAAATCTTTGTCAACTTGTTCATAGGAAAGCTAACAAACTGGCTAAGGATGAACAAAGGTCTTTATGTAAATTCCTCACAAAGGAAGGCAAGTGAAATAGTCTATAAATTCATGAAAACAACATTTGTAGGCATTCCATAATTACAAATTAAACAACTAGGAAAGAATATTTTACACCCATGAAAGTGGTCAAAGATAGAAAGCAAATAGAAGTCTTACAGCTTGTTAATGAGACTAAAATGAAAAGGATTTTAGGTGTTTATATTACATAACATTTGTTGGATTATTTGTTCTTTTGATGACCAATTTCTTGAGTTATTGTTTATTTTGAAGATCAGACCTCTGTCTGATGTAGGGTTAGTGAAGATGTTTTCTAATTCTGTAGACTGTTTTGTTTAGTTGATCATATCCTTTGCTTTACAGAAGCTTTTCAGTTTCAAGAGATCTCATTTATTAATTGTTTCTCTCAGTGTCTGTGCTATTGGAGTTATATTTAGGAAGTGGTCTCCTGTGCCAATGCGTTCAAGTGTACTTCCCACTTTCTCTTCTATAAGGTTCAGTGTGGTTGGCTTTATGTTGAGGTCATTATTCATTTGGACTTGAGTTTTGTTCATGGTGATAGCTATAGATCTATTTTCATTCTTCTACATGTTGATATCCAGTTATGCCAGCACCATTCGTTAAATATGCTTTCTTTTTTCCATTTGTTTAAAAAAATGGACTACAGACCTAAACAGAGAAATCTCAGGAGAGGAATATAAAATGGCTGAAAGTAAGAAAATGTTCAAAATTTCTTAAACTAAATTTCTCAACTAAAGAGTCATCAGAGAAATGCAAATCAAAACAACTCTGAGATTCCATCTTACACCTGTAAGAATGGCCAAGATCATAAACACTGATGACAACTTATGCTGGAAGGTTATGGGGTAAAGGGAATACTATTGCATTGCTGGTGGGAATGCAAGCTGGTACAGGCCCTTTGCATGTTAGTGTGGCAATTTTTCAGAAAATTAGGAAACAACCTACCTCAAGATCCAATAATACCACTTTTGGGTATATATCCAAAGGATGCTCAATCATGCCACAAGGGCATATGCTCAACTATGTTCATAGCAGCATTGTTTGTCACAGTCAGAACCTGAAAACAACTTAAGTGTTCCTTAACCAAAGAATAGATACGGAAAGTGTGGTACATTTATACAATGGAGTACTACACAGCAGAAAAAAGTAATAACATCCTGAATTTTGCAGGCAAATGGATGGAGCTAGAAAACATCATTTTGAGTGAGGTAACCCAGACTCAGAAATACAATTATCACATGTACTCACTTATAAGAGGTTTTAAAACATAAAGCAAAGAAAAGCAGCCCACAAATCAGAATCCCAGAGAACCTAGACAACAATGAGGACCCTAAGAGAGACATACATGGATCTAATTTACATAAGAAGTAGAAAAAGCCAAGATCTCATGAGTAAATTTGGAACATTAGGACTTTGGGAGAGGATTGAAGGGGAGGGGAGAGACAGGGAGGGGAACAGAGAAAAATGTAGAGATCAATAAAATTAAAAAAGAGTAACCTACAGCAATTGACCACAAAAATGCACAAATAGCACTCACAGCACCTTTTTAACACTTGTTAAAATTGACAAGTCTATTTATATTCAGCAATGGGAAATATATAATCCAATTATCCAACACTGATGCAAGAAAATACCACTTGTCTTTCATTGTTGCTATGATAAAATACTTATACTTAGTGGAGACAACTGGGGGAGGAAGCATTTGTTTCGATTCAAGATTTCAGAGATGCAAGTCTGTTATGAATGTGAAAATCAAGTAAAGTAGGCCTGTGCAAATGACATTAGAGAGAGAGGGGAAGAAAGAGGGACCGAAGGAGAGAAAAATGGTGATGAGAAGGGAAAGAAAGGAGAGGGAAAAGAAGGTGTAGAAGCAGAGGAGGAGGAAAATGAGAAGAAAGAGGAGGAGGGGAAAGGGGGTTAGTAAGTACTAGTGGTTTGGAAACCCAGTATAGTCTTCAATGACATACTTTTTTCAGATGTGCTGCACATCCCAAAATTTCCATGACATCTCAAAATTTTGCTACCAGCGGGGGACCAAACATTCAAAGCACAAACCTGTGAAGGAACACATTCTATTCAATCCACAGCAGCCACTCAAAAATGTGCATGGACATCATATGGATGCAATAAACACAGGAAATGATGGAGCCTGATTTTTACCCCATTTTGCTGGCCACGTATTCTGATTTTGTTGTATATGGCAGGACTATAACCAAAGATAAGAAGACAGTAAGCGCCTGGAGATGTTTGGAGTTATTTTGGGAATTGAATGTCTATGGATACTTTTAAGGGAAAGATATCAGATGGTTATCCAGTTGTGAATGTAAAATGTGGTTTGCAGGTGGGGCAGGAAGAAATGTTATGTTTAGATTATGACAAGAAATTTGACAGGTTTGTGGCAGAGATAAAGCTGACATTGACAAAAAATTACAAAGGAATATATCTGCAGCAATGAGACAAAAAAAATTAGCTAAAACTCTCTTAACATGTCTGAACTATGGAAACAAGACCAGAAAATACATGGTCTCCTTGTGACCAAAGGTATCCAATTAGCTTAGCTCATTTCTGTATGTCTGTTGATGCTGATAGAGAATTTGAAAATTGTGTTGTCAACACAACATTTAATCTGCTCTTAGCAGCTCATAAACAACACTTTGATTAATTGTTTCAGTTGGTGTCTTCTGGACAAGATTTACAGAGCTCTGTTTATTCAGATGAAAAATAGAGACAAGTTTCCAGGACAAAGGGAGGGGGAAATGAAACGACACCCCCACCCCGTTTTCAACAGAAGTTAAAAAATGCCTTTAAATCAGCACTTTAAATGTTTGTTTCTGGAAGAGGAGAATCTCTACTAGTGGCAAGAGAGAAGCTCAATGTCAAGTTGGCATAATTTGGGAGGGACAGAGACAGATTGCCAGTGGAAGAGAGCACTGTAGGGAAGGAAGGACCAGTGAAGCCCGAGGCAGAAGGTGACTTCTGAAGTAGTCAATTATTTTCAGAAACTACTTGGACAATGATACCTAAAAAGTCTGCCATCCAAAATCTCTAGGGATCACAGAAGCATCATGGTAAATAGATTCCATTTCAACTATTTCATTTTCAGAAAAAAAAGAATGATCAAGGCTGTGGAAAATATAGATGAAGGCTAAGTAGAAGTAAAAATGTGTATTATTGTTGGTGTTATTGCAGATGAGAGATTGCATTGTCATTTTCTCATATATTGCATGAATTATAATTGCCCCCCAGGTCCCTAGATCTTTTTAGTTGAGCGGTTTCTATTAATTTTGGCTTTGAAATAATTTTATATTGAAGCGTGCCTTTTAATCAGCACCTCTCTACCTTTGTTGATTTATCCTAGACCAAGATCAGTGAACAGAGTTCTAAAATTCTGTTTATGGAGTACATCTTGCATCACTTTGAAAAACTATTCATCCAGGAAGTTAGGCATTGAATGTCATTCGGAATAGGCTCCCTCATGGCAACGACTGCCATTCCAAATAAGGCTTGTGCATAGCAATTATCACATAAGATGTACAGACAGTCTGAGGCTGATAGGGAAAAGAGATCCAGGAAAATGGCTATCTACTGATTTCAGGACTATTAGATATGTAAACAAACCGGCATCACAATCCCTTCCTCTAGCCGTTCCCTTTTGTGCGAGTCTTCTCTCTCAGGGCTCAGAATGATTTTTACGAGCTGTGTTTTGGAATGCACACATTTGTGAGGTTTATGCCAACTGTTTCCTTTGTCATTCACATCTGCATCTTCTGATATGATGAAGAGTCAACAAGAAAGTAGATTTTATTCTGTTCCTTTGACAAATTGAAGTTCACTTGGGGACAGCATTGGAACAATCCCAAACACTACACACACACCAGAAAAGCCAAAGTCAAGTTTTCTATCAGGAACAGAGTTGTGCATTTTACGTTATAAATGAACCAGCTGAAAATATTACCAAGATTCAGAGTTTAGTAGTTGCACTGACCTTGACACCTGTCCTTACTGCCTTGTTCTTCATGGGGACAATTACTTTAGCTGAGAATGCCATCCAAACACTCTATTTTATATCTATTTTGAGCACAGAATTCCTTCAAATCATTACTCCATAAAAATTACAATATTAAAGGCACCAAGGTGTATGGGTATCTAATTGCAGTGATTGTTCTGAAAAATAATTCACATAAATCTCCTTTAGGGCCTTCTTCATGTTTGATGGATTTCATGTACTCACTTAAATCTGAAAGGATTTCAAAGCACTGTTCTACAAAGGATTATTAGAAATTATTGTATATGGAAAGAGAAAGGGTAAAAGAAAGCAATTTGAGCAATTTATATTGTAAAAGAAACTTCAAGCTTTTAATTCCAGGATGGCAAAAAAAAAAAAAATCATTTGACTAAAGTCCTTGTGATTCTGGAACTTTCTGTTTCATGCATGACTACCCATCCCCACCCCTTTAGAACACAATTGGTTGGAAGCATTATTGTTTGTACAAGCAATATGCTGACAGACTCTAAATGTAACATAGCCCTTCTGAAAAATGAGGGAAGCATGTAATCATACAAAGAGGAAAATACCTAGTGATTTCCAATCTTCTGAAAATAGTAGTCTTCTATTGGGTTTATTTCATGATTATAAAAGCCTAATAACTGGGATAGCTGAAAGCAAATGTGATTTATTAGGGTCTCTCACGCAGGAGATAAACCCATAATGTGCAGACAAACATTTTAAAGGAATATGCTAAAAAGAAAATTGTCAACAGCTTGCTTACTGTGTAGCTTGAGAATGTGATGATTTGAGACTCGGAAATACCAGAGTTGATGAATGGTAGAAGCAAAATTATAACTGTTGTTCCATGGTGAGATAAACTTTCAGTTCTGTGAAGAAAATATAGATTACTGAAACTGATTGCAAGCAATCAGCACTATCTATTCTTCTTCCCTAACTGAGCAATGTTTGAATTTCTGCCTTTCAAGCAAATGCATTAATAACATTTAGCCACTAGATATTTGTGGAAGAAATTGGAAATTATTTTTAATTTGTTGGTTTGGTGAAGCGATAATATATTGATCCATAAGGAAGGGGGTAAAAAATAACCCCTTGTTATATGATTTCTATTTGCATATGTAAATATATTAATGTGCACACAACCATGTTATTCTTATAAAAGCTCCCATACAAAGAAAAGGGTTAAAAGACAGGAAGTTGTTTTTTAAAAAAATGTATGACCATGTTGTGAAATATGAATTTAGTACATAGCTCATTGGAGGTTCCAATGAGTTATGGGCCTCATTTACTGCACATTACAGGCATTTTCTCCATATTTCTTTCCAACAAGGCATACGGTTTAAATTGGTTTCATGTTGGGTTTTCTAGGATCTTTCACGGATTGCTTTCTGCAACAAACTCTAATATTCCTGCTCTTTTAATTCCACAGTAAGAGGCTATTAAGTGCTTTTCTTTAATTACTGTGTGAGGCAGTGCCTCAGGATCATGTTCTGTAATAGCCACAAACAGTCTAGGCATTAGATTCAAGTGTGTACAGGGAGGTGACACACTGAAAGGAGATGGTCATTATCCACGGAAGAAGGTGAGTGGATAGAAACTCAGTGATGGGGGCGGGCAGGGGCCGAGAGCTATGGGCACTTTGGGATGAAGCATTCAGACCTGCCTTCTTTAGACCAGAGAGGAAACTGTGATAAGCAACAACATCCTGAAGGGTTAAGAATATTAAAGGACCCCCTTTCCCATAACTTAGCTCATAAATCATATTTTCAGGTACTTTACATGATTTATGAGAGGCTGGCTGTCTGCACGATCAGTAAGTTGCATTAAAATGGCAATTGGTGCTTCCAAAACAGAACCTTATGATAAGAATCCAAATCTTAGAGAAGGCAAATCTCCACAGATCAGTCAACCAAAAGCTAGAGTGAAATGGTAGCAACTACAGGGTTTTTTTCCTGTGTTTAAAAACAATGATGAAAAAAATCAGAATATTTAGAGAGAAAAAGACTGGGCTAAAATCACGATGCTTGGGCTTTATTATTTTTTGTTGTTGTTATTGTTATTTTTTTCCTGTGACCTTAATCGAGTCATTTATTTTGTGTGCGTGTCATGTTAGTTTGTTTGCTAAATTGAAAGAGTTGAGGCTTAATGTCCCTACATATATACATATACACACATACATATTTACATAAATCCTAAAATCTTTTAGTCCTATGTATAACATGTAGTGGCATTTTATTTGTATTTTACTTAATAAAGTTTGCCTGAAGATCAGAGAGTAAAACAGTCAGCCACTGGCTCTTACCTCAACTTCAGTCCGAAAATGGCAATTCTGTCTTCAGGAATCTCAGAATGAGACCGTGTCTGAGAGTTATCTCCTCCAGTTTTGTAAGCCTCTCTTGGGCTGGGATTAAAGGCTTGCACCACTGGGATTAAAGGTATGCACCGCCCAGTTTCTCTAGCAAACGAGTGTGGCTATTGGGATTAAAAGTATGTGTTACCACTAACTGGTTTGCAAGACTGAACAGTGCAGCTGTTTTACACTCTGATCTTCAGGTAAGCTTTATTTATTAAAATACAAATGAAATGCCACTACAATGACAAGGATGTAAATTGCACAGTCCCCAAATAATTTACTGATATATTCCTCATTATAAGTGCATAATTAAATATTTTGTGTGTCTATTCCATGTGCACATTCTTATTTATTATCCATGTGTAAAATGTATGTTTTACACACACATTCTTGCTTATTATTAATCTGTATATTATATGTTCTGTCATAATTGTATATTTGTACATGTAAGATTTAAGACTGCATTTTTTAAAAGTGAAATTTGTGAAAGGAGTTATTGCAGATACATTCTTGCACATATAGGAAATATGAGTGCATTCATGAGTAGATATGCAAGAAATGCTTATAATGGAGTAATACCTCTATTGTAATGCATTTATAAGTAATTGGTCACTTTTCTAATCATCTGCTTTGATATTCTTGTTACTTATTTTTAACTCCTGTTTTGAATATCATAAATGCAATGGCATAGCAGTATTACATTTATGAATGAGATTATAAAATGTAATCAACCACTCTCTCCAATATTATATTGAATAAAGACAGCAAGTAGGCTGTTTTAGAAATAAAAACTTATATAGGAAATTACTTCTTGACTTTGTTACTAAGGCAATAAAGGATCAAAAGAGGAGTTGATCAAGGGTGACTTGTCTCTTTATATTAGTGAGAGTAATTTCAACTTGAAGGGAGAATGCAGATTCATAGCTTTGTTGTTAGACCTGTTTTTAAATGGCTTTCTTCCATGTCTGGATTTGGTATGAGTGTCTGGTACATGTCAAGAAGTATTCTGAACACAACCAAATGCCCAGGTGTCCCAATGATCTCTTTAAAAGGCACTCTAACCTGTGAGGATTTCTTGAAGCTGATTTATTTGAACATGTTAACAAAGAGAGTGACTCAATAGGCCCCTCTCTGGTTGATAAATATGAGTCTGATTTGACACAGTGAATCAATTTTTAACGAGTGAATCTAAACTTTTCTTGATGAACAGGGATATAGACTTGGTTTTTACCACAATAAACAGTATATTGACCTTGTGTTTCCTCAAAGGCAGTGACTTTCTTTCTGTATTCTGTAGTAAGAATCACCTCAATCACAATCTCTTTCTCAGACACTTTGAGGATCAGTAATCCTTTAGATCTGGTTATTGGGATGATTGATCCTTTTTGTTTAACGTGTAGCTTCTTTGCTTATTGTTTCTTTGGTCTAGCCTAGTTCTTAAATTGTGTGTCATGAACCCTTTGGTAAACCTCTATCTCTAAAAGTATTTCTGATTTATAGCAGCAAGAAAATACCAGTTATGATGTAGCAACAAAAATAGTTTTATGGTTGAGGTCATCAAAACATGAGGAACTGTATTTAAAGGTCAGTGCCTTAGGAAGGTTGCGAATAACTATCTAGTCAGTATGTATTCTTTGACTCCGGATTCTTTTAGTTTTTGCCTTAGCATCACTCTTTTAATGAAGCTCCAACAAGCACATTTGTAAATCATAGTTTGATGGAGGAGGGTCATCTGTCTATGTGTTACTTTCATTGGTTAATAAAGAAACTGCCTTGGACCTTTGATAGGACAGAAAATTAGGTAGGCAGAGTAAACAGAACAGAATGCTGGGAAGAAGGGAAGTGAGGCAGACTCTATAGCTCTCCTCTCCAAGATGGACGCAGGTTAAGATCCTTCCCAGTAAGCCACCACCTCGTGATGCTACACACATTAATAGAAATGGGTTAATCAAGATATGAGAATTAGCCAGTAAGAGGCTAGAGCTAATGGGCCAAGCAATGTTTAAAAGAATACAATTTGTGTGTTGTTATTTCAGGTGTAAAGCTAGCCGGTGGCTGGGAGCCAGGCGGCAGGAAGCAGCCCACAGCTCCTACTACAATAGTTACATTTTATACATGAGGTGAACCTGTATACACACATGCACACACATATACAAACACACACATACACAAGTATAAGTGCTTAAGTAATTCATAAGCAGAATATTATTTTTCCTGGAAACAATGGACTTTGTTGAACTCATTACAAGGCAGATTTTGTTTTTAACACCACGTTAAAAATACAAACCTGAAGCTAAAAGAACATTTATGAAGGAGAGAAGTCAGAAATCCATCAGGACCTATAGATCTTTAGTTTTTCCAAAGACAGTTCCATATCTATAGCCTGCATTATGTGTATATGTGCCTATGTGTGTATGTCTGTATCAAAGCTATAAACATGTAATTCTACATAGCCAGTCTTTATCTGAGAAGAAGAAGGAAGGAGAAAGAAAATAGAGGGTGAAAGGTACAACATTAGCATTTAATACTTGGACATATATATTATTAAATTTTAAAAATAAGAATGCATTGATATTACAAGTAAAATATTAAAGGTTTTGATATATATTGGTGTGGGACAATTCTGTATTCTGTCAATTATGTCTTAAATAAATGCTGATTGGCCAGTAGCCAGGCAGGAAGTATAGACAGGACAACCAGGCAGGAAGTAGATGTGGGGCAATGAGAACAGGAAAATTCTGGGAAGGAGGAAGCCCATGCCTCCTTAGTCCTCTCCAGACACCAAAGAAGCAGAATGTGATCTGCCCCACTGAAAAAGGTACTGAGCCATGTGACTAACACAGCTAAGAATAATGGGTTAATATAAGTTAAAAGAGCTAATAAAAAGCCTGAGCTAATGGACTAATCAGTTTATAACTAATACAGACTTCTGGGTGATTCTTTGGGATTTACCAGCCATGGGAACGGGGCAGTACAGAAACCCTATCAAATACACACACATACACACTCACATATACACACACATATATAAATAAAGATTTTGATCAACTAAATGATCTAAAAGTCATGGAGAATTGGCCTTTTAAATTTTTATTATGTTTATTCATTTATGGGGGGGAGTGGTTACTGTTTTTCTCATGGGGAAATCAAAAGAAAATTTTCAAGATTCAACTAGGAACTGAACAAAGGTTGAGAGCCTGACCCCAAGCACCTTTACCTGCTGAGCCATCTCACAGGACCTCTACTTTTATGATAGTTAACTTGCAACTTACTATATGTTTTCTTTTAAGCCCTCATGTTCAAAGTAGTAAGGCTGAGCATTAGTGAAATATAAATAAATAAAAATAGTTTAATGCTTCTAATACTAATGACTGAGAGGATTTTAGCTGTCTGTGTTTGATATTCAAGATTGTTTGTCTGACTCATGTACCCATTTACTCCAAGTTTTATCTAAGAAATGTTTTCTCAGTCTTTAATTTTTATTAAAGAGGTGAGTAGAATTTTTATGGCTTCATTTTTGTTCATTTAACAACAAACAAAATTAAAATATTCAAGCTTATTGTAAATATCCACTGTAGCAGATTTATTAGATGACTTATGTTCTCTTAGCCCTTACTATTTAGAGGCAAAGAGCCTTAGATTATCTACCTTTCTGTCTGTCTCTCTGTCTTTCTGTGACACTTACAGAATGATATTTGCTCATATGATCTTGTGGGATGTTGTTTGACATCTGAAATCTCAGGGCAGACTGGAAACCCAAATACTGTTTGATATTAAAATTGTGAGATTGAGTTCCTCCTTCATAGAGTTAAGGTCTATTTCAATGGAAACATGTTGCTTAGCATGTGCATAATACAGTGGTTATATCCCAGCACCTTGAAAAGAGGGATGTTTGTTTGGGACTGTGGCTATAGCTCAATTGCAGAGTGCATAATAATTACTTAATCTTACTTTTCTTCTATTAAAGATGCTTTTGCTTTCATAATTAATTTTATATTTTTGAGAACTTCATACATATGCATTGTATCTATATCGCCTCCAACTTTCCCTTCTCTAAACTCTTTCTGTGTTGTCTTTCAAAGTCCATGGTATATTCTTTAATTATTACTGATATGACTGCCCAGTTGTATTTCATTCACCACCTTAGCCTTTATAGTGTTTCCCCCCTGCTTTCCATAGTGATCTCTAAGCCTTTGGAGGAGGATGTGCAGTATATATTCAGTTTAGGACTAAGCACTCTGAAGTCTTATTTTCTTCAACTTAACCAGTTGTGGTTCATCATCATCTCTAGAGAAAACAAGCTTCTCTGAAGAGGTTTGAGAGTTACATTAATCTATTGATAAAACAGTAAGTTATCAGGACTCAATTTACTATTAATCCACTTTGCAGAGTAATAGCAGTGCCAATGATCTGTCTAGTTGCAGGTTTATAGTCCAGGAATAGAGTCAGGTATGAATTTCACCCTCTGGAACAGGACTTAAATATAATCAGAAAAATAGTTGGTTACTCTCCTGATGCTCATGTAACTATTGCCCCAGTGGACATGACCTTGTAAGCCAATCTTTATTATAATTCTAGGAGTTATAGATGATTTTGTTTCTAGTAACATAAGTAGTACCTTTTGCCATTGTGGGAGCAAACAAGTTGCGATGGAGCTTCAAGGTGATTGTTACCTTGACTGTACCATGTTTTATGGCTCAAATACTTGGTGTCTTCATTAATACAGTCTTATTGTTAAGTTTTTGATGGGAACCAATAGAATTGGCAGTAGCCTGTAATGTTTGAGGGTCCATGGGACCTCACTAAACAACAGCTCCAAAAGGAGCAAGTTATTCGTGGCACTAGACTTTTCATTGTCAGCCTGTGGTATCTATTAGGCTTGCTGTCATTCCATTAAATGATAATTAGATTTTAATTCCAAATATATGTAATTATATATACATATACATACATATTTTAAGAAACTTCAGTGGTAATAGGTTTCTATAAAACTTTTTTGGAAGGGTCTTTAGAATTATTTCTCCCTCCCCATTTTTGTCTTCTACCTTGCCTTATAATCTCCCACCCTAATTAAGCCCTTTCTACTCCATCATTCCCCTCTAAGATTTATACTACTGCTTTGTCATCTTTCTTATATTTTTGCCTAATTGTTTTCCTTTTAAAATTTTTATTTAGAATTTTACTCTTTATGGTACATATATATTTCCATGATTAAGTAGGAGATAATTTATGGCTTTCACAGTTGATTAGCCAACTTGATTTATCTACTGAATTACAATCATATATCAAGTTTAATGCCTAGCACATGTGTGTATTTACATGGGTTTGTTTATAGACTGCCCATAACTTCCCCTTGGCCCATTTCTCTGTTGCTAAGGATTATCAGGCTGCTTTTAGTTCCACTGACATTAAGGACAACCTTGCTATCTGTCAATATTACATCATTTTTTACCTTTAAAAAAGCCTTAGAAATTTCTTTATATCTTTACCTCTAGAAATGCAATCACTTTATCAAAATTCTGGCAACTTTAACAGAGATTGGGAGGTACTTAACTAGAATTTTGCTTAGTATATTTTAAATGTGTCTTTCCTCCCAGAGATAAGTGTGTGTCTGAAATGAGTCAGACATTCTTTCATGGCACACTTAGTGTCTAAGACATAGTAACATTTGAATGCAGGTTGGTTTTTAATACACTGGACTAAACACTGGCCACTTAACCTTATATTCTCAAACCACTGGCAAAGAGTAACCTACAGCATTTAGTTCTAATAAGGTGGAAAAATAAAATTATGAACACATTGAAAAACAAACAAATCAGTTGTTTTTCTGAGATGCAGTTTCCTGGGCTTCAAATTAAATCACCAAAGGTTGGGGATTTTTGTTGTTGTTGTTATGTGTGCAATGGTGAGGCACAGTTAAATTTTAATTTACATTTTAAAACCCATTAGTTCTCCAAACAAAAACAGTATGTGTCATTCTTGAATTTATTTGTTGACAACTCATGCTTTTATTACATAATTAATTTAAAGTAAATGAAACAGTATGCATCACTTATTAAATGGGAAAAGTAAAAATTTGTCTTTATATAGAATGGATATTATTAACAATTATATTAGCATCTTTATAATATGCTTAATAATATATGAGTCCCAAACTACTTTTATCTTAAGCCACTCATTATACCCACAGAAAATGATAGAGTGATAGAAAATAATAATAAAGGGCCCAAGAAGTTATATGTGAGGGGAATGTGTGTTTTGAAAGACAAGCAAGAATTAGTTATTTTCCAAGTTACATTTCTAGATGTTTCTTTCCTGTCCCACAATTTGTATTTAAATCTCCAACGTTTTTCTGTTCTATTCCCGGGTCTCTTTTGCTTTTATTTGAGATATCTCACCAAGGCCAGACTTCTTATAAACTCCAGAGAGCTCGAAAGATGCTGAGGAACATGGCAATCAAGTCTTAGCTGTCATCTAGCACCCTGGCTCTTTTTCTTTCCAACTGGGAAACTATTGATCTAAATAGAGCAATAACTTTGTGTAATTTGAATTCCTATCTAGGGACTTAATTTGAGTAACAGCATTAATATTTTATAAGGAAATCAACATTTTTTCTCTTAAATATGTACTTTAAAAGTTTTATTGTACCATGCCGTGGATTTATGATACCTTGAGGCACAGACTGTTTCTGTCGGAACAATGTTCACAGTCTTGCACAAGTCAACTGGCTAATGGAATTCAGTATACAGAACTTTCTTCCTGAGTTATTTGGCATCACCACTGATGTGTAGTAAATTAAAATAATGATCAGAAATATAACTGGCTGAAAATCCATCTGTAATTGCAAATCCTTCCCAAATATTTTCTGTATTAGGTCACAGAGAACTCTCATCTAGAGACTTTTCAACTTCATAAAGATACTTTGGTATGCGTCCTTCAAATTTCTTTTGCATCCTATAAAATTTGATGTCAAATTCCAGAAAAAAAAGGGAGGAAAACTACAGGAGAGTGGGATAGAAATAATTTGATGTATTATTTACAATTATTCCATTATTTAATATTTTAACTTCCCATGTATTCAAGCTGCTAGCAGACTCTGAGCTTTAACCCAGAAAGAAGAATATGGCAAGTCAGCAAAAGCTTGCAGGATGCAAGGTATCTTGGCCTTTACCTTTGAGTGACTAGACATCAAAACATGTGGTGGAAAGACAGACAGACAAAAAGATAGGAGTGCTGACTTCAATCTAGAGAGTGATTCCTAAGGCTGTGAGCCAATGGAAGCTGGAGGCTTTCATGGTGACACCTTGGTACCAGCTGGAGAATATAAGATTTGGAGATTTTTAGGTATTCATAGTTCAGGCAAATACTTCTGTCTGTTTTACTTTCAAAAGTTGCTCAGAGCTTCTGCAATGGCAGATTGAAAATGTCAAGATGTCTTTATCCACAGCTGCTATGAGCTAATGATTGAACCAACTCACCAAATTTCCTAATGTAATTACCCTGGAACGGTGGGCAGTCTTAAGGATAACTGAGGTTATTTTAACCACGTATTGTGGGAATAAATAGAAACCTATTGGTTATGCTGAGGAGTTTGATTGTCTGTGAATGTCAACAGATCTAATGTATTCTTCTTTTCTTCTGATTATGATACCTTTTTCTAAGTCTAAGATTTTGATTTTTTTTTACTGCTCAGTTACACACCTCTGCACTTAACCATCACAGCAGTTGAGTGTATGTTTATAGGTAGGATAATTTGAACATGACCCTTCCTCAATACATTGAGTTATTTGGTCCAGGACTATAATTTCACCGTTTAAGGTTCTAGTTATACAAAGTGTGTGAATTGCAGAGATCTGTTTTACAATCTAGTGCTTTGACTTCAAAAGGAACACTGTACTTACACATTTGTCAGGGGGGAAGACTTCATGTTAACTGCTTTACCAAACAAACAAAAACCAAACCAAAACCAAAAAGCTAATGTGCACAAAGAAATGTTGGCAGAATAAGAGCAACAGCAGCAACAGACACGTTGATTGTGAATGGTGATTGTGGTGATGACAGCATCTGAGCATTATGTATGAGCAAACTCATCACATTTTATGTATTAAATTTATGTAATTCCTATAGGTAGCTCAAGAAAATGGAAAATTCTGCAAACTCAAAGACAGAATTAATACAGGAATAAAAATGTTGTGAATTAGGATTATAGTAATAGAAATACTGCTGTACTGGCTTTGTGGGAGCCTAGGCAGTTTGGATGCTCACCTTATTAGACCTGGAAGGAGATGGGAGGTCCTTGGACTTCCCACAGGGCAGGGAACTCTGACTGCTTTTCGGTCTGATGAGGGAGGGAGACTTGTTTGGGGGAGGGGGAGGGAAATGGGATGCGGTGGCGGGGAGGAGGCAGAAATCTTTAATAAATAAATAAAGAAAAGAAAAAAAGAAATACCTTAATTAATAAGGAGGAGATCATTATAATTGAAGACAGGGATACAGGACCATAGGACTGAAAGAAAAAACAAACTGGGTGAATTTTAGAAATGGTTTCTGCTTTGGGACAGTGATCTTGTACCATGTAAAGATTTGTCATTTGTATTGCTTTAATAAAATGCTGATTGGCCAGTAGCCAGGCAGGAGGTATAGGTGGGGCAACCAGGCAGGAAGTATAGGCAGCTCAGCTCTGAGAACAGAATTCTGGGAAGAGGAAAGACTCAGCCTGGAGTCATAACCCAGACACAAAGGATGCAAGATGAGAATGACTTGTTGATAAAATGTATCAAGCCACCTGGCTAACGCAGACAAGAATTATGGGTTAATGTAGGATGTAAGAGTTAATAAGAAGGTGAGATAATTGGTTAACCAGTTTTTAATTAATGTAGGTCTCTGTTTGTTTCTTTGGGACTGAATGGGACAGAAACCTCTATCAACAGGTTTTCCTTTATTTTATATGCCAGGTCTGTCCTTTATCCCTCTACACTTTTCCTCCCTTTCCTTCTCTTCCTTCCACTACTCTCCCGTCTCTTTGTAGTCTTATCCCCATGTTATATGTGTTTTTTTGTTCCTGTGGTAAAATTGACCTTGGTATGATGCATACCAAGAGATTCTTTACCTGATCCATGTAGTTTATTGACTTTAACAGTCTAAGAAGGTATCTTAAATTATAGTAGTTAAGAATATTCTTCATGGTCCTTTTCCCATTTCAATTCTGAGTTCTCTAGGCAAACACACTCCTAAGCAACTCTGTGTCTTGACATTGCCCAAATTGCTTGATTTAGCTGGACATGTATCTAATGCTTTCTAAAAAGAATTGATATTACACACAAATAAAATCATTGTAGGAAGTGGTACCCAAAAAAGTTCACACAAAAGAAATTTAATGTAATCAACATTTCATATTTCATCCATACAATAGCCTCCACTTCTTTTCTTCATTTTTCTGTATGGTGTGAATGACACAGTTCAATGCTTTTTTCTTTTTTCTTCTAAATGAATCCCCAAATTTCTCCAGTCTCTTTCTTAAAAAATATTTTTTTTTGCAATCTAACTTTGCAAAATTTGCTCAGTAATTATCCCAACATGGTGATGCAATGGTATATTTGATGGAGATCTCTGACCACCTTGCACCTCTGCCTTGCAGAAATCTTCCAGATGCACACAAGGCTAATGTATCCTAATTTTCTAAATCACCACTTAATCTTATTCCTTTACCACAAATTTCATCCCTTTAATGACTTTAAGTGAATCTTGAGGGTTTTTTGCACCCGACTGGTTTGCATTTTTTTGTTTCGGTTGCTGTCTGTCGAACAGCTGCTGTCTCCTCCTAAGAAGTGGATGGGGGGGCAGTTTCCATGGTGATAGCATCAAGTCTGCTCAGATGTGGGCAACTCTAGTATCCCATTGCATTTGTAATTTTCAGCATGTCTTCCATGTGTTGCTGCTTAAGTTATAAAATTTCCTTTTGGCAGTGAACTAGTTGGAATTAGGACTTGGGGGTGTTTTTTGTTTGACACCATTTTGTGGTTTCCATTTTAGCTGATGTTAACATGTATTTAACAATCATTGAGGTCTTATATGATTATATGCTATAGAAAGCAAAAAAGGTGCAAAGTTTGTTAAAATAAAGAACCTTACTGCAGTGTCTAAGCCATAGTGGACATAGAACATAAGATCACTGATTAACTTGAGGAATTGTAAAGGAAACTTGTGCATCTGTTATGTTGCTACTGGGGAAATAAAGAAGAGGTTGAGTAAGAATTATTGTGGGTGGGGTTATGCCCAGTCTGGCTCCCCAGGACCTATCCTCTCATTGGGGAGCCAGCCATGGAAGAGGAGATACAGCTTCACTTGTCTGGAACTCCAGGTAATGGCCAGGCCTGGGAAGTCCAAGTGTGGAAGAGAGGGCACAAGATTCATCCCTACTCTTGTACTGGCTTTTTGGAACCCATTTTCTTTGTAAGGATATCTTTCTCAGCCTAGTATAGTGGCAGGCCTTGGTCAAAAAGTTCATTCAGTATATTTTATTATAATTTTTTGTAACCATATCATGTCTCACAGGATGCTTTTTTTATTTATTTTTAATTTGTATTGGTTTGCTGAGAGTTTCATACAATATATTTGATCATACTCATCTCACCGACCCAATTTCTGCTCCTTTCCTATCCATTCAACTCTGTGTCATCATTCTTTTAAAACTCCTTCAAGAGGAGTTTGCTATTCAAATATGCTTAGATGTAGTGTCTTTACTGGATAGTGGTAGACTTACCAGGGGCTACAGTTTTGAAAAAGCTGTCTCTTCCACTGCTAGAAGCTAACAACTGTACAAAACTCCATTGCTGGGTTCTCTGGAAGAAAGAGCAGGGGCAGAGCTGGACCTGCTGGACTTTTCCTGGGGCTGAGCAGGATGGTGAGAGTTGATGACGCAGACTTCTTCCCCTGGTCATCAGGGAGAAACATACAGACTGATTCTGGCATCTGTCAAAGCAGGATCTTATTTTATTGCATCAGGAAAGAACTTATATAGTGCTGAGATAAGGGGTGGGAATCTTGGGATGAGTTGAGGCAGAGTAAGGAATAAGGGCCAATAACATTCTGCCACATTAGCAGCGGCTGGGCAGAGGTGGGCTCAGGTCGGGCTGTGCTGAGTCACTCATATGTGGAAGTCATGGACAAAGACAGATCTCCAAACTTGAGCTACGTTCAGGAAGTTACACTGGGCCTCATGCCCAGGACTGAGGAGGCCCAACACTCCATGACTTTGTAAGAACTATGTGCCTGACTTTTCTTTCCTTACAAAAACTTCTTTTAGTTTGGTTTTGCACAGGGTTTTTACCTACTGTTGTAACCACTTGGGTGTTGAATACCCCATAGGATGCTGATTTTAAAGATCATCTTGGTTAACCTCAATTGCAAAGTAAATCAGCACTTTGGGTGAGAAAGCTGGCATTTTAGGAAGAGACAGAGTAACTGATGGGCATATTGTTAAAACTGGTTGCATAAAGAATTCAACATGTAAGAAAGAACTGGGTTCTGGAGATATGAGTTAGCAGTGAAGGGCCCTGGCTACACTTCCAGAAAAGTCACTGTAACTCCAATTCCAGGGATCCAATGTTCTCTTCTGGGTAGGTGTCAATGCAAGAATTCATCCAATAACTTAAAAAGCAATATGGTAACACCAGAACCCTGTGATTACACAAAAGAAAGACTTGACCATCCTAACCCAGAAGAAGCATAAGAAAACAACTTTAAATGTAACTTTATGAAGATGTTGGAGATCTTTAAAAGGGAAATGAAAACTCCCTGAAAGAAGTGGAAGAAAAGGTAAACAAAAAATTGGAGGAAATTAATAAATCCCTCACAGAAACCCAAGAAAACCAAGAAAAAAAGAAAACAACCAAACAGGTGAAACAAACTGTTCAAGACATGAAGACTTCAATAGAGGCAATAAAGAAAACACAAACTGAGAGAAATATGGATATGAAAAGTCTGGGTAAATGAACAGAAACTACAGGGGCAAGTATAACCAACAGAATACAAGAGATAGCAGAAAGAATATCAGGTGCTGAAGATACCATAGAGGAAATGAATGGACTCACTGGTCAAAGAAAACATTAAATCCAACAAATTCTTAACACAAAACATCCAGGAATCTGGGACACCATGAAAAGACTGGACCTAAAAATAACAGGGATAGAAGGAGAAGAACTCAAGCTCAAAGTCACAGAAAATATATTCAACAAAATCATAGAAGAAAACTTTGCCAACCTAAAGAAGGATATCCCTATGAAGGTACAAGAACCTTAAACAACACCAAATATACTGGATCAAAAAAAAAGGCCTATCACCATACAATAACCAAAACACAAAACATACAGAATAAAGAAAGAATACTAAGAGCTGCAAAGGACAAAGTTAGTAACATATAAAGTTAGACCTAACAGAACTACACCCAACTTCTCAATGGAAACCATGAAAGCCAAAAGATCCTGGGGAAATGTGCTGCAGACACTAAGATACCATGAACGCAATCCCAGACTACTATACCCAGCAAATTTAATCAACATCGATGGAGTAAACAAGATATCCCATGGCAAAACCAGATTTAAACAATATATATCCACAAACCCAGCCCTACAGAAATTTCTAGAAGGAAAACCCCAACCAAAGGAAGCTAACTGCACTCACAAAAATACAGGCAACAGATAACCTCCTACCAGCAAAACCCAAAGAAGGGAACACACAAACACTGCTACCGAAAAATAACAGAAATTAACACCATTGGTCATTAATATCTCTTAATATCAATGGACTCAATTCACCTATGACAAGACACAGGCTAAGAGAATGGATATGAAAACATGATCCAGCCTTCAGCTATAAACAAGAAACACACCTTAACCTCAAAGACAGATATTACTTCAGAGTAAAGGGTTGGGAAAAGGTTTTCCAATCAAATGGACCTAAGAAACAAGGAGATATAGCTATCCTAATATCTAATAAATAGAATTCAAACTAAAATCAATCAAAAGAGATGGAGAAGAACACTTTATACTCATAACAGGAATAATTCATCAAGGTGAAGCTTCAATCCTGAACATTAATTTCCCTAATACAAGAGCACCCACATATATAAAAGAAATATCACTAAAACTTAAATCACACATCAAACCCAACACACTAATAGTAGGAGACTTCAACACCATGCTCTCACCACTGGACAGGACTGCCAGACAGAAACTTAACAGAGAAATAAAAAAACAAACAGGTGTTATGACTCAAATGGACTTAATGGACATCTACAGAACATTCCACCCAAACACAAAAGAATATACTTTCTTCTCAGCACCTAATGGAAACTTCTGTAAAACTGATCACATACTCTGTAACAAAGCAAACCTCCACAGACATAAAAAATAAATTGGAGGAACTCCCTATATCTTGTCAGATCATCATGGTTTAAAATTAGAATTTAATATTAACCCTACTCTCAGAAAGAGTTCTAAAAACTCATGAAAATTGAATAGTGAACTATTAAACTATCCTTGGGCCAAGGAAGATATAAAAGAAAGAAATTAAAGACGTCCTAAAATTCAACGAAAATGAAAGCACAACATACCCAAACTTATGGGACATACTTTGAAAGCATTGTTAAGAGGGAAAGTCCATGCCACTGAACACCAACATAAAGAACATGGAGAAAGTTCAGAATCAGTAGGTCATACTACAAAAACCTTTACTTTACAAAATTCAAAAATGTAAAAGAAATTGACATTTTCCTGCATAAATACCACATACTAAAATTAAATCAAGACTAGGTGAGCAATTTAAATAGACATATAAACTTCAAGGAAATAGAAGCTGTCATCAAAAAACCTCCCAACCAAAAAAATCCCAGGGCTGAATGGTTTTAGTGCAGAATTCTACCAGAACTTTTAAGAAAAGCTGATACCAATTCTCCTCAAAGTATTCCATATAATAGAAACATAAGGAACATTGCCAAACTCTTTTAATGAGGATACAGTTATCCTGATCCCAAAACCACACAATGACTCAACCAAGAAACAGAATTACAGATCAGTCTCACTCATGAACACAGGTGCAAAAAATTTCACTGAAATTCTGGCAAACTGAATCCAAGAACACATCAGAAAAATTATCCACCATTATCAAGTCAGCTTCACCCCAGAGATGCAGGGATGGGTCAATACATGAAAATCTATCAATGTAATCCATCATGTAAATAAACTGAAAAAAAATCATACGATCATCTCATTAGATGCTGAAAAAGCATTCAACAAAATTCAACACCCCTTCATGATAAAGAGCTTGGAGAGATCAGGATATAAGGAACATATATAAATATAGTAAAAACAATATAACACAGGCCAACAGCCAACATCAAATTAAATGGAGAAAAACTCAAAGTGATTCCACTAAAATCAGAAATAAGACAAGGCTGTCTATTCTCTCCACATCTCTTCAACATAGTTCTTGAAATTCTCGCTATAGCAATAAGGAAACAAAAGGAGATCAAATGGATTCAAATTGGAAAGGAAGAAGTCAAACTTTTGTTATTCAGAGATGATATGGTAGTATATATCAGTGGCTCCCAAAATTCTACCAGGGAACTCCTACAGCTGATAAACACCTTCAGTAAGCTGGCAGGATACAAGATCAACTCAAAAATTTAGTAGCACTCCTATATACAAATGACAAAGAAACTGAGAAAGAAGTCAGAGAAACATCACCTTTCACAATAGCCACAAATAACAAAATATCTTGGGATAACACTAACCAAAGAAGTGAAATACTTATTTGACAAGAACTTCAAGTCTTAAAGAAATTGAAGAAGATATCAGAAATTGGAAAGAACTCTAAAGAGGTAGATCTTCATTGTAGAGAGTTGTACCACTGGCAAAATTCCCTTAGACAGAATGCCGAGACTCTGTAAACTCCTTTTCTGTTGTTTCCTATCCACCACAAGATGACAAAATTTTTGTGTCATGTGCATCCATCATAGTGATTCATGCAACCAAAGGCCATGGGGCTAAGCAAACATGAAAAGAAACTTCAGGAAGTATGTGTCAAAAGTTCTTTCCATTTTTAAGTTTATTTTCTCAGGTGTTTTGTCACAGCAATAAAAATATTACTAATATTCAAGTGGTAATTATATCTGACAGAGTAATATTTACATATGTGTATGAAAATATTCGATAAGAAGAAGACAGAATCTAGGGTGAATTGCTTATAGCTAAATAAAACCCAAAGTACAATATTCTTAAAGAGGGAGGAAGAGAGAGAGAGAGAGAGAGAGAGAGAGAGAGAGAGAGAGAGAGGCTTTACCAGGATTACCGAAGTGGTACAATATATACTGAGATTTCACTGGAAAGAGTCAATTTAGAAACCTCTAGTCCTCCCATTTTTTTTAGTTCCCCTAGTTGACATTTGAGCCATTATGTCCTAAGTGTCTGGATGCATGCCTGCACTCCCCACTCATTTGGCCCAAGAATAGATGTAGCCTAATGTTGCTATTGGTCTCTTTGGGTACACTAATAGTTTAATTGTATTTTAAATTGATTTTTAATGCTCAGAGTTTCCCTAAGTGGATCTTTAAAATCTAGAAAATAAACACAGGTCCACATTATCACAGTGAAGCAGTCCCCTTTATAACACCGCTGTGTCCAAAGGCTGTTAGGAAGTCTAATCATTTAATGTTTGTAAAGTGCTTTAAGAACATTAACTACAGACCAAAAGAAACAAATAATGACACCTATTTTTAATCACAGCATCTCATTTTGAATACCATGCCAAATATATAATGTGACATGCTTTTGTGACTTAAAATATTGTTCAAATAATTACAACTGACATTTGGCAAACTGCTGACAGTTGCTTTACATTTTATACGACACAGACATTTTAGACATTGCAAATAATTTCAACACCAATTTTAAGTTAACAATAACACTATGATTGTGAAGGCAAGATTAGCAATATTAATTTGATGTTTAATGAGGAATTAAAGTTTGAGACAGAAAAAGATGAGTTATGAAATAGAGAACTCCAAAATAGAGGGCTTAGTTACCAACTTTCCTGAAAAGCATCACAAGCAGTTATAGATTTCTGCATTGGATCGATTTGTTGGTTTACAATAATTTACTGGAACACTATCAGAAATAAACTTATAATAACTGTATCTTAAGTTAATGTATATCAAGCTAGGACCATGTCATTTGTTCATCAAATACATCAACACAAAACTATCCATATATCCTTGCTAGAGGTCTGTAGCAATCCAAACCAAAACAACATTGCCAGAGAGCATTGAACACCATTTTTGCTTATTCTAAAGGCTGGATTATCTGTTGTTTGGTCTTTGTTGGACATATGAGGTGGACTACTCTTAGTCTGCTCTGATTCCTCAGTTCAATGTCTTAGTTTAACCTCCTTTTGTATTTGGCTCTATGCTGCTTGACTACGTCTAAAAGTTAAGACAGCTAATCATAGATTTGTTCTCTCATCACCTCAGCTTTCCATCCTCGAGGAAGTAACAGTTTTTGAAGTACTCTATAGGGACTGTCATGGATCATGTGATTATCTACTGGACAATATCTATGTCTAGTGAAGAGAATGCCATCACTGAGAATGACTGGGTCCTGCGATGATCTAGGAGCAGGATGCTTTGGTGTGTCTTCTCATAGTTTAATTGGAATCATTCAGTATTGCTTCAACCACAGCCACTCTGGGTCTCACTGCATAGCTTAAGTTTTTTTCTTTTTTCTAATAAACAACTGCTTTAGTAAAATAATGACTTAAATTGAGGAGAATATAAGCTCTCTGCCTACTTTATGCCATTAACACTATTTAGAATAGAGGGTTGTTGGAAGTTTTGAGTTTAATTACTGATTGTCTTTTCAGTTTTTAAAAGTATATATTTTTTTCTTAATGCTTTTAATGTTTTGAAAAATTCATTCATTTGCTTTACATTTACTTTACCTCAGTTTCTCCTTTTTCCTCTCCTCCCATTACTGCTCCACACCCCACTCAACCTATTCCTTCTCTGTTTCTATTTAGAAAGGGGCAGGCCAAAGTTTATTTTACATTGTAATTCCAGATAGAGAAAACAGGACATTCTACGATAAAGCCAGACTTAAGAAATATTTATCTGCAGATCCAGCACTACATATGGAATGTACATGAAGAAAATTCCAATCTAAGTAGGTTAACTACAACTGTGAAAACACAAGGAATAATCTCAAACCAGCAAAATCAAAGAAAGGGAAATACACATACACGCACACAGCACCGCCACTACCAACAACAACAATGCCAGTATCACTATCACCACCACTCAAAACAACAATAACACCAAAATAACAGGAAATAGCAATCATTGATCATTAATATCTTTCTTAATATTTTTAATTGAAATAGAATTATATCACTTTCTCTGTTCCCTTTCCTCCCTCCAGCCCCTTGAACTACTCCCATATTCCTACCTCAAGATAGCGCTTCTTTTCCTTTTCTTTGAATATTATAGTTACAATCATGTATATGTGTGTATACAGACATGCACGTGTGTGCACGCATGTGTGCGCACGCACATACAATCTACTTGCTAAGGCTGTTTTTGTTGTTTGTGTGCATATGGTTTCAGGACTGACCATGCTGCATTCAACAACAATAAAGGAGCTTATCCCTTGGAGAAACTAATTCTCCTCCAAACAGACATCAGTAGCCTGTAGTTCTTTGTGTAGAGATGACACCCTGAGAAATTTCCCCCTTCCATGTTAATGATTGTTATTATCAATTGTTATTGTCATTTTCTCAATCCTGTTTGTGCAACCATTTATCAGAGAGACTGTGTTACAGCAGACAGATTTTTTTATTTGTCATGTGTTTTTGTGTAGGAAACCCAAATCTTCATTTTTTGTTTTCATTTTAGCAGATTTAATATCGAAAATTAGTGGTCTAAAATTAAAACTTTTTAGAACCCACTGAAAGTGTATTGTAAAAGTAAGTTCCTATTCTTGTTGCTGTAGTTAATTTATCATCTTCTCTTTTTTATTTTAAAACTTTTTAATATTTTAAATTATTATGAAATTATTTTTCAAATATACACATATAAATGTTATATACGTATGTATGTATGTATGTATGTATGCATGTATATGGTGACAATTCACTTTGCTCTTGCTGCCTCCCCATTTCTTTTTGCTCTCTCTTATTGAACTCTTTCCTCTGTCTAAATAGATTCTGATTCTACTTTCAAGTCACAAGTATATGTAATTTCAATCTTTGTTTTGCTAGTTAAGTCTAGGCCTTGACAGCAAGTAGATTCGAAAGCAGGAATTTCTGCATATCTGAGGTCTTGGCACCCTTGCTACAGCAAAAAATAAGATGAGAAAGAGCATAGAAAATCCATTAGACTGGTAACTATACATCACTATTGGTTCTCAGATGTTTGTTGGGGCAAAGGAAAGGGAGTTCTGTTGAGTACAGTAAAAACAAGGGGCTGAGAATCCTTGAGTCTGTGGCTTCAAGGAGTGAAACGGCAACTGAACTACAGTTTGGCAAGCAAGCAGAAGAGCAGAAGGTCTCTGTACTCTTCTGTTTGGATCTCCTGATGACACTGTCACCTGACAAAACCCAACTGGACTCTAGAAGGCTGAAGATGGGGTATAATCATTCATTCCACTGGGAGAAGTTTCAGTATTCTGTAACAGAACAGGGGAATATGGAAAGGCAACTCCAGGAAAGGAGGAACAACACCTTATAAAGTCCCCTTCACCTGAGCTGATTTTACCTCGTCTAGGAACAAGAGATGCCTCAGTATTTCATGCCATTCAGTGATTTCTAAGACAATTTGAAATCTACGGTAGCAAGCAATGATGCTAACTTTCAAACTTGTCTTTTTCTGTGTTCTGTATGAATGACTTCCAGGGTACTCTAAATAGCCTTCTGTGATGGGTAAACTTCCATTTTAGATGGGAAGGACATTTTTCATATTGCTCTTACAAACAATGCAGGACTGCTATGTCATTTTTTTAGCAGTATTTTTAGTTGTGCTTTAACTTGAGTATTTCAAATAAGGATTTAATTTAGGTTTAATGAGGGAGTTATTATATGTTAATTAAATATCAACTGATTATTATGAATATCTATTGGGGCATAAAAACCTTTTTATTAAGATGAATATATCTTAGCTATTTGAGACTCAGTAAATAGGCTACTAATAATTAGTCTTAAGCTAACATTCAATGAAAAGAATGCATGTAACTGCACTACCTCAAATATATGTGGTTGTTAACTATTAAGTATCGATAGATTATTGAGGATATGGTTATTGGGTTTGGAGTCATACATCTTAATAAACTTATACCTAAATAAGCCTCCATATGCCAGCTAGTATTTAATTATCACAAGTATTTATAGAATGGTATTTTCATTGCCTATTTATAATCAAGTAAATAATATAATAAGTCTCTTATTAAATCTAATTTAAATCCTTGCCAGAGGCATTTGAAGAGGAGTAAAAGTACAGTAGCTAAGTGGTATTTAATGTTTAATTCATTGCATAATTTTTAAACTTTACTAATACGTTAAAAATTATTACACATATACATTTATATATTTAGGATTAAGAATATTTAGGAATATTGGACATAGTGATTCATTAATTTTTATTTTTCTCATTACAGTGAAGTACATAAATGAGATGTGAGCAAAATATGTTATAATGATTGCCTATTTTTATTGTTGATGTGGAGATTTGAGCAATATAAGTGGCAAACAGTGTCCATAGAGCTTCTGGATGAAGTAAGTGGGATGCCAAGTCTCATTTACAGGCAAAGACGTCTGAGTTCCATGTATTGTATGCTCATAAAAATAAGCCCAATCATTACTTGACAGTAGGTAATTTGAACAGTTAAAGATGGAACATCATTGAACATCCATTGGGTATATGCCCAAGAGTGGTATAGCTGTGTGTTGAGTTAGACTGATTCCCAATTTTCTGAGAAATCATCATATTGATTTCCCAAGTGGTTGTGCAAGTTTTCATTTGCACCAGCAGTGGAGGAATGTTCACCTTGCACTAATCCTCTACAGAATAAGTGCTTTTGTGTTTTTTGATCTTATACAATCTGACACGTGGAAGATGAAGTCTCAGAGTTATTTTGATTTTCATTTTCCTGATGGTTAAGAATGTTGAAAATTTCTTTTAGGGTTTCTTAACTATTTTGGACTTTTCTGTTGAGAATTCTCTGTTTAGATTTGCACCCCATTCTTTAATTGGCTTATGTGGTGTATTTTTTTTTTTTTGAATCCCAGTTTCTTGAGTTCTTGATATTTGCTCAGTGATGTTCATAGCAGCTTTATTCGTAATAACCAGAACCTGGATGTTCTTCAGATGTTCTTCAACTAAAGGATGGATAAAGAAAATGTGGTGCATTTTCATAATGGAGCATTACTCAGCTATTAGCAAAATGACATCATGAAATATGAAAGCAAATATATGGAACTAAAAAAAAATGCCATCCTAAGACTGGTGCCTATCTCAACTCTCATCAGAGATGCTTCATCCAGTAACTGAGGGAAATAGATGCTGAGACCCTCAGCCAAACATCAATCCGAGTTTAGGGAATCCTTCGGAAGAGAGGGAGGAATAATTGTATAAGCCTGAGGAGGGGTCAAGGACATCACAGAAAAACCCACAGAACTAACTACTCTGGGTTCATAGGAGCTCACAGAGTCTGAAACAACAACCAGGAAAGCTGCATGGAACTGAGTTCAGCCTTCTACATATGTGTGACAGATGTGTAGCTTGGTCTACTTTTAGGACTCCTAACAGTGGGAGCATAAACTGTCCCTAATGTTTTGGCTGACTTTTGGGAACCTGTTCCTCATATTGGGTTGTCTTACCCAGCCTTCAAATAAGAGGAGGCACTTAATTCTATTGAAACTTGATATGTCACGTTTTGTTGGTATTTATGGGAGACCTGCTCCTTTTTGAACAGAAATGGAGGAGGATTGGATTGTGGGGGAGGAGAGGACATGATTTTAGGAGGCGAGAAGGGAGGTGAAACTGTGACTTTGATATAAATTACATAAATAAATTTAGTTAATAAAAAACAAACAAAAAGATGGAGCATCATTTCTTCTCAAGAATAAGGAAATAAATATTCATTTGATTTCAATAGTGAAATATAATAATACTTTCTTTCACTGGGCTGCGGTGGTGGTGCATGCCTTTAATCTCAGCAACCAGAAGGCAGAGGCAGGTGGAGATCTATGAATTCAGGGCCTCTTGATCCCACAGAATGAATTCCAGACCAGACTCCAAAGCTACAGAGAAACCATGTCTTGAAAAACAAGAGACAAAAAAAAAAAAAAAAAGATTGTTTTGTTCTCACACTAAGCAAATGAGAATCCAAAGAGATCATCTAAATAAAGATTCATCTCTTCAGAAGAGTCAACTCTACTCACTCCTCATCCTTGTTCCAGGTTAATTACATATTTAGGAAAATAGTTCATTCCATTTTGTTGTTGGAAAAAGTTGAATCTCTTCGGATATGTATTCCAGCTGCAAGTCTAGTGAGCATTCCTGTGAGGAAGTTTACCCTGTGACTTTGTTGTGTATAGAGGTGCTTATATTGTCAAAGAAACCAAGGGAGGATACTACTGAAAGTATGTCCAAAAGATAAAAACAAATCCCACACTTTATGAATTGTTAGTGAGCCTCCCATGTACCCAGGCTCTGACATCACAGATTGTTTCTTAGTGAAGGATAGATAGATGCTGAGGGCTGATCTTGTTGATAATACTGGTTTTCACCCAAAAAGAGATAGATAGATTGTCCACTATGCAGTGTTCTAGTTGTCTAGGCATGGATTCTGTTATATTCTATGTTCTATTCTCCATTAATAGAATATGAGGATATATCATATTTCTCTTAGTAATGCCTTCGCCCATGGACAGTATTGTCATTGACGAATCACTGACTTTCTCAACATTCTTTCTAAATAATTTTGCATGAAATGGAAAAGCCACATAGATAGGTTAATAGATGAGGAAAAGCCATGGGCTAAAAGTCTCCCCTCCTATTTTTCCATCTAACTATTGGCACCATTCACCAGTTATGCATGTATGAGGCAAGCCTATACTTCAGCTTCTAGACATCATTTCTAGCTCTAGGCTTGGAAACTTGTTGAATTCAAGGGTTGATCACATTTATTTCTAGAATTTGAATTTTAAAATGCATTGTATTTAATGTTATTCTAAAAATGTTAGCCTGACAATATATTGTTATTCTGATAGAAACATAAAACAATCTTTATGGATGTCTTGAAGGGAGAAAACCAGATAATAATACTTGAATCTGCACAGTGACAATCTCAGAGGGATTTAATTAGTTTTTACTTCAAGAATACCAGAGAGAAATTATTAAGAATAAAAAGGATCAGTATTTTGAAGGAAGTAGAAATGCATAGGGACATTATTCTTCTTTATTGATGCCATGTTTCTCTATAAGATATACTGATTATGTAATTAAAACTTCAGCTCCTGAAGAAAGAGGGCTTTTGAATCTTGATCCAGCATTTTTAAGTATTACATTTTATACATCATTTTTAATATTATTTCTGCTGATGCTTTTATGAATGAGAATGTTAGGTGGCAGTGACCAAAGGTGCTTTCCTATGGATGCAAATAAGCAGATAAAACTTCTCAATAGTGCATAAACTTCTTGTGCAGAAAGACAAGATGAACCATGATGTCCATACTCCCCAAAACTGAAAGTATAACTTTCAAACTATGGAAAAAAACTATGTGTATTTGTTCTAGTTTTTCATTATTGTGATAAATAGCTAAAGCAAGCAAATTATGAGGTAAAGTGATTGTGGCTCACAATTTTGTGTTTGATATCTGTAGGCTGGGAGCATTCAGATAAGAGAGCAGCTTATCTCATAGTAGCCAAGAAACATGGAAAGATAGTGGCCAAGATGCATAAAAAGATAGTGGCCAAGATGGATAGAAAGAGATAGAAAGGCCCAAGTCCTATACTCACTTTAAGGCCATGTATACAGTGACTAAACTTCCTTATACTAGATCCTACCTCTTAGGTATTCCACTACCTCCAAATAGTGCTCCAATCCGATGACTTTGCACACACCAGCCCTGGGGGACTTAATCTACAGCATGATAAATTTAGAGGGAAGCAGTGGAGGTAGTGGAGGCATTACTAAGACACAAGAAGCAGGCTGGAATCTAAGTTCCTAGCACAAAGCTCAGGTTTCCTGGTTTTCTTTCTTTTGTTAGCTCTATAGAACAACTCCAAGGAAATTTCCCTATCACCATACTTTGAATTATGATCTCATTTGGTCATACACAAAAATTGCCATTAAATTTCATATCTTATTTGGAAGTCAGTTAGGTAACTACACACTAATTATACCTTTCTTTGTAGCATTCATTAGGCATGGCTCTTCTAAATTATTAAGTGTGGGTAGAGTTGATTTTGCCATTTATATCTTACTTGATAGCATGATATTTTCTCTAAGTTGTGATGAGTCTTGCCAGAGTCATTGATCAAAGAAACATAGGCTGTAATATCCCTTTCAAAATATATTACACAGTAATATGTTTTTGCAATTACTACTGTCTCACAAAAATTATTTATGTAAACTTTGAAACAAATGAATTGCTTGAATTAGGTCTTTTGCAGCTCTCATGGTTAAAAGTACATAAATATTTGCATAGATATTTTGCTGTTGGAATATTTATTTTCATGGGCTTTTATGACATATGCTCAAATATCTTAGAAATAAAACATGAAAATTGGTGCTAAATGTCCTTCTCATTCAGCTTCCAAATAGAAGAGGACATTGCATTTCCTTAGAGGTCAGTTCACATCTCCATACTCACTTCAGGTGCAAAGCTCCATCTCAACCACTCATTTTGCCTATATTCCAAATATGTGATATTAAATGACTTGATCAAACAGCTTGTCTGGCAAAGAGCAGATAAACCTCCCTCTAAGTGGTGATGACGAACCTACTTTGAAAACACATTTAGAAATCAACTCACAAGATCAAGGTTATTCCAATAGAGCTTGAGCATAGAAAAAGAGATAAAGAGAATCTTGAGAAAGAAAGACAAGCACGCTCTTGGAGTGATTGAGAAGAAAATTAAAATGCCCAGGATAAAGTGTTGTCTTGTGCTCTTTTCCCTTTTTGTTGTTACAGAACCGTTTTCTTAAAACTATTGCATAATATTTCCTTATTTTTCTTAATAAACATGTTCTTTCTAGGGTGTGTGCACATATGTGTGTGCACACATGTGTGTTGGTTTTGTTGTCAATTTCTTTTATCAATAGCTTTTGTATTTTTTCTGAGACTATCAATTATTCTACACTTACATTTCTAGAGTGAGAACACACTCGGACTAACCCTTGTTCACCTATTCAGAGCTTTTCTGTTCTAAGATTTAGTTTTTGCTGCTGCCCATGTGGACTCCAGACTCACTCCTTTGCTTTCTCTATTCTAGCCTTTCCACTTTACATCCACAAATCATCCACATGCAGTGTTGTAAAGAGACTCATAAGTTCTTGATACATTAGCTCCCACAGTGTACTACCATCAGATATGAGTTTTGAGGGAATACCAAACAAGTTAACCTTATTTTATGAAACAAGATAAATGCAGATTTAATCATGGATTAATACCTTCACTTAACTGTCACCTTCACCACTATTTTAAAGTTACTTCAGCAGTCATTGGAGTTTAGAGAGAACAAGTGAGTGTCTTTTGCTTCCATCAACATCTAAAAATTCTTTTAATGTATATTTGTTTCCTCTCCAAAGACAATTCAGACTTGTCACAGACTTAACTCCTTGCTGTTTTTTTTTCTTTTTTAATATACTTAGAATTGATCTGAGTTCTGTAGACTGAGCTAGACAGAACATCAGCATTTACATCTTCCAAATGTAGGTATCTTAGAAGTCAGCTCTTGTCTAGGTAAATACAGGGCTAGGTAACCCGTACAAGGAAACCACCCCTTTCCCATTCTGCATACTACTTCCTAGAAAATGTCAAATTCAAATCCTCATTTTCTCTATACACACTAGACTTTACCGTATCATTATCTGTGAAGTAAACTATGTCTACATTATTGTTTTTGCCATTAATATTGACTTATTTATTGTTTTGAAGTTCAGAACCTTGAGACTGTTATGTTTTCTACCACCAAATTTAGCCATGGTTCTTGGTTCCTCTAGACACCTTGTGACTATATAACTCAGACTGTCCTAAACTTGCTTTGTAACTCCGACTATCATTGAACCTGGATTCTCCAGCTTTCGTCTCTCCATCTTAAGTATTGGGTGGGCTTACAGTAATATCCCATCATGCTTGAGAAGTTTTTAAACTTTTAACTGCTCGATAATTGTTAATTTTGAAGTATCAGGACAAGGTTTGTTTTTTATTCCCACCATCCCTTTTATGTATAAAACAAACATAAGTAACATTTTTATTACCTAGACTTTAACTTTATTAAATGCTAAAAATTATACATGGACCAATAACTCTGCTTCTAGTTTTCTTCTTTCCATCTTGACCAGCTTATGTTTGCAAAAGGCTAACAGATTTTCAATAAACATCTGTATAGGTTGCCTGTGTTCTGAATAACATTTGCAACAAGCATTGTGTGACTCGGTGTACTGAGATGATTCAGTTTTACCTTTGTTCTCTTGGTTAAGTTTAGACTATCTTACTATTTACTGCTAAGTTCATAGAAACCTAAGTTTTTATTATATTCCCAGTAGAATTACTGTGTTCTTTTCCACCAAAGTTGGAACTTTCTGGTCACGAAAATATGTGCTTGACCTCTGTCCTTCATGCACATAATCAAAAATCTCTGTGGCCAGGTGTCTTTGACATTGTGCCTTATGCTTCCCATGTAGATCTTGTAGTCATAACTAAACAAACTTGGCCCTTGTTCATACTTCAGTCCACACTGCCAAAGCAGAATGAATCTTTCCAGGTAAAATGACATGAAGGTTGGCTTCTTCAAGGCGTGGAAGCTGCAGACTGTATGGAAGCTGCAAACTTTTGGTTCCAACATAGATCACATGAGTCCAAGTTTTGTAAGAATAGAGCCTAGGAATTCAGTGTCTTAAAATGCCCATTGGTTCTTGAGCTGTATTAGTGAACTATTGATCATTATTTCAGTGTTCTGCCTAATAAACCATGCCTATGGATCCCGAGAAAGGAAAATATGTTTCCATGAAATAAAATAAAAGAAAAATAGGTCAAATAGTGTCAAAGAGCTGCATTTTTTTTTCTTGAGTAAGTGAGATAAGAAAATTATCAGATATATTTCAAATATTTCAATCAAGGTATCTGGAAAAATGAGCCCAAACTGTTAGAGAATAAAGACACTTTCCATGTTTATAAGATAAAAATCAAAATTTCTAGTCACTTCTTTGCTTCACCTCATTTGTTCATTTATCACCAAACAATTATTGATTGAGTGTCTACTACTGACCAGGCACTGTGGTGAGCTTGAAGAATACAAGAAGGAACTCTATCAGACCAAATACCTTATACAATTGACTTTTCAGTGGGCAGGAAACTAAGCCATGAATGAACACAAAGTGATGAGTTCGTCTTCAAGAAGGCAGAAGAAAACCAGAGTGGGGTAGCTAGACTGATGTTGTTGCATTAAGAGGGATAGAGGAGAGTCTTTTCTTGAATATTGGCATTGAGCAGAGACCTGAACAAAGCACAGGAAAGAGCTAAAAGGCACTATGGCAAAGGCAGGTCACATGACTCTGGTCCCACTCTTGTTAATATTCCTATCATTCACATTGGAGAAGCTATTTCTCTTTTGTGAGGCTCCAAGTTTTCATCTGGGAAACAAGAACTGTGATCATGATTGGCTTCTTTAAGGGAATGCTGTGTGTATGCAGTTAAATAATACAGGGGGGATGCTTTTGTAAGTAGAAAGCGTCTTGCAAAGGAAAACCTCTCAAGCATTAACACACTAATGTAGCACTTTGTTACCAAGAGCCACAGTAAAAAAGCACAGCTGTAGAAATGCCAGTTCTGGAAGAATCTCATGAATTAACCCATTTGTCAAGTCACACAGTTTCACATCTGAAAGATGAAGTGACTTGGGCAAGGTCACTTAGTTTGGTGGGATTGGAAGAGGTCAGACAACTCTTGCTTCTGCTTTCCAAGGCAGTATTTTTTCTACCAGGTAATGTTTCAGTGCCATTCTATTCAGCCATTCAGTCACTTTAGCCCTAAAAATCACTCTTACACATATCAACCATTAAACCCTGGTCAAGGATACACACTCTGGTGTCCACAGCACTGCCCAGATTCAGAGGAGGAGATGAAGAGCCTCTGGTGCTATGGTTAAGATCATAAATATCTCTCCTGCCAAATTAGCTTCAGGCCGGCAATCCTTGACTCCAAAAAATGGCTTCTGCGTTTCGGCCTTCCATCATTGCTAAGTGACATATATCATCATCCGATATGGATTGGCTGACATAGAAAAGCCCCTGTGTGCACAAATATTGAGACATTTTATTGAGAAATGGAGCTTGAGAAATTGCCCAATGTCGTCCTTCCTCCAGTCCCTCCCCAAGGAATGGATATGCATGGCCAGATCTGACATTGCTGTAGTTTGGGAAAACCCCACTGGCCTGCAGCTAGAACTGATGGCCTGAATTCCAGGGGCTTGAAGCTGCCATTGGAATCCCTGCAGAGCAAAGTCCTAGAGGGCAGTTATAACATTGGTTTATCCTGCATAAAGCTTTGTTGAACAAATCCTACAGAAAGGATAACATAATAATGCAATTCTCTTTGTGGAAGAACTGGTCAATTTGGAAAGCTGTTTTAACCCACTCTAGCCACTGTGGGACCTTTGAGTAAATTATTGCCTCACTGGGAGAAGATGGCTCATTAGGCTGCCACACATAGAGCAACGATGGCTTTATATTACCATTCCCAGGAATGTTTGATAGATATTAATGGAGTCTATTAAACACTGGAGGCAGAAAGGATGTCTGTTAGAAAGTCAGCCCTCTATTTTATTACTACTGGTTAGCATTTCAGTCACTCGACTTATAGGGGAACAAATATTTCCCTTAGATGTCTACTGTGTGCCACTTGTTTTGAATAGATTTACTTACTGAAATCTCTGTAATGAGTTTTTTTTTCTGTCCTACCAGACATCTTCCAAACAATGACACAGAGACTTAAGATTTATTATGAAAACTTGGCCTATAACTTAAGCTTGTCTCTAACAAACACTTATAACTTAAGTTATCCCATTGATGTCAATCTGTATTCTATAGCATGGCATTTCCTCCCTTCCATCTTGTACTTTCTATTTCCTCTCTGTGTCTTCTGGCATCTCTCACACATTGACGTTATTCTTCCTGCTCTTCCTTTCTCTGCCTGGAAATCTCACCTACACCTCCGTCATAGCTCTTGGCCATTCAGTCTTTTATTACAACAAACAGCAATACATCTTTAAAGAGTGTGCAAACATCCCACATTTCTCTCTTTAGTCTACATAGAAATGAAAGGTTTTAACTCTAACATAGTAAAACTATATATATATATATATATATATATATATATATATATATACACATACATACATATATGAACAATTATTAGGTAAGAATTACATTGTCCAGTCACTTGTATTTGGCAAATTCAGGGAAAGTATTGTATTATCTAGCCTATCTTAGTGAGTTCAAAATTTTATACCTAATCTTTCTATCATATCTTGTATTATCATCCTAAAAATACCTTTTTAGACCTTAAAATATGTTTTCAGATAAAGAACTTAGGCTTTTATGTTTTCACCCTTATAAACTTTACAACTCTTATGTAATTTTCTTTTCTTAATTTGGCAACAAGCAAAATTATAAACCTATAACTATATAGTCTCCAAACCCATCAAAGACCGAAAAATATAATATTGCCTGATTAAACATGAAGTACAGAGAAAAAAGAATTTCAAACTATGCAAACAACAGAGGCAGCTGGTAGTTTCCTCTGTAACATTTGAGCCTCCATTTTTGTCCTACAGGCATAGATTACATGACAGACTTCTTTAAACCAGGAATTTAGAAGGACTGTTTTTCCATCTTGAACCTCCTGTTTCTTCTCTGTATTTCCTGACATCTCTCATGCACCTAGATTCCTCCTCTTCCTCCTCCTCTTTTTATTCCTCCTCCTCTTACTCTTCATCCTTCTCCTCCCCCTTTTCTTCCTTTCTTTTTCCAAATAGCCTGTCTATACCTCCTGCCTAGCTATTGCTTATTAATCTTCATATTACTATAATCACTGTAATACTATTTTAACTACGGTGTGCAGAGAAGAAATCTGTCTACCAGAAGGCTGCTTGAAGGTCACACAACTTGAAAGCCGAAGAAGGAGGTTAGAGTCATTTAAGCCTAGCTCTTGAAATGACAGACTTATGAGGACCCTAACAAGGGCCATGCTAAAGATGCCTTCTTCAGACAGATAATCCCTCTAGAATGTAACTTGGTTCAATTTCTTTTTCCCAAGAAAATATTACCATATTATTTGGAGTGGGTTTTTTGATGTTTTGTTGTTAAGCTTTGACCTCTCAAAATTTTTTATGATCACAATTAAATATTCTATGCTTATATTTTTTCTACTATAACCACAACACTGTGTGTACATCCTGAAGACAATAATGATTGTTTCCTGTTATACCTTTAAAATAGTCCAGTCCTAGAGATATGGTAAGAATTAGTACATTTAGATAGATAATATTATTCACTTACAACTCTATACAGAGCTCAGTAAATACTTCCTTCTTGAAGCAGGATGTTGAAGTGTAATGGTCGGCTCATGAATAGAGGGTAATTCTTACTCTTTATTTTCCTCTGTCTTCTGCTTACTCTTTGTGTCTGGTGACTTCTAAGACAGCAGTCTTTATGCTAATGTTTTCTGTTTTAGTTCAGGGACCTTGTTATTTATTAGATATTTGAAATATAAAAGTTAAATAGATAATTTAATCTACTTTTTAGTGAATTTATGTTTCAATATGTTTTTTATAAACAGAAGACTTGTGAAAATGGTACAAAGAATTACTATTACATATTTTCCCATGACTGTATACTGATAATTAAAAATGGGGAAAATAAACAATCTCTCATACAGCATGATTCTGAATAATTTATTCTGATTTTTGTACTCCCAGGGAGAAGTACATATTATGAACATCTCATATTAATGTGGTACATTTGTTTTAGTTGATGAACCAAAATATTTTTAGTTCATTGTTAGTATTAACTAAAAATTCAGATTCCTTAGGGCTGTGTTTAATATTCTTTTTTTGTTGTAAGCACCTATAATACCACATTAATTCAACTGTCATGTCTTAAATATACTTTGCTCTTGGTGACTTCTCATTTTAAATGACTGTTTTTATGTTTTAAAAACATCTCTGAGTTGAGATTTGTCTACTGTTTTTTTTTTTTTTCAAGGATGGAGGTTACAAGGGAAAAAATTCATTTCCATTTCATCTCATTGAGATTGTTAGTTTCTCATCACTGTGATTAAATACTTGAATAAAATCAACTTAAACAGAAACATTAATTTTGACTCACCTTTTTCATGGCTTTCACTCCATGGTTACTAGGGTCCATTGATTCTGCACTTGTGGCGAGGGGCAACAACATATTAGTGTGTAAAGCTGTTCATCCCATAGCCACCGGAAATCAGGCAAAGGAGCCAGGGACTAGATTTTCTCTTCATAAGCATACTAATCATCTATAGCGGAATTATTCCTGGATTCCTAAAATTTCTTACATCTCCCAGCTATAATGCCAACTGAAGGGCATTATACTACAGGGGCTCTTGGGGGGTAGTTAATATTCAAAGTATTGTATATGGGTGTATATTAACATATGACTTATCACTGTTGCAACTGACCTTCTTTGTTGCTACTGCTAAAAGAGATTTTCTATTCACTTTCACTTGAGAAGTTTTCTCACTTTCCATAATGTGGGATAAACTCACCACACTTAGCTCTGACTTAAGGAGTGAGAATCCATGATCTGCCTCTCTGGGAGGACAAAAATCAGGATAAATTACTTAGAACTGTGAGGTATGAAAGATTTGTTTCTTTCTCTATTTTTAATTATCAGTATGAATTTATGGATGTTTATTTTGTACATTGAGCTACAAAGCAGAACTATTTGACTTTGCAATTCAAATTGTTCCCTCTTTAGTCTTAGAAGCTCTTTTTTTTTTTTTTTTTTTTTTTTTCTCATCCTCTCCTTTTGGCATACCCCTCAGCACTGAATGATATTTTATTTGGTAATTTGCTTGTCTAGAACACCCCCTTTCCTGGAAAATACCTTGTTTCTATGCCAGTCATAGATTCAACATATCTCCAAAGAGCTTTTTTTTTTCTCTTTACCATATAGGTCTTAGAAAGATGAATGGATGTAAAATAGTTAGTAGGGAGAAAGAAACAAGCTGTTTCCTAAACAAAGTTCCTAAAATATGAAAAAAACCAATGCTTTGCAATAAATACCAGGCCCATTTCATTGGGTAGCATAAAAAAGAAGTCTATCTCCATGTACACCTCTATCCTAATCCTTCGGAGTCAAGAAGAGAACTTCACTTTGTTCCTGATAATCTGAAGTGTGATAATTCCCTTTTCTAATAAAGATTGGAAATTTTAGGTGAGGAGCATCTGGCAAATAGATAAACAAGAAATCTGTCTATACTTCATCAATATCATTCTTGTTTGAGCTGTATACATTTAGAGTATTTTATGCATTTAAGTTGCACATTTGGCAAGTTTTTGCTGCTGTTGTTCAAAATAGCAGTAGATCATGCTTATTCAGTCCCAGTCCTCTGTGAACATGGCGGACAATGAAGGCTGATGAGAAGCCAAGGACAATGGCACTAGGTTTTGATCCTAATACATGAACTGGCTTTGTGGGAGCTTAGCCTGTTTGGATGCTCACCTTCCTGAACCTAGATAGAAGTGGGAGGACCTTGGTCTCTCCACAGGGCAGGGAATTTGGACTGCTCTTCAGTATCGAGAGGGAGGGGGAAAGGAGTGGGGGGAGGAGAAGAGGAGTGGGGATGGGGGAGGGGAGTGGGGGGAGGGGGCAATATGTGGGAGGAGGGGGAAGGAAATGAGAAACGGGGAACAGGTAGAAATTTTAATTAAAAAAGAAAAAATAAGGAAAAAAATAGCAGTAGACCTTCCTATAACAAATATTAAGTAATACATAGGAAACAGGCCACACAATATCATTTTCTATTTTTTACAGCAATGACAGGATACCTGAGACTGGTGAATTTATAATAGACTGATGGGCATGGTTGACCGGTAGTTAGATTTAACCAGACCAGCTCAAAAACAAGGAATATAATTTTAATAATTGGGAGAAAGAGAAACTTACACTACTCAGGTCCTTCTTCCTTGGCCCCAAGGGGCCACACCCTAGCCAAATGTAATTGGCTGAGCTTCCCAATCAATAGACACACATTTAGATTTTGAACACTAGGTGGAATTAAGCCAGTTGGAGAAAGGATACTGGGCTAACGTACTGAATTTGTTTTCTGGTCTACTCCTGAAGAGTGGGGTTACATCTAGCTTGGTAGAGAGGTTGAATGTGGCATGTGAGGGGCTAAAAGGTGGGGAGCAGGCAGGGTAGATAGTTCTTGTCAGAAACTTAGAGGTTGGTTGCTGCAGAGGCAGGGATGACTAGAGTAGGCTGAGCACTAGATGTGGGACTTCAGCTAGATACAGTGGGTTGGGAAGGTTGTGTGGAGAGGAGGGTCAAACAAACTCACCAGACTAGATCCTGCTAAAGGATGTGTAGGCTCTAATTAAATAGAAAGGTTTGATATTGGTTCTGGATACTGGTCAGTTCAAGACAAAATCGTTAGCATCTAAAAAGGACCTTCTGCAGCATCATATAGTGAGACAGGATATCACATGGGCAAGGGAAAAGGGAACATATTTGAATTGACAGCTCTTGGTTTTCATAATTTAGATTCTCTTCAAGATGGTGGAACCCTTATTGTTTATGTACCTGTTAGTAGGCCCAACTACCAACACTCTTCTAATTAGGGCTATGCTTTCAATGTATGCTTTTGAGTGAATATATTTAAATCATAGAGTAAAAAGGAAGATCCTGACAGCGATTGACAAAATCTGGATGAAGCAGTGGATAAATGATTACATTTGGAGTGGAAAAGTTGATGAGGGAGGTCCTTCTGTCTGTGTGTTGTTTTGCTAGGTTAATAAATAAAGAAAATGCCTTGGCCTATTGATAGGGCAGAACTTAGTTAAGGCGGGGAAGACAGAACTGAATGCTGGGAGGAAAAAAGGTGGAGTTGGAGAGAGATGCTATGGAGCCGCTAGAGTCAGACATGTTGAATCTTTGCTGGTAAGCCATTGCCACATGGTGATATACACATTAATAAAAATTGGTTAAATTAATATAAAAGTTAGCCAATAAAAAGTTAGAGCTAATGGGCCAAGCAGTGTTTAGTTAAATATAGTTTCGTGTGGTTATTTTAGTTCTGGATGGCTAGAATGAACAAGCGGCTTCCTCCTACCAAAAGTTAATCTCAAAAATTTCTCACAACACTAAACTTTGATTTTCCATGTCAGGCAATGTCCATTAGCTCATATCCATATCTCTATGTAATACTCTGGAGCTGCAGTTCTCAACCTTTGGGTTATGACCCCTTTGAAGGTCACATTCCATATATTTTACATATCAGATATTTACTTTATAACTCATGATCATATCAAAATTACGGTTATGAAGTAACAATGAGATAATTTTATGGTTGGGGGCTACCACAACATGATAAATTGTATTAAAGGATCCCAGAGTAAAAATACTTTGAAATCTCAGCACTAGAAGAAAAGAGGGTCCATTGAAAACATCAAAGTCTTCACAGTCTATTCTTTTGAAGCCATTCTCAGCCCTAGAACAGACCTAAAAGCCAGGTCCCAGTGGACAGTAAAGCAAAAGATGGTGGATAGATGCCTCAAGGAAGTCATGACAGCAGTCAATGAACAGCACAGCAAAGGGAATATTGGCTCTAATCGCATCAGAATGTTCATGAAAAACAAGAATATAAAGCAAATGATTGTGACAAGCATATTGTCTAATTAAGATGAATGGGACATGCTCTGTATGCATTTTAATCTGTTAAATAAGCAGCATATTAATAAGGCTTAATTATATCACTGCATACTTGAAGTAACTTTCTAAAATAAAGTTTATTTTGGGTTAGCATATGCTTTTTTGTGTGTTTTTATAGCACTTTTGCAAGAACCATACACAAATAACATCTTGAAATAAATCTCTTTGATGTGATTACCATCTTGATAAAAATTTTTTTCCTTTTATTATCTCTCATGATTTAAGATTTATAGAATAATTCCATGATTGTGGGATATATATATATATATATGTGTGTGTGTGTGTGTGTGCTCATGTGAATTCTTTCATTATTATGTTTGACTATTGAAGAAGTGATCCAATGATCTTGAACAGTGTTCTCCCATTCTATCCCACATTTAGGAGGTTGACTTTCTACATGACTGTATGTCAGTATAGCTCTTTAATCTACCCTGGTCACACACCACCCAGCCCTTTATACAAATGGAGATATAACAGAGACTCTTTAGCCCTCCAACTTTCAAGAGTTGAAGCTCAATTCCTCTTACTTTGTATATGGGCTGCTTTGGGACTTCAACAACAAACACAAAAAGATGTTTTCTACTTTCATTATTTGAATCACAGAGTACCAATGAGAAAACTACCGGAGATTCTAGAAAAACCACTCATTAGACTCTGAGAACACATGGAGAAAAGGAGAGGACATTTAAGCTTTGGGACATTCTACAAAATATCTTGATAAAACAAAATGAAGTCAACTTCATATGCTTTACTAATCTTATGGTAGTACCTGAGATTCGAGTGCAAAATAAATGGATAATGGTGTGTTAAGCAGTTATCTGCACTGTATTAACTGTGTATTAGATTTTTTTCAATGATATTTGTCCTACCCTCTGAAAGATTCATTGATCCCAGTATTTTTGAGGTTACCATTTGCAAACTGATTTATAGCGTGGTCTTCATTCCTTTAAAGTGACTATATTTTGTCTCACTTGCTCTCAAACATAGCCACATGATTCATTTTATCCAATAACATATACACAGAGAAAAGGCATGCATGCAGAGCTATCTAGCAAGGGGGAAATTTCCTGGTCAGTACCAATTTAATTTCTCCATGTGAGTTGTCTTCAGCATTAAGGTTCGTCCTTTCTTTTTTCCTCTCTCTCTCTCTCTCTCTCTCTCTCTCTCTCTCCCTCCCTCCCTCCCTCCCTCCCTTCTTCCCTCCCTCCCTCCCTCCCTTCTTTCCTTCTTCCCTCCCTCCCTCCCTCCCTCCTTTCCTTCCTTCCTTCCTTCCTTCCTTCCTTCCTTCCTTCCTTCCTTCCTTCCTTCCTTCCTTCCTTCCTTTTTTTCTTCCTTCCTGACTTCTTTCCTTCCTTTCTTTCTTTCATTTGTAGCACTGGATTTCTTGCAACTCACTCTGTAGAACAAGCTCACCTCAAACTCAGAGATCCACCCACCTCTGTCTCTTGAGTATGGGATTAAATGCATGCACCACAACCAAGTGTCAGCATTAAAATCTTAGTGTCATGTTCTGGTGGGACACCAAAAGCAATGGCAAACAGAATGGTATTGTTTACTTATTTGTTTTGTTGTTGTTGTTGTTGTTTGGCAACATCTTGCTCTTGGGAGGAGCCATAAACCCTCTGTAGTATAACATAAATTAAACTTTATAAAACTTATACAATAGTAGGATTCCATATGGTGACTTCAAATACCCCCAGTGTCAGTCATCCTTTTCTCACCCATTGCTCTGTTCTACCCTTCCATCCCTCTTCTCACTTAGACTTCCTTTCTCAGTCTTCTCATGTTCCTTTTCTGATCACCCGTGTTTTGTTATTCCTATTTACTTTACTGAAGATCTGCCTTCCCCTGCCCTACAATGACCACTTTGTTGTTTTCTTCTTTCTACCAGTACTCTAAGCTAAGTACACAAATATAAACACTACATGTTAGAATCCACGTTTAATTGAGAATGTGTGATGTTTGCCTTTCTGGTTCTGGATTACCTCACTCATTATAATCTATTCTAGGTCCATCTGTTTACCTGCAAATTACATAATTACATTTTTCTTTATGGATAAAATATATTTTTACAAACGAACTATATTATCATTATCAGTTCATCAGCTGATGAACATCTAGGTTGTTCGAATGCCAACTAGACCAATAATGTACATGATTGATCTTTTGTACATAGAATCTTTGGGATATATACAGAGAAACGATATACTTCAGTCATATGGTATATTGATTTCTAGTTTCTGCAGCAACAGCTCCAAACTGATTTTCATAGTGTCAGCACAGACTTCTACTTCCACTAACTGTGCATTAGAGTTCCCTGTTCCTTTCATTATCATACAGCATATAATTTCAGAATCTTGGTCATTCTGACTGGCATCAAGTAAAATCTCAAAGTAGTTTTTATTTTCTTTCCACTGAAATTTTAGGATGGTGGGCACTTTGAAAAATAATATGTCTTAACCATTTTCATTTCTGCTTCTGAGAGATCTCTGTTCAGTTCCATAGTGTCCTGCCCATGGTAGGTGGTCCCATCCCTGTGGTCCTGAATTCTATAAGAAGGCAGGTTGAGCAAGTCATGATGAACAAGTCAGGAAGCAGCATGTCTCTCTGACATTTATATTAACTCTTACCTGTGTGACCTTTATATGAACTCCACCAGGTTCCTGCATTGATTGAGTTCCTGTGCTCACTACTTACGATGAACTCTTATATGGAACTGTGAGGGAAATAAACCCCATTCTTCCCCAAGTTGATTTGGTCATGGTTGTTCATCATAGCAATAGTAACTCTAGGACACATATCATACTTTTAGCTAAACTGCTTGTTTTCTTGCTACTTCGATTTTTCAGTTCTTTGTATATCCTAGACAGTAATCCTGTGTGAGATACATAGGTGATATATATATATATATATATATATATATATATATATATATATATATAATTGATTTTTTAAGACTTACTTTAAATGTAACTTATTTTGTGAAGACTTTTGTATTTTTTTTCCTGAACAATATCTGATCCTATCTATTGTTTCTGTAGTGTTGCTGCTGCAGCTGATGCTGCTGATGATAATGATGATGATGATTGTGGTGGTTTGAATGAGTATGGCCCCCATAGGCTCATATATCTGCATTATTAATCCCAAGTTGATACTCTGTTTGGGGAGGATTAGGAGGTGTGGACTTGTTGGAGTAGGTGTGGCCTTGTTGGAGATAGTGTGTTGCTGTGGTGTGTTTTGAGGCTTCAAAGAGCCAACACCAGTCCCGTGTTCCTCCCTTTCCCATTCTCTCCTCTCTCTCTCTCTCTCTCTCTCTCTCTCTCTCTCTCTCTCTTTCTCTCTCCCTCTCTCTCTCTCTCTGCCTGCTGCTGACAGTTAAAATCTAAAGCTCTCAGTGATGATGACGCTGGGCTGTCTCTCTAAATCTGTAAGGAAGACACTTAATAAATGTCTTCTTTATGAGTTGCCTTGGTCATGGTGTGTCTTTACATCAACAGAGCAGTATCTAAGATGATGATTATGATGATGATAGCTAAGACAATGGTAGCAACAACTTCCTTTCTATACTATAGAAATTATTTTAAATGTGTTTGCCATACTCCATACAGGGGCAATTCCTGCATCTCTATCTTCTGAGAAAATGAAGGACAAGATCCCTTCCTTACATATTACTCAAGATCATACAGTTATTAATTTCTGAAAAGCATTTAAACTCAGGTGGCCCATGTTCAAAGTTATTCTTTAGTGCTGTTCTGCACTGTATTTACGTACAAATGAGTAAGACAGCATTTGTAAATTGCAATAAGGTTATCTTTTGTTACAGAAGACTGAGTTTCTACAGGGCAAAGACCATGTTATTCATTTTTATACCTGGGATATAACAGTTTGGTGCATAGAAATACAATAAATAATTTCCAGTGAAAAGATGGAGTTTGCATTTAGGCTTAGTTCTTTCAGCCTAAGTTTTTCTCCCTATCACATTAGTCACCTTCATTTTATGTTGCTTTTTATCTTACTGATATAAATGAATTCTGTGAAATGCATCTGCTCTGCTAGTTGAAATAGTAGCTAAGACATTTATTGAAGAAGACTACTAATTCATTTCAATTATTTCCTTTAATGTTACAATAATTACAATTCAAAAAGGAATGCTAATTTTCTGAGAACTAGTTGTGCATGTTAAGAGGAAGTCTAGCTCTAGAGCATTTTCCTATGGTGGTTTTTTATTTCTTTTGTAGGAACAGCTCTTACGCTTCAGTTTATACTTACTTACTATTCCTTTACAAATTACTAGTTTTTCATTCATAGTTCTTAATAATCACATTGGTTATAAAATACTTACTTTCACTAATATTCTTTTATATTCCACTTGAGTTATATTAACCCTTCTCTTTTCTTATTCCACTTTTATCTTTTTTATTTTTTTGTTCTTGAGATTAATATAATTATATTATTTCTTCCCTCTAAATCCACACATATACACCTATTACTCTCTTTCAAACTCATTTTCTTTAATTGTTTTAATTGTTATTAATTGTCTACCTCTCTCTCCTGTTCTGGAGAGAGAGAGAAGGAGGGAGGGGAGGGAGGGAGAGAGGGAGAGAGGGAGGGAGAGAGAGAGAGAGAGAGAGAGAGAGAGAGAGAGAGAGAGAGGAGAGAGAGAGAAATTCTAAATACATTAAAGCAACTACTAAGTATGAATTATATTACTTGTATGCATATGTTTTCAGGACTGCCCATTTGATATTAAATAACTAACTATTGTGTAATTTCTGGGGAAGACTATTTCTCTCCCATCAGCATTTCTTAGTTGCCTGTAGTTCATTGTCTAGGGTGTAACTTTTGGAAATTCCCCCTTTTCTTACTGTCATTTTCAGCAGTGACCACCACAATCATGACCTCACTCATCATTATCATCCTTGTCCTGTATTCTCATGGACCTCAACATCCAGAAAGTTGAATTTCAAAAGTAAGGTTACAACCTAACCAAAAATTTTTATGTTCTATGTTATTTTTCTGAGATTTTACTATGATTTTGAGATGCTGTTTTTTAATTAGGTATTTCAGCTTGATATTTTTATTTCTGTACCCCTGCTTCTTTGTTGATCACACATTGAATGAACCACAAAACTCAGACATTTCTCAAAATTACTACCCTAGAGCCTCACTGATGTTAGGATTTTGTGTGTAAAGCAGACTTTCTAGTAAATAAATTTGAAGCTTTATTCTTTAGCCAGAGTGCAAAGTACAACCATAGTTGTGGCTCTCTAGGTCCCTCATGGTACCTGTCATGCTTGTGCCTATCTATGTCCTTCTCTTTCCTCCTATACACTTCCCCTGAATTGTAGCTTCTCAGTTCCCTCATGCCATCTGTCAAAATACCTCCCATCTGTGCCTTCCCCTCATCTCCTCTTCCCTTACTTCAATTGTAGCTTCTCAAACAGCTATGCTATCTGACCTGCTTCCTTCCATCTGTCCCCTCCCCTACTTTCTTAATCACTTACTTTACTTCCTTCTGCTCACTTAACCCCCCATAGCTTTTTTTGTTTTTCTTTCCTATAATAATAACAGGATTTTTCTTAATTTAGACTTTATAGATATTTAAAAGTTCCTTGACATTTTAGGGAAGATAGAACAAAATATCTTCTATATGTTAATAACACACATTGTACCTGACTCATTTAAAACTTGGCATTTGTAATAGATATGGCTTATATACTACTCTATATAATTCTATGAAAAGAGAAGTCAACCACTATTTAATTACAGGGACACAAGATATTGCACTTCCTGTTTTCTAGATGCTCATTTTTTAAAAAATATAAATATTTTGTTTAAATAATTTTTATATAATATATTCTGATCACAATTTCCCCTCCTGTAACCCCTTCCAAATTTTCCCCACCTGTTTAGCCACTTGATGGTCACCTTTTTCTCTAGATAACAAGCAGGCAGACAAATAAATTAAGAAACCAAGCAATCCAGAATTTAAAAAAAGAAAAAAAACACAGGAAACACACATACACATGAAACATGCATATGTGTGCATGCATAAACACACACACACACATGCGCGCGCGTGCAAAACTCCCATAAAAACATGAAGTCAGAAACCATACTAAACAATCAAAAGGCCAGTGGATAAACAATTCCCAAGAAAACAGCATGAGATAAAAAGGCTAAAAGAGTAACAATGAGTTCATCTTCAGGAATTTTACCAGTTTGCTGAAAACAAAGAGAAATGTTGGGTGTGGCCACAGAACACTTTGTCTTCTATACACTGGGCAAAAGTTCTAAATTCTCCAGCAAGACTCTAAATTCAATGAAAGTCTGTGTGAAGTTGAGCACAGGATAAGCAGGGGGAAATGAGAGATGCTCAGATCTGAGTCCCTGGGGGAAAAGATGTGTCAGAGAAGGTTTAGAAATTATTCCAACAGTGTTAATTGTGTTTAAGTATTAATTCAGTGTCCAGTTAGCAAAGCCATGCAAAGGGTTTATAGGTGAGAATCATCTCTACATGTCTCCGGCTTTCTGTTTCCTGTGTGTTTTGTGCGGTGCCCTTGTAAGGCTATAGTCAGAACAGAGAGAAAATACTCTGCTCTTCTATGAAGACATCAGCTCTTGTGGTGACAAGCAGAGAGATAATCACCTCCATCAACATATATTTATATATTGATTTTTTTTAATTTCTACAAAAGTCTGGGTCAACAATTCAAGCTTATCAAAGGGAATCCCATTTTCTCATTGATTTTAAACAATGAAGCCCTTGAAAGTGTCAGTCAATACACATCTCAGGAAGGAACAAAGAGAATATTTGAAAGGGTGATTAGTGACATCTTGCCTTCAAAAGCCATGCCAAAGCACCCAGAGCAGCCTTGCCCTGTTATTCGATAGTTAGACATGTTGAGAGCTAGAAAATCTCATTAGAACTCTTTAGGTACAGGAAAATTGTGAGGAAAGAAGGTCAAAGTGAGGAACATTTCAAGAGTATGGTGACTACAGGACAGCTCTGTAAAAGGAAAAAGTCTGTGACTGCCATATGATCTACACATGATTGCAACATGGAACAGTTTGGAATGACTTGATTAGAGTATGCAGAAGAAGGAAAGCAGAGTTTTTGAAATTCGTGGAGCACTTAAGTATCTGTGAGTCCTCAAATGCTGTTATTCAAATTCTTCATCAAGCAAAGAGTACTTCAGAAAGGCCATTTTGACTCGGTGGCTAACAAGAGAGCTTCCTGAATGCTCTAAATTCTCATTTTCAAGATTTCTCTTTGTTTTCGGTTTAATCAGCTCAAGATTTAACAATGGTACAACTTGGAGGTGAAACGCAGGGCTGAGAGCAGGGACAGTAAGAAAAGAAAGCCAATTACGTTCTGTCTCACTTTTCTTGCCCCTCGAGAGTGATGGGGACTGTTAGGACAATGATGTTCAGGGGATACAACTTAAAGCAATTTAAGTAAAACAAAAACAAACATCTGAAGCACGGAAACAAATATCAATTTGTAAGACAAACACTGACAAGAGAATTGTGCAAGGTTTCTATTGAGGTAAAGGATTATTGAGGGTGAAAAGATTGCAGGGAGGGTATGGAAATGGATTTAAGGCATCAACTTAATCTCGACTGGAAAGCAGAATAATGAGTCACCACAGCCAGTTAACCTTTTTCTACCTTAGTTGCTGTATTGTTCAAGAGGCAATAATAAAATCGTTCTTTACCATCTCTCTTAGGATGAGCCGGTTCTTGGATACCGGATGATACATAAATCATATTTCCTTTTTTTTTTTTTTTAACTATCATTCTCTAGGAGGTGGAAGTAATGAATGGTAAAGGTTGTCATGATCTTATTAAATGTGTTAAGGTATTATTAAGTTATAAACAGTGGAATTGGGACAATTTATAATATTGCTTAGAAATATTCTAGACATGAAAAATTACAAGAGAAAAAAAAACTCCAAAGACAGAGTGATGATAAGTTGGCAAGTTAGTCAGCCTAAGCTATAAGAGGAAATAGAGAACAAGGATGTGGAGACAGACGGTATTGATAGATTGTAGGAAGGTACAATATTTTAGTGCAGACTGCTCCCAAATAGGTGCTTGGAGGAAGGAGGATGAAACGGGAGTAGGTTAAATAGAGCATTTAGCAATATGAGCTAATGATGAGGACAGCAGTTGAAGGTGGTAGAAAGAGTGGATCATGAAAGAGGAACCATATCAAATTACAAAGGTGTGGTCAAGAAGCCAGAGAACCTAGACAACAATGAGGAGCCTAAGAGAGACATACATAGATCTAATCTACATGGGTAATAGTAAAAGACAAGATCTCCTGAGTAAATTGGGAGCATGGGGACCTTGGGAGAGGGTTGAAGGGGAGGGGAGAGGCAGGGAGGAGAGCAGAGAAAAATGTAGAGCTCAACAAAAAACAATAAAAAAAAAGAAGCCAGAGCAATATGGAACTTGCCATCAGATTTACTTACGTGCCTTCTCCAGGCCCAGAAGGTAATGATGGTTCTTGCATAGTGGATACTTAAGTTTGTGCTAGGTTTAGAAAAGGGGAAAAATTAAGTCTGTTTCAAAGAAAAGGGTTCATTAATAGTCACTGTGAGTTGGAATTACCCGCTACAGTCTTGAAAGAATAACTTGAACCTCAGAGAGGATTATCATATTCAATTCTGCTCTCAAAAACTTGGTGTACAGCAGAAATCAGCCTTTATGTTCAAGAATTTACTTTAAAACAAGTGAATCTTGAATTAGACATTTTTCAGCCAGGGCTTTTGCTTTTCTATGCTTTATCTTTCTGATATTACTATGGCATGGACAAAATCCTCTGCCTGCCATAGGCCATGACTGTTCATCACCCACCCTGTATCAAGAGGTGTAGATTGATGCAATAGATCATGTCATTTTCTTGTTTTGAAATCTTGGTCAATTTTTGTGCTTTTGTGTTTTAATTTCTATTTTTCTGAAACCTTTTTTTTATTTTCCTGCATATAACCTGACTGCCCCGTCTTGATGAATATTTCCTGAGACACCCCCCCCCCCAATTTTTGTGTTTGTTATGACGATATCTTTGGGCATGTGCATGTTTTGTGTACCTTTGTCTTACACACTCTTAACCCTATGTTAAATTCAAATAGTAAGAAAATTCTTTACATAATAATATATTCCTAATATGCCAAGCAGTTTATTTTTATTTCATGGGCTCTTTGCCCTATTTCTAATTTGAAGCTCACATAGTAGTGAACCAAATATACTTACATACTCCATTGAATGTGTTTCAAATGGAAACTTTGTAAAAACATTTAAAATGGATTTCAAAATTCTTTAGCTGTATACAATTCATTTGAAGTCAGCTATGATTTCTTACAAACTGCTGGACATATTAAGAAACGTTTGTTAATCAGAGAAATCAAAACTGCAAGTTTTCTTCAAATACAATGACATGTTTATGAATGGTATGTTTAACAATGAATAGATCTGGTATATCATTATACATATAAAATTAATCTTTTCATATTTTATAGCTAGAAATTAGATTTTACAAAAGAACATTTTTGTTTTATTTATGTTTATGTGTTTATATCTGAGTTTATACCACGTAGGTACATGCACTTGGAGCAACCAAAAGAAGGCATTGGCAAACACATACACATATAAAAAATACAGAAATAGGTATAGATATTTTAAGTAGCTGGTTGAATTTGACTGGAGGTCAAGCTAGAGTTCTCTACCCTTTTGAAAGCCATGTTTTTGATTGTCAGCCCTATGAAAAGAGGAAAACAAATAGCTGAAGTCAATTAGTATGGTTTACTTGAAGGTATTGGTTCTTGACTTCTAACTTCAGTTCTAAAGCATATGAAATACACATTTTCTTTACTCAAATGAATTTTAATGCACTGCCTCTATGATTTAGGCTATATTCCCTATGCCAACTGAGTTATTATTATTAATAATAATTATCTGTAGTTTCCTTAATGTGGAGTGTTTTATTCCATGGATTGGACCAGATTGTCTTTATAGACATTATTCGTTCAAGAATTATACACTGAGCTATAATTTGATTTTTCTGTATCAAATGATGTATTTTCCATGCTATCCCATCTTCATATATTAAAGACATTTTATAAGATTTTTTTTATGTTCCTCATGCAACCAACATGCATTCTTTGATCTTTTATACTTATTGCAAGGTAATTCTGCATTGCCTTGCTGTTGCCTTTTACCATAAAGTGATTAGTTTTCAATGCTACTTTCTGTGGATGTAGTAGATTGTGCATTTATCAAATATCCCCTGCTAATTATTACTGAAGTCTAAGTAGCAAACTTTATACTCTGACATCATATTTGACATGGAAAATTAATTGAACATTGTCTAACTTTGACACTAATAGAGGTGCTTTTTTTCTGAACAGTTTATATATGATGTTTGTAGCTCATAAGTAGTTAACTTGATTACTTTGCTGAAATATATGTACTGTATATATTTGGTTGCAAACTTAATCTTATTTTAGTTGAACTGAACTAATTTATGTTATTAAGGTTATATACTTACCCTCTGAAAAGATCAGGTAAAAATGACAGAAATAAAAATTTAGGATCCATCGTAATATACTTTAAAATATATTAAATAGATTAAAAGGACTTGGATTATAACTCTCATTTTTCACAATATTGGGATTAGAACACATGCATTCCTTTAGTCAGTGATAAAATAATATTCAGACTTGCAGACTATTTACTCAGGAGTTAGTAAACTAGATTCTTCATTTCCCAGCATCTTAACAATCATTTATGGTCAAGCTTCCCCTTATTATTGACCACTGCACTACATTTATCAGAACACTTACATCCATTAAGCAGAGAAAGCAAAGGTTAAGTAACTTTAAGTTTCTAACAACAACAATGGAACCACACACACACACACACACACACGGAAATTGGAGATCAAAGTCATTGTTCAGCCTTTATTTGTCATCCTAAAATAGGTAGAAAATGAATGAGAGACAAGGTAGCCTTATATAAAGGCAGAACTTTACTTTCATCCGCTCTTTCTGCAGGATCATTGCTCCTTTCAAGGGATGTTAGGAATATAAATGCTGTCGTGACACCCTAAGTATGACTGAGAGTCCAGCTTTAGTCAGTTTGCCTGGGTGGCATCGGATGCTCAGTCAAGGGTAAATCAGCTAGGTGTGAAAGAAAGAAATATAGCTGATTTAGATAACTCCTTGACTTAAGATTGACTTTGATTAACTTATAACTATCTATAAGTACATTGTCTATCACAATTTAGCTAACTAACATAGCTGAGCATGCAATAGATAGTGTTATATACTAGATATTATGGTTACACAGGCACAGCTCAGCATACAAATAAAAATGTTTGCCCTCATCCAGCTTACAGTCAAGTAGAGGGAGGTAGTTAGAACGTCCTCTCTGCTGCCTAGGTTTCAGTGCCAGAAGGTGTTTATGTGAGCTGTTGGTAGAGAAAGACATCAGCAGTTTTACCCAGCTGTGAACACTATAAACTTCAATACCAACTTGCCAGACAAGATGAGCCCACTTGTGCAATAGTGTTATTGAATCACTGATTGGATTTGAGTTCTGTTGCACAGGAGGGGACCAAAGTCTGGTACTGTAAACCTAGCCAAAAGCAGACGGCTGGGGAAGACATAGGCCCTAATGGGGAACTTACTGCTGTTGTTTAGATAAATAAACACAGTATCAACCTTCTGTGTAAGTATCCGTGTTTATGCCCATAGAAAAAGAATACTTTCAGCCTTGATGAGTGAAGACTATCTCTTCAGTAAAAGGCAGTGAATGCAGAGACTCACAGCTGCTCAAAGGGCTCCAATAAATGGTCATTGATGCTCACTCCTAAACAAAACATTTATACCTCATCTCTAAGTCTCATGGAACATTTTTGAAGAGGAAGAAGAAATAATATAATAGCCGGAATGTAGAAAGAAGGGATCTTAAAAATGCCATCTTCTAGGCAAGACATTGCAATTTTCAACCCACAGAAAATCCTGTCACATATAGTCTAAGAATACTAGCCCTTTCAACAATCAGTTAAGTATCGAGGAGGGGCTTATGTGACCCTACACCACCATGTTGTGTTATTGGATACTGAAAGGTAATGGGAGACATTGCCCTGTTGTCTTTGTCATTGTCATCAGCTGCATGTTCATTGATAAACTCTTCAAGTTCCAACAGGTAGCTTCAAACCCAGGGTCATACAGGTAGCTTGGTTAGACTCAGTTCCTCACAACATAGAATAAGAAGATCTAAAATGAGGAAAAGGGATTTATGGGAAAGATATGTTAATGGGGTGGGTAATGAGAACAATTGAAATGTATGCTATACCTATATAAAATGTCAAAAAAATTTAATTAATAAGAAAGGAAAAATGATCACAATTTATAAAGTTGCAGATTTTGAGAAATTGCTTCAGGAAAGGCAGAGTTACTTTGGCAGACTGTTCTAAAGCATCTCTACTGCCATATTTGCTGAATAATTGAAACCTCCCTTGAGGGAATACTATCTAAGCTCAAGCCTGACGGTTTACTGAAATTCCCTCACTGTATGGTAGAAACAAAGACATTCCTACTGCATGGAAAAGTTGGATCCAAAACTTTGCAAATTTGTCAGCATAGCCAAATAGCTTATGATTAAAAATACTGTGCCATGTTTCAGGAACTGAAAAAGAAGCATTCCACTGTGGCTGAACAGAGGTAGAAAGACTGGCATTTGTAGAAGTCAGAGGAGAGGGACATGGCTGAAACTTTTGTTCATGATAAAGTTTTGCTATTTGATTCCAGGACTTACCAATAAATAAATTCAATTCTTTCTTTCAATAACAATTTTAGTTTTGAATGGTTCTATGCTTGAAAAAAAAGGCAGTGTCTATTTTGGGTGTTAACAATGATCATTTTCATAGCTTTCTGAAGAATAGCATGGATGGGAATAGAGCGTCAATATGGCATCATTGAGGAAAAACTCTACTGTAAGAGACTATGGTGACTTGAACAAAGTGGGTAGTCAGGGAAGTGCAGAGGAACAGGCAGATTTAAGTCCTGGCTGGAATTTAGAACCATAAGTCATGCTATTGTTGATGGAGAAATATAGAAAAGAAGGGATACCAAGAACAACCTCTAGGTTATGTGATTGTCCGCCTATACTTCCTGCCTGGCTACTGGCCAATCAGCATTTTATTAAAGAAGTACAAGAGACTTGTACCTTTACAGGGTACAAGACCATTGTCCCACGGCAAATCTCTCTCTGTGTCTCTGTCTATATGTCTCTCCTTCTTCTTTTCCTCTTCTTCCTCTCTCTCTCTCTCTCTCTCTCTCTCTCTCTCTCTCTCTCTCTCTCTCTCTCTCTCTCTCTCTCTCTCTCATCTATTCATCCATACATCCATCCACCTATCCATCCACGTATCCATCCATCCATCCATCCATCTCGCTTTCTATCTATCTCATATATGTAAAAACTTTCTGAGTCTCATTAATGTCCCACCCACTGTTTTTGCATGTTAAGGGATAGAGCCTCATCACTGAAAAGCACATCAATGAAACATAATGAATCAAACCTGGTCTCTCAACCTCAGGAGTCATTAACTTCATGTAGGAATGGCCCTTGTAAAATTTTCCTTCACCCATATTGGCAGAGATAAGATGCTTCTAAATCAAGACACCTTAGTTACATCATCATTTGTAAAGTGCTTTTTGTAATATATATATATTATATATATTTTATATATATATAAATATATACATATTTCTTAAAAAAATTTCTCCTTTCTCAGTGACTCTTTGCTGTATTGTTATGAAGGTGTATTCCCATTTCTCCTTTGTTTCTCATAGTGAAAAGCAATAAATCAGCTTTCAGCCTATTGCCACAGTGATAAATCTGTATGTGTATAGATGGGATTAAGAGCATATATGTTATGGAATTCCACTAATAGGAACTTTTCATGGACATATTTATTCATTCAAAAATATTATCCAGTACCAACTAGTCGTTTTAATAACAGGTGTGATAATAAATCTGTTATGTGAGAGCTTACAATCATTTAGAAATGCAGAAAACAACATAAAGTTTATATTATAATATATTTTATTTGCCCTTATAAATATATATCCACAATAATAACCCATGTTCTTTCTAAAAACAGACCAGTAAAATATGTACATATAGGTATATATGTAATGTTTGCAGGTATGTATATATGTATGTGTGTGCATCTATCTATCTCTATTATCTAGCTATCTATCTTCTGTCTACTTATCATTTATCCACATACATATCCATCTATCTGTTATCTAAGTAACTATATATCTTCTATCTCTGTGTCAGTTGAAATGGATTTGAAAATGGCTCACACAGTGGTTGAAGGTAACAAGTCTGAGGTCTATGAGGCAGGCTATCAGAGAGAAAAGCCAGGTAGGATTTCTGTGTTACTTCTCTGAGGTAGGATACCATCTCTGCAAAATTTTGGGTAGACTCCTTACAACATTAGATAATTGGGTGGAGGAATTAACTGTATGTCATGGAAAGTAAGCTGCTTTCCTGAGAGCCAATTCACACAAATATTTGTCATATCTACCAAATCTAGAGATATCCAGACTAGAATTCTGTCCCAAAATATGTTAGAATGTGTTAGAATATGTTAGAAAAGTAGACATAATAAATTAACCATTGGGTACAATGTAGATATAAGCTATAACTTAGAAGTTATGTGATGATTATACTAGGTAGAATATACATTATGAATAAAAATAAAAGAGTTAAGGAATGACCTGAGCTAAATACAAGTCTATTCTGAGATCAGACTCTGAGACAGTAGCATTTAAGCAAATTCAAGAACAATGGAGCACTTCATAATTTTTTCTCTTGCTATCATCACTAGAATTTTATTAATGACAGCACATATCTGCTCTTTGATGTGAAGTGGGACATCTACCTGGAAAACTAAGCTAATAATGCAGGGGGAAAATGTCAAATAAGGTCTGTGACAATCTTTCACAAATCACATCAGAGCTTATGGCTTCAGAAAACAAAATATATTTACCATTCCTTATGATCATATGGGTTTTTCAGAAAAACCTACTGAATACTCTAAACATCTTAGATATTCTAAATATTATCTCATTCATAGATCTGTGGTCTTCAGTTGGAACTACAAGAGTAAGTGACTCAACTTCTGTTCATGTGGTCTTATGTCTCTCAGTCAGGGCTTGTTTGTAAAGTAGCAGAAAGATTCCAGGAATCCTAGAAGCCAAGTGTAAGTGGCCCACATAAAGTTTCACTTGGTGTTTGGTTTACCAATAATCCATTTACTAATACTGACCAGTGCTAGAGGGTACTGACAAAGGCATGCATGCAGGAGGCAGAAGTCATTGAGAAACATTTCTGTAATAATTAGTAGATAATAAGCAATACAAACTAAACATTGTGGAGTGATTTAAGTAGTACAAGCTAAATATGCAGTAGGATGGAGAATCAAGCCTACAAGATATAAATATTGGGCTCGACCTAAAGGCATTTTTCTCTCTATAGTCTCATATAACACATGAAAAATAAAGCACATATGTTTCAGACACTGACTTATACTGGGCTCATGTACTAGTAAGCCTGGGCTGCTGCAAGAGGAGAGCACAACCCTTACACACTTCCATTTATGGCTCTAGCTGCAATTCAGTTGACAGCTGAGCTTCAAGCCTTATAAAACTGCAGTTTATTTCTCACAGTTCTGGAGACTAAAGATTCCAAGTTCAAGATACCAGAAGATTCAAATTCATGATGACCATCCTCTTCCTGACTTGCAGGTATCCACATTCTTGGTTTATCCTTATAGTGGAGAGGGAAAGATCACAGAAGGCAAGGCAATTCTGACCCTCCTTTTTAAGTAGAGTCATTCAGATTTTGTCTTTGTGATCTCCTCTAACCATAATTAGCCTCAACTTCCAACCTGAACATGCTATTACAATGTAATTAAAATTCCAACATAAATTTTGGGGGGAGGATAACTGCTCTTCTCATAGTGCTATGATGTGGGATCCCCCCTCTGTATGCTGCAAATGCCATTGGTGAATAAAGAAACTGGTTTGGCCTAATGGGGTAGAGTAGAGCTATGTGGGGAAAACAAAACTGAATGCTGGGAGAAAGTAGGCAGAGTCAGAGAGAAGCTGTGTATTCCCACCAGACACAGATGGCAGAACTTTGCCCAGTAAGCCACAGCCTCGTGGCGATACACAGATTACTAAAAATGGGTAAAATGAAGATATAAGAGTTAGCCAATAAGAAGCTAGAGCTAATGGGCCAAAGAGTGATTTAATTAATACAGTTTCTGTGTGATTAGCCACTTTGGATCCCCTTCCTTGTAAGGGTTTGACAGGTCACAGCCACCTGTAACTCAAACTGAAGGGATGTCCTATACTTTAGGCCTCCCTGAACACCTGCATGAAAATAATACACCAACACTCAGATATATTCAAACCCATAGTTAAAATAATGAAGACCTAATCTTTGAAAATATATCTAAAATTTAATACTCTAAAACATTAATACTTTGGAGGTGTTTCATGTTTCACAAACCTCATTGATAAATTGATAGTATAAGTTAGGAATGGGGAGATGATAAGTCAATAGAGAAAAACACTTATTCTTTTTGTAGAGTACTGAGGTTCATTTACCAATACCTACATGGCAGTGTACAACAATTCCTCTTCCTCACTCCAGTTCTAGGTATCCAGGACCCTCTTCTGACCTATAATATCAACAATAAAAACCTAAATTATGAATATTGACTCTAGGGATTATTATTTGGAAAAAAGGCAGTCTGTATTGTGGGAAGGTACTACAATGATCAAATTGTCCTGACTGTAACTGAACAGGAAGGCTATCTGCATAGCAGTCATGTGGCTTTGGGCAAGATCACTGAAAGCAGAGGACACCAATAATCTTTCTTGCAGTTGACTGCATTTTTCATATATTGAAAAAAAAGACAATGAAGAGACAAATTAGGGAAATAAACATTTGCCTTAAAGCAAGTATGAAAGAAGCAAGATAAGGGAGTTTATAAGAAAGTAAGTCCTCAGCTGGAGGAGGCCTGAGTCAGTGACCTCAGTGGGAACAAGCCTAACCCACCTCCTGGATTGCAGAGCAACCTCCAGGAGTGCTGAGAGACATCCAGGAATGCCATATGACCTTTGGCTTGACTGGAAACATGGTCCCAATTCTACCGTTAGGAACAACCATCTGAGCCTTGGATCCACTGGCACTTGGAAGAATGATCACCAGAGACGTGACCCCAACTACACCAATCAGAGAAAAAAGTAATAACATACTCAATACCCAAAGAGCAATACCACACCAACAAAAACTGTGCTTCTAAAACAGTAAGTTTGAACATGCCAATACAGATGAAACAGAAGAAAGTGGCATAAAGATAACTTTAGAAGAAGGTTTGAGGTCCTTAAAGAGGAAATGAAGAATAATTTAAAAGCCATGGAGGAAAAAAAAAACAAAAAAATGGAAGAAATCAATAATCCCTTAAAACCAAGAAAACTGAAATAGAGACAATAATAAAAATATAAATATAAGGAATTATGGAAATGGAAAATATGGAAAAATGATCAAGCACCACAGTGCAAGCATAAACAGTGGAATACAAGAGAGAGAAGAGAGAATATCAAATGTTGAAAATACAATAGCGGAATTAGATTCATCAGTCAAAGAAAACATTAAATCTAACAGAAGTCTAATATAAAATATCCAGGAAATATGGGACACCATGAAAAGACCAAACCCAAGAATAATAGGGATAGAAGAAGGAGAAGTTCAACTTGAAAGCACAGAAAATCTATTCAACAAAATCATAGAAGAAAACTTTCCCAACCTAAAGAAAGATATGAATATAAAGAAACAAGAAGTTTGCAGAGCACCAAATAGATTGCAACAAGAAAAAAGTTCCCTTGCCACATAATAATCAAAATACTAAATATACATAATAAAGAAAGAATATTAAGAGCTGCATAGGAAAAAGGTCAAGAAACATAAAGGCAGACCTATCAGAATTATACGTGACTTCTTAATGGGAACAATGAAAGCCAGAAGGTCCTGCTAAAGAACTATGCACACATTAAGAGACCATGAATGACAGCCCAGAATACTATACCCACCAAAACTTTAAAACAAGATATTCCATGACTGAACCAGATTTAACCAATACTTAGTCATAAACCCAGCCTACACAAAGTATTAGAATGAAAACTCCAACCTAAGGACACAATAGATGATCTCCCAGCAACAAATCCCAAAGAAGGGGAAAACGCACACAATAAATCACCAACAGTGAAAGCTAAAAATAACAGGAACTAGCAATCACTGATCATTGATATCCATTAATATAAATGGGCTCAATTTACCTGTAAAAAGATATAGGCTAACAGATTGTTTAAGAAAACAGAATCCAGAATTCTCCTGCTGCATTCAAGAAATACACCCCTCAAAGACAGACATCACCTCAGAATAAAAGGTTGGGAAAAATTTTTCCAATCAAATGGATCTAAGAAACAAGCTGGTTTTCTAATTAATAACTAACAAAATAGACTTCAAGCTAAAATCAATCAAAAGATACAAAGAAGGACATTTCATATTAGTCACAGGAAAAATCCATCAAGAAGAAATCTCAATACTGAACATCTATGCACCATACCTGAGTACCCTCATATGTAAAAGAAACACTTCTAAAGTTTAATCTCACATCTACTCTTCTCATCAGTAAAGAGGAAACCTGAAGAATCATTTGAACCACAAATGGAAATTATAAACTTCCCCAGCATCAAAGATTGAACCCAGGGCTTGGTGGTCATATTTCTGTCAAAACCTCTTAATTAGATAAAAGAAGAGGAAACAAATCCTTTTGGGGAATGAAATGACTCCCAAAGATGAAAGGCCAGGGAAAGTCCTACTTGAGATCTGATTAGGCTCTCTAAGAGCAGGATGCTAAGTGTGGCTAAGGTGATTTGAATGAAAATGGCCTCCACACACTTACAGGGTGCTATTAGAAGCTTTTGCCTTGTTGGAGTAGGATTGGCCTTGTTGGAGGAAACGTGTCCCTTGTGTTGGGCTTCCAGGTTTCAAATGCTCACACTGTATCCAGTGGCATTCTCTCTTCCTGCTGCCTGAGGATCCAGAAGCAGAAATCTCAGCTACCTCTCCAGCACCATATCTGTCCGCACGGCACCAGTCGTACTTTCCACCACAACCATGATGGGCTAAACATCTGACTGTAAGCCAGCCCAAATGAACAGTTTCCCCTTATTATAAGACCTTCCATGATAATGGTGTTTCTTCTCAGCAATAAAACCCTTACTACGACAGTGACTAGTAACACATGAAGATGGCTAGAGTCAAAGGAACACAAGCAAAGTTTTCACAAAGTTGAATTGTCAAAATGGTGCCAACCTGGGTGCAGGCTTTGAACAGATTGCTGTTGTTCAAAGCACAGGATGACCTTTCCTTCTTCTCTTTGAAGATGGCACAGGGCATATTCTTATTCAGCTATGGCCACTTGTGGTGCTAACACAGAAGGGCATTTCAGACCTCACAGTTGCTTTGATCAGCTTGAGTGTGTGGGGATCATAAGCTTCCTTTTTCTGAATGGGGTGATTTTGATCACAGTGCTTCCTTTCTCAGCAAGTCTATTCTAAAGCATTTTGAGCAACCTGTGTGTGTGTGTGTGTGTGTGTGTGTTTGTGTTTAATTCACACTACAGTAAATTTAGCAAATACCTACCTATACCTATAACCCTGTAATTCTTTCCAAGTGTGATCCATGCAACGAGGAAGAGTAAATGTTGCTTTTGGCAAGGATGCTAATTCTGTGACTCAGGAATGGAACTGACTATATCATTGCTCAAAGTCATGTTTCACTTTCCTTCCTACTGTGATGATGACACATTCTCAGCCATGACCCATTCTGTGGAGGAGTTTTTATTCTGCCACGTTGATGCTGGCCAATCAGTTCTCTCAGCCTTAATTCAGGGCATATCCCAGAAAAACAACTTAAAAGGTATCTCAAGGTTCCCCCAATCCTTGTGTACTTTTACTTTAGTTCTAAGAAATTGATGTTTCAGAAGGAGGATGGCTTTCCAATTGTAATAGAATCAGAAACATATGCCACAGAGGCATAGTGGCTGACCTATAGTCACAAACTGTGTGGTGAATACTAAATCTCTTTGTAAGCTTCTGAGGTCTTGATATGACATATTACTTTCTGGTACTATGGGGATGAATTATTCTTTGGGCACTAGGACTCAGGACAAACATTTTGAACCTTAAAACCCCTAAGTGTACATTAAATAATCAGAAAACAAAAATGTTCCCCCCAGGACAAAAGCCCTGGCCCCCTTTATAGTATTTCAATCCCACTCTCTTTCCAAATGAGAAGTTTTATTTATTTATTAATTTTGGTGCCTCTCTGGACACATGTGTTATATCTTAGTCCCTTAGAAGCCATGCATTTGTTTTATAGTATCATTCAGGGGGACTGTTTGAAGGATTTAGATGGGGCTTTCAATCCCGTTTCTGCTTTCTACCTCATTATAACATGGGGGCCAGCAGGTGACACAGTCCCTCTGAGTGCAATTCTGCAGCAAACAAGGCTGACCCTGTGTTTTCTGTTACTATTTTTCTTTAGCTTTGGACAAACGTGTGTGTTTCATAATCTGGCTGGACAGATCGGCATGTTTCCAACTCACTACCTCTCAGTCATCACCCTCCTTGTAAATACTAGGTGAAGGAGCATTGCCAACTGTTCTTTGCTTCTTCTAGAAATTACCTTTTCAAAGGTGTACCTCCCCACCTCACTCCTACCAACTAGGTCGGAACAGTTATAACAGCATTGAAATACTCTACATGGTCCATTTGTTTTCAGACATCTCTCTGGAAAGATGCAAGCAGGACGAATATTTGCCATCTCCCCATCTCCTGATCTGCCTGGTTCCTTCTATCACAGCCTTCCCTTGATGCCCTCTGTTTGTTTATATATCTTGTCTCTGTTGTTTACACCCGTCCAGTTTCATTGAAAGAAATAGTGTGGTGGCTGTTTTTAGCTACTTCGTGAGTTTGGTTCTTAAATTTAAGGCCCTTTTATTTCCTACAGATGAAGGCTTTGATTTTGAGGTAAATCTTCATCTATTGAGTCTTGAACCCATGTTTCTTTCACTTCTTGCTCTATTTTATTAGCCCTACAGTCTTCATGATTTATCTCTGCCAATACTCACAGAAGCACTAGGGTGAAATGCATGATGCTCTTCCCAGATGTCCTCTCTCTCTCTGCTGTGAGGCATCTTGATGGAGTGTTATTGAGACAAGGTGGGGGCAGGATGAAAGGGAAGAAGCCCATGTTTCATAGCAGGATCCTTGTTTCCAACCCCATACTGCCAGCCCTATTCTTCTCCATTTCCCTATTCTGAGGACATTTTGCCTTTTCTGCAGTATGCTAGCCCCCAGAGCTTATAAGACAGCAGAGAGGGTCACTTTTGCAATAGTTCACTAAAAAATATGTATAGGGAGATCTAAGTGTGGACTCAATTAGTGACACATTATATAATTCGGAGAACTTCCAATAGGAAAATCATTTCATGACCCTCATATCAATTTGGCCTGTCTAAGAATTTAGATTATACACTGATGCAATTTATGAATGCAGCTATGCACATCCAACACAGGTTGAGACAAAGAAAGAGGGCAACACATAGACAAGAAGACAAAGATAGATAAACCTCTAGCAACAGAAGCAACAATGATAGATTTCAATGTTTGAATATTGAACTTGCTGAGAGACAGCATATCAGCAGTTTCCTATTGTTGAAGGGAGTTGTGGGCTGTGTTCCTGTCACCCCAGCCTCTGGTCGCCTGGCTAGATTATGCCCCGAAATAACAACACACAAACTGTATTCTTTTAAACACTGCTTGGCCCATTATATCTAGCCTCTTCTTGGCTAACTCTCGCACCTGGACTAGCCCATTTCTAATAATGTGTGTAGCACCCCAAGGTGCGCTTACCGGGAAGATTCTAGCCTACGTCCATCCTGGGTCGGAGCTTCATGGCGTCTGCCCCAGAGAGCAGAGCTATCGAGTCTGAGCTCACTTCCTCTTCCTCCCAGCATTCTGTTCTGTTTACTCCACCCACCTATGTTCTAACCTATGAGGGCCAAGCAGTTTCTTTATTTTTTAAGCAATGACCTTCCTCCATCATCCTATAAAATGCCAAGGGTAGATTTAAGCTTCATGGGACTCTCTTCCATGTACTCTAGGAATGGTTCTGTCCTTGTGTCCATATATGCTTGGGCACTCAAGTGTCCCTCTTTTTTCCTCTGAAGTATACCATCTATTGACAGATTCCCTGGTATCGGGCACTATGTACACACATCAGGCATGTATCCATACATCATTGTTTGCCTTTTAATAAAAAAACATTTGGTCCCACGAGCCTTTAATGAAATTAAGACTTGCAGATGATCAATCACGAATTCTTGCTCATGTGATGGGTTTTAAACTCACCTTAGAGTATTTTCTCATACAACAGCAAGACATCCAAGGCTCTCAGCCCACATCACCATGCTCTTTCCATCCTGCTGTACACCTGAACACCTGCTCAGAGAACTTCCTGCTCTTGCCGTCCACAGCATGACTTCCTTTCCTCTGAATCCCGCTGCATCTACTCTCACGTCCCTGCATGCAGTCTCTTCCTTAGGACCTGCCACGTGTCCTTTCAGGTTTAAGATGCTGAAGATACAAGTATTAGAGTAATTAAGAGCACAGTCACTCAGCTCTGCTGCTTCTTAGCTATGCGCCCTTAAGCGGGTTATTTAATTTCTCTATGCTCTAGCCTCCTGATTTATAAAAATTCATCACACCATTCTGTAAAAAAATTTCATGAGCTAGAATAAACAAGGCTTTGAAAAACCTTGTGTCACACAAAGTAAAGCATTGTGTAATTTTGCTTCTGTTAGATGAACCTTAGATATCACATTCATGAGGATTTCTTTGACTCCCATTTTTCTCTGAACAAAATTGGCACGGAAGATTTCCATTGTAGGTTTTGATATTGTTTTGTTTTAGAATTTTCATTTATAAGTTTTCTCTACTACTCAGTGGAAGCTATGTGGGGTTAGGAAATAATTTATTTTGGACATGCAATTCATTACATTGTTATATTTTTTATTTTACAAAATGCATTATTGGGAGTCAAAACTGATTGCTAACTTAACTGATTATTGATTTTACTATTATCATTATAATCAGTCGTTATGTATTGGCTACTATAGTTCCTCTTCCACAATAAAATCTCATGAGATAGATACTATTAAACCTGTTTTCCAGGTGAGAAAGCAGAAATACAAAGATTAAACAACATACACAGTATAAATTGCCAGTATACCTGAAAAAATGAGTTTTATCAAGCAATATGATTCAAGAATTCATATTCTTGCTGCTTTTTGCATCTGCCCCCCCACAAGTGATTTAGCATGGGGAAAGGGAGAGGTTGGAAAAAATAAGGAAAAGGGGTAAAGGAGGGGAGGATGGGCAAGAGCTGCCGGCAAAGCGGAGTCTTGATGGCATCACCAAAGTCATTGCAAAACCCTCCCTCATGCAGGATTTATGCTAAACCCTTGACTTTTCAAAACAGCCACTATAAAATATAGCCATGTAGCATCCACTTCTTCATTTGCTGTGAAAAACAACTTGTGAGCATTACCCGTTAAATCATTCAGCTCTGCATAGTATCCCAACAAGGAAAACTGTTTGTTTCTGCATAAACCTTTGCTCCCCTGGAGGCTTTGTCCTGATCTACTCTTTCTGATGCTTATGTAACAAGTTTGTGCACTGCATGCTGGGAAATAAATGCGAATCCAGACTGTAGACTTAGCAACAAGAATTCTATCAACTCTCAGATTATAACGTTTTTCTCATTTGGCAATCTTTCGAACCTCAACTTTCACTTTTTGTGCTGCTTAGGATTTTGTCAACTTGACACAGCTAGAGTCATCTGGGAGGAGAGAATCTCAAATGTAAAACAATGCCTCCATCAAAGAGCATGAAGGCAAGTCTGAGGGGGCAATAGCTTGATTAATGATGGATGTGGGAGCTCAATGTGGACTGTGCCACTATCCCAGGCATGTGATGCTGAGTCACACATGTGAGCAAGCCAAGCCAGCTGTGGGGAGCTTCAGTTCCTGCTTCCAGGTTCCTACCTAGACTTCCTGTCTTGCCTTCCCTTAGTGATGGACTCTGATGTGAAAGTGTATGTAAATGAAGCCTTTCTGCACCACGTTGGTTTTGGTCAGGGTTTTTATCACAGTCACAGAAACCAAAGCAGGACAGTCCTATATAATTAATAATATGAATAAAGGTACTAGGTTGCTTACTATCCCCACAGAGACCTCTACTGTACCATTTATTTATTTACAGCTTCATGTCAATCTAGGGTGGTATGTTCCTACTCTTTGTAATCATCTTAAATTACAATAATTTAATTGGCAACAAACTTTATGTCCAGGGTTCAGCCAGTTTTAGGACATTTTACCAAATTGTGAAGCTAATTAAATAGTTGCAGAATCCAAATAAAACCTGAGAACCTGCAACCCTGTACTGGCTGCTCTGTGTTTCACCCGAGAGCCATCATTCCTAGTATGATAAAGTTATAGCAAACTAGGGAGAAAAACCCATGTAAAATACATCAAATGTCTGTTTTGGGATGGAGTCCTAGCTTTGATGGAATAATATTATGACTGAATTATGACTAGCTATTTTTAACTTCTGTTCTCATTTTTAAAATTTGAATTTGTTTTTCTTCATTACAAATGCTATAATCAGCAATTAGAGAAATTGTAGAAAAGTAGTTATATGAAAGAAAGAAAAAATACTCTAATTCTACCATAAGATAACTCATTTAACCTTCATATATCTATATATACTTTATGATTTTTTTAGTGCAACGCAAGTGGGTGCTGTAACATTGAACTCCACCTCCAGTCCATTAGCTATATATGGTCTTTTAAGTCATCTTATGTCTAATTATTTCTTAAACTTTTCATAGTTTTAATGATACTATTTCACATTTTTATTTTTCAATGAAATACACACACACACACACTCATGTAACAACTGGTATTTCAAATAAAATTTTAGACAGCTGCAGACAGACTCAAAGGGTAATTCACTCTAATTCTCTTAACTTTTCACATGTTTATTTTTGTGTTATGAACTTGTCTTTAGTACCATTCAAAATGTTTTAGGGAGTTTCAGTACATCTAACCTTTCAGATACAAATAGCTTAATGACATCATATTAGAAGGTGATATATAAAGTTCAGGCTTTGATTCTAAAATCATTGTTGGGGTCTTGTTAGTGCTTCCCACCAGCTCCGTTATTGGATACCTTGCATTAATTTCATAGATCCTTCAGATCTTTGTTTATACAAAGGGAGAGCCATAATTGCTTCACAAAGTTGGTTTAAGCATTAAATGAGATCGTACCCTGAAAGCTTTTCTGCAGCATTCCAAGATTTTAATGCTTTTGCCAAATTATTTTCCAGAAAGCGACCAACAAGGTCTGAAAAATTCCATTTCATCTTAACCATCTCAGCATCATCCTATTATAGTGTTTTGATACCTTGATAAATTATAGAACTTTGCTATTACTTCTTAAGTTCTTCTGCTTTGCTTCTGAAGAAGAATAGCAAATTACTGTAAACTGGCTACCAGCTACTGCAAACTGGTTGTGTATTATTGATACTCATTTCTCATTTGTTGATTGCAGCTGCCTGCTGACTTAGGAAAACAATTTTTTCTCCCCCTAGAAGAAAAATCTTACATATAAAATTATTGTTATTTCTAATTTATATTTTCCATTATTAACAAGTTTAAAATGTCTATTTCTTAACATACTCTATAGTTTTGCTTCATGTTTTCCCATAAAGCCTTGTAATTATAGGATAAATTAATAGCCAGGCCTCTTGCACACATGAAGTATTTCACATCTATGCTTGGGTGTAGGTGAGAGCTAATGAAACCTTGTATGCAGAAAGTATAGTTTTCTTGATTTATTTAGAGTAAATCACCATGTCTAGGAAATTCCTTTTAATACTTGGGTTCTATCTACACAGTTTTTTGCCATGTTTATTTCATTTACTAGATATTTAGACTACATGCTATTTATCACATGTGAAGTGAGGCTCTAGGCAGTAGTTCTGCAGCACTTTGTGAAGAGAAACCAGTGGAATCTATGACCTTGGGTAGGAAACATCTTTATCACTAAACTCCTGCTAATGACTGATTCCCTCAAGTGTTAATGGAACAGCAGAAAATGTCAGTATTGTTGGAAGTAAATGTATAACTAACAGAAATTACAGATGTTTTCATCTTAGTTACTGCTTCTATATATTTTATTTTATTTTGCTGTTATTTGAAAATTGTTACTTAATGACTATTAGATCTTGTGTTGTAATATCTGTGTTAGTATTCTCTAAAGAAACAGAACTGATAGAATGAATATATTCATATTCAACACACACATATGTATGCATGGGATATATATATGTACATATATATGTGTATGTATATATATATATATATATATAATTTATTAGAGCATCTTACAGACTATTGTCTGGGTAGTTCAATCCTGTCTTCTAATAGAAAGGCAAAGAATAAAATCATTGTTTAGTCCATGAGGCTGGGAGTCTCAACAGTCCCAATATGGTAGTGGAATCCCAGTTCCAAGCTAGAAAACAACAACAAGAAAAAACCAAAACCAAAACCAAAAACAAAACAGAGAGATGTGCTTTAGAGCCAGGGATTTTTATCAGTTGCTTTCTAGACTTTATGATCAAAATACCTAATTAGCCGGGAGGTGGTGGAGCACGCCTTTAATCCCAGCACTCGGGAGGCAGAAGCAGGCGGATCTCTATGAGTTTGAGACCAGTCTGGTCTACAAGAGCTAGTTCTAGGACAGGCTCCAAAGCTACAGAGAAACCCTGTCTCAAAAAAACAAAAATAAACAGCCCCCCCCAAAAACAAACAAACAAACAAAAAATACCTAATTAAAAACAACTTAGGAGGAGAAAAATTACTTGGGCTAAGGATTTCAGAAGGTTTTGACCATCATGGTAGGAACAGCATGGTGGAGTGGTTTCATGGTGGTAGGAAAATGTGATGAAGATCCTTCTAGCTTCCTGTTCAGGGAACAGAGAAGAGAACCTAAGCAGAGTTAGCTATAAACCTCATAGACATGCACAGTGATTCATCTTCTCTGGCCAGGACACTCATCTCAAAGGTTCTACAATCTCCTCAAACAGCATCAAGAGGTCAAATGTTGAGATCCATGACCCTTCAGGGGGCATTTCGCAGTCAAGACCATAATAGGCTTTTAAATGTGGGGTGAGGAGGGATGTAGGTATAGGTGAAAAAAATTACAAAACAATTTATATATTCAAGTAAAAACAGAGTATTTATAGAAGAATTCGTAGTGTATTATCTATTTGTTAGTTACTGTCATGGCTACTCTTGGTTGCCAATTTGGCTACAACTGGAATCAAGCAAAATTTAAGTAGCTGACCATGTCGGAAATGCTAAAAATACCAGACACAGTAAATATACATAAAAGTAATATCTTCATGACAGTGAAAGTCTTTTGTTCTTCCTATATGTCTACTCTTTGTAGTTAATATAGGTATAGTATTTGGGTAACAGTGCTTCTGGGGGTACCCTGATCTTTCTAATGAAACTGTTCTACCTGGATACTGACTCCTTACCACATGTGTGCCAGGAATCTCAGGGAACTCCCATTTTCTTCCTTAGTTCCTTAGAATATCATTTCATTTATTGACCAGAGGAATTTGAAACTTGGAGTAAAAACTTTTTATTTATGTTATTGAGTGCAAGACACAATTTAAATTGGTGTTCTAAGGTTCATGATATTAAATGTGTCTTCATTAAAGCAGTAGTGGTCTGACAGTTACTTTTATAAACAGGGCACTAAACAACATACCACACATCCCAGAATCAGAGGAATTCCAAGAAGAAAAGGCCTGCTGCTTTTACCAGGAGCCAGAGGCATTCCAGTGATGGGGAGGCTGTACCTTGCTGCCCTGCTCAGCCTGTGACTTTCTGCTCTCTGCCTTGGAAACTCAATTTTGATGTGTGTCTGGTTTCACCTCTACTTGTCTCAAGTTTGCTTCTGCATTCTGTTAAAGGAAGAGACTAGAGGAAAGATAAAGTGTTATTAGCTCCTTTCTCTTCTTTGCAGGCACACATGGCTTTAGCAGTGTTGTGTGACGTTGATTGTTTATTTCCCAGCCACCCGGCAGCTCAGACCTGAAATAGTCACACAGAAACTGTATTAATTAAATTACTACTTGGCCTATTAGCTCTAGCTTTTTATTGGCTAACTCTTACATCTTAATTTAACCCATTTCTATTAATCTGTATGTTGCCATGTGGCTGTGGGTTACCAGGTAATATTCTCTCTGGCATCTGTCTCTGGTGGGGCTACATGACTTCTTCACTTCACTCTTCTTTTTCTCAGCATTCAGTTTAGTTTTTCCTGCCTGGCTCTGTTCTACCCTATCAGACCAAGCCAGTTTCTTTATTAACCAATGGCATTCACAGCATATGGAAAGAAATTCTATATCATAGCAGAAAATATATGCTTTTGTACAGTATCACACCCTTTAAATGGTGGTTCCTCTCTTTTGCTATAGGTTTTTCTAGGTCTTAGTAATATTCATTTCTGCTTTGCCCCTTCAGCACTAGGCTTCTTACCTATACTACCCTAGATGGATTGTTTACACTTGATTAAAATTGTTTAAAACACTCCATCATCCTTAGTTGGGAAATTGACCTCCATTTCCTTTTGATAGAGGATTCATTTCCCTGTGATGTAAGAAGTCCTTCTGTATATGTGTTCTTTTTATTGGTAAATGAATAAAGAAACTGCCTTGGCCTGTTGATAGGGCAGAGAAGAACTAGATGGTGGAGGGACTATAATGAATGCTGGAAGAAAGAAGGCAGAGTCAAGAGAAGCCATGTAGCCCCACCAGAGACAGCTGCTAGAAGGAACCTTGCTCATAAGCCACAGTCACGTGGTAATACTCAGATTAATGAAGATGGATTAATTTAAAATATGAGAATTAGTTAGAAATCTGCTTAAGCTATTGGCCAAGCAGTTGTAAAAATAATATGAATTCTGTGTGGTTATTTTGGGGCTGAGCAGCCATGAACGTGCAGCTTCTTACAACAACCCTGCACTTCATTCAATTAACCATTTCAAAGGACATCTGATTCTCCCTTATCATCTACTGAAATGATTTACTTTTCCTGGAGGGAATTGTCCAAATTTGCCTATTGTCGATTGAACAAGAAAATCACAGATTCTGTTCATTCTGTCATTTGTATTGGAATTTTCTCATGTGTTCTGAGTACTCTCTGATGGATGACCAGTTGGGCAGAGTAGTAGAAACAGTGGAAGGAGGAAAAAACAAACTAAGTTCAAAATGTTGGTCTTGGTTTTTTTATTGGTGACATTTGAAGTAAATGAGGAAAATTTTAGAACCTCAGGGACAGTTGGCTGCTTCACCAAAACCATTGTCATAAGGGTTTGTGAAAAGCCTGCTGTGAGAAACAAAACTGATGATCTAATGGCACTCTGTCTTCAAAAAGAACATATATAAAGCAGTGGAGTCTAACCTTACATACTAACTCATGTATCATGTTTATAACATGTGGTCATTATTGAAGCACAGTAGGAATTCAGTATTCCACAAAGGTTATTTAACTTTAGGGGTTTGTCATATTCCCTATTGTTCCTCCGTTGTCTACAGGGCTGACTGACAGATACTTGCTCCATAACATATATTTTAAAAGATATTTTTAAGTCTCTGAGCTTTAGGAAGGACTGAAAACCACATTTACATGAGGCAAGTTAGCTAAATTAGAGTTAAATCGACTCTCATCCTAATGAATCTAGAAGAAATTTATTAAATAATCAAGTGGAAGAGTGGCTTACTGCATTTTTGTGGCTACAATAAAATCTATAAGATTGAACAACTTATGAAGAACACACATGTGTTGTCAATATTTCTAGACACCTGGAAATCCAGGATTGACATGCTTGCGGATGAACTCATCTGAAAAGGGCTGTTCTCATTCCCTAAAATGCCCCCCTCTTAACACATATTACAGAGAAGAAGATGGATAATGTGTTTTCCCATGTGGAGGGAAGAGGGGCAAGAGAGCTACCCCTCACCTGAAGCCTCATATATGGGCCTTTTAATTTCATATATGAATATTCTGCCCCATTTAATATAAGAAATGCTGTTCTTGAACTCTTTCTTTCTCTGTGTACACTCATTTGCAGTTTTGTAGTAGCATCTATGGGTTATTTGTCATGGAAGAACGTAAGTTTTGGCTGATTATCTCGGATATCCATTTAATGGTTTGTCACTTCAGCTCAAGATGTAATTTCCTGTCCATTATGTTGTAGATTTCTCATGTATCTGTCAGCATGTCACTTGGCATTCTTCTCATTTTATCTTATCTTTGAAAGATTTCTTCTTTCTGTCACCTTTAGTTGTCTTGCCATTTCTTTACCTATGGCTAAAGATTCCTCACTAAGCCGGGCGGTGGTGGCGCACGCCTTTAATCCCAGCACTTGGGAGGCAGAGGCAGGCAGATCTCTGTGAGTTCTAGACCATCCTGGTCTACAAGAGCTAGTTCCAGGACAGGCTCCAAAACCACAGAGAAACCCTGTCTCGAAAAACAAAAACAAAAACAAAAAAAAAAAGATTCCTCACTATACTATGTATAGTGAGGAATGCTGTCTATGAAGTCTGTAGGTAAAACTCTCTTCAACATCCATGTATTTTCATTTGGTACTCCCTGCATCTACGAATATGTCATTAATATTTCTCAATAAAATCTAAGTTCTCCTTTAGTTCTAGATCTTCACTTCAAAAGCAAAAACAGTAACGCATACCATGGGGGACCATGCTTCTCAGATTCTGTCATTTTTGCCATCTATGTAAACATAGAGAATGCCAGGTAAAGATTAGATGCTTGCTACCACAAGGATAACTTTACCTAAAGATATGCACAGTATGCCCCACTATACTGTGTTCTAAGATTTCTACTCTCCAGAACTTTCTGCATGCAAGCCTCTCTTTTTTTATTATTTTATTATGAAAGCCTCCAAAAAATAGATGTAACCTCAGGGCTTGTGTGTTTTAAAACAAAAACAGAGACACATTGTAAGAAATTTTATATACTTTATATACTTTTTATACTTTATAGTTCACTTTTTGTTGTGATAAATATCAGGATCAAAAACAGCTTGAGGAGAAGAGGGTTTGTGTCTCCTTGTATTTTAAAGTCTATCATTGAGGGATGTCAGAGAGAGAACTAAAGGAACCTTGGTGGCAGGAACTGAAACAGAAGCCATGGAGACATGCTACTTACTGGCTTGCTATCCAGGGCTCGCTCAGCTTTCTTTCCTGTACAGTAGAGTATCACCTGCTCTGAGTAGCACTGCCTGTAGTAAGTGGAACTTCCCACATAAATAATTCATCAAGAAGATGCCCATACTGACTTGACTACAGGCTATCCTGTAGAAGGCAGTTTCTTGACTGAGATTTCCTTATGTATGTAAAATTAACAAAAATTAACCAGTACATTTAAACAATAACCCACTGTAGATTCTGACTTATAAGCCTCACAAAAAAAAGGTCTAGTTGCTATATTGAAATCTGGGAAATATTTCTTCTAAGCCCCACAGTACAACATCTTCAGGGTAGTGGTTCCCAAACTGGATCTCATACAAAGATAAATACTTATACTTGCAGGTATTTTCTAAAATGCAGGTATCTTAGAAGCATTTTCTTCAGTGTCAGATCTGGGATATTGGTGGTGTGAGGGTCTGAGCTATTTAGTTCATATAATCTGTCTAGAAAATTCTTATGATTGGTGAGGTGTAGGAAGCACTCAGGTAAAGAACTGAGTAATGGAGGGGAAATTTCAATAATTGAGACATATTATTCTTGGGAAGAAGATCATCCCATCTAGCTTTTACTCCCTTGCTTCCAATTTCATCGATGTTAAGATGGAATAAGCTAACCGAAAAAGCGCTTTTCTTGAACTTCATTCTTATAAAGCAAAAAGATAGGGACCTAGGGAGGGAGTGGTTATAAAACACATCTTGGAGCTTCATCAGTCAAGGATTGAAATCTCGATGTAGTTGGGTACTTGAGGAAATCAAATTCCATCAGTATTCATTCTGCAGGGTGGCAGAGCACCGTCCACAAGCCAATTAAAGTGGACACAGTAAAGGAGAGAGCTGGGCTTCAATGACTAAAGCTTCTGAAAGGGGAGATGGCCCAAGAAGGAAGAGCAGCAAGCTTTGAAATTTAATTTTGAAAATATGACCTGAGGCAGCTATAGAAACCAATAGGGCTGCACAGGGAGCCCTCATATGAATCCAGACTCTAAATATCAAGTGCAAAATACGAAAGGAGGGACACATAATTGAAACTACAAAAGAAGAGCATGACACTATGAAAACAGGGTCAGAAACCTGAACTCTTTGAAGTATCAAAGCAAGCATTATGGTTTCCACTCACCGATAAAAAGCTGAAACTACAGAAGATTAAGTGACAGGCTTCCATCTCATATCTAAACAAACAGATCCAAGTTCTGTATTATTTCCTTACACCCCCTACACAAAGCAACTCCAGACTCTCTACCCTACTTTGTGTACATAGAGTTATCCTACATACAATAGACAAGAGGATACTCTTATGTCTTCAAGAAGAAGAAAAAGAAACCTTTAATGTGAGATACACTGCAAGATGATCTCTAAAGAAAATGGCTATTAATGTATCTTCTGATACCAAAAGCCAAGACAAATCATGTCACTGTATTTTTATTTTTCTGAAGTCAATTTTTATAACCTTCAATATGCCTTGAATTATTGTAGTCATCTGCTTGGTTTTGAAAGGATGGTTGGATGCCCTTTTGTCTCAGGCTGGAGGGTTTGGAAATTAATCTCTTTTCATGACCAACTTATGGCATTCCCTTATGCCAAGATATGGATATAACTTAGGCTTTTAAAAGAAAGTTTTAGTTTAGTTTTGATGAAATCACTAAAACCTCACTGAACACAGCTCCATGACTGTAAATGAAGCCAGGCTGAGGCTATAAAACACCTAGACTTGGACTTCTAGATCGTTAGCTGACTTTTAATGTATATTGGACAAGATCAAAAGGCTAAGTAATTACCTAATCAATCCTCCCCAGAAGTCTTTGTGGTAGGTAACTAATACCATTAAACTCATCTCACCAATGGGAAACTGAGGCAATGAATGAGTCTGTGTGAATATTTTTTGCCTTTTATTCCTGTGCTATGTGCAGTTCTGAAAAATAAGGTCCTATTACCTTTCTAAGTATCTGTCTCCAATATAATGGAGTCTTTTCTAGCAGCTGACTAAGAAAGAAAGAAAGAAAGAAAGAAAGAAAGAAAGAAAGAAAGAAAGAAAGAAAGAAAGAAAGAAAGAAAGAAAATGTTAAATAATAAGAACCTCAGGTTGGACTAAGTGTGAACACAGAAAGAAATGTTCTTTTAGAAAATCCTTCCATCATTAAAGATACATTTATAGTCTTTACCTAAAGCATCTCAGATGACTGATACACTAAATGTTGAATCATGGTCTATTTTGGAAGGAGGATAGAGAACACCATTAGGGTATCAATAGAAACACAAGTAGGTATTCTGTTCTATTGGAAAATAGCAATTACAGTCATGACATACAACTTCTGGAGAGTTCCATGTACCTTTGAATATAATAGCTGGCCAAAAGAGCATCAGAAATAGATTGCTTAAAAGAGAAAAGAAAGAAAGGAAAGCATGTGTGCAGAATGAACACAAAAAGTGAGAAACCTGAACTCTGTCAAAAGAGCCAGAGGAGATGTATGGGTAAGGTTGAAGGTAAGGTAATTGCTATGAACTAGCGAGGGCTTAAGTCTTCGGTGCTTCACTATATTTTCTCTCTAAGTCAGTCACCAAGATTCATGAAAATGCGGTGACCAAATCTGGCATTCACTACTCTATTTCAAAAAGTCTAGCAAGTACCTAGCTTTCTCTGTGTAAAAACCCACAGCAGCTTAGAGGTGAGGGAGTTCGACAGAAGATGAAGAGAGCAACACAGTGAGGTGATTTGATGGAAGCCAGGCTGATCATCAGAGCTGTGGGCTGGAGCTCATGGGTCTTGTTGTCCAGAGTTTTAATTCCAGGAAGAGCATCCTGTCCTTTTCTGTCATTTTCTTTCTTCAATTCAACAAATGTACATATAGTGATGAATATGGTGAGGGAGCTACACTATGAGGTCCTGGATTTTTAGAGAGAGATAATCTCTGACCTACGACCTTGCAATGCAGTCGAGTTGTTTTGTTTGGCAAGGTGCTGCCAATAAGACAGAAACTACTATGTGAGTGGTGTATTTAAGAAGCTTTGGGGAGAGAAAAAAGATAAATCTAAGGCCCCATAAATGATAGAGAATTCACTTTATCAGTCTATATTTTTAAATCGGCTATTGAGTTTTGGAATTTTTAAATAAAATCTTTGACCTCAAATGAAATAATTTAAGAAATCATAGCCAAGATACTTGTGTTATTGATTCCAATTAAAGGCTTAATATTTTTGTAAGTATATATTTTTCCTGGAGGTTTATTTTTACATGGTTTATGTTATAGATTAATTTTTTTAGAGTCAATGCATATATATTCAGACCATTCCATTCCTCAAACTGTGATCTCTATTTAGAAATAAGGTCTCTATGGGGGTAACTCAAATTAAAAAAAAAAAGACTATGATGCTGATGCTATTTTAGTATAACTGGTATCTTAGTATAAATAAGGCACTTGGCCTAGAGATAGAACATGTTAGTACAACACAGAGGGAGAAGATGCCCATGTGACAAGTCAATGGATACCAAAGAGACATTTCTTGAAGCTTGCATTTTTTTAAATTTTATAGTTCTGTCCTCTAGGATTGTCAGAAAATCAATTTATTTTAAAGAAAATGAATCTCAGTTACTTTGTGAGGGTAGCCTTGGTGAAGAAAGACCACAATCTTGTAGAGTAATCAAAGAACAGTACTGAATTTTATATATTATAGATTGGCCCTGAAGACTCATACACACATGCACATGCACACACACACGCGCACGCACACACACACACACACATTCTCTCTCTGAACCACATGGCCTATTGGACTCTACAACAAGGACTACAGAATAATTTCATGGGGTTCTTTAATGTCCAAGTGGGGGTGGGGTGGAGATTCAGAATATTCCTATATCACACCTCCTTTTAATTACCATTAGTAATCCTTCAGTAAGTTTCAAAATTGGTTCTTAATGTCCTCTCACCACTGTATCATATAGACCTGATCATGCTGATAGCACAAAAGTCTTTTTTTATCCTTTTGTTATAAGAAAATCGAGCTTCTCACATTGAAATGACTGGGTTTCCAGTTGTAGCTACAAAGCTCTAATTTGGTTGTTCTTAATCAAAGAAGCCTATGACTTTAAGGTTTGGATGACCATTTTTGCAATAATAGATGCAACATTTCTTTAAAAAAAAATCATGGGACCAGGACTGCAAATGACAATTCAAATAAGTACTCTTCCAACATAAAACATTTATGAATGTTATTAGTCAGTATCTTTATAGTGTAACTGCATGCCAATGAAAATTGTGATTGCTTAAGGGCTGAGGTACATCAGCTCTCTGTACATTCTGTAATTGGCCAGATGTGTATTTTAAAAGCATATATTCTCTAGGCTGCCATTTCATAGAGTAGACAACCTGGATGACAATTTTTCCTCCTCTGTAGAGTATGAATAATTTGTGATAGGGAAGTTTTTGAAGTTTAATTCATATAAAAATTAAAAATATTAGGTGTATATTTTAATTTTATGTGTGGACAGTGGCTGTATAGACCAGAAGCAGGTTTCAGGTCTTCTGGAACTTCATAAAAATAAAGGTGGTAAGCCGGGCGGTGGTGGCGCACGCCTTTAATCCCAGCACTCGGGAGGCAGAGGCAGGCGGATCTCTGTGAGTTCGAGACCAGCCTGGTCTACAAGAGCTAGTTCCAGGACAGGCTCCAAAGCTACAGAGAAACCCTGTCTCGAAAAACCAAAAAAAAAAAATAAATAAAAAAAAAAAATAAAGGTGGTAGTAAGAAAGATATGGGTTTTAGGAACTGAACCCAGAACTTCAATGAGATCAAAAGTTGTTCTTAATCACTGAGTCATCTTCCCAGTCCCCAATTTTAAAAACATTATAAGATTTCACATGAAGACCTTTTAATTAATGGAGAGAACTGACATTCTTGTTGTATTTCCAATTCATCACTTGAAAAGATATTTATAAGCTGCTCTTGTCACAAAATGCAGATGAACTATGCATTTAGATGTCATTAGTATGTCATGGGATCTCAAACATAACTTTCAAAAAAATGCATATAGCCAAATCATGGGAGCAGGTAGGACATTCCCAATGGTTAAAGATTAGATAGCATGATGAAGTAGAATAAAAATATTCTTAGCACTTGGGTGGACACTCTAAAGCAGAGGATCCACAAGTAATGTTCTTCTTAAACATATTACATAGCCATAGTTTATGGGCAAGATAGGAAGTCCTTGAAGGGAAATAATTTGGCATAAAAAATAAATATAAAACCTTGACTTATTTTTGGGGTAGATATTACCCTTACCATGTGTGCTGATCAAATGTTTTTTGTTTTGTTTTGTTTTGTTTTTGTCTTTACACAAACTAGAGTTACTTGAGAAGAGTAAGTTTATATTGAGAAAATGCTCAGATGGACCTTAGGAAAGCCTGAGTTGCATTTTATTAATTGATTAATGTGAAAGTGTCCAGCCCACTGTGGGCAGTGACACCTGCAGGAAGATATCCCTGGACTGTATAAGAAAGAAAGCTGGCCGGGCGGTGGTGGCACACGCCTTTAATCCCAGCACTTGGGAGGCAGAGACAGGTGAATCTCTGTGAGTTCGAGACCAGCCTGGTCTACAAGAGCTAGTTCCAGGACAGGCTCCAAAGCCACAGAGAAACCCTGTCTCGAAAAAAAAAAAAAAAAAGAAAGAAAGAAAGCTGAACAAGTCACGAGGAGCAATACAGCAGCATCATTTCTTCATAGCCTCTTCTTTAGCTCCAGACTTCAGGGTCTTGCCTTGACTTCTTATCTTGAATTCGTTCCGTAATCAATTGTGACATATTAGTTGTTTTCAAAATTGCTTTTGGTAATGGTATTTATTTCAGAAACAGAAGGCAAACTATGACAGCAGGTAAATGCCTACTGACTTCTAGAGATAGTCCTATCTAGATAAGTGTATTAGCTTGAGACTTTACAAGAAGCCTTCATGAAGTTGACTGAATTTTTTTTCTATGGCTAAAATGACATACAATTTATTCCACATATACTCAATGAGCCATGCAGAATGATATCAAGAGTTTTGAGTTCTGTTTCCTTTTTCCCTTACCAAATTGGTGAGAATGTGTGGGCAATATGACAAATTGGTGGCAATGTATAACCAATATAAGCATGAAGACAGTCTCATATGTGCCAATCTGATCTATCCCCCTTATGGGCATTATCTAACACTCTTGATTTCTGCTTTCTGCTTTTGCGACAGGAATTGTGGCACAATTCCTTAATTCTTTATTTCAATTCTGTTGGTCCTAATTACTGAAGTTCGCAGATTAAATGTTGATTCCTAGGTCTCCCAGATGGCAATAGACATTGACTTATAGTCATGTATTTTCATCATGGCACTATTAAAATCTTATATCCAGAGTAGTTCAGAAACATGGGTGTTAGAGCTTATGGTGATTTGAATAAGAATGTCCCCCATAGACTCAGATATCTGAACACTTGTTTCCTCATTGGTGTGTGCTTGCGTTGCCTTGTAAGATGGTGTAGCTTTGTTAGAGGAAGTGAGTCACTGGAGATGGATTTTGAGAGTTCATAAATCCTCTCATACTTCCAACTAACCATCTGCTTTATCCTTGGTATTGAAGATGACGTCTCATAGGTTCCTGCTAACATTCCTCCCTCACCATTGTGTATGCTTCCTCTGCAGATAGAAGTCAAAATGAATGCTTCATTCTATAAGTTGCTTTTGGTCATAGTATTTTATATGGTAACAGAAAAGTAACTAACTAATACGCCACACAATTAAGTGTAATACTGAAGCTTCAGTGGGGAATTGTTAGTCTAATCCTCTCTCTTTTATTTCTCTTCCCTGTTTGCTTTTCCTTCTGTTATCCCTTTTAGTGCTTGTTAAGTAGTCAGTACAGGCTAAACACTGTGGAAAGCAATTGTCAAATAAAGATAAAATAACCATATCCATTGTGTCCCAATCAAAATTTATAACCCAGTTAAGGAGTAAGTAAAAAGACACACAAAGAAAGTCTAAGTAGCCAATTCATGAATGTAAAGCCTTCACAACTAGTCAAGGAACACCATAGTGGGTGGATTAATAAAATGACTCTGGAAGGAAGGTGTGAGCTGTAATAATAAGTAAGATAAAACTCAATTACTTATAAGAAGTATTTGCCATTGGCATGTCATATCATGATGATATAGCATTCATACCTATTCTACGTTGAAGATTCACCAAAGTTTCCTTTTGGGTATTCCTGCCTTCAAAGTACATATTTCTATTATACATTAGTTCCCTTTACATTTGATTTTTTTATCCACCGTTCAAACGCAGTGTACACATTTATTCATTCTGGGTGTTGTGGTCATCTTCAAGTTAGTCATGTGTCCACAGTCTTATAACATGAGTCCACGATAAAGTAATTTTCATCTACCATTCTGTGGCTTTCTGAAATCACAGCATCAACAGGCTGTGAAATTCCTGATGATGAAGGATAGCTTTGTGAGCTCTTGGTACATGAACAGTTGAGAGCAGAGGGTACGTACATTTAGCTTTCTATTGCAAAATTCTGTCCTTCTCTCATGTCTTCATCTACTGAAATCTACAATGTGAGATCATTGTTGAGAGTCTAAATATTATGATCCCTAAATCAGCCCACAAGTTGTTTTTTGTTCAAAATAGAACACAACATCTCCCACTACAATGGCAAAGCTAAACAATTCATTTTGGGTGTTGGAAGAATGTCAAGAAGTCAACATCTGAATATTAACCTTCATCAGGCGATGAAAGAAGACAGAGACAGAGACCAACATTGGAGCACTGGACTGAAGTCTCACGATCCAAAGGAGGAGCAGAAGGAGAGTGAGCACGAGCAAGGAAATCAGGACTGCGAGGGGTGCACCCACACACTGAGGCAATGGGGGTGTTCTATCGGGAACTCACCAAGGCCAGCTGGCCGGGGACTGAAAAAGCATGGGACAAAACCGGTCTCGCTGAACATAATGGACAATGAGGACTACTGAGAACTGAAGAACAATGGCAATGGGTTCTTGATCCTATTGCATGTAATGGCTTTGTGGGAGCCCAGGTAGTTTGGATGCTCACCTTACTAGACCAGGATGGAGGTGGGTGGTCCTTGGACCTCCCACAGGGCAGAGAAACCTGCTTGCTCTTTGGGCTGAGGAGGAAGGAAGACTTGATTGGGGGAGGGGGAGGGAATGGGAGGTGGTGGCGGGGAAGAGGCAGAAATCTTTAATAATTAAATAAATTAATTAATAAAAAAATTAAAAAAAAAAGAAGTCAACATCTGGCAACAAGCCTCAGATCCTTAAACTATTTGCTATACCAATGAATTCAATGTAATTCAACTAATATTTGGGGATACATTGTGTGAATAAAGCTCCATGGTAGGCTCTATGGAAGTGGGAGAGTAAAAATATAAATGGGTTAATGACTCAGAGTTTATAACTCAAAGGCTAAGGGGATATTCCCATAGCAAACCATGTTGCTGAGACATGGGCCCCTCCCTGTGGTAATCAAAAAGGCAGAAATATGACTTTTATTAGCAAATTGTCAGACATCAGTAAGGCGACATGACTGCATTTGAAGTGGGTATATCACCTTGAAATTTCTACTTATACTCAAGTTCTGAGCCTTATGAATATACTTGCCTTCAGAAGGAAAATTTGATCTTTGACCAATTTGCTGTGTACCCTCATATACACACAGTTCTTCTTATAATGCCATAATTTTAATTATAAGGTCATGAATTTGAGACACAGTGGAGAGTCGTGAGGCCAAGGAAGAGGAAAAGGAAGGGGAAATGATATAATTACATTTTAATTCGTTTTTTTAAAAAATAAAAAGAATCAAAATAATGAGGTAAATAATTTTTAAAAGGGGTAAAGGGATGTAGTAAATATTGGAAATATAGTTATGATAGGACCAGTGTCTTTCTATGATGTTCCCAACCTGTTAACCCAACAGGTTAAATCTCATTGTTCTAGGTCCTAACTTTTTAGTAGTGTGATATAAAGGCAATGGGCAGCATCACTAGGATTTCTTTTTTCTGAGTTTAACTATATTGTATGGAAGGCAATAGAGTGAAAGGACAAATTACATTCTGGTCCCAGAGAGTTTATTTTCCACAACATCTTCCAGTCTTTATGAAATACTCAGCAGCAACAGTGCAATGGAACGCCGCGTTCCTAATTGGCAATTGAGGCACTCATCCTGGTCTCTACCCACTTCTCTTTCTACTTGCAAACCCAGGGCTCTTTTAATCCTCTCCAAGAAGACCTTGAGAACAAAAGCATTTGGTAACTTCGTTGAAGATTTGCGACTCTCTGAACTGAACACATAGTACTGAAGCTTATTTCCCTTCCAAATGCAGCCAGAAGTTTGCTCTGGAGTCTCAATTATCTCTTGTTGCTGTGGCACTCAGCTGCAAAGCAACATTTCATTGCTCCTTGCCATCGCTCAGATACACAAAGAGCCAGCATAGCAAAAAGGAACATCAAGTTCATTAGTGGACTTTGAGGGCCATCAGCTGGAATGCTTCCTAAATCAGCAGAAAAACGAAGATGTGAATGATAAGTCACATGACAGACTTGACAAGTCTTATCTCCATGAAAACAGATGATTCTGTAGGTTTCCCTAGACTTAGATGTTCATCTTCGATTGTACAGCAATTGTAGCAACCCATCCTGTCTTAGCAGTTGAAAACAAAAGTGAAAAATCACCACAGTTGAGTCAGGACTATGGACCAACTTTTCTAGGTTGTCTCTCTCTTATGAGGCATGAAAGGGGGGGAGGCAGGGAGGGAGGACAGAGATCACTGTGAAAATGTGATGTGACCATTTCTTTGATGTTGGAACATAGACAATCTGCCACCATTCAGGAGAGCCCCTGAGACCCTGAAATAGTACCCATCAGTGAACAGCTGTCCTTTGTCTTGGTTTTTCTAAACTTGCATAGCTAAAACAAGCGTTCTTAAATTCCGTGTTCACTGTGAGTCAGTTGATGGCCTTTGTCCTCCCCAGAGTGGATAATTTGTTCCAGTTAAAAGAGATAATTTGGTGCCCTCCAGTGGCTAGACCTGACACCTCACTCTTGACCTTTCAACCTCTTTTTTTCCTTATGAGAGTTACAGTTCAGTGCTTTCTTTAATCTGAGAATCAGAATCCCCATTTCCTCCGTATAATGGAGGACAGGATCAGGAAGCAAAAAGTAGAGGCAAATATGTCAGTTTGTAATATTATTATTATTATTAACAATGGAATACCACATATGAACATTTCTGTGACAGTACCATTCTTTAGACTTAGATGGCCTTATGGGGCCATTATTTTCCTTGAAACTGCATAAATTTGGAACCATATTTTTCAAATTCCCCTGGGTAATGACTCCAGGATCCTAGAGAATGGAGACATGTTTCTAAGTGACGTTTACACTTCAACACTTAGTTAAATGGCTCCTACTGCTGAGAAAAAGTAATTTGCTTTAAGAGTCCAAAAAAGAAATAATAGTAAAATTCCTGCTCCAGTTACACATTTCACATATCTAAGCATCTTTGATTGGTGCTGTAATTTGGAGAGGCCAAATAGTCTTCTGAGAGGCCATCAAAGAATTACATTACAAATTCCTTCTTTGTCAAGGATGGGCAACATGAACTTGTAAATATCTACCAGTCAGTTTTTAATACACAATGATTTATAAATTATTAAAGAAAGAAACAAATGAGTTGGAAAGAAACATCTATCTAAACATCTTTGTTTTATAGCCAGACAAAGCCATACCCTTTTGCTTATATGGAAGGTGAATCACTCACCTTCTCTTTCATTCTTACTCCAGTACCTAACTTAATTATGGTGGTGAATCTAACATTTATATGTCTAATGACCCCTTTATGTAAGGCTCATTATGAAAAGAGATGTCTAGAGGCAATGATATAGCAGCTAAGTCATAATGCAAACAAAAGTATTTTATCAAATGTATCATTAGGCATGGACACTTTTTCCAGAGTTGGTTTGAGGGGAACAAGTTGATAAGATCCAAGGAATAGGATAGAAAGTAAAAAAAAAAAAAATAGAAGTTGTCAGATGTGGCATGTATGTGTGTGGCTGTGTGTGTTGTTGTTGTTATAGGTAATACTCTACAATGTGAGAGATGAGTAAAATACACTAAAAAGGGGAAATAAGTACACAAAATAATCACATTGGTTGTAGCTCTGTGATGCACAAAAGAGTAGCCATTGCTCAGCTGCGCCTGCTTACTGACGTACTAAAATACAGTTAGTTCAAATTGAGATCTGACTTCAGTATAAACTATTCTGAAGAATTTTATCAAAAGATATGATCAAAAGTAATGCTTGTAAAGACTTCATACAAAATAATAGTATAAAATATTTAATCTGTTTCTTTCTTCTCTTGTTCATTTTTTTTCTGGAAGGAGACAATGGTAGTTTGGTTTGTAGAAACTGAATTTTGAGTATTTTTTTAAAGTTGGCACCCACAGAATTTGCCAACAGCCTGAATGTGGGGTGTGAGAGGTAGGAGTCAAGAATGACTTCACGGATGGACTTGTCATTAGTGAGGATTAGGGAGTGTGTGGGAAGAAATATGAAAAAATATGGCTCAATGACTTTAAATGAGTCATCCAAGGTCTCCTTGGTGAGTCAGAGAAGAACAGTTACTTGAACTGACAGGAAAGTAAAAGATCTGTTAGTTTGCTTTCTGTGTCTTTAAGAGTTGGAAAGTTTGGGTTCCAAGGAAGAAAAATGATTTGCACAAAGTAACATAGGAAATGAAGAACAGGGCCTCTGAGATAGGTGTCCTGACAGGCAGATAAGTGGGCTTATTTTTGCCTCGGCACTATAACTATGAAAATTCAAATATAACCATATTTAAGCAAGTCTGTAAATATGTTCAGGGACAAAGAATATCTGAAGACATTTGGGGGAGAATGCCTTCAAATCCCACAGGTAAACCTTATTCTGCACTCACAGAATGATGGTTCTAGTGAGATTGTTGGATACCCTCATTTGAACTATGAATAAACGAAATACTATCTCTTTAAAATGCATTTAGGGTCAAAGTGAGCAATGGTAACTATCATTTAATAGAAAAATGTTCCCATCAAGTGCCAGAAATTCCTTCTGTAAGCTCAAGAAATCTCACAGCTTAACTCCTAGCAAGGAAGACAGATGAAGTATAACAGATTAGAAACGCCATCCTTTAAAAATGTTCTTTCCAAATGAGAGGTCAAAGTGAAATGGTTATGGTGATTTATGTTTGAAGATAAGATCATAAGACCTGGATATATAATTGCTCACTCTTTTATACTCTTATCTCTGTACTTATGTGGAGTAGAATTATATATAAAATTTGTTTTAAGTCATCTATTACCATAATAATGTTGCATAAAGAAGCACACCAAACATGCATAGATTGAGTGCATTATTGAAATTTTGGCTGTCTTCTAACCTTAGTTCCTGAAGAAAGCTTCCAAATCCTTATAATTTCATGGGTAGTAGGAATGTCTTGCTTAATTATGATGGACCCTGATGTTTCTAAACACACTAGAAAAGTCAACTGTGGCAATGAGTGGTAGGCTTTTGTTCTACCTGACTCTAGTCAGATGCCTGAGGAGAGAAGGCAGAATGTGGACTGAGAAACATAGGTGAAGATTTAACCAACCCTATCTGTGTAGACCTTGAATCTCAGAGGGCTTCTGTGTTCATAATATGCAGTGTATTTTGAAATATCCACGTAAGAGTAGTTCATCCTTACCTCAAAGAACAGGTTAACATAAACATCATGTCTGAGAGTCTCTTGGATTTTGCCCTGTGTGAATATAAGTAATGATTATGATTGGAAACTTTTGCTATAAGGCAACTAATTATATTGATGAGTATCATGGGTTTCTTTAAAAAAATAATCTGAGACATCTTTGCAAACTATTGAACCAGAAGTGGTAGTGAGTGCTTCATTTATACTCAGTTGAACTTGACAAAGGTATCCAGAGCCTCTGCCTCTCAAGTGCTGAGATTAAAGGTGTGCACCAACACCTCCTGGCACTCTTGATTTCATTACAACATGTCCTTAGGCTCTTTCTTCAGTGCCACAATTCATATAAGAGGACTTGGTTTGAGATGTTCTGGTAAAATCAACAAATATGACAGGATTGGCATGGTCTAAGAGATTATACTTTTTACCCAGGAAGATAATTTCTCTAAGATGTTCTGTTAACTGTTCAAAAAAGCCAACTTACACTGCTTTTGCATACTTGCTATAAATACAGTGGTATCCAATAACAGCACTGTTCTTATCATATCCATCAACTTCACAGAGGCTCCAAGTGTCAAAGAATAGTCTTATAAAAAGAGTTTATGAGAGTCTACCTCCTAGATGAGGATTGAGAAACCTCTAACCAAGCTTCAAACATCCAGCGACATTTCTCCAGTAGTTCCGAATGTAACTATGAAAAGTTGGCCATTTCCTTTAAGGTGGTAATAACTTACAGAGAAATATGAGCATCAATTACTTCAACCTAAACAGAGCACTATAAGTGTAAATGACAAATAATAAAAAAGATACTACCAGGATTCAGAAATGAAAGTGGTTGTTTCTACCTGCAACATAAAGGTTTCACAGAAGCAGCAGCATTTTAACTGGTCTTGACTAAATAAGATTTGAACATGAAGAGACAGAGAGGGGAAAATAGAATACATATACAAGGAAGGCTTGGCATTTTTGAAATCTGGGAATGATTGGTTTCATAAAAGGGAAAATGCAGATACTGGAAAGTATGAGTAGGTGAATTCTAATACTTGGTTCTCTGAAAATATTCAACAGGGTCACCAGTTTCATGGAAGAGATCTGCGAGTCCAGGCGTCCATACGAAAGATACAAGGAATGTCAAAAGATAGGGATGAGGGAATTATTTTGACCTTAGAACTCATTTTCTCCCGTTAGGGTTTGCTTTCCCAAGTGTGTGTTAACACCTAGCACTGTGTCTTTGCCATAACTGTTCTGTTAATTTCTTTTAACACAATTTATTTCACCATTGACTTAAATGTACTCAGCCATTTTGTATGTATAAAAATACATTACTAATGTACTTTCATGTAGACACACCTGTACAAACATATACACACTTGTGCTGTCTTCTCTCACACATTGACTGTCAGAGAAAACACACATTTATTTGTCTAAAATTTGGCTTAAATTAGACCTATGCTCTTTTTTTAAAATTCTTTTAAATTAAAGACATATTCATCCATTTTTGTGACTCTATATAACTCGTTTCCTGTGTTTTTGGAAGCTATGGCATTTACAGGTTACCTAAAAACCATGATTAGGACAAAAATTGTTATTTTGAGAAACAAATATCTAAAACACTTCTGTCAGTGAAGGGAAGTACACAGTCATTCAAGGAACAATCTTAATTTCTTACTCCCACTCAAAAGATTTAGCCATAAATAGAGAATTCAATCCTCATTTTGCTGAAAGAAACAACATGCTATACTGTGTATTGATATCCAGCATGTGGATAAGTAGTAGGCATCACTAACACGCTGCCTAAATGAACAAATGAATGACTACATTACTATTTGTCTAAAAATAATTTATAACAATATAAAATAGCATTTTCTTGTACTGGTTACACATTGACCTTGGTCACACAATCTTCTCAATTATCCCTTCTGTTGTTTTTAACCTTATTATCTTGAACAGTTCTTCCCTTTGCATTTCTGTCTCCCTCAATTTTCCACTTCCCCTTAAAGAGCATGATGAATATTAATTATGTATTAATATACAAAAATAGCACCATCATTACCTTTCATTTTTTTTCACTTGTCCCCACTCTTTCATGTCTTTTGGTTTCTTACTCCTTCGTATGATGCTAAATCCGTAAGTCTCTTTTTCTTATTTTATCTCCTCACTTTTTTCTTGTTTGGTGGATCTTTATTTCACTATTCTTTAACTACTTCTTCTCATTGTGTTCAAATTGCTTATGGTCATATCCCCCCAGTTCATACAGATAGCATCTAAATGCAAATACCCACCACAGAAAAAATACAGAATAGAAGAGGGAAATAATGCTTTGAAATAAACATGGTATATTGAATTGGTTTCCAAATCAGCACCAGTAAATAAATGCCAAATAGCAGTGCTGAGAGACACTGAGTGTATTTTGAAATAAGAAGTTTCCTTTCCTTCCTTCTTTCACTTCTTCCTTCCTTTCTTCCTTCCTTATTTCCTTCCTTCCTTTCTTTCTTTTCCTTCCCTTTAAAATATCATACAGAATTTCTTCTAACAGAAAAGGAGTCTCTTAGCTGATACTGTGACATATCTTATCAGATAATGCATGTGTGTATTTAGACAAATATAAACAAAATGGAATCTGGAGGAGGAGTCAAAATTTGACTTGAAAACTATTCATTTTACATGAAATAAATGAAAGTTTCCTAAGCTACCATTCCATTGTGAATGTGTGTGCCTTTTCCCTCGGAAGGCAACCTGATTAGTTAGTGAACTTTACCAAGATGTCTCCTTCACTTTATGATGCTGTTCATGATGAGTAAAGATCCCAAGACTTTCTGTCTCTGAAAACACGTGGCTGGGAATCTCTAAGCTTGTGCCAGTTCTGCAATTCCCCATCATAAGGTAGGATGGGTCCTGCCTGGGTACCAATATCCTCCTCTAGAAAAGAACATAAATTCTTATGGCTTCAAAGAGAGATATAAGAGTGTTTTCAAAAGGATTAGGAGAGGATTCTAAGGCGTAAGCATCAACCTAGTAACCCCTTCTCAGGCACATGTGAAGATCTTCGTTCTTGTCTTTACACATGCCATTTATTTTCCGAAAATTCTTTCTTCAGTTAGTTAACAGAACATATGTATTCACCCTTTAAAACTCATCTACTTTGGCATCAGATTTCCGGGAAGTTTGTCTTGATCTTCCCAAGAACTGGTCCCTTTATTCATTAAGTCATTCAACCATTTATTTACTCAATGTCTCCTTGGTCTGTAAGCTATGGAAATTTAGTCAGCAAAAAAGGTAAAACAAACTAAAATCTCAACTCTCATGGAGGTTATATTTTAGTAGAGGACATGAATAGTCATCTAAATAAATAAAATATGTAGAGATGAAGAAATTCATCAGTGCTGTGGAGAATATAAAGCAGAAAAGAAATCATACAGTGCCAATGCTTCGAGCTGGGAGTAGCTTCTGATTTGAACAGGCAAAGGAAGAAATATATCTGAGCAAAGAGGAGAAAGAATAGAGTGGTTGGAAAGTGGGCAGTGATTGTTCCAGGCAGGATTCTGAACGTTGTCATTTATTGTCATTTATTGTCCCTCTAGACTGTCACTATTTTCTTAAGTTCATTTACTGAAGTCTGTGGTTGTTAATTACTATGATTTTAAATAAATTATATCTGTACTATGCAAATAAGGTATTTTAAAATCTGTATTTTAATTTCATAGAGATTGAAATAGTGGTTGTTTTATCTGTGTATTCTTATTAGGTATTGTGAAGTTGAGACCCAAAGACCACTCAGCACAACTGAAGTCATTAAACTGCTCAGAGACTGTCTGGAGAGAATCAGTTCCCACAGAGCACAGAGTAGCTAAGACTGCTTTCTGCAGGGAGAAACACACACACACACACACACACACACACACACATCTAGCTTGGCAGTGACAGGGACAGTAAAGCAAAGAAGCAGTTTGCCAAAAGCAGAATCCAAAAGCTTGCACTTAGCTGAAACATCTTAACCCTAAGTTTCTAGAACAAAGCTGCGTACTTTCCCACAAGGCTTTTCGCAGTTAGGGTAGAAAAGGGAGCTAGTTTCAGGTTAGGTGAAATATGGCTCATACTGAGATAAGCAAGAGGAAACTTTAGCCTTTCAAAAGGTAATGCTGTTTGGTCCTCAGTGAGTACTCCAAATGTTCATTACATTGAATTTAATAACAATGTTAATTTCAGTAGCTAAAATACATGATCAGGGGAGCATGTTCTGACCATGGGTGAAAATCTGCTAGCAACTTTTGCGCCTTGGGTGTCTTTTATATTTACTTTCACTTTATTCATTTTTCTTTCTGTTTTCTTTTCCTGTGTGACTCTGGTCCCCATTCTCTGGTTGAAATAATGCTCTTCTAGATATGGCAACACCAGTAGTCATCATGCAATAGAACAAACAGCAGGTAGAATTTTGCCTTTTGATAGTAGTTTTCAGGGATTCTGCTATTTTTACCATTTAAATTGTATTTGTGGAATTTTAAGATTTCCACAGACCTAGTGTCATCAAGTCTTAGTAGGATGAAGTTCTATGTCTATAGAACCATGCAGGTGACTTGAAGGACAGGGGTGGAATTATGACTAATAGAGAATGATAGCCCGTGTAAGCACAGAGGCCTTCACCCGACACTTCGGCATCATGCTGCTTCAAAATTCAGAGTCACATGGTAATGTGAAACTGATGTACATCCCTGTCATGTAAAAATCTAAGTATTCAACACTGACGGCATAGCCAATATTTTAAGTGAAAAAAAATATGTTGAAACGAAACTAAACCGGGCATTGACTTCTGTGATTTGCCTTCTCCGATTTAGCTAAACCAAGGCATTTATAAGTAGGCAAAATGACAAGTAGAAATGCCAAGCGTCTTGCTTGGTCACACTGAAGCAGGGAAAGATCTAGAACTTCCAAAAGAGCCAAGCTGTTGTAAAATTATTTCATTTATTAAAGTGATCACCTGTAAAGTAATACACTGCTCTGATGCTCATACGCACTCATAAATATCACAGATCCTGTGCCTCTCCATTTGATTGAAGGCTGAATGTAGAAACAGCTTCTGTTACATCAAAGATCAAAACATCAAGGTTTGGAACATTTTGTGTGCTCGTTAGAGTTAGTGTCAGATGTGTCTCCCTGGCTTACACCTACCTGCCATTGCAGGGGAAGCATCTCGTCAGCTATTTATGGAAAACCCCAGGGGTTTCCTCCTGAGAGATCCTGAACATATAATTTTCACCACCTTGTGGAGACTGCCACATGTCTTCCCATCTTCATGCATCTTCCCCAGTAAAACCTGTAATAGTCTTTGGATTAACACTGATGTGGATCTTCTTGTTAATGCTGTGATTCTTAAATTGGCCTCTTCAACTTTGCTCCAGGCCAGTACTGGTTACATTATTAGCACATTATGGTTAAAAAGGGAGGCCAGTTTCTGCTGACTGTCCTAATAATATCCATGTAGTCCTCCACAAATTATGAGGTGATTTGCATGCGTATGTGTGTGTGTGTGAGGGGGGTAAATGTACACGTATATGCTTACAAAAAAGAGAATAGTGGAAGTAAGAGACACTTAGAGACATATATAGAAAATATGTTTCAACATTAATTTATGGGTTATTTTCTTCTCAAAGGATAGTTAATGCCAGAAGACACGATAATGATACGATATTACAATTTTACTGGACTTTAAAATAAGTTCAATTTTTTCATAATTTGAGATGAGGATGTGTACTACCAGATTCTTTAAATAATTGGATTAATTCATTTACAAGTTAGTTTCTTTTCAGCCAATTTTCAAGAGAATAGTCAGTGTAGAATTTATAATAGGAAGTTACATCTTAAAGTGGGGAGTTGGTTGGATTTTAACAAATACACAGTTTAATTAAGATATGAATAGGATTTCCTTGTGGGCTTTTCTAGCCTATGTTATTCTACCTCAGTTCCTGGCAATCAGTGCTAAATGTTCTAGAATATTAGGTAAAAGTCTCACACTGAATTATTCTTCTGTGAACGGCCCACACAATACAATGCCTTAGGGATTCATGTACACTGCAGATGTATTAATGATCTGTTTCCTTTTAATATTTATTTACTTATTTATTTAGAATGCTGTGTTTTGCCTGCATGTATACCTGCATGACAGAAAAGGGAACCAGATCTCATCATAGGTGGTTGTGAGCCATCATGTGGTTGCTGGAAATCAAACTCAAGACCTCTGGAAGACTAGCAACCTCTCTTAACCTCTGAGCTATCTCTCAATGATCTGAGTACCAATGATCTGTTTCCTTTTAAAGTTTCACCATATATCATGGTATGAATATATGGTGGTTTGCTTCTCCACTTACCAGTTGACATAAGTTTGATATATTTATATGTTTGGTGCTAATATGAATATAGACATTATGCATAACTGCAACCCAGAGCTTTCTGTAGACCAATACTTTCCTCTTTCTTGGAGACATATCCAAAAGTTATGTAAAAATTATTTTTCAGAGTTTAGAAAAATCTTCAGACTGTTTTTCCAAAGTATCTGTACCATCTTAGATTTTTTTCATTTTTTTTAGTTTGTTGAAAAATTTTTACAATATATTTTGATCATATTGATTTTCAACCCCAACTCTCACTAGATTTACCCCTTTTCTATGCACACAGCTGGAAGTCCTTTTCTGTTTCTGAATGTCCAAATATTCCTGTTCCTGAATGTCTAGGAGAGGGATTTCCTAGACATTCCAATTCCCCTCTCTATGTTGGGGATTTTGTCTGATTTGAGCTTGAACAGGTCTTGTGAATGTTACTAGCAATATAGGGTAGTCAGTGCTATCCCATGTTTTATATTATTGTTCCTTGTACAAAGTAATATGTAATAGCTAAATTTTGGTGCCAGCTTGGTTGAGTCATTGTGATGGCTTATATTGATTGTTTCTGTGACAAGGAAGCAGTCACCTAAGAGAAAGACCTCTGGGAAAGTTTATGAGGGTGTGTTAAGATAATCAAGGTGGGAAGCACAGTTCCAGAGACTGAGGCCCTGCACTAAATGAAAAAATGAAAATAACCTGAACCTTCCTCTCTCTCAAACTCCCCCCCCCACCTATTGACACACTATCATTAATTGTGACTATAACTTCCCTGCCTTAATGGATTGTCTTACGTATTTTTACTATAATCCAGCAATCTGCCTCAACATGCTTCTTGTTCGAGATTTGGTTACATCAATGAGAAAGTTCTTCATGTATCCATGGAATCCAAATATTTGATCAAACATGTCACAAGTCTCAGGAAAATTATTGTTGCTCGAGGTCCACATTCAGATTGGTTGCTTTTAAGTCGATTACCTTTTGTGATGTGGTTCATCCTGATCTAATTAGCTGGTGGCTATTAGAAAATAAAAAGGATGACCGCCTTAGAGGAGGCGGGAACTCTACCAGAATACAGTTCATTTTCAGCTGCAGTATCTGTATTTTCTGTTTTACCATCAGACTTTGAACTTGGAATAAGCTTTTCATGAGTCTCTAGTCAGTTGGAGAACTCTGATTAATATAATTTATGGGCTGATGATGATGCACTCTTTGTGATGACTAATGATGAATATTCCTCTGATGAGTAAAAATATTCTTGAACATTGATAATATGCTCATAATTTGCACATAATTTTGGTGAAGTATCTGTTTAAATATTTATCCAGATTTTTCTTGTTATTAGATCATAAGAATACTTCACACACTCTCGTTATGTCTTGAAGGATGCCATGGCTCAGATCTGAAGTGTCACCTCCAAACTCATACTTTGAATCCTTGCTCCATGGTGTCAAGCATTGATTTAAGAGCTGTGGAACATTTTGGAGGCTGGGCATGATAGATAGAAGGGGGTCACTGGAAATTAACCTTTGAGACTTTATCTATACATAGTTCTCACATGGTCTTTTCTTCCTGACACTGACCATGTGGATAGATATTGAACCTCTCTGAATCTATGAACCTAAATAAATGTTTCATACTCTTTCAGTTGTTTTTGCCAGGCATTTTGCTTCATGAATAAGAAAAATAACTAATCCTTAGGAAAGGTGGCTTCTAATCATTTATTTCTTGTGCATTCATTCTCTTAACAGTGTCTTCAGAAGAGCAGAGATTTTAAAATTTGATCCAGTTCTGTTACTCCATTTTTCTTTATGGATCCCTTTTTAGGCCCTATTTAACAGAACAGTTGTCTAAGTGAATTCTAAAGGTCCTCCTTATATTTTCTTCTCTATCTTCTACAGTTTTAGTTCTTAAGTTTCCAGTTGTCATCCCTTTTGAGATGATTTTGCTGTAAGGTGAGAATTCGGCAATAGTGAAGCATATGGTTACCCAGTAGCTGAAAAATAGTGTTAATAACAACTCTTTCCCCAATGTAATCACCTCTTATTCTTCAGGAGTTTAATGATTGTATATTTTCAGGTTTATGGATATATTATTTGTTCTATATTAGTGACTTATAGTCTTTTCTTGTACAAAGGATATTGTAGACTGAGGTGAATTCTGAATACAAGTGGCATGAGCCTTCATCATTGTTGCTTCTTTTCGAAATTGCTTTGTCTGTTACATAGAGTCTCTCTCTCTCTCTTCACAAACAGACACACAAACACATACAAAGAATCATACACATATGGACTTCAGATCCAACTTTAAATTTCTGTTTAAAGGTGATTTCGAATGGAATTGTGTTAATCTGCACATCAAATTGAGGAGTTTTGACATCCCACAGTGCTGAGTCTTCCAATCCATAAACATGGCAGCTTCTTTAGACTTTTCTTTAATTTTTCTCATTATGACTTATATCTATTTCACTAAGTCAGTCTCTAAGAACTTAATGTTTTTAATAAGACTGTTAATGATTATTTCAAAAATAATTCAAACTGAGCTCTGTAAGGTAGAGAAATATAATCTATTTCTAAACATTGATTTTTCTATTTCTGCTACTTGAAATATTAACTTTAGTAAGTTAAAAATTTCCCAAGTTTGCCTACATGTGATTTTCTTGTCTTTAAATGACAACTCACAAAAACTCAATAAATGTATAACTATTACTCTTAGTCTCTTACCATTAAATAAAACTATGTACAAATTTTTGTGCACATTATAGATTCAGTAGCTTAGTTGCATTAGACATCATTGTGCATTTTGACTTTGAGAAACTTTTTTATCAGATTATTTTCATACATTTATTAAGGTAATCACAAAGTTTTCTTGTTTTGTCTTTAGATGTGATGGTTATATTATGAACTTTTCAGGTATTGAACCATCTTGCATTTAGGTAAATCTCATTTCTATGAGTGATATCCTTTTTATGTTGTTGTAATAGGAGCGGCAGGGCTGCGTCTCCGGCACCCAGCCGCCCGCATGGCTAGCTACAGTTCAGCATGGCGGAGCTGAGCCCTCCTGCCTCAGAGCCATTTGGTGCCCCTGAGCCACACATAGTTCCAGGCACACAGCAGTCCACATTGCCATCAAGCAAGCCGTAGTAGCACTTTACTCCAAATGATCCATTCAAAGACTCTGTCTCCCACAGGAGCCAGACAGAGATCGCGATGGCAGCGCAGCCCAGAAAGCCGGCATTTTAAAACAGCCAGTTTTTTCCTGTTGCTGAGTCAGGACAATTTCTTTGCCGCTCGCAACCCACAAACAGCAAAAAGCTGTCTTAAATTCTCTCTCTCTCCTTTTTAAGCCCTCTCAGCTTTTACGTGGCGTTCATTACCACGCTGGGTGCCACTCTGTTGTAATAGGAGCGGCAGGGCTGCGTCTCCGGCACCCAGCCGCCCACATGGCTAGCTTATAAACCAAAATAATTACACGGAAACTGTATTCTTTTAAACACTGCCTGGCCCATTAGTTTCAGCCTCTTATTGGCTAGCTCTTACATATTGATCTAACCCATTTCTAATATTCTGTGTAGTACCATGAGCTGGCTTACCAGGAAAGATCTTAACCTGCGTCTGTCTGGAGTGGGAGAATCATGGCGACTCCTGACTCGGCTTGGCTTCTTTCTCCCAGCATTCTGTCTGTTTACTCCACCCACCTAAGGGTTGGCCTATCAAATGGGTCTAGGCAGTTTCTTTATTAATTAACCAATAAAAGCAACAGATTAGAAAGAGATCACTCCCACATCATTATGTGCTGCTGGAGTTTATTTGTTAAGCCCTGTTGATGGTTTCTGTGCTTGTAGTCTTAGCTCTGTTTTAGCTATCTTTCTCTGCTTATGATATCAGGACAATGTTAACCTTATAATGTGAACTATGAGACATTACATGTGGTTCAGTTTTCCTGGAGGATTCTCAGTTTATTACTATTTCCTTCTTAAACGTTAGATAGATTTCACAAGAGGAGCCATGTAGGTTTATCAAAACTTGACACTCCTTTTATTCCCTCCTGTTTTAGAGATTTTTAATTATAGATTTTTGATTATAGATTTGATTTTTATAGATAAAGTGATTCTCATCTATTTCTTTTGCAATGAACTTTGGACATTGATATGTCTTTTGGAATTCACCTATTCTTTCTGAGTTGTCTGAAATACTACATTTTTGTGAACATGTCCTTATCATCCTATGGATGTTGATAGAATAGACAGGGATCATCATTTTCATACAAGATTTTGATTATGTCCATTGCCTTAATTTTTTTCATTGTTTGTTGAATTTTATTTTTATTTTTATGATATTATTTTGGATGGGATTTCTCTGTGTAGTCCTTACTGTCATTGACCTCACTCAGTAGACCAGGCTGGCCTTGATCTCAGAAATCTATCTGTCTGTTATTCCAATGTGCTGAAATAAAGGCATGTGCCACCACATTATAAAATTTCAAGCAAATGAATAGAGCTAGGGGAAAAAAAAAAAAACATTCTGAGTGAGGTAACCCAGACCTCAGAATGCTAAATGTGGTATGTATTCACCTTTGTATGGATATCAGTCATTAAAAATGATAACCAACCTACAACCCAGAGGCCCAGAAAAAACTAGGTATAAAGGAAGGGGTTAGGTGTTGGGGACACATGGATTTCCCTGGGAGTGGAAAATAAAACAGATTTTAGAGTAGGCTGAGGGCGGGTGGGGACACAAGTGGAGGATCAGGTTGATGGTCCTCTCTCCTTTAATTAGGAGACTGTAGCCATTAGGAGCATGTTTGTTCACAAAACATAATTTAATTGAAGATGAACTATCTTGACAAAACATTGGCTCAGAGACACAGAACCCAGAGTTATTTCTTCCTTAATCCTTTGTTTACAGAGTTTGGCAGTCATAGACCGGTTTGATCCTTTTACCTCCCAGGCCCCTAAGACATGGGCATGTATGATTATAATACATGTACTAAAGACTTGTAACAGTGGGAAATGGGAAAGTGTTTATGTCAGACAGATGTGATCATCTGTTTTTCTGCAGAAGCACAGACTTTATTAAAAGGGAGGCATTGTAGAGGTCGAGAAACGCGGACCCATTTCCACCTTGTCTGATGGTCAGAGTGTTTGGAGGTGCTCAAAATGACCGACAAGCATATTTGTACACCACAACTGAGGATATGATTACTTGATTCTTTTGACATTAAGATGGTTACATTTAATCCTGACAAATGGTCAGGATATGCAAACATAAGACTGCTTCTTCTTTTGTAACTATGAGGTCACCTGGAGATGGGTAACCTTCAGGATATGTGACCTAGAGCATCTTTGCTGCCTACAAAACAGAATGCTAATGACTTGAGGTCTCAGAGTGACAAAGCAATTGACTGTGTGAGCTATCCTTTGTATCATGCTAATAAAGTCTTTTGCTTACCTTCTCCCCTGCCCCCCACATTTATGTTGGGTATACAAGTTGTGGAAAAAATAAATGTGGAATGCCCTCTCAGTAATATTAAATGGTTTCTCTTCTATTATTTTTTATGCATCTTCATATTTTTTACTTATATTTCTAAAATTCCCACACTCCTGTTCTGGTAAGAGGTGATTTTGTCAAAGCCGGTCCTCAACATATGGCAGCCCAACATGGCATGGTCTTCAGCATCAGGTGGGTATGGGAAGAGGACAGATAATTGAAGAATTATATGGGAAGACATCTGGAAATGAGCTTCATTTGGGGAATGGTATGGAAACCCAGTGCTGTTGTGCTATGGGATAATCACTCAGTTTGCTATAAATATGTTTTATTACCATTGCTTAATAAAGAAGCCAATTAGGCCAATAGTTAGGCAGTATAGAGCCAGGTAAGAAATCCAAACAGAGATATAGAGAGAAAAAGGACAGAGTTAGGGAGATTCCAGCAACCACAGAAGCAAGATGTGCAGTAGCAAGCCACAAACCTCATGGTAAAATATAGAAAACAAAAATTAGTTAATTTAAGTTGTAAGAGCTAGTTAATAAGCCTGAGCTAATATGCCAAATATTTTGTAATTAATATTAAGCCTCAAACTGATCATTCAGGAACCGGCCGGTAGAAGAGAAACCTCCAGTGAAGGCAGTATACCAACAAAGAGTTCTCACATTTCCATAGGGCCTAAGAAAGTGTAAAATAGTTCTAAACACACAGAAATAGAGCTATGCTGGGCTTTCTAATCTCATAGATTCATGCTACCAGCAACAGAGAGAATTGTATCCCAACAGCTGCCTAGAAGATGGAGCCAGCCATCACCCCTCATGAGCTAGGTGGCATGGCCAGTTTCCCATCCACGCAGGCCTCACTACAAGGAGGTTAATCAGCCCATGCTGTGCAACAGATTTTGCTTTTGCTCATACAGACAGGTAAGGTTGTTCCAGGTTAATATTGACAAGCTTTAGTCAAAGGAGACCTCTTAAAACTGGACAGGAAATATTTACCAACAAATGTTACTGTCTGTCCTCCTAGGACTTGGTCATTAGCCCAAATTTTTTTTTTTTTTTTTTTTTTTTTTTTTTTTTTTTTTTTTTTTTTTTTTGGTTTTTCGAGACAGGGTTTCTCTGTGGTTTTGGAGCCTGTCCTGGAACTAGCTCTTGTAGACCAAATTTTATCAGGACCCTAAAGATACTTCACTAAAGACAGTAGGAAGCAGATTGGAGAAAAAGATGTTCACATTCCCAAGAAGTTTAGGGGTTATGGATGGTCTTTGGTTATTTGGTAGGTTATGGATGTTTGTTGTATTTACAGGAATAGAGGGATATAAAGAGACAACTATCCAATCTTAGATATTTTACATTGGCACTGGTTATGTTATAGTGATATAAATTTAAAGTTAATTTTGTTATACTATGTATATGTTTCTATTCCTGTTTAAGGATTTTTGCATATTGAAACAAATTTATCATCAATTTTGTTACATTTATTTATATACTGTAAGAATAGAATATACTATATATTTCTACCTCTTTTAAAGACGTTGTGTTTATGAAATTTATTTAAAAATGTAATTTATAGTTAAAATTACATATTAATAACCACCTATATAGGCAAACTTATAGCCATGTTAGTTATATTTTCTAGATATGCAAAGATATATTTTAGATGAATACATATTCATCAAACACTTTAAAGACAGATTATGGCTTTTAAAATGTTTTAAGATCCTAGACTTTTCATGACATTGAGACACATCTGCTCCTGGCAGCACCAAATACTTCAAGAAGATGGTGGGCATTGAAGAAGCTGCTTATGGAATGTGCTTTCAACGTGGCATGGCTAACCATTTGGGCAAGAAATTGTTCTTGCTTAAACTTCTCGACAGTATTCTGTATAAAGTGAACATGCAGAACCCAAATGACAGCTAAATTTTGTCCAAATAAGATAGGATTGCCCTTCCGGGTTCCTGCTTCACAAAAATAAAGTGCCGGGGCCGGGCGGTGGTGGCGCACGCCTTTAATCCCAGCACTTGGGAGGCAGAGGCAGGTGGATCTCTGTGAGTTCGAGACCAGCCTGGTCTACAAGAGCTAGCTCCAGGACCGGCTCCAAAACCACAGAGAAACCCTGTCTCGAAAAAACAAACAAACAAACAAAAAATAAAGTGCCAGACATTCTGCAGGATACAGAGGAAAATGATTGACAAACTGCCAATATAGGTAAGACAGTCTTTCAAATTTCCTGCTTCATTGAAAAGTCTGCCAGATATTATGGTCCTGTAGGCTGAAGATGGATAATCCAATGTTAATAAAAGAATTTGGGGTGACTGTTCAGGCAGTCTGATAGCTCTGTCATTTCTAGAGTTTTGGAGTTGCTTACAATGTACTTTCTGGTTTCTTAGGTAATATATTGTTCTTGGGATTCTATGGAGTTAAAGACAAGAGAGTTATAATTATAGTTTTCCTCAGTTATGATAAAAGAAGCAACTGTCAGTTTTAAATAATTTACATTGCTGTGGATTTTTGTATATTGATACAAATTCAAAATTATTTTTGCTACATTGTATATATATTTCTATTTCTGTTTAAGATACTTTTGTATAATAATACAAATTCCAATTATTTTCATTATATTATATATATACGTTCCTGCTTATATATTGATAAAAATATAAATTATTTTTGTAATACTATTTATATTTCTACTTCTGTTTAGCATACTCTGTATATTGATGAAAATTAAAGATTTTTTTATATTGTATTATACATTTCAACTTATGCTTAAAATGTTTTTGAATATTGTCACAATTTTGAGGTTATTGTCCCTATACTGTATGTTTTTATTTTTGCATAAGGTATTACCTCTACTGCCTGTTAATTTTTATATGTGAAGCTTTGATCTTTAAGCAACATAGGTTTATAAGAATTATAAGTTAATAGTCACTTATAGGTTAAAAATCAAACTTAAAGTCCTTTAAGTTATGTTTTCTAGGTGTGTAGAGATATATTCCAAATAGAAAGATAGTCTTCAAACACTTCAAAGACCTACAGAATATGGCATTTAAATGTTTCAATAATTTGGGATTCTTTGGATGTAAGACATGTCTGTTCCTGGCAGCACTGATCTACTCCAAATCGAATAATGGGCACTGAAGATACTCCATATGGAGTTGTTTTCTTCTTGGCAAAACTGCTATGGGGTGAAAACCTGTCTTTGTCTCAATTGCTGACTATATGTATGCTGTCCAATCTGGACCAACAGGACACAAAGAAAACCAACTACTGAACTTTTTCATTAGAATATTCCTGCTTTTGTAAATGGTCTATCAGATATAATAGACCTATAAGCCAAAGTTGGATGCCCTAGCATTATGGAAGAACTTTGGGCTACTGTCTAGGGAGCCAACTGTTTCTGTAATTTTTCATCCTTTAGAAGTCAATTACTTGCAATTCCTGATTACTCAGGTAATCTTATTTCCCTTCTTAGGTGTTTGTTGGGGTTGAAGACTAGACAGCTACAGTTACAGTTCTTGAGAATCTTAGCAAAGGGAATGTTAGGTATGAAATTTAGATTCTTCAAGAAAAGACAACTATTAGAATATCTCTACAGTTTGCCAAAGACCTGTGGTCTGGACATCTAAAATGTGTTTCTTATCTGACATTGTTCTTATTGTTTCATTTTTGTTTAGGTTATTATGATGTAATGGCTTTTTTATTTTGTATTTTATTTTATCATGTTTGGTTATTATCTTCAAGAAGCCTTTTATTTTCTAATGAAAGACACAAAAGGCGTTGATCAAGAGGGAGGGGAGGGAAGAGAGAGATGTGGGAAAAATAGAGGGAGGGGAAGCATAATAAAGACATATTGTATGGGAAAAGAATCTATTGCAGGAACTACTGTGCTTGTCATAATAACAGTGTGACTTAAGTTTTAGAATGGGCAGGCAAACAGGTGGTACCATATTACCCTTACTAATGGCACAACTTAAGTTTCTAAGAAGTGGTTAACATTTTAAGAAGTGCTCCTGGATAATAAAGAATGACAGATTCACAATAGACAGATTCAGATATAAAAGAACTCTAAATGGGTCACAGTGTTGGATAAATGTACATAGGTTTGAGAAAGAGAAGAAATAGAGTATAGAGAGTCATAAAATAAAGTTAATGCTTTAAAATAAAAATGTAAATTCTTTAAAGAGGCAAAGTACAGACATTAATAAATTAAAAGGAGTAAAGAAAAATAAGCCATGTAGAGATGGAAAATTCATAGAGAGTCTGGGTTATGAATATTATTATGTTTCTTTGAATTTTTTGACTGTGAAGGAGTTAAGTACAGAGAGACATTTCATTGTATGGGCTGCTAAGCAAAACCAGTATGTATATTATAAAGGTATCTTGACTTCAGAATTTGGGTCTAAGAACATGGTGCTTTGGAAAAGAGGTTCTTCTTTTGTTTTTACAGAGTATGAGAACCTGTGGATTGTTTTTAGACAAATATGGTTTGAGAGACCATTCTCCCCTTAAAGGTCACTCTGAACACCCTCAAAAAATTACTTCACCCAACTGCTGACTGAGATGAACCTAGCACACAGGAAACACCATGAAAGACCTGATTAACAGCACCCCCAAACAGCAGGAAACAGTATGGACAAAACTATGCCCATATTCCCAAATATTGTCTATAAATATTTGTTTACATTTAAAGAGGGATATGCTATAGAGATTTGTAATGGTATGGATCTTGCTTTATTGATACAAATTTAAAGACAACTTTGTTATGTATATATATATTTGTATGTATGTATATATATATATATATATTTCTGATCTTGACTAAGGTATTGTGATTGTGTAGCTCATTTAAATATGTAATGTATAATTAAGAAATATAGGTTGATAGTCATCTATAATAGTCAAAATTGTAGTCATGTTAGATTTTCTAGATGTATAGAGATATATTTCAGTTAGATAGGTATTCTTCAAATCTTTCAGAGAGCTTCAGAATATGGCACTTAAAATGTTTAAGAATTTAAGACTTCAGTCCGGTGCTCCAATGTGGGTCTTTGTCTCTGTCTCCTTTCATCGCCTAAATGTTTTTCTTTGGGTTCACCTTCTTAATTAGCTTCTCTAGGATCACACATAATAGGCTCAATGTCCCCTATTCATGGCTAGAAACCAAATATGAGTGAGTACATCCCATGTTCCTCTTTTTGGGTCTGGCTCACCTCACTCAGGATAGTGTTTTCTATTTCCGTCCATTTGCCTGCAAAATTCAGGAAGTCATTGTTTTTTACTGCTGAGTAGTACTCTAATATGTATATATTCCATACTTTCTTCATCCATTCTTCCATTGAAGGGCTTCTAGGTTGTTTCCACGTTCTGGCTATTACAAACAATGCTGCTATGAACATAGTTGAGCATATACTTTTGTTGTATGATAGGGCATTTCTTGGGTATATTCCCAAGAGTGGTAGCTCAAGGTCCAAATCAAGAGCAGGAGACAGAGCACAAGCAAGGAACTCAGGACCACGAGGGGTGCACCCACACACTGAGACAATGGAACTCACCAAGGCCAGCTGGCCTGGGTCTGAAAAAGCATGGGATAAAACCGGACTTGCTGAACATAATAGACAATGAGGACTACTGAGAACTCAAGAACAATGGCAATGGGTTTTTGATCCTACTGCACGTACTGGCTTTGTGGGAGCCTAGGCAGTTTGGATGCTCACCTTACTAGACCTGGATGGAGCTGGGTGGTCCTTGGACTTCCCACAGGGCAGGGAACCCGGATTACTCTTAGGGATGATGAGGGAGGAGGACTTGATGGGGGAGGGTGAGGGAAATGGGAGGTGGTGGCGGGGAGAAGGCAGAAATCTTTAATAAATAAATAAATAAATAAACCGTAAACAAACAAACAAACAAAACAAACAAACAAAAAAAAAGAATTTAAGACTTTTCATGATGGTGAGAGACATCTGCTCCTGGTAGCACCAATTTCTTCAAGAGGAGGATGGGCATCAAAGAGACTTAGGCATTTGGGCAAGAATCTGCTCTTCCCTGTACTGCTTCACTGGACATGCAATACCCACAGAGAGATGACTGCGGAACTTGCCTAAAAGTGAGACGGTCTTTCAGGGTTCCTGCTTCATAAAAGAGTCTGTGAGACATTCTGCAGGACACAGAAGAAAGTGACTGGACTGTGTTTGAAATTTCTTGCTTCATGAAAAAGTCTGTCGGATACTATGGGCCTGTAGGCTGAAGATATATGCCCTAAGGGTAGAGAAGAACTTTGGGTGACTGTCCAGACAGTGAGATGTCTCTGTCAATTCTAGAGTTTTAAAAGTTGCTTACAAGCCGGGCGGTGGTGGCGCACGCCTTTAATCCCAGCACTCGGGAGGCAGAGGCAGGCGGATCTCTGTGAGTTCGAGACCAGCCTGGTCTACAAGAGCTAGTTCCAGGACAGGCTCCAAAACCACAGAGAAACCCTGTCTCGAAAAACCAAAAAAAAAAAAAAAAGTTGCTTACAATGCACTTCCAGTTCACACAGGTAATATTATATCCTTCTGGAGTCTTTGATAGAGTTGAAGAATAGATAGAAGATAGTTATATTTTTCCTTAGTTATGATAAAAGATAAAGTAGATATAAATATTGTAACTGTAATTCTTATTTGATACCTGTTTTGTTATGTGTAATTTTACTATGTTAAAGTTAAAGCCTTCCTTTTTGTTTAAACACGAAAGGGGAAATGGTGTAGGAGTTCCTTCTGTTTATGTGTTGTTTTCATTGGTTAATGAATAAAGAAACTGCCTTGGTCTAGTTGAACTTAGGTAGATGGGAAAGAGAGAACTGAATGCTGGGAGGAAGAAAGCAGAGTCAGGGAGAGCCACCATGGAGCCACCAGAGTCAACCATGCTAAATCTTTCCCAGTAAACCACTACCACATGGCGATACACTGATTAATAAAAATGGGTTAAATCAAGATGTGAGAGTTAGCCATAAGAAGCTAGAGTTAATGGGGCAAGCAGTAATTTAATTAATACAATTTCTCTGTTGTTATTTCGGGGCTAAGATAGTGAGGCTGCCAGGACAAACAAGTGGGCCCTCTCCTTGCAACAATGGCTTTTTTATTTTATGTTTTATTTTGTCATGTTTGGTTGTTATCTTCAAGAAGCCTTTTATTTTCTAATGGAAGAGACAAAGGGAGCTGATCAAGAGGGGAGGGGGGGAGGGGAGAGAGAGGAGATGTGGGAGAAATAGGGGGAGAGAAAGTGTAATAAGGACATATTATATGAGAAAAGAATCTATTTTCAGTTAGAAGAAAAAAATAGAATGGAAAAAATGTTTGCTAATTACATTAAAATTATCAAATACAGATTTTTTTTTTTTTTTTGGTTTTTCGAGACAGGGTTTCTCTGTGGTTTTGGAGCCTGTCCTGGAACTAGCTCTTGTAGACCAGGCTGGTCTCGAACTCACAGAGATCCGCCTGCCTCTGCCTCCCGAGTGCTGGGATTAAAGGCGTGCGCCACCACCGCCTGGCTTAAATACAGATTTTGATTTCATTTTTTTTTCTTTTCATTTGACTCTTACCTTTATTATTTCCTTGCTTCTCTTTGATGCTATTATTGTTTTCCTCATATCTTCATGTGGAAAATGAAGAGCATAGATTTTTTTTTTATCTTTTCTAATATAACTGTTGTACACTCTATTTGAGTGATGTTTTATATGTTCAGCATTACTTCTTCTATGGCTGTGTTTTTAGAAGTTTGTGGCTCATTTTTTTCAACCTAGTGACTTTTTTCTTTTTCTATTGTTCAGTTAATACCACATGGTCAGTAAAAAAACATTGTATAATTAAAATTAATTTTCATTTACGATGCTCATTACATTTTAGAATAATGGCTTATCATAGAAAATATCTATATTCAGTTTAAAATGATTGTGTTTTCCTGTAGTTGAATGGCATGTTCTATAGACACTAATAGTTCATGAGATTTTGTAGTTCAAGACACTTTGTGTATAAAGCTTGCTATTTGTAGAAAGATAAGCCAATGAAGCTAAGAGATGAGCCTACCTGGAGTATGACTGACAGCGTAACAGCAGGCACTGTCAGAGATCCTCACTGTGCTTAGTCAATGAGGGGTGACCATACTTTGTCACCAAATCAGGACACAGTCTGGGTGCTGGGAGGAGGGTATGTAAGGCTCTTACTGTTGCTGAATAAAGTAGACTGCTGTTTGCCTTTTAACTGATGCTCATCCCCTCCCTTAAGAGAGCCTTTGGGACCCAGCAACAGCTATTGTTTTCCTAGAAGCTCTTTCACACTCTTAAAGGAGTGACAAACATGCAGGTTTATTTGTTTGCTTTTGCTTTTGTTTTGTTTTGAGACAGTATACCATGTTTCTAGGGTTACACTGAACTCGATATGTAGATGAGGATTATCTTGGACTGCTAATCTTCCTGTCTCTATCAACCAAACATGGAATTTCAGACCTGTTCCACTGCACCTGAATTCATTATTTTTATGATGCTCCTTTATTTAATGTTGCTGGGATGAATAAATAATACTAACATCTGTACTTTACAGGTAAGGGAATGTGTGGAAAGAATCAATTATGTAATAAAAAAAGCATACAAATCCTTTGTGATCTGGACAGAATGTGAAACCATGTATCACACTTTAGACTTTGCTAAAATATTAAGGAAAATTAGAATGTTAAATAATTATGTTCATTGTGGAAAGCGGAGTGAAGTTAGCTGGGTAAGAACAGATGTGATGTGGTAGATTATGGATATTTTATTTCTTTTTACATTTATATAGTTAATAAGCTTTTAACAATGTATATATATATATATGTATATTGTGATAAAGGGAACAAACTGTAATTAAATCATTATTCTATTTCCCCTTTTCACTACAATAGTTTAAAAGAAACCAAACAATTACTGTGATGTTTATCTAATAATTTCCATAATCTACCTAGTCAAAACCCTTATTTTTTTTCTTAGAATGTATCTAAATTTATTGCACAGTTCTGTTTTAAATACCATAGAGTATAATATTTGACTTTTTATCTGATTTTTTTTCCCTAAGCGTAGATTCCTGGAAGTATGAATTGAGCTTACTTATTTTAGTTGGTCTATTTGAACTATAGATTGCTTTAAAGAAAAGCTATATAAAAGAACACTCTCAGAGCTTAAATTATAATTAACTGTTAAAGAAACACTTTATGAAGCTGCAAAAGAATGGAGAGGTACAGTGATTTTCTATCTCAAATAAAAGAAGTCGATCTAGGGAGATGGTCTGTTGTAAGCATGAGGACCCGAGTTCCAAACCCCAGAACTCATATATGAAGCCAGGTAGGAGTGGTGGCCAGCTTCAATTCCTTGACTTGGGAGGCAGAGGCAGGTATCCCCAGGGTGAATTAACTGTCTGGACTAACTGAGTCAGCAAGCTAAGGGTTCAGCTGGAGATTTGCCTCTGTTAAAAAAGTAGAGTGTAACTGAGGAAGACATTTGATATCATCTATCTTTTTATCTATATTCCTTCCTATCTATTATATATATATGTATATATATATATATCCATGTCTCTCTGTTTATCTATGTACATATAGACACGCATATATAATGATTTAAAGGAAGAAAGGAAAAAAAAGAGAAAGAAATTGAAACATTATTATCTCTATTACTTAATAGCCATTGTTGAGAACTGTGATTATTCTTTAATATCTTTATTTGTAGTTATTTTATTTCACTATACTTACTATGATTCACATGTGTTTGTGTTTATGATGCATGTGTGTGAACGCAAGAGTGCATAGACCAACATGTGAGACTGGAGGTGAACAGACAGTTTTCAGGAGTCTGAGTTTTCGTTCCACTTGTGGGTTCAGGAACTGAATTCAGGTCATCAAGCATACACAAGCAATGTTACCTTCTGAGCCATCTTGTTGACCCAGGAATATGAATTTCATAGCCATTTAAAAGAGCTTTAAGAATACATAGTCGGGCGATGGTGGCACACGCCTTTAATCCCAGCACTCGGGAGGCAGAGGCAGGCGGATCTCTGGGAGTTCGAGACCAGCCTGGTCTACAGAGCTAGTTCCAGGACAGGCTCCAAAGCCACAGAGAAACCCTGTCTCGAAAAACCAAAAAAAAAAAAAAAAAAAGAATACATTGCATCTACATTGGCACTGGTTTGATAAAATCATTTTTAAGGCTGAGTTAAAATAATTCTGTGCACCTTAGTGATCATTCTTGTCTCTTTAGCCTTGGGAGTAAGTAGGCAAGGGCTGGTGAGAGCCACAGGTACAGTCAGATAAAACAGTAAGAAGCCAATGGAAATAACACTGGGTGTTCCTATGATCAAAGGAACTCAAGATCGTCATGAGTCAGAGCCAGGCATTACACTGCCAGTCATTTTCCTGGAATCTCTCTACATTGCCTTCTATTTAATAAGATGTCTTCCTTAAAGAAAGCCTCAAGTTTACAATTTTATATGTACTACTTTTAGTAAGAAGGCTCACATTATTCTGTTTGCTAAAAAGTACTTGAAGAATTAGCAAATGAAAAGTTTTAAAAGTTGTTTAGTAGCTGGGCAGTGCTGGCATATACTTTCAATCCCAGCATTTGCGAGACAGAAGCAGTTGGATTTCTGAGTTTGAAACGAACCTGTTCTACAAAGCAAGCTCTAGGACAGCCAGAGTTATGCAGAGAAAGCCTGTCTCAAAAACAAACAAACAAAACAAAACAAAAACAAAGAAACAGTTGCTAAGTTACCAAACACATTCTAATTTGGCTGTATTTTATTTCAGCCACTTCCCAAAGGTGCCCACAATCCCTCTGCCCTTGATAGGCTGTATTTATTTGCTTTTCAGGGAGGTAATAGCATTTATCTGTACTATTTAATCTGACACCGGATTAAAAATGAGAATTTTAAAAAGTGAACTTTATTTTCTTCATGACAGGTAGTTCTTATGATTAAAATGAATAACTCAATGAAATTATTTTCATTTAGACTTTTCTACATGGTACTGTGAAACAGCATCAGTATCTAGTTATCCCTGCAGACTCATTATTGGGACTAATTCCATCAAATTTATCATATAAATTGACGTTCCTCTTTAAGACTCTAAGGTATGAGGCCTCCTTGATTAGTGGATACTGTGAAAAGAAAGACCACAATGTTTTATAGTAAAATGTTCTCATTATTAAATGAATGTGTTTAACTTCTATTTGGTTGACACACAGATATATACATATACATATATAAACATATATATAGAAAATATATTGACAGATACAAACCAAACTTTTTAATATAGCTTTCTATAGAAAACTCTATATATGCCTATACACGAATAGTTCCATGCATATGTATATGTTTATGTATGTATATGTATTTTATATATAGATGCATGTATATATTCAGACAACAGTTTTTTTAAATATTTATTTATTTATTATGTATACAATATTCTGTCTGTATGCCTACAGGCCAGAAGAGGGCACCAGACCCCATTACAGATGGTTGTGAGCCACCATGTGGTTGCTGGGAATTGAACTCAGGACCTTTGGAAGAACAGACAATGCTCTTAACCTCTGAGCCATCTCTCCAGGCCCAGACAACAGTTTTAACAGAGAGATATATAGAGAGAGCTTTCTTATCTCTTGTGTTCCTGAGAATGCCTGTATCCTGGTAGAAGATCAGGGAGTTGACTGTGAGATTGTATCTCCTAGTAAAATCAGAAGCTATACCCATAAATTCTTACCAACATGAGCTGAACAGGGATGACACCAAGGAACATGACAAACTCAGTGGAGAAAAGTCCATGAGGCCTCAACCCTACACAAAACTATAGGCAACTGAGGAGAGCTTGGAGCACGAAAAGTGGTCTTGCCCAATAACAGCACACCAATTGTTTGTCCAGTGGCAGTCAGCCCTGAAAATATATATACAGGTAACATTATAAAGATTGCACAGGTTATATTTAGGGAAACACACACACATGTACATACATGTAATAACAGTTAGTGAACAAATGCCATGAATTTGGAGGAAGTGGGGGAAGGCCATATGGGAGGACTTGCAGGGAGGAAAGGAAAGAGGAAATGATGCAATCAAATTACAATCTTAAAAATATACAAAATATTAATGATGTATAACAAACAATATATCAAAGATCTCTCAAACTTGTTCAGTATTTTCTATAAGAAATCTGGGGTTAAAATTGTGAAACACGGATTTATTTTCCATTGTTATTTCTATGTAAGCAGTTTACTTTTCCCCTGGCTTTGCTCGTATAGGACATTAATTTTGAAGCTGTAATACAAAAGTTCTGCCAGAAAATAATATTAAATTTTTGCCAGAGTAAATATACTTACCCTTTTCCCTTGTTTTGCCAGAAAGTTGATCCACGTGTTCAACCCTATCTTACATTCTACTGCTGTGGAACAAATGAGTAAGGTAGCAGATTAAAGCAACACACTGCTATTAGCCTGTAGTTTCCATTGCTCTTGAGTCTGCACACAGTTGGGCTAGATCCTTTATAAGGGTTTCCAAAGGCCGCAGTCTAAGGGCTGATCATGATGTATTCTTTTTTTTTATTATTTTTATTCTTTTTTAATTAAAATTTCCAACTGCTCCCCGTTTCCCATTTCCCTCCCCTCCTCCCAAATATTGCCCCCTCCCCCAGTCCCCTCCCCCTATCCCCACTCCTCTTCTCCTCCCCCCACACCATTCCCCCTCCCTCTCGATACTGAAGAGCAGTCCAAATTCTCTGCCCTGCGGGAAGACGAAGGTCTTCTATCTATGTCCAGGAAGGTGAGCGTCTAAACAGGCTAAGCACCCACAAAGCCAGTTCATGTATTAGGATCGAAACCTAGTGCCATTGTCCTTGGCTTCACATCAGCCTTCATTGTCCGCCATGCTCAGAGAGTCCAGTTTCAACCCATGCTTATTCAGTCCCAGACCAGCTGGCCTTGGTGGGCTCCCAATAAATCAGTTCCACTGTCACAGTGGGTGGGTACACCCCTCGTGATCCTGGTTTCCTTGCTCATGTTCTCCCTCCTTCTGCTCCTCATTTGGACCTTAAGAGCTCAGACCGTTGCTCCAAATTGAGACTCTTTCTCTTCCTCGATCCATCGCCAGATGAAGGTTCTAAGGTGATATGCAAGATATTCATCAGTATAGGATAGGGTCATTTCAGGTTCCCTCTCCTTAGTTGCCCAAGGTACCAGCTGGGGACATCTCCCTGGACACCTGCTAACCCCTCTAGAGTCAAGTTTCTTGCCAACCCTAAGATGACTCTCTTAGTTAGGATGTATACTTCGCTACTCCCGTATCCTCCCTTCCTATATCCCAACCATCCCAATCCCCCGAGCTCCTCCCATCCTCCCCTTCTCATGTTTCTCATCCCATTTCCCCTTTGCCCCTTCTGTAAGTTTATGCTGGGAAAAATCTGCTTCAGAGCTCCTGCAGTTGTGGCTGTGGTGTTTTGAATGAGAATGCCACCCATAAGCTCCTGAATTTAAGTGCTTAGTCACCAAGCAGTGAACTGTTTGAGAAGGAGTTGGAGTTGTGGTATGGCCTTGCTGGGGGAAGATTTTTGTTTTTGTTTTTTGGAGGGCAGTGTCCTTGAAGGTTACAAAAGACCACAACATACACATCTTACCAGGATATAAGTACTCAGCCCCATGACTCCCAGACGGCCATGGTGATTCATTAAGTCATTTCTTTTATAAGAGTTGCTTTGCTTGTAGTGCCTCTTCACAGCAATATAACAGTAACTAAGAATTTATTTTCTTTCAGCTGTGTGACTGAGTGCTCTGTCTGTTTTGTTGAATGTTGGTTGGAGGCTTTCCCTAGCTACTAAAGCAGTGGATCTCAACCTGTGGATGGTGACCCACTGGGGATTGAATGACACTTTCACAGGGATACCTCACACCATCTGTGCATCAGATATTTACATGATGATTCATAGCAGCAGCAAAATTATAGTTATGAAGTAGCAAGGGAAATAATTTTATGGTTGGGGTCTACACAACATGAGGAACTGTATTAAAGGGTCACAGCATCAGGAAGGATGAGAACCACTGCACGAGAAAAGTACTTTGTACCTTGATATTTCTACACTAAGTCATTGTTTGAATGGAGTAGAAGCACCAAGTAACAGCCCATAACCTTTGCCACGGTCTTGATTAGAAGTTAGTTCCAAGTCTGGGGCATTCAAGGCAACTCATTCTCACTGAATGTGCATCATGCAAATCATATTACATGCATCTAACCAGTCCACTCAAGTTTGAGTGGGAGAGAAAAAAATGTTCAGTGCTGATTCTTGATTGTATAACAAATATTTCATTTTCCTTTAGTAATAATGGTAGTTTGTAGATAACCTAGGCTCACGTTCTATATTTCTTTGGATTTTCAGAGGCTGGTAATAGAAATTAAACTGTAACTAAGTTAGGTAACAAGTAGGAAAAAAAAACAAGTATGGTTTAAAACAGAGACAAAGTAAAGTCAAAAGGGGCACCACAAAAGGAGAACAGGTGGTGACTGTGGAGGGAAATGAGGGCCAACCACATGGCTCAGCAGGTGAAAGGGCTTTCCACCAAGCCTGGCTACTTGAGCCGGTCCCCAGGCCTTTAATGCCAGCACTTGGGAGGCAGAAGCAGGTGGATCTCTGAGTTAGAGGACAACCTGGTCTACTGTGTGAGTTACAGGACAGCCAGGATTGTTACACAGAGAAACCCTGTCTTGCAAAATGAAAAATAAAATAAAATAAAATAATAAATGAATAAAAAAATAAATAAAAGAGGAAAAAAGAAAAAAAAATCTCACAGTGCAGACTATTTGCTCACGCTCCCTCATTGTCTGCCTCCCTCCTTTTGTTATTTCCTCATCCCTTAAGTGATCATGCTGGGATATTTTGCCTTCCAACTCTCTGTATTTCACCAGGTCTCAGGTTGCTCTTTTTGGGGACTCCATTCCAAGTCACCTTTCATGAATCCAGGGACTGCTGTCCTCTTAGGCATTGACTAGCACCGACTAAAGTGCTCTTTGGATTTGAAAATTGAAAGCAAAATGCTCTATTTTCTTCACAGTGTCAAATGGATCTGCATTTGAGTTTTCCCTGTGTGGAGATAGACTGTTTCCTCACGGTGAATAGGACGAAGACACACTTACGTTTCCAGAAAGTTCCCATCTTTATCTCATTCATAGTCTTTATTGTGGACATAGGGTTATATGCCAGCATCTTCAAGTTTGCTACTGTTTCTAGAACTCTTCCTTTAGGGCTAGAAAAAGAACAAGAGGCTTTAGTGAATTTTTATGTAGGGTTAACATACTTCACCGACTGTGCAGGAGACCACTGCAGCACAGCTTTCTCATTAATTCAGTTTTTTCATAAACACACCGAATCTACATTTTGTGATCAAGAGGAAAATCATGTCTATACTGGAGTCCGGTAACCTATAGACCAACAGCATCAAACTGACCTAGGGCTGAATATCTGGGTTTCATTCAAAGCTTACAAATGGATAGTTTTTATTCAGGCACTTAGAATAATGTCAAATGCATACAAGTTATTGATCAATGACTGGACATAGACACACTCAGAGAAGGAGAATGCTGCCTTCAAATCAAGTCCTTTTCTTCCCCAGTTCATTTCTTACATTAGTAAACTTAAGGAATATTTCTGTAATTGACTGCAAGGAATTCCCACATTGCTTCAAAGAAGTTGTACGTATGAAGCATTTTGTAGCAATTGAAAAACATTTCCGCATTTTATATATAATTTTACTGAGTAAAATAATTTGGATCGAAACCAATTTTCCTGAGAATATTAATGGTATTAGCCTATTGTTTTATAGTAGCCAGTATTAACCAAAAAAATCCAGTTGGATTTTACTTAATTTTAAGCAATCCATTTCCTCATCATATAATTTTGAGGACTAAATGGTAGGTCACTGTGAATATGTAACACATTTTCTTATCCATTCGTCTGTTAAAGGGCACTTAGGTTGTTTCCATTTCCTAGCTATTGTGGATAGAGAAGCAATCAATGTGGCTGAATAAGTGCTTGTAGAGTAAAATGTGGAGGCCTTTGGGCATCTGCTGAGGAGTTATATAGCTAGGACAGAGGGTAAATTTACCTTCTGCTTTTGAGCATTCTGCACACTGATTTACAGAGCAGCTGGACCAATTTCCAATACCCCCATCAATGACTGAAGGTTATACTTTCCCTACATCCTCACCAGTGTTTGTAGAATTCTGACTAGGGTAAGAAGAAATTTCAATTTTGTTTAAATATGCATTTCCTTAATAGTTAGGGATGCTGAGCACTACTAAAGATATTTCTTTTCTAATTTTATTTCTTCTTCTGAGAACCACCTGTTCCAGTCCATAGCTGATTTATTTTCCTGAATCTTTATATTTTGATTTCTTTTTATATTGCATGTATGAAACCTCTATGGATGTATAGTTGGCAAAAATTCTGTCACATTTCATGGGCTCATTCTTTAATGGATTGATTATTTCCTTAGCTTTTTAGTTTTGAGGTCCCACTTGTCAATTGTTTTTGTTAATTGCAAGGCAAACTGAGTCCTAGCCAGGAAGTCATTTCCTACACTTGTATACATAGGACACTGCTTCCAGCAGTTTCAGCATTTCAGGTTTCACATAGAGGTTTTTGGTTCATTTGGGCTTAAGTTTTGTGCAGGGAAATAGATACGTATCTACTGTCATTCTTCTACTAATGGACATAGTTTGCTAAATACCATTTATCGAAGATTCTGACTTTTATCCAGTGTGTACTTTTGGCAACATTGTCTGGTGCGAGAGAATTGTCTGTATTCTGTCAATCATGTTTTAAATAAATGCTGATTGGCCAGGCAGGAAGTATAGGTGGGTCAACCAGACAGGAAGTAGAGGTAGGGCGATGGAATAGGAATACTCTGGGAAGGGGAAGCCCATTCCTCCTGTCCAGCTCAGACCACAGAAAAAACAACATGTGACCTGACCCACTATGAAAGGTAGTGAGCCATGTGGCTAACATAGATAAAAATAATGGGTTAATATAAGCTACAAGAGCTAATAAAAAGACTGAGCTAATGGGCTGATCAGTTATATAACTTATGGAGATCTCTATGTGATATTCTCTGGGACTAAAGGGCTGGGGCACTGGGCAGGACAGAAACCTCAAAGAGCCCGGCCCTCATGTTACAACTGTCAAATACTATGAGATGCCTATAATTATGTACCCTCATATTTAGGTCATCTATTTTGCTCCACAGTCTCCCACATCTGTTTTGTTTCAGTACCATGCTGATTTTATTACCATAGCTCTGTAATGTAGCTGGCAAATCACTGCAGCATTGTTCATTTTGCTGAGGGTTGCGTTGACAACACAAGGTCTTTTGTGTCTCCATCTTACTTTTAGGATGATTCGTTTTTTTCTGTTCCTATGAAAAATTCAGTGTAGGTTTTGGCAGGCATTACACTGATTCTGTAAATTGTTTTTGGCAGCATGGTCATTTACAGTCAATTCTATGAGCATGGGGCATCTTAAGGTCTTAAAGTTCACAATGAAGTGCTGTGAGTGGTTTTCATGGCATTGGCTTTTGGCAGCCTTTGGACCTCTGAAGGCATGTGAGCTTTAAAAGCTCTGTATGATGTTTTCCAAACTGTTCTTTCTTTTTGTCTTATTGAGGATATTATGATTTGCAGCATCAGGGCATCTACGCTGAGATTCTGTACACCTCATTTTCTCTCACATATTTTCTCTTTCTCATCCCTATACAATTAACTTATATGGATGTTTCTTCATCTTGTGACTATACCTTAGTAACATAATCTTGTGCTTATTCAATGATCTACTGCCTAAAGTCTTATGCATATCCGTTAAATGTTAAAGACCTTTACTATTTATATTTTCTCCAAGGTTTGCTTATTTTTAGAGTGTTTATATTTACTTTCTCTCTTTTAGGTTGCTCTTTCTAAAATATTTGATCATTCATGGTTTCATTTTAAATGAACTTGTTAATTGACATGCACCCATCTTTGCATATTGTATAGCGGACATTCTCATTGATCATATTAGTTACAATAATTCTTCTAAGAATCCAGTACCGGGTTGGATTTAGGTTTAAAATTTGAAACTCTTATGGTGGTCTTTTATTTCTGTGCTTAGAAATGTTCACAGGAATCTCAGGATGATTGGATCTAAAGTCTCAGGTCATATGCCGGTTAAAACCAGAACCAGGTTCTAAATTCCTCAGGCGGAATCTCCAGACCTCACTTTAAAATTTGCAAACTGTGCAGTAGCTTTGACTCTGGACTGATCCCTCTTCACCATCGGTGTCAAGCACTTCAGCACTCCTAATGTCCTGGCTCTCACGCTGGCCTTATCTGTGGACAACTCTCTCTGACAAATGGGATGGCCTCCTGCTGCCAGGCTAGTACTTGCATGTCTTAGACACTTTGGAGAAACCTGGAAGCCCCGGGGTTTTCAGCCACCTGAAAACAAAGTTATGTTATAGTTACTTATGTATGTCTGTTGGGATCTCTACACAGAGGATAGAGTATCCTTATTGAAGCCATTCTGACTCAAGGTCTGAGTGATGCTTCTGGAATACCAAGTCCTTGATTTCATTAGCAGTGGGTTGTGTCTGGGATTCCAGGGACCCCATACATGCCCTAATTCCTTCTTGACAAGCAATCTGTTTTTATTGTGACCCAAATGGAAAATTACATTGAGAACAGGGATGCAAAGATTAGTGCCCACCGTCAAAATTGCCAGAAAGAGACACACTCTGGACAAGAACTACGCCAGCAACCAGTCTGCAGCAATAGACCTCTTGCAAGGAATTACTCAGTAATCCTTTGCCAACTTTACTATGGAATTTCTTTCTCTAAACTCACTTTTTAAATGAGGTTATTTTGTCCTGTGGTTCACATTTCAGAGGGACAAGGATAGTTCCCAGCCTGTGGTCAAAAGACTTCAGCACCCACTTGACCACCCTCTTGTCAACCTCCATATTTTTCCGTCACCCAGCCGCACAGGTTCTTGTAAAGGGGTTGACAGTTCAGGAATAGCAAACGTCTAACCCAGTGGCAATTCTTCTTTCTGGCTGCCACTTTAGATCAAATGCTGTGTGGGATTTTCTCCCCAGGAATCCCTTCTTCTGGTTTAGTTGTTAGCAGGTGTTGCTGAACAGATTTACATTCTCTGGGGAGACTGGAAGCCAGTAGTGTCAGAGGGAGAGGTTTTGGGTTAATGGCAGCAAAAATCATACCTACACACAATTCATGCACTTGGCAGAATTTCAACTAAAACCTTTGAAGTAAATGGTAGAGGTACAGTTGGTGCAAGGTGTTTTCTTTTGGGGCCAGAAGGAGAAGAGACTTTCTAATGAGGACAGAAAGGGGAAGATATTATTGTCAATTATTTTTCTAAGGAAGAAAGAAAGCTGGAGGGCACACTCCAAAGTTGAGTCAGAAAATTTAGTTGGAAAAGAAAAAGACTGGTATGCAGTTTTTAAATAAACAAACAATAATAACCAAACCAAAACAAAACAATAATAGCAACAAACCCCAAATCTTGCATGTGCTGTTTCTTCAGACTTGAAAACTTGAGTTTCTGGGTCATCTTTGTCAGTGCAGCTCTTCTAAATTTGAGTGATTGGCTCCTTCTCCACGAGTTCTATAGTTGCATAGAACTGATCATCGATTGGAGAAAGGACTGACTTAGTGAAAAATTATAATGCTAAATACTATACAGCAATAATAGTTTTTGCATAGATTACACAGCCTTATTGATTTCAAGTGCAAACATTCCTCCTCAAACTAAACTACCTGAAGTCTTGTGAAGCAAAACTCCTTGAGAAACCTGATTTAACATGTTCGGGCTGGAGAGGTGTCTCAGTGGTTAAGAATACTGGTTGTTCTTCCAGCGGTCCACTGTTCATTCCCCAGCAACCACACGGTGGCTCACCATCATCTATAATGAGATCTGGCACCCTATTCTGGCCTGGAGGCACACATGAAAACATAGCACTGTATACATAATAAATAATTAAATCTTAAAAATAAAATGAAATGGTTTCTAATGCATGTGGCAATTAGCATATCTAGATGGTACAAAAAGTGTTTCTGCACCCAGGTCTCTTGGAAGGAGTCAGGAAGAAAAAAATTTTTGATTGGATCAAACCAGTTGATATTCCTTCCATGCCAATGGCATAAAAAACATACTATATCAAATATCTGAGGTAATGAACTTACAGAGAGCAAAGGTCTGTTTCAGCTTCCAGTTCACAAGGTTCTAGTCAATGATTTAATTACTGTTGTTTTGGGCTGAGGGAGGTTTCATGTCATTAAAGAAGGCTATGGTGAGCACAATTGGAAGCAAATAGAGCAGAAATGAGCTCAAGACCCACACTTGCTTTTGAGGGAATATATGTAGAATGCCCAAACTCTTCCCAATGGTACTGTGTCATTCAAGTAGAAACATCCTTGGGACCAGTCTATTAACACACATGCTTTCAGGAGATATTCAACATGTAAATTATACTAGCACCTATTAATTCTAAGATTTTGAAATATTTTTCTGCTTGGAGTCAAAGGGTCTAATATCTCAGCTTGATAAAAGTACATTATAATACAGAGATGTTGATCGGAATTCTTTAAAAGGAAAACCATAAGAAATGTTTAATAGTAGAAAAATGTAAAGATGTAATTCAGACATTTATTGTATCCTATCTAGTAGGCTAGAGAAATGGTTCAAATCTTCCGATCACTCACTGCTTTTTCGGAAGTCCCAAGTTCAGTTCCCAGCACCCATGTTGGACAGCTCATAACCACCCTTAATTCCATACCTAGAGAATCACATAATCTCTTATGGCCTCCATAGACATGTGGCTGCACATGGTAGTGGAATAGACAGATACACAATAAATAAATCATTTAAAAAAAAAACCTTAAGCTTCATGGGGAACAGAAAAAGGCAAGATCCCTTGAGTAAATTGGGAGTATGGGGACCATGGGGTAGGTTTGAAAGAGAGGAGAGAGTAAGAGAGGGGAGTAGAGAAAAATACGTAGCTCAATAAAATTAATAAAAATAACACCTAAACTTCATGCTAGGACTTTAGGATTCTGCATCCTTTGTTCCCTGTCACAGCTTGGCTGTTTCTTCATATAATTCCAATACCAGTGTCCCTGATACCTTTTTTGGAGATTTTTTCTTCTTACTACTCACCTCCATGCAATGCAGTGTCCATTAGTGCTATGAATCAAGTCTATGCACTCACAAGCATTTACTCAATATCCACTACCATGAATCATTCTAATAAATAAGATAATTTCAAATAGCTCTGATCTTATGGAACTCCTATCAGCATGTGGAAAACAGGTAATAAGCAAATAACACTATTTTTGGTAGCAAAACAATCTATAAAGAAGTAGTTTTGGTTGTCATGGTCACCAATGAGGAAGTGACCAAACTGAGATGCAAACCAGAATCTTGCAATAAAAAGCATCAACCTCTCAAAGAGCAGATTTTATGGCCAAAATAAAACCTGATAAAAATATCCTTCTGCAAAACAAACCCTAGCTGTCAAATCATTCAGTTGACCCCCAGACCTTTGACTTTTCGATGGCAATGTAATTTCCCCAGCAATCATGGTGACTGCTCGGAGGAAGAACATCTAACAGGGTCCAAATTTATCAGCAAATTTATTTACAATGAAGAAGCTTTGGAACCACAATTGGATATGCAGATTTGTTTGGTATCGCCATGGAGAAGGCTGCACTCACTATCTCCTGCCCACCCAACTACCCCTGTTCTTCGCCTTCCTAGGATATCCATTTTCCCCAAAATTCCATTATGTGACTGGTGGGATTGTCCTCCTTACTAAGTGAAGTCACGGCTGTCTGTGAATGCTGAGGATGCTACCACTGTTTCCAGGTCCCTTGGCACTTCTTCAATGAATGGTCCTGGGTCCAGTGCAACAGGACAATACTTCTGTCCACTAAAGCTATTTCACCTTTCCTCTGCATTATCTCTTCCCTGTTGCTCTTCTATGTATTCAGGGACTTTTTCTCTTCTTCATGTAGCTCTGAGAGAATGTTTTTCTTGAATCCTCACTTAAAGAGAATTATGAACCACTGAGAAGAAGCTCTTCTGTTGATTAGGGTTGTTTTTTCCCCTCCATTTGGGGGAAATCAAATGACTAAAATATAAATTTGATTTGAATGATTCTTAAATATCTTTTTTCCTAACATTGACAGGGATTTGTCTTTGCATTTTGATTTCATACATTTAAAAAAAAACAAACAGAAAGATTCTTAGCAACTGGAAGCAGAAGCTGTGAAAAGCAGTCTAAACGCAAACTACCAAAAATGATGATGATAAAATGTCCTTTGCATGTTTGACCAATAAACCCATCTAATAGCCCACTCAGTGGTTGATGGTATTATTAGTGCAAGTAACATATTCTTGTAAAGCAAGCCTTTAATTCCATCTAAGGCTGCCCCAGACAATTTGCAAACGTTGTCAAATGTGAATTCAAAAATCGCAGCACTCACAAAGGACCGTGGTATAATTTTCAGAAAATGAGATAAGACAGAGAAGGTATGCTTCTCGTTAACAAAGGGTTATGCTTACCCTTATGCAAAGAAGTGCCCAAATAATTCAAAAATACTATATTTTGATTCATTCATTTCATAGGTTTGGATGTATGGGTGTATGAACAAGTCCTGCTGCCCACACATGGAGGTCAGAGGACAACTTCTGGGCGATCAGCTCTTCTTTTTACTTTGTGAATCACAGGGGTCAAACTGAGGATGTCAGGCACAGTGGTGAATGACTTTACCTGCTGAGCTGTCTCACCAGCCCCTCAAATATTTCTTACCATAAAATAAGCTGCCTGAGAGTAGTGGATGGCTTCACATTTTTTCCTGCTGTCTTATTATTTGGAAATAGAATAGATCTTTTACTAAATTATTGCTTCTAAAGCTTTCTAAATGCTCTCAGTGTCAAAGAGGCATGCGGTGTGGATAACTTTCCACATGTGTTAGTTTAATAGATGCTTAAACAAAACAAAGTCCCATGATGCCAAATGAAATGATCACCACGAGACGAACTGTTGGTAATGAGCATGACAGTCATGCTGAGAGGAAGCTAGCTGCCTTGACTGAAGGCAACTCAAAGATCAACACCATGATGACTCAGAAGCTAATCAGTTCCCAGGTATTCTTATCCATCATTCTCTGTAAAAAGTTACCTAGCACAGTGTTTTTCTCTCTTCCTCCCATTCCATTACCCAGCATCTTCGTAGCTGGGTATTGGAAGGAAGGAAGGCTAAAGCTGATAACACTTCAGTCTTCTACTTCATTTACTCAAGCATGGGAAAACCTTCGTTCTGGAATTCCTGCTGTTTGTCCTGACCCTGCGTTGGAGTCTTTGTACTTTGCTGTTTGGGGTGAACAGAGGAGGTCTTGAGGTAGAAGTCAGGGGACTTATAAAGACTTTGGCCTGAAAACAACAGAAGATTTATAAGTTCAAAATTTTGTTTTGCCACATAAAGAAAGGAGTAGTTCAATTATGCCATTAAACATGCCCTCATAGATTAGAAAAGGAACTATGTATACTTGGCTACCTTGGGTACATATTACTCTGCAATATAATGGTACTGCTTCTGTCACCAAGGAGTGGATGCTGCCTAAGTCCTTGAATTCAAGGCTCTGTAATTTGCTTTCAATGAATGTGATAACATACAGGTGGTTTTGAATCTCTCTGCCAGATATAAAACAGAACATTTTTTTCCTCATCTGAGACTTCTTAGAACAAAGACAAGTGAATATTCTTAGTAAAAGGTGTGATTAAATACTGTAGTTTCTGAAGGGTATAAAAGTTGTCAGAACTACTCAGTCCTGTTCATCAGTGTACATGGAAATGTTCTGCATATAGTTTTAAATACAAATAGGTATGCGCTAAAGATCATTTCTCTTACCCATTCCTGTTGGAGACCTTCAGACCCAGTAAGCCATGTAACAAATAGGACCATCCTGGGTCAGCAAGCCCCAGTTGAGTGTCTAATGAATGCAGATGTCATGAGGCACGGAGCAGAAAAGCCACCTACACAGCACCTGTTTCATGACTTTGGGACCATTTGTTTTTCACAGAAAAGCCAAATGACAGGCATGTGTTGTTATGTGTTTGCAAGTGAAACACCAACACTGGGAGATGAGTGATGCATAAAAAGATATTAGCATAACAAATTATAAAGCTCTTGTTTTTAAAAATGATATATTTTCCCAGAATGGCTCTAACCTCAATTCTGCTTTCCTAGAAACTTGGAAGTTACCATTCTATAAATTCAAGTGGAGAAATTTTGAATATGAAGCCCTTGGTGCAAACATCTTGAGTTTTAGGAAATCTAAAAGAATTACAAGTGAATGGTTTCTTTTCTTTGATAATTGTACAAATTTCTTATTCTCTAATGTTGTGGAGTGAGACTGCTATTGTGTAGGAAAATATACAAGGAAAGAATGCTGACCCATAGTCAGGTCTCCTGTGTAAAAGCAAAGGGTTGGATTTATTTGTCTTGACCTGTGTAGTCACACTTCTGATAACAATATTGCCATCTGATGTGTCATTTTTCTCCATTGTGACTCATAACACCTGACTATTACATGTCATTGCATGTCATCTTTCAGTCAGAACCAAAATCAGCAAAGAAGGCATAGGTGATATTTTTTTTCAGAGATGTTCTTACTGTAAGTCGCAATCTCCTTTTCTCTGGAAACAGAAAGTGGTGGAAGAGAAAGATGACAGGGCTGCCTGTGCTTAGTTGCATATGATTTGAGACTAGAGTTAATAGCATGAAATATATTCATACAGTGAACTTCGGCAAATGTGAAATTTCTGTGCTTCATAATAGAAATTCTTTACCTATGAAAAGGTTTAAAAATCAGAGAAAATGACTGAGGAAAACTGTTTGAGAATATAACAGGCTTGTAAAACAAGGGAAACCCTGACTCAAACCACAAAGAACAATCTAACATTAAGCTGGCTTAGTAGAAGTTTATGCGTGCACACGCATATGCACGCATACATGTAAAAACACACACACACGATAAGAGAACCTAAAAATAATTCTGTATGTATTCAAAGGATGTAATTATAGCATTTATAGAAAAAATGCTTAGTTTCAAATTCATATTGGAATTAGCCACCAGACATTTGGACACAAATGACATTCTTAAAATACATTATTCTTTAAATTTTGCTTACAATTTATGTCACTTAAATATTGACCAAAGACTACTGATAAAAAACATAATTTTAATTAGAATAATTTTCAAATAATCCAAAGAAAAGAATGAAGCAGGATTTCAAACAAATAAAACTTGTACTTTAAGGTTCATATATGGAAGTCTGGCTAACATGGGCTACCCACCACTTTCATTTGCAGACATGAGGCAGTGAGGTTGGTGTTGTGAGCTCTACTCAGTTCCTCTCTCCAATGTTTATTCCTTTATTGGTTATTGAGCTTGTACCTGTGATGGTCATCACAGTGGATGTGCCAACAGCAGGAAAAAGCAGATTTTTTTTTCTATACACCTAAGACACAATCTTGTGAAGGAAATGTCCAATGTGAAATTACTTTATAATGCATACTAGGAAGGAGAGGGTTAGGATTTCCGGAGACCCTTTCTTGCAAAGTGAAATAAGACATAGCTTGCAGTAAATTTAATAGTAGTTGCTGACTCAGGATAGGAACCACCTCTGGACCAGAACCTATGTTACACTTAGCGTTGGTCAAAGAAACTTCTTTTTTCTGCAAGTTGCAGTCAATATACACGTGATTGACTAAAGTGCCAAGCAGAGAGTGAGTGCTCAGACATTCTTAAATGGGACATCTTTATCATTGTCTCTATACTACCCTGCTGAGGTTCAGGGATGTTGCGGGAGGTCCTTCTGCTCCTCCAGCCACTAGCCACCGAGATACCAGCCCATTGGGGCGTGGTCTCTTTCCCTTTAAAAAAGGCGGCTACTTCCCTCCTCTCTCTCTTTACTTCCTGCTCCGGCGGCGACTAGACTTCTTCCTAATTGCGTGCACAGAGGACTGTTATCTGGGACGGTGATCTGTAAGTTTATTCCCCTTTAAATAAATACCACCCTATTAATCACAATTCCAAACTGGTGTGGGATTGTTTATGACTTGCGCCTTCACAGGGAACAGGATAGAAGAGGCTAAATGATTGTAAGAGCTGAAAGATGGGCATAAGTGTTAGGAAATCCTGTCTTCTGAGGATGACATGGCTATGGTATTCCTAAACTGACAACAGCCACGGCTACCTGCCTAAGACCTTCATTCAATAAAGCCTGTCAAAATTCCTCCAGAAACAGAAAATACGGTCTCCAGTCCCCATCTTTACTGTAGAGCTATTGGTTGTTAGCTGTTGGGAGAGAGGATATCATTCTTTTTGAGGATGTGGTCACGGGTAGGTTTTCTATGTTCCAGGTGATACCCGCCTTACTCATGCATGTTTTGGGGCCTATACTCATGCATGTATTAAGGCCCCATGACCAATCATGTATTAGAAGCACTAACTTGACTTAATTGTCAAATAAAAATATTTAAAATACAGGGGAAGTTGGAGGATGAAGACAGGGGTTGGTTATATATCATTATATTTCACTGTATAAATTAGGTATTTCTCAAAGATTAATTTTTAGTCTTCTGACAGTTTCATACAGTGTATTTTATCACAATCACCCCTTTCTCAACTCCTTGAAGATCTATCCTTGTTCCTATCCATGCTACTTTGTATTGACTTTTTTTTTCTTCATCAATGAATTCTAGTTTGTGCAGTCAACACAGTTTTGAATGGGTGGCCTTCCCCTGGGTCACAACTCTCCAGAGCAATGTCCTTAAATAAGACAGACTCTCCCACTCCAAGCAGCTACCATTTGCCAATATATCCTGGCTAGGAGTGGAACTTCGTGTCTACCTCCCCTATCCTTGCTGAGATTTGGTCTGGATTCAGCTTGTGTAGGGCCATGCAGCTGCCCTATAATGTCTGGAGAATAATGTTTCCTTGTTTTTTCTACCACCTCTAGGTCTTAACAGTCTTTCCTTCACCTCTCTTGAAATAATCTCCAAGCCTTGGGGGGAAAGAATATCTTATAGCTGTCTCATTTAAGGTTGAGCATTACCCTGAAGCGTCATCCCTTCTTGCTAGTTTTCATAGGTCTGGAAGATTCTATGCATGTTACTGGAGGAGAAGGGTAACCATTCTTTATACTCTGTAGTGAACTCTATGAGTTAAAATAAGGTCTGGCCTGCCAAGACATGCCCGCTGGAACAATAGTAACATGAAGATCATGGAAGTAACCAACTGGATTTAAGTCCCACACCATAGGATGAAAACCATTGTTGGACAAAGCACCTCTACCCTAGTCATAGCCCTAGGAGAGAAATTACTATTATTCTGCTAAATGGGCATAGCATTAAACTGACCCCTGATAACTTACTATTCAACCATCAACAGAGAAGGTGCTATTTGTGGTAGGGGAAATTCATACCAAGACTCTCGATGGGTCAAGAGACACAAAAATAAGAGACTGAAAAAAAAATACTTTTGTTTGTTTGATATTTCAGGAAGAAAAATAAATAGTCTCCTGAAAGGACAAAGAAGTTTATTACTGGCAGGGATGTGCAGTCAACGGGGCAGGGGACTGCGGGGGGTGGGGGCGTGCAAGCAGCAGGGGCAAAACCCAGTTGTGTGATCAGAGGGAGAACTGTACATACAAAGAGAGATGATGATGAGAGGGGAATTACCACTCAGTTTTTGACCAAGACCATAGAATCAAAGGATGTTATGGGGCACTCCAGGCACCCTAGTTCAATCCTTTCACTTTACAGGTGAAGAAGCAAGCTCAGAGGGGTTAAATGACTTGGCCAAGGTGACATTGCTAATGAGTGGTGGATCTGGGATCAGAGCCCAGGGCTCCTAATTACCCTTTTAGTGCTTTTCCACCACACCATGCTGATTCTTTGTATTTGTGCTAATGAGTATATCAAGATGCTGTGAAATTAGCATAATAATTATTTGTATATCAATACTGCATTTAAAATAGAGCAATGGGATGCAGCGTATCCTGCACAACCCATACTTGTAACGTGTCAATGTATTAGTCACAAATAAATAATAACTGGCTTTTCAGCATCAAAATGTACAGATCAAAACCCAAACTTGAGACTTTTAGAGCTAACACTGTATCTGTTTTAATAGATTTTAGATTAATGATATTGATTCTTCCCTGTACTCAATAATTTTAGTGTTGTGCCCTAAGCATCCATCTAGGACTAAAAGGTACTACTTTAGCAACCAAGATTCAGCATTCCTTTCAGAGAGTTTAGAGTCTAGAACATATAGACCACCATTTGTTTTGTTTTTCCATGTGAAAGTGAGAAAACCTTCTCATATAAGGACTATTAGAAATACTGTGTGATTTCTGACCAGTATTCAGGAAGAATACCTCTCCTGAACTGACATTCAAATCAGCTAATCATTCTCAGATGAGGATGGCTAGCCATGGAGGGTAGAGAGCAGGAAGGGGAGGAAATTACAGTTGTTGTTTAATTAGACCACTGTTAGGTCTTCAAAGTGAAATTACCTGGTGTTCTCCTGTGACAGATGACACAGCTACGGAGAGCCGGTGATGAAACCCAGCCACTGAATTACCCTGAACTGCAAACTGCATTTGTTCTTAGGTGCACAGTGATTTACTATAATAATGATCATCCATTTGCAGGACAGCTGAGAGTTTTCAGTGGCTTGATTGCTTTTGGCATTGCTTTATTAGTCTCGGAAGCATGCAACACATTTGCCACCATTCTTAGCTTGTACCAACTACACCATTCCCCGCTTACAGAAGCCTGCAGTCTAAGATGTATGTGTCAGTTCTCTGGGTGTTTTTTTTGTTTTTGTTTTTGTTTTTTTTTTTCTTTTTTTTTTTTTTTTTTTTTTTCTGGCAATTCTCTAACACTACAGACAATTGTCTTAACTAAGACCAGCATGGGGATTCCCATTCCTAAAATTTCAAGTTCATTTGAACCACTGAGTTTTGTGAACAGAGGGATATTTGTGATCAATGTTCCTAGAGGAGCCTGTTTCTCCACAATCTCTTTCTTAATAATTACACTAACATCTATATCCAACCACTTATCTGATAACACTCCCAAGCCTTCCCCGAATTGCACTGGAAGAGAACTTAATGGTGTTGACTCTTTCCAGATCACTGAAGAAATCAACTCTCATCCCTGTTGCTGATACTTTTCAGCCCATCCATCTTGAAAATGTCTATGGGATGAATCTGCTGGAGCTTCAGAAATGAAATTCCTAGACCTGGATTCTCTCACACAGCCGCTTTATATACAAAGAGGAGAATAGCAGAAAGGTCATTTCCAAAGAAAGTGACATTTATTCTGTATTCACTGAAAAGCCAAAAGAGTTTTCTCATTCACCCGTACCCACTGAGCCCTGCGTCTCTCTCAGAAGAGGTGAAAAGAGGCTGTGCCTATCTACCCCAGCATCAGAATCCAGGCTCAGAGCTGTCTGAAAGAAATGGCTTCTTTCAAGGCAATAAACTGCAGGCCTCATCAGAGGCTTTATTTTGTTTAGATTCAAGCTTGCTTGCTAGGTTTATTTATTTTGATCCATACAGGTAAGCTATGCCCTCTTCCTTTCTAAGTTATATGTATTTCAAGGTTATTTTTGCCAATTTCTTTGATAGGGTAAGGGAATAACCGTGTGTGTTAATGAACATACAAGTAGATCCTACATACAAATGGCAGATTTTATGACATTCATTTACTTATTTATATATGTGTATATCTATCATCAATATATCTATCTACCTATCTTCTATCTACCATGCTATACAGACTACGAGTTCCTTGTAGTTTAAACAAAATAAGATATAAGTAAACACTGTTAGTTCAAACCAAAACCAAGTATATCTGAAAAAAGTTAAAAAGAAAAGACATGTCTCACAGCTTATACTGTTCAGTAGCTTTCACCATGTTGGCAGTAAGATGTTTAGCGAGAACCTTTGCTGAACAGACTACCTGAGCTATTCAATAGTAAATATCATAGTGACACCAAGCAGCAACTGCTACGTGGTTGCTTTATACAGACTTGAAAGCCAGTGTTGTTCATTCACAGAATGCTATGGACAGTAAGAGGCATTGGTTCCAGAACAGAGAAAGATTGGAGAAAGCCAGGAGGAAGCTTGTTGACTTCTGTGTCACATAATTGATATACCTATATATATATATATATAGCATCTATCTACAATTTTTGCCTCAACTGAAACTTTATTTTTAAACCAAAATATCATGTTGTTTAACAGTTAGTTAATGGCACAGGCTATGGGCATCAATTATGGTCACACCATGACTAACTGTATATTCTTGACTAAATTACTGAAGAATTTTGTATTTTTCAAAAGTACACTTGTAAAATGAATTCCATCTCGTTCCCTACCTTGTTGGTTTATTGTGAAAGTAAATGAATTAACACAGGTGAAGTAATCATAACACACCCTGACATACAATAAGGACTCACTATTGTGGACTATTAAAGAATGCCCCAGCAAAGGCAATTCAGGTCACTGTGAAATTGAAAAGTTTGGAAGGTGAGAGACCATGTTGTTAAAGTTCGGGCTGAAGTGGAACTGTAAATCTAGCTGTTGAAATAATAAACAGAGTAATTATTGGTGAATTAGCAGCAAGTCGTATGGCATTACATTTAAGACCTGAACCTTGCTCCAACTACTTTTAACTTCTTTAATGTTTAAGACCTATAAATGTCAGAGCTCACTAATTTCTTTGGCTTTCAATAAATGCCAGTGACTTTGAGAATTGCTATCCCTTTAGCTTATCTGGCAAGAGCACAAAGCTTAAAGGGTATCCAAGAGGGCAATGATGGTCCATTCTCTTCCCCATGGAAAATGAGGGTTACTGAAGTCAGACAGCTTCTCGGGCTCCCGATCTTCTGGGAACCCTTAGCATGGAGCCTCCTGAACTACGATGCACAGTGGGGTTCCCATGGACGGAGGTGACACAGCCAGTCTGCAAAATACTCCAGTCACTAGCAGAAGTACCTTGACAAGCATGTATGTTTAATTTCTCTGGAATCCATAGAGAGTAAATGTATCAAATAGAATATTCTAAATATCTAAAGCATATCTTATTTGGTTCCCCCAAAGGTAATTTAAATATTTCAAATGGAAATGCTTCTAACAGAAGTGGAACAAACCTGACCAGAGACTCTGGAGAAGAATTTTGCCTTAATAATACAAGATCATCACTGTGGATATCAATTATTGAACTCTGCTATTATATAGGGGGCTACTGAGGTATGAAGGACTGTTTGCCTTTCCCTAAATGACTCCAATGGACATTCTTCTTAACAGCTTTTGTGTTTCTTTCCTGATGGATATGCAGTTTAGTTTTTCTCTCAATTGCAAAGCCTCTTTTCTTCTTGGACTGGACATTCAGGAAAAAAGAATAGATGGCAATTCTATAATTCCCTAATTTGGCAGAGAACAGTAATTAGCAAAGTGTTAGTTAGGTAAAACTCATGAAAAGAGCTTGAGAGGATGATGGTGATGCCTTAAAGAAACACACACACACACACACACACACACATATATATGATTTTTAATAATTTTATTTCTGTAAATACTGTCATTTGGGTGCCATTAAAGGTGCTAGGTGGTACAGCAGAAAACAAGATCCACATTTTTTTCCTTTTGAAACTTACACCCTAAAGATGGGATTCACACACAAAATCAGGAGTAAATAAAGGAACCAGATGGTTTCAGAATATATGTGTTATGATGAAACAAAACAAGGCTCTGTGCTGCCTGAAGAAGAGGAAGTGGTTCAAGCTAGAAGAAAAGGAGAATATGTGAGCATGTATTTCAGTGACCAGAAAGAACCAAGGCATTTTAAAATCTCCCACAGCCCTTTTAGGACACACAAAAAGCTGGGGAGTAAGCTAGAATGTTAAAGAAGGAGGATGAAGCCCTAAGTCTATAGGTTATGTTGATTGCAGAGAAGTTTGAGGAGAGTGGGCAAGAGTGGGCTGATGGTATAGTTCTGCAGCAACAACCACTACATGCTGGCAAGGAAAGAAAAGGGAGCCACAGGAATGACAAGTGACAGACATTGAGAGCAGAGTACTCAGAATGTCTGAGAGGAACCCATGAGCATCACGAAGCAACCAGGAATATTCTTCGATAATGTTAATGTGGAGGGGCAAGCACTCAGAGGATTGGAAGGATAGAAAATTCCGTAATAACATGAGCTATATTTTGAAGGCATTGATTTAACTTAGCATCAAAATCCTGATCAGGATGCATTCTCATTTCCAGGGCTGGAAAGAGTTAATGGCAGCAAATATCTTGGAATTGAGTTAGGTTTTCTACGCACAAATTTAAGCTGTGGTTAACTATAGCTGTGAATTAGACTCACCTGATGCTTAATGATACAGCTGCCCAGACCCCATTCCAGATGAATTAAATTGGAATCCGTGGGTAGTTGGGCCTAGGGTGATGTGTGTGGATCTGATGTTCACACTACTCCCAGCTGAGAATCATTACCCTCGAGCAGGTGTTCACAACCTTGACTGCACATTAGAATCACTTGGTTAAGCTTCAAAAAATAACCCATGCCCAGGCCTCACCTTGGATCAATTAAATAAGAATCTCTGGGGGCTGGAGACCTGAACATTGGCATTTAAAAAACAAAACAAAACAAAAATACCCCAAATAAGCTTCTCAGGAACCATGCCTAGGGCAACAAAAACAAATGAAGCAAGGTCATTGACTTCTGAGTTTATGCTTCAGTGGGGAATCTATAAGTATGTGCAATGCAGTATGGAATTCATAATGACAAAAGTAAAAAGCACAGTAGACTTAGAGAGGCATGGTTTGGTAACCGTGTTGACCATGCTTGCTTGGAATTCCCTGTGTTTTAGCATGGAAATTTTGAATTCAGGGGAACCTCTTGACTTCTAGAAAACCAGAAAGGTAGGGGATTTCAGAAGGAGGTAGACATTTCTGAGGAGTGTTTGGAAAGGAAGGCAAAAGAAGATTTAACAGAGAGTTGCGGTATGCAGATCCTCATCAAAGGCTGTAGAGCCAGGTGACCAACAACATGCACTCTGAAACTGAGAGTCAGGGTGGGAAGGATGACTAACTACTTAAGGCCATTCAGACAAATATGGTCTGAGCACCAAATGTACAGGATGGTGGGGAAAGGAAACCTCTGCATTGGTGCAGGAAAGCTACAAAAGGGAAATTGAAGAGGAGTCTGGAAGAGTTCTAAATCACAAAGTACCTCCTCGACATTCTCAAAAGTTTGACTTCTATCTCAAAGCATCAAGGGATCATGGGTAATATCATGGTGGAGAATTTAGCTGTGATTTTCTAGGTTTTAATGTGTGCTTTGGAAAGAGGCTTGGAGAAAGCCCTGGGATCATATGCTTGTGTCCTTGCAGCTCACGAGCTCAGTTAGGGACTAATTCACTTAACCCCTCTCACCAGGCTGGGCTCATTAGGAAAATATAGGGGTTACACTTGCACAGTGCAAATTTTAGATGAAAGCAGCTTCCATTACTTGTGAAGATGTTTCAGATGACACAGCCTAGGGAGTTGCCTGGTATTCAGATGTCAGATTCTGTGAAAGTCTAGAGTCTATTTGGGCTTCACCACATGGCCCTGAAAAGTTCATCAACCTGTGTCACAAAGGAGCAACTATAAAGGACAGAGCTAGCCCCCTGACTGGAATACTGCTGCTAAGATTAATGAAGTTTAATTAGAAATGCTTTTGTAGTCTTAAAAGAATTTTCCCCACATAAATGTGTGGTAGTTTGGAAGAAAATGGCCCCCAAAAGGGAGGGGCACTATCAGGAGGTGTGGTCTTGTTGGAGGAAGTATGCCACTGAGGGTGTGGGCTCTGAGATCTCTTTTGCTCAATTTTCCCTCAGTGTGTTTTTCAATTGATTTCCTGTTGCCTTCAAGATGTATCACTCTCAGCTCTAGCACCACATCTGCCTGCAAGCCACCATGTGCCCTATCATGATGAAAATGGACTGAACCTCTGAAACTGTAAGCAACCCACTCGAATTAAATGCTTTAATTTATAAGACTTGCCATGGTCTTTTGATGACCATTATACAAAGAACTCAAGAAGTCAGTCTTCAAAATAACAAATAATCCGATATTAAAAATGAGGTAGAGACCTAAACAGAGAACTCTCAACAGAGGAATCTAAAATGGTTGAGAGATTCTTAAGTAAATGCTCAACATCCTTAGTCATCAGAGAAATACAATTCCAAACAACCCTGAGAGTGCATCTCACACCTGTAAGAATGGCCAAGATCACAAACATTGATGACAACTTATGCTAGAGAGGATGTGAGGTAAAGGGAACACGCCTTCATTGCTGTTGGGAGTGCAAACTAGTACAGCTGCTTTGGATATCAGTATGGTGATTTCCCAGAAAATTAGGAAACAATTTACCTCAAGACCCAGCAATACCACTTTTGGGTATATACCCAAAGGATGCTCCATCATACCATAAGGACGTGTGGTCAACTATGTTCATAGCAGCACTATTTGTCATAATCAGAACCTGTAAACAACCTAAATGTCATTGACCAAAGAATGGATAAAGAAAATGTGGTACATTTACACAATGGGGTACTACACAGTGGAAAAAATAATGGCATCTTGAAATTTGCAGGCAAATGGATGGATCTAGAAAACATCATATTGAGTGAGGTAACCCAGACCCAGAAAGACAAATATAATACATACTGACTCATAAGTGGCTTTTAGACATAAAACAAAGAAAAACCAGCCTACAATTCACAATCTCAGAGAACCAAGACAACAAAGAAGACCCTGAGAGAGACATACATGGGAAGTAGAAAAAGACAAGATCTCCTGGGTAAACTGGGAGCATAGGGATCATAGGAAAGGGTATAAGGGGAGGGGAGAGTGTAGTAGGGAGCGGTGGGCTGCGTACTGCCCAGCTCCCACACGGCTAGCTTTACCCAAAATAACAACATACATGGTCTTTGGGGAACATTTAAGACCTAAGTATAATATTCAGCAAGGAATTAGATTTGGAAAAACAGTTACGTTTTATTTTTCTGCAGTTCAAGATGTTTCTTCTATTTTACAAAAGACCATGTATTGTAGGCTTAGTCTCCAGCCTGAGGTGCTTATGGGAAGTAGTGGACCATTTAAGAAATTGGGTGTCGTAAAAGGAAGTTAAAGGAAAATGTGGCACAGCAATATGGTGTGAATGTCCAATCTCAACTCCTCCTCTCATATATATACACACATATGTACATATCTATATCTTTCTCTCTTTTTCCCTCCCTCTCTTCCTCCTTTTTCTCTTTTTATTACCAGACACTATGATCTTAGTTCTTTCTACCACATACTCCTCACCATGATATTCTGCCTCACCAGTGATATAAAAGTCATATAGTGATATGATCATAAATTGAAACCTCTGAAAAAGACAAAATAATTCTCCTCTTTTTTTTAGTATTTTTGCCTCTGGTATTTTGACACAGTGGTGGGAAGCCACCCAACATAATCTGGTTTCATTATTCCAAATGTTATGCACCAAATTATCATAATACTGATAAGTCATTACACTATTTCATCACTATCTTATTCCAAACTTTGTGTGTGTGGACACACACATGTCTGGATTTATGTACTGGTGAGAGGCTGACTTCTGATGTCTTGCTGTTACTCTGCATCTTATTTTTAGAGACAAAGTCTTTCATTTAACCTAGAGCACAAGGTATGGTTAGACAGTAAGGCTGGGGAATCATAATGATCACCCTGAAACCTCTTCAAAAATATTAGGGCTACAGAGCTATGCCACCATGCCTAGCTTCAATGTAGGTCATGGTATCTAACTAGCACTTTGCCTACTGAGCCATCTCCCCAGGTCTTACCATCCATTTAATACAATGGGTTTTAGGTAATGTTTAATGTTTACTTTCACCCATTTTTCTTAACTTTCTCTCTATTTAAAAATAACAGGTTTTATGAACTATGATATCATATATAACAGAAATAATAGTAAAAGTATGTAAACATATCTGTGGTAGGAGGTCACTTGTTTGTTTCCAGCCTCCTAGACCCAAAGTAATCACTCAGAAACTATATTATTTAAATCACTACTGGGCCAATCACTTAAGCATATTGCTAGCTAGCTGTTACATCTAGAATTAACCCATTTCCATTATTTTATATTTTACCATGAGGCTCGTGGCCTACCAGCAAAGTTCCAGCTAACAGTTTACATCACTCTCCTCTGGGGGCTCTATGGCATCTCCCAACTCAGTTTTCTTTCTCCTAACATTCAGTTTAGTTTTCTCTGTCTAGTTCTAATCTGCCCTATCACAGGCCAAGCCAGCTTTTTTACTCATTAACCAATAAAAGCAACACATATACAGAAGCTCTTCCCACACCACATATTGTAAGCATTAGTACTAGAAAGTGAAGGTGTACATAAGGTATTTAGAAATTTATATGGGAGATTTTATTTTTATTCCCTCTTTATCCAACTGTTTATTTGTATCTCTATGGTGGTGTGATATCTATGTTATACATTGGGTTGTAGTACACTACTTGATTTTATTAATTATAATTTTCCAACTTGACCATAAGGGAAATATTTTCTGTTTTTTTTTTCTATCTCCTTGTGGCATACCTCCATCGATCATTTTTTAGTAGTGTTCCTTATATAGTAGCATGACAATATGATCTAATTTCATCTTCTGTACTTTCTGTAATGGCCATGATTATAAGCTAAACATACTAGCTTAGAAGACATCGGAAAACAAGATCTAGGTGCTGGTATGTCACACTTGTTTGTGGAAGTTGTCCTTACCCAGATGAAAATACTAAACTTTAGTATACATCTGGGATACTGATTTATTGTTAACTGTGCCTTCCAAGATTCTCTGAATGCAAATTGTCTCCAGACTTTTGGATGCTGGATGCAATGATTAACTTTGGCTATAAAACTCACAGTTTTCAGTAGCTACCACTTATGTCTGACATTTGATTTCTGGCCTTTTGATTCTTTTTTTTCTTATTTTACATCTTCTGGGTAGATTTTAGAAAGTTTCCCACCTAGATATGGACTCTAGTTTTGATTTGTGTCCGAAGACCCTTACATTTGTCTTTCTACCACCAGAGTTCTCTGAAAATAATACATATCTACCTTGGCCCACTACCATGTCAGTAATTTCTAAAGTACTATGAGGAATTAAATGAACATTCAATAAATATTAAGCAAATGAATTAATTGTTAACACATTTGAAATGAGAGTCTGCCTTAGGGTTTCTATTGCTGTGAAGACACAATGATCACAGTAACTCTTATAAAGGAAACCATTTACTTGAGGTAACGGCTGACAGTTCAGAGGTTAGTCAATTATCATCAAGACAGGGAGCAGGTAGCATGCAGACAGACATGGTGCTGGTTATATCTTGATCAGAAGGCAACAGGAAGTGCACTGAGTATCACACTGAGCAAAGCTTGAACAAAAGAGACCTCAAAGCCTGCTCCCACAGTGGCACACTTCCTCCTACAAGGCCACATCTTCTAATAACACTACTCCCTTTGGGAGTCATTTTCTTTCAAACCACCACATTCTCCTCTGTGGCCCTCAAAGGCTTGTAACCATATCATAATGCAAAAGTGCATACAGTTCAACTTCAAAAGTCCCCATGGTCTATAACAGTCTCAAACTTATTTAAAAGCCTACAGTTCAAAGTGTCTTCTGAAATTCATGGGCTGTTTTAACTGTAATTCCCTCTAAAATCAAAATCAAAGGCAGTCATATACTTCCAACATCTAATGGCACAGGAAATACATTACCATTTCAAAATGTAGAAAAGGGAACATAGTGAGGAAACACCAGACCAGAGCAAGATAAGATCGACGGCCAGCTGGGCAAACTCCAATCTCTCCTCCATGTCTGCTGTCAAAACACTCTTGAGGTTTTCAACTCCTTTCAGGTTTGTTGATTGCAAATTTCTCTTGGACTTGTTCTACTCCATGTTATCAGCACTCCTTGGCAGGTATCCCATGGTTATGGCATCTCTAACATCTTGGAGTCTCCAAAGCAATCCAGGCCTCAACTTCACAACTTTAAGCAACGGCCTCTTGAGACCTCCATTTAGGGACATCCCTGACCCATGCCTGTCCTCAATGGATGTCCTTAATCTGGGGGCTAATTCCATAGTCCTTTATTCTAGTCTTAACTTTGAATTCAGAACCATGTGGCCAATGCTGTCAAGGTCTGCTGCTTGCTGGGATGAGATCCTCTCATTCAATTTCATCTTCATAAACTTTCTATTAACTGTGTAAGCTTTGCTGTCCTGAAACTTGTTTTGTAAACCATGCTGTCCTCAAACTTAGAGATCTGTCAGCCTCTGCCTTTCTAGTGCTAGAATTAAAGGTGTGAGCCACCACACCTGGCTCTTAGCTTTTTTTTTAATTCCTTTTTACAAGCTGGGAATTTAGCTGGCTGGGATCTTGCCTTGAGGTCACCACTCCCTTTATTCTTTTTCTTCATCAGTTTATCTCCTTGTACACAGGACTTAGTTCTATTCTATTTCTGGGTACCCTTTTTTCGCAATATGTACATGTTGTATTTTTATTTTCTCATCTTCTTCATTTTAATTATAAATATTCATCAAAGTTAACAGTAATGACGACATTATTGAGTCCATACTAGGTTGTTTTGAGATTTTTGTCTGCCAGTGAAATTAATCCAAAACTCTTCACTTTAGCCTCCAGCAGATTCTTTAGACAAGGGCAAAAAGCAGTCATATTGTTCACCAAAATATTACAAGAGTGTCCTCTCAGCCACATATTAATATTCTTCTCCTCTGTAACCTCTTGAACAATCCCCCAACAGTTCAAATAACTTTTAACACCTCTGTATTCCATGGATGCTCCTACTAGTATGACCCATTAGGCAGTGATTAAAGCATCCCACTGCTTTCTTAACTCAAAATACCGAATTTCAACAGTACCCTCAAAACAAAACAAACAAACAAACAAACAAACAAAAAAATTAATCAGGAATATCAGGTCCCTAGTACCAATTTCTTTCTTAGTTAGGGTTGCTATTGCTGTAGAAAGACACAATGATTATGGCAACTCATTTGAAGGAAAACATTATCATGGTAGGGAACATAGTGGAATGCAGGCAGACATGGTGTTGGTTACATCCTGATCAAAAGGCAGGAAGTGGACTGAATATCACCTTGAGCAAAGCTTGAGCAAAAGACACCTCAAGCTTGATGCCCACAGTGAAACACTTCCTCCAACAAGGCTATACCTACTTAAAAAATGTCACACCTCCTAATAGTGCCACTTCCTTTGTGGGGTATTTTTTTCAAACCACCATGTAATAAGGTATTAGGGATTGGAAGAAGTTTGTCATGTTCTCCTTTTGAAATTTGAACTGGTGGAAAGATCAGAGGATAACTAGGAGATATTGTGTGGAAGTGATGATGGTTGTCAGTAGTGATTCTGCCAAGCACTAGTCGACTCACTTCCCAATACAGAAGACCTCAGGCTCACAGGGACTTTACATGCCTTGAAGTACACAACTTTGCCTTCTTTACCTGATCCTAGTTTATCTGTGACTTGCAGTGATTAGACATTCACACAAGGGTTAATCATAGTACAAAGAACGGGGCTACCTTAGGAGAGACAAGCCTTCAGTGTGGAAAAATGAAGAGGGAGTGACACCTTAATTTTTGTCTTCTGAAGCATCATCCAGAGATGTTCACATTTATTAAAGGTCTACAAACCACCAGAACTGGGGGTGGTGGTTGTGGTGGTCACATGACTCTCTTTGTGTTCGTTTTCCTTCTTCATCTCATTCCCTGTGTTCTTCCTCTTTCATCTAGTTTTCCTGCCATTCTTCTTTTGTTGTTTCTTGTCAGTCTTTCTCCTTTCTTTTTTATCTTCCTTATACCCCAATTTATTCTTTGAAATTATCCAGTTTAGTGATCTAATGTTCTGTATATTTTCTCTACCCTAACATTAATAAAAAACATCAACAAATAAAACTATTGGCACTTTTATGAGACTTATTAGAGAAGTAAAGACCTGGATAGTCCTTTCACTATTTGTAAACAGATAGTATTTGAAAACAGATACACAAGGAATGTCAAAACTTACCAGCATGAACATCCTTGGGAATAGATTCCATGGATGCCCAGGTGGAGGAAATTCTGAAGTGCAAATGGAAAAAAAATACTCAAAGGCTCAGATTGAACAAGTCTGAGAGCTACCAACTTCAAGAGACCCCACAGAAGAAGACCCCCCACACAAAGAATTTGACCAAATTATCACAATATTGCAGAAAAATATTTCTATTTTGTTTTCAGTGTAGAGAAGGGAACTTTTTGATATAAGTAATGATACTCTATTCTCACCAAGGCCTGCTGTTGGGAAGAGTGGAAAATAAATTATTGGGTTTTCTCTGAGCCAAACTGACCAGATAGAAAGGGAATGTTCAACCCCAGGTCATTATAGCATTTCTCCCAAAACAGAGAGAGAACAAAGAAGTACCTCTGACATTTAGAGCATCACTATAAGGATGAGGCTTAGTCACTGTGCTATTAAATAATTTACTCCCCCTAACACCATCACATTAAATTTAAGAAGCACAATTTGGGGAGACAGAAAGCATCAAAGTCAGACTCAGAGGGTGGAGACTAATGTTCTATGTATTCAGGATATCCAAGCAGATACGGTACATGGAATCCTCACAGACTGATGAGCTAGACACTACTTTTAGCTGTTGCACAGTCAGTCTGATGATTTGAAGTGATGTGTCCCACAGCTCCTGAAGACCGGTGTTGATATTGCAGAGACTAGCATAGAAAGAAAGTTTCCAACAATACCTGCTAGAGCCACTGGACATTGGTGGTCATTTAAAGATACACCTATGGCAGCTAACTGTATGTTCACTAGATTAAGAATTCATTTCATCGGTGTGAGCCATGATTTATGAATTACTGAGGCAGATGAGGCTTGTTGCTAACATATTGGACTGGGCAGATGCACAAGACTTCCATTGTTGCAGAAAATCCTTCTGAGTAACAGTTCTTAGCTATCAGGGGACCAGGAAAATGTAACCATCTTCATCCACAGTCAATTTCAAGCTACCTGTATTGAAAAGCAGCCTCCCTTGCACCCTTTTCCCACACCTGGGTGGGAGCTGCTGAACCAGCATTTTTTTTACTTAGCTACCAGGATATTGTCTAGGGGAAGATAAATCTCTTGCTAATAACTGCTCCAATGTCCCTTTGGCATCCAGCCTTTCTTGATAAAAAGGAAAACCATATAACCCATGCTCAATATGATGGCCCCTGGAGTCACTTAGGCTGGAGGGAGTCTTGAATCATAATTCTTTCTTGTTAGACTTGTAATAGTAAAGCTTATCCAATTTGCCTCTTCCTTTCACATGTTTATATTTGGGTTTTCATTTTTAGCATCTATTTTGATATGAGGGTGGGCTTCTCTCAAAGCTCTGGCCATATTGTCCTCAGAAACCTACGACATCCTTTCCAATTCTGGTCATGCCATGGTGACCAGTGGTCATGACCACTTCTTAGCATCTCTCCTTTTCTTTGGAACTCACAAGATCATGAACTCCTTCCTTCCAAGAAGCTTGTCCAAACGGTGAGGAGACACATGTAACCCACATGTCCTCTCCTGTATCACTGTCTCCAGATTCTGATTGTGTAGAGGCTGCCTGTACTAGATTCATCCTCTGGGCCCAGCCTAGGCAGAACATCTAGTGCTCTGTCTGTGGCTGTTGAGCCCATCAGATCCTACCTGGCTTGCACCCTTCATCATATTGACCTTTACCTCTGCTTCTACAACCAGGGCCCAGGCACAAACAGATGAGCGCTGGCTGTGCCTTTCCCAACCTCCAATTTACCAGCTCAGTCTCCTGTGTCCACATCAGGTGAACAATTAACAAGTCCAGCTCACATTGCAAAACAATAAGAAAGATGAAGGCATTATTTTATTTCGCAAAATTCACCATTCCTATACAAGTGCTCTCCAATGAGAATACTTAGTTAAAACCAAGAACTTAAAGGCCATAATCTTTATCACACAATTCAAGGAGTTTAAAGACTATACAAAGAAGCATCTCAAGGAACTGAGAGAATAAACCCCAAAGTGATACCTGAGAAAACACAAGTATGTGGATGAAGGAAATGGTAAGGATTATCCACATTATCCATATTTAAAAATTGAGGCAGGCTGAATGCCTGAGGGAAGTGCAGGTGATGATTACATACAGGTTTGACAATGGATGAAGATGTCTTTCAAGACAAGGTGATTAGATCCTGAGCTATAGTTTATGTCAATTGAGGGAAGAGGTATGTATGTATTAGGAAATCTAAGGGACTTTCAGGTGTTCTGACTTTCAAAATTATCTTCTGTCCTCTAGGGGGAATAAAAACCCTAAGTGTGTGTGTGTGCGTGTGTGTGTGCCCTGTTTTGCTTTAGTGTCAGAAGGCTTGCAGGGAGCTAACAGCACTGTTTTGTTGTCCTTGCTTATCATAAGCAGCCTTGTGACAAGAAAGCTGTCATGGAGAATTATAAGGACAGTGGAGAATGGTCAGTATTTTGAAGGGTATCTTCTGTGAGCAGGAAGGGGGAAATAGAGACAGATTCAAAGAAAGCCAGTGAAATGGCCTTAGAAGTAGAAATGTTTAACCAGCTCATCTACCGTTCCTTTCTTTAGGGTTTGCTGCACTGACTAAGATTTTTCTGACAGGATAGTTAAAAAGGAAGTGGTTATCAACAAAACAAACATCAAAAAGATGGGCTGCCTCAAGGAAGTTAAATGGAACCATGAAGAAAGTCCAAGGCAACCATACCACTGACCCTGCCTGCCCACTGTCCTCAAAGCACTAATTACCTAAGATGAAAATGAGTGATGGATCATCCGGAGTTTCCTATTAAAACTTAGAGCAAAGCTCAGACTCCTTCATACATTTTTATTTCATCCTCGGCTCTGGCTCCGAGACAGAGTTCTGTGTGATTCTTTCCCCTGTTAGAACTGAGGACCTGATTTGGAAGCACTACAATAAAACTAACTCAAATTCCCAAGGCACAAAATGCAGGGCAGACATTTATTTCTTGTTCTTCAATACAGAGGAGATTTTCTATAAATTTAGCTTCTGATTAGAAAAGTTCTTACATTGGAAAATTTGAGCAATGAAATTTCAGTAATAAGCCAAATCCAGGTCTGCTTGAGGTCGAATGAAAAATCCAGGATTATCAAAAAGAATGTACAGACCTTCAAGTTTCCGTTCATTCAAGGTCAACGGGTTGGAGTCTTTCATTTTTGATTTTTATGGCAGCATATAATTTCTGTTTCTAGTTGGCTCTCTGCATTTCCAGAGCAATAAATTTTGTTTGAAAACTAAACTTTACTTGCAATCAGGTTGGGAAGTTTCCCTGTCTGAATATGTCTATAGCACCTATCTCTTTCACCAACTATTGTTTATTTTCCTTTATAGAAAAATCACAACTGATCTAACAGTCTTCTAGTAAATTTTTGCGTGATATTCTAATGTAATTGCTTAACTGAGAATGAGGGAAACTGAGATATTAGTGGCCAGTTCTCATTGAAGTCATCGTCCTCTAAAGTTATAAGGCCATGTTTATTCAGTACCTACTTCCATGTGTATTTTCTCATTGATTTCACAGTGCTCTTTTTGGCAGGGACTGGGAAAGCATCATTGCATTATTCCCCCTCTTTCCATTGTTTGCTGCCTTGCATTACCATTTCTTTTGTTAATTCAATCTTCATAATAATCTGAGAAATTATTTAAGGGCAGTAGTAGTGTTCTAAGCTTTTGTTTCTCCATTGCACACCTGACATGAATATTCAAATGACAATTAGGACAAGACATACTAACTAGAACAGCCAATTGCTCGAGATCTCTACTTTTTAATGAAGGAGCATCACTTGTTTGAGCCTTTAGAAGAGAGTGCTTATAAACTTGTAAGAGCTGGCCTGAAACCCGAGAGAGTCCTTACCCTCTAAGAGTTTCCTAAAATATGTGCTGTCTCCACAGTCTCGCTTGTGACAGACTTACCCTTTACACCAGCCATATTGACTAAAGGGAAGGGCTTCCCAGAAGGGATTTATGGCCGAAAGCTTCCTTAATTATAGGCTAGTATAATAAGTCCTTCCAGTGTCTTAATGATTGGGGAATTAAGAAGTTCCTTAATAGAAATTGACAGGATCCATTGTCATTGCAAAAAAGGTTCTGTTATGGTCTGGAGTACCCTGCCAACCATCCCAGGATTTAAGGTTCCCCAAAGGCTCATTAACATCTTGGACCATAAGGTCTCCAAAGGAGACACTAATGGCCCACCTCGTTATGATCGGAGGATAATGACTGTATGACATCCGTCTCCACTGAGAAGATAATGGCTTTGTAAAAACTGTTATGATGTCAGCAGAAGAAGAAATCTCATTTGCACTTTATAATCTTTGGTTTCTAATATGCCATAGTTTCCAAATTATACTGGAATTATTTTACAAATCAGACTTAATAGAGGCAATGCATGAGGTTCTGAAGAATCAAAATACTCTCTTTAAACAGCTGTTAGCATCCTTATGGTAGTACAACAATGAAGGGTAAGATTAGCAATTTTCTCCCCGTCCCGAAATACTTATGAGTAATGGAACAAGAATCAAAGACTTAAATGTCCCTCGAGTGACATACTCATTTATTCCTAGGAGTGAGAAGAAGTCTTGGTTTTAGAGTGTCTCAAAACAAAGGAAAACACCAATTGCCACAATACTGATCAGAGTGATTGCTAATCTGTACTGAATACTTACCCTGCCTCATGTCCTACGCTAAGTGAATTTTATCCTTCCAAAAACATCGGTAGGATGGGCATTCTCACTCACCACACAGATGAGACAAGTATGTGCAGAGTGGCTAAGGATGTCATCCACAATGGCCACGTACTGTAGAGCCAAGTGAGATTACCACCCTGCCAATCTAACTCTAAATTTGTGCTATAGGAATGGTGACAGATTGCAGAACCAGGACAAACGGGTTTATGCTCGGCTGACAAATAGCTGTATGAACTTCTGCAATTTATTTCACCTCTGGACATTTTGAACTTGAAGGCATTCTTCAGTTTCATCATTTTAATTGACAAGGAACTCACAATATCAGGGAAGGGACGAGAACTTCCACAATGCCCTCACAGTCGTGATCAATGCTCTCTGGTAGTGAGATCATTGTTTTCTGATCAGTTTGGACAAATCGTTTTCCCCTTTGGAACTAAATTGTTGATTTAAAAATAAGTGTGCAGTTTATAAAAAGCATACGTGGGAAAAGCATCTCCCATTATTGTTTAACTGTGTAAAGCATACTCAGAGCCATTTTCCAATCAATTTCTATTTGGCTTTAAACAAGGGAGAAATGGAGATGAGTGTAAAGAAAAATCTATTAGTCAGTGTTAGTACTGCTTTTTATAGCTTTAAGCATTTTCCTGCCTATAAACATAAGAAAGAAAATTAGCATTTTAAGTAGATTTCTCTATTGGATTATATTTAATAACAAACCAGCATAAAACAGAGGATTATACAATAATAATTAAAAAATAAAATCTGTAGATACTGTTTCAGCCTTGGAGTTCCTAGTTGATGGAACCCCAGCTGCCATACCCAAATTCTTCCACTAGAGGGTGAATTGTCCATGATGAAGAAGACCTCAGTGTTTGGGGAGGGGGAGAGAGGAGTTAATAACTTACAATATCATAAAGTCCCCAGATATGATCAGGGTAATGTTGAACCATAGCACTCATGTTTAATAAATATTTACAGGATAGAGGGTGCTAAAAGAAGTTCTGAATATCTAGTTCCCACGGAGGTTTAACCAATTATTACACAATAAGATATAGGTTATGGGTGGAAAGAACCCAACTAAGTAACAGCAATTTAACAGTATAGTATGTCAGCTTCATGAGGGTGAATTATGACATAGCTGCTAGAAGACAGTAAGATAACTATGAATATTGGAAGAGAATGTTCCAAACCTTCATGGTCTCTAGAATTGTCTGGTATCATTACAGTAATGGCATTTAATGCAAAACATGATAATTAGAAAGCAATCATCCCAAGCATAAATACTCCATGATACTCCAGTTTCTTAAAAAGGAATTGAATATAAGGCTGACAAATTCTCCTTAGCTGTTGGGCTCCTGTGTGTTCTTCTGAACTACAGTGACACTGACATCTCTGAATGCTGCAGGCTACATTCATATGGAAGGATTAGAAGCACAGTTTCTAAAGATTGGACACTATATTCATGCATCCTGCCAACCAAAGCATACAAGAAAAACCCAAAGTCACTTGCTGATGTTATAGCAAAAGTGTGATGCTTCAAACGAAAAATCTCACTGTATTTCCAGTCTCAGGTTGCACAAGGGCGTGGTGTGCATAGAATGTAGACGTCAGTCTGACACTGCACTGAAGAAAGAGATACAGGGCAATAATAATGAGCATAAAGGTGGCAGACAGTTAAAAAGGCCCACTGTTAATCAAAGTAAAAAGCAGTTCAAATGTTGGTTGCAACAGCTTCCAAGTTTCCCAAACTTTTCAGCAGGTCACATCCTAAGGAGATTTCAGAAGAAACTAAAATACACATTATTCTGGTAAATTTTCATTTCTTGTTTCAATTTTTGAGAGTACCCTACCCAACCCCATCTCATACTCACCAGTGTTTATTTTAGGTACCTTCTAAAACACATGCCTAGCTCAGCCTGGATCTCTCGTTCTGTAACAAGGAGAAAGGAAAACAGCAAGCAAGAGAGGCACTTAAAATGTGACACCCTTTCAAACAGCTAAGGGTAAAGCATTTCCAACAGAGGTAACTATTGTTTCTTTCAAGGTGTAAAAGTGCCTACAGTGGGAACAAGAGCTCATCCACGAGGAGAGGCTTTCTGCCTGGATCTCTTAGTCAGTTGGGAACTCTAGACAGTTGATTTCAGCGGGGCTTCCCAATTCTGCTAGATGTTGAAAGTACCTGACTTGATGATGTCTTGCTATCTGTCTGATACTTGATATTTTCTGACTCTTAGTTTTCCTTGTTATGCTTAATAAACTCATACACTGAAATTGAAAGCACTGCCATCATAGATCATTCTCCATGTGTAACATGCTGTCTGTTCAGAGGAGTGTATCAGGAAGGGCAGTTTCTGACACATTGCTGTGAACTACCACTCAGTGCTTGGAATAGCATTGACATCTATTTGACTCACACAAGTGAACACACATACACACATATGTAAACATGTGAAATCAATCCTCATTATTCATATATTCCATACTTATGCTTTTCATCTACCTATTTGAATTCCCAAATAAATATTTGAGATGGTTACCAGTCATTTGTAGACATGTGCTAAGGGAGAACTTTTGGATCTTAAAAGCAGGACAAGATGTTCCCAGTAGAACCAAAATCAGAATACTTTTTGTTTTATTGTTTTGGATACTGACTTTAGGGCACTATCCTGTGTGTTGCCTATTAATGTCACGTTTTTCCACTCTTGCGTAATTTGTTGGTGATTTTGCCACATAAAATAGTCTGCGAGGAAGTGTGCAAGTGCTTACGCTCATTCTGCAATAAGGCTCTGACATGCTCTTCTGAGGAAACATGAGCCGGATAAATAACAAGGCCACTGGTCTTGTGGTCTGTGGGAAGAACAGTCAATTTTAAGTATCAACCTGTCCAGAACAACTAATGCTCACAGAAGTGGTGTTTCTAAGGTTTTACTCAGAGGAAGTTGGGATTAAGAAAGTTGGGAGTGGAATGAGTAGAAATCTTTCCTCATGGTGTTGGCAGCATCCAGATGGCTGGGCACCTGGGCAAAACTAAAAAGGCAGAGAATGAGGATGTTGCTCAGAGGCAGATCAATTTCCCAGCATGTGCAAGGCTCTCTAGTCAGCCTTCAGTCCCCCCAAAAGAAAAAAAAAGGCGATTCTCTCCGTTCTCCTGTTTCCTCCCTCCACTCTTCTCTCCTAGAGATGAGTTCTCAGTTCCCACAACTTTAGCCATCAGAACTTCAGGCTCCTAAGCCTTTGGGGGGCAGAATTCATACCAACAGCTCTCAGGTTCTCAGAACCACATCCTAACATGGAGAGGAACACTGTTAGCCGCCTAGGTTTTGTTGGTACCATCACTGTAGAATCCCACCTAAAACTGTAGGAAATGTAGTATTGAATAAGACGTCTTTACAAGTGATTATGTCTTGATCAGTTAATGCTGATGAGATTGGAAGCTAACAGGGCCCTGACCTTACACTTCCCCTAGCAGCAACTGTTCAGTTAGGACTTGTTCATTCACAGAATTTACTCTTGTAAAATCACATTTACAGAGACTTTATAAAACATAAGTAGAGTGGATAATGGTGGCTACTTTCTCCCCTCCCTCTCGTGTGGTGTATGTTTGTCTAGAAAGACAGAGAAAGGCAGAGACAAGTGGGAGTTGAGAGAAATAAAAGATCATTGCTGTGAATGCTAAAGCCTCTTCGTGTTTCTGCTGAAAGGGTATTCATCTCTGCTGACAAAGACAGAGGCGTTTGTTTTAATTTCAGCATTAAAATCAAATTTAATTGAAGTAGATCAAATACTCTGTAAGTGAATGGGAGAAATTAAAAAAAAAAAAACTACAACAAAGACTGAATTGAATCCATTAGCAGCAGTTTGGAATCTATTTCATAGCTGACTTTGAAGGAATCCCCTAAAAATGAGCTGTGAAGTATCAGTAAAAGAAGAACAAGAGGAATAAATAAGGATATATATACGTGTGTGTGTGTGTGTGTGTATACACATATATGAATGAAGATTTGTCATTATGAGGATGTGTCTGAAAATAGCATAGTCTTGATGATTTGAATGAAAACTTAAGCCTCAATTTCTTCATCTAACAAGAGAAAATAATAATATCCATGAAGTTTTTATCATAGACATAAGTTATATGATGAAATCTTAAACCCCCTATGACTTGTTGCTTAGAATTGGCTTGTTGGGATGGGTCTAGTTCATGAGTCTGGGGTCCTCATTGATGCAGTTAGTGGCATGAGAAGACATTCAAGAAACTTCCCAGCCTTCTTCCTGATATGTGAGCATGTAGGGACTTTACCAGCACTGAACCTCCTAATAGTTCGATAGTGAACTTCCAACACCCAGAGCTACGGGAAATAATTTTCGGCTTGTATAAGTCATTCAGTCTTTGGTAGTTGATCATAATAGCTTGACTAGACTATGACACTTATTTCAGAGAAATGAATTCTCTCTGATGCCTCCCTCTCAACTAAGTCAAAATTATATACATCTACACGATCCTTAATAGCTTTTGTAGCAGTTAAAATCCTTGATGCTCCAAATATACCTATTTGAGCAAGACTCTGAAGCTAAGTGGGTACATAAAGAGACGGAGGTCTGCAATATACACCGTGCATGCTGAGGGCACTAGACTGCATGTTGGCAGGCATCTATCTTTCCCTGAGGTTCCAGTCACTCCACTTTCCAGCATGAGATGAACAAATTGTAGTTTTCCCTATTTGCCTCTTTTGTGGGTTTGGGTGTGAAGCATGTCTAGAAGCAGGCAAGCTAATACATGTGTGGATGCAGGGAACTGGTATTGAAATATCTTTCTCAATTACTCTCTGTCTTTTTTTTTTTAAAGACAGTCTCTTATTGAATATGGACCTTGCTATTTTAGCCAGACTGACTGACCAGTAAGCCTTTAGGGTACCTCTAAATTCCACCCTTCCACCAAGTCCTGGAGTTATAGATGTGTCTTGGCACACCTTGTATTTATATGAGTACTGGAGATAAGAACTGAAGTCTCTGCTTGTTTCCTGTCTGTTGACAATCCCTAATCCATCTGCATCTATACTCCATCCTTACCTATATTTGGCTGCATTGTTTTCATGCATCATATTCTTACCTGACAGTGCCTTCTATTTATCTATCTTCAGGTCTTATATTTCTCTATTTTAATCCTTTCTGAGGCCAGGTCCTTAGTCCTGTGTGAATATCTGATGGACTTAAGGCCTTCAACATATCCAAAGCTACACTCACTTATATTCTGACATTTTAACCTTTCTTTTTCCTCAGTGACTATCAACTTCAGGGGCTCGGTAGCCATCACCTGTCACAGTCACCTGGAATCCTCAATTCCACCTTCCCTGCTATCATTACTCCACCACCTGTTGATTGGACCCACTCAA